>NC_086125.1:20590386-21912052 GCF_963921235.1 Mobula hypostoma
ATGGACAATATGGGATCTTCAAAACCACTCAGGTGTTAGCTGCAGTAAACAGAATATATATTTACTGATGAAAGGATGCAGCACTTTGCTAGCAGATAATGTAAATAATGTCAGGATCTCTAGTACTGACCATAGATCTCTCTCGCTGCATAAACTGAATACACTTCAAGGTCAAGTGATATAAACGGAATAAAGTATTTGTTTCACTAGTCTCAGAGTTTCACTGCTTGATATATATTCAGGAGTCAGATTGTAAATCTAGATAACCCCACAGATTTCTTCACAGTGTATTAGAAATAGAAACATAGAAAACCTACAGCACAATACAAGCTCTTCAGCCCACAAAGTTGTGCCGAACATGTCCCTACCTTAGAAATTACTAGGGTTACCCAGAGCCCTCTACTTTTCTAAGCTCCATGTACCTATCCAAAAGTCTCTTAAAAGACCCTATTGTTTTCACCTCCACCACCATTGCTGGCAGCCCATTCCACACACTGACCACTCTCTGAGTGAAAAACTTACCCCTGATATCTCCCCTGTACCTACTCCCAAGCACCTTAAACCTGTGCCCTCTTGTGGCAGCCATTTCAGCCCTGGGAAAAAGCCTCTGACTATCCACACGTTCAATGCCTCTCATCATCTTATACACCTGTATCAGGTCAACTCTCATCCTCCGTCGCTCCAAGGAGAAAAGGCCGAGTTCACTCAACCTGTTTTCATAAGGCATGCTCCCCAATCCAGGCAAATCCTTGTAAATCTCATCTGCACCCTTTCTATGGCTTCCACATCCTTCCTGTAGTGAGGCAATCAGAACTACTCCAAGTGGGGTCTGACCAGGGTCCTATATAGCTGCAACGTTACCTCTTAGCTCCTAAATTCAGTTCCATGATTGATGAAGGCCAATACACTGTACGCCTTCTTAACCACAGAGTCAACCTGCGCAGCTGCTTTGAGCGTCCTATAGACTCGGACCCCAAGATCCCTCTGATCCTCCACACTGCCAAGAGTCTTACCACCACTACTATATTCTGCCATCATATTTGACCTACCAAAATGAACCACTTCACACTTATCTGGGTTGAACTCCATCTGCCACTCTCAGCCCAGTTTTGCATCCTATCAATGTCCCGCTGTAACCTCTGATAGCTCTCCACACTATCCACAACACCTCCAACCTTTGTGTCATCAGCAAACTTACTAACCCATCCCTCCACTTCCTCATCCAGGTCATTTATAAAAATCACAAAGAGTAGGGGTCCCAGAACAGATCACTGAGGCACGCCTCAGGGATATCTTTCCTATTCTATGCCAACACAAATTCCTGTCAGTTATTGTATTGCTTATCCACAGGTTCAGAGTGGGTCACACAGCTGTATTGCCTTTTCACAGGCCTGCCATATTGCAACTGATTTTGGAACAATGTAAGCTTCAAAGCTACAATGCCACCACAGTGGCCACCCATTTCAGTCTGACTTCCCATTCCGATATGTCTACTGTCACAATGAAATCACACTAAGGTTGGAGGAGCAACACATATTCCATCCAGGTATGCTCCAATCTGATGGCATAAATGCTGATTTCTCTAACTGCTCGTAATTTCTCAATCCTCCTGCCTTCTCTCTCTCTCCATTCTAGCTCGCCTGTTATCTCTCTCCTCCTCTGTCCATCACCTATCAGATTCCTTCTTCTTTGGCCCTTTACCTCTTCTACCTATCACCTCCCAGCTTCTCACTTCATCCGCCCCTCCCACCCACCCACCTTCCCCCTCACCTGGTCTCACCTATCACCTGCCAGCTTGCGTTCCTTCTCCTTCTCCCCCCCCCCCCACCTTCTTATCCTGGATTTTTCCATTTGCTTTCCAGTTTTGATGAAGGGTTACAGTCTCAGCCCAAAATACCACATTGATTGGCCTAATCTCAAATAATAACAAGGCAGCCTACAGAGAAGAAGTCATCACCCTGTCACAGTGGTGTCAAGGAAACAACTTCTCCTCAGTGTTGCAAAAACAAAGGAGCTGGTTGTGGACGACAGGAGGAATGGAGACAGACTAACCCCTACTGACATCAATGGATCTGGGGGTGAGAGGGTGAACAGCTTTGAATTCCTTGGAATACACATCACCGAGGATTTCACGTGGTCTGTACATACAGGCTGTGTGCTGAAAAAAGCACAACAGCACCTCTTTCACCTCAGACGGTTGAAGAAGTTTGGTATAGGTCCCCAAATTACCCCCTACAGGGGCGTAATTGAGAGCATCCTGACTGGCTGCATCACTGCCTGGTATGGGAACTGTATTTCCCTCAATCGTAGGACTCTGCAGAGAGTGGTGCAGACTGCCCAGAGTATCTGTAGGTGTGAACTTCCCACTATTCAGGACACTTACAGAGACAGGTGTGTAAAAAGGGGCCGAAGGATCATTGGGGACCCGAGTCACCCCAACCATAGACTGTTCCAGCTGCTACCATCCGGGAAATGGTACAGAAGCATAAAAGCCGGGACCAACAGGCTCCCAGACAGCTTCTTCCACCAGGCCATCAGAATGATTAATTCACGCTGATACAATTGTGGTTCTACGTTATATTGACTGTCCTGTTGTACATACTAGTTATTACAAATTACTATAAATTGCACATTGCACATTTAGAGGGAGACGTAAAGATTTTTACTCCTCATGTATGTGAAGGATGTAAGAAATAAAGTCAATTCAATTCAGTTCAAAACATCAACTGTTTGTTTATTTCTAGAGATCCTGCCTGACCTCCTGAGGTCCTCCAGCATTTTGTGTGTGTTGCTCTGAATTTCCAGCATCTTGTGTTTGGGATACTGCTCCGAAGCAAAACCTTGGCAAGCCCTGCACCGTCTAGTGTCTGGCTCCTTCCTTGTACCATCATTCCGTGTACAATACCGTGGCGCTCCGGCGGCGACGTCGACAACTCGCACCAACGTTCCTAGTGGCCAGCGCTACGTACTGTTCCTCTTTCAAAATGCGTTTGTGGAATTACGGTGAGATGTTCAGTTTCATTCATTGTTACTCTTTAGCTCAGGTTCTAGTGTTTGCGGGCCACCCTGACTGTAACCAGGATGTGCCATAATCACCTCCCCAGTCTCTATGTGATTGAGTCGGTGCTTGTCGCAATAAAGTTAAACGAGCCCTCTCTGTCATCGCGGACAGAGTGCTCGCCACATTGGTGTCTGGAGTGGGATTAGAAACTGGCGGAAGATTGAAGAGCTGCGACGTTGGATGGAGCGCCTTTAGACCCTGGGGCTGAACCTCCTCCACAGCCCCAGGCCGTGCTCCCAAAGTCTGGATGCTGACTCACTGGGAGAGCCTGGGATCCGAGCACCGTGCCTTCTCAGGGAGCCCCGATGAGGCGAGCGTACCCAGGCTGCCCAACCCGGGGTCACGGCACAGCGCATCACCCGCCTCCCTCACGGCCCGTGACAAGGAATCCAAGACACCACAGCCATGGGGGGACAGGCAACGTGGCAGGAAGCACCCACGCCGCTGGAGAAAGAGGAGAACCAATGGGCCCCAGCAACTAGAAACCCTGGATCAACAGTTCCGTGTGAGCAGCACTTTCCGCATGGCTCAGAGCTTACAGTACCGGTAACCACCAATGCGGCTACGATCTGCGCAAAGACATCAAGACAGTGAAACGACAATACAGGGACAAGATCCAGGCACAACTCTCCACCAACAACACACACACAGCTTATGGCAAGGTCTGCACACCGTCGCAGACTTCAAAGCTAAACACAGTAGTGCTGCCAACATCGCTGCCTCTCTCCCAGATGAGCTAAATCCTTTTTACGCTTGATTCGATGTCGCCAACATGGAGCCCCCGAGGAGAGCTGCTGAAACGACCTGCATCTTGGTCATCTCTGAGGCTGAAGTACGCAGGTGTTTCCAACGAGTGGACAGTCGCAAGGCGGCGGGACCGGATGGCACCCCAGGGCGGGTACTCAGGATGTGCACGGCACAACTGGCAGGTGTGTTTACTGACATTTTTAATCTCTCCTTCTCCCAGTGCAGAGTGCCCTCCTGCTTCAAAACATCCACCATTGTCCCTGTGCCTGAAAAGACCAAGGTCACATGTCTGAACGACTGGCATCCTGTCACACTCTCTTCACTAACAAGCAAATGCTTTGAGAGGCTGGTCAAGGATTACATCTGCAGCTTGCTACCACCCACACTGGACCCCCTACAATTCACCTGCTGACACAACCGATCGACAGATGATGCAATAGCCACTGCTCTACACACCGTCCTTACACATCTGGAGAAGAAGGATGCTTATGTGAGAATGCTGTTCTTGGACTACAGTTCAGCATTCAACACCATAATTCCCCCCAGGCTCGACAAGAAGCTCAGAGACCTTGGCCTTGACCCTGCCCTGTGTAGCTGGATCCTGGACTTCCTGTCAGATCGCCAGCAGGTGGTAAGAGTGGGCTCCCTCACCTCTGCCCATCTGACCCTCAATACAGGAGCACCTCAGGGCTGTGTACTAAGCCCCCTCCTTTACTCTCTGTGTAGCCATGACTGTGTCACCACTCACAGCTCCTAGCTGCTAATTAAATTTGCTGATGATACTACACTCATTGGCCTTATTTCAAATAATAATAAGGCAGCCTGCAGAGAAGTCATCACCCTGACACAGTGGTGTCAAGAAAACAACTTCTCCTCAGTGTTGCAAAAACAAAGGAGCTGGTTGTGGACTACAGGAGGAATGGAGACAGGCTAACCTCTGTAGACATCAATGGATCTGGGAGTGAGAGGGTGAACAGCTTTGAGTTCCTTGGTATACACATCACCAAGGATCTCACATGATCTGTACATACTGGCTGTGTGCTGAAGAAAGCACACCAGTGCCTCCTTCACCTCAGATGGTTGAAGAAGTTTGGGATGGGCCCCCAAATCCTAAGGACTTCCTCCAGGGGCACAACTGAGAGCATCCTGACTGGCTGCATCACTGCCTGGAATGGGAACTGTACCTCCCTTAATCACAGCACTCTCTAGAGAGTGGTGCGGACAGCCCAGCACATGTGTAGATGTGAACTTCCCACTATTAAGGACATTTACAAAGACAGTTGTGTAGAAAGGGCCAAAGTCATTGGGGACCCGAGTCACCCCAACCACAAATTGTTCCAGCTGCTACCATCCGGGAAACGGTACCACAGCATCAAAGCCAGGACCAACAGGCTCCGGGACAGCTTCCTCCACCAGGCCGTCAGACTGATGGAATCAGACTGATACAATTGTATTTCTATGTTATATTGACTGTTCTGTTGTACATACTATTTATTATAAATGACTATAAATTGCACATTGCACATTTAGATAGAGACGTAACAAAGATTTTTACTCCTCATGTATGTGAAGAATCTAAGTAATAAAGTCAATTCAATTCAATTAATGCCACAATGTCTACCCTGAATCTACCCAGATACGATGGTACCAGTTGCCAGAGGCCTTACCTGGCGCAAGTTAAATTTGCTGCATGGCACAATGGGGGAGCTCCAGCGAGACAGTGGTACACCTTGCCCTGGCACTGGTGGGGTGCCCTGCCGGCCCTCCTCGACCTAACACCATTTGAGCAGCGACTACAGGCCCCTTGTAGTATCGCTGGAGCAGTATTTTGGGCAGAGGCTATTGGAGGAAGCAATGAAAGAAGAACTGGATAGCAGGCATTGCCATGTGGGAGAAAGCCTGGGGCCATTCACAGCAAATCTCTGTCACTCAGCATGGCTATGCCCAGTTCCCTCCTGTGGCTCAGGAAGAGCTTGCCCTCCACAGCTTTGCAAAGGTGCTGACTCCAGAGTGCCTCTGGCAGCATGTTCACCTGGCATCACTATCACCACTGGCTGAGGTGCTGGCAGAAGCAGAGAGGACAGAAGCAATTTTGGCCCTGCAAGGCGTTCCAGCATCACCCTGCACACTGCTGAGGTGGAGGGTAAAACTGATGAGGAGAAGCCAGTGAGACAGGTCTGACCAGTTCAGCACTGGCTCTGCCGTGGGCCACAGAGCAATCTCTGCTACCAGTGTAGCGAGATAGGCCATGTGGCCCAGAACTGTCCTGCCATTGCAGAGGGCAGCGAATGGGAATCGCCAAGCGGGTGACACCGCCCAAGACCTCCAGCAAATTCCCTCTGTTGGCACCTCTCCGGGTGGGTCATTTGGGTGAAGAGCAAGGCTTACACGAGGACTATGTGGTGGAGGGCAACAGATGCCATGCGTTGGTGGACATAGGGTCAATCGTCACCATCATTCACCCGGGTGGACAATGATGGCAGTCCAGCGGGTTATGGTCCCCGGCAACTGTGCGGCGATGCGAGGGAAGAGATGAGTGTGTGTCGCAGAGGGGAAAAACACAGTGGAGGACGAGGTGTGGCTAGCCAACATCCAGAACATCTGCATCATTGGCCTGGACGTGCTCTCCCGCCAGGGACCGATGTGGACGTGCTTGGTGCTGAAGCTGCGGCTCTCCGGCGGGGCAGCTCCAGGAAGAGGACTAGCTGGAAGCAGCAACTACCACCGCCAGTCTCACAGCAGCCGGCCGACGTTGATCTCCCCACCATTGACCACCAGGGCTGGCCACTCCAGGGTCGCAAAGACTTCGGACAAGCTGCGCGAACGCTTCTGCTGGCCTGGGTGCAGGCGGGACGTGGAGTTGTACGTGCACTCCTGCAAAGCCTGCGTGACCCAGAAGGGGCCAGGCCACCAGTCTAGGGCACCAGTGCAACAGTACCTGGTGAGGGCCCCAGTATGGGTCTACTGCCCCACTCAGAAGTAAACAGTGCCTCTCCTGGGAGGGTGGGGGGAGAGAGGTGTGCGTCTCCGATGTGATATAACAGAAGCAGTTGCCCGAGCAGTGGAAGGCAGTCGTACCGCACTGGGACTGGCTGGCACCGTGTCGGCCCTTGGCCACCGCTAACCCAGCGAGGCTGAAGGAAGGAAGTGACACTCTGGGTGCCCGGCTTGTTGCCTCGCTAAACAGTGCCTCTCCTGGGGCGGGGGGGGGGGGCTGCAGACACCGCCTGTGCCCCAGGTGGCTGTGTCGATCACCATCGGGGCTTTTGAACTTTGCTGTGGACTCTGGGGTTGCTGGGGACGGCGGACCCCTCAGGCGGGGGCAGTGTGGCATTCTGGAAGTGTGGCCAACAACTCGCCTCAGTGGCCAGCGCTATTTACTGATCTTGTGTTAAAATGCGTTCACGTTCGAGTTCGTTTATTGATACATTTCAGCTCGGGTTACACAACTGTTGGCTTGTGTGTTTGTGGGTCACCCAGACTGTAACTGGGGTGTGTAATAATCACCTCCCCCACCCATCTGTATGTGACTGAGTGGGCTCTCGCCGAGACGTGGCCCTCTGTCCGCTGTTGGGCTTGAGATAAACGAGCACTTCTCGGCTGTCATCGCGGACCGAATGCTCGCCACAATAGGAGGGCAGGCTGATCTCGGGCAGGTGAACATAAAACACAGAACAGGACAACATAATACAGGCCCTACGGCCCACGATGTTGTTTAAACTCCTCTACTATCAATCTAACCCTTCCCTCCCACATAACCTCCATTTTTCTTCCGTCCATGTGCCTATCTAAACGGCTCATAAATGGCCCCTGATATACCTGCCTTAACCACCACCCCCTGAGTGCGTTCCACGGCTTTACCCCTCTCTGTGTAGAAAAACTATCTCTGACACCCCCCTATACTTCCCTCCAATCACCCTCAATTTATGCCCTCTCACCTCAGCCACTTCCACCCTGGGAAAATGACTTACTTACTTGTTCTTTGCGGACATAACTAGTGGGATCAGTTGGGGTGTTGTGTGCAGTTTTGGTCGCTACATTGCAGGAAGGATGCGGAGGTTTTGTGGGGGGGGGGGGGCTGCAGAAGACGTTCACCAGAATGTTGCCTGGTTTAGATCTCCTGTATTAACCAGACCAGTGATGTCTTTATTCTGTTTGTACCACATAGCCTTGCTGTGTATTCAGTTTATACAATGGGGAGAACAGAGATCTTTGGGATATTACCTAGATTAAACAGTATCAGCAATAAAGAGGAGCAAGACAAATGGAATGTTTCTTCTAGAGCGCTGGAGACTGAGAGGTGACCTGAGAGAAAGTATGTAAAATTCCGAGTGATATAAACAGGGTAGATAGTTAGAGACTTTTTCCCAGGGCGGAAATGTCAAATACTAGAGGGAATAATAGCTTTAAGTTTAGAGAGGGTAAGTTTAAAGGAGATTTATGAGGTGTGTTTCTTCATACAGAGCGTGGAAGTGGCTTGCTGGGTGGGGGGAGGGGGAGCGAAGAGGGGCTTGTTTTGCTGCTGCTGTGGCGTTGTTCTTGATGCTTGGGTTGTGCTGCTGAAGGCCGTGGGCACGCTAAGTGGCGATAGAATCAAGGCTGCCGCCATCACATCCCTGGGTTGTGTTGGGTTGTTAATGCGAACGAGGCATTTCAATGTATACGTGCAATAAATAAATGAATCTGAATCTGAAATCATCCCAGGGAGGAAATCAGCCTATTCCTGACACGAGACCCACCAATGAGGCTGGCTCCGAACTGGATAGCAATCCACACAGTTCAAGAGCAGGAAAGCGAGGGCTTTAATGGCGGCCGTTGGCAGAGATGCTCAGATACTGATAGGTTAATGAATTAGAAACAGAACAGCGTGTGAGCATCTCTGTCACCACTTTGCATGTGCTGACAGAGGCAGCAGATGCTGGAATCTGGAGCAAAAACAAATGAGCTGCTGGAGGAACCCAGCGTTTGTGGAGAGGAATGGACAGTGGATGTTTTGGGTCTGGACACTTCCTGTGAGATATCTGCTTCCCTCCACAGATGCTGCCTGACCTGCTGAGTTCTTCCAGTATTTTGTTTTTCTTTCTCTGACCATCGATCTTATCGATACCTCTCATGGGGCGCCACGGTAGCTCTGAGGTTAGCGCGGCGCTGTTACAGCTCAGGGTGTCGGAGTTCAGAGTTCAACTGCAGCTTCATCTGTAAGGAGTTTGTATGTTCTCCCCTTGACGGCATGGGTTCCTCTGATTGCTTCAGTTTCCTCCCAAAGTCCAAAGACGCACGGGGTAGTAGACATATTGGTCTTTGTAAATCGTCCTGTGACTAGGCTAGTGTTTAATTGGTGGATTGCTAGGCAGGGCGGCTTGTTGGGCCTGAAAGGGCAGTTCTGCACTGTACTTCTTAATAAAATAAAATAATTTTATATGAGGCCAAATTTTTATATCCAGAGTGCATAGAACATGAAACAGTACAGTGAAGCATAGGCCCTTTGGCCTGCGATGTTGTGCTGACATTTTAACCTATGATGAGTGTTTGAAATTCTCTTCCCTAAATGGGAAAAGTCAAAACTAAACAGGTTTTCATATGTAGAGAAATAGGGGAGAGAACAATAAAGAAGGGAAGCTTTAGAAATTATGGGTGGTGAACAATCCACTCCCATTGACTGGAATGCAAGTACAACCCAACTTCTGTGTAGGGTCACTGTGTTTTTGAGGATTTTCCAGGGTGGGGGTGGTGAAATGTTATGGCAGGTAGAATTTGGGTTACAATCAGATCAGACACAACATTCAAAGTTCAAAGGGAATTTATTATCAAATTACGCATATGTCAACAAATACTGTACCGCCCTGGGATTCATTTACTTGCACAAGGCAACAGAACTGATGAAAATTTACACAGAAAGATGACAAACTGTGCAAATACAAAAGGAAACAAGTAATGATAACAATACTGAGTTGTAGAATCCCTGAAAGTGAGTCCATAGTTTGTATTCAATGTTGTGGTGAGTGAAGTTATCCACGCTGGTTCATGAGCCTGATAGTTGAGGGGTAATAGCTGTTCCTGAACCTGGTGATGATGGACCCAAGGCTCCTGTATCTCCTTCTTGATGATCACAGCAAGAAGAGAGCACATTAAATAACACAGCAGACTTGAGAGGCCAAGTGGTCTATTCTGGCACCCAATTCACATGGTTTATATATAACATCCATGTGGCCTCTACCCATACTGGGCAAAGCACTGAATCTTCTCCAGTGGCCTCTGTGATCAGAAACGGATGGACTGATGGTGTTTTTCAACTCGATCACGAAACATTTGATTGCATTAAGAACACTTTGAATAGCAGTTCCGTGTATTGAGCTGACTACAGTTCTTCAAAACATCTGTGAAGTCCACTAAAATCTATTGATCCCTGTCTTCATCCTTAGTTTTCTCAACACTAGTCATGTGATAGCAGAATTTTAACTTCATAATTTACCTTTTCACTCTCCTGTCCTTGAAATTACTCTGCACAAATCTCTTTGCATTTTCACATTGCCACATCAAAATTGGCTTACACTTCAAGACTGATATCATTTCTAAATTTAACCAACAAGTTCAAAATCCCAGACATTCATGAAATTGAAGACAGCACTGGCCTTGAGATAGTCCTATGGGAGGTGTGGCAATATACAGAACTTCCTCTCAGTGTAACAGTACCGCATCGTGAATTCTGCTGTTTCTTGCCTTTTCCACTAGTTCCTCATCCATTCCCACTGTTCACCCCCAACCCACACTGCATGGAGCATTGAACTTAACTGTGTCTTCATTTACAATGTGAAAAGGAAGACTGGCAGGACCTTTGACAACCTAAGGATGTCACACAGCAATTTACAACCAATAAAATGCTTTCAAAGTACCTGTAAAGTTTCATTCTAGGGTTATAGGGATTGCCGGCAGTTCCAAGAAACTTGTAGTTAGAACATTATCACATATGAAAACCAGACTTCCTTCTTTAAATGCTTTTGGTGAACCACACAGTTCTACTGACAACCCAGTATGGGGAGATATGCAGAGTTTTGCATTTAATCACATTTTAAAGTGCGTTTTAAACATGCACACATGTACCATGGAGAACATTCTGACTGGTTGCATCGCCGTCTGGTATGGAGGAGCTGCTGCACAGGATCGGAAAAAGCTGCAGAGGGTTGTAAGCTCAGCCAGCCCCATCAGAGGAACTAACCTCCCCGGCATTGAGGACATCTTCAAAAGGCAACGCCTCAAAAAATGTGACCCCCATCACCCAGGACATGCCCTCCTCTCATTGCTACCACCAGGGAGGAGGCACACGAGCCTGAAGACACACACTCAACATTTCAGGAACAGCTTCTTCCCCTCTGCCGTCAGATTTCTGAATGAACAATGAATCAACTCATGAACACTACCTCATTATTTTTGCTCTCTTTTTGAACTACGTATTTATCTCAATTTTATTTATATATATTTCTTATTGTAATTTATTGATTTTTCATGTATTGCTCTGCTCTGCTGCTGCAAAACAACAAATTTCATGACCCATGTCAGTGCCAATAAACCTGATTCTGATTCTCATTCTGATCTACTTGCATATGTCCATACACCGAATAATGTAAGATTAATTGAAGGAGCTTTGACTTCAAGGCTGCCCCCACCTCGCCCACGCCCCTGGTCCAATAGTTTCATAGTCACTGTTACTGATGTTTTCTAAAATACAGAAATATGAGTTTAAATTCCCCCAACATGGTACCTGAAAAATTTAAACTCTGTTTAAATAATCTGGAATATAAAGCAGTTATAACCACAAAGGCACTGGAGGCACATGAGACTGCCAATGCTGGAAACTGAAGCATCACACAATCGGCTGGAGGAACTCAGCAGGCTGAGCAGCATTTATGGGAGGAAAAGAAGTTTCGGGGTGAAATTGAACTTCAATCTTGAACGTGCAATTTTGTATCTAAACCCTTCAGCTTCACTATCTTCCTCTCTTTGTTTATAAAGCTCCTTAAAACTGACTCCCTTGGCCACAACTGTTTAGTTTCAGTGTCAAACACAGAAGGCACCACAGTGAACTCCAAAACTGCCCTAAGCAGTTGTAACAGACACAAACTGCTGGAGGAACTCAGCAGGCCAGGCTGCATCTGTGGAAAAGAGTAACAGTCGACATTTTGGACCGAGACTCTTCACCAGGCAACTGAAGATGCACTGGTCACAGGAATCCCACTGGCCCCACTCCCAATCTATCCCATCCCTCACTGAAGCCAATTGGACCAGCCTCATCATTCCTGGGTTTTTTTACAGCTACAATTCTGCCCCTAAGAGAAGAAAAGAACAGCTTACTAAAGGTTCAGAGAGCTAGGTAATGTTAGAAATCTAGAAGATTATAAAGGCTGATAGGAAGGAGCTTAAGAAGGAAATTAGGAGAGCCAGAAAGGGCCATGAGAAGGCCTTGGCGGGCAGGATTAAGGAAAACCCCAAAGCATTCTACAAGTATGTGAAGAGCAAGCAGATAAGACGTGAAAGAATAGGGCCTATCAAGTGTGACAGTGGGAAAGTGTGTCTGGAACCGGAGGAGATAGCAGAGGTACCTAATGAATACTTTACTTCAGTATTCTCTATGGAAAAGCATCTTGTAGACACTGAGGTTGTCTACAAGAAGGGTCAGAGCCGTCTCTATTTCCTGAGGAGACTGAGGTCCTTTAACACCTGCCGGAGGACACTGAGGATGTTCTATAAGTCTCTGGTGGCCAGTGCGATCACGTTTGCTGTTGTGTGCTGGGGCAGCAGGCTGAGGGTAGCAGACACCAACAGAGTCGACAAACTCATTCGTAAGGCCAGTGATGTTGTGG
This sequence comes from Mobula hypostoma, assembly GCF_963921235.1. Lineage (NCBI taxonomy): Eukaryota > Metazoa > Chordata > Chondrichthyes > Myliobatiformes > Myliobatidae > Mobula > Mobula hypostoma. The sequence goes on from NC_086125.1 coordinate 20,603,053, forward strand.
GGATGGAATTGGATTCTCTGATGGTGGTGTCTGAAAAGAGGATGCTGTCCAAGTTGCATGCCATCTTGAACAATGTCTCCCATCCACCACATAATGTACTGGGTGGGCACAGGAGTACATTCAGCCAGAGACTCATTCCACCGAGATGCAACACTGTGCGTCATAGGAAGTCATTCCTGCCTGTGGCCATCAAACTTTACAATTCCTCCCTTGGAGAGGTTATTTCCTGGCATAATTTACATATTACTATTTAATTATTTATGGTTTTATTACTATTTAATTATTTATGGTGCAACTGTAACGAAAACCAATTTCCCCCGGGATCAATAAGGTATGACTATGACTATGACTATGACTATGGTGATTGCAGTGATGACTTGCAGCAGACTGAAAAGCTTGAGCATGTAGATATTAAGAAAGAGGATGTGCTGGAGCTTTTGGAAAGCATCAAGTTGGATAAGTCACCAGGACCGGATGAGATGTACCGCAGGCTGCTGTGGGAGGCAAGGGAGGAGATTGCTGAGCCTCTGGCGATGATCTTTGCATCATCAATGGGGTCGGGAGAGGTTCCAGAGGATTAGAGGGTTGCGGATGTTGTTCCTTTATTCAAGGAAGGGAGTAGAGATAGCCCAATAAATTATAGACCAGTGAGTCCTACCTCAGTGATTGGTAAGTTGATGGAGAAGATCCTGAGAGGCAGGATTTATGAACATTTGGAGAGGTATAATATGATTAGGAATAGTCAGCATGGTTTTGTCAATGGCAGGTTGTGCCTCACGAGCCTGATTGAATTTTTTGAGGATGTGACTAAACACATTGATGAAGGTAGAGCAGTAGATATAGTGTATATGGATTTCAGCAAGGCAGTTGACAAGGTACTCCATGCAAGGCTTATTGAGAAAGTAAGGAGGCATGGGATCCAAGGGGACATTGCTTTGTGGGTCCAGAACTGGCTTGCCCACGGAAGGCAGAGTGTGGTTGTAGACGGGTCATATTCAGCATGGAGGTCGGTCACCAGTGGTGTGCCTCAGGGATCTGTTCTGGGACCCCTACTCTTTGTGATTTTTATAAATGACCTGGATGAGGAAGTGGAGGGATGGGTTAGTAAATTTGCTGATGACACAAAGGTTGGAGGTGTTGTGGATAGTGTCGAGGGCTATCAAAGATTACAATGGGACATTAATAGGATGCAAAACTGGGCTGAGACGTGGCAGATGGAGTTCAACCCAGATAAGTGTGAAGTGGTTCACTTTGGTAGGTCAAATATGATGGCAGAATATAGTATTAATGGTAAGACTCTTGGCAGTGTGGAGGATCAGGGGGATCTTGGGGTCCGAATCCACAGGACACTCAAAGCAGCTGCGCAGGTTGACTCTGTGGTTAAGAAGGTGTACTGTGTATTGGCCTTCATCAATCGTGAAATTAATTTAGGAGCCGAGAGGTAATGTTGCAGCTATATAGGACCCTGGTCAGACCACACTTGGAGTACTGTGCTCTGTTCTGGTCGCCTCACTACAGAAAGGATGTGGAAGCCATAGAAAGGGTGCAGAGGAGATTTACAAGGATGTTGCCTGGATTGGGGAGCATGTCTTATGAGAATAGGTTGAGTGAACTCGGCCTTTTCTCCTTGGAGCGACGGAGGATGAGAGGTGACCTGATAGAGGTGTATAAGATGATGAGAGGCATTGATCGTGTGGATAGCCAGAGGATTTTTCCCAGGGCTGAAATGGTTGCCACAAGAGGACACAGGTTTAAGGTGCTGGGGAGTAGGTACAGAGGAGAAGTCAAGGGTAAGTTTTCTACTCAGAGAGTGGTCAGTGTGTGGAATGGGCTGCTGGCAACGGTGGTGGAGGCGGATATGATAGGGTCTTTTAAGAGACTTTTGGATAGGTACATGGACCTTAGGAAAATAGAGGGCTATAGGTAAGCCTAGTAATTTCTAAGGTAGGGACATGTTCGGCACAACTCTGTGGGCCGAAGGGCCTGTATTGTGCTGTAGATTTTCTGTGTTTCTATATTTCTTTGCATTCATTGGGACATTGAAGAAGATATTACCAGTCTTAGTTTAACATTACAATTATATTGAAGAGAACTTGCTGGTTTCTCTGATGACATCTTCTAGTCAGCTCAAAGCACTCAGCTTATTAACACTACCTGTTACAACTTTGTAACTGGCACTCTATACACGAGGTGTACAATCACAATCTCATCAAATCACTGCACCAGCGACCCTGCAAAAAGTCACTGAACACACACAAAATGCCAGAGAACCTCAGCAGGTCAGGCAGCCTCTCTGGAGAGAAATAAACAGCGAATTTTCGGGCCAAAACCCTTATTCAGGACTAACATTATTTGTCCCAAATGCAGTGAAATGCATCACTTTGCATCAACACTATCACTGCCCAAGGATGCGCTGAGGGCAGCCCAGAAGTATCGCCCTGCTTCCGGTGCCTATATAGCATGCCCACAACTTACTAACCTAGCTAACACACACAAAATGCTACAGAAATTCAGCAGGCCAGGCCGCAGGAAAAGAGTACAGTTGACGTTTCGGGCCCAGACCCTTCAGCAGGGTCACAAGTGTTACCAGACAATCCAGTGCAAAATTATGAAAGGTCATAATTTGAGGGTGATTGGAGGAAAGTACAGAGGGAATATCTGAGGTAGGTATTTTTACACAGAGAGTGGCGGATTCATGGAAAACTCATCTGGGGTGGGGGGAGAGGCGATACATTTGGAACATTTAAAGGATTCTTAGGTAGGCACATGGATAAAAGAAAAATGGAGACCTATGTGGGAGTGAGGGGTTAGATTGATCTTAGAGCAGGTTACAAGGTCGGCACACCATTGTGGGCTGAAGGGCCTGTGTTATGCTTTCCATGATCATAATCACCTTCCAACCAATGTCACCTCACGTGTTTATGGGAACTTGGTATGTGTAAATTCACTGCTGTGTTTCTTCGATTACAATCACACTTTGCTTGCTGTGAACGTAACACACCCACAATGCTCAGCAGAACAACACTGAACACAACAAGCAACAAAACAACAACAGCAAAACAAGCCCCTTCCCCCCTCCCAGCTATCCACCCACGCACACGGACAGATCTCCTACTCCAGGACAGGCCTCCGGCCTCCAGTCATCGGCCGTCAGGTTTTGACTTCCAGACATCCAGTTGACCTTCGACCTTTTAAATAGAATCAAATGTTTTGCCTCCACTGCCTCTTCAGGTAGTGAGTTACAAGCCTCTAGGTGGAAAAATTTCTTAATTTACTTCTACAGACATCCCACCCTGCAAAAACTCATTTCAGGGAGGTAGCACCATCAATTTGCCGGAGACTTCCAGGAGGGCTGGTATGTCTGCAATAGAGTAGCTCCTTAGCAGCTGGCCAGCTAGTTTAAATAACGTTAGCTATGCTAATGAACGAATGACACCTGTTAAACTCACCTCAACATGTCTTTTACAGTCTTAACCCACCATGGGCAACAGAAAAGTCACTGTTACAAACAGTGCAGTGAGCAACACTGTCATTATTTTGACCCCTATTAGGCAGGGGTACACTTTAGTGTAGTCTGGGGTGATGTACGTTTTATATTTTTTTTGGAACACTCTGCCATGACGCGCTCTCGCTTGTGCTCTCTCTCTCTCTCTCTCGTGGTCGCTCACTCTCGCTTGCTTTCTCTCTTGCTCGCGCTCTCTCTCTCGTGCGTGCACTCTCTCTCACGGTCGCTCTCGCGCTCTCTCTTGCTTTTTTCTCACTCGCTCTCAAAAAAATTGATTTCCGTGATATTGTATATAACTTGCGGACATCAGGGAGCCACTATTAATATGCAGGAGACTCCCGGAACTTCCAGGAGAGGTGGGATGTCTGCTTCTAATCTGAATAATTTTGTATTGAACAATTACTTTAAGTCTACAATTTGTTTCTTTGATCAAATGTTTAGAAAATTCAGTGACAATCGGGACTATAGGGTTAAGGAGTTCAGAATGGAAAGTGGGCACTGTCGACAAGTTTCCATAACTTCAGGATGGAAATATTTTGCCTGAAATATAAAGGGCCAATGGCCTATTCTGCAGGGAATCTTATATTGGAGGAAGTTAATTGGCTAAAGGTTTTTTATAAAACAAGGCCAGGTCACAAAACAAACTAAAAAAAAGGCAATGCTATTGTGATTATTTTCCCACACACTAATCCTACAGTATATATTTAAACTGACATGTCAAAATGTGGTATCATCTTTTATGATTTGGGAAAAAAATTGAATCATAAAATCTCCTGACCTACTAATAGGATCAAGTACGTTATCCACCCAGTGTTTCTTCTGCACTTAATTCTTGGATTTGCTTGTGTGTGAGTGTGTGTGTGTGTGTGTGTGTGTGTGTGTGTGTGTGAGACAAGAATTAACTGTTCTGGTAATATCTTTCCATCTGCTCTGTCAAATACTTGATGGCAACAAGAAGCAGCATGTGAATTTGCAAAGTACCTTCGAGGAACGTAAACTGGAGACAAAACTCAACACTGAGCCAGAGAAAGAAACAATATATATGAATAAAGGCCCAGTCAAAGAGATTTTAAAGAGCAAGAGGAAAGGAAAAATGCAGAGGTTCAGGGGAGTGTGTTTCAGAGCCTGGGATCTGGGTGGCTGAAAACATGGCTGCCAGTATTGGTAAAAACAAGAGATTCTGCAGATGCTAGAAATCTCACTCCGTAGAAGCTACCTGACCTGCTGAGTTGTTCCAGTATTGTGTGCGTGTTGCTGTCAATTTAGGAATGATTTCGTTTTGGTGATGAAGTGGAGTTTAGGGTCACCAAAGACTGAATCTTAGACAGCATGATTGTAGACTCAGAGCTAAAGGCGTGGGTGAAGGGAGGCCACTGGCAGATCATTTAAAGTCAATCTCATGTTTGTAGGCTTGCGGGAATGGATTTCCTGCAGTGTTGATATTTGTTGGCGAAACAGGCATTTGTTTCTGCATTGCCCATTTCCCTTATAAAATTGTGACCACCAGAAAAGTTGGCATGGTCACGTAGTGGTTAGCACAAAGCTATTAGAGTGCCTGTGGCCGGGTTCAGTTTCTGCCATTGTCTGTAAGGAGTTTGTACGTTCTCCCTGTGATTACATGGGTATCTTCGGGTGCTCTGGTTCCCTCCCACAGTCCAAAGAAGTATGGGTTAGTAGGTTATTTTGTCACACGGGTGTAATTGGGCAGTACAGAATCGTTGGGCTGGAAAGGCTTGTTACTGGGCTGTATCTCTAAATAAAAAATAATTAAAGTTCTAGGAGCACAGCTACTTGGCAATGAGTACTCCAGGGTGAGGATGACACTCCAATGTTGATTACTTTTTTTAGAAAATTGTAAAGCGGATTGTTGGAATAGAAAACAAATTGGATTAGGATCTTTCTGATCCATTGTGAGCGTGGAGTCATACAGCACCTCAGCACAGAAACTGGCCCTTCAGCCCATCTAGTACGTGCCAAACTGCTATTCTGCTTCGTCTCATTGAGCCACACTTCGACCACAGCCCTCCATACCTCTCCCATCCATGTATCTATCCAAGCTTCTCTTAAATGTTCCAGTTAACCCACCACTTCCACAGGCAGCTCGTTCCACACTTGCACTAAGAAGTTCCCCCTCAGGTTCCCTTCCCTTAATTATTTACATTTCTTCACCCCTTCTATTTCTTGAGAACCATTTCATTTGTGTTCCGTGGTACTCAGCTTTGTTGGGCTGTTGTTCAACCTTTTTCCTCCGAGATCTGAGCATTACCTTCAATAAACAAGGGAGGAGAGTTTTCCTAGTTATCAACGAGGTATAGCCTTCAAGAGTTCCTCTGTCTTATTCTAAGGGCCAGTTAAAGAAAGCATGTGATGTTTCACTGTACTTGCCTTACCAGCTGGGAGTAATACACAGCTAAAAAATGGCTTTCAAAACAAACTATCGATTAAAACAAGAAAGAGAATTTCAGTCACTGCCCACTTCTCTTCCCATCTAGTTATCCTCGAATAAGATGGCAGAGTTTGTCGTCGAAACATTGGTTATAATCGATACCTATACCCAGCTGGAAGCCGGAGAAGAGTTTATTTGTCTCATCTATATTTTCAAATTTTCCTATTTGTTCATTTTATTCTCTAGTAGAAATGTTCTACAACTTTTCCATTTCAAGGAGATCACTTCCATTGTGTCCATCATAACTATGTGGCTAAGGACCCTGATGGCTGGAATAACTTCTGGATTCAGATTTATTGATCACATGTATGCAGAAGCATACAGTTAACAACTGAGAATGTGCCGGGGGCAGCCTGCAAGTGTTGCCACACATGCTGCCTCCTACCCTAATGCCCTCCCACCCACGCTCATGGGCAGTCGTCCAACTGCAGGAATGGCCTCCGGGTCTGCAGTCTCCAGGAATGGCCTCTGGGCCTGCAGTCTCCAGGAATGCCCTCCGGGCCTGCAGTCTCCAGGAATGGTCTGCAGGCCTGCGGTCTCCAGGAATGGCCTCCGGGTCTGCAGTGTCCAGGAATGGTCTCCGGGCCTGCAGTCTCCAGGAATGGTCTGCAGGCCCTGCGGTCTCCAGGAATGGCCTCCGGACCTGCAGTCTCCAGGAATGGTCTGCAGGCCTGCGGACTCCAGGAATAGCCTCCGGGCCTGCAGTCTCCAGGCTTCAGCCATTGGGATTGACTTCCAGGCTTCTGATCAACCTTGGGTATCAACCACATGTACAGAAGAGCGGTCGCTTCTGCACCTGCTCTCTACAACTCTGATGACTGCTCAGGCACTGAGCATGTTCACGTTTATTTCACTCACTTCTCAGCCTCCAATATTCCTCCTTTTGCCTCTCTTGGTTCCCTCCGCACCCTCCCACCTGTTCCCTACTCTCCTCCCCTCCTTATCCCACTCTTGTGGCCAAGTGGACTACATTCATCCCAGAACGTATGTTAAAATATCTGTTGGTTTTAAAAAGAGGGTAGGATGTTTCCCTAGCTTGTTATTACACGAGGGAGCAGAATGCCTTCACCCGGCTCCTCTCTGAGAGCCAGTCTGTAGCTTAGCGCTTGTAAAACAATGTTCTGAGAGATTAATAGTGTCTGTCAACACCGCTGTTTACAGTTAAATGGAGTACGGTTTAAACTCTCCATTCACTCAGCTCTGTATTTGCTCAATGGGGAGGTCAGTTTAATGATCTAACTTTGCGCTGCATATAGATTCACACAGGAGTTTATACAGACCTTTTCACAACCTCAAGACATCTCAAAGTGTTTTATGTCCATGGCCTCCCCTACTGCCACGATGAGGCCACTCTCAGGTTGAAGGAGCAACTCTCATATTCTGTCTGAGTAGCCCCCAGTCTGATGGATAAGCATAGATTTCTTTAACTTCTGGTAATTTCTCCCTTCTCTCTTTTTCCATCAACCATTCTGGCTCCATTCTTCCCCTTCTCTTCTCCTCACCTGCCCATCACCTCCCTCTGGTGGCCCTCCTCCTTCCCTTTCTCCCATGGCCCACTCTCCGCTCCAATCAGATTCCTTCTTCTTCAGCCCTTCACCCCTTCCACCTATCACCTCCCAGCTTCTCACTTCGTCCCTCCCCACCACCACCTCCCCCCTCACCTATCTTCTGCCAGCTTGTACTCCACCCCTCCCACCTTCCTATTGTGGCTTCTTCTCCTTCTGTTCCAGTCCTGATCAAGGTTCTCAGCCTTGCTTATTCCTCTCCATAGATGCTGCCCGACCTGGTGAGTTTCTCCAGAATTTTGTGTGCGTTACAGCCAATGAAGTTCATTTTGGACGTTAGATTCTGATTTTGCCTGGCAGCCAAATGGAGCACACAGTAAGATCCCATAAACAGGAAACACCTGATTAGAGCTGACTAATACACATTGAAGCAACACTCCACTGCTCAAAGTGATGGAATCTGAGGTTTAACGGAATCACACTTCATGTTCTGACTCACCAAGGCTGAAAGGTGCAAAAGCAAAAAACCTCCAATATGGAGCACCTGGTAAGAGAGCGAAGTTTCTGGATAAATGGCAGGTTGGTTTATTATTCTGGCTGCTGCTGGATAAGGTGTCTGTGTGTGATGGCTTATCGCTTGCTACTCTTCCTCTGTGTTCGAGTGGTTTCTCTCTCTCCCTCTCCCTCGGTGCTGTCAGAGGTTGCTTCTGAAGTCCAGCACTTTGTGGATTGGACTGAGCTCTTCCTGTTTTATGTCTTTTCTATTCTATGTTTTCACGCGTTCTTTCTTGTTGCCGTTTGGGGCAATTTATTAATTTTTTTGTGCAGAGGGGTTGCTTAGGGTTTGATGTTCTTGCCATTTGCGCAATTTGTTTTTTTTTCTTGCGGGGGGGTGGTTGATGTTTTTGTTTGAACGACTATCATCATTTTCTTTGTTTCGTGGTTGTCTGAAGAAGGAATACTCATACACGTTTTGATGCTAAAGGAACCTTTGAGGTACATAAGACCATAAGACATAGGAGCAGAGTTAGGCCATTTGGCCCATTGAGTCTGCTCCGCCATTCAATCATGGCTGATCCTTTTTTTTAATCTCCTCCTCAACCGCAATTCCTGGCCTTCTCCCCGTAACCTTTGATGCCATGTCCAATCAAGAACCTATCAATCTCTGCCTTAAATACATTCAATGACCTGGCCTCCACAGCTGCATGTGGCAACAAATTCCACAAATTCACCACCCTTTGGCTAAAGAAATTTCTCTGCATTTCTGTTTTGAAAGGGCACCCCTCTATCCTGAGACTGTGCCCTCTTGTCCTAAACTCTCCCACCATGGGAAACATCCTTTCCACATCTACTCTGCCTAGGCCTTTCAACATTCAAAAGGTTTCAATGAGATTCCCCCTCAACCTTCTGAATTCCAGTGAGTACAGACCCAGAGCCATCAAACGTTCCTCGTATGATAACCCTTTCATTCCTGGAATCATCCTTGTGAATCACCGCTGGACCCTCTCCAATGTCAGCACATCTTTTCTAAGATGAGGAGCCCAAAACTGTTCACAATACTCAAGGTGAGGCCTCACCATCACATCCCTACTCTTGTATTCTAGACCTCTTGAAATGAATGGTATCATGGCAATTCCCTTCCTCACTACCGACTCAGTCTGCAAGTTAACTTTCAGGGTGTTCTGCACAAGGACTCCCAAGTCCCTCTACACCTCAGATCCCTGTATTTTCTCCCCATTTAGAAAATAGTCCACACATTTATTTCTACTACCAAAGTACATGACCATGCATTTTCCAACATTATATTTCATTTGCCACTTTCTTGCCCCTTCTCCTAATCTGTCTAAGTCATTCTGCATCCTACCTGTTTCCTCAACACAACCTGCCCCTCCACCAATCTACATATCATCTGCAAACTTGGCAACAAAGCCATCTATTCCATCATCTAAATCATTTATGTACAGCATAAAGAGAAGTGGTCCCAGCACCAATCCCTGCAGAACACCACTAGTCACTGGCAGCCAACCAGAAAAGGATCCTTTTATTCCTATTTGCTGCCTCCTACCAATCAGCCAATGCTCTAACCATGTTAGTAACTTTCCTGTAATACTATGGGCTCTTAACTTGGTAAGCAGCCTTATGCGTGGCACCTTGTCAAAGGCCTTCTAAAAATCCAGATATACAACATCTACTGCATCCCCTTTATCCATTCTACTTGTAATCTCCTCAAAAAATTCCAACAGGTTCGTCAGGCAGGATTTTCCCTGAAGGAAACCATGCTGACTTTGTACTATCTTGTCCTATGTCACCAAGTACTCCATCACGTCATCCTTAACAATTGGCTCTAGCATCTTCCCAACCACTGAGGACAGGCTAACTGATCTATAATTTCCTTTATGCTGCCTTCCTCCTTTCTTAAAGAGTGGAGTAACATTTGCAATTTTCCAGTCCTCTGGCACCATGCCAGAGTCCAATGATTTTTGAAAGATCATTTCTAATGCCACCACAATATCTAACGCTACCTCTTTCAGAACCCTAGGGTGCAGTTCATCTGGTCGGGGTGACTTATGTACCTTTAGGTCTTTCAGCTTTTTGAGCACCTTCTCTCTTGTAATAGTAACTACACCCACTTCTCTTCCTTCACACACTACAACATCAGGCACACTGCTAATGTCTTCCATAGTGAAGACTGAGGCAAAATATGCATTTAGTTCATCAGCCAACTCCTTGTCCCCTGTTATTATTTCTCCTGCATCAGGTCCTATATCCACTCTCATTTCTCTTTTATTTTTAATATACTTGAAAAAACTTTTACTAACCATTTTGATATTATTTGCTAGCTTGCTTTCGTACTTCATCTTGTCCCTTCTTATGATTTTTTTAGTTGCTCTCTGTAGGTTTTCCAAACCTTCCCAATCCTCTATCTTCCCACTAATTTTTGCTTTGTTGTATGCCCTTTCTTTTGCTTCTACAATAGCTTTGACTTCCCCCGTCAGCCACGGTTGTACTATTTTGCCATTTGAGTATTTCTTCATTTTTGGAATACACATGTCCTGCACCTTCATCATTTTTCCCAGAAACTCACGCCATTGCTGCTCTGCTGACATCCCTGCCAGCAGCTCCTTCCAATTTACTTTGGCCAACTCCTCTCTCATACCACAGTAATTTCCCTTACTCCACTGAAATACTGCCACATCAGACTTTGATTTCTCCCCATCAGATTTCAAGTTGAACACAACCATTTTGTGTCTTGCAAACCACCATCCATTTCATGACAGTAGTGCACTGAAGATGTACAGGGTAAAACTATTGTAGTATGTAGAATGAAGTGTCCAAGTGGGAGAGAAAGATAATTTCAATTAGACACTAACCAGCAAGGTCATAATGGGATGGATTGCAATGTCAGGACATCATCTTATCAAACACTTTCCATTTCAGCTTTTGAAAATAGGTATCTGTTGTGCCGTGAGGTGATTTGGCAACGCACAAAGACCATTTTATGGATTGGAGTAAAATTTTTTGTGTTCGTATACTGGCCCTGAAACTAATGTGGAAATCTCCAAGATTATTGGGGTCAAGAGATTGTCAACTCAAATTCAGTAAAGTGGCTGCCTGCTTCAGGACATAATATTGCCTTAATTATTACAATATTCCTCCAAAAGGAATGTTACCATGATCGTTAAAAAATTGACTTGCCCTCAGATAGCTTGTCTATATTCGCTCTTCCCACTACTACCATCAGGCAGGAGGTACAGGAGCCTTGGTTCCTGCACCACCAGGTTCAGGAACAGTTATCACCCCTCAGCCATCAGCCTCCCAGACCAGCATGGATAACTTCACTCACCTCAACTCTGAACTGACTTCTCAAACTACAGACTCACTTTCAAGGTCTCTGAAACTCATTCTCCCAGTATAATTTACTTGTTTTTTCTCATTTGTACAATTTGTCTTCTTTTGCACATTGGTTGTCAGTTTTTATTCCTTTATTCTCCTGTAAATGCCTGTAAAAATTAATCTCAAGGTAGTATATGGTGACATACACTTTACTTTGACTTTCCTACTTCACCATCCAAGTGAACTATTGCCAATTTGCAGAGAATTTGTAGATTTATTCGCATTCAGAATGACATCCTGCTTTAATAGAGTGTTTTTCATGTTGAAAAACATCACAAGTTAAGTCATGGGTGAGCAGTCAAACAAAATGGGCATTAATCAGCAAGGGGACAGATTAGATTTGATTAGATTATGAGGACACGCAGTCCTCTTTTATTGTCATTTAGTAATGCATGCATTAAGAAATGATACAATGTTCCTCCAGAATGATATCACAGCAACACAAGACAAACCAAGACTGAAGAACTGACAAAAACCACATAATTATAACATATGGTTACAATAGTGCAAAGCAATACCGTAATTTGATAAAGGACAGACCATGGGCACGGTAAAAAAAAAAGTCTCAAAGTCTCTCGAAAGTCCCATCATCTCACGCAGACAGTAGAAGGAAGAAAAACTGTCCCTGCTATGAACCTCCAGCACCGCAAACTCGCCGATGCAGCACCCGACCACAGCTGACTCTTGAGTCCGTCCGACCTTGAGCCTCTGACCAGCACTCCGACACCTAGCACCAAGCACCATCTCTACTGAGCGCTTCGACCCCGGCCCTGGCAACAGGCAATAGGCAAAGCTGAGGATTTGAGGCCTTCCCCTCTGGAGATTCTCAATCGCACAGTAGCAGCGGCAGCGAAGCGGGCATTTCAGAGGTTTCTCCAGATGTTCCTCCAGTTAAACTTCTTTAAGGAAAGAGGTGGATTGGCAGAAGAGTTTGAGGGCAAGTTCAGAGCTTAGGGCCTTAGCAACCGAAGGGGAAGAAGTAAAAAATTGGGGATTTGTCAGGCCTAAAGAAGCATTGGAGTGGCTACTAAGTATTTTCATTTCTTTCAAATTTAAATGTATCATCATCAGTTGAAACTCCACCATGGATAGTCCCAAGCCCAACTGCGGAAGGAAAAGGGCTTGGACATGGGGCTAGCTAGCAACCCCATCCCATAAAAACCCACAGCTACAGAAGCTCCAAGGACCTCATCCCAGGAAAGGATGGTTCCTTGCCGAGAAGACGTATGAAGTTGTGAGGTGAAAGTGGTAGACGAAGGGATGACCAACCTTCTATTGGCCCAGGACAGAGGACCCTGGCAAACTGCTGTTGGCAGCCTATACCCCAGCAGGGCTGATGGACTTAAGAAGGAGAGCATCAGTTCAAGTAACGTCACTGACAATGAGCAGAAAACTTTAACTATAATTCCTCATGTTACAGCTGGGTAAAAAAAAACACTTTCACCCCAGGAAGTTTATCATAAACCTGCACAAGGATAGTGCAGTAGGGATGCTGCTTTGTACAGGAAAAGCTGTTTTTCCGACATGTAGGCAGCAAGTCTCCCTTACGGCCTGGATACATAAATCTTTAACAATAAGAATTGGTCATAAAGTCATTAAATTCATTGCTGTTTTGCGGCCTTGTGTTGTGTGGAAATGTAATTGCCATTTGAGCCTATACAGTAATCATTACCACATTTTGGAAATAGTTTGCTGAACTTATTGATGTTCTGTGGCCGTGTAAGGCTTGATATACCCTGCCCTACAACCATCTGGCTCCTTTTGTCAGATAAGCAGGAACAGAGTAGCCTACAGAAAGTGGTGGATACAACCCAGTCCGTCACAGGCAGAGTCCTCCCGACTACTCGGCCACACTTACCAGGAGTGCTACTGTAAGAAAGCAGCACCCATCATCAAGGAAGACAACCATCCAGGCAATGCTCTCTTCTCACTACTACCATCAGGCTCAGGAAGTCGTTACCCTCCAACCATCAGGCTTCCAAACCATTGTACGTAACTTCACTCACCTCGATGCTAAACTGACTCCACAACCTAGTCATACTTTACTGATCCCGGGGGAAATTGGTTTTCATTACAGTTGCACCATAATTAATAAATAGTAATAAAACCATAAATAGTTAAATAGTAATATGTAAGTTATGCCAGGAAATAAGTCCAGGACCAGCCTATCGGCACAGGGTGTCTGACCCTCCAAGGGAGGAGTTGTAAAGTTTGATGGCCACAGGCAGGAATGACATCCTATGACGCTCTGTGTTGCATCTCGGTGGAATGAGTCTCTGGCTGAATGTACTCCTGTGCCCAACCAGTACATTATGTAGTGGATGGGAGACATTGTCCAAGATGGCATGCAACTTGGACAGCATCCTCTTTTCAGACACCACCGTGAGAGAGTCCAGTTCCATCCCCACAACATCACTGGCCTTACCAATAGATGAATGGCCGAACCTATAGACTCACTCCATATTATTTATCAAGTTTTTTATTATTTGCATAATTTCTCTTCCTTTGCACGTTGGCTGTCTGGCAGTCCTTGATTTTCATAAATTCTATTATTTCTTTATTTTCCTGTAAATGTCTGCAGGGAAATGAATCTCAAGGTGGCATATGGTGAAATATACACACTTGAGTAATAAATTTACTTTGAACTTTGATTAAAAAAATGCACACCCTTCCTTTTGTGCAATGTTCACAGACAAGCTCAACGAGTTTCAGTATTCCACCTTCCATTTCCAGTCCACACTGCTCCTGTTCTGGAGCTATTTATATGATACTAAAAGTGCATGTGTACACTGAGTAGCCACTTTATTAGGTACACCTGTACGTTAGGTACACAGTGTACTGGTACCATGGCACTGTAATTTCCTGTGGGATCAATAAAGTATCTACCTATCTATCTCGATAATACAAATGTCTAATCAGCCAATCATGTGGCAGAAACTCAATGTACAAAAGCATGCAGATATGTTCAAGAGGTTCAGTTGTTGTTCAGACCAAACATCAGAATGGGGAAGGAATATTAGATTATTAGATTATGAGGACACTCAGTCTTTGTTTATTGTCATTTAGAAATGCATGCATTAAAAAATGATAGAATGTTCCTCCGGTATGATATCACAGAAACGCAAGACAGACCAAGACTAAAAGTGACAAAAACCATATAATTATAACATATAGTTACAACAGTGCAAAGCAATACCGTAATTTGATAAGAGCAGACCATGGGCACAGTAAAAAAGAGTCTCAAAGTCCCGATAGCCCATCATCTCACGCAGACGGTAGAAGGGAGAAACTCTCCCTACCATGAGCTTCCAGCACTGCAAACTTGCCGATGCAGCATCCTGGAAGCACCCGACCACAGTCTGACTCTGAGTCCGTCCGAAAACTTCGAGCCTCTGACCAGCCCTCCGACACCAAGCACCGAGCACCATCTCTGCCGAGCGCTTCGACCCCGGCCTCGGCAGCCATGCAACAGGCAAAGCCGAGGATTCGGGACCTTCCCTCTGGAGATTTCGGATCACACAGGCATTTCAGAAGTTTCACCAGATGTTCCGGCGTGCTCTCACGTCTGTCTCCATCAAATCAGAATTGTGCATGGCATCCTACTTGACAGATTACAGATATTCATCACCGGAGAGGCCACGCGCACTGCGTTGCGCCGCCATCTTCTCCTCCTCCCGACAATGACTTTGACCGTGGAATGATGTTGGTGCCAGACAGGGTGGTTTGAGTATCTCAGAAACTGACGAGCTCCTGGGATTTTCATGCACAGCAGTGTCTCCAAAAGTTTACAGAGTTTGGTGCGAAAAACAAAAGAAAATCCAGTGAGCAGCTGTTCTATGGGTAAAATTACCTTGTTAATGATAGACAAGAGACAATCTGCAGTTGCTGAAAATCCAAGTAACACACACAAAATGCTGGAGGAACTCAGCAGGCCAGGTAGTATCTATGGAAAGGAGCACAGTCGACTTTTCGGACTAAGATAATGATAGAGGTCAGAGGAAAAAGGTCAGACTAGTACAAACTGGCAGGAAGGTGACAGTAATTCAGGTAACTATGCATTACAACAGTGGTGTGGAAGAGCATCTCTGAATGCACAACACATCAAACCTTGAAGTGGATGGGCTACAGCAGCAGAAGACAATGAACATGCACACAGTGGCCACTTCATTAGGTATGGGGGGTACCTAATAAAGTGGCCACTGAGTGTATATTCGTACAGAGTAGGCTCTTTATATCATTAAACGCGATTAATAAGCCTTAGGTTTGGTCTAAAGAAACTCAATAACCAATAGCAAAAACAGAGAGCTGATAGTTACACACTACCTTCCCCTGTTGGCTGTAGAAAGGGAAAGAAAGAGTCTCCTTTGCATCATTTCACTGATTGATTTCATTCGCACAAAACTTTTTCATGAGAAGTTTAATTCACCTCAGCTACTTCTCAGGCAATGGTGACGGGATTTTCCAAGTGTTGCTTAATGCCTCTCGGAGGTTTGTAAATTGTACATGAAAACAAGGAGCTAACTAAACCTCATGACTGTGAAATGCCTTACAGAGATGTCGAACAGCATGTGCAAAGTTTGGTTTACAGATTAGTGCGATAAAAATAATTGTAGAGTTTCTGAATCACATGAGTGTTCTCTCGGAGGCTGGGCCGTAAACCCATGGAAACAGCAAACAGTATTTTAAGAAAGAGTCATTACACTCAACAATATCAGAATGCATTATATCCTGTTATTTACATAAGATATAATGCAGGATTTGTGCGTTCTTGAGTCTTATCTTACATTCAACCTCAGCGAGCCACTTTTTCTCCTTGATTCCAATATCCCTTGATACATTCACTCAGTATCAAGAAAGCAACCAATCTCAGCCTCCTTGTAATGACTGAATCCACAGCCCACTGGGAAACAGAATTCCAAACTCTCTGAGTGAAGTCATTTCCTTTCAAACCAGTCCAAAGTGGCCAGTCCTTTGTTGTGTGACTACATCCCATGGATTTGTGGTTCCCAGTCCAAAGACACAGACTTTCAACATTCATTCTGTCAATCCCTCACAGAACCTTGGATCTCAGTGCTTTCAGGCCCTTTCACCTCAATGTCTTCCCACGGCTCCATTGATAGCTTATTCAAGGGGGCATAACTTTAAGGTGTTTGGAAGACAGTATCGGTCGGATGTCTGAGGCGGAGGTAGGTTTTTTTTTCCAGAAAGTGGTGGGTGTGTGGAGTGCATTGCCGTGGTGGTGGTAGCGGCAGATACATTAGGGACTCTGAGTTAAGCACAAGGATGAAAGAAAAATGCAGGGCTGCGTGGGAGGGCAGAGTTAGATCGATCTTGGAGTAGGCTAAAATGTCAGACAAACACGATGGGCCCAGGGGCCTGTACTGTGCTGTACTGTTCAATATTGTCTGCTGTGCAACCTGCTCGTACCATTGTCGTGAAAGAAACTGAACAATTAACAGCAAAGCTGGTATCTGTCATTGCAACAACTAAAGGGATTATCTCTGTCAATGTGCCTTCTATCTGGTAGCCATTGAGTTAGACATAGAACCCTTTCCTTACTGCAAACCATGCTATTTTCAAAGAACACACAAACGCCTTACAGACATGAACTTGGGGCAGTGGCACTGTTAGCTTTACGCTAACCGCTGTACTACTGTACCACCCATGTCTAAAGAAATTCAAGTTACATTTGTCACTATGAAACTTGATTCCCAATGTACAGTTGACAACTGGCCATCCCACCCACACTGCAAATACCATAGGATTTCCACGTTTGGTATTTAAAAAAAACATGTATATATCAACAGCAGCATTCCTTTCAGACAAATTTACTTCTTATTTCCTGATGTATTGTGGCTGTGCTAACTGACGCCTCAGGCCTGTCTTGGCCAAGTCCTAACTTAGTGAATGTTTGAGACCACTTTTTTGGTTTAGTCTTGATAATTACTTTACCTTACTGAAGTGTTGAAGCCAGGGATAGCGAAGCTTTTTCAGAGCATGTGCCAAAATTGGCAATAATCTTCAAAATATTCTCTCATATGCCATGATAATTTTAGCTGAGAATATCATTGATTAATGAATTAGTTAATTACGAACATTTTAAGGGAAAAAGATGAGTCCTGTTTCTTACTTACTATTCTTTGTAAATAAAGAACATAGTATTCATTGTTTATCTATTCATAAAGATATAACAGAGACAGATAAAAATAAATTATTTTAGAAAATTTGTTAAAAATCATTAATATTAATTTTTTTTAAAGACAATTGAAAAATAACTTCATTTCTAAATAGGATTGTTATTGTAATTTTTTACTGTCCAAGTACTGATGTGTATACCAGGTCTGTGAAGTTCTCAAAACGTATCATCCAGCATCACCGGTTCTCGCAACCGGCAGCAAGCCAGCCAGCAGGAGACGGTTCGTGTGAAAGCATCTCCCTGATCTCAGGTTGTAAAAAAATCATTTGCTGCTTCATAGGTAATCATTATGTATCTTTTTATTATGGGTGGGGTTTAAAGAATTGAGAGGCAGCACTGCATGCCAACAAAATTTCTGTGTGTACCATCTTGGGCTCGGGTGCCCTAGATTCGCCACCCCTAGTTTGAGTAGTATGACTCCACAATGGTTCTTTATATTCATTACATAGGGCATACCTTAGCTCATTCAAGAGTCAAGATTGTTTATTCTCGTTCTTCAGTACACTAGTGTGAAAGAGATCAAAATGTTTGTTCCACAATAAGCACAAAGAACACAATAAATATAAACACCAGAAAATCTGCAGATGCTGGAAATCCAAAGCAACGCACACAAAATGCTGGAGAAACTCAGAAGGACAGGTAGCATCGAGTAAGCAGTTGACATCTTGGGCTGAAGCCCTTCATCAGGATCAAATTCCACCAGTCCTGATGAAGGGTCTTGGCCCAAGTGTCGACTGTTTATTCCGTTCCATAGCTGCTGCCTGGCCGGCTAAAGTCCTCCAGCATTTTGTGTGTGTTGCTGCAATAAATATAAAAACAATCTTAGAAATCAGAATGTACAAGTAACCGCTATATATAGACTGATGCTATGTACATAAGGTAAAGCTAGGTAACGTATATGTGGTGATGGTGGGGAATAGACTTCATGTTCAATATTTGACAAAAACATCATGCGGCTTATGGGTCACAATGCTGACAAATAATATTATTCATATAACAAATAAATAAATTATCAATTATCATTTGTAAAATGTAAATATTAGCATTCTTACAAACAATGCTGAAGGAATGTAACGTTGCCATCTTATAAATCACCAGTGAACGTAAACTCAACAGTGTAATTAACATAAACTGTCTTATTCAGCTGAATATCACAATTAGTTTTCCTTTGCAATAATTTGAGAATTAATGGCTACTGCATTAATCGTTGAGGAAAATATTGTGTCAAAAGTTGGAATGAATACAAAGACATCAGAGCTGGACAGCATCAAAGAAAGTAATGGCAGGACTATATTTGAATTAGATTTGAGGCTAGCTATTTATAGTGTCTGAGGAATCATTCTCTCATCCAGCATCGTTTCAACAAAGGTCTGGAGTTTGTTCATTGCATCCCATCAGGCGTTAGATAAACAAATGGAACTGAACAACTGTGGGAAAATATTTTACATCCCTTCAGAGTGCAAATGGCTGCCCTGAGAAGGTTGGCCAAAACGGACTCCATGTGATTTTCAAGTCAATCTAAAACTTGTTCTTAAAGCAGACTTCCTTGATGGCAGGGATAAAAGAATTCTAAATACAACGCAGCTCAATTACTTATTTTATGTAAAATAAAAGTTATTAATTACCTGTTTACTCTAAAGGAGCTCTGTAACGCTGCACAGCGAATGATTAGCAGCCACTGAACCAGCCAACACATATAAACCCTGGATTCCTTCTTCTATTTCTGTGGGAAATAAACATGGGTTTGAGATTACGCATGCCACACAAGAGGATCTTGAGTGACTCCAGAAATTACATAGCGTTTAGAAATGTATTTTTACATCAGATTATTTAGAGAGAGAGTTATATGGCATAAAGGCTGCCATTAGCCCTGAATTATAAATGTATTCTCAAATGTAAGACAACTCTGGCAGGAGTTCAGTTCCAGCGTCCTCTGTAAGGTGTCTGTATGTCCTTCCCGTGAATGTGTGGGTTTCCTCTGGGTGTTCCAGTTTTTTAATTTATTTATTTAATGGGATACAGTGTAGAATAGGCCCTTCGAACCGTGCTGTCCGGTCACCCTCCCCCCGCAGTTTAATCCTAGCTCAATCACAGGGCAATTTACAATGACAAATTGATCTCCCAACTGGTACGTCTTTTGACTGTGGGAGGAAACCAGAGCATTCTGAGGGAGCACTCAGAAGAAACCCACAAGGTCACAGGGAGAACGTACAAACTCCTTACAGGCAATGGGGGTCCTCCCACAGTTCATTGTGATTAGGTTAGGGTTAAATAGTTGGGTTTCTGGGCAGTGCGGCTCATTGGGCACGGAAGGCCTGTTCGCTCTGCATCTCTAAATAAAATAAATACAAAGCTGTTAACCATGGATTATAAATTTATTGTCAGCTGTAAGCAAACACTGGCAGGATATCCGCTCTGTAGTGCTCACACATGAGGTGTTCTGCAGCGGTGTGCCTCAGGGGCAAAATCAGCCTTCTTTCTCAGGAACTGATTGGGTCTTGCTTCGGTTAATTTGGCCAAGGGAAGCGAGAGCAATGGTGTTGGTTTAATTCCTCATCAAGGCGCTGACAGTAAAGGAAAGAAGATATCTGGTCTGCACACAGTTTCACTTATATAATCTGATTTTGCAACCCTGGCACACGAAGAAATCACTGAGCAAGAAATGGTTGAACAGATCGCATAGTATCAAAAAAACCTGAATGATATCACTAGTCATCTTCATTCTGTCTCTCCTCCTGCCCTTCCCTTCCCTTCACTGACTCAAACCGTCTGCTTGTAACCCACCTTACTGCAATAACTTGTTGCACGTTAAAGTTTGATGAAATACACTCAGTGGCCAATTTACACCTGCTCATTGAAGCAAATATCCAATCAGCCAATCATGTGGCAGCAACTAGATGCATAAAAGCATGCAGGCATGGTCAAGAGGTCCAGTTGTTGTTCAGAGCAAACAATCAGCATGGGGAAGTAATGTGATCGAATGACTTTGACTGTGGAATGATTGTTGGTGCCAGTCCAGGTGCTTTGAGTATCTCAGAAACTAATGAGCTCCTGGGATTCTCACTAACAACAGTCTCTAGAGTTTACAGAGAATAGTGCAAAAACGTAAAAGTGTCCAGTGAGCGGCAGTTCTGTGGGCAAAAACGTTGTGTTAATGACAGAGGTCAGCGGAGAATGGCCAGACCGGTTCAAGCTGACAGAAGGCGACTGTAACTCAAATACCCACACATTACAGCAGGGGTGTGGAGGACAGCATCTCTGAACACACAACACTTTGAACCTTGAAGCAGAACACGATGAACATACACTCAGTGGCCACTTTATTAGATACAGGATGTACCTGATAAATTAGCCATTAAGTGCTCTACTCGAGCACTACAGCAAGGAACCAGGACCTTTGACCCATCTGCTCCATGCCGACCTGACCTTCTGCCTATTTCCACCTACCTGCTTCGGGACCATACCCCGCCACCAACCCCCACCTGTGGACCTGTCCAAACTTCTCTCAATCGTTCCAATTGAACCTGCACCCACCACATCTGCTGGCAGCTTGCTCCATGCTCGCCCCACCCTCTGTGTGAAGAAGTGTAAAAGGATTAGCCTTATTTGTCACCTGTATATCGAAATGCGCCGTCTGCGTCAGATCAAATCCGCGAGGAGCGTGCTGGGCGCTGTGCTTTTTATTTTGTCAAGCGTTGCGTTAACCACTACGCTACCGTGCCACCCTGTTCTACATGGCAACTGTTCTGCCTGTGACCACAGGAAACTACAGAGAGTGGTAGACCCAGCCCAGCACATCATGGAAACCAGTCTCCCCTCCATAGACCGTGTAAATGTCCCACTGCCTCATCAAAGCAGCCAGCATTATTGAATGTTCCCTAGTACGACAGGATGAAACTTGACCTCACAGTCTACCTGGCTATGACCCATCCCTCTACCGCCTGCCTGCACTGCAGGTTCTCTGTAACTGTAACACTTCATTCGGCACAGGTACTAAGTGTAATGAATTGATCTGTATGAATGATATGCAAGGCACATCTTTCACTATGCAGCACACACAAAATGCTGGAGGAACTCGGCAAGTCAGGCAGTGTCTATGGAGGAGAGTAAACAGTCAGAGTTTTGGTCCACGACCCTTCATCAACATAGTCTTAGCTTTTTAGCTGTCCTCCAGTTCCCAATGGATTTGCTGCATAGGACAGCCTTCTGAGACTCAAAACTAATCAAGTTTATTTCCCTCTGTAGATGCTCTGTGACCTGCTGAGTTCCTCCAGCATTTTTTGTGTGTGTGTTGCTTAAGGTTTCCAGTTTCTTCAGAATCTATTGTATTTACATTTTTCACAGTACCTCAATACATGTGACAATAACAAACCAATTTACTAGTTTACTAAATCCCACCAGAGTAACTGGAGAACTTAAATTCAGTTAAATAAATCTGCCAGGAATGGTAATCATGAAACAATACAACCAATCAGCTTGATTATAGTCCCTTAAGGAAGGAAATTTGTCACATTTACCTAGTCTGCCCTATATAAGCTCTCCCCAGCTTACAAATGCCCCATTGGTGTACCGCCCAGATATACGAGCGAGTGTTTGGGAGACTGCTAGCATGGATTTTCCAACTGGTGAGTGACTATAGGCACTTTCTGCCCCATGAGAACCTGATTTGCGAGTTCACAATCCACTTCTGAATTGTGAACAGTCATGATCGGGGGAAAACCCTTATGCAAGTCCCAACCTATCAATGTGGTCGTCCCGGTAAGCCAGTCAGTTCAGGGAGCAATTAGGAGCTGGCCCTGATGGCAAAGCTTGTAATTCCTCATCAATGCGGCAATGCTTCAAAGGCTTCACTCTGCATCTGAATTTCAACGTGAGAAGACGGAGTGCTGGAAGTTGGAAATGTCTGGCAGAGAATTCCCAGCAGATGGAGGCTTGTGAAACATTCAGCAAGAACATCTTGGGATGTTCAGAGCTTCTGACTTGAAGTAAAAGGCAGGCCTAAGCAGCAGCCACTCCTGCAGTCCCATTCCAATTAGAAGAGTCAGATATTCCTCCCAGACATGGGCCTTAGCTTGCTTTTTATCTGTTTGAAGGGGCTTTGGTCTAATTAAGGAGAGGAGTGCATGTAAGGTTAAAAAGGACCACTGGTTTTAAGAGAATAAGAGGGCTCTATAGGTCTGCTTCTACAGATTTAATAGCTACTTGTTTTCTTCAAATAATACACTCATTCTTTAAGGATCACATTCAAAGTTCAAAGTAAATGAATCATTAAAGTACATATCTGTCATCATATACTACCCTGAGATTCATTTTCTTGCAGGCATTCACAGTAGATCAAAAAAATACAATAGAATCAATGAAAAACCACACCCAAAGACTAACTAATAAACAACCAATGTGCGAAAGAAGACAAACTGTAAATACAAGAATAAACAAATAAATGATACTGAGAACTTGCCACATTGAGTCCTTGGAAGTGAGTTCACAGGTTGTGGAATGGGCTCCGAGTTGAGGTGAGTGAAGTTCTCCACACCGGTTCAGGAGCCTGATGATCGTAGGGTAGTTACTGTTCCTGAACCTGGTGAGGTGGGACTGGAGGCTCCTGTATCTCCTGCCTGAAGCAACAGCAAGAAGGGGGCCTGGTCTCTGGGTGGGGGAGGTCCTTGACGATGAATGCTGCTTTCTAATGGCAGTGCTCCTTGTAGATGTTGTAGATGTGCTCAGCGGTGGGGATGACTTTGCCTGTGATGGACTGGGGTGTATCCACCACTTCCTGAAGGTGTTTCCATCCTTGGGTGTTGGTGTTTCCATACCAGGCCGTGATGCCATCAATCAGCTAAAGCTTTTGTTTGCTTTGAGACTACAGCAGGAGCAGCCAGTCACAACATAGGAGTCTTTCTGCTAACCCTGCTATCGTCCTCTGGGTAAACCAGTAGGATGGTGCTTGCTGACAGGAGTTTTGACTTTGATGGAGGGAACCAATGCCCTTAAATCAGTGGTCCCCAACCACCGGGCCGCAAAGCATGTGCTACCGGGCCGCGAGGAAACGATACGAGCCAGCTGCACCTTTCCTCATTCCCTGTCACGCACTGTTGAACTTGAACATAGGGTTGCCAACTGTCCCGTATTTGCTGGGACATCCTGTATATTGGGCTAAATTGGTTTGTCCCATACGGGACCGCCCTTGTCCCGTATTTCCCCTGCTAATGTAGAGCGTTCCTATGAAACCTTTCGTGCCGAAATGGCGTAAAGCGAAGAAGCAATTACCATTAATTTATATGGGAAAAATTTTTGAGTGTTCCCAGACCCAAAAAATAACCTAACAAATCATACCAAATAACACATAAAACCGAAAATAAATAACACTAACATAAGGTAAAAGCAGGAATGATATGATAAATACACAGTTTATATAAAGTAGAAATAATGTATGTACAGTATAGTCGGGAAGATGAAGGCAAAACCGATTTGTGGAAAAAAATCAGCACCCACGCGCATGCTCACATCACATGCGCACACAAGGCTTCATGGTCATGGTAGTCTTTCCTGCGGTAAAGTGTCCCGGGATTTGACTGCTACTTTTGTCCCTTATTTGAGAGTGAGAAAGTTGGCAACCCTAACTGTAAAAGACATGTTGAGGTGAGTTTGACCCTACTTGAACACCCCTCCCACACTCCCATCCCCCCCCCCCCCCGGCCAGTTGGCTGGTCCGCAAGAATATTGTCAATATTAAACCAGTCCATGGTGCAAAAAAGGTTGGGGACCCCTGCCTTAAATAATCTACTTAAGGGCAAACAATGGTAAATTACTAAGAGTTTCTAAAAATTATTCAACTTCAGATAAATGTTGTCACAATTGAAAGCAGTAAGACATTGCCTAAGACAAGAAACAATTGGCAGGAAGAACACAGCTGGTCAAGCAGCATCTATGTGAGGAAAGGAATTGTTGACATTTCACATCAACCCTTCTCTTTTACACCCAACACTAAACTCTTGTCTTATCCTGCAGATATAAGGCAAGAGTTTAATGTTGGGTGCAAAAAAACTTGGACTTTGAGCCTTACATTGGAGATTAAGTGCACACATTTTTGCTCAATAAAATAGACTCAGTGGCCACTTAACTAGGTACAGGAGTGTAATAGTGAAGTGCCCACTGAGTGTACGTTACTAGTCTTCTGCTACTGTGGCCTATTCACTCCAAGCTTTAATGCATCATGTGTTCAGAGATGCTCTTCTGCACACCACTGTTGTAACATGTGGTTATTTGAGTTACCGTTGCCTTCCTGTCAGCTTGAACCAGACTGACCAATCTCCTATGACTTCTCCCATTGACAAAGCATTTTCGCCTGCAAAACTACCATTCACTGGATTTTAGTTTTGCTCTGTAACTTCCAGAGACATGAAAATCCCAGGAGATCAGCAGTTTCTGAGATACTCAAACCGCCCCATCTGGCACCAACAATCGTTCCATGGTCAAAGTCACTGAGATCACATTTCTTCCCTGTTGTGATGTTTGGTCTGAGCAACAAGTGGACCTCTTGACCATGTCTGCATGCTTCTACGCAATGAGTTGCTGCCACATGATTGGCTGATTGGATATTGGCATTAATGAGCAGGTGAACAGGTGTACCTAATAAAGTGGCCACTGAGTGTAAAATCCACAACGTTTCTGCTCGCTGCCTTGTAATTTACTCTGCATGCTCATGACGCTATGGTGCTCTTTAAAGGGAAGTATTATTAAAAGGTGCAACAATAAAAGGAAATAGTTCAGGACAACAGCATGAAGTGTGGAATATTAGTTTGGTCAGTTGTGTATCTCTTCCTCCCTTTCTTTCTAACAACTTCAATCAATTCCTTGAAAATCGAAGTGTAGCACCAAAGTTGGATCACTGCCAATTTGGGAGCAGAAGGTAGTTCAGGGAAGCTTGACACCATATTCTTTTGCATGAACATTACAACACCAGGAGTGATTTCAGAAGGCAGTGTTACACTGGCGGTAGCAAATCAGAAGTACTTTTCACACGCTGGATGATAAATGGTGCACTTATCATAATAAAAAATAAAATGGGAGTGTAAATTGATCCTTTTGTGTAGCCGGTCAAGACCAATTTCACCTCCAGTGATTCTGGAATCGGGACAGTTTCACAATGGGAGTGGGATCACGATACAAATCCTTATTAGCTAAGGTTAACAAAAGCTTTCAAACCATGCACAAAATACAAACAAGAAGTTCAGAGAACCTGAAAAGGTTATATTCACTGCCAATACACTTCATCTCCAGGACAAAAGCATTTTTTTTATTTGTTTGGACTTCTTAAAATTGTGCTTTTTTTTTACTAGAGAATAGCCACCCCTGCTTATTCTCCACCAGCCCAGTCGTGGCATGAAGATCATAACAAAAACAGGATATTTGTCTGAGGGAGGAAATACTCCTCATCAGCAGGTCATTAGACAATTCATGGGTGAAAACACTGGATGATTTCCCCTCTGCTCGACTCATAAAATTAAGGACAACACATGTGTTTTCACCAAAATCCTGCCATAACCATGTCAGGAAACCTCAAGCTTCATTCAACATTGTACTGCTAAAAATGTACAGATTTATTACGTTCACACAGCAATTGTACACATACAGGTGGCAGGCGCAGACACACACATGGGCCTTCTCCTCCAATCTCTCACGTACTGACTGACACTCAGACACACAGTCACCCTCGCTCTCTCTCTCACACACACACTTACTGACTGACGACGCAAACGTACGTTTGATTCTGTTCTTTGTAAGCAGTTACTCAGGATCAAGAATAACTTAGTGTTATTACTAATTAACTTACTATTAATTAATTAATTAGTTAGAGATACGGCAGGATAACAGGTCTTTTGGGCCTTACGAGGCCTCATCGACCAATTTCACCCATGTGACCAATGAAACCACTAACACTTAAGTCTTTGGAAAACGGAAGGAAACCAGGGCACATGGAGGTCATGTTGAGAACGCAGAAACTCCAAGGAAATGCGTGTATCCAATAGGTCCACCGTTGTAAAGACCGTCACCCTTTCCTTATGGGAAAACAAGTGCAGTTTGTTTATCCTTTACGATGGGAACATTATGGACATTGCTGGCCTTTCATTATAAATCTTCTCTGGATGGCGGGAGGAGAAGTTGGCGACGCGACGCAGCGCGCGCAGCCTTTCCAGTGAAATGATATCGTATTTGTTAAATAGGGTACCGTGCACAATTCTGATTTGATGGAGACAGCCATGAGAAGCACGGAGGAACATCTGGAGAAACTTCTGAGACGCCGGTTCGCTGCCGCTGCTACTGTGTGATTGAGAATCTCCGGAGGGAAGGCCCCAAAATCGCTGGCTTTGCCTGCTGCTGGCGGCCGGGGCTGGGGTCGAAGCGCTCGGCAGAGATAGTGCTCGGTGCTCGGTGTTGGAGGGCTGGTCGGAAGCTCGAAGCTTTCGTACGACTCAGAGTCGGACAGTGGTCGGGTATGGCAGGGAGAGTTTTCTTCCTTCTCCCGTCTGCGTGAGATGTGGGACTTTCGAGAGAATCTGAACTTTTTTTACCGTGCTCATGGCCTGTTCTTCATCAAGTTACGGTATTGCTTGCACTGTTGTAACTATATGTTATAATTATGTGGTTTTTGTCAGTTTTTCAGTCTTGGTCTGTGATATCACACTGGAGGAATATTGTATCACTTCTTAATGCATGCATTACTAAATGACAATAAAAGAGCACTGCGTGTCCTCATAATCTAATCTACATCCTATTCACTGTCTCTCTGTTATTTTAAATCTATTGCTTTTTTTAAATTAAAGGTTGAAGACAGTACCTTCCAGCCCAATGAGCCCACGCAACCCTATTAAATCCAGGCGGCCTCCTAACCCGTATGTCCTTTTGGAATGTGGGAGGCACCAGAGAACACAGAGAACCCCGGGCGGTCACGGGGAGAACATACAAACACCTTGCGGGTCACTTTCACTCTGGCTTTGTGGATTCGAATGCTAATGAAACCAATATGGGATTCAGAGATTATTCCGCAGAGGGGTTAGGAAGTGGTGACAGTGGGCAGGTGGGTAATCTGTGAAGTGGCCCCCTTCTTCCATCATTTACAGTGAGCTCCTGACCCCCCCTGAGTGGCTCTCCTCCACCCAGAGATCCCCAGCAGTCAATGGCATGTTGCAATCCTTCAAGATGGCTTTGAGGATATATATATATATATACATACACACACACACGGCAAGACTTGTAATCTAGGGTAAATAAATAAAAAACATTAAAAAGCTGGAAAATTTTTCAGAAAATTCAAGCCGGTCTCTATA
Source organism: Mobula hypostoma (assembly GCF_963921235.1). Taxonomy (NCBI): domain Eukaryota; kingdom Metazoa; phylum Chordata; class Chondrichthyes; order Myliobatiformes; family Myliobatidae; genus Mobula; species Mobula hypostoma. The sequence continues at coordinate 20,630,927 of NC_086125.1, forward strand.
GGTAGAAAGATAAACTGCAATCCATTGTACAGCTTTCCAGTATCTGAAACATATATTTTTGATTTTCATAAACGAGATAAACAAGGGCTGCCCCGCGAGACTATTTTCACATCTCGTATTGAAGAGGTTAACATTATTGTTCGCATACAGCACTGATTATGCTGAGGTATTCATGCATCACAATTCAGCGAAAGGGCAGAAGACGGCTGGCATGCTATGGGAAAGCATGGAACATTAATCACTGGAGCCTGGGGCTGTGTGCCAGTAAATGTTGGCGGGAAAGTAAGCAAGATTGACAAGCAGTTCAAGCAGAGCATATGAGCAACAAGAAAAGGGATTTAACACATTACAGCCTGATTCAAATTGTAAACTTCTAAAGTGCTTTGCTAAGAAATGTCATTCTAATGCCACTGTTTCTATAATAAGTATCGTGGAGTCGTTGAAGCAGGGAATTGTCTGCAATCTTATTTCCTCAGAATTGTGGTCTCTCACAGACACACAAATCTTCAAAAAACTACAAACTTTTAAACACTCGTAAAGAATTCTGATGGCTGGGCTGGCTGGTGGCGCAATAACATCAGCGCCAGACCCGGGAGTGGAGGTTCCGGGGTCCGAAACCAATCGGGTCCGCTCCCGAGTACGCTTTCCATCCGTGCCGGGTTGAGGGTCACGATCGCAACTCGACCTCGTAAAATAAAAGGGAAAAATACTGCGAAATGTCTGTGTGAGGGGTGGCGAGTCACACAGTCTCTCTCTCGCTCCACGCCTTGTAACGGCTTGAAAATGACATCATCACAGACGCACGCACGGACACGCACGCACGCAGGCACACGCCAAAAAAAAAACTTTTAAAAAAGATTTCTGATGCCACATTCTCCTCAGACTTCGGTCATTTACAATTGGAGCTGCTACTTTTTAATACCTTGGTCAAATTTGAGGTTCAGTTGTTGTTCAGAACAAACACTGGAATAGGGAGGAAGTGTGATCTAAGTGATTTTGACCATAAAATGATTGCTGGTGCCAGGCGGGATGGTTTAAGGATCTTCAAAACTGCTGACCCCCTGGGATTTTCACACATAACAGTCTGTAGAGTTTACCGAAAATGTTGCAAAGAAAAGCACAAAAAAAACATCCAAGTAGCAGCGGTCCTGACGGTGAAAATGTCTTGTTAATGAGAGAGGTCAGAGGAGAATGGCCGGACTGGTTCAAGCTGACAGGAAGATGACAGTAACTCAAATAACCACACGTTACAACAGTGGTGTGCAGAAGAGCATCTCTGAATGCACCACATGTTGAACCTTGAAGTGGATGGGCTACAGCACCAAAAGACCACAAACACACACTCAGTGGCTACTTTATTAGATACGGAAGTTATCAAATGAACTGACCGCTGAAATTATCTGAGAAAGCTTCGGTTCTCCTTGAACCAGTGGTTGACAGGTTCACAGACCACATCTGATTTAGAAAGGGTAAATGAAGAAAAGGTGTTCTAATTTGCAGGTGATTGAAGAACCAGGGGCAAAGTCTTGACATTTTATTGTGCTAATACGAGGGAGCATGATTTTAATGTAATGGAAGGGAAGTAGAGGTGGGATGTCAGAGGTAAGAATTTTACACAGAGAGTGGTGGGTGTGTGGAACGCACGGCCAGGGATGGTGGAGGAGGCAGATACATCAGGGACATTTAAGAGACTCTTAGATAGGCACCTGTACAGTAGACAGATGGAGAGCAATAAAGGAGGGAAGAGACACGTTGATCTTAAAAGTTCTGCACAACATCATGGGCCCAAGTGCTTGTACTGTGCTTTAATGCTTTTTATTCTATGAGCTACAGTATATACAAGAGATGTTAAAAAATGATTTCTTTTTATTTGGAGAATGGGTATAATGTGGAGTTCACTCTAGATAAGTGTGCGGGAATTGGCGGTATTAATCCGTACATTCAAAAACGAGTTGCTTTGTTACAAGAGAAAAAGCAACAAAACAGGACTGAGGGGATTATTCCACTAAAAACTGATTTACACTGGATGGACAAAATGACCTTTGTTTCCAAAACAATTTGATGACTCTATTCTTCTGAAACAATACAAATTGAACCTTAAATTTCTTGTTTATCAATTAATGTCCATTTCCCTAAGACAATGATGGGATGTGAGAGACATGGGGAGATTTTTTTTTAAATGTGTCGGGCCAGACATTCAGCCATTCTTGTCTGGCACGTGGTGTCAGGATTAACCGGGTCATGTTATGAACGTTCCTGACTCGACCTTTGTATTTTTTACGAGGCCAAGTGGCCAGCTCGACACTCAACCTAGCACAGATAGAAAGCGTGCTCGGGGGTGACCCGACCTGGACTCGAACTTGGGAACCTTCGCTCCGGAGTCCGGCACTGATCTCACTGCGCCACCAGCCAGCCAATGGGGAGATTTTATGGAGGAATACATCAGGGAAACAGGCCCTTCGGCCCACTGAGACTATGCTGGCCATCAGCCACTGATTTAGACAAATCATACACTGATCGCAGTTAATTTCACACATACTCCCCTCACTCTCCCACTTCTCCAGCCCGATACTACCAGCCATTTGTACACAAGTGCGAATTAACCCACACCCCAGACATCTTTAGGAAACAGGAGGAAGTCAGTGGGAAACCCATGCGGGCAGAGGGAGAACATGAAAAAGCCACACAGATATCTACTGAAGGTTATGACTGAGCCTGGTTCTCTGTCACAGTGAGGCAGTGCCTCTACTAATTGTGCCACTCTCTCTACCTGCTCTGTGGTGCTGAAAGTTCACTATTCCGTCTGGGAAGAATGAGACACAGGGCTCCCCCTGGTCGACAGTGTCCCAGTGAGTCCCCAGAAACATTGGCAGAAGCGGGGGACAGCAAGCTATTTAGCTGGTGGAAAATAAATTATGGGATTTCCAATTGGCCAATGGCCATTGCCACTTCTTCATGGACAGTTCCTCGAGATCATGGATGAACGACTCCCAGCCCAGTCTTTTTGGGTTTTGAGCTGGCTGATGGGGCCAGGCTGGGAGCCACATAGAGCAGGTGATGGCGAGAGGTGTAGGCAGGTATGTAACTTGTGAGCAGGTGCATTTCTCATGTCACTTTCATGTTCCTCATGGCCATGAACTCTCATTGATGTCCCAAGTTATCCTGTCTTCACTTTGAGCAGACATTTCTCTTCCACCTATCAGCTGCCAGCTTTTCATTTTGTCCCCCACCCACACGCCTACCTTCCCCCTCACCTGTCAACTATCACCTGCCAGCTTGTGCTCCTCCCCCCACCTGCTTCTGCCTTACTAATCAAGAACCTATCAACGCAACACACACGCAAAATGCCGGAGGAACTCAGCAGGCCAGGCAGCGTCCATGGGAAAAAGTACAGTCGACGTTTCGGGCCGAGACCCCTCGGCAGGACTGGAGAAGAGAAGTGATGAGGAAATATCTACTGTTTAATCCTCCTCTATGTTTGCTGGCTGCTGAGTTCCCCCAGCATTTTGTGTGTTGCTCAAGATTTCCACCAGCTGCAGAATTCCTTGCATTTATTTCTGGGGGGATGGGGGGAAGTTGGATTATTTCAGGGTTTCTTTGACCACATCCTTGAATCTTTTCTTTTCTTTCGCCTGCCGGGGAACCGCTTCCCATGACTGAGCTCAGAATAGAGCCCATGTTTCAGGAACACAAGAGGTTCTGCAGATGCTGGAAATCTAGAGCAACACGCACAAAATGCTGGAGGAGCTCAGCAGGTCAAGCAGCGTCTATGGGGAGGACTAAAGAGTTAATATTTCAGGCTGAGACCCTTCATCAACCATGATGGGATGTGAGAGATGTGTGGGGGGGGAGAATTCATAAATGAAATCAGCATGGGAGCAAGCTCTTGAATTTCTTGGTTTATCAATTACTTTCCATTTCTAGAAGACATTAACAGGTTGTGTTTGTTGCAGTGTTGAGCAAGCAAATGGCATAGATGTCCCAGCTAGCCAAACAAGTGTAACTAAAGCCTCAGTAACTGGGATATCAGCTGTGGAGAAGTCACTGACATTGGTTCACTAGGCCTTCCAGTCAAGGTTGGAGGATTATGCCGAGAGAGTGTGGTGATATTTTTCAAGTGCCTTGAGATGCCAAAATCATGGTCAGGGGTGACAGTTGCCTTTTGAACCCTGCCACATCCCATTAATATCTATTTGAAATGGAAAGTAATTGATTAACAAGAAACTTGAGGGCCTGGTTCCAAGCTGTGTTCGATGAATTCCTTGCAAAACCACAAGTGTCGTGGCAGGTCTGAGGTCACGGCCTTCAAATCTCCTTTACCTCAGGCACCCAAAGGGTGCACAATTGAACTGAAAGTGGTGGTGAATTTCCAGGCTGATATCCTTGCTTCCAAAACACAACCATAGGATATCAGAGCAGAATTAGGCCATTCAGCCCATCAAGTCTGCTCCACCATACCCTTTCCCAGTTTCCATGAAAACCTGTTGACACCTCTGTGATAAGAAAGACATTGCAGACCATGGGAACTGATTTTGCTGAGAAAAATTTGGCTGACTTTCCCTTTCCAGTACATTGAGTATTGTTTACTTGGCATTATTTGTACTCGAGGAATGCATGGTATACAAACAACAAAGAGAAAACCAGAACATTATTTCAAAAATAAACTTTTCAGATTCTATATATAAAGATCCCACAATCGCTGTAACGCCTGGTACAATATGTTTTTTAAATAACTCACATTCTGATTCTAAGCACCTACTCTTATCCAGTGATGCACTGATTATTAAGAACAAAACACTGAGTAGCAGTTACTAAAATTATTAAAAATCATTAATAAGGATGTTTTAATTAAATAAATTATTAATTTTTGAAAGTTGAGCAACTTTGGAGAATGTCTGAATGTCCTGCACAACGTCCCTACCCCAACTCCCCAACTCACATTCACACTGGGAACTTTTCATCTTTTATTGCTGCAGTTTCATATATTTATACAACTGCTTGTTTTATTATAATAGTATCAGTAACATTATACTGTCTTATAAGCACCTCACACTCTAAGTCAACCTGAGCCACTCGGGGACTTGTGCTAATATTATTTTGTGTCTGTGTGTGCTGGATTGAAATTATATGTGCTGTGTGTGACTATGTGTACTGTGTCTTTGCACTTGGACCCAAAGAAACGCTGTTTCATTTAGCTGTATACGCGTGCATGGTTGAACGACAATAAGCTTGAACTGAACTTGAACTTTATACTTAGATGTGATCTGCTGGCACCAGTGGATGAGCCTTAACTCCCAGCATTTCACACAAATTTTCCTCTCGTCCTCTGGATCACAATTAAACCTGTTCATACTCCCACCTATCGCCAGAGCATCAAAATGGCTCAAATCTATGAGTTTGTTTGTTGTAAATGCAAACGGTGCATTGCACTGTACATCTTGATGTACATGTGATAATTAAAGATGAAATTGAAAATGACTGCTGTGATAATCTTGGCTAGAGTCTTGGTCAAAGCTAACGTTCAGCCTCCGGCGGCTCAAATATGCAAGATAAACTCTGATGCTGGAGTCTGAAGGGTGGAAGCCACATTCACCTGGGTTTTTCACCCAGATGTCTACATTGGGACCCGAAACCTTCACCTTTGTACTCTAAGACCACTGCAATTAAATAACAGCTGATCCAGCGTTAGCAGAACCTCTTGTGTTTATGAATAGCAGCAGATGCGTGGATTATTGCAGAACACTTTCGGACTCGACTCCTGAAACACAGGAGATGCTGCAAATCCAGAGCAACACACAAAATGCCAGAGGAACTCAGCAGGTCAGGCAGCATCTATGGGGAGGAATAAAGAGATCGGGCTGAGACCCTTCATTACATTCCTGAAAAATGCTCTGGGGAACACATAAATCTATGGACTGAAACTGGAGCACAACTGAATTGACAGTTAAGATTAAGATCTTAAGATTAGTTTTATTTGTAACATACGTATCAAAACATATGGTGAAATGTTTTGTTTACAGTGAGGGCGCTCCAGTTTCCTCCTACAGTCCAAAGACATATCAGTTAGTAGGTTTACTGCTCATTGTCAATTGTCCTGTGATTGGGTTAGGCTGAAGTAGGAGGGTTGCAAGGCAGTGCGGCTCGAAAAGCAAAAGGGCCTGTTTTGCGCTGTATTATACCTAAATAAAGTAAATAAATTGTGCTGGGCAGTCCACAGGTGATGCCATGCTTCTGGCTCCAACATAATACTACCCACAAATCACTACCCCTATCCATACGTCTTCCTGTAATGTGGGAGGAAACCAGAGCACCTGGTGGAAACCCGTGCGGTCATGGGGAAAAGTTACAAACTCCCTATAGACAGCAGCAGGAATCAAACCCTTTTCTTACAATTGGTACTGTAAAGCATCGTACTAACTGCTACACTACTGTGCTGCCTCTTTAATCTTCACAACCAAATTTTATTTGTGTAACAGCCAAATGTCAAAATGATGAGTGCCATCTGCAGTGAAGAACGAGCCACAATATTCCCGATCGTAAACGTAAGGGAAGGGTCTCGGCCCGAAACGTCGACTGTTTATTCCTCTCCATGGATGCTGCCTGACCTGCCGAGTTCCTCCAGCATTTTGTGTGTGTGTGTGTTCTGAAATGCCATGTTTCTAGTTTGGTTGTGGAGATTATTGGTAGTATTGTTAATCCAAATTAGCATTGTGAACAGACTGAGAGAAACAAAAAGGTAAACGGTTGACAATTAGAAGTTATGCTTCAGCTGTGCTGTTCACCGTATGGGAAGAAAGCTCACGGCACCCAAAGTGCAATCGTAATCTACAGCCAAAAATTTACACATATGTAGCAAGTTCCCAAAAACATATGAGGTGATATTGGTAGGAAGGACACCAGAAGGAACATAGCACATTACAGTACTGTACAGATCGTTTGGTCTAGGGTATTGGACTGACCTTTTAACCTACTCTGAGATCAATCCAACCCTTCCGTCCTACGTAACCTTCCATTTCTCCATCATCCATGTGCCTATCTACGAGTTTCTTAAATGCCCCAAGCGGGGCCTTCATGCACTCACTCCTCTCTGTGTAACAAAACTCACCTCTGACATCCACCCTGCACCTCCCTACGATCAATTTAAAATTATGCCCCGCTTGTATTGGTCGTTTCTGCCCAGCGAAAAAGTATCCGGCTATCCGTTTAATACACTGCACTTTTGAAACTAAGTAGTATCATGAATATATAATTAACTGCATTAACTGTAATGCATAAATTTGTCCAAAATCCACAGACGTCTGGCATCTTTGGAATTCTCTGTTCCAGACGGTGATGGATGTTAGATTATTACAAGAATTTTAAATGGAGATTGAGAAAGATTTGAAAGATTGATGAATTGAGATTGAAGACCATAAGACCATAGGATATAGGAGCGGAAATAGGCCAATCGGCCTATCGAGTTTGCTCCACCATTCAATCATGGGCTGATCCAATTCTTCCAGTCATCCCCACTACCCTGCCTTCACCCCATACCTTTTGATGCCCTGGCTAACCAAGAACCTATCTATCTCTGCCTTAAATACACCCAATGACTTGGCCTCCACAGCCACTCGTGGCAACAAATTCCACAGATTTCCCACCCTCTGACAAAAGTAATTTCTCTGCACCTCTGTTCTAAATGAATGTCCTTCAATCTTGTCCTAGACTCCCCTACCATGGGAAATAACTTTGCCATATCTAATCTGTTCAGGCCTTTTAACATTTGGAATATTTCTATGAGATCCCCCTTCATTCTCCTGAACTCCGGGGAATACAGCCCAAGAGCTGCCAGACGTTCCTCATACGGTAATCCTTTCATTCCTGGAATCATTCTCGTGAATCTTCTCTGAACCCTCTCCAACGTCAGTATGTCCTTTCTTTAATAAGGAGCACAAAACTGCACACAATACTCTAAGTGTGGTCTCACGAGTGCCTTATAGATCCTCAACATCACACCCCTGCTTTTACTTATGGGGACTGGCAATAGAAGAAGCCAACTAAGGTCAGCCCTGATCACGATGAATGGCGGGGAAGGCCCGAAGGACGCGGTAGCCTATTTCTAATCCTATTTTCTTGTGTTCTTGTGTGAGAACCAGTACCAGAGCTGACTATGCCATGGGAGGATGTCTTTTCACCCCAGGACAGACTGTAATACCAGAGAGGGCATGGAGGGATTCTCAGATTCACTCTGCCTCACCAAATTGTAGATGGCGGTTTCACACAAGCTGGTTATGTTCAGGGTATAGTTATTAACCATGAACTTGCCAAAATTGGTCAATATCAACACCTTCAGCTGGAGGGAGTGGATATGACCATAAAACCATAAGGCATAGGAGTAGAACTAGGCCGTTCAGCCCATCGAGTCTGCTCCACCATTCCAATATGGCTGATCCTGGATCCCATATGAGTTTGAGGTATTTGATAATTTTGGAAGTTTGGGGCTCTGTCTGGAAGATATTTTTATGAATTATAGGGGGGCAAAGACAAGGTAGAGGTGCATCTCAACAAAGAATTCATGTTGGACTCAATAGTGCTATAACCAGTGGAAAGAAAGGGAAAACTACAAAACCATATACACTGGTCTATTTTAGAAATGGTTTAATAGCACTTCTCAAACAAAAAGTCAATAGGAAAGTGATACCCTGCAAGCATTATCGGTACCAAAGAAAGTTACAGGGTAAGATTTTAATACTGAACACAACACACAGTGCTGGAGGAACTTGGCAACTCAGGCAGCGTCTATGGAGGGAAATAGACAGTTGACATTTCGGTCCGAACACCTCCATCAAGGTGGGAAGAAACCAGTGTCAGAAGGTGGGGAGGGGGAGAAGTACAAGGTTGCGGGTGATAGGTGAGGCCAGGTGAGGGGGGAGGGATGAAGTGAAGCTGGGAGCTGATAGGTAGAAGAGGTGAAGGGCTGAAGAACGAATCTGATAGGAGACGACCGTGGACCATGAAATAAAGGGAACCAGTGGTGGCGGGAATAGGCGGGTGAAGAGAAGAGAAGTGGTGAGGCGGGAACCAGAATGGGGAGTGGAAACAGAGAGAAGGATGATCTTGAGAAATTGATATTCATGCCAGCGGGTTGGAAGCTACCCAGATGGAACGTTGTTCCTCCAGCCTGAGTGTGACTCATTGTGGCAGTCGAGGATGTCATGGACCAACATGTTGGAATGGTTCAAAGGTTCAAAGGTTAAACTTAACGTCAGAGAAATGTATTCATCCTGAAATGCTTTTCCTTCACAAACATCCACAAAAACAGAGAAATGCCCCAAAGAATGAATGACAGTTAAACGTGAGAACCCCAAAGTCCCCCCCAGTTCCCCCCCCCCACGTGTAAGCAGCAGTGAGCAACGATCCCCCTTCCTCACCAGCAAAAAAAAGACTGCGCACCGGTACCATCACCAAGCCCAAGCGTGTGCTAAGCAATAGCAAAGACACAGACCAAAGTTACCTCAAAGGCTTCTCATTTCACCCGATATTTGACAAACCACAGGTTCTCTCTCTCCCTGGCCAGGGAGAGGGAGGTGTCCCCCATTTTCACAGTGAGCAGGAGACATAACAGCAATCCATTGGTTTACGATCTTAAAAGTCCGTTTCATTGCCTTTTTCAAGCTCTGTGTCCGAAGATCGCAAAGATCTCGGGTCTTTGGGCCCACAGCAAAAGATTTTCCAGCCTCCCTGACAACACACGAGTCCGGGACCGTGACACGACCCTCGATCCGCCCGACTCCAGAGCCCTGAGATCTTAGGCATCCAAATAAAGTCGAGATTCTCAGGCCAAACCCCTGGCATGTCGAATAGCGGCCAGTCATGGAACCCCGGGAACGGGTCCCATTCCCGCAAAGAATGGGAATGGGAAGATTTTAATGTTGATTACTTCCTGAGTCTTCCAACAATAGATCGGATTCCTGCAGGGATTGCGATGCAGACCATTTGGCAATATAGGGCAAATACATGATTTTTGCAGGATTTCCACCAGTTTAGCAGAGTACATGGGATATTAACCCATAGGAGCTGTGATCCAATTCTTAAAGGCATTTCTTCTGGAGATTATACACATCAGAGCAACGCCATTCTTCTAGGCCATGATGTTAAACTGTTTGGAGATATAATTGATGATATGCAGGATAATCACCACCAGAGAATAAGTCAATACAGCAGCTTCTTTCTAGCAGCCATGTTAGAGAGTCCCAGTGTCAAAATTTCAGGACTAAATGGCTTTTACGAATGAAAAGGCCATTCATGCTAATTTGCCCTTTCCAAAGAGGGAAATAGTTGACTGACACTGAAGCAGCAAGCTTGGGGACAGAGACGCTGAAAAGCCAGGCCTAAGGGGTTTTATCAGGCCAAAGTACAAGGAGCTTGAGTTATGCTCAATCTGTAAACTATTGGTACCGTACAAAGTTTAAGTCTCGATGGGTTGTAATTGTACAAAAATGATAGATCAAAGGAGAAGTTGTGTGTATTTGATTGTCAATAGAATGCCTGTTCCCAGCATTCCCGACAAAGAGATTCTTGTTTCTTTAACCTTTTCACCCCATTTTATGATTATTTAAGGACTTAATGTGCTGAGCTAAAATGAACAGAACTAAATTATGACAGGATCATAACATTTAAAATAAGACAGCTGCCAAGACGTAATTTCAAACAAAAGAGCGTTTATTTGTAGCATATAGAAATGGGAGTTATATAAAGCATTGACAACCAGGCATATTATGCAAGTACTTGTTTACAGCAATGCATTCATTCATCTGTGACCATATAACAGATGCTCTTATGTTCAGGCGCTAAATTATACAGCCCTGTTCAGCACATCGCCTTCCTGTACATGGTTTCTTATGAGACACCAAGTTATTAGATGTTCTCCAAGAATTCAAAGTTCAAAGTAAATTTGCTATTAAAGTGCATATGTCACCATATATTACCCTGAGATTCCTTTTTTGCAGTCAGTTACAGGAAAAATAAAGAAATACACTCGAATATACAAATTTTTTCAGTATGCCCACAAGAAAACGAATCTCAGGTTTGCATATGGTGACATATACAGTTTGTACTCTGATAATAAATTTATTTTGAACTTTGATGAATAAAGACTGTCAAACAACCAATGTGAAAATGAAGAGGAACTGTGCAAGTGAAAGAACGCTGAGAACATGAGTTGTAAAGAGTCTTTGAAAGTGAGTCTGAAGGTTGGAGCAACACACACACAAAATGCTGGAGGAACTCAGCAGGCCAGGCAGCATCGATGGAAAAGATCAAACGGTCGATACTTTGGGCTGAGACCCTTCACCAGTACTGGAAAAAAAAGAGAAGTCAGAGCAAGTCTCGCCCCCCGCTTTCAGCTTGATGGCAGTAGCAAGAAGAGAGGATACCCTGAATGGTGACGGTCTTTAATCATGGAAGCCGCTTTCTTGTGGCAGCGCTCCATTTAAATGTACTAAACAGTGGAAGGGTTTGCCTGTGGTGGGCTGGGCTCCATCCACCATCTTGTGTAATCTTTTCCATTCCTGGGCGTTGGTGTTTCCACACCAGGCTGTGATAAAACCAGTTAGGATACTCTCCACTGTGCACCTGTAGAAGTTTGTCAAAGTTTTTATTTTCATTTATTTACTTTATTCTATTTAGAGGTGCTGCACAGTAACAGGCCCTTAAGGCTCAATATGCCCATGCCATTTGATTTCACCCATGCAATCAATTAACCCACTGACCTGTATGTCTTTGGAATGTGGGAGGAAACCCATGCAGACACAAGGAGAATGTACAAACTCCTTATAGATTTGAATTTTGATTTAAAAAATGTATCATAAACATGAGAAAGCCTGTAGATGCTGGAAATCCAAAGCAACACACACAAAATGCTGGAGGAACTCAGCAGGTCGGGCAGCATCTATGGAAATGAGTGAACAGTCGACATTTCCGGCCAAGACGCTTCTTCAGGATTTGGATGTGAATTTCACCCAACTATGCATCAAAGCAAGGCCAGCTTACATCTCCCATCGCTCTAGACACAAGCAAACTGTAGTTTCCGTATTTCACCACATACAGCACAGATAATAGACTTATCGAAGTCAAAGAGTTGTGGGTTCAAGCCCCAGTCCAAACAATGAAGCCCAAACTACAGAGTGACTCTCAAACTCGGAACTGAGGGGCACTTTGTTGGAGATACAATATTGCAGATAGATCACTAATAGATCTCCAGATAGACAGAAAAGGCAGGGTGTCAGGACCAGAGACAGGGAGTCAGGCCTGGTCTGTTCATTCTTCCATAACGTTTACTCCTCTCCCCGCAGTGCCGAGGCTGTGAGACTGCTCCGGCTGCTACACGCTTCAAGCCTGCGAGCTTCACGGCGTTTTGCCTCACTATACGATGAACTTAGACTGAGGCTATGGGCCAAATCCAGCTGCTCTAGTCTCTGGGTGAATGGACTCAATGTGGTTCAGAATGCTTTTGCTTGCTTTCACTGTTTGCATGATTTGTGTTTTTTTTTTCTCTCTCTGCGCATTGGGTTTTTTTTTAATTGGGTTCCTTCGTGTTTCTTGCTTTCTGGCTGCCTGTAAGCAGACAAACCTCAAGGTTGTATAATTTATACATTCTTTGATAATAAATATAATTTTATTCCCTTTGAACCCTCTGGATGTCCTCTTTTGAGTGAGAACACAGAGGAGCAGTGAATCAACTTGGTGTTTCAGCCGGGATTTCCCCATAGCCAATACTATAGTGACAGATAACCTGTTGCTGGGGTTCTGCCATTGCTAAATGCTCCAATTACTTACAAACGTACATTGTGGTTCTAGGGCTGTAAGGTTCTTTGGGCTTTTCTCTGATAAATGGAACTTCTTGCTGCCTTTACCTTTAACATTTCTGTATTGCTTATATGCAGCTATTTCAGTGTTCATCTGTTGCAATGTTCTTCCTAATGCAAAACATGAACATACAAGTAGGTTTTAAAACAATGGCCACCATTTGCCCTGCTTCTACATGTTTATAATTTCGAGTCAATGCCCTTTTAAACATTCTGACCATAGGTGTCCCATTCCCTTACTGCAAGGGGGTTGTAGTACCAAAATAGAGACGTCTTGCTACAACTACTGTATATCGGACATTGGTGAGACCTCATCTGGAGTAGTATGTACAGTTTTGATCTCCTGGAATAACCCTGCACTGGAAACAATTCATACAAGTTTAATTTGGTTGAATTCCAGGACAAAGGAATTGTTCAGTGAGGAATGGACTGAATAGATTGGGCTTTTCTTCATTGGGATTTAAAAGAATAAGGGGTGATCTTAATTAAATATGAAAGTGTGTGAGAGGTATGACAGGGTAGATGCTGGAACGATGTTTTCCATCCTGTAGGAATCAAGAATAACAGATCACATACTTTGCGGACCTCCCAGAGAACCATGAATCTTTGGAATTCTCCACCCCGTGAAGCCGTGGAGGCTGTCATCGAATATATTCAACGTTAGGAATAGTTTATTTTAGGGAAAATTGAAAACAGGCAAGAGACTAGAGCTGAAGACAAGATTAGATCAGCCATGATATTAATGGTAGGGAAAATTCAAGGGTCACCAAGGTCAAGTTCTGTTTCTATTTTTGTTGTTTCGTCCATTCACAGTTTTTGCACTCTGAGGAGAACAACGATTGCGCCTGAGTTCCCTTGTTAATATTTAATGTGGTTGACCTGTTTGAAGTTCAATTCTGTGAAACCAGAAGTGCATCGATATCTTTTCTGCTCCAGGACTGAATTTCTGACCCTCCGATACCTTTAGACCGATTTGCAACCTCCTTAGAATAGCGTCATAGATTCATATAGTACGCAAACCGGGACCACCAAGCACCCATCTACACTATTCACATTTCTTCTGCTCCCACTTCCCCATCAATCTCCCCCCACCACCCTTTGGTATCATCCAGCATGTTTTGGCTTGTGGGAGGAAACCAGAGCACCCTGGAGGAATCCGTCCAGTGAGAGGAAGAACACAAGAGCTCCACATAGTCAGCATCCAGAATAAGGATGATGGAACCCTGGTTTCTAGATCTGTACAGCCACAACACTAACAAATTGAATCCCTGAGCTGAGTGCTGGAACAAAACATTGAGTAACTACATTAACTAGACAACGTTTACAATCGGGATTTTCCCAGGATATGCCCATACCAAGAGCCAAATTACAAGCGGTGTGGTCCGTGTGAAACCACACTTGCAATATACAGAATTGCCATGTCCTGTGCACGTGTGTACAGCCCGAGTGTTGTACAAAACCTATCATGAAAGAGTTTTTGAGACTAACATTTATTTAATGTAATAGCTTCTTCATTTTCTTTTTTTATTAGACTGCGGGTGGGAAGGAGACAATCAGTAACTAGTATCTTTGGCCCAATCAACTACAGTGCAGTTTGTGTAGTCTAAATGTACCTCCTGGTCTAAATGTCCATTTCCTGACATGTGTTAGTTATTCTTGTGAATGATAGAGAAAGGGGAAAAAAAAAATCACGACCCTAACTTGCTTATGAGTTGAAGAATGTTCCCACAGAAGACTATGCTGGTGGAACTGAAACATGTGTTTGTGATGTGGAGATAAAATGGGCTGCTGGGAAGCTGCCAAAAGGAAAAGTAACCTCGAAAGGAAAAGAAAGAGACCTTTTTACTTTGCAGCAGCACCACAAGAGAACAAAATAAATTAACCCTTATAATCCTGTTCAGTGTTGAGCAGCTTCATGTTTAATCAGTCCGTACACCACTGAAATTAGTTTGCAAGCAAATTCTTCACAGTTCGTGAAGCCTGTGTTTGTTTACTTGAGGAATATAGAATTTTATTTTGATCACTATAAGAAGTGGGAATGTAAAAACTCATGCAGTGGGTCAAACGACAGACAAGCATAGTTGGTCTCCAGGAAAAAGATCACAAGAGGTTTCAATATTGCTAAACCTACATCGTTTCTTTTAAAAATGCAGATACTAGAAATCTGAAATAAAACAGAAGAAAAATAAAGACAGGGTCCCGGTTCCAAAAGAGTATCTCTGGTTCTCTTTCCACAGATGCTGTCTGATTTGCTGATGCCATCACCATTGGTGTATAAATATTAGTGCAGTGTTCTGCTGACCTGTATGGACGATCTCTCCAGAGGCATTGATGTTGTCATCTTCTTAGTTGTGGTTAGTAAGTCACCCATGTTCCACAAACATGAAGTGTGGTCGGGACCAGGATCTTGGTTCATATTATAGGTCAAGGTCAGGGAAGATCCTATATATGAAAGCAATTTCCCACGTGAGGTATTGGTATCTAATACTATTCTTCACTAAAACTGGGAATGCAGCATCATTGTCCCCATACCTTAGCTCACTGAGAACTGTTTCTGAGCATAATTTCACTTGTGTCACTTACAAAATGCTCTAATTTACTTCTTTTTTGTTTAATTTAGAGATACAGCACAGTGGCATCAGCGGTGGACTTCGGGGCGAGAGGTCCCGAGTTCGAATCCAGCCAGCTCCCTTGCACACTCTCCATCCGTGCCTGGGTTGAGCATTGAGCTAACAACTCGACCTCGTAAAAAAAGACAACCTGGAGAGGGATGGGCTCTTCCATCTTTCAGATGCCCAAGACACACCGTATGATAAGCATATCAAAAAGCTTGTCACGACGGCACCCTGACGACTGCACCAGGAGTTAATGGCACGTGCACGCACACACACTCACAGAGCACAGTAACAGGCCCTTCTGGACCAACAAACCCGCTCCCCCCCCCCCCTGCAATTACACCCATGCGACCAATTAACCTACTAACTGGTGCATCTTGGGAATGTGGGAGGAAACCAGAGCACCTAGAGGAAACCTATATGGCCACGGAGGGAATGTACAAACTACTTTCAAACCCTGATCTCTCCCTGCATTGCTTTGCTCTATTTCTCCAATCCCTTCAGGCAATGTTAGACATGATTGTTGGATTCTAACGTTTTAATCCACGATGCATTTAGAAGTCAGGAAAGAAACACAAAACTTGTTGTTTCATGATCCTTTTGTTAAGAGTTGATAGAACAAAGGGAAGTTGAACTAACAGTGATAGAGATCTAACACATGAAGGGAAAGCTAAGATTAAGATAATGCTGCTTTGTGTTGAGCTATTTTATACTCATGAAGATAAGGAAAATACTATTCAAATTTGTAGATAGGAGGCAACCAATAAGAAAGAACTTATTCAAATAATGCAGAAGAAGTCTTCAGAGCTTTCCAGAATTATACTTCGTATAACCACTAGAGACATATTACACATGCATAAAATACAAACAGATAATTAATTGTTAAACTGCAAAGAAAGTAACAATTAAACAGTCTAATCTAAGAATTAAACAGTTGTATCCAACACCAGGGATCCTTCCAATGAATCTTCCCTTTGCACCCACTTCACCTTATCTTCTGCACCTTCAACAACACAGCTCATCCCTAATTTCTTTGCTTTCTCACCTCCTACTCCATATTCATATACTCAGATATCCTGCCACATTCCAAAAATGCCTGGAGGCTGTGGAAGTGAGCGAGATCCTCAGTGAATACTTCTCTTCGGTATTCACCAGTAAGAGGGAACTTGATGAAGGTGAGGACAATCTGAGTGAGGTTGATGTTCTGGAGCCTGTTGATATTAAGGGAGAGGAGGTGTTGGAGTTGTTAAGATACATTAGGACGGATAAGTCCCCAGGGCCTGATGGAATATTCCCCAGGCTGCTCCACGAGGCGAGGAAAGAGATTGCTGAGCCTCTGGCTAGGATCTTCATGTCCTCGTTGTACACGGGAAAGGTACCGGAGGATTGGAGGGAGGCAAATGTTGTCCCCTTGTTCAAAAAAGGTAGTAGGGATAGTCCGGGTAATTATAGACCAGTGAGCCTTACATCTGTGGTGGAAAAGCTGTTGGAAAAGATCCTTAGAGATAGGATCTCTGGGCATTTAGAGAATCATGGTCTGATCAGGGACAGTCAGCATGGCTTTGTGAAGGGCAGATCGTGTCTAACAAGCCTGATAGTATTCTTTGAGGAGGTGACCAGGCATATAGATGAGGGTTGTGCAGTGGATGTGATCTACATGGATTTTAGTAAGGCATTTGACAAGGTTCCACATGGTAGGCTTATTCAGAAAGTCAGAAGGCATGGGATCCAGGGAAGTTTGGCCAGGTGGATTCAGAATTGGCTCACCTGCAGAAAGCTGAGGGTCATGTTGGAGGGGGTACATTCAGATTGGAGGGTTGTGACTAGTGGTGTCCCACAAGGATCAGTTCTGGGACCTCTACTTTTCATGATTTTTATTAACGACCTGAATGTGGGGGTAGAAGGGTGGGTTGGCAAGTTTACAGATGACACAAAGGTTGGTGGTGTTGTGGATAATGTAGAGGATTGTCAAAGATTGGAGAGGGACATTGATAGGATGCAGAAGTGGGCTGAGAAGTGGCAGATGGAGTTCAACCCGGAGAAGTGTGAGGTGGTACACTTTGGAAGGACAAACTCCAAGGCAGAGTACAAAGTAAGTGGCAGGATACTTGGTAGTGTGGAGGAGCAGAGGGATCTGGGGGTACATGTCCACCTTTTAACCCGCTCGAAGCTCAATCTAATCCTTCCTTCCCACATATAGCCCTCCACTTTTCTTCCATCTGTATGCCAAAGAATCTCCTAAATGTCTCTAATGTACCTGCATCTATCACCAGCCCTGTCAGGGCATTACATGCACTTAACACTATCCTTAAAAAAAACTTACCTCTGATAACATCTCCATACTTTCCTCCAATCACCTGAAAATATGTCATTTCATATTAGCCATGGCCATCCTGGGAAAAAGGTGTTGGCTGTCCACTCTGTCCCATGCCTTTTATCATCTTATAGACCTCTTTCAAATCACTTTTCATCCTCATTCACTCCAAAGGGAACAAGTCTTTAAGACATGTTCTCTAATCCAGGCAGCAACCTGGTAAATCTCCTATGCAACTTCTCTAAGGTTTCCACAT
The DNA here is from genome assembly GCF_963921235.1 of Mobula hypostoma. Taxonomy (NCBI): domain Eukaryota; kingdom Metazoa; phylum Chordata; class Chondrichthyes; order Myliobatiformes; family Myliobatidae; genus Mobula; species Mobula hypostoma. Next base: position 20,648,957 of record NC_086125.1, read on the forward strand.
CCTTCCTATAATAAGGAGAATGGAACTGGCACAATGCTCCAAGTCGGTAGTAAGGAAGGCAAATGCAGTGGATGGCTGTGGAGACCAAGTCATTGTGTATATTTAAAGCAGATGTTGATGGGATCTTGATTCGTAAGATTACAGGAGAAGGCAGGAGAACGGGGTTGAAGGGGATAATAAAATCAGCCATGATAGAATGGTGGAGCAGACTTGATGGGCCAAATGTCCTAATTCTGCTCCTAAGTCTATGGTCTTATTGTCTTAGTTGGGATCTAACTACAGTGGGCTTTTGCAGAAGGGGATTACCTTCAGGCCCAACTAAGTAATGTCCACCTTTCTAGTGTGCCTTCAAACATAAGAAATTGGAACAGGAGTGGGTTATTTGGCCCCTCAGTCCGACTCCTTCACTTAAAAAGATCTTTACTGGTTTTTGACATCAAGTACCAATTTCTTGCCTGGTCCCAATACAGTATTCAAAAACATATTGATCTCTATTTTGAAAGAAAACGAAGTATGAGACTCCACAGCTCTCCTGACAGAGTTTTGAATATTTAATACACCGTGAGAGAATGGTTTTGGTCAGCATGCTCTGTTGTCCACGACATGTGTAGCAATATTTGTGGGGTGCCCCAACACATCCTTGAGTGTGTTGGTTGTTAACGCAAACAACGCATGTCGCTTCACATACAGTGGTCACTTTATTAGGTACGTACTGTACCCAATAAAGGAGCTACTGAGTGTAAGTCCGTGGTCTTCTACTGCTATAGCCCATCCACTTCAATGTTTGACATGCTGTGTGTTCAGAGATGCTCCTCCGCACACCATTATTGTAACACGTGGTTATTTGAGTTACAGTCACCTTCCTGTCAGCTTGAACCAGTCTGGCCATTCTCCTCTGATCTCTTTCATTCACATAGTGTTTTTATCCACAGAACAGTCACTCACTAGATGTTCTTTTCTTCCTCACCCCATTCTCTGTAAACTCTTGAGACCATTGTGTGCGAAAATCCCAGGAGATCAGCAGTTTCTGAGATACTCAAACCACCCAATCTGGCACCAACAATCATTCCAAAGTCAAAGTCACTTAGATCACATTTCTTCCCCATTCTGATGTTTGGTCTGAAAAACAACTGAACCTCTTGACCATGTCTGCATGCTTTTACACTTTGAATTGCCGCCACACGATTAGCTGGTTAGATATTTGCATTAACAAGCAAGTGTACAGATGTAACTAATAAAGCAGCCACTGAGATTGTGTTTCAATATACATGCGATAAATAAATCTCAATCTGAATCTTTTTTGGCATTTCAGTTCTAAGTGGCCTAATGCCTTACTTTGAGACTGTGACACTTTGTTCTGCTCTTCCAACTAACTTCATAACGATTTTGCAACCCCCCCCCCGCCCCTCCACCTAGCGAAGCAAAGAACCTTCTCCCCCAATTAGCATTGCTGCTTCACAGTTCCAGAGTTCAATCCTAACCTTGGGTGCTATCTTAAAATTTCTACATTCTCTGTGTGACTCTCTGGGATGCTTCCAGACGTTCCAGTCTCCGTCCACGTCCCAAGGGAATGCTGATAGGCTAATTGACTGCATCCTCAAGGACAACTACGATCCAGACCAGGCACTCTTCTCACTACTACAATCAGGAAGGAGGTACAGAAGCCTTGGGTCCCACACCACCGGGTTCAGGTACAGTTACTACCCTTCAACCACCAGGTTCCTAAACCAGTGTGGAAACTTCACTCATCCCAACTGATTCCACAACCTATGGACTCACTTTCAAGAATTCTATAGGTCATGTCCTCAGTATTATTTATAATTTATTTATTTATTATTATTATTTTCTTTCCCTTTTTCTATTTGCATAATTTGTTGTCTTTTGCTCATTGGTTGTTGATCCGTGGGCGTGTGCAGTTTTCCATTGAAACAGCCCAAAACGTCAGCTGATTAATTTTTCCAACAGAAGCTGCCTGGCCTGCTGAGTTCCCCTAGCATTTTGTCTGTGCTGTTTCCATTCATTCTATTGCGGGTTTTTTTTCACATCCACTGTGAATGCCCACAAGAAGATGAATCTTCAGGCAGTATATGGTGACATATATGTAGTATAATAGTAAATTCACTTTGAACTTTGAACTAAAGAGCAGTCAATGGGAAAGTAAGTTGTATGGCTGCAGGGAACTGAAAGAGGGAAAACAGGATGAGTGAGATTGCTATGTTTGCAGCCTAGCACAGACCTTGTGGGCTGAATGGCCTTCCTCTGCATTGTAACTAAGTAACGCACGCATTCGTAGTGAGAAACTGCAAACTTCACAAACACAGTACCGGAGGACAGGGCTGAACCCAGGTCACTGAAATTATGATGTTAACTCCACACAAATAGTGTCACTCTGCCACAGGTTCCAGGGCCACACTGGCGGTCTGGTCTGAAGCAAGGCAGGAAGGACTTGTACGGATCAAGGTCTTGGAGGAAAAGGCAGAACGAACAGTTGAGGGAAGGAGTGGGGAATGAGAGTGCAAGCTGTAAAATAATAATCTAGAAAGGTTAAGAGCAACAAGAAGAAATCATGGTACACGACAAGATAAAGATAATAATGAAAACATTCTGGGAATAGAAATTGTTATAGTAAGCAATCTAAAAGAAAATTAAAATAAAGCAGGTGTTAAATTGCGTCAATGACAATGCATGACAACCAATAGTGTGAGAACAGCACTATCTGGGCATAGGGGCAGGATAGGTACTTCAGCTCAAATAAGGGTACTGTATTGTATGCACATTGCATGAGAATTAAAACAAATAGGACTGTGGAAGACTTACAAACTGCTTAAATGCCAGATCCCTGCTGTAAAATGTGTTTTCTCAGTCGCATATTGCCTATCCTTAAATGCATTGAAACTAGGGACTTGTTTCGTGAAGCCCAAGAGACCACCTGGGTCACAATGTCAGAATCAAAATCAGAATCAGGTTTAATATCACCAGCACATGTCTTGAAATATGTTGATTTTGTGGCTTCAGTACATGATAATATAGGAAAAAAACTGTGAATTACAGTAAGTAGACATATTAAATAGTTAAATAAATAAAATCCTGATGGTAGCAATGAGAACAAGGCATGACCTAGGTGATGGGGACCCTTAATGATGGACCCTGCCCATTTGAGGCATCGCTCATTGAAGGAGTCCTGGATCCTACAGAGGCTGGTGCTCGTGATGGAGCTGACTGAGTTCACAACTCTCTGTAGCTTACTTCATTCGTTCTCAGTGAGCCCTCTCCCCCGCCACCTATACCAGATGGTGGTGTAGCTAGTCAGAATGCTCGCCGTGGTACTTCAGTAGAAATTTTCAGTGTTTTGAGCGACAAACCAAATCTTTTCAAACTCCTAATGAAATATAGCTGCTGTCGTGCCTTCCTTAATTGTGTGGAGCATGATAATCAGATTCAGACCGAAAGGAATGGGAATACATTTCCAAGTTCGGGGGGGGAGGAGGAGTAGGGAGGGGAAATTGCAGCCGGTAGAGTTCCTCAGTCCACCATTTTCCTCAACACCAGTCTGGAACGTGCTACTGAAGCAGACCCAGTGATTTGCTGTGAAGGACATGATTTTGAACTAAGTACTATAATTCCAAATATGCAACCTTCAGAGGGAACAGAAAACTAGGAGAAGAAAAGGTGGGATTATAATTTTGATGAAAGCCAGTGGGAAGAAAGCACCTGTGACAGCAAACAGATAATAGAACCAATGTCGCAAAACAAAGAAAGAGCAAAATGCTTTAGATTCTGGTGGGAGTAGTCAACAGTGCAACACGGTAGTGAGGCAGCTGCCGTACTGTTTTACAACGCAAGTGACCTGGGATCATTTCCAGCATTGTCTGTAAGAAGTTTGTATGTTCTCCCCATGAACACATGGGTTTCCTCCTGGTGCTACAGTCTCCTCCCAAAGTCCAAAGACAAAGAGGTACTGTTCAGTAAAGTTGTGGGTTTGCCATGTTGGTGATGGAATCATGGCTACACTTGCAGGCTACCTTGCGCACATTGTCAGATTATGTTGGTTGTTGATGCAAACAGTGCATTTCACTGTATGTTTTGATGTTTTGGTGTACAGTGACAAATCTTTATCTTAAGCATAGAGGTTTTACCTTTATCTTCTCATGCTGCAGTTGGGGGATGTATAAGTAGTGGGGAGGTGCCTAATGTGACAGATGAGTTTTACGAAGACTGGGAAAAGCAGGGATAGGACCAATGAAATTGTGGGATGTGTTCAGGGCAATTTCCTGAAATTGGTGGAGAAACTTGGAGAAAATTGGTTGCTCCCACTTCCAGGCAAAGAAGGTGCACTCTATTTCTCCATGGCAGAGGATTCAACAGATATGGAGACTTAGCTTCAGTTCAACTGAACTAGTGAGCAAAAGATCAGGACCCTTCCTTTCCAATCCCGATGAAGCATCCCGGCCTGAAATGCCAACTGTTTATTCCCCTCCATAGGTTTTCTGTATTTCCTCCAGCATTTTCTGTGTGCTGCTCTAAACTTCCAGCTATCAGTACTGTACCAGAGTGCTGAGATGGTTATGTAGCCAAAGAAGGCTACGGAGATATAGCTGTGATAGGCCTTGGAGTCATCTGAACATGAGGTTGAGAATCTGCTTATTACACTGGGGGTTAGAATGGTTGTTGAATCTCTGAAGGCCACATTGTTTTTGGTTTGTATGTTTACAGGAGGTGAAAAATGGGAATCCATCCAGGAGGGCACTAGATTAGCCAAGTGCAGAGGTGTCAAATGCATGGATGCACTTCTGAGCAGCAGATTAACTACAGCTGGGGTGGAGGATATTATGAAGGTCACGGTGGACAGCCTGGGTGAATGGAGGTTCTGTACTCTCGGTAACTCACTCCGAGGCAAATCGACTGCTGAAGACGTCCAATTCAGCCTAACCATGAAGAGAAAGAGGCAGCGGCCAGAATAGTGATGGAGAGGATGCAATGCAGAAACTCATCCAGCATCAAAACATATGCAAACGTAACAAGGCATCCAGTTCAGACTAACAGAGGATAGAGAGAGAGATACAAAGTCATCGATCTTCCCAACGTGCAACTTGAGAAATATCAGTCCATCCAAAATTTCATATCAGATAAGTAGTGTGACCACATTAGTTCATTCTGATTATAAATTAATACAGATTTAAATTAATACAGTCCTTCATTCAAACAATCCAGAGCTAAGTGTGGAATTTCAAGCTGTTTGTTTATATCAGGAGGAAAGCAATTCCCACCTCATTCCTTTGAACACTTTGAATATGCATTCAATACGTAATCCTAATCCACAATACTGCATGTTCCCTGTTCCCTGTTCACTCACATTGCTCCATACAGCACAGTGCAATGAAAGCTCACAAATCTAAAAGTAGACCTCAAGGGTAAAGTCCGACGCTGCATTATTGAACTTCTTAAGTGCACAGAGGCGTGCGAAGGGGAAAGGTGATTTTTCACAATGCAAACTCTGTTACCTATTTTGGTTAGGTTTCAGGTCAGTGCTGCTCATGGAGGGCCAGTGATGTGCAACAGATCACAACATCCAACAAATAGCGGTGATAGAAAAGCTGCTCGAGTTCTCACAGCGACATAACAGAAACAGGTGGGCAACGTCCTCTGTTTCATGCTGTAGGGTGGGAAACCCGGCTGCAAGGTGTATTAAAGACGATCGAAGTCCCCACTAAGGCAGCAGAGAACGGCAAATGCTACAGAGCTCTGTGGTGAACAGTAAGACTCTCTATACCACAGTGGAGGCTTCGACACATTTAAAGGTTCAGCATTGAAAATTATTATTTCCATTTGGGGCAGCACAGTTAGTGTAAGGCTATTACCGTGCAGCGGGTTTGATTCCACTGCTATCTGTACATTTTCCCCGTGACCACAGGGGTTTCCTCCAGGTGCTCTGGTTTCCTCCCACAGTCCAGAGACCCACAAGTTAGTAGGTTGATTGGTTACAAGGGTGTAATAGTGCAGCCTTCCTGGGCCAGAAGGGTCTGTTTCTGCGCTGTGTCTTCAATAATAAATAATAAAAAAATATAGAATGCCCTCGCTGATCAAAGTCAATGTCAAATTTCAGTTCAGAAGTTCGGGAAACTTCATGGGAAATTGATGGGGTATGGGATTAGCCATAACCTCATTGACCAATGGACCAACCACATGAGTTCCTGTTCAAGAGCTGCTCCACAAAGGGACACCAAGTCTGTTCCTCTTCGGAGGGTTACAAGGTCTACCGCTGTTGATGAGGAACTCAAGGACTCCACCTTTTCTCTGGACCAAAAGGCCCATCGCTATTGTCGGCGTCAGCAGGATAATTCTTGTTCGTGGGATTACAAGGACGGCTTCTGCGCACGAGGTGCAAGGCCTTCGCAAGCTCGTGGGGCTGCCTCTTGCTCATGGGATAACAAAGACTACCGCTGATCGTACAAAATGCTAGAGGAATTCAGCAGGTCAGGCAGCACCGATAGAGATGAATAAACAGGCGATGTTTTAGGCCGAGGCCCTTCTTCAGGACTGGAAGGGAAGGAGGAATAAGCCAGGATAAGAAGGTGGGTGGGGAGGGGAATTAAATAAGATGCTTGGAGGTGATCGATGGGAAAGGGAACCTGATACTGGAGGAGAGTGGAGCATGGGAGGAAGGGAACAAGAAGGAGCACCGGGGCAAAGTGAGGCAAAAAGAAGAGGTAAGGGGGGGGCCCCAGAGTGGGGAATTGAGGAAGGAAGAAGGAGGAGAAGTGAATGAATGAATGAATGAATGAATGAAATCTATTTCGGTCAGTACAAACATAACAAAAAGCATTTTCAATGATGATTTCATAGGACAAAATTTCAACAAAAAAACAGATATTCTTTAAAACATTCCGAAAGGGTGTAGGCTGAAGAAATTACCGGAAGTTGGAGACAGCAATGTTCATGCCAGCAGGTTAGAAGCTATCCGGTTAGGATCAGGATACGAAGTGTTGTTCCTCCAACCTGAGAGTGACCTCATTGTGGAAGAAGAGGAGGCCATGGCCTTAGCTATCAGAATGGGAATGGGGATTGGAATTAAAATGGTTGGCCGCTGGGAAATCCTGCTTTTTGCAGACAGAGTGAAAGTGCTCGACAAGTCGTCCCCCAATCTATGTCGGGCCACACCAATGAAGAGGAGGCTGCGTTGGGAGCGCGGGATACGGTAGATGACCCCAACAGATTTGAAGGTGAAATGTTAGAAGGACTGTTTTGGGCCCTGAGTGGAGGCGAGGGAGGTGGTGAATGGGCAGGTGGAAGAAGTGCCACTTTGACGTCGTGCAATGTACTGTATCTGGATAACTCTGTGGGCGGCTGATGTAGCTCTGTAGCCTCCCCAGTTATGCTACCCTTTTCTCCTCCAATAGTTTGTCTGTTTGCTTTTTTTAGATTATGAGGACACTCAGTCCTCGTTTATTGTCATTTAGATATCACAAAAAAAACAGGACAAACCAAAGACTAACACTGACAAGACCACATAGTTATAACATATAGTTACAGCAGTGCAAAGCAATACCATAATTTGATAAAGAGCAGACCATGGGCACTGTCAAAAAAAAGGAAAGGAGCTTTGAGGCTTTGACTCGAGATATTCTGGCAGTTGTGGCAGTTGGTCTGTGCAATCAAGTCAATCAAGATTTGAATAGATCAGCAGAAAGCCGTTGATTAGACAATCAAGATTTGAATAGCTCAGACTCAGCAGAAAGCAGCTGACTGGGCAGTCGAGGTCAGGTGAACAAACATTTTGAAAAGCTCAAACAGATAAATAGAGGGATAGCTCAAGCAAAGCGGCCAGTGGAAAGTGGTCAGAGCGTGAGTGGGCCAGTGAAGGAGTGGAGCTTTGAGGCTTTGACTCGAGAGGCTTCGATGAGAAGAGGCGGAGGACAAACTTGCTCGCAGTTAGTTTTTACAATGTCCCCTGAGACGGTGATGTGCCTCTCATGTGAGATGTGGCAGTCTTGGGGGAACTCCCCTCTCCCGCAGAGTCACATCTGCCAGAAGTGCATACGGCTGGGAGATCTAGAAGACTGTGTAAGGAATCTGGAGCAGCAGCTGGATGACCTTCAACTCATAAGGGAGAATGAGGCAGTCATAGATGAGAGCTACAGGGAGGTAGTTATACCTAGGCTGTCGGAAGCAGGTCGTTGGGTGACAGTCAGAGGGGGGAAAGCGAAGGTGAGCAGACAGGTAGTGCAGAGCACCCCTGTAGCCATTCCCCTGAATAATAAGTTTACCGTCCTGGATACTGCTGGCGGAGACGACTGACCAGGTGTGAGCCACGGTGGCAGGGCCCCCGGCACTGAGTCTGACCCTGTGGTGCAGAAGGGTGGGACGGAAAAGAGGAGATCTGTCGTCATTGGAGACTCTATAGTCAGGGGAGCAGACAGGAGATTTTGTGGATGTGAGAAGGACACCCGTATGGTTTGTTGCCTCCTGGGTTCCAGGGTCTGGGATGTCTCTGACCGGGTGCACGACATCCTGGTACGAGAGGGAAGGCAACCAGAAGTCGTGATACATGTTGGGACCAACGACATAGGCAGGAGGGGGGATGAGGTCCTGAAGTGTGAGTTTCGGGAACTAGGCAGAAGGCTGAAGAACAGGACCTCAAGGGTGGCATTCTCAGGATTGCTGCCAGTGCTACGTGACAGAGATGGTAAGAATTGGAGGAGAGGCAGTTGAATGCGTGGCTGAGGAGTTGGTGCAGGGAGCAGGGTTTTAGATTTTTAGATCATTGGGATCTCTTCTGGGGAAGGTGGGACCTGTACAGATTGGATGGGTTGCACCTGAACTTGAGGGGGAGCAATATCCTTGCAGGTAGGTTTGCTAGCATGGTTCGGGAGGGTTTAAACTAATTTGCGAGGTGGATGGGACCCAGAGCAATAGAGCAGTGAAAGAAGTGCATGGAGTAAAGCCAGATCTAACATACAGAGAGGCTTTGAGGAAAGAGAAGCAGAATAAACAGTGTAAAGACAGTAAGATAGAAGTGCTGAAATGTGTGTACCTCAATGCAAGAAGCATCAGTAACAAAGGTGATGAACTGAGAGCTTGGATACATACATGGAATTATGATGTAGTGGCCATTACAGAGACTTGGCTGGCACCAGGGCAGGAATGGATTCTCAATATTCCTGGATTTCAGTGCTTTAAAAGGGATAGAGAGGGTGGAAAAAGGGGAGGAGGGGTGGCATTACTGGTCAGGGATACTATTACAGCTACAGAAAGGGTGGGTAATGTAGCAGGATCCTCTTTTGAGTCAGTATGGGTGGAAGTCAGGAACAGGAAGGGAGCAGTTGCTCTGTTGGGGGTATTCTATAGGCCCCCCTCGTAGCAGCAGAGATACAGAGGAGCAGATTGGGAGGCAGATTTTGGAAAGGTGCAAAAATAACAGGGTTGTTATCATGGGTGACTTTAACTTCCCTAATATTGATTGGCACCTGATTAGTTCCAAGGGTTTAGATGGGGCAGAGTTTGCTAAGTGTGTCCAGGACGGATTCCTGTCACAGTATATGGAGAGGCCGACCGGGGGGAATGCCATACTAGATCTAGTACTAGGTAATGAACCGGGTCAGGTCACAGATCTCTCAGTGGGTGAGCATCTGGGGGACAGTGACCACCGCTCCCTGGCCTTTAGCATTATCATGGAAAAGGATAGAATCAGAAAGGACAGGAAAATTTTTAATTGGGGAAAGGCAAATTATGAGGCTATAAGGCTAGAACTTGCGGGTGTGAATTGGGATGATATTTTTGCAGGGAAATGTACTATGGGCATGTGGTCGATGTTTAGAGATCTCTTGCAGGATGTTAGGGATAAATTTGTCCCGGTGAGGAAGATAAAGAATGGTAGGGTGAAGGAACCATGGGTGACAAGTGAGGTGGAAAATCTAGTCATATGGAAGAAGGCAACATACATGAGGTTTAGGAAGCAAGGATCAGATGGGTCTATTGAGGAATATAGGGAAGCAAGAAAGGAGCTTAAGAAGGGGCTGAGAAGAGCAAGAAGGGGGCATGAGAAGGCCTTGGTGAGTAGGGTAAAGGAAAACCCCAAGGCATTCTTCAATTATGCGAAGGAAAAAAGGATGACAGGAGTGAAGGTAGGACCGATTAGAGATAAAGGTGGGGAGATGTGCCTGGAGGCTGTGGAAGTGAGCGAGGTCCTCAATGAATACTTCTCTTCGGTATTCAGCAATGAGAGGGAATTTGATGATGGTGAGGACAATATGAGTGAGGTTGATGTTCTGGAGCATGTTGATATTAAGGGAGAGGAGGTGTTGGAGCTGTTAAAATACATTAGGTTGGATAAGTCCCCTGGCCTGACGGAATATCCCCCAGGCTGCTCCACGAAGCGAGGAAAGAGATTGCTGAGCCTCTGGCTAGGATCTTTATGTCCTCGTTGTCCACGGGAATAGTACTGGAGGATTGGAGGGAGGCGAATGTTGTCCCCTTGTTCAAAAAAGGTAGTAGGGATAGTCCGGGTAATTATAGACCAGTGAGTCTTGCGTCTGTGGTGGAAAAGCTGTTGGAAAAGATTCTTGGAGATAGGATCTATAGGCACTTAGAGAATCATGGTCTGATCAGGGACAGTCAGCATGGCTTTGTGAAGGGCAGATCGTGTCTAACAAGCCTGATAGAGTTCTTTGAGGAGGTGACATGGCATATAGATGAGGGTAGTGCAGAGGATGTGATCTACATGGATTTTAGTAAGGCATTTGACAAGGTTCCACACGGTAGGCTTATTCAGAAAGTTAGAAGGCATGGGATCCAGGGAAGTTTGGCCAGGTGGATTCAGAATTGGCTTGCCTGCAGAAGGCAGAGGGTGGTGGTGGAGGGAGTACATTCAGATTGGAGGATTGTGATTACTGGTGTCCCACAAGGATCTGTTCTGGGACCTCTACTTTTTGTGATTTTTATTAACGACCTGGTTGTGGGAGTAGAAGGGTGGGTTGGCAAGTTTGCAGACGACACAAAGGTTGGTGGTGTTGTAGATAGTGTGGAGGATTGTCAAAGATTGCAGAGAGATATTGATAGGATGCAGGAGTGGGCTGAGAAGTGGCAGATGGAGTTCAACCCGGAGAAGTGTGAGGTGGTACACTTTGGAAGGACAAATTCCAAGGCAGAGTACAAAGTAAATGGCAGGATACTTGGTAGTGTGGAGGAGCAGAGGGATCTCGGGGTACATGTCCACAGATCCCTGAAAGTTGCCTCACAGGTAGATAGGGTAGTTAAGAAAGCTTATGGGGTGTTAGCTTTCATAAGTCGAGGGATAGAGTTTAAGAGTCACGATGTAATGATGCAGCTCTATAAAACTCTGGTTAGGCTACACTTGGAGTACTGTGTCCAGTTCTGGTCACCTCACTATAAGAAGGATATGGAAGCATTGGAAAGGGTACAGAGGAGATTTACCAGGATGCTGCCTGGTTTAGAGAGTGTGCATTATGATCAGAGATTAAGGGAGCTGGGGCTTTACTCTTTGGAGAGAAGGAGGATGACAGGAGACATGATAGAGTTGTACAAGATAATAAGAGGAATAGATAGAGTGGATAGCCAGTGCCTCTTCCCCAGGGCACCACTGCTCAATACAAGAGGACATGGCTTTAAGGTAAGGGGTGGGAAGTTCAAGGGGGATATTAGAGGAAGGTTTTTTACTCAGTGGCTGGTGTGTGGAATGTACTGTCTGAGTCAGTGGTGGAGGCAGATACACTAGTGAAGTTTAAGAGACTACTAGACAGGTGTATGGAGGAATTTAAGGTGGGGGCTTATATGGGAGGCAGGGTTTGAGGGTTGGCACAACATTGTGGGCCGAAGGGCCTGTACTGTGCTGTACTATTTTATGTTCTAAAGTCTCAAAGTTCCGATCGACTCCCAATAGTCCCTGATAGCAGGCAGCAGAAGAGAGAATCTCTCTCTGCCATAAGCCTCCAGGCACCGACAACTGTCAATGCATTGGAAGCACCCGACCACAGCCGACACTGAGTCCGTCCGAAAACTTCAAGCCTCCCACCAGCCCTTCGACACCGAGCACCATCTCTGCCAAGTGCTTCAACTCCACCCCGGCCGCTGAGCAATAAGCAAAGCCGAGGACTCGGGGCTTTCCCTTCCAGAGATTCTGGATCACACAGTAACAGCAGCAGCGAAAAAGGCATTTCAGAAGTTTCTCCAGATGTTCCTCCATTCTCTCACATCTGTCTCCATCAAATCAGAATTTTGCACGGCACCCTACTTGACAGATTACAGATATCATTCACCGGAGTGGCCGCGAAAGCTGTGTTGCGCCGCCATCTTCTCCTCCTCCTCCTTTGCATACTGATGTTATATTGCACTCCTTGACTTTGTTCTAAATGTCAGGAAGCTGCAAGGTTTTAGGATATCACATCAAAAGGCGGCTCCCAACAGCTCATATTGTGAAAATCTGTAAAATGTCAAAGATAAAGCAATTCTAGATGCAGTTAGAGATGAGATTGGATACGGCAGGCTTGCAGGCCATGACTACCTAAAAGGCAAAACCTAACATCACAAATGTGACACTTCACTCTCCGATGAGCTCCATGCTTTTTATGCACGCTTTGAGAAGGAGAATTAAACTATAGCTGCACAGATCCCTGCAGCGTTTGGTGACCCTGTGATATCTGTCTCAGAGGCTAACATCAGAATGTTTTTTAAGAGGGTGAGCCCTCACAAGGCATCGGGGCCTGATGGTGTACCTGGTAGGGCTCTGAAAACCTGTGCCAACCAACTGGCTGGACTGTTCCAGGGCATCTTCAATCTCTCACTGCAGCAGTCCGAGGTTTCCACCCACTTGGACCAGAGACCATAGACCACAGACCACAGACCGTAGAGCATAGAGCTTAGGCTTGTAACCATAGACAACAGGTGTTAGAGTACAGACCAGAGAGCTTAGCCCAGAGCCTAACCTCATTGACAATCACCCAGTGGCACTCATATCTACTGTGATGAAGTGCTTTGAAAGGCTGGTAATGGCTAGAGTTAACTCCTGCCTGAGCAAGGATCTGGACCCACTGCAACTTGTCTACCACCACAATAGGTCTACGACAGATGCAGTCTCACTGGCTCTCCACTCAGCCTTGGTCTACCTGGACAACAGCAATACCAACATCAGGCTGCTGTTTATTGATCACAGCTCAGCATTCAACACTATCAGTATCTCAGTACAAATCAACAAGCTCCAAAACCTGGGCCCCTGGGCCTCTCTCTGCAGTTGGATCCTTGACTTCCTCACCGGGAGACCGCAGTCAGTGTGGATCAGAAATAACATCTCCTCCTCGCTGACAATCAACACTGACGCACCTCAGGGACGCATGCCTAGGCCACTGCCCTCCTCTCTACATACACAACTGCGTAGCTGTGTACAGCTCAAGCACCTTCTATAATTCACCAAAGACACAACTGTTGTTGGCAGAATCTCGGATGGTGACGAGGAGATAGATTGGCTGGGTGATTGGTGCCTCAGCCATGACCTTGCACTCCATGTCAGTAAGACCGAGGAATTCATTGTGGATTTCAGGAAGGGGAAATCAGGAGAACACACAGCATTTCTCAGCGAGAGGTCAGCAGGGGAAAGGATGGGCAGTTTCAAGCTCCAGGGTGTCAACATCTCTAACGATCTACCCTGGGCCCAACATAATGATGCAATTGTGAAGCAGGCGTGCTGTTGGCTAAATTTCATTAGGAGTGTGTGAAAATTCGGTATGTCACCAAAGATTCGAGAAGATTCCTGCAAAGGTACGATGGAGAGCATTCTGACTGGTTATATCACCATTGGACGCGGAGGCACCAATGCACAGGATTAGAAATAGCTACAGAGTGTTTAAACTCATGGGCCCGCCCCGCCCCGCCATCGAGGCCATCTTCAAAGCGTAATGACTCAGGAATGCGGCATCCAACTTAAAGGATGCTCACGTACAGGACGTGCTCTTCTCTCATCACTATTATGAATGAGGAGACACGGGAGCCTGAAGACCCACACTCAACATTTTAGGAATAGCTTTTTCCCCCTGCCATCAGATTCTTGAATGGTAAACGAACATTACCTTATTATTTTTACTCCTCGTTTGTATGAAGGATGTAAGTAATAAAGTCAATTCAATTCAATATTTTGTTGTCTTTTTGCACTATTTTCTTATTCTTATCTTTTTGTATTCTTAAGTAATTTTTATGTATTACTCTGTGCTGCTGCAAAACAACAAATATCACCAAATATGTCAGTGATAATCAGCCTGATTCGACTGCCTCACAATAGTCAGCAAGGCATTCAGCTATTTCTCAACGAACATTAAAGAATGAGACGTGGGCTACTTAGATACAAATTATTTTGGAAATGCAAAGAAAATGGAGTTGCAGATATACTCTGTATGCATGCACATTAACTCATCAGATACTCCACAGGAAGATCAACAATGTATTCCATATGGTCCACAACATTTGCTTCGAGAGCACCCGGAACTTTAGATATTGCTGCTAGACTTCCCTAAAAGGCTTCTTGCAACTTTACAGCCATGCATGTTTTAGGCTATCCTCATATCAGAACAAGCTTGGACATGTTGACTCAGATTGCTACATGTTCATCCTCTGGGAAAGGAACAACTGGAAGTTTAAGACAATCACACTCAATCACCTTCAGAGTTACCAGAAATAGGGGAGGCCAAGGGGACAGTTCCAGATGAATTGAAATTCATTTATTATTGCCACATGTACAGTGAAACTCTTCCAACAGACTATATAACCTTACAGATTAAAGATTAGCTTTATTTGTCACATGTACGTTGAAACATCGGAACCTCAAAACTTATGGTGAAATGGATCACTTGTATCAAATCAAATCAGCGAGGATTGTGCTGGGGGCAGCCCACAAGTGATGCCACACTTCTGGCACCAACATGGCATGCCCACAACTCACTAACCCCAACCGTATGACACTGGAATTTCGGAGGAAGCCAGAGCACCCGGAGGAAACCCACACGGTCATAGGGAGAACATACAAACTCCTTACAGACTGCAGCAGGAATCAACCCTTGATCGCTGATCGCTGACACTGGAAAGCGATGAGCTAACTGCTCTGCTATGGTGATGCAATGCACGAATGAGAATATTTATAAGAAAGCCTGCAATGCTTTATTCAATTTTTTTTTAAATCACCTTTTCCTTCTTCATGTGTTCAAGATTTCCTAAAAGTGATGTGATTAGATTAGATTAGATTATGAGGACACGCAGTCCTCTTTTATTGTCACTTAGTAATGCATGCATTAAGAAATGATACAATATTCCTCCGGTGTGATATCACAGAAATACAGGACAGACCAAGACTTAAAAACTAACAAAAACCACATAATTATAACATAGTTACAACAGTGCAACAATACCATAACTTGATGAAGAACAGGCCATGAGCACGGTAAAAAAGTTCAAAGTCTCTCGAAAGTCCCGCATCTCACGCAGACGGGAGAAGGAAGAATACTCTCCCTGCCATGCCCGACCACTGTCCGACTCTGAGTCGTCTGAAAACTTCGAGCCTCCGACACCGAGAACCATCTCTGCCAAACGCTTCGACCCCCCAGCCTCAGTCGCCAGCAGCAGGTAAAGCCGGGGATTTTGGGGCCTTCCCTCCGGAGATTCTCGATCGCACAGTAGCAGCGGCAGCGAACCGGGCATTTCAGAAGTTTTCTCCAGATGTTCCTCTGTGCTTCGCACGTCTGTCTCCATCAAATCAAAATTGTGCACGGCATCCTACTTACAAACACGATATCACTTCACCGGAGAGCTGCACATGCTGCGTCACACCGCCATCTTCTCCTCCCACCTTAGATGAATCCATTGTTGAGGAAGAGCTCCAAGGGATTCATCAACTAAGTGGGTAAGAGTTCAGAGCAGGAACGCAAGCAGCCACCTAGCTGTTGAAGGCATCACACCGACTGATCTATTCTTTCCTTGTCAGAGAGAAACAGCAAGGAAAGGAAGAAAGTGGCCGTCCACAAAGGGGGCTGGGAAGTTGTGGGAGGGGTGGGGAAAAACATTGAACCGGAAAACCGGTATGGAAATGGCTAATACGAAGGACGCATTTTAAAGGTGATTGGTAGATGGTGTGGCGAGGGGGATGTCAGAGCTAAATATTTACACAGAGAGTGGTAGGTGCATGGAATACATTGCTAGGACTGTGTTAGCGGCTGATATATTTAAGAAACTCTTAGGCATATGGATGGTTGAAAAATGGAGGGTAAATACAGTGCCTATAGAAGATATTCATCCCCCTTTATTGTTTTACAACATTAAATCAATGGCTTTGATTTGTCTTTTTTTGACACTGATCAACAGAAAAGACACTTTTGTGTCTAAGTGAAAACAGATCTCTACAAAGTGATCTAAATTAATTACGAATATAAAACAAAATAGTTGATTGCATAATTACTCACCCACTTCAAGTCTAATGCACCTTTGGCAGCAATTACACTGTGATTCAATGTTCTAAAACAATAAAACAGGAAAATTTACAAGGGGGGGAGGGTGAATACTTTTTAATAAGTACTGTATGTGGGAAGGGGGTTAGATTGATCTTGGAGTAGGTTATAAGGTCCAGCACAACATTGTGGGCCAAAGGGCCTATCATGTGCTGCAATTTTCTATATTCTATGTTCGATAAAATTCTATCGTGAATACATAGACAGGACAGACAGGATGATGGCAGGAGGTTATCAACAAGATAAGTCAAAGTTGAGGAGAAGTGACAGTGGGTGGTACAGTAGAACATCAGATGACGCTGTTATCTTACAGCTCCAGCAAACCGGGTTCAAGCCTGACCTGCAGTGGAGTCTGCATGTTCTCCCTCTGACTGACCACAAGCCATAGGAGCAGAATTAGGCCATTCAGCCCATCGAGTCTGCTCCGCATGGCTGATTTATTTCCTGTTTCAACCCCATTCTCCTGCCCTCTCCCCATAACCTTTGACACCCTTACTAACCTATTAACCCCTGCTTTAAATATACTCAATGGCTTGGCCTCCACAGCCATCCATGGACTGCGTGATTTTACATTGGATGTTCTGCTATTCTCCCACACCCCAAGGCCATGATGAGTGGAATATTAATTGGCTGCAGTACATTATTCCTATTCTAAGTCAGTGGCAAAAATGTCATAGAGGAGTTAATGACATGTAAGAGAGACTAATATACAGAGAAATAAGGGAAAGAATGGATCGAAAAGGTGGATCTGACATCTACCGCTCTCCTGCGGGCATCAACACAAATCATGAATAGCTTATTGCCATCACTACAGGATTCCAGGAACAGCAGGGAGTAGTGAGGAATGGCAGGGAGTAGTGAGGAATGGCAGGGATTAGTGAGGAGGTCAATTGATAACCTGGTTTGTTTAAAGCAGTACGAAGGGGGTTTGCAGAGAGAGTGTGAGATGTTACATAGGGACAACACCAGAAGAAGCATCTTTTTACAATGTACAAAGGATTTTTATTTTTTGCACAATATGCTGAGATCGCAAGATCTTCATACATTAGGATTGGAGTAACCAGTTCAAACCTGTATCCCACCATGTAAGTAGGGCAAGAGATCGCTCCAACAGACTGACCATGTACCTCCATCTACCGACATCTCATTCAACAGTACCACAACTCAGACTAAACAATGAACATTATGAATAGGTTGAAAGTCAAAAATCAACAAAAACAAAAGGAAAGTCAAGTTTAAAACATAATGAGGCCTAAGAATTTAAACCCAGTCATCCTTGATTCAAGAATCCAGCTCGCAGCAGAAATTTGTTTGAACTATGTTTTTCCAAACAGGAAATATTGAACTCTATCCAATGGGGGCTTACTTGTAATAGAACTGCACTCTTTCTCTAAGAAGAACTGCACTTCAAAAGCACTCAAATGGCCTTCAAGCATTTTGGAACATCTGGACGAACATGAAAGACATCATACAAACACAAAGTCTTTATTTATTACAATGAGATGCTTTACAAGCTTAATGTGGCCAGCACTGACCCCAAAGTACTGCAACTGCCTGACTTGCTGCACCTAACCCAAGAACTTGTCAACAAGATGACTGACAAGAGGATAACTTGACCGGCAGGAGGTAGAGCTGAGAGTCTTGGGAACAAAGATGTTGCCAAAAGGGAAATTATAAAGGGGCTTTATGAGCTGCCAAGTATTACAATATCTAGTTAATTCCAGGTACTCTTAAAGTGTTAGGTTTAATATTACACATACTTTCAGAGATAAATGGCAAGTTATTTCACTTTCCAAGCACGATATATTATTTACACCAAAAAAAAATTAGAAACTACACTTTATCTCCTTAACGTCCGGAAACCAATTTTATTGTAATTTTCTTATTGTGTCTGAATTCTAGTTTTTTGATAAAGGATGTTTCGTTTTTTTAATTTTCTTTTTCTCTGTCTATACGCTTCTTTGTACTTCATTTCGGTTCCCATGAGCCTACAAATAAACCTGTCTGGTTTCTCCCCACACCATTGCAAAAATTGCCTTTTGAAGATCGAGGACGTCTTCCAAAAGCGGTGCCTCAAGGTGACATCGGTCATGAAGGACCCTCTCATTCCAGAAGATGGCCTCTCCTCATTACTACCATCAGTGAGGAGGTACAGGAACCAGAAGATGTACACTCAACAGTTTAGGGACAGCTTCTTCCCCTCTGCCATCAGATTTCTGACTGGTCCATGAACCCATGACCATTACCTCACTATACTGCGCTCTGCACTATTTATGTATTATACGGTATCTTCTTGTTGTAATTTATAACATATGTCAGTGATAATAAACCTGATACTGATTACAATTCTGATTCTGATTGTCAAAAGGTTCCACCAAAAATAACGTGCTGGTAAATCTGTCTCTGTGTTCTTTGTCCTCAGTGAGGTCTCTGACCTCCTATGACGCCCAAACCTCACGGTGTGCCCTAACAGATTTGCCTGTAAATGATCAGGGTCATGGACCCTCCCAGCCTGCTAGCCTCAGGACCATTACTGCGACTGATCCCTGCCAGCTGCATGAGAGAGGTTGTACTAATTCCTCAGTTAAAGGAAGCGGCCTTCTCTACTCAAGCACAAAGGAGCAGGTAGAACAGATCTTCACTGCAAGCATTCAGAAACCACATTCATCGCGGTACAGTGGGTGCAGAAGTCAGTGTTCATCCCTCACACCTCCGGGGATTAGGGTTCTGGAAGGCAGCACACTTTACAGCACCAGCAATCGGAAGTTCAGTGTTCAATTCCCGTCGCAGTCTGTAAGGAAGTTATATGGTCTCCTCGTGACTGGATGCGTTTCTTCTAGGTGCTCTGGTACCTTCCAAAACCATGCAGATTAAGGTTAGTAAATAGTGGGCATGGTATGTTGGTGCCAGGGACATGGTAACATCAGCAGATCCTCGTACTGTATTGGTCATTGACATACTTCGCTGTATGTTTCGATGTATATGTGACAAATAAATCTAACCTGATCTTAATCCCATTTTGATCCTCATGTCTGGAGCTTGCCCATTCTCTTCGTGACCGTGTGACTTTCAACCCCAATGTTCCAGTTACCTCTGACATTTCAAAGACCTACTCGGTTGGCTAGCTGTCAATCACTCCACGTCCAGGTTAATGACTGAAACAATCAATGAGAGTTGTGGGATGCAGGGAAACATGGAATAGGGAATGGGACTAATTTGATACTCCCCTGGGACCTGATGCACCAATGGACTCACTGTCAGAAAAATAAAGTCCTCTCAGGAGTGCCTGGCTTTGGCCCTTAAAGGATCTCCATGATCGGCTTGTTCAAAGGACATACGTCTTGTGTGTGGTATTCTTCAGCAGTCCCTCCAGGTTTCCCTGACCCTTGGAGACACTCTCCCACACTCCTCGCTTTATTGCAACATCCATTCATTCATTGTCTGCGAGCCCTGTAGAGGGAATAATCCTGCCTTTTTAGTGGTGTGCCAAAGATCACACCTGCTGCGTGGCTTTGCAACGATTCGCCTTGCAATCCAGCATCGCTAGGGAGCGCCACTCCAAAGTCATTACTGCCCCACGTTGCACAGGGAAGCTTGTTGCTCTGGGAACTTCACATTCAAAGTTCTCGCTCTCCTCACAAACATTGCTACGGTGACCCATAATGCTGCTTTAACGCCCAAAATGAAGCAGGGAGCATTTGCTGAGTCTATGCACCCACCTGGACTGATGCAGTTCAATGCCTTTTTCTAACGTTGACAATACATCATTCCCTCAGTACCGAACTGATGTGCTTACCCAATGTTAGGCTAAAGATGGGAGCAGTTATATACATAAAGTATATTGAGTTCTAGAGCACTGGTAAATTCTGTAAGCCAGGTTTTTGAAATAGTTGCTCCATTCAGATTAAAATTATCGGTGAGATTTTCTTCTCATGCAGCTATTAATATTCCACGGAGCAACCTTGCACAGGTAGGGTGGTCCTGGCAGAGGAAATGTGGGGATTTTTCAATGCTCTGTGGTATAGAAATGGCGTGCACTGCTTCGATGATCTCATACAATTAGAACATTTTCTCGTAAGATATTTTCTTGCACAGCGGACAATGAACACCTCACTATTTTTGCTCTTGTTTTGCACTACCTATTTAATTTATTTTTAAATTTCTATTTCCCTTGTTAAGTTATAGTTTTTTAAAATGTATTGCAATGTTCGACTGCCACAAAACAACAAATTTCATTTGTCGGTGATATTAAACCTGATTCTGTTTCTGATTCAAGTCAACCATCAGGCACCCACTTACCCAACGCTAACCTCATTCCCTATTTCACAACATTCCCATCAACTCTCTATGTACCGCTCACCGAGATATTCAAGGGGAAACTTACAGTCGTATCAAACTATTAAAACCTTCAGCTTTGTTATTTATCTGTAGAAAGTTCTAAGGTTATGGGACAGAGTGTGAATTGTTTAACTAAAAGTGTCCTCATTCAAATTTCACATGATATTTCATTTCATTCAGCTATTTTTATGATGGTTTTATAGACCATCTGCTACTTAAAGTTCAAGCTCAAGACCTACAAATAAATGTCTTTAGAAATGTCTGTATAAAAGCTAAATCAGCCTACACTTCATGTGATACAAAATAAAAGAATCTTCAAAGAAAACAGCTTAGATTTCAGTGTAAGATTTATTTGGAATCCAAGATCACAATGCAAGAGTTTTGGAACCAAGTCAATACTCTGGACAGACTAAGGTGTCAAATTAGCCAGTTCTAGGGAACTCCAGGGAATTGATAATGATTAATCAGTCTGGCTGACTTATAAAATCCATCACAGTGGGATGAGATTTTCTCCTCGCTGAGCTACTAATATGCAGGGACTTCCCATGGTAAATAAACTGCGTGGATGATCTCAGGCAATTAGAACATTTCCTCGCAAGTCCTTTTTTCTAACTCAGCAGACCCTTCAACCCACCAAGTCTACATCAGCCAAAATGCTGGAGGAACTCTTGTGTGTGTTGCTTGGATTTCCAGCATCTGCAGATTTTTTCTTGCTTGTGATCAACCATCAGGCACCCATTTATTCAGCACTAATCCTATTTTCTATTTCTCCACATCCCACCAACGTCCCCAGATTCTACCACTCATCTATATATATTAGGGAATATTTACAGTGACCAATTAACTTACCAGCTTGCACATCTCTCAGATGTGGGAGCACTTGAGGACATCAATGCAGTCACAGGGACAATGTGCAAATTCCACAAGGCAGCAGCAATAGTCAGAGTTGAACACTGGAGCTCTGGGGAGGTAGCTATACCAAGAAAGCACAAGAGTGTCATAAGGTGGGCGTTGATGGTGGACTCAAAAGCAAGACACAGGCACTGAAGTACAAGGAACAGGACTAGGTTTGTCAAGAAAGCAAGGGAAGTGGGGAAGAAATGACGCAGAGCCTTGGCCTTGGCAGAACAGGTACACAAAGCCGGGGCCCCTCCTTGGGAACAGGACTTGGGGCCAGGGCTCTACACAGAGTCAGGACCCCTCCTAGGAGCAGGACATAGGGCCGGGACTCATACACAGAACACTGAGAGACAGATCTCCCCTCAAGGTAGCAGCAAACAGCCAGACCTACCCAGCAGAGGCAAGAGCACAAAGAGACAGTTCCCAACACAAGGTAGCAGCAATAGGGTGGACCTACCGAGCAAAGGCGTGGACACAAAGATAGTTCCCAACTCAAGGTAGTGGCAAACAGCCGGACCTACCTAGGAAAGGCGTGGACACAAAGAGACAGTTCCAAACCACAAAAGACAGTTCCTTATCTAGACACAGCAAGGCTCCGGTCTTGCTCCGGCCAAAGAACTTGACAGCAATATTTTAATAGGCATCCATTAGTCTCGTGAGACCATGGATTTGCGCCTTGGAAGGTTTCCAGGGTGCAGGCCTGGGCAAGGTTGTATGGAAGACTGGCAGTTGCTCATGCTGCATCTCCCCTCTCCATGCCACCGATGTTGTCCAAGGGAAGAGCACTAGGGCCAATACAGCTTGGCACCGGTATCATCGCAGAGCAATGTGTGGTTAAGTGCCTTGCTCAAGGACACAACACGCTGCCTCAGCTGAGGCTCGAACTAGTGACCTTCGGATCACTAGACCGATGCCTTAACCACTTGGCCATGCGCCAACACAGCAATACAGGCAAGGCTTCAGGAGGGAGGGGAAGGGAACAGTCCAGTCCAGCAAATGAAGCTGAACCCAGGAGCTATTTATGTAGCCAGCCCAAAATGACAATCAGATGCCTCAATTAGAGTACCCAACAGAACAAGGGAAAACCGGAAAATCTGGAATAAGGAACAATGGATTGGACCGTGAATCAGAATGTGGACTTCACGGACCGGACCATGACAAAGAGATTCTGCATATGCAGTCCTGATGAATGGTCTCGGCCCAAATCATTGACTGTTTATTTCCATAGATGCTGCCTGGCCTGCTGAGTTCCTCCAGTATTTTGTGTTTGTTGTACCAAGAAAAGTAGAGTGGTGTAGTTTGTAGAGTTGCTGCCTTACGGCTACAGCTACAGCACTCCAGGTTCAATCTTCCAATGGAGACTGTGTGGAGTTTGGATATTGTCCTTGAGATTGGTATTGGTTTGTTATTGTCACACGTACCAAGATACACTTACCTCACAGGTGACACACGGAAACACGGAAGCTCCTTTCGGACTCAGGCTGAACTAAGAGGACAGGGAGAAGGTCTGCCCACTGCACACGTAGCACACAGGCCCACTGGTGTGTGGACACACCATGGTGCTCGTGAACCAGATCCCCAGCTGTGGGTAAATAACCCCTCTGCTTTTTGGCCAGCCTTGGGAGAGCAAAGGCTATGGGAGTAAACCCAGACAGCAAATCCGGAGTGGAGCCTCTATGTCATTGAACATCCTTCGGCAGCTCCTGCAGTCAAGCTGGTGCCAAACCTGTTGCTTCATAAGCTTTCCTTTGGGCGACACTGGTGAGACCGGGAGGGGGATCTTGATGACTGGGATCTCCACAACTTCCACACAGGCTTGTGATGATGATGATCAACACCCATTGTCCTTCCAGACAAACAGATGTCAACCACCAAGGTACAGTGAGAAGTTTGTCTTACATGCTGTTTATACAGATCAAACCATTACACAGTGCACTGAGCTAGAATAAGGTAAAAGTGAAAAAGATACCGAAAAAGTGCAATGCAGGCAAATGATAAAGTGCAAGATCAAAGCAAGATAGATTGTGAGGTCAAGAGTTCATCTTATAGTACAAGGTCCATTCAAGAGTCTGATAACTGTGGGATAGAAGCTATCCTTGAGGCTGGTGGTATGTGTCTTCAGGATTTTGTATTTTCTGTCCAATGTGAGAGGGGAGAAGAGAGTGTCCGGGTTGGGTTGGGGTCTTTGATAATGTCAGCTGCTTCCCTGAGACAGGCAGCAAGAAATTTAGACAGAGTCCGTAGAGAGTTGGCTGGTTCATGTGATGTGCTGAGCTGCGCCCACAACTCTCCGCAGTTTCTTACGGTCACGGGCAGAGTAGTTGCCATACCAAACCATTATGCGTCCAGATAGAACGTTTTTCTCTGGTGCACCGATAAAAATTAGTATGGTCTGGCAGGCACATGCCAAATTTCTTAACCCTCCTGAGGAAGTGGAGGTGTAGGTGAGCTTTCCTGGCCACGACGTCAATGTGGTTGGACCTGGGCTGGGTGCTGGTGATGCTCAAACCGAGAAACTTGAAGCTCTCAAGCCTCTCAACCTCTACGCCATTGACGTAGGCAGGAGCATGTGCACCACCCACCCAAACCCCACCTTTCTGAAGTCAATGACCAGACCTTTTGTTTTGTTGACATTGGAGGAAAGGTGGTTGTCATGAAACCATGTCACTAAGTTCTCTATCTCCTTCCTGATTATGTGGGCTTCCTTGGGTGCTGTGGTTCACTCCCACATCCCAAAGACGTGTGGATCAGAAGGTTAATTGGCCACTGTAATCTTCCCTTAATGTGTGAATGATGTAATCTGGGAGGGGCTGACAGGAATGCTGGGATAATCCAGTGGGTTTAGTGTAAATGGGTGCGTCCTGGTCTGTGAAGACTCAGTTGGTTGAAGGACCTTTTTCAATGCTGTATGACTTTGTGACTCTAAATGCTCACGTGCACATATAAAGTTACCAGTTCAGACTCTGCTAACCTGTGCCAAAACTCTCTATCACAGTAGGGACAGGATCTGCTCTCCATAGCGGCCAAAGAGAACTTGAAACATGAAATATTCAAATCTTGTTCTCTCTTTATTCCCCAGTCCTGATGTTAACTCTATTTCTTTCTTCAAAGTAGGCAAAATTGACTTCTCTAACTTCCGCTAATGCCCCACCTCCCCCTCGTACCCCATCCGTTATTTATTTATATACACACATTCTTTCTCTCTCTCTCCTTTCTCTCCCTCTGTCGCTCTGACTATACCCCTTGCCCATCCTCTGGGTTTCCCCCCCTCCCCCTTTTCCTTCTCCCTGAGCCTCCTGTCCCATGATCCTCTCATATCCCTTTTGCCAATCACCTGTCCAGCTCTTGGCTCCATCCCTCCCCCTCCTGTCTTCTCCTATCATTTCGGATCTCCCCCTCCCCCTCCCACTTTCAAACCTCTTACTAGCTCTTCCTTCAGTTAGTTCTGACGAAGGGTCTCGGCCTGAAACGTCGACTGTACCTCTTCCTAGAGATGCTGCCCGGCCTGCTGCGTTCACCAGCAACTTTGATGTGTGTTGCTTCTTTCTTCAAAGGTGTTTTCTTACCTGCTAAGGGTTCCCACACTTCAAAATTCAATGTAGCTTTACTATCAAAGTACATATATGTCACCATATACTACCCGAGAGTAATTTTCTTGAAGGCAGGCACAGAAAAGAAATACAGTCAAATCAATGAAAAACCACGCAACTAGATGGACAGCCAACCTATGTCCCAAAGACAACAAAAAGTTCAAATAAAAAAAATTAAATAAATAAACAAATAAGCAATAAATATTGAGAATATGAGATGAAGAGTCCTTGAAAGTGAGTCCCATAGTTTGGGGAACTGCTCAGTCTTGGGGTGAGTGGGGGTGAGTGAAGTTGAGTGAAGTTATCTGTGCTGATTCCGGAGCCCGATGGTTGAAGGGGAATAACTGCCCCTGAACTGGGTGGTGTGTGACCAGAAGTTCCTGTACCTCCATCCCAATGGCAGCAATGGGAAGACAACAGGACCTGGACAGTGGGAGTCCTCGGCGATGGATGCTGCTTTCCTGCAACAGTGCTCCTTACAGATGTAAGCAATAGCACACTGTTTCCTGTTTTAATTTTAAATCCTCAGTCATTTAGTTTTCCCAGTCTTAAGCATGAACGTGGATCTCTATATATTAGACAACATGTACATAACTGAGAAAATTTGGCAGTATTTGGAAAGAAAACCAAATATTAACCATTCAGCTCAGCATTGTGCAACTGGTCCACACTGGGCCAGGCACAGTGGGTAGATCAGCAGGGGACCCCACAATCCTCTAGTGATCGTTAAACACGTTAAGGATGAATGTGGATGTATTTGCTTAGTGTGCCTCTGCAAAAGCAGTCGATTTTAAAATCTGGCGTGGGTGCCGTGTCTGTGATATCCAAGCTAAGGAGTGTAAGCCAAATAACTCTGGCTCATAAAATATTCTATTTTTCTGTTTCCAAGGCCACCTCTTACTCACTGATTTGGGCTAAGTGGAATTTTATAGAGCATTTGAGGATGACAGGAAGTGTCAGAATCTCAGACTTACAGAAAAGTACATTAAGGAAAGAGGCCATTTGGCCCACTGTCCATACTAGCTATATGCAAGAGTAGCTCAACTGGTCCCACTTCCTCACCTCTCCAGACTTCTGCATATTCCTTGTATTCTTATCCACTTCCTTCCTGGACCCCACAATTGAGTCTGCTTCCACTACTACCCTTGGCATACATTCCAGAACTTAGGCACGCACTAGATAAAAATCATAATTCTGAATCTTTTGTCAGTTGCCTCCATTCTACTACATGCCCCCTGGCTCTTCACCTTGTGGCCAATGTCATATTTCATTATATTGAACCTGAGAGGCCACTCCAATAGTTACTGTTTTTCACTGAATGCTAGAAAACCCCACCCCCCCACACTAAAATACTCAAACACTTCAAGGAGCTTATTTAGGTGAGAATCGTAAATATGAATTAAGACACGTAGCAGAGCACTTTGCAACACCGGTGACCCAGGTTTATTTCCCACAGCTGTCGGTCAGGAGTTTGTACATGGGTTTCCTCCAGGTGCTCCAGTTTCCTCCCACATTCCAAACATGTGCGAGTTACTAGGTTAATTGATCACATGGGTGTAACTGGGCCGTGTAGGGTGGGCTCGTTGAGCCAGAAAAACGTGCTACTGCGCTGTATCTCTAAATAAAATTAACAAATAAATATTTATTGCCCTTCAGAAGCCTGTGCAAATTCCTCTGTTCTCAGTACCCCAACTGTGGCCTCCCATTAGCAGCAAAGACAAGGAATGAATACACGGTTTACGATGATCAGAGAAGGTTAGTAGATTGCTGGCTGTATTGTGGTGTGACCACAGAGCTATTTCCTCTGGTCACTAGACCGGAGGGAGGTGCAGATGGTTTTGTTAACATCTCTTTTTCTCTCTTTTTAAAAAATTCCTTAATTGATAAGCTTGAAACTATTTCACATATTCCAGGATTCTTGCTGGCATTTCTAGTTATTTAATTTTGAGACAGAATTATCTGGGGGTGTGAGAACTGGCCTCCCTCACTGGGTTCTGTCTTCATGAGGTTGGTAGGGCAGTATGGGAATTGTGTCTGGCTTCCGAAATAGCATCATTATTAAAACTCAGTTCTTCCGGAAAGGGAACACTGAGGTTGAAAATCTGGCAGATGGCAAATTTTTGATCTTGCATTATGACTCCCCCCCCCCCACTCACCATCCAAGCCATGCTGCCTTCTCAAAGGAGGCACAGGAAGTTTAGATCCCAGACCACCAGGTCCATGTACAGCTATTACCCCTCAACCATCAGACTCCTGAAGCAGAGTGGATAACTTCACTCCCCTCAACACTGAACTGATTCCACACCCATGGATTCAATGAATCATGTTCTCAACATTACTTATTATTGATATATGTTGACACATATATATATACACACACACATATATCATTACTTTGTTTTTCTTTCTGTGTTTGGACAATCTGTTGCCTTTTGCACATTGGTTGTTGGCCTGTATTTGTCTGTGTGGTAGTTTTCCATTGATTCTGCTGTGTTCTTTGTATCTACTCCAAATGCCCACAAGAAAATGAATCTCAGGATAGTATATGGTGACACATATGTACTTTGATAATAAATTTACTTTGAACTTTAAACTTTGAGTTGAGGTTATCTGAGTGAGCCAAACACCAGAGAAACAAAGCAACACACCCAAAATTTTCACAGCAATAACAGAACATGATATTAACAACACATGATAACTTTCCCAGTAATATGTGAATAATACATAGTTTAATGTCCAGTAACACAAATTTCATCTCCAGAATGTCATTTACTCCTGGCCTCGGACAGACAAGTTTTCTGGCAAATTCAGTATGTGACACTGTTCAAATTTGTACTCAGATGGTCTAGACATTCTCCCCTGGGGCGGGGGGGGGGGGCTTTATACATTGAACAGAGATGCAGAGGAGTCCCTGGCCTGATTACATCTCACTGAGAGCAGTTGCATTGGAGGGTACAAACAAATGGGAGGACAAACAGCTCTGTGATTGGGGATGCAGCAAGAGGAAAAGACTACTCTTCTCACTGGGAGTACTCCACCATTCAGTTAGATCATGGCTGTTCTGTATCTCCTGAACTCCTACCCACAAATAATAGTCTTGGCTTATTATTGTCAAGAAATGGCGAAAAGCTTATCTTGCATACAGCACTGCTCATACAGATTAAATCATTACACAGTACAGTGAGCTAGAATAAGCTAAAACAATAAAAAGGCAGAATAAAGTGTAAAAGCTGAATAAATGCAGTGTAAGTAAGCAATAAAGTGCAAGATCACGACCAGGTCGACTGTAAGGTCAAGAGTCCATTTTCTTATACATGAGGTCAATCCAAGAGTCTAGTAACTGTGGGACAGAAGCTATTCTTGAGCCAGTGGTACGTGCTTTCAGGCTTTTGTATCTTCTGCCCAATGGGACAGGGAAGATGGGAGATCATCTGGGATAGGTGGGGTCTTTGATTATGCTCCTACAATCATCAAGGAAGTCAAGAAGAACAACTGACCAGCCGTGCTTACTCACATCGATTTTCGCAAAGCTTTTCACTCCATTCACCGAGGTAAAATGCTGGAGATCCTGAAAGCTTACGGAGTGCCAGACCGTCTACTGAGAGCAATAGAGTCCAGCTATACCAAAACCATAGCGAAAGTTGTATCAGCAGATGGAGAAACAGCAGTGTTCGAGCTCCTAGCTGGTGTGCTGCAAGGAGACACTCTGGCATCCTACATCTTTATAATCGTCCTTGATTACGCTCTGCGTCAAGCTACCAAAGATCATGACAAGCTTTGTTTTACCATAAAACCAGGGCGAACCAAAAGGGACAGACCAGTTACGCTCACAGATCGCGATTTTGCAGATGACATAGTCCTGCTCTCTGACCAGACGGAGGAAGCACAGCAGCTACTGACGAAAGTGGAAATTGAGTGCAGTAAAGTTGGACTTCACCTAAATGCTAAAAAGGCAGAGTACATGGCATTTAACTGCAACAAAGGTACTCTTAAGACCGTAAAGAATGATACCATTAACAAAATCTTTGACTACAAGTACATCGGGTCAAGAATGATGAGTTCGGAGAAGGACTTAAAGATACGGAAGGCGCTGGCGTGGAGGGCTATGAACGACATGAAGGAAATCTGGAAGTGGAACCTGACCAGAGGGCTTAAAAAGAGGATCTTCATAGCAGTCATAGAGTCCATTCTCACGTACGGATGCGAGACGTGGACACTCACCAAGACTATGAGAAAGTCTCTAGATGGTAGCTATACACAAATGCTCCAGATGGCTCTTGGCGTGAGTTGGCAACAGCACATGACGAACGTCAAGCTCTATGATGACCTACCGATGCTCACCACTAAAATCGAGGTGAGAAGACTGCAACTAGCGGGGCACTGTCTACGCCACCCCGAGCTACCTGCCAGCCTAGTCATCATATGGGAGCCCAAGCACGGGAGGATGAACCTTGGGCACCCTCCCAAGGCTATAGTCAACACGCTCCTAGAAGACAGCAGTGCGGGCTAATGTAGATGAAGTGAACACACTGATGAGGGACAGGGAGAAGTGGAGAGTCCTTCATCATGCCTGACACCTAGTAATAGTAGTAGTAGTAGTAGTTTGATTATGCTGGATCTTATGCTTTGTAACTCCAGAAACTAATTTAAAGGGAAAACGCAGGAGCTGGGAGATTCAGGTCCACTCGATTTTACTTCTTTAGTGAGGCACTCACGTATGACGTGGTGGCGTGATGACTTATGCCATTCTTGTACTTCTACATATAACCCTAATGAATTATGTAAATAACAAAGAATGCTTAATCAAACAATATATCTACAATATTACTGAAATATTACAAAAGTATTAAATACACAACACTCCTGCCTGCTTAGCTATAAACTCTAACTAGCCAGACAAAGTTTTGAGCCAATATTTTCATCTTGACCATGCCTAGATGACCAACATATAGCTCCTCCAGCACTTTAGCTCTCAGCTTTGATGGTACAACTCACAATATTCACTTAAGGCAAACACCGTCAAGAACATGTTCAATGGTAAAAATGGGAGAACTAGAATTTCTGCTGCACATTCCAGCCATATAAGGTTGCCATGTAGACCCAAGACAGTGTGGGGCCCTTTCTGGTTCCCCTTTGGATCTTCTCTGCCGTAAAAGGAAGGCTTCAATTTGCATTAGGTGGAATACGTCAAGAGGATTGTCCTCTTTCATAATTTTTTCAGGTACTTCCCTTGCCAAGGGTAAAGGCGACAATCCATCAGCATTCCCATGATTTGTCGTCCTTTTGAATTCGATCTTGTAATTGTGCCCCCAAGAAACGGAGGCCATTTCTGCATTCGTGCTGCTGCTGGTAGCGGAGCACCCTTCTGTGGATTGAAAACGGACACTAGTGGTTGATGATCAGTAATGAAGATAAACTCTTCCATACTGGTAACGTTTTACACCCCAAACTAGACTCAAGGCTTCTCAGTCAATCTGTGCATAATTTTCTCAGTAGCGGTAAGGAAATGTGATGCAAAAGCTGTAGAGTATTCACTTCCATCACTCATAACAAACACCATAAATGAAACATCACAGGCAAGCTTCACTCGACAATGTGTGTGCAGAGTCTGATGTCACTACTTCCCTTAGCTTTTGGAAAGCCACCTCACACGGCGTTGTTCATTGCCAATTCTTCCCAATCTGTAATAGTGAGTTCAAGGAGTGGAGCACAGTAGCTAAGTTTGGCAGGAACCTGTTATAGTAATTGACAAATCCTGAATAGACAACTGTGATATATTCTTAGGCCTTGGGGCATCCACCACTGCTTGAATTTTCTCAGCACACTTGTGCAATCCCTGTGCGTCAATGGTGTGACCACAATAAATGATGGTTCATTCAAAGATATCACACTTGTTGCATATTGCTCTGAGCCCATTAGTTTCTAATATTTTTAACACTTATTTTGAGATTTTGGAGATGTTCCTTGTCATCCACATTGGTAAAAAAGTTTGACATCCAGGTAACACTGAGAGCCTAGATAGGCGTGCAGCACTTGGCCCATAGTTTTCTGCCAGAGTGCAGGTACAGATGCTGCTCCAGAAATCAGCCTATTATAGTGATAAAGCCCTTTGTGAGAATTTACAGTGAGAAACACTTTTGACTCTTCTTCCATCTCCTTCTGTAGGAAGGCCTCAGCTAATCTACTTTGCTCCAGAAAGGTTTGCTAAGATATCATCTATCCTGGGCAGAGGTTATTGATCTACTTTCAGTACTGGGTTGATGGTAACCTTAAAATCACCAGAGATCCTGACAGACCTATCCATCTTGGTTACTGGGACCACTTGCATTGCCCATAGGCTCCATTCAGCCTTAAAAAGAATTTGTGCAGTCTCCATGTGATCTAACTCACTGGCTACCTTATCATGGGTGGTATAAACAACTAGATAGACTTTGTAAAACTTGGGTGTGGCATTTTCATTTAACACTGGTTATCCTTGATATCTTTAAATTTTCTAATGCCATTCTTCTTGATATGTTAAAGTTTTCTAATGCCATCCTTCTTGATATATTTAAATTTTCTAATGCCATCCTTAAACACTGCTGTGGCATCATCTAGTAACTTCATAAATTCGCTTTCAGTTGACTCTACTACAAGGTATGTGGGATGCAAATGGTGGCTGGATCTTCAATCAAGTTGTATCTGTCTCAGCCAATCACAGCTCCACAATGCCGGCCCCCCCTGTTTTTATCACAATGTGGCTTGTTGGTTGTTGTATTTCATTGTTATTAATGTCACTCCCACAGGAGTTATCTTTTCTCCAGTATATGTTTTTAGTTGGATATCTTCAGGCATCAGTTCAGTATCTTTGAAATCCCAATCAAACTCATTTTGTGGAACAACTGAAACAGCCATGCCAGTGTCCAATTCAATTTTAATTAATTTGCTGTTCACTTCTGGTGTAAGCTATATTGCTTGTCTCTTGTTAGTTTTCACGTGGTAAATCTCAAGGCAACTCAGTCCTGCATCTCTCTCGTCATTGTCAGATTTTTCATCAACAGTATGCAAATTAGTGCTCTTTTTGAAACTAAAAATTGACTTTTTATCTTTTTCTCTTCCCTGTGGAGTATATTTATTTTGTCTGCCGGACATGCTCTGTGTATGTGTCTTATTTTGTTGCATTTTCTGCAAGTTTTGCCTTTAAATCTGCTTTGGTCTGTTGTATGTGAGCCTCTGGCACAACGGTAACACAATTTGTTCAGTCAGACAGGTCTCTGTTGAGAGATATTGCAATTTTGTTCATGCTCACTTTCATTACTGATTGCAACTCAATTGTGTTTCAGGCTGCTGTTTCCATTGATACAGTTATTTCAACTGCTATATTAAATGTGAGTTGTGTTTCAATTAGGGGCCATTTTTGAATGCTTTCTTGTAAGATTCCACAAACTAAACAATCTCTTAGTGCTTCATTAAGCCCATCACTGACCTGACAATGCTCAAACGATTTCTTTAATACAGTCACATAAGCTGAAATGAACTTCCATTCCTTTTGATTCCTCATATGAACCCTAAAACATTCTACAATCAACTAAGGTTTTGGTTCTAAATGTTCCTGCATACCGTTCTTGATATAAGTAAAGCTCATTATGGCTGGTTTGATTGAAGCAATCAAATTTCTAAGCAACCTGTATGCCTTTCCACTTATTGTACTTAGTAACACTGGCACTTGCTTTTTATTGACTATTTCATTTGCTTCAAAATACTGCTCAATTCATTCAGTCTACATCACCCAGTATTCGTTGTGCAATCAAATGCATCTATCTTTCTGATCTTGCTAGCTATTTCTGCTTTATTTTTCACCCAGTATAAACTGTTTATGAACCCATGAGTTTTGTCTGATTTATACCTTTTTTTAAGTCAAACATCTCTCTTCCCCCGCTTTCGAAGAAAAAACATGCTGCACTTCATCAGGTAGGTAGCTGTCTTGGGTTTGTTTTAAAACTACCTCATTGCAACTGTTACGTTTTGTAACTCCAGACACTAATTGTAAGAAAAAACACAGGGGCCATGAAATGTGTGTCTACTTAATTTTACTTCTTTAGTGAGGTGCACATATGATGCAGTGGCATAATGACGTTTGCCATTCACGTACTTCTTGCATGTATAATGCAATATACAAAAACAAAAATGCTTAATCAAACAATATATTTACCATATTACTTAAATATCAATAAAATATTAATATAACATAGAAAATCTACAGCACATTACAGGCCCTTCAGCCCATAATGTTGTGCTGACAATGTAACCTACTCTAGAAGCTGCCTAGTATTTCCCTACCGTATAACATTACACTGCCGTAATACACAATAGCAATACCTCAGTATATAATACTGGCTGTTTTAAGACTCTATGCCTCTTTTGCTTGGTATTTGTCACAAATTAAGCAAGATTAAGGTTAAGATTAGCTTAATTTGTCACATGTATGTTGAAACATTCAGTGAGATGCACCATTTGTGTCAGCAACCAACAGTCCGAAGATGTCCTGGGGACAGCCCGTAGGTGTTTCAACGCTTCCAGCACCGAGATGGCATGCTCAGAAACTATTAACCCTTTGGAATGAGGGAGGAAACCGGAGCACACGGAGGAAATCCAAGTGGTCACAGGGAGAATGCACAAACTCCTTAGCAGTGGGAGTACCCAATCTTACAGCTGGCGCTGTAATAACGTTATGCTCACCACTATGTCACTGCGCTGTCACAGGAGCCTTTGTTCTGGCTGTGCAGGTGAAAGGTCTTGAGGCACCAAAGTTATCCTAATGAAGCACCATCAGTGGGTAAACATCGTCCCTGTCTGCCAGTCACCACTGCGGGCTCCAGGCCAGAAAGCTAAAAAGGCAACCATTCATTTCCCTCCACTGACACTGCCAGACCTGCAGAGTAAAGGTAACATATATACTTTTACTGAATTCCCAGCTTTAGGCCCCACTTCTGTTCTGCGTCACTGCCCCACCTAGAGGGTTGCTGAAGTGTCCTTTGTTAACAGGCAGCAGGCAGTGGGTTAATGAAGCTACTTGTACGCCAACCTTTCAACCTGTCCAAGATCAGGCGGATTCCACAAGCAGGAAAGTGCAGTGCAATTTGAGGAGGAAATAATGCACACCAGTCTACGTCCTACCTGGAATACCCTCCCCCACCTCCTCCTCCAGATTAAGTTGCTGATAGAATTGTCTATTACTCTGCTGATGATAACAATGAAATCACTGGTGCCTGGACAAGGGTCACTGTGATCACACAGAGGAGGGCTTGTGCTCCCTGGTGCGTGCTGGCATTGTTTCTGAGAGCAGGGAATGTCAGACAAGGGAGTGCCAGTGCGACATACTGGGAGTGCTCCAGTCAATTTTACAAAAGATTAGAGATTAATGAATGCCTGTTAGCAGTTTCTACCTCAGATCCACTGCATTGAAGTAAACATTCTGAAAGCAGTAAAGCCAGCCCCTGTTGCATCTCACACCAGCATAAAAGCTCACACAGAGTTAGGTAAAAGCATAAGGCTCCACCAGTTGAGTTATGTCAAGTGGGGAGTCATGGTTTTGGGGGCAAGGTTGGGCACCATGGTAGAATACCGGTTGTTGTTGTTCTTTTTCCTTTCCATGCCTTGTGGTGGCAACCTTGCAATTTCTTTTAGCTTTTTTGGTTTGTTTTTTTTTTTACGAGGCCGAGTTGCTAGCTCGACGCCCAACCCAGCACAGATGGAAAGCGTGCAAGGAGCCGGCCGGATTCGAACCCGGGACCCCTCGCCCCAAGTCCGGAGCGGATGCCACTACAGTACGGGCTATCAAAGCACAGCGGCAAGTGCGGCACTATTACAGCGCGGAGCATTGGAGTTCAGACCTCCGGTGACATTTTGTAAAGAGTTTGTACATTCTCCCCGTGAACTGCATGGGTTTCCTCCGGGTGCTCCAGTTTCCTCCCACAGTCCAAAGGCATACCCGTTAGTAGGTTAATTATTCATTGTAAATTGTCCTGTGATTAGGCTAGGGTTAAATAGGTGGGCTGCTCGGAGGCATGGCTCAGGAAATCTGCCCTTTTGAAGATTAAACAGTTGGGTCCTGGTAGGAGGGAGTTATTCTAAAAGGAGAGATGGAGCATGATTGGCCTCTTTGCTCCAGTATTTACAGTAGAAGAAGAGGAAGCAATATAGAGGCAACTAAGTTTTGAGAACAGCTGAGTGTAAGTACTGAGGGTCTTCCTCTGGCTAGAAAATCAGAACAATGGGGTAAACACAAGAGAAATCCAAAGTAACACACACAAAATTCGGGAGGAACTCAGCAGGTCAGACAGCATCTGCGGAGAAAAATAAACAGTCGACGTTTCAGGCCAAGACCCTTCTTCTGGTCTGGAAAGGAAGGGGAAGAGGCCAAAATAAGAAGGTTGGGTGAGGGGAAAAGACAAGCTGGCAGGTGATAGGTGAGGGGAAAGGTGTGTGGATGGCGGAGGGAGATGAAGTAAGAATCTGGCAGGTGATGTGAGGGGGGGGATGAAGTAAGAAGCTGGCAGATGAAAAGTCAAAGAGATAAAGTATCACTTCCCTGATTCTCAGTTGAGCCCCCTCCCCTACCTACCTACCTTCCCCCTTACCTGGTCTCACCTATCACCTGCCAGTTTGTCCTCCTTCCTTCCCTCCACCAACTACCTTATTCTGGCTTCTACCCCTTTCCTTTTCAGGAGAATGGAAAGTAGTTTTCAGATAAATAGTTGGCAGTTTTACTCAAGGTTAAAAATCTCTCAAATTCTCTAACAAAGGGGGCTGTAGATGTTTAGTCATTGAACGTGTTCAAAACAAACCGGTTGACTTTGGGCTGCAAAGGATTCGAGGTCAAGATCAAGATTATTATCATAGGCATACATACACTGGATATAAATGCAGTGTGTATAAAAGTTATAGTACAGACATATAAACCACTAGGAGACTACAGCTGGGGTACTGGGTCCACCATAGGAAATGCTTTAAAGAGATAAATTCACAGACTACACACATCAAAGTTGCTGGTGAACGCAGCAGGCTAGGCAGCATCTCTAGGAAGAGGTACAGTCAACGTTTCAGGCCGAGACCCTTCGTCAGGACTAACTGAAGGAAGAGTTAGTAAGAGATTTGAAAGTGGGAGGGGGAGAGGGAGATCCAAAATGATAGGGGAAGACAGGAGGGGGAGGGATGGAGCCAAGAGCTGGACAGGTGATTGGCAAAGGGGATATGAGAGGATCATGGGACAGGAGGCTAGCTTTATTTGTCACGTGTACATCAAAACATTGAAACACAGTGAAATACGCCATTTGCACAACGACCAGTGCAGTTTAAGGATGTGCTGGGGGCGGCCTGCAAGTATCGCCAAGTTTCAGGCAGTGACATAGAAAGACCACGACTTACTAACCTAACTCGTACATCTTTTGAATGTGGGAAGAAAGCAGAGCTACATCATTATCATCATCATGTGCCGCGTCGATTGGCGTAGGCGATCATGCTGTCATGACCATGATTGTTCTTGGCAAATTTTTCTCCACAAGTGTTTTGCCATTGCCTTCTTCTGGGAAGTGTCCTTACAAGACAGGTGGCACCAGCTATTACTCTTCAGAGATTGCCTGTTGTCAGTGGTCGCAGTTGTGTCGGTGGTGCTCATACAACCGTCCAGCACCTGCTCCCGAAGCTTGGCCTGACCCTAATTGGGACAGTGAGAAACATTTTGGCCAAGTCAGAGGACATTGTTTAAGGTAAAAGAAAAGAATTGGAGGACAATCACTTTTTTATCCAGGAAGTGGCTGAAATCTGGAACGCGTTGTCTGAGGGGGAGGTGGTGACATATACAATCAGATGATTTAGAGGTATTTAGATAAGATCTTGAAGTACCATAGCGTATCAGGGAATGAGAATGATTTCAGTATGTTCTTGACGGCTGGTGTGGATTTGGTGAGCTAAGGAGACTTCACCCAAGTGAGAAATAGCTTCTTTCTCTCCACTATCAGATTTCTAAGCAATCCATGAACACTCATCAGTAATCCTTTTTTTTTGCACTATTTATTAATTTTGTAATTTATAGCCGTGCTATATCTCTATACGTTACTGCTGTGGCAAGACAATAAATGTCACACCATATTAAGCAGATAATCGGAATAAACCCGATTCTGTTTCTGAACATGGTTTACTACACATTACTTAAATATCTGAAGGTTGCAGAAAGAATGGAGGATGTATTTATAGAATGGCTCCAGGGACAAGGGACAGTTAGACGGGAGGAGTGGATGTTCTCAGAGAAAAGACTTAAAGAAGATTTGTTGGCGATGTACCAGATCATGACTGATTAAAAGAGGATGATATTCCTATATGTGAATGACACAAGGATGATTTAAAATATATTTAATTATTTCTTTCTAGCAAAAGAGATGAGAAACCTATTTACTCAGAGGGCAGTTATGATCCGGAAACAGAATCAATTATGCCCTCACAATGAAAATGGATTTGATGCTTTGGAGAGAATTATTTGTGGGACCTCTGGGAAAGAATGAAAAAGCACCTCATAGGGTTGCTCTACCAGAAGCCTACACAGAGTTAATCCATCGAATGCTACCTTTCACAGTCGTCTCAATCCTATGG
Source organism: Mobula hypostoma (assembly GCF_963921235.1). Taxonomy (NCBI): domain Eukaryota; kingdom Metazoa; phylum Chordata; class Chondrichthyes; order Myliobatiformes; family Myliobatidae; genus Mobula; species Mobula hypostoma. The sequence continues at coordinate 20,686,908 of NC_086125.1, forward strand.
TTCGGTGAACACAAAACCTTCGCCATTTCCACCAAGATCTTCCAAATCTGAATCATGCTTTTGAATGTTATCTCTTGATTTATGCTGACCTTGCTTTTAGATCACAGCAAGCAATTTAAATTTAGCATAACAAATCTGTCAGGATGGATCTTTTACACAACAGCATCCAACTCTAAGTGTACATAGTGGAACAATTTTGAAGCGCATGCCTGCCCCGCTCCAGGCTTCCCCAGTGCTCCAACTGTAAATTGGTTTCAGTGTACAGCCCATAAATACTTAGACCATAAAAATATTCTGTTTCTGCCTTGAACGTGCAATGCCTGAAGTGGTTGACCCTTTTTAACCAGTCTCAAGTTAGCCACAAGTATAAAGGCAAAGCCAAGTTGCAAGCAGTGATGGGAAACTGACTGAAGAATGTTAGCCCTTTGCCCCTTAGCCTGAGACACAACGTTCTTCTGCTTTGAGTGACTACTTCCATAATTCCCACCAGGCAGAATGTTTACTGAAAACAGGATCTTTTTTGTTGCTTCATAAGGGCCACATTCAAGATTCATACCCAGACAGCACTTGATTGAATTGCACAACCTTTTCCCTTCCCTCAAATGTCTGGGTGCATTCCCTTAAGCTGAGCAGCATTCAAGCCTCAGGTTTTCCCACCCACCGCCCTGGGAACAGGGAGAAAATTAAAGTAGGAAGAAACTTATAGGCAAGATTTGTGTCAAGTGTACATGTATACGTGCTCATAAATGTTCAAAGATCAAAGTAAATTTATTATCAAGCTATGTATGTCATATACGACCTTGAGATTCACTTTCTTTCAGGCACTCACAGGAAAACAAAGAAATACAATAGACTCCACACGAAGAAAAATAAAGGCCGACAAGTATACAACGTGCAAAAAAGAGGACAAATCGTGGAAATAATTTTTTTAAAAAATGAATCATACTGAGGACATGAGCTATAGACTTGCCAGAAGTGAGTCCACAGGCTGGCGAGCCAGTTCAGTGCTGGGGCGAGTGAAGCTGGTCCGGGAGCCCAGTGGCCGCGGGGCGACAACTGTTCAGTGAAATGTCACTTCACTGACGTCATACCTTGATATAGTTTTACCCTCCAGCACAGGGAAGAGGTGAAAAGAGCTGAAGATAAAAAAACCTGCTGACAACCAACCCACATGTGATTTTTAGTAAGTAAGGGTAATCGGTATCCTCTATCACTCTTTCGCCTGATAATAAGGCCAGGAAGCCACCCCTCTTAGAACAAAGAGGGCCGAGAAAACACTTCCCAACAGCAATCAGCTAACAAAGCCACAGTGAAGTCTGATCACAGCAAAGTTTTACCTTCAGCAGTCAAACGTATTAGTGAAAGTGAAGCTAAAAAGCAGTAGAGCTGTGGGTGGAAAAACAGATAACAAAATTAAAATGTATCAAATTAACTCAGAATCAGAGATTTCAAAGCTCGCAAGGTCTTGAGCACTCAATGAAACAAATACTACTTTGGGTTACAATAACAGAGCGCTTCCTCGGATAATTAATGATACCTTTCAAAAAACTACAAATATTTCAGGACCCTTTTCGTATCAAATGCCTGAGGTCAATTGTTAAGAACTTTTCCAGTATGAGTTTTCACTCAGGAGGGATTATTGCTTGTACTCAGCCGTGACTAAATGACGGGACAACAGAGGCTGGAAGGTAGCCTGGCTGAGCTGTGGTGTGGAACGCATTCCAAAGCCAGGACCCTTGGACTTTGAACCTGAGATTCAAGTTATTCAGGAAAAATGATCTAAGGCTCGCTGACAATCAAAGCAAAGGTCAATGCTCTGGGAAATTGTTTGCTTAAAAAATATAGCATCGATTGCTGGTACTCAAAATGATGGAGAGCAAACATTATACTGTGACACGTATAGTAGAAAGTTTCAGCAAGCGACAAGAACAATCAGGTTATTGGACCAACATCAAACGCAATGCATTTCCTACATGAAAGGCGATTAGTTATTCCTTTTCCTTCATTCATTTTATTTTGGGTTATTTAAATATTTCACGATCTACTTTTCACTTGCGGCCTTAACTAGAGAATGTTCCAGCCTCAGCATGAAGTGCTTCCCAGAGGACAGCATTTAAAGTCACAAGCAGGTAAATTCACGTGCTTTGCAAATGAAATTTGCCCCTGCTGTGGGAGAACCGAGCTCATGGTAGAAAGTCTGAGACACAAATCCCAGTATAGTTGAAAAGAACAATTGTTGAAGCGGGAAGAATGAAGTTATCAAGATGAAAAAGCAGTGCACTCGGGCATGGCTTTCCTAGGCTCATGGTATGAAGTCTGAGCTAGATTTCTTTTCCGAATATTGTCCCATCATTCCCTGCTGACCAGTAAGACAGAGGGACTGTCATATCACTGATGTGGTATTCAAAAATCATAAACTGGAAGGTCTGTTTCTGGCCCACCGTGAATTAGCTGATCAGCAAGAAATTGGAATCGAAACAGAATTATCATATCTGATTATTATCCAATATCCTTTGCTGAAAAGTCTGCAAATACACACATTAGGGTAGAAATCCACCCTAGATCACATGCACTAAATGTGTAACAAAATAGACATTTCATCTCATACTCTTCTTCCAAAACTGTTTTCTTTTATTTTATTTAGAGATGCATGGTGGTTGTCCATCATATCCAACAATGACAGGAGACCTGTGCAGGAAATATTTTGAAGTGGAAAGCTGCTGCACTAGGGCAGTTCCACTCTCTTGACCTCGGAAAACCAGATCCAGTGGTACAAATAGTCGTCACAAACTGAGGTCTTCCTTGGTTATAATAAATGACCATGATTTTGTCTGTGCCTTGTCATGTGTTACGGTTTGTAACTTCGGAAACTGATCAGGAGCCAGGGAAAGTTGTGGACTTAGTCCTTCTGTTAATGAAGCATTCACACACGACGTGACGGCGTAACGACGTAACAACGTATGCCATTCACATACATATAACACAAAATGAGTCATGTAAACAAAGAACGCTTAATCAAACAATATATTTACAATATTACTCAAATATTAAGGAGGGAGGAGAAGATGGCGGCGCGACGCAGCACGCGCGGCCGTTCCGAATGAATATCGATTATGTGTAACTAGGGGGCCGTGCACAATCCGGATTTGATGGAGACAGCCGTGAGAGGCACAGAGGAACATCTGGAGTAACTTCTGAAATGCCTGCTTCACTGCCGCTGCTACTGTGCGATCGAGAATCTCCGGAGACAAAGGCCCCAAATCCTTGGCTTTGCCTATCGCCTGTTGCCGGGACCGGGATCAAAGCGCTTGGCAGAGATGGTACTTGGTGCTCGGTGTCAAAGAGGTGGGTCAGAGGCTCGGAGTTTTCAGACAGACTCGGAGTCGGACTGTGGTCGGATGCTTCCAGGATGCTGCATCGGCAAGTTGGCAGCACTGGAGGTTTACCGTCTGCGTGAGATGATGGGACTTTCGAGAGACTTTGAAATTTTTACCATGCCATGGCCTGTTCTTATTAAATTACGGTATTGTTTTGCACTGTTGTAACTATATGTTATAATTATGTGGTTTTTGTTAGTTTTTAAGTCAGTTTGTCATGTGTTTCTGTGATATCATTCTGAAAAAACATTGTATCATTTCTTAATGCATGCATTACTAAATGACAATGAAAGAGGACTGCGTGTCCTCATAATCTAATATTAAATACACAACACTCCTCCTTGCTTAGCTATAAACTCCAATCCAATACAGAATGCATCTAAACTCAAATATGTAATGTCTTGTTCTCTGGTAATTTTATACATATACACACACTGTATACTACATAATACAACTGCTACATAGACATCCACAGCATAGTAAATTTTAAATTGTCCCATTTGGATCTAAAGATTTAATTACTTTGGAGGATTTCATACTCTTGTGAGATAACATCTTTCCTGACAAGGAAGGCTACTCTGCTTGACAGGTGGGACTTGTCACAAATTGCGGTCTACTGTCATTGACAAAGTTTTCTGAAACACCAGTCCTTCAGAAGAAACATCTCAAAACATCAACAGTAGATGAAGCTGTACTGGAGGCTATTGGGAACACTACTGGCCATTTTGCAGCTGTATCTACCGCTACCGAGAAATTTGTGCCCGTGAATGATCTGGCAAAATCCACATGAACCCTCTGCAAGGCCATTCCCAGGGATGGAGAGCAATGGTCCCTCTAGGGTGTGCAGGCGTGTGCGCACACATCTTCTGCTACTAATGCACAGAGGAAGTTAAACCGCACTACCTCTACCTCGTGGGCATGTTAAGTATAAGTCACAATCACATTTCCTTTTCCAGTTTCTGATGCAGAAGGTGTTGACAATGTGGAATTTGCAATGCTTTGTCTGCAGACTTTAGAACTGGCTTACTTATATTGTTTTTGTTGAAGGATTTATTGATTCACTACACCGAGTTCCAAAGAAGCAAAGGGTGTGAAGCGTCAAAGAACTGCTAGTTCATCTAAAGTTGAATGGCTTAATGAAACAGTCGGAACTGCTACATCAAAAGCTCAGGAGGTCAGGAACTTGCAGCTACGAGTAATATGTATGTACAATACAGAAACTGGTGTTACCTGTGTGTATTGTTGCAATGTGAAAGTTGCGGAGAATTTAAACAATGTACAACAAGCTGCACGTGGTAGTTTATTATCCTTAAAATAGCTTTCGGTTTACTTCCACTTAAAAATTCAGTGCGCACATGTTGTTGTCACTGGGCAAAAAATTGCACAGCACGAGTTTTTGCACACACTGGTCATTACAAATTAGAGGGAACATTCAAGGAGAGGCACTGATTCTGGCGTCTTCTGGATGTGCTGGCATTCCGAACAGTCCATGGCAAGCTGCTTGATCTGCTGACCTATCCCAGGCCACCAGCCAAAGCTTCAAGCCAAAGCTTTCATTTTGACCATGTCTAGACGACCAGCATGCAGCTCCCCCAACACGAGCTCTCAGTTTCGATGGTACATCAAGCCTCAATCCCCACTTAAGGCAAGCCCCCATCAAGGGCAAGTTCATCCCAGTGCTGGTAAAAATAAGGGAACTGGAATTCCTGCTGCACATTCCAGCCATTTAAGGTTGCAATGTAGACCTGAGACAGTGTGAGGTCCTTTCTGGTTTCCCTTTAGATCATCTCTACCATAATAGGGAGAATTTCAATTTGCATTCGGGAGAATATGTCAAGAGGAGTGTCCTCTTTCGTAAGAGTTTCAGGTATTTCTTTTTCCCAGAGTAAACGGAGCAATCCATCAGCAATTTCATGAATAGTGGTCCTCTTGAGTTCAATCTTGTGATTGTGTTCTCTAAGAAACAGAGCTCATCTCTGAATTTGCTGCTGCTACTGTTCGTGGAACACTCTTCTGTAGATTGAAAATGGACACTAGTGGTTGATGATCAGTAATGAGGATAAACTCGCTCCCAAATTGGTGCATAATGTTTCTCTGAAGAGGTAAGAGAATGTGATTCAAAGGCTGTGGAGCTTTCACTTCCATCATTCATGAAATGGACATGACTGCACCTATACCATAAGGCAAGCCGCCACAGGCAAGCTTCACTGAATGATATCAATTATAATGTGTGAGTACAGTGTCTAATGTCACCACTTCCTTTACCTTTTGAAAAGCTGCTTCACACTGCTGCGCCCATTGCCATTTCTTCCCAATGAGTAATAATGAGTTCAAGGGGCGGAATACAGTAGCTAGGTTTGGCAGAGCAATTGACAAATCCGAAAAAGGACTGCAACTGTGACATGTCTTTTGCCATGGGACATCCACCATGACTTGAATTTTCTCAGCACACTTATTTAATGCTTGTGCATCAATGGTGTGACCACAGTAAGTGATGTTTGGTTTAAAGAATTCACTCTTGCGGCACATTGCTCTGACCACATAATCTTCTAATCTTTTTAACACTGTCTTGAGATTTTGGAGATGTTCCTTCTCATCCTCACTAGTAACAATTATGTCATCCAGGTTACACTGTGTGCCTACATAACCTTGCGGCACCTAGTTCATAGCTCTCTGCCAGAGTGCAGGTACAGATGCTACTCCAAAAATAAGCCTATTATAGCGACAAAGCCTTTTTTGAATGTTTATGGTAGAAACATAGAAACATAGAAAATAGGTGCAGGAGTAGGCCATTCGGCCCTTCGAGCCTGCACTGCCATTCAGTATGATCATGGCTGATCATCCAACTCAGAACCCTGTACCTGCCTTCTCTCCATACCCCCTGATCCCTTTAGCCATAAGGGCCGTATCTAACTCCCTCTTAAATATAGCCAATGAACTGGCCTCAACTGTTTCCTGTGGCAGAGAATTCCACAGATTCACCACTCTCTGTGTGAAGAAGTTTTTCCTAATCTTGATCCTAAAAGGCTTCCCCTTTATCCTCAAACTGTGACCCCTCGTTCTGGACTTCCCCAACATCGGGAACAATCTTCCTGCATCTAGCCTGTCCAATCCCTTTAGGTTTTTATACATTTCAATAAGATCCCCCCTCAATCTTATAAATTCTAGAAATACTTGGGACTCTTCTTCCATCTCCATCTCTCGGCAAGGCTCATCCAAGTCCACTTTGCTGAAGTGTTTTCATCCAGAAAAGTTTGCAAAGATTTCCTCTTTCCTGGGCAGAGGGTATTGATCTGCTTTCAGTACCAGGTTGATGGTGACCTCAAAATCACCACAGATCCTGACAGACCCATCCTTCTTGGCTACTGGAACCATAGGCTTTTCCCATGGGCCCCATTCAACCTTGGAGAGAATTCCTTCAGCCTCCATGCGATCTAGCTCATTGGCTACTTTATCACAGATGGTATAAGGGACTGGATGGGCTTTGTAAAACTAGGGTATGGCGATTTCATTTAACAATATTTTACACTATTTCAACACCATTGAATTTTCCAATACCATCCTTGAACGCTGTTGTGGCATCATCCAGTTCCTTTCCTAATATGCTTTCAGTTGACTCTATTGCAGGGATTGTGGTATGCAAATGGTGGATGAATCTCCAATCAAGTTGTAGTTATCTCAGCCAATCACAGCTCCACAATGCTGGCCCTCCTCTTTCTACCACATTCAAGCCCAATGTGACTTGTTGGTTGTTGTACTCCATTGTTATGAATGTCATTCCCACAGGAGTTATCCTTTCTCCAGCATAAGTTTTTAGTTAGATACCTGCAGGCTTCAGATCCTTGAAATGTTTTGTGGAATGACTGAAACAGCCAAGCCAGTGTCCAATTTGATCTTAATTAATTTGCTGCTCATTTCTAGTGTAAGCTATATTGCTTGTCTCTTGTTAGTTTTCATGTGGTAAATCTCAAGGTCACCAAATCCTTGATTTAGTGTCTCTCTTATCATTATCAAGTTTTTCATCAACAGCATGCAGATTAATGCTCTTTTTGAAATTGCAACTTGACTTCTTATCTTTTTCTGTTCCCTGTGCAGTGCAGTATATTTATTTTAGTCTGCCCAATATGCTCTTTGTATGTGCCCTATTTTGTTGCATTTTCTGCAAGTTTTGCCTTTAAACCTGCTCTATTTGAGCCTGTACCACAGTGGTAACACGATTTGTTCAGACAGGCAGGCTTCTGTTGAGGGACATTGCAATTTTGTTCACATTTACTTTCATTACTGACTCCAACTCAGTTGTGTCTCTGGCTGCTGTTTCCATTGATACAGCTATTTTAAATGCTCTTTTAAATGTGAGTTAGGAGTTATTTTTGAATGCTTTCTTGTAATATTCCACAAACTAAACAATCTCTTAGTACATCATTAAGCCCATCACTGATCTGGCATTTTTTGGACAATTCCTTCAATTCAGTCATGTAAGCTGAAATGGACTCCCATTCCTTTTGATTCTGCACATGAAACCTAAAGCGTTCTGCAGTCAATAATGGTTTGGGTTCTAAACGTTACTGCATTAAATTCATAATATCAGCAAAGCTCACTTTGGTTGGTTTGATTGGAGTAGATAAACTTCAAAGCAAACTGCATGTTTTACACCTATTGCATTCAGAAACACTGTCACTCATTTTTCACTTCCTTCAAAATACTGCTCAATTCTTTCAGTATACATCATCCAGTTATCTGTTGTGCAATGAAGTGCATCTATCCTTCCGATGTAACTAGCCATGTCTGTTTTTTTTCTAATTTATTATTATTAGCATGTAGTACTCACTGTTCATGTCCCCCACGGCCATAGCCATTGCTTGTTGATTTCGTCCATCTTCTGCCCTTTTTGTTTTAAATCAACTGTCTCTCTCCCCTTCTGAAGAAAAAGCATGTTGTGATTCAATAGGTACGTAGTCATCTCAGCTTTGCTTCGAAACTTCCTTGTTGTCACTGTCATACAGCCATGAATACTCGTGTACCTAGTTTTTCTTTTAGTGAGCTGCTCACATACGACATGGTGATGTAACCACGTATGCCATTAATGTACTTCCTACATACAACACATAATGAGTTATGTAAACAAAGAATGCTTATCGAACAATAGACTTTTAATATTACTCAAATATTACTGAAATATTAAATCCCCTTTTTGCTGAACCAGCTTCCTGGTCAATGGATCTCCCTGTTGTTCCCACCTGCCTGGTCAGCCGAAGCTGCCTTCACACGCTTAGGTTGTCAGCAGGCCTCATACCCCAGTGAGACGGGGACATGCATGTCCTAGTATGCGTGAAGTTATTTAGAGATTAGCTTGGTAACAGGCTCTTCCAGACCAACATTGCCACACTGCTCAATTAAACCCATCTGACCAATTAACTATTAACATGTACATCACTGGAATGTTGTTGGGGGGGAACGAGGGCACCTGGAGGAACCTCATATGGTCACTCCTTACAGACAGTGGTGGCATTGAACCTGGGTCACCAGTATTGTAAAGCTTTACTCTAACTGCAATGCAACAATGCCACCCCATTTTTATTGTCTGCAGTAGTGATGGTGTGCAACGTACATACATTAGTACAGTATAGACACAAGAAATTCTGCAGATGCTGGAAATCCAGAGTAACACACACAAACTGGTGGAGGAACTGAGCATTTTGTCATCAGGATTGAGACCGAGATGTTGACTGTTCATTTCCCTCCACAGATGCTGTCTGACCTGGTGAATTCCTCCAGCATTTTGTGTGTGTTACCCTAGATTAGCATGCTGCTTGATCAAATGTACAACAGTCATGCTCATGGCATTGGAATGTCCCAACAGCACTCAATGACAGCACTAATACATAAATAGCCAATCGTTGGATAGTCTACCCAGACTGTACTGTGGAACGAGCCATAGTTTCGGGTTGTTGTTGAGAAGAAAAGGAATACACCTATACACCTGCACACTGATGCAAATATCTAATCAGCCAGTCATGTGGCAGCAACTCAATGCATAAAACCATGCAGACATGGTCAGTGATTGTTCAGACCAAATGTCCTAATGGGGAAGACATTTGATCTCAGTGATATGGACCCTGGAATGATCATTGGTGCCAGATAAGGTGTTTTCTGTATCTCAGACACAGTTGATCTCCTGTGATTATCACGCACAACAGTCTCTAGAGTTTACACAGAATGGCGCTAGAAACAAAAATCATCCAGTGAGCAGCAGTTAACGAGAGAGATCAGAGGAGAATGGCCAGAATGGTTCAACCTGACAGGAAGGTGACAGCAACTCAAGCAACCACACGTTACAACAGTGGTACACAGAAGAGCATCTCTGAATGTACGACACATCCAGCCTTAAAGTGGATTGGCTACAGCAACAGATGTCTATGTATACACACTCAGTGGCCACTTTGCTAGGTACAGGAGGTACAGTAACTAATAAAGTGGCCGCCAAGTTTAAATGACAAAGTCTCCAGTAAACAGCTTCAAAAATAGATTCATGTTCTGGGAAACTATGAAAGGTCAACATTTGGACTATATCATCTATTCAGAATTAAAGCTACGGCTGATTTAAATTAAGTAATATCACTAGGAGTTGAATCTTGAAGGAGTCTCCTGTGGCTAACAGTGCTTCACCTAATCTCATAAATATTTCATTCCTGGGCCATAAGTGAAGCTATTTTTCACCAATATGCAAAACAATCTATGATATGGGTATGAATTCTTGGAGAAAAATCCCAGTGAAGATAAAAAGAATAATTGTTGAAGCTGGAGTAATTGAGTTATCAAGATTAAACAGCAGTGCACTCTGAAAATACACAGCAAGTCAGTCAGTGTCTCAAGAGATTTTTAGAAATGCTTTTTAAAAACATCCATCACAGTAAAAGCCCTGCCCACCACTGAGCACATTTACAAGGAACACTGCCACAAGAAAGCAGCATCCATCATCAAGAACTGCCACCATCCAGGCCATGCTCTCTTCTCACTGCTGCCATTGGGAAGGAGGTACAGGAGCCTCAGGACCCACACCACCAGGTTCAGGAATGGTAATTACCCTTCAACCATCAGACTCCTGAAGCAGCGTGGATAACTTCACTCACCTCAACACTGAACATAACCTATGGCCTCACTTTCAATGACTCTACAACTCACGTTCTCAACATTATTTATTTATTTTGCACAGTTCGTCTTCTTTTGCACATGGTTTGTCAGAGTCTCTTTGTGTGTAATTTTTCACTGATTCGAGTGTAATTCTTTCTTTTACTGTGAATGTCTACAAGAAAACGAATCTCAGAGTAGTTTATAGTGACATATGCGTACTTTGAACTTTGAATTTTGAACTTGAGCCATCTATTCTAATTTTAAATTCAAGTAGTTCTGCCATATATTTGCAATAATTCCAGTTTCTGTTCAAAAGGAAAGGGGTAAATCTATAAGCAGTTGTTGACGGGAGAAAATACTTCACTAGAAAGCCTAAGCTGATATTGTAATGTTTTAGTTAGTACCTTTGCTGCACGTTGGATTCTAATTCTTCTGCATTGCAGCCCCAGGCAAATACAATGTGTGACACTTACTAGCTGTTCCCATTACAATCATTCCCATTACACATTGCATACAGGAATGACCAACATCTTTGTCGATTATGCCTCAGATATTTATTTATTTATGTATGTATTAGTCTCAAGGCCAGAAATAACAACAGTCATATCAGACCTAAACTTTCCAATCCTTATTTGGGAATATCAACTGAAAGAATTTTGCCTTCCTGACCCTAAAAAAAATAGTTCCCCGTGACATCATCAGCTCCAGCACACAAGTAGCTGCCTGTCTGAATTAACAATGAGGCAATCTGGCTCGGTCGTGTGGCTGTGTACGGGCTTTTGTCGTGGCTTCATGTGGGAGGCTCTGGCGTTCATCTTTCTTGATGAGTTAGCCTTCAGAACCCCATCCATAGTGAGCACTCGCACTAGGTGACAGGACAGTCGGATTCCAGCCACGTGCTAATGTTTCCCTAAGCTGGTCGTAAACTGGCATACGAACCACCTACTATACTCCTAATGTAAGCACCCGAAAAGGTCCTGCACACAAACTTGGGGACTCTACATATCTGACCCTTTGTATCCAGTAAGTAATTAAAAACTATAAGGGCTCAAAGGACTTTAGGCTATTGATGAGTGCAAGGCTTGCAGCAAGAAGGAGAACACCTACAGTAGGAACAACTGTATGACACCATCCTGGGGACCTTCAATGTCACAAGCCGAAACTATTCCAATAATTTCCATTTCTATGGAATAAAGGCAGAAGATTCTGGAAATATTCAGTAGGTCACGCAACATCTGTGGAGTGAAAATTTCAGGTTATCGACCTGTCAGCAGAGAATCGATCTCACTGATCTGAAGTTTTAACTCTGTTTCACCCTCCGCAGATGCTGCCCGACCGACTGAATATTTCCAGCACTTTTTGTTCTAACATTTGGTTTGCAGAATCTATGGTACCTGTTTGCTTTTCTATTTACATAGCATATTTATTATCTCACTGTTAGTTCAGAGAGTTCTTCAATTTGCCTATTTATGAGCAATATCTTATGAGTAGGACTTTACAGAGCTTGCAAATACTGGAAAAAATACTGTTTTAATTTCAACCTTTCCTACAAAGGAAGCAGATTCCTGCATTCCCTTAAGAAAACTCTAACAGGAGAGAATCCCATCTGTTATCACAACTGATAAACATATTTAAGTACCATTATACTTCAATCAGTAATTATAAGCCAATTCATTTATAGACAAGATGAGATTGCCAAGGCATCATAGCATTAGTATCCATCCCTACCCTGCAGTGCAGTTAGGTTAAAAGTCATCAACACTGAAGACATCTAGGCCCAACTGAGTAAGGATGGCAGATTTCTTTCCCCGAAGGACATCAGTGAACCAAATGGACATTTATGACAGTGTAGTCTTTTCACAGTTTCTGTTACTATTTCCAGATTGATTTCATTACTTGAATTTACAATCCCCAGCCACTGTCGTGGGATTCATTTCTCCGGTCAGCAGTTCAGAACCCCAGCTGCTGGCCCAGTCATTTAACCACTACGTTACCGTCCAAATTCAAATCTAGTATAACTGAGATTTATAACAACGATAAGGTTTGTTTGTCACATGCACATTGAAACATGCTGTGAAATTCCTCGTTTACCTCAGCGACCAACACAGTCTGAGGATATGCTGGGGACAGTCCTCAGTTGCTGCTGGGGCATGCCCACAGCTTACCAACTATAACCCGTACGTCTTCTGGACGGCGGGAGGAAACCAGAGCACCCGCGGACACGGGGAGAACATACAAACTCCTTACAAGCAGTGGCAGGAATTGAAACCCGATGGGTGATTGTTGCTGCTTCCAGTTGTTACTAAAGAGAAATATGACTCTGAGGGTTGGACAAGAAGGAGGAGGCTGGCTGAGATCATGTGCTCAGAGCAAAGCCAGAATTAAACCTTCCAACTTTTAGTGGTTAAATTACTTACGGGAGAAAATGGAGTTTCTAATATTCCAATGCATTGCACAGCAGAGGCCCTAGTGATTACAACCTCCTCTCCAACTCATTAGATCTTTGTTAATACAAATAAATATCCTGTTACTTCAATATTGTGCTGAAATTCCTCCTCGAATAGGAGAGATCATATTAGTGGAGAAGCCAACTGTTTACTGTAGCCCATCTTGGGTTCCCTGGTTACTTTGATCCACCTTTTCTCCTGGACCAATAGAAACAAAGAGCTTAAATGAGTAAGATGCTTGTCAACAGGCAGGAGTGTTGTGAAAGAGACATGAAATTGACAGACGTAGATTGGAAATTAGCTTGGAGAGAAGTGGTAATCAGATCTATAAAGACTCTAGTCTGCTAGATCCTTTGTTTTGCAGTGCTGTTGGAACTTCTGAATCATAACAGGATAATACAAAACTTGTTCTTCCAGAAAGAGAGCTTTTCAGAAAAAAAAACACATGAGGCCTGGGGGACAAGTTTAAACTTTCTGTGATTGCCTGATTTTTGATATAGAAAATCTGCAAGGGAGTTTGAAAAGAGCTTGTCACAGCCATTTGGGAGGATTTAATTACAACATTCATTACTTGTTTTTTTCTGCTGTTCACCCCATCTAAGTTTCCTTGATGCCACACACTGTGCATTTCTGAACAGACAAATGTTTTATTCTGAGATTTCTACCAATGCTGGGATATAGTGAATTTCTATTGCCGTGCCAATTTCTATTGGCAAGGTTGGTAAGGCCATATAAAAGAAATCTAATTACTGGGATTTAATTCTACAGAGTTTGCATTGTAATATACAGAAGTTATGCTAAAACTAAATTTAACCTTGATTGAGCCATACTAGGAATATTGATTTTATTTAGAGACATGCAATACTGAAACAGTCCATTCAGCCCACTATGTCCATGCTGACCCATCTGTGCCACGCCTATTTACCAGTACTTGGTTTATAGCTTCTATATCCTGGTGACTAAAGAGTTAATCCTAATACTTCTTTAGTGTTAGGGAGTACATGTCTCCCTTACCTTCTCAAGCAATGTATTTCAAATTTGTAATCACCCTCTGAGTGAAAAAAAAATTTTCTTAGATCCCTTCTAACCCTCTTACTCCTCATCTTAAACTATGCCTCTGGTTTTAGATTCCTGCTTTTATGGGGAAAAGATTCACACTCTCCAGCTTGCTATCTCCTCACAATTTTGTAAATTTGGTATTTTATAAAGGTAAGCCCCTTCAGTCTTCTCTGCGACAAGAAAAACAAACCTAATCTATAAGAAAAACAAACCTAGTCCATCTAGTCTCTCCTCGGATCTCAAGTGCCCTATGCCAGGGAGCACGCTAATAACTCTTCTGTTTCCTCTCCAACTCTGGTCACCATATTGACCATGGAGGTTGCGTCCCAGCAGTGCACGAGCCAGTATGCAAGCCAGGCAAATACAATATGGACAGCAAGCTGTTGCCCATGTAGCTGGCTCCCCATCTCCACGCAACTGATGAAATCAAAGGTATGGCAGAGACCGATACAGTTTGGCACTAGTGTTGCCAATCAGCATTGAACTCAACATAGGACTGCCTTTGGGACTCGAGCTCTGGATTTTTCCTCGAGGTTTACTCCCGAAGCCTTTTCCATGAGTGGGTATAGCCGCAAGGCAGCGGAGGTTTGAGATCAGAGTTTTCCTTCTCCTAGGTGAACAGCCAAACATGGCTGATAAGCCATATCTGTCCAAAGCGACTGGTTTTAAGGCGGCAGTAACCCACCTTTGTCCCTTCTCCCATCAGTAAAAACAGTTCCGCCGGGTTAATAGCTAAACCACATATGAAAGCCAGCAACACACATAAAAGTTGCTGGTGAACGCAGCAGGCCAGGCAGCATCTCTAGGAAGAGGTGCAGTCGACGTTATGGACTTGGTTGTCAGAGGCTATTTGAAACACACTCCATTGGAAGCATTTAATAGGTAGCGGGAGCTTGTCCTCACTACCTCCCTGGCTATGACAACCTTAAGGAACCATATTTTAGAAAAACTATCCACACATTAGAAAGGATGCAGAGAGGATTTAAATAATGGTGCCTTTGTATTTAAAGGTACCAGGAAATTATTAGCAGCCTGATCTCTTTAGCGGTTAAAAGACTGAAGATTGGTGACCTAAAAGAGGAGTTTAGAATCATGAAAGTGTTTTTTTGAAGTAGATTGGGAGAATGTTTCACTTGTTGGAAAAAAACATCGAAGCCATCAATAAAAAAAAATCAAGAAATCAAGATTCAAGATTAAAGATTTAAGATTGTTTATTGTCAGTATACATGTGTAAAGGAGGACAAAATGATTGTTACTCTGGATCCATTGCGGCATAAAAAAACACTATAGGCGTAATAAACACCATAAATACAAATGAAAAAGCAAACCTATAAAACACAACATGCAAATGATGAATTCACAAGAAACTTCTTTACCCAAAGTGCTGTGAGGATGTAGAATTTGCACAGACTAGGAGTGGTCAAGTTGAATACAGTGGACGCTTTTGAAGGGAGGCTGGACAGGCATATGAGCGAGAAAGGAAAAGAGACAAAGATTGAAGATGCACTTCATTTGTCACATGGACAACAATATCACATGGATCAAAACCTACAGTGAAATGTGTCTATGACCAACACAGTCCAAGGATGTGCTGGGAGGCTCTTTGCAGGCATCACCACGCTTCCAGCGCCAACATAGCATACTCTCAACTTGCTAACCCTAATCCGTACATCTTTGTATGGTCGTGGAGAGAACGTACAAACGCCTTACAAAGTGGTGGAGTTGAACCCTGGTCGCTGGCACTGTAATGGCATTACGCTAGCCGCTAATCTATCTTTCCACTGGAAGAGAAGATGGATTTAGATTTTTTAAATGGGAGGAGGTTTGAATGAATGCTAGCGTGAACGGTTTGGATCAAATGGCAGCTTTCTGGTATATTGCTACATCCCACCATTCACAGAAGTGCCACTTCAATGCACAGCTACAAGAACTGACATTCCCCCCCCCCCCCGCCCCACTCCCATATATCAGCAACCAAACCCTCAGTCATGGGAAGATTAAATTTAGAATTAATGTGTTTATTTTCTTCGGCAACAGACATGGGTCTTAGCATTTAGCATTGTTGAGAGGAGGGAAATCCAGAATTAGTCAAGGTAATTTCCCATTACCTTTCCTCTCCTTAATCTACAAGTTTGTAGCTTGGTTCAGCTTCACAGTTGGTGGCAATGTATCAACACTAATTAAGTATGCATCAGGTGTAAAGTGAAAAAAAAATCTTGACAGATCATCTGACTGTGGGATTTTACGCATTATAGTATATCAGGGTGGGTCTTGTCTTGAAAAAGTGAGGTCATCGCAGCAAATAATGAGAGAAATGATTGTTGATATTTCTTTTCTTTTCCTATTTTGATCAAAATCTTTGAAGGCCAATTCTAATACTATGAGCATCAGGTCAGGCAGTTCACCAACTAACCAGAGATCAGAAATCAAGCCTGGAGTACTTTTTAAACACAAGAGGTTCTGCAGGTTCTGCAAATTCTAAGCAGCACGAACCAAACGCTGGGAAGGAGCTCAGCAAGTCAGTCAGTATCTATGGAGGGCAATACCTTTTGCCCCCTATCACCCAGCAATATACCCACTTAACTTTCAGGACAGCCCAAGTCAAAATCAGAGTCATATTTATTATCACTGGCAAAGGTTGTGAAATTTGTTGTTTAGTAGCAGTACAGTTGCAATACATAAGTATATTATAAAGTATAATAAGAGAAACATAGTTCAAAAAATAAATAAATAAATTTTCTTGTGTTAAAGGTATGGGTGTTTTAGTCTAACTGCAGGTAATTTATTGCTTATAAACACAAGAAATTCTGCAGAAGCTAGTAACACACACAACATGCTGGAGGAACTCAGTAGGTGAGGCAGCATTTTATTTATTATTATTTATTATTTAATTGCATCCCATGACTAATGCAGTGTTGCCAACACTTCAAATCTTAGGGCCTCGCTTTTAAACTGCTCCTGTGTTTCTGTAGGGATATACTGTTATGGGACTCTAATCATGGCAGCAGGCAGGATTTTAGTTGTATTCCTGGTTAGCTGTGATTCTCTGTGTTGCCATCCTGAGATATATTAGTGAGGCAAGAACTCTACAGTTGCAAAGTCCAGGGAGACATGACAGGGTAAGTGAATACGCCGGAGAGATTAAACTCCTGTCACTAAGTAAGAAAATGTTCTGTATCATTCTTCTAACTAATTTAATCAGTTCATGGGTCAGATTTTGTTTTCAAACATTGGAGCAAACAATGTCAATGATCACAGACTGGGGTTCAATTCCCCCCTCCCCGCCTTTTGCAATTCATGCACGAGACTCCCAAGTCCCTTTTGTAATTCATGCACGACACTCCCAAGTCCGTTTGCACAACCGCATGCTGCAGTCTTTCACCAATTAAATAATAATCTGACCCTCTAGTTATCCTCGCAAAGTGAATGGCCTCACATTTACCAATGTTATACTCCATCGGCCAAACCCTTGCCCACTCACTTTATCTATCTATACCTTTGCATTGTCCACAATCTCTGCGCAAGTTGCTTTTCCACTCAGTTTAGTTTCAACAGCAAACTTAAATACGTTATACCCCTCTTCTGAATTGTTAGTGCATATCAAGATGGTCTTAAAAATGGAAAATGCTCTGGGTATGATTTTACCGCAGAAAAAATAATATTGTAACATGATAATGAGGCTGTTAAACAGGAAGCTGGTTATAAGGAGGAAGAATACAATGGAAGAGAATTGGACATAGGTTCAGTACAAAATTACATTTCCAGCAGTGGAGTAAGATCAGTCTGTTTCCAAATAATGGTTAATATTTAAACAATGAATGCATATTTTGCAAAACTGTACAGCCATTTAAGTCAACTAATGTAACAAGAAAAGTTGTTCAGCCATGACTATCAGGAGAAGTTAAAGATAATTAAAGGAAAATGCTTAAAACATTGCCATAAAAAGCAGTAAGCCCAAGGACCGGAGAAATATTGGAACTTGGCAAAGAACAATCAAGTCATTAATAAGGAAAGAAAATGTAGAATAAGAGTTGAGTGAGAAACATAAAAACATACAGAATTTTTATGGGCATGTAAGGAAAGTGAGCATTAACTGACATTAATATGGATCCCTTACAGACTGAGAAAGAAGAAATTATACTATGCAAATAGGAAATGGCATAGTATATTTAAACTAACTTAAGCCCATCGCCCCTACGGTGTATTTACAGAACTGTAAAATTAAACAAATAATTTTTCTTGAATTGAAATTTAAATTTACAGTAAATTTTAAAGTAAAGAGTAAGAAAATCCTAGAGAAACAATGGTGCACTCTAGGTATACAGCGAATAAGCAGCAGACGAACAACAGTATTGGAGAAAATAATGGAGTTTAAAAGTTATAAATCCTTATGGGACTTGACAGCATAAGTGTAGAGTTAATGTTTTTCTGGCCAAGTATTCAGAAACAGAAATCACATTCTCAGAATAAAGAATCCACACTAAGGGCCAAGATGAGAAGAAATTATTTCACGCAGAAGATAAAGCTTTGAAATTCTCCAGTGCAGGAAAGAGGTTCGGAGCTGAAAGATTTGCCATCATCTTATTCTGATTGGTTGCATTGCAGTCTGGTTCGGAGGCTTCAGTGCACAGGATTGGAAAAAAGCTGCAGAGCATTGTAAACTTCAGCCAGCTCCATCATGTGCACTTGCCTCCCCAGCATCGAGACCACCTTCAATAGGGTGATGTCTCAAGAAGGCAGCATCCATCAGTAAGGACCCTCACCACCCGGCACATGTTCTCTTCTCATTCTGCCATCAACGAAGAGGTACAGGAGTCTGAAGACACACGCACAATGTTTTAGGAACAGCTTCTTCCTCTCTGCTATCAGATCTCTGAAAGGACCATGAATCCCAGTAAACTTCCTCACGTTTTCCATTATTTATTTATTTTTTTATATTCCTTATTGTACATTATAGTCATAGTCATAGTCATACTTTATTGATCCCGGAGGAAATTGGTTTTCGTTACAGTTGCACCATAAATAATAAATAGTAATAAAACCATAAATAGTTAAATAGTAATATGTGAATTATGCCAGGAAATAAGTCCAGGGCCAGCCTATTGGCTCAGGGTGTCTGACCCTCCAAGGGAGGAGTTGTAAAGTTTGATGGCCACAGGCAGGAATGACTTCCTATGACGCTCTGTGTTGCATCTCGGTGGAATGAGTCTCTGGCTGAATGTACTCCTGTGCCCAACCAGTACATTATGTAGTGGATGGGAGACATTGACCAAGATGGCATGCAACTTGGGACAGCATCCTCTTTCAGATACCACCGTCAGAGAGTCCAGTTCCATCCCCACAACATCACTGGCCTTACGAATGAGTTTGTTAATTCTGTTGGTGTCTGCTACCCTCAGCCTGCTGCCCCAGCACACAATAGCAAACATGATCGCACTGGCCACCACAGACTCGTAGAACATCCTCAGCATCGTCCGGCAGATGTTAAAGGACCTCAGTCTCCTCAGGAAATAGAGACAGCTCTGACCCTTCTTGTAGACAGCCTCAGTGTTCTTTGACCAGTCCAGTTTATTGTCAATTCGTATCCCCAGGTATTTGTAATCCTCCACCATGTCCACACTGACCCCCTGGATTTTTTTAATGTATTACATTGCACTGCTGCCACAAAATAATAAATTTCACAACATGTGTCCGTGATAATAAACTTGATCCTGATTCTCACTGCCTGATTAGACAAATGTAGTCAAATGGCCCACTCTTGCTTTGACTGTTTCATGTTCTAATGTTAAGCAGTTGCATACCTGAATGCTCAGCACTCAGCCACCTGCCTGCTTAAAATGTTAATTCCAATGGAATTATCAATCTAAAATATTGGTTTAATCCAATCACAGTATGGCCATCAAAAGTTATTAGACGTCAAGATGCAGCAAATATGCATGGTAAAATGAATCAGTGAGAGGGAGAAACCAATCTGTAACTCAAGCAGATGGTTCAGGCACTACTGTAACCGCCCTTTGCTATTGCAAACCGTGTAGAAGTGATGCTCCAGCAATCTGTAAACATGGTCAAAAGCTTGACAATATGCTCCTGTTGGAGATGGTGTGGTAAACCATATATATGTTGTAATTGGGTTAACTGTCTGGACACGCCCCTCTGCTGACTGCCCCTGTGGCTCCTCCCACAGACCCCTGAATAAAGGTGATTTCGCCTTGCCCCTCCCCTCAGTCCAGGGGCAGACACTTAGCATGGAGGTCGTATTGTACAGCGAATAAAACCCTTTCAGTATTTACCCTACTTCAGTCTTTTGGAATTATTGAAGGAGCTTCAGATGGTATCAGGATTTATTTATGATTCAGGTTTGAATTGGCTGATTGAGAAGCAATTAAAACACAGAAGGAGTGCATGTGCGAGAATGGAGGTCATATCCTAGCAAACTGTCACAGAGGTGGTGTGCACACGTCTTTAAGGTCGCAAAGGAAACATGATCCCACACATTTGCACCCTTTCAAGGTCATCGCCTCCATCGCAGTCAATAAATGCCACACTCTCCGAAGAGTCACGCTTGCTATATTACGACCCTGTCATTTTTCCACATAAACAGCAAGATTTATCTGATTGCTTGCATCAATACTTGTGTTCCAGTGAGTAAAACGCAAAATCAAATCAAAGATAAAGGCTTCTCTTCAATACACAGTGGGCTACAAATTCTTCCTAATGTGAAATCATGTAGGTAAATAGTTGCACAAGAGACGCAGACTATTTCAGTGGAAGTCATGGGGAAATGACTCTTTTATGCACATAATTTGCAAGGAACATGCATTTACCCCACACTGTAGTAGCACAATAGGGCTTAGATGTTGGCATATTCCCACCACTGTCCGTAACAAGATTGTACGTTCTCCCCATAGCCACCTGGGTTATCTCTGGGTGCTCCAGTTTCCTCCCACATTCCATCAAAATGGGCATACGTGTGTAGGATAGTAAGCTGTGGGCATGCTATGTTGGTACCAGTGGGCATGGCGATACTCGCAGGCTGCCCACAGCACATCGCAAACGATGATACAAACGATGCAACTCACTGCATGTTTAAATGTTTCAAAGTACATGTGACAAATGTTTAAAACTAAGTGTAAGTTCAGGAGTCACATGGGAAGCATGTATTTTCTTATGTTAAGTCTCTTAATGGGTAGAGATCTTAAAACAAGGATAACGGGCAAGGAACTGGCAAATGGGATACAGTGTAGGTAAGTGCGTCATCAAGCACTTTGGTAGAAGGAATAATGACATAGACTATTTTCTAGACAGGGATCAATTTCAGAAATTGGAGATGCAAAGAGACTTGAGATTCCCTAAAGATTAACTTTTGGGTTCAGTCTTATGCTCTTCGTAAACAGAAACACTGCTGGAGGCAGGAAATGGACCCTACTGCTCTTGTCCTCTGCGTGAAATGTTCCAACGATTATCTAAGATCTCACTTCCACAATGCTTGACTGGGTATCTTGTTGGCACCTCGGCAGAGGACAAGACCAGCAAGATGTTCCTTGCCAAAGAAAGTAGAAAACCTTGCCCACAGAATTCTTGGGAACTTAATCTGTGATTACTTTGAGAAGAATCCCCAGTTGTCTCTTCTATGTCTGTTTAGAATTTTCTTCTTTTAGTGCCCCATTGTTTTCTTTAAAGTTTGTAGGCACCAGGTAAAATGTACCAGGCATTCTGAAAATTTCAAAGAATCTTTTTCCTTAAAGCAAAGATTAACCTGGTACACAGTCATGACAAGAGATGTTTAACCAGTTAACTTCTGAAGTCCTTGACCCCTGTTAAAGCTTGTGGCCATTGAACCATTTTTGATACAATAATGTAAGCCTCCAAGGGAAAAAAAAACTTGGTGTGAAATTAGATTTTAATGGAGATGGAAAACTAGTGGCAATGTATCCAAAGTCTAACTGGTTACATCACCGTGTGGTATGGAGGGGCTGCTGCGCAGGATTGGATGAATCTGTGGACGGTTGCAAACTCAGTCAGCTTCATCGCGGGCACTAGTTTTCACTAGCATCAAGGGCACCTTCAAAAGGCGATGCCTCAAAAAGGCGGTATCCATCATTAAGGACCCCCAACCCCCAGGACATGCCCCCTTCTCATTGCTACCATTGGGGAAGAAGTACGGGAGCCTGAGACACACACTTAATATTTTAGAAACAGCTTCTTCTGCTCCACCCTCAGATTTCTAAACGGTCCATGAACCCATGAACACTTTTTTTCCTCTCTTTCTCACTACTCATTTACTTTTTGATTCAGATTCAGATTTGGAATTCGTCATGGGATATTGGTCATAAAACTCCACCCCATTCTTGCAACTAGCCTTCAGTAACACATTCGGCGCTCACATGCTTCCACTTTACTGTTACAGAAAATTGAACATTAACTGAGCTTGTTCCTTTAAATGCTGATGTTAATCCTGATGATTTAGGATTAACATGCTCCCATTATTTGAAGATAACTCACAAAATCTTTGTGTACTATGTCTGGGAATCTTGGAAGGGGTAGAAAACATTTTGAAACACCATTAACCCATGGCCAGACATCTTAAATGCATTATGATGTCATTTGTTGGCTTTATTTTTTTTCCCAAAGCAAGAGAGGTCACCTTGGTGAAGATAAGAATTCAAAGGACATTTTTAGGGCCTAATTTCTTTTGTTTCTGGTCAGTAAATTGCATTTTTTAACTGGACAATTTAAAGAATATGTTCATACTTGCCAACCCTAACATTTATTGCATATCTTTAACCGATCTTGAATTAAGTGGCTTACTTGGCAATTACTGGGCAAATTGATTTGGGCCTGAAGTGACACACTGTGCCTATAAAAAGTACTCACACCCCTTGGAAGTTTTGTTTTACAACATTGAATCATAGTGCACTTAATTTGGTTTTTTTTTGACACTGATCGACAGAAAAAGACTCGTGTCAAACTGAAAACAGATCCCTACAAAGTGATCTAAATTAATTACAAATATAAAACACAAAATAATTAGTTTTGTAAGTATTCAAGTCAGTATTTAGTAGATGCACTTTTGGTAGCAATTACAGCCTTGAGTCTGTGTGGATAGGTCTCTATCAGCTTTGCACATCTGGACACTGCAATTTTTCCACATTCTTCTTTACAAAACTGCTCAAGCTCTGTCAGATTGCATGGGGATTGTGAGTGAACAGCCCTTTTCAAGTCCAGACACAAATTCTCAATTGGATTGAGGTCTGGACTCTGACTTGGCCACTCCAGTACATTACCTTTGTGGTTTTTAAGCCATTCCTGTGTTGTTTTGGCTTTATGCTTGGGGTCATTGTCTTGCTGGAAGACAAATCTTCTCTAAAGTTACAGTTCTCTTACTGACTGCATCAGGTTTTCCTCCAGAATTTCCTGCATTTTGCTGCATTCATTTTACCTTCACAAGCCTTCCAAGACCTGCTGCAATGAAGCATCCCCACAGCATGATGCAGCCACCACCACGCTTCACAGTAGGGATGGTGTGTTTTTGATACATTGGCTTACACCAAACATAGCATTTAGTGTGATAGCCAAAAAGCTCAATTCTGGTTTCATCAGACCATTGAACCTTCTTCCAGCTGATTTCAGAGTCTCCCACATGTCTTCTGGCAAACGCTAGCCAAGATTTCGTGAGAGTTTTTTATTCCGACAGTGGTTTTCTCCTTGCCATTCTCTGATAAAGCTGTGACTGGTGAAGCACCTGGACAACAGTTGTATGCGTAGTCCCTCCCATCTCAGCCACTGAAGCTTGTAACTCCTCCAGAGATGTCATGGGTCTCTTGCTGGCTTCCATCACCAGTCCCCTTCTTGCACGGTCACTCAGTTTAAGAGGACGGCCTGCTCTAGGCAGGTTTACACCTGTGCCATATTCTTTCCATTTCTTGATGATTGACTTAACTGTACCGCAAGAAATATTCAATTACTTGGAAATTTCTGGTATGCATCCCCTGACTTGTGCTTTTCAATAACCTTTCCACGGAGTTGCTTGGAGTGTTCTTTTGTCTTCATGGTGTAGTTTTTGCCAGGATACTGACTCACCAGCTGTTGGACCTTCCAGATACAGGTGTACTTTTCCTACAATCATTTGAAACACCTTGACCGCACACGGTGATCTCCTTGTAGCTAATTACTTCTAAAACCAATTGGCTACACCAGTGATGTTTTGGTGCATGTGTCATATTAAAGAGGTGAATACTTGTGCAATCAATTATTTTGTGTTTCATATTTGTAATTCATTTAGATCACTTTGTAGAGAGACATTTTCACTTTGACACAAAAGAGTCTTTTTCTGTTGATCAGTGTTAAAAAATCCAAATTAAATCCACTGTGATTCAATGTTGTAAAACAATAAAACATGAAAACTTCCAAGGGTGGGTGAAAGCTTTTTATAGGCACTGTATTAAAAGGAAAACTGGGTGAGGATGGTGCATTTCTTTCTATAAAGGATATCAACAAACTATAAGTAGTTTACAACATTTACTTAACTATTTATTTAATTATCTGAGTTAAACTTTCCCAGAGGTTACATCTTTTCAGTTAGTAGTCAAGATTAAAATCGAGTAAATAAGATGCAATGCTACAGTCCCCAGTTGACCCGAAGCGGTGCTGATAAGCCACCTTGTTGAACCACTACCCTTTTTGTGTTAAAGATACACCCAGTTGCGTTAGGTAGAGCCGTGTTGGAATTTAGGCCAGCAAAGTCGAGGAATGATGTTTCTCCCGACATATTCCAGGGGAGCCTCTTGTCATTTGTGTTTTGTGTTTCTTCCCTTTCTGCATCTTCCTCCTCGCTGCCTCCTCTCCTAACTGTTGTTGGTGACACTTTGGAAGCCTTAATCTCTGGATCCAATTGACCTTCCATCGGGTGAACACAGGAGTGAAGGCTTGGGGGGATAGGTTGTTCTGGGCAATGCTTTTCTTCGTGTCTCTTCGGTTTCCTCTTTAATGGAAAGATTGCCTTCAGGTCTTTGGGAACCAAGCTCCCAGAGACAGTGTAAAGAGAAGCCAGCCTATAGGTCAACCTTTGCTCAATCAAGGAGACCTTGCCCTAAGCCCTTCTCCTTCTCTAAGGTAAAAGGATCTAACTACAGTCAAGAATCAAGGATCAACTTTATTCATCATATATACATTTACACGTATTAGGAATTTGCTGTGGGGTGTTGGTGTGACATATTACAAAAAAAAACAACATTCAGCAACTATAGAGAGTAAAGAATTATATAAAATAAAGTTAGAAGTACAGATCTGGAATAAAAATGACTGTGATTGCATAAATATCAGCATGTGTTTACAATGTAAACACCTTTATTAAAAAGCAGTTTAAAGTGTTTACAGTGCAGTAATGGGGGTAATAGATTGGAACTAGAAGAGTTGATCAGATTAACTGCCTGGGCAAGAAACTTTAAAGATGGCATGAAGTTTTTGTTTTAGTAGCTCTATAGCGCTTTCTCAGAAGGGAGCCTTTAGAAAAATCAGTTTGCAGGGTGGGTGGTGTTCGTGATGGTAATATTCTGCCCGCTTCTTTGTCTTGGACACATACAAGTCCTGCTATGTTGGTAGACTGCAGCCAAGGACCTATAGTGCTGACCTGAGAGTTTGCTGCAGTATTTTATATTGTGAGAAGATGCTGCACCAAACCGACAGTAATGGCTGACATGAGGATGCTCTCTGTGATGGCAATGCAGGATTGCACCAGTATGTTCTGGGGAAGAAAGAAATTTACCTGTGCAGCTTCGTGCATTGTACTGAAAAGAGCTTGTTTTCATTTAGCACCAGGAGAAAGTAATAAGGCAATAAAAGGTTAAGGTGAGTCCTTCCATTTCACCCTGTATGTCTACTGTTTGCCCTCTCTCTGTGTCCTAGTGCCATTCCAGAGCACACTGCACACCCTGTGATCCCCATGTCCTGCTCCACAAAAAATCATGGCCAACCTACACCAAAATGCTCAGCTTGCAAGTGTATGCTTTATACTACGGCAATTTCAATCTACACTGAAACATTCAACTTGTAAGTGTGTGATTTATACTATGGCAATTTCAAGTTACAGTCATGAACAATCTGGTATCAAAATGCAAGCTGACACCAGACTTTCAAACAGCACCAACTCAGTGCCTGTCTCATCTGAAGCATTTAACAACAGATAAGCTCTCAGTGCTGCTATCAGCTCCTTCCAGATTGCCAGTGCACATGGGACAAAGCAACAAATGAACTGAAGTAAAGGGAATAGGATATGTGAACTTCAGGACTATTGTTCCATGTGACAGTAATGAACACCCCATTCTTAACAGATTCCACTGCCCAGCTCTTCACAAACCTCATCCAGCTCATCTTAATGAATGAATACTATATTCAATCTGTCTCAACGTGCATGAAAGACTATATAAAATGGAAGCAAATACCTGCCAATACTGTCTCTTTATTGGAAGACTCAAGTGAGAATAAAACATCGCATTTATTAACGAGTCCAAAGCCAAAGCCAAAAATCCAAGTAAGTTATCAAGGTACATTTATGATACCATATGCAACTTGGAGATTCATTTTCTTCCAGGCATTTACAGGAAAGTAAAGAAATACAATGCTATACGTAAATAAAGACTGCCAAACAACCAATGTTTAAAAGAAGACAAATTATTCAAATAAATTTTATATCCTGAGAACATGAGTTGTAGAGTCCATGAAACTGAGTTTGTAGATTGTGGAATCAGGTCAGTGTTGTGGTGAGTGAAATTATCCACACCGGTTCAGGAGCCTGATGGTTGAAGGGGTAATAACTGTTCCTGAACCTGGTGGTGTGGGACCAAAAACTCCTGTACCTCCTGCCCAATGGTAGTAGCTAGAAGAAAACATGGCCCCTCTAAAGTATCCTACTGACCAACTTCAATATATTGGAACTGATATGGCACCGCTAAGAATTAATCAGAATCAGAACCAGGTTTAATGTCACTGGCATATGTCGTAAAGTTTGTTGTTTTGTGGTAGGAGTACATTGCAATATGAATTGGATCAGCCCATGATTGAATAGCGGAGCAGACTCGATGGGCCGAATGGCCTACTTCTGCTCCTATATCTTATGGTGTTATAACAATAGAAACTATAAATTACAATAAGTACATTTTATATTTATACTGTATATACTGTACTTAAATATAAATTAATTAAGTATTACAAAAAGGGAGGAAAAAATACCACCTGGAACAAAGAGGGTTGATGTCCCTTCTGATACGTAAGGAACTATCTACCAAAGCAAAGATTTATATTTGTAGAAAGTACTTATTTTTAAAATGCAGAGTTGTAGATCTCCTGTTAGGCTGAAGTGTGAGGTAATTATCGGGACAGGCTGCAGCTGTCTGACTTCAGCAGCGTTTACAAGGGTTAACATTAGCAATGGCTCCTGATGGCTGTGTTGACACTCGCTCAACTGGCAGTTGACAGCCTGAGTGGGCCAGAGAGGTGAACTCTCTGACCTCTGCAGCAGAGGTCAGGTGCAGTGATATCTGAGTTGGTGCTGACAGCTCTGACAGAAACAATGCGTTGTGGTTATGTTCCAGGCTCACAGCAGCTCCCGCATTAACCTCAGAGGTTCTGTGGAAAACATTTAGAATTACCTAACTCTTCCGCTTCACAAACAAGGCCAACACCATGGAATGGAGAAGTTCCCCTCCCCCGCATGAGTTTCACCACGTGCAAATAATTCATATTCTCCCATACTATCTAAATGTCTACCATGTTCTCTTACAGGTCCTTCTCTTTCTCTGATTAGAATAATCCGAAAAAAAAACAGCCCATTTCAGGAAAAGCCCTCCCCAGAAATGAACACATCGACAAGGAGCACTGCCACAAGAAAGCAGCATCCACCATCAAGGACCAGCACCCCCCACCCTACCGCACCCCACCACCCGGGCCATGCTCACTTCTTGCTGCTACCATCCGGATGAGGGCATAGGACCCAAACCCCTGTGACCAGGTTCAGGAACAGTTATTACCCTTCAACCATCAGTCTCCTGAATCAGTGTGGATAACTTCACTCACCACAAAACTGAACTGATTCCACAACCCATCAACTCACTTTCAACGTCTCTACAACTCATGCTCTCAATATTATTTATTTACTACTTATCTTTTTAATATTTGCACAGTTTGTCTTCTTTAGCACGTTGATTGTCAGTTTTTATTTGTGTGTGGTTTTTCATTGATTCTGTTGTATTTCTTTCTTTGTTCTACTGTGAATGCTGCAAGAAAATTAATCTTAGGGTAGGGATACGGTGACATATATGTACTTTGATAATAAATTTACTTTGAACTTTAAATCTCAAGTGGATGAGGATTGGATATGTCCTGATGAAGGGTCTCCACCCAAAACGTTAACTCTTTATTCCTCTCCATAGATGCTGCCCAACCTGCTGAGTTCCAGCATTGTGAGAGTGTGTGTGTGTGTGTGTGTGCTGCTCTGGATTACCAGCATCTGCAGAATCTCTCATGTTTATATATTTTTTAACTATTTAGTTTTCAGGATATAGATAGCATTGCCAGCATTTATTATCGATCTCTAATTCCCCATGAAAAGATGGCAAGACTAGATTGCAGATTTTGGAATCTGGTGCAGCAAACAAAATGCTGGAAGAACTCAACAGGTCAGACAGCATCTGAGGAGAGAAATGGGGAAGGAAATTTCTCTTCACAGATGCTGCCGGACTGAACTCCCCCAGCATTTTGTTTACTGCTCCAGATTACAAGGGCCATTTCAGAAGAGACAAACACATTGATTGGCTCTATTTGTTACATATACATTGAAACATACAGTGAAATGCATTGTTTTGCATCAAATCAAATCAGTGAGGACTATGCTGGTGGCAGCCCGCAGATGTCACCACACTTCCTGTGCCAACATAGTATGCCAACAGCTTAATAACCCTAACTGTCCATGTTTGGAATGTGGGAGTTAACCAGAGCACCCGTGGGAAACCTATGAGGCCACGGCAAAAACATACAAATAGCCTGTGAGCCAGGACCCCAAATTTGGGCCACCGGTACCACCTGGGGGGAATAATTCTTGTAGTGATTTTTGGCAAGGTATACACCCGTAGTGCTAGAAAATATGTGATTGTCATGGTCCAGTCCGTGAAGTCTGCATTCCGGTTCACTGTCCAATCCATCGATCCTTGTTCCAGGTTTTCCTGTTTTCTCCCTTGTTCTACTGGGTGCTTTAATTGAGGCACCTGATTCTCATTTCAGTCTGGCACATAAATACCTCTGCAAACCAGGGATTGTTTGCTGGCCTGTTCCCTTCCCTCTCCCTTCCTCCTGAAACCTTCACCTGCAACCTTGTCAGTATCCCCAACAAGTTCAACGGCCAGAGTGAGACTGGAGCCTTGCCACACCAAGAGAAGGAACTATCTATCATTGAGTTTGGAACTGTCTCTTTGAGTCCCCGTTTTTACTGTCTGTGTTCTGTGTATGAGTCCCGGCCCTATGTCCTAGGAAGGGTCCCGGCCCTGCACTCCAAGGAGGAGTCCCAGCCCTTTACCCAAGAGCCTAACTAAGCCAAGTCCAAGAGCCGAGCCGAAACCAGTCCAAGAGCCTCGCCCTGCCCTGGAGTACCACATCCAGCACATCCAGGGCTCTGAGCATCCAGTTCTAGTCCAAGGCTCTGTGTTCCTGTGTTCCAAGACCAAGTTCAGGCACCGTGTTCCAGCCCTGTCCAAGTCTGAGCTTCATGTCCTCATCTAGTTCCAATACCTCGCCCAGCCCAGGAGTACCTCGCCCAGCACGGTGCTGGAATTCCCTCGTCCTGTCCAGGAGTCTCTCATCTAGTCCAAGCCTAGTCCAAGAACTTCGTCCTGTCCAAATCAAGGCTTTGTGTTCCCATCCTCTCCATGTGCCTCGTCCTGTGCAGGGTTTCCATGTCCAGTCCTGTAGCCACATCTTGTCCTCGCCTAGATCCGGGGTCCGAGCCAGAGTCAAGACCCAGGTTCCGGGTCCCCGTCCGGTCTCTGTCTCGGAGTCCTAGTCCAGGCTCCTTGATCCTTATTTCACGTCCGGGTCCCATGCTTCTAGCCCAAGTCCTAGCCCAGGCCCTGAATCCTAGTCTCGTCCAGGGCCTGTGTCAATGTCCAGCGTTGTTTCTTCCCTTGCTTTCTTGACAAACCTAGTCCTGTTCCTAGAATTTCAGTGTCTGTGCCTTGCATTTTGGTCCGCTCCCAACGTCCCCTTATGACAGTGATAGCATTGCAGCGGTGGTAGCTTTTTAAGTGAAAGGTGATCAAGTTACTTTCAGAGATGTTGCCACAACAATTCTGGGTATGGCTCTGAGGGAAGGCAGTCAGAGTAGCAGAATAAAGGGATACCAACCTGTAGTGATCTGCTCAGAAGACACAGATGTCTTTATCATGTCTTTAGTATTTTGTGACAAGATTGAGGCCCCATTGTTCCAGAAGTGTGGCACTAGAACCCGTACAAGGCTTGTAGACATCAGGAAGGTTGCTGCCACTGTTGGCATAGAGGTTTGTAGGGCTCTCATCGGGTTGCACACATATACAGGATGTGACACTGTAAGCGCTTTTGCAGGCAAAGGGAAGACAAGTGCCCTAAACTTCTGACCAGCAACAGGGAAACTCAGGACACATTCTTAGAGTTGGGTCAGGAATGGGACCTCTCCCCAGAACTGATGGACAAACTGGAGGCATTTACATGTCTCCTGTATGCCCCAAAAGCATCGACCATCAAGGTCAATGAGCTCAGGTATCACCTTTTCTGTGCCAAAGAAGGTGAAATCAAATGTTATCAACTCCCACCAAGTAAGGATTGCTTAACAAAACATGCACTGCGAGCCAACTACCAGGCTGGCATATGGAAAAGATATTTGGAGAAGGACCCACAAGTGCCAAGCCCTGTTGGCAGAGGATGGAAGATGGAGAGAGAAGAGGAAGCTGAACAGTTGGTGGTGCACTGGATGGAAGGCCAGCCAGCACCCGATGCCATCCTGGATCTACTGGCCTGTAACTGTCCAAAAAAATGTTCACTCCCAAGATGTATGTGTGTTGCAAATGGCCTCAGGTGTACTGACACGTGTAGACTGGCAGACTGTGAGAACCAGGCATCCACCTCAGAGAGTGTGGAAA
The DNA here is from genome assembly GCF_963921235.1 of Mobula hypostoma. Taxonomy (NCBI): domain Eukaryota; kingdom Metazoa; phylum Chordata; class Chondrichthyes; order Myliobatiformes; family Myliobatidae; genus Mobula; species Mobula hypostoma. Next base: position 20,718,081 of record NC_086125.1, read on the forward strand.
GTTCAGTTGAAGATGTGGAAGACTTGGAAAATTATTATGATTATTAATAGGTTATGAAAGTATGGAAAGCAGTCTTTGAATAAATATATTCATTTTACAACCAAATGGGGCCTAGGTTATGGCCGTGCGGAACCCCACATTTGAATTATTGTACTGTAATTCTATATGCTTAAGATTATAAGCTTAAGATTGTTTTGATTTGATACAACAATATGGTAAATATCATGACATTGATAAAACTCCAGAAATCTCTCCAAATGAGGTTTTTCACCTTTTGGGGGGTGGGGTAACATTTTCTGCTGTACTGATGTTAATATGAAATATATACAAAAAGTGATGACTTATTTGAAGTAACAAAGCTACCACTGGTGCAATGCTATCACATATTTTCTAACTCTAGAGATGTATACCTTGCCAAAAATAACTATGAGCATTACTCCCCTCAGATGGTACCGACCAACCCTAATGGCTCACGGACTAAAGCTCTTTACAGAGAGTAGCAGGAATCAAGCTCCGATTTTACAAGTGGTGCTGCAGAGAGTTGCTCTAGCTGCCTGAGGCTGGAGTCAGATTTGTGCTTATCACCACTGACTATTTGTTTTGTAAAGCTCAAGTTCCTAATTAATGGCTGAATTTAAATCCCTAGTGGGATTTGTACTCAGGTGACTGCTTTTTTTTAAGTCTGGCAGCCTGTTTGTCTGGGAACTAGTGTTTCGTACACCACAAAACAAGATCTTAATGAAAAGTAAATTAAAATAGAGGAGCTGCTGTGAGGTGAGACAAAGGTTGTGTTTTTCCTTCAGGATTCTCCATATCTGAAGTGCTAAAGCACAAATGTGGAATGATAACGCAACTTCTATGATTTTAGCCATCTGCGTCGGCCTGGGCCACTTACGCACTGCCTCAGAATTTCTTTGTTGTGGGTCTTCCTTGAGGCCACAACCCCTCTTCAGTCATGACACCCACAGCTCCAGTAACCCACCACCACCCAAGGTCACAATCTGTAAAAAGGCAAAAAAACACGAGATTTACGCTGATATTTTCACATCACTGATATTGCACGCATGTATTGGTACTCAAGCAACACACACAAAAAATGCTGGTGAACGCAGCAGGTCAGGCAGCATCTATAGGAAGAGGTACAGTCGACGTTTCGGGCCGAGACCCTTCGTCAGGACTAACTGAAAGAAGAGATAGTAAGAGATTTGAAAGTGGGAGGGGGAGGGGGAGATCCGAAATGATAGGAGAAGACAGGAGGGGGAGGGATGGAGCTAAGAGCTGGACAGTTGATTGGAAAAAGGGATATGAGGCTGGAGAAGGGAGAGGATCATGGGACGGGAGGCCTAGGGAGAAAGAAAGGGGGAGGGGAGCACCAGAGGATGGGCAAAGAGGGACAGAGAGAGGAAAAAAAAATTATTTATAATAATAAATAAATAAATAACGGATGGGGTACGAGGGGGAGGTGGGGCTTTAACGGAAGTTAGAGAAGTCAATGTTCATGCCATCAGGTTGGAGGCTACCCAGACGGAATATAAGGTGTTGTTCCTCCAACCTGAGTGTGGCTTCATCTTCACAGTAAAGGAGGTCGTGGATAGACATGTCAGAATGGGAATGGGATGTGGAATTAAAATGTGTGGCCACTGGGAGATCCTGCTTTCTCTGGCAGACAGAGCGTAGGTGTTCAGCGAAACGGTCTCCTAGCCTGCGTCGGGTCTCGCCAATATATAGAAAGCCGCATCGGGAGCACCGGACACAGTATATCACCCCAGCCGACTCACAGGTGAAGTGTCGTCTCACCTGGAAGGACTGTCTGGAGCCCTGAATGGTAGTGAGGGAGGAAGTGTAAGGGCATGTGTAGCACTTGTTCCTCTTAGAAGGATAAGTGCAGGGAGGAAGATCGGTGGGGAGGGATGGAGGGGACGAATGGACAAGGGAGTCACGTAGGGAGCAATCCTTACTCTCTTCCTTCAAAGTACAGCATAGGCCATACATCTGACAGACCACGTTCTTCACCTCGTTCATTTGTCCACATCCCTCAGTATATTTCTTAATGGACTCTTTGTTTGAGTTTTCTATGTCCTTACTTTGATTTCAATCCAACTGCTGAGAACTGTCCATAAGGCCACAATCATAGAAGCAGAAATAGGCCATTGAGGGAGGAACTCAGCAAGTCAGGCTGCATCTATGGAAGGGAATAAACGGTTGACATTTCAGAATGAAACCTTCACCATGCCTGGAAAGGAAGGTGGGTGGAGGAACAGGACGAAGTGAGAAGCTGGGAGGTGAAAGGCGGGAAAAGTAAAGGGTGAAGAAGAAATCTGATGAGAGAAGAGATTGGGTATGTGGAACGGGATACCAGAGGAGGTGATAGAGGCAGGTACAATTACATTTAAAAGACATTTGGACAGGTAACTGGACAGGAAAGGCTTAGGAATCCAGGCAAATGGGATTAGTGTAGACAGGCATCTTGGCTGGCTCTGACCCATTGGGCTGTAGAGCCTGTTTCCATGTTACGTACTGGAACTATGAACTCTCTATTCCAATGGCCTTGTCAATCCAAAAGTTGTCTATTTTTAACATCTCCAATATAGTTTCCAATGAACAAACACATTGCTTTCATAAAAACAAGATATGCAGACATCTACGAGGAGCAGTGCCTTAGGAAGATGGCGTCCATCATTAAGGATTCCCACCACCCGGGGCATGCCCTCTTCACATTGTTGTGAAGGAGGTACAGAAGCCTGAAGGCACACACTCAACAGCTTCTTCTCCTCTGCCATCCGATTTCTGAATGGACATTGAACCCATGAACACTACCTCACTACTTTTTTTATTTCTACTATTTCACACTACTTACTTTAGCGTAACTGTTTAACAGATGTATATATACTTGATGTAACTCAGATTGTTCCTCTCTATATTTATTTATCAGATGTATTTCATTGTATTGCTGCTGTAAAGTTAACAAATTTCATGACATATGCCAGTGAAATTAAATCTGCTTCTGACTCTGAGATGCTGGGAATCCAGAGCAACACACAAAGTGTTGGAGGAACTTAGCAGGTCAGGCAGTACCTACAGAGTGGAATAAACAATTGACATTTCAGGCAGAGACCCTTCACCAGGACTGGAAAGGAAGGGGGAAGAATCTAGAGTAAGAAGGTGGGAAGAGGTGAAGGACTACAAGCTGGAAGGTGACAGGTGAGGGGAAAGGTGGGTGGGTGGGGGAGAGGGGATGAAGGAAGAAGCTGGGAGGTGATAGGTGGAAGAGGCAAAGGGCTGAAGAAGAAGGAGAATGGACCAGAGGAGAAAGGGAAGGAGGAGGGACACCAGAGCAAGGTGATAGGCAGGTGAGGAGAAAAGAGAAGGTAAGAGGGAACTGGAAGAAATCCCAATAATGAAACATTTTCTGTCGTGAAACTTCACTGCCACGAGGATTTCTTTGTAAATGGAGTAAATTTCTGAGTAAAACTGATTTCTTTTAAACAATCATTCATTCTAAAACTAGTGCTTTGTGTTGTAATTTGCATTTAGGTCCCAGAATGAATAACGCAATGAACTCAAATTCTAGATTTTTTGTAATAAGAATCATCTCTGAGTGTATTTGAAGTTATTTATTGGCTCCATGATTATCTAGCTTCATAATGATTTCTGTTGTTTATCTGCAGGGCCATATTACTTTGCAGCGAAACGTCAAATTAGAATGAGTGCATGTCCTAGGGTAGAAACCAAGGACAATGACCCAGTCTAATGTCGTCTGACAAACAGACAAACGGTCTTCATAAAGGTGATTGGTTCTGACAGCTCAGGCTGTGCTGTTGTTTATTTTTTTCCGTGGGGCAGGGAGGTGGTAAGTTGCGTCCATTCTCTCCAAGACAATGAGCAAAAGTTGGAAAATGCGGGGACGTTGACACGGCACAACACTCCAAAGGTTCAGTCCTCAGCAGCAGTGTTTGTCCTACTTCACACAGGGGCACGGCTGTCTCGGATGGGAACCGGGTCACCGAGCTTCAGCGTTGTCACACGAACCTTATTAAGATAATAAACCGGTCTGCCTCCAGTCGGAATGTACTTTCCAAGTGACGGAGAAGCACACTGCTTCGACTGTCTCACAATACGCCACCCTGCTGCCCTTATTACGTCCGCCCGTCCCTTCATCCCCTTTCCACCGTGCCGTACCAACCAGTTACACTCAGCAGCCACTTTATTAGGTACAGGAGCAGTCTCCTGCTGCTGTAGCCCATCCACTTCACGATCCAATGTGTTGTGCATTCAGAGATGCTCTTCAGCACATCACTGTTGTAATGCACAGTTATTTAGTTTCTGTCAGCTTGATACAGTCGTTCTCCTCTGACCTCTCTCACTAACAAGGTGTTTCACCCACACAACTGCCACTCAGTGGTTGTCTTTTGTTTGTGAAAATCCCAGCAGCTCAGCAGTTTCTGAGATACTCAAACTACCCCATCTGGCACTAATAATCATTCCACTGTCAAAGGTGACTTAGATCACATTCTATCCCCATTCTGGCTTGAACAACAAATGAGCCTCTTGACCATGTCTACATGCTTTTATGCATTGAGTTGCTGCCACATGATTGGCTGATTAGATATTTGCATTACTGAGCAGGTGTACACGTGTACCTAATAAAGTGGCCTCTAAGTGTATAGTTGTCCTATTTACAGATTTAAATCTCTTGGAACAGTATTCTTTACCACCCTGGAAGTAAATTTACAGTTGAGTAAAAGTTCAGATGTCAGCACCTATATTGTCTGGAAAGAGAAACTCAGTGTCCATAGTCACCAGCTCTGTGATTGAAACTAACTTGGATAGGTGGACTTTCATCTCAAGAGAATTTTCCAAGGTTCATATCAAATGGTAAAAATGTTGGTCCACATTTATTCAGAAAATGCTTTAGAAATTTCTCCAGCCACACTGTGTTCTAGCAAATATTTCCATTCCCCTCAGAGTTTCATCAAATATAAGTATTTATCTGATTCATAGCTGGACTTAATTCCATTTTGACTCAATATTAACACATCAGAAAGGACCAGTTAACCAAATGATCAACCAAATGATCAAGTTTGTTACATGTTGCCCCACCACACCTCCACCCATTTTATTTTTGTAGAAATTCAACACACCGATTACCCCCACTATTTGTAACACAGCATTTCACAACGTCAAGATTACTCCCATGAATAATCCACCATAGATATGAGTCATAAATTTGAGCAATTGTCTCCTCTTCTGCTGCTTGGTCAGTCGTGAGACACCTTTGCCATCTTGGATAATATAAGGTAACGTAGCAGTTAGCGTAAAGTTATTACAGCGCTAGAGACCTGGATTCAGTTCTGCTGCTGCCGGTAAGGAGTTTGTACGTTTCCTCCAGGACCATGTGGGTTTCCTCCAGGTGCTCCAGTTTCCTCCCACATTCCAAAGACATACGGGTTATTCGGTTACTTGGTCACATGGGTGTAATTGGGCTGGAAGGGCCTGTTACAATGTTGTATCTTTAAATAAAATAAAGCCAGTACAGGTTGGCTGAAGATGGAGATATCTTATTCTCTATCTTTCACCATCTCCTGGTGTTACGTTTGGATCCTGGGTCAATAGCAATGTTTGAAGTAAATGTTATCATCAAAGTACATCTATGTCACCATATACTGTACAACCCTGAGATTCATTTCTTTGTGGACACACTTGGCAAATCTATTGAATAATAACTATAAGAGGTTCAATGGAAGATCAACCAGAGTGCAGAGCGCAAACTGCGCAGATGCAAATTTAAATAAACAGCAATAACAAGACCATGAGATGATATGATAAAGAGTCCTTAAAGTGAGAGCATTGGTTGCAGGAACATCTCAATGACAGGGCGAGTACGTGTCGGTATCTCCATTTATTCAAGAGCCTGATAGTTGAGGGGTAGTAACTGTTCTTGAACCTGGTGGAGTGAGTCCTGAGGCTCTTGTGCTTTCCACTTGAAGGCTGAAAGCATGACCTGAGTGGTGGGTATCTCTGATGTTGGATGCTCCTTTCCTACAGCAGCATTTCATGTCGATGTGCTCAATGGTAGGAAGGGCTTTACCAGTGATGTACTTCGGCTGAATCCATTACCTTCTGTAGGAGTTTCCATTCAAAGGTATTAGTGCTCCCCTACCATTCCATACAGTATGCCTAAGTAGGTTGCAAAGCATCTTTTTGTTAAAATCTAGGAATATGGGAGCCACAACCACTATATTGGAATTATAATATTTATATGCAAGTGGAATGAGTGAAAGTATTTGTATCACTAAGCTAAAGAGGAGACATTAGAATGAGCCACTAATAGTTTAAGATCAAACTTAATGACAATAATACCATTAAAAAGTTAACTGGATTTAAAGAAGAATGGAAAAAGTCCGGGTTGTATATTTCCCAGAGAAAGACAGATTAGATAGAGATAGCACAGGCACAAAAATGTTTGTAGTCAGGAAGTATATGTTAGAGCTGGTAAGTGGCAAATCCTACACACATATCCAAGTAAAAGAAAAAGGATGCCAGGGAGTGACCAGTCAATATTTGCTGAAAATCTTACCAAATACTGTATATTGATGGAGAATGGATGTGAAAGCACAGAGGAACGTCTGGAGAAATTTCTGAAATGCCCGTTCGCTGCTGTTGTTACTGTGTGGTCGGGAATCTTTCGGAGGGTAGGCCTCAAAATCCCCGGCTTTGCCTGCTGTTGGCAACCGAGGTTGAGGTCAAATCGTTCGGACAGAGATGGCACTCAGTACTCGGTGTCCGAGAGCTGATCAGAGCTCGAAGTTTTCGGATGACTCAGAGTCGGATTGTGGTCGGCTTGGCAGGGAGAGTTTTTCTTCCTTCTCCCGTCTGTGTGAGATGTGGGACATTTGAGAAACTCTGATCTTTACTGTGCTCATGGACTTCTTCATCAAGCTATGGTACTGTTACACACATCAAAGTTGCTGGTGAACGCAGCAGGGCAGGCAGCATCTCTAGGAAGAGGTACAGTCGACGTTTCAGGCCGAGACCCTTCGTCAGAACTAACTGAAGGAAGAGTTAGTAAGAGATTTGAAAGTGTCAAATCTCTTACTAACTCTTCCTTCAGTTAGTCCTGACGAAGGGTCTCAGCCTGAAACGTCGACTGTACCTCTTCCTACAGATGCTGCCTGGCCTGCTGCATTCACCAGCAACTTTGATGTGTGTTGCTTGAATTTCCAGCATCTGCAGAATTCCTGTTGTTATGGTACTGTTACACTGTTTGTAACTATATGTTATAATTATGTGGTTTTGTCAGTTTTTTCAGTCTTGGTCTGTCCTGTGTTTTGTGATATCACACCAGAGGAAATAATGTATATAAAATAATGACAATAAAAGAGGACTGCTGTCTTCATGATCTAATATCCTTTATTATCCACAATGTGAGAAGAAATTAGAAAATGCTCAGCAAAAAAAAGATTAGAAACAGTTGTCATGCATTGTAGTTGCTGACAATTTTGAATGAATTTTTCAAAGAAATAATAGCATAGATTGTGTGAGGTAAGGATATTGGCCTCCATAGATCTTCACACTTGGGGCAAGTGAAGTTATTGCCTTTGGTTCAAGAGTCTGATGATGGAGGGGTAGTGTCTGTTCCTGAACCTGGTTGTGTAAGTCCTAAAGCTCCCGTATCTTCTTCCTGATGGCAGCAGTGAGAAGAGGGCATGTCCTGGGTGGTGGGGTTCCTGATGAGAGACGCTGCTTTCCTGCGACAACTTTAGTAAGTTCTCCCTGCGACCACGTGGAAGGCAGTTCAGGGGAAAGATGAGAAGAAACTTCTTCACGGAGAATTTGTAATTCTCAGAAGCGGGGTGCGGGGGAGGCTCAGTCATTGAACTCCTTCAGAAAGATTAGGGCATTACAGGAATCCGGCTACAGCAGGAAAATGGCGGTGTGGTGGCATAGTGGCTGGCGCGACACTCAGAGCCGAGTTCAATTCCGGCACTGTCTGTAAGGAGTTTGTACGTTCTCCCAGAGAAATGCATGGGTTTCCTCCGAGTGCTCCGTTGTCCTTCCACAATCCAAAAATGCACCACTTAGTAGGTTAACTGATCGTTGGAAATTGTCCTGTGACTAGGCTAGTGTTAAAAAGGTGAGTTACTGCGCAGTACTGGGCTGGAAAGGGCTGTTCTGCACAGTATCTCGATAATTTTTAAAAAACTAAATAAGATAAACCACTTAGATTCAGATTTTTTATCACATGTACATCAAAATTTACAGTGTCAACAACCAAGATGTGCTGCAAACAGCCCGGAATTTTAATAAATCAGGCCATGGTTTCAATAAGTGTTAAAGCAGGCTTAAAGAACAAAACAGCCTTCTTCAGCTCCCATTTCTTATATTCTTACATGAAGCTCCACTCACTGATTAACTAGTAATGCTTCATCTACCAGATGGAGTATTACAGGAGATCTACAGAACCTCCAGATGAACAACTAATAGCAGCTATTAATGCTATTCCCCTTGGATATCCGCTGATACCCTGCCAAATTAACAGGAGGAGACAAGGAACACAACGCAGAATTTCTTCTCTCTTGAAAGCTGCCCTTGCTGACAAGTGAGGCTGTTTTCCCTTTTATGTGCAAGGTCAAGCAGTGAGCACTGGCAGATTGCTCCATAATATGAGATGTCACAAACGATTTTGTCCTTAGCCCACATCTAAAAAACGTGCACATTTCAGCGTGTGTCGTGAGATAGAGATCAGGAGCGGGAGCCATGGTTTAAATTCCCTTTCCTAGGACAGGAATATAAAGCTAATTTTATCCAAAGTTGCCCAATTTGAGGTCAGTAACTCAGCCTGGGCTGGGAATTAAAGCTGGGATCTATTCTGCATTTACCGATAAAATCTATAATTGATGTCATCTCTATTAAAGAATAAGTGAAGCATCTACTGAATTAAACCTTTTTTTTGCCTGTTCTGTTTAAAGAAACTGGCCTGGATCTTCATCCGTGCAAGGGGCAAAAAATTAAAACAACCTTACTCAAACTTGCAAGTTCAGAAGTTCAAAGTTCAAAGTAAATTTATTATCCAACTATATATATGTCACCCTATACAGTACTAACGTGAGATTCACTGTCTTGCAGGGATTCAGAGAAATACAATACAATTAATGAAACTTGCACACAAAAGACTGAGAGACAACTAACATGCAGAAAGAAGACAAACTGTGTAAGCTATCAATAAATAAACAAACAAACATAAATAAAACTATCAACATCTAAGCTGTAGAGTCCTCAACAATGGATCCATAGGTTGTGGAATCAGTTCAGAGTTGAGGTGGGTGAAGTTACCCACTCTGTTCAGGAGCCTGATGGTTGAAGGGTAATAACTGTTACTAAACCTGAAGGTACGGGAAATAAGGCTCCTGTACCTCCCGCCAAACGTCAGCAACGAGAAGAGAGAATGGTCAGGATGGTGAGGGTTATTACTAACTGCTAATAAAAATTTTGGTGCAAAAATTTCACATACCTTGGCATCTTTTAGGTTTCCAAAGATGCCAGTTGCATGCAATAGCCAAAATTTGATTCTGTCAAGAATTAAAAATAAATCATTGGTCAGCAGATGCTGTTAGATTCTGGAAAAAAATAGCTTTTAACAATACTGAAAGTCATGGGAGAATGTTGCACAACTATCTATGGAAGAAACCTCAACCACACTGACCTAAATTGGGAGCCCTGTCACCACACCCTTGGTAATTTCAAGAGGACTTCCTTCAGATTGGTGACCAGAAAGATATAGAAGGACATCGCTAGGATTAGAGGAGCGGAGTTATAGGGGGAGGCTAGTTCTCAGTTCCGTGAAGTGTAGGAGACTGAGAGACGTATCAAATCATAAGGGGAACAGATAAGGTGAATACACTCAGTTTATTTTCTCAGGGTTGGGGAATCAAGGTCTAAAAAGTAGAGGTTTAAGGTGAGAGTACAGAAGTTTAACAGAAACTTGAGCAATTTCTTTATACAAAGGATGGTGTGTATGTGGGATGAGCTGCCATGCAAGGTGTTTGAGGGTAGTACAATAACTGCTTTTAAAAGATATTTGGACAGGTACATGGAATGAAAGGGTGAAAAGGTTTAGAAGGTTATGGGCCTATTGCTGGCAAATGGAACTAGACTAAGTGGGGCCTTTTGGTTAACATAGACCAGCTGGGCCTGTTTCCATGCTCTATAATTCTGTGAACTCTATAAATATCAGAAGAAATTATTTTTAAAAGGGAAGTGAATCCATGCTCATCAAATGATTCATCAAATGAATCCATGCTGTACTATTCTATGTTCTATGTTAAATGAGAAGTAAGTTAAAACGAAGCAGGACAGAGATCTGATAAGAGGTGGTATCAAAACTGCCTTCACGTTCCTTGTAGCTTTGACCTCAGAGAGTAGACTTCGAGGAGTGTCATGACAATATATCCAGCGGTCATTCAGCTGTATGAGTTTCAAAGGAAAGTGCAGTCAGGAGGCAGCTTTCTTGTGCAAAACGCACATGCCAGAAAGTTACCACAAAGGAACCTGCAGGAGCACCGTGCCCTTCGAACAGAGATTGCATTTGGCAAGATTCAAGCACTCTGCACTGTGCCCATGCACAGGAACGCAGCAGTGACAAATGGGACCAAGAGCAGCAAAAATTCCGAGGCGCATTTCTGAGAAGGTATTCCTGACTTTGACTTTGGGAGTAGTGCAGATCCGTAAGTTTATTTGCTACATGAAAGTTGAGTGTGATCTCTGAGAACTATAAACAGATGCTCACATAAGTTCCGGGTGTTTGATCTAGCAATGGTGAAAGACTCAATTTTATCCAAATCAGGATGGTGTTTGATTTGGTGAGTAATTATTAGGTGTGATATTGTATGTACCTGCTGTCCTCTTTCCTGTAACAAGGTAGCCTTGAGCATTTTACGAACGGCACACACCGGTGCCACTGTGCACTGATGAGGAAGGGAGTGGATGTTTAACGAAGTAGACGGAGGTGCCAATCAAATGGGCTGCATTGCCCAGGCCAGTGTCAAATTCCTTGATACTGTGGTAAATACATACACACAGAAAACTAGAAAATATCCCATTATCCCTGCAATCCCAGTAACCTCCCTACCACCTTACCGATGATAAATGGTTTGGGAAGCCTGAATGATGGCATTCGGACTTGGTCAGCGATCACTCCCAACGGGACCAGAGGGTCAGTCATCGCTCCCAATGAGGCTAGAGGGTCAGTGATTGCTTCCAATGGGGCCAGAGGGTCAGTGATCGCTCCCAATGAGGCTAGAGGGTCAGTGATTGCTTCCAATGGGACCAGAGGGTCAGTGATCACTCCCAATGAGGCCAGAGGGTCAGTGATCTCTCCCAAAGAGACCAAAGGGTCAGTGATCGCTCCCAATGAGGCTAGAGGGTCAGTGATTGCTTCCAATGGGGCCAGAGGGTCAATGATCGCTCCCAATGAGGCTAGAGGGTCAGTGATTGCTTCCAACGGGACCAGAGGGTCAGTGATCGCTCTCAATGAGACCAGAGGGTCAGTGATTCCTTCCAATGAGGCCAGAGGGTCAGTGATCTCTCCCAATGAGACCAGAGGGTCAGTGATCTCTCCCAAAGAGACCAAAGGGTCAGTGATCACTCCCAATGAGGCCAGAGGGTCAGTGATTGCTTCCAATGGGGCCAGCGGGTCAATGATCACTCCCAATGAGGCCAGAGGGTCAGTGATCTCTCCCAATGAGGCTAGAGGGTCAGTGATTGCTTCTAATGGGGCCAGAGGGTCAGTGATCGCTCCCAATGAGACCAGAGGGTCAGTGATTACTTCCAATGAGGCCAGAGGGTCAGTGATCTCTCCCAAAGAGACCAAAGGGTCAGTGATCACTCCCAATGAGGCCAGAGGGTCAGTGATTGCTCCCAAAGAGACCAGAGGGTCAGTGATTGCTCCCAATGGGGCCACCGGGTCAGTGGTCTCTCCCAATGAGACCAGAGGGTCAGTGATTGCTCCCAATGGGGCCACCAGGTCAATGATTGCTCCCAATGAGACCAGAGGGTTAGAGATTGATCCCCATGAGGCCAGAGGATCAGTGATCTCTCCCAAAGAGACCAGAGGGTCAGTGATTGCTCCCAATGAGACCAGAGGGTCAGTGATTGCTCCCAATGGGGCCACCAGGTCAGTGATCACTCCCAATGAGACCAGAGGGTCAGTGATTACTTCCAATGAGGCCAGAGGGTCAGTGATCTCTCCCAAAGAGACCAAAGGGTCAGTGATCACTCCCAATGAGGCCAGAGGGTCAGTGATTGCTCCCAAAGAGACCAGAGGGTCAGTGATTGCTCCCAATGGGGCCACCGGGTCAGTGGTCTCTCCCAATGAGACCAGAGGGTCAGTGATTGCTCCCAATGGGGCCACCAGGTCAATGATTGCTCCCAATGAGACCAGAGGGTTAGAGATTGATCCCCATGAGGCCAGAGGATCAGTGATCTCTCCCAAAGAGACCAGAGGGTCAGTGATTGCTCCCAATGAGACCAGAGGGTCAGTGATTGCTCCCAATGGGGCCACCAGGTCAGTGATCACTCCCAATGAGGCCAGCGGGTCAGTGATTGCTCCCAATGAGACCAGAGGGTCAGCAATCACTCCCAACGGAGGCCACTCTTCGGACCAGGCGTGAGTTCCAAGTTACAGAAGAACTGTTCGATATTCTGAGGTTTATGCGATTGGACTCCTTCAGTTTTTTGGCATTTTCTTTCTTGTGGTTGATTGGCGGGTGGGTGATCTGTAAGTTCTTTGTGTGTGGGCGGGGGTGGGGATAGGGGCTTTTTGATGTTACTGTCGCTGTTCTTTATTTGCGAGTGAGGGGGTAGGTCACTGTTTTTATCTGTGGGGGTGGGGTTGGAGATTTGTTGCTATTGACACTGTCTCTTTTTTTTCTGTGAGTGAGTGCAGGTAGCCTAAAGCATTTCTGGAACGTGGGAAGAAACCGGAGCAGTCACGGGGATAACTTACAAATTCCTTACAGACAGAGGCAGCAGGAGTACCTCAAAGGCACAGACTGGAGTATAATCAGGAAGGCGGCTACCTACGATCATCATATCAATGTTGAAGATGCAGTAGACCGGCTACACAGGAAAGAGCATTGACGACATTGCAGTGGTTGAACCTTTTGTCACTAGGACAGCCAGCTGTTTACTGCTACAGCTTATGGTTTACCTGTGCTGCACTTCGAATTTATATGCAATTAACTTATTTATAGTATAATATCTTGGTTTATGTGCTGTGTGTGATATACGTTGTGTGGGTGCTCTGTGGTCTGGAGGAACATTGTTTGGTTTGGTCGTGTATGTGTACAGTCAGGTGACAATACACTTGAACTTGAATTTAAACTCCTCTCACTGGCACTGTAGGGTGTTGCACTAACCACTACACCAGCAGGCCGCTAGAAAACCTCTTTAAGAGGTGAATTGAGTTCACAGAAGTAAGCCAGCTCTTCCCACCAGCTTCTGCCCTTCTGTCCACACCAATCATGATGTTTATCTGTGCTAACCTCACTGGACTTCATTAGGCCCATATCTTTCTTATCTAAATATCTTTTAAAAGCAATCATTGTCCCTGCCTCCGCCACTTCCCCTGGCAGCTCATTCCATATCACTATCACCCTCGGTGTGGAGAAACGTGCCCCTCAGATCTCCTTTAAATTTCTCTCCTCTCACCTTAAACTCATGCCCCGTAGTTTTAGACTTCCTCACTCTGGAAAGAAAATCTGACTATTTACCTGTCTATGCCTTCAGTAAGGTCACCCCTTAGACTCCTGAGAGTGACCCCGACCTGTCTAATCACTCTTTACAAGCAAAGCCCTCCATTCCAGGCAACACCCATGTGAACATTGTCTGCACTCTTTCTAATACCACCACGTCCTCTTGTAGTGTAGTAAAAGACATGCACACAATGCTCCAAGTGTGGCCTGTCTGACGTCTTCTACAGTTGCAGCATATCTCCCCAGCTCTTACCCTCAGTGCCTTGTCCTATGCAGGAAAGCATGCCAAGTGCCTTTTCACAACTCTTGCGAGACCACGGATCTGCGCCTGGAAAATCTTCACTCTCCAGGGCGCAGGCCTGGGCGAGGTTGTATGGAAGATCAGCAGTTGCCTATGCTGCAAGTCTCCCCTCTCCACGACACCAATGTTGTCCAAGGGAAGGGCATTAGGACCCATACAGCTTAGCACCAGTGTCGTCGCAGAGCAATGTGTGGTTAAGTGCCTTGCTCAAGGACACAACACGTTGCCTCAGCTGGGACTCGAACTACGACCTTCAGGTCGCTAGTCCAATGCCTTAACCACGTGCTCACAACCTGTCAACCTGTATCGCCATTTTCAGGGAGCGATGAGCTTCCAACCCCAGGTCCCTCTGTACGTTAATGCTCCTGAGGTCCTTGCCATTTGCTGTAAGTGCCCTGTGGTACATGATGCCTTACCTCACCTTTAAATTTCACCTGCTATTATTATAGATAACTTTATTGTATTATTAGCATTCTTAAAATGGGAGAATATCCACTTTGCATGATGTGAGGTGATAGCGGAGAGATGACACCTCCCGTTCATGTGATGAAACTTCCAGGAATATTTTTAACCAGTGTTAGTAACACTCGTAAGAACACAAGAAAATAGGGACAACAGTCGCCCCACCATTCAATATGACCATGGCTAATCTGCCTTCGATCTCATCTCCTCTTCTGTTCCAGTTCCCCATAGTCACAAAAATGTCTCTCCCTCCCTCTTCCTGTGTTCCCCCTGATAATTTATGAAACCTTCAGGGTCGAGGACCCCAGGGATTCACCACCTTCCACAAGAATAAATTCCTTTTGCCTCCCAATGGAAGACACAGTCCTGTAAAGATCCTGAACATTAACAAACTGGATAACATCCAGAACTTAGTTAATAAACAATTAAATAGTTTCATACTATGTTCTTTTGTCAGATACATGAGAACTTGAAGCTATCTGTGCAAGACCGTAGTAGTTAATCACATGATCGTTATGCAGATAGAACGGCCATCATCTGAGATGGGCCTGTAACTCCCCCTGGTGGTTTGATTACAAAATAACTACATTTAATTAAGTCTATTTTATTTTGATTTCCTGAGGGGCACAGGTCAAATGGCAGAATGATATAAACGTTAGAAAGTTTAGGGAAGATAAATCAGCATTATTATTTATTTCTTAGCATAGATTAATAATTAATTTCTAGAAAGGTGCAGTGGAGAGCATTCTGACTGGTTACATTACAGCCTAAATGGAAGCTCCAGTGCTCAGGACCACAAGAGGCTGCCGAGCGTTGTAGACCATGAATAGCACAACTCTCCCCACCAGTGAGGACATCCTCAAGAGCCAGTGCTTCAAAAAGGCAGCATCGTTAACTAAGGACTCTCACCATCTTCTCATCACTAGTGTTGGGAAGGAGGTACAGGAGCCTGAAGACTCACACTCTACGTTTTAGGAATAGTTTCTTTCCCTCCGCCAATGGATTTCTGAATAGTCCATGAACCTCATTTTGCCCTTCTATTGCACTACTTAAAAACGCAAACACGAGGAAATCTGCAGATGCTGGAATTTCAAGCAACACACACAAAAGTTGCTGGCAACTTTTATGTGTATTGCACTACTTACTTATTTCCTGTAATTCATAGTAGCTTTTATTGTGTTGCTCCCACAAAGAAAACAAATTTCATGCCTTACAAGTCAGTGATAATAAACCTGATTTGATAATATGATTAGGAAACAGTCAGATGTTCTTTAATTCATTAAAAAGATAAATGTCCACGTATTTTTCCAGTTATTTCATTACTAATTCATTCCCACATGAATTACTTTTAGAATACAGAATACAAAAGTAATTCATGTGAGAACGACCTACAAGTGACATTACCTCCCCAAATGAGAATAGCCTTTGTTAATAATTAGCTAATTGTTCTTTCATGAGCATAAAAGGAATGTGTTAAGAGATGAGGTAAACACTGATTTTTGATTCAATCTTTAACAAATCTATTTAGAAAAAGAACTTCCAAAGAGGACTGGTTATAATCTCCTTCCTTAATAATACCATGGAGCAGAGTCAACCTTCATTTATATTCACACTATCCATGGGTCCTGTAGCACTTCTCAGAAACGGGCATACTTTGGAAATGTTGTCACTGAGGTAGGGTAACATTTTGTGCACAGCAATGCTCCTGGATGGCACAGTGATCACAACTAGGTGACCTGCTTCAGTAAAGCTGGTTAAGTGATAAATATTAACCAGCACCCAGAAATAAACTCTGCAGTTCTTTATCAACATAGGTCCTTTTATACCTACCCAAGAGAACAGCTTAACTTCTCATCCAAACACAAACACCTTGAGCTCACTCATAGCACTGGCATGTCAGTCTAGATATTTTTGCACACGGAAATTTAATCGTTTTCCTTTTGAGTTAGTGGTGTGAGTGCTCCTTACAATAACAGATGACGATACCCTGTGAGTAGTAAATTTGCTGCATTTCATTCATGAGCAGTACTGCTGTTAGGTAATGCCAGAGGAACTCAGCAGGCCAGGTAGCATCTATGGAAAAGAGTAAACAGTCAACGTTTCAGGCAACACACATCAAAGTTGCTGGTGAACGCAGCAGGCTGTTGTTAACATTTCAGGCTGTTACTCTGTTCCTAGATTAGATTAGATTAGATTAGATTATGAAGACACGTAGTCATCTTTTATTGTCATTTAGTAATGCATGCATTAAGAAATGATACAATATTTCCTCCAGTGTGATATCACAAAACACAGGACAGACCAAGACTGAAAAAACGGACAAAACCACATAATTATAACATATAGTTACAACAGTGCAGAATACCATAACTTGATGAAGAAGTCCATGAGCACAGTAAAGTTCAAAGTCTCTCAAATGTCCCACATCTCACGTAGATGGGAGAAGGAAGAAAAACTCTCCCTGCCATACTGACCACAATCCGACTCTGAGTCATCCGAAAACTTCGAGCTCTGATCAGCTCTCCGACACCGAGTACTGAGCGCCATCTCTGTCCGAACAATTCGACCTCCTTCTCGGTCGCCAAAAGCAGGCAAGGCCAGGGATTTTGAGGCCTACCCTCCGAAAGATTCCTGACCACGCAGTAACGACAGCAGCGAACAAGCGTTTCAGAAATTTCTCCAGATGTTCCTCTGTGCTTTCACGTCCATTCTCCATCAAATCAGAATTGTCCAAGGCCCCTATTTTACAGATATGATATCATTTTTCACCGGAGGGTTGCGCATGTGCAGGCGCACCGCCATCTTCTCCTCCCGCCTCCATAGATGCTGCCTGGCCTGCTGAGTTCCTCCAGCATTTTGTGTGTATTGCTTGGATTTCCGGTATCTACAGATTTTCTCTTGTTTGCTGTTGCTACATAGGTCTTTTATTCCCCAGCATAGACCGTTGGGGAAAACTGCCATGAATTCAACAACTCTCTGCTATGATTCAGTTACTTCATTTTCTCAGTGTTCCACAAATCCTTCCAGCCTTGCCTGTCTATCAAAAGTAACATTGTGCTTTCTTTGTTATGGAAGGCTGTGCATTTCTATCAGAAGACAAATTACTGCCAATGTTGGAAACATTAAACAAATACTAGTTTTGGTCAGCCTATTATAGGAAAGAAGTTACTAAACTCGAAAGAGTGGAAGAAAAGATTTACTAGGATTTGGTGGACTTAAGGGCCTGAGTTACAAGGAGAGGTTGCATAGACTAGGAATTTATTGCCCGAAATGTAGGAAGGGGGTGATCTAATAGGTTCTTGCTTCGTAAGGGTGGCAAAGGTTACGCGGAGAAGGCAGGAGAATGGTGGTGAGAGGCAAAATAAAACAGCCAAGATTGAATGGCAGAGTAAGCTTAGTAGGCTGAATAACCTAATTCTGCTCCTATGTCTTATGGGCTTATGATACAGGTATATAAAATCATGAGGCACACAGACAGGGTGAAAGCACTTTGTCTTTTTCCCAGGAAGAAGGTGCTGTAAACAAGAGGGTAGATCAGAGGCAAGAAATTTAAAAAGGACATCAGGGGGAGCTTCATTGCCCAAAAGGGAATGAGATGCCAAAAGAGTGGCTGAGATGGGCACATTAGAAACATTTAAAAGCCATCTAAATAATGAGAGCACAAATGGGAATAGCTTGCTGGGCAACGGAGTCGACATCAATGAATTGGCCAAAGGGTCTGTTTCTACGCTCTGACTCTGGTCAGCAGCAGAGACAATATACACCATATGGAATATGAAACATTAATTTTCAAATTAATGCACCCTTCTGAAGAAAGAGCTTTAACTTGAAATAGTGAATCCGTTTCTCTCTCCACAGACGCTGCCTGATACACTGACCAGTCCTGTTTTCATAGTGACGTACTAGCAGGCCATTCAGCCCCTCAAATCTGTTCCACCACTCAGTTAGATCATAGCTGATCACATTTCCATTTAACCAGCTTACCTTGTACTCTTTAGTAATTTTACAAAACAGAAGAGACCCGCAGGACTCCCAGGTTTCTGCTTCCTTCTATTAGGTAGAAGGTAGAACAAGTTTCTATTAGGGTGGTTAAGATCACCAGCCTCCCCAGCATCAAGGACATCTTCAAAAGACAGCATCCGTGATTAAGCACCCCACCACCCCCCATCACCCAGGAAATGTCCTCTTCTCATTACTACCATCAGGGAGGAGGTACAGGAGCCTGAAAGCACACATTCAGTGTTTTAGGAACAGCTTCTTGCCCTCCGCCGTCAGATTTCTGATCAGACGATGATCACCTCACATACACTACCTCACTGCTTTTAGCACCGCTTATTTAAATTTTACGTATTTCTTATTGTAATTTTTACTACTTATTGCACTGTACTGCTGCTGCAAAACCGCAAATTTCCTAACACATCCCGGTGATATGAAACCTGATTCTGGTTCAGGTTTTGAACCTGAAGGCTTATCGTGTGTTGGCCTTCTTTAGTCAGGGGATTGAGTTCGTGAGCCGCGAGGTAATGTTGCATCTCTGTAAAACTCTGCTCAAGCCACACTTGGAGTATTGAGTTCAGTTCCGGTAGCTGACATTACAGGAAGCTTTAGAGAGGTTGCAGAGGAGATGTACCCGGATACTGCCTGGATTAGAGAACATGTTTTATGAGGAAAGGTTGAGCGAGCTGAGGCTCTTCTCTTGGGAGCAGAGGAGGATGAGCGGTGACTGGATAGAGGTGCATAGCACGATAAGAAGCATTGATAAAGCGGCACACACAAAGTGCTGGAGGAACCCAGCAGGCCAGGCAGTTTCTATGGAAGTAAACAAACAGCTGACATTTCGGGCCGAGACTCTTCTTCAGGACAGGTGGACAGCCAGCATCTTTTTCCCAGGCCAGACCAGAAATGGCTCATATGAGAAACCATAATTTTAAGACATAGGGGGGATGTCAGAGATAGTTTTTTTTTAACACAGAGCATACTGCTGCAAAAGAGCAGCATCCATCATCAAAGATCTCCCCCCACCATCCAGCCCATGATCTCCTTTTGCTGCTGCAGTCAGGAGGTACAGGAGCCACAGGAAGCATGCCACCAGGTTCAGGAACAGTTATTACCCTCAAACATAAGGCTTTCAAATTAGAGGGGATAACTTCACTTGCCCATCACTGAACTGTTCCCACAAACTATGGACTCACTTTCAAAGAATCTTTATTTCATGTTCTCAGTGGTTATTGCTTATTCATTTATTATTATTATTATTTCTTTTTCCTTTCTTTCTTTGTGTATTTGCACAGTTTGTTGCTTTCGAACATTGGTTGTTTGTCCGTCCTGTTGGGTGTGATCTTTCATTGATTCCATTGTGTTTCTTGTACTTACTGTGAATGCCTGCAAGAAAATGAATCTCAGGGCTGTATATGGTGAGGAATATGTACTTTGATAATAAATGTACTTTAAACTTTGAACCCACAACACTGAGTTACAACATTCGGGTTCTTAATAAATATGGCTGGGAGGCTACAACAGACCCCGAGGGCACTCTATGATCAAATCATCTTATAATTCCTGTCAACTAATTCCCAGGCTAAGTCAAAAGTCTGTTCCAATTCTGCACAGTCTAATTTGTAATCTTACATAGGGAGCCATAGAAATGGAAACACAAAAGACTACAAATGTTGGAATCATAGAAATGCTAATGCAATGGCAAAGCACCACAGCATTTGCAAGCAACACACATCAAAGTTGCTGGTGAACGCAGCAGGCCAGGCAGCATCCCTAGGAAGAGGTACAGTCGACATTTCGGGCCAAGACCCTTGGTCAGGACTAACTGAAGAAAGAGCTAGTAAGAGATTTGAAAGTGGGAAGGGGAGGGGGAGATCCAAAATGATAGGAGAAGACAGGAGGGGGAGGGATGGAGCCAAGAGCTGGACAGGTGATTGGCAAAGGGGATATGAGAGGATCATGGGACAGGAGGCCCAGGGAGAAGGAAAAGGGGGAGGGGGGAAAACCCAGAGGATGGGCAAGGGGTATAGTCAGAGGGACAGAGGGAGAAAAAGGAGAGAGAGAGAGAAAGAATGTATATATAATAAATAAATAAATAATGCATGGGGTATGAGGGGGAGGTGGGGCATTAACGGAAGTTAGAGAACTTGAAGCGAGGCAGAAAATTCTGCAAATAGAGGAATGATATACATTTAGAGCAACGCACACAAAATGTGGAGCAACTCAGAAGATCTGGCAGCATCTACGGAAAAGAATAAGCAGCCAAAGTTTCAGGCCGAGTCCCTTTATCAGGACTGGAAAGGACAGAGGAAGAGGCCACCATGAGAGTGGGGGATGGGGAGGGAAGGAGGACAAGCTACAAGGTGGTAGGTGAAGCCAAGTGTGTGGGGGAGGAGGGATGAAGTAAAAAGCTGGGATGTCATAGGTGGAAAAGGTAAAGGGTTGGAGAGGAGAGTGGGCCATGGGAGAAAGGGTAGGAGGAGGGGCACCAGAGAGAGGTGGTAGACAGGTGAGGAGAAAGGGGGTTTAGCACTGGAAATGGTTACATCCCAACACGCAGGACAGAAGCAAGGTCGCATTGTGTATTCCACGGACCAGCAAATACCGACCAGTTTAGCAAGCAGAGCGGCGGACACCCCTGCTGAAATCCGGAGGAAAACACACAGAGGATGCAGAGGGGGATCACAAAGCCGAGGAAAGAGGGCCGACCGGGTTGAGACAACAGAGACTTTTGGAGAAGAGGAGTTCGGTGGGTAATACCGTTCCGGCTGACCGGAAGTGCACTGACAGCAGTAAGCGTAAAGGAGTTGGGTGCTTACTGTTCTGGCTAACTATCAGATGGTGCAATCCGGGGCATATTACGATCGAGGAACGCGTTTGCAGACTGGATATTGAACTTTTTACTGTTGGACTTCAGCCACATTCCACCATGATACAACACTTGGCGGCACAGGAGGTCGTTCCTGCCTGTGGCCATCGAACGTGCAGCTCCTCCCGTGGAGGGTCAGACACCCTGAGCCAATAGATTGGTCCTGGACTTATTTTCCATCTGACATAGTTTGCATTTTGTTGTTTGATTGTTGGGGGTTTTTGTATTGCTATATTTACGCTCTATTCTTGGTTGGTGCGGCTGTAACGAATCCAAATTTCCCTCGGGATTAATAAAGTATATCTATCTAAGAGGAGATGTACCAGGATGCTGCCTGGATTAGAGAATGTTTTATGAGGAAAGGTTGAGCAAGCTAAGGCTTTTCTCTTGGGAGCAGAGGACTGAATTGAAGACGAGAGAAGAGGAATGGGGGAAATATGACCAGAAACTGGAGGAATTGATATTCATGCCATCAGGTTAGAGGCTACCTAGATGGATAATGAGGTGCTGCTCCTCCAGTCTGAGGGTGACCCCATCGTGTCAGAAGAGGGAGCCATAGATAGACTGACATGTTGGAATGGGAATGAGGATTGGAATTAAAATGGCTGACCACCAGGGAATCCTGTTATTTGCAGATGGAGTGAAGGTGCTCAATAAAGCAGTCCCCCAGTCTACGCCAGGTTTCACTGTTGTAGAGGAGGCCACATTGGGAGTGGCCAGTACAGTAGATGCACAGGTGAAGTGTTGCCTCACCTGGACGGACTGTTTGGGCCCTGAATGGGGGTGAGGGAGGAGGTGAATGGGCACTGCTGCTTGTATGGATAAGTGCCAGGAGGGAGATTAGTGGGGAGGGATGAACGAACAGGGGATTCAGAGAGGGAATGATCCTTGCAGAGTGTGAGGGGAGGTAACAATGCGTTTGATGGTAGGGTTCCGTTGAAGATGGCATATTCTAACATCTCAGTGTCTGAATCTGGAGCAACGCACAAACTCAGCACGTCAGGTAGTACATCAGGAGCATCAGGGAGCACAGGAGGTGTATCCAGAGAAATCAGCGGTAGCAGAGCACTGCATCTGCAATAGCCATAGGATTGACTTTGACGGCACAGAACTACTGTGTAGTGCCAATGATCTGTGGGACCGTCTGGTGAAGGAAGCCATTGAAATAAAACTGGAGAAAAGGAATTTTAACAAGGATGTAGGTCTCACTGTAAATAAGAACTGGAATTCAATTGTAATCAAGGTGGGACAGTGGAAACCTGATTGGATGAGGACTAACCAATCAGCAGTTACGGACTATAGGAGTATAAATACGACCAGATTAGACATGCCCAGGCATCATCCCTGATGAAGATGGCAGAGTCTGCATTCGAAACATTGGTTAGAATCGATACCTGTACCCAGCTGGAAGTCCGAGAAGAGTTTATTCATCATCTATTGTGCCTCTACAATCTCCTTCAACACAGGTGCACCACAGGAATGTGTGCTTAGCCCCCTGCTCTACTCGCTTTACACTTGTGACTGTGTGGCTAAGCACGGCTGCAATGCCATATGCAAGTTTGCTGATGACCATGACTGTTGTGGACTGTTATCAAAGGGGGTGATGAATCAGCATACAGGAAGGAGATTGAAAAATTGGCAGAGTGCTATAATAACAACAAGCTTTCACTCAATGTCAACAAAACCAAGGAACTGTTTGTAGACTTCATGAAAGAGAAACCAGATGTCCTTGAGCCCGTACTCATCAGAGGTGGAGAGGGTTAATAATTTTAAATTCCTGGGTGTCACTATCTCAGAGGCCCTGTCTTGGATCCATCATATAAATAAAATTACAAAGAAAGCTCGACGGCACCTCTACTTCCATAGTCCATAGTCATAGTGATACTTTATTGATCCCGGGGGAAATTGGTTTTGTTACAGTTGCACCATAAATAATAAATAGTAATAAAACCATAAATAGTTAAATAGTAATATGTGAATTATGCCAGGAAATAAGTCCAGGGCCAGCCTATTGGCTCAGGGTGTCTGACCCTCCAAGGGAGGAGTTGTAAAGTTTGATGGCCACAGGCAGGAATGACTTCCTATGACGCTCTGTGTTGTATCTCGGTGGAATGAGTCTCTGGCTGAATGTACTCCTGTGCCCAACCAGTACATTATGTAGTGGATGGGAGACATTGTCCAAGATGGCATGCAACTTGGACAGCATCCTCTTTTCAGACACCACCGTCAGAGAGTCCAGTTCCATCCCCACAACATCACTGGCCTTACGAATGAGTTTGTTGATTCTGTTGGTGTCTGCTACCTTCAGCCTGCTGCCCCAGCACACAACAGCAAACATGATCGCACTGGCCACCACAGACTCGTAGAACATCCTCAGCATCGTCCGGCAGATGTTAAAGGACCTCAGTCTCCTCAGGAAATAGAGACGGCTCTGACCCTTCTTGTAGACAGCCTCAGTGTTCTTTGACCAGTCCAGTTTATTGTCAATTCATATCCCCAAGTATTTGTAATCCTCCACCACGTCCACACTGACCCCCTGGATGGAAACAGGAGTCACCGGTACCTTAGCTCTCCTCAGGTCTACCACCAGCTCCTTAGTCTTTTTCACATTAAGCTGCAGATAATTCTGCTCACACAATGTGACAAAGTTTCCTATCGTAGCCCTGTACTCGGCCTCATCTCCCTTGCTGATGCATCCAACTATGGCAGAGTCATCAGAAAACTTCTGAAGATGACAAGACTCTGTGCAGTAGTTCTCAGGAGTCTGTGGAGATTTAGCATGTCATCAAAAACTTTGACAAACTTCTATAGATGTGTGGTGGAAAGGGTACTGACTGGCTGCATTACGGCCTGGTGTGGGAACAACAAAGGCCTTGAGTGGAAAATCCTACCATAGGTAGTGGATTCAGCCCAGTACATCATAGGTAAAGCCCTCCCAACCACTGAGCGCATCTATATGAAACATTGCCATAGAAAAGCAGCATCCATCATCAAAGATCCTCACCACCTAGGCCATGCTCTTTCCTCTGCCATCAGGTAGAAGGTACAAGTGCCTCAGGACTTTCACCACAAGGTTCAAGCAAGGACAGTTACTACCGCTCAACCATTAGGCCTTTGAACAAAAGGGGGTAGCTACACTCAATCTATTTCTGGTGCTCCCACAACCACTGGTCTCACTTTAAGGACTCTTGATCTTGTCATTTCATTCTCTCGTTATTTATTGCTATTTATTTACATCTGCATTTGAATAGTTTGTTGCCCATTGATCCTGTTTACAGTTATTGCTCTATAGATTTGCTGAGTACACCCACAGATAAAAAGAATCTCAAGGTTGTATGTGCTCTGATAATAAATTTTACTTTGAACCTTTGAACTCTGAACTTTGTGTTTTGTTCTCTTATGCCTGTATCTTAAAATTTGTATTTTCTCTAATTTTGTGATGAAAACTCATTGAGTTGAAACATCAATTTTGTTTTTTCTCTGTTAGAGTTGACATCAGGCTCTATTATTTCCAGCTCAATTCTGACTTAAACACAGCCAGCTGATCAGAAAAATATCACCGGATCAGAAAAATAAAAACAGTTCATATTTTGCGGAAAAGAACACAATAATATTATTTTTTTAAAGATACCTCAACTTGACACTGATCCCTGCAACAATTCCAAATGACATTAAAATGTACGTTTTTTTTATTATCTAAATTCAGTCCTCATTTTTAGGAGATTTATAAAACACCAGATTTATTTCCCTCAGCAATGAATTTTTAAAAACCCTCAAAAACAAATAAATTTGTATTTTAAAATTTATCATCTGTTTCACACTCACTTCCCAGTGGTGCTGCCAGGTTCTAGTGCCGTTAATTCTACTGCTCTCAATTATTCCATTACTATCATTTTAGCATTTCTTCTTGCACTATTGTCACAATATTTTCACCAACTGCGCTACAATATTTGTGCTATGTGTTTGTGCTGGTGGCTGTGATTATTGTTGTATTTATTATTACCATGTACAGTGTTCACTCCGTGAGCGCCATGCAAACAAGGAATTAAATTGCAATAAAACTAATCTAATCTAACCTTATCTTATAAATATAACCACTAAAGAAAAACAAAACAAAATTAAAATACTTATTTCCCCTATTGGTTAATAAAAGCTGGAAATAAAAGAAATGTCCTATACTCCTGTAAAATTAAATGACTATTTTAAATGTTCATAAATATTTTTGAAAAATTAATACAGTCAAGGGGATGCTGATAAATATTTCTGAAATATTAATACAGGGGATGTAAAAGATTTTCGACTCCGCCGGGACTCGAACCCGGAACCTTTGAATTACTTCAACCGCTAGAAGTCCAATGCGCTATCCATTGCGCCACGGAGCCACCTGTTGGATCCAACCTGGAAATAGACTACTCGTTCTCACATTGCAAGCGTACAGCTGCAGGCTCTCAACTCCGATCATGCCACTGTTTATGCCCCTCCATATATGCCCCCTGACTCGCTGAACTCCCCCACCATTTCACATTTGTTGCTCAAGATTTTCCAGCATTTGCAGAATCTCAGATAATTACTTGCCATTTCTTCCTTTTAGCTATCACCTTGCTAGGTCAGCATCTACCCCCGGAGGCTTCGCCGGTGAGGTAAAGTGAAATTAGCTTCGATGTCTGTGTGTGTGTGTTGGGGTGGATGGCTCGGCGGCCGATGAAACCGGCGCCCGTACCGGCTGCCGCCGCTAGGAGCTGCCCGCCCCGGCCCGGGACCCGCTCGCCGAGGGGCGGAGAACGTCAGCCAGCCGTTGCCACTGGCAACGCGTCCGCTCGGGGCCGAAGGCGGCTGCCGACCGAATGGCGCCACCGGCGCGTTCAAAATGGCGGCCGCGACGGCTTATCTCCGGTCAGTTAGAACATCGACATGATGGCTGCGTGTTAAAAACAATGTGCATTACCTTTGAACATGCTGAGTTGTGCTGCGCAATTTTATAAAAAGAATGGGAAACGGCTTCATATAATCTCAAATTCAGGTTTATTATCCCTGAGATATGCCGTAAAAATTGTTTTCCGGCTGAGGTACAGTGCGTTACAAATATTACAATAAAATATATTAGACTATTACATATATAACAATAAGATATATATATATATAGTACAAAAATAGAGCAATATTCTGTTTAGACGATACTGGAGCACAAGTAAAATGGAGAACAGGCAAGGAGTTATTGTGAGAGGAAAAGAGAGAGAAAATAAATAAATTAGGGATGTGGCCTTCTATATATTGGTGAGACCCGATGCAGATTGGGAGACCACTTCGCTGAACACCTACGCTCTGCCTGCCAGAGAAAGCAGGATCTTCCAGTGGCCACACATTTTAATTCCACGTCCCATTCCCATTCTGATATGTCTATCCATGGCCTCCTCTTCTGTCAAGATGAAGCCACACTCAGGTTGGAGGAACAACACCTTATAATTCCATCTGGGTAGCCTCCAACCTGATGGCATGAACATTGACTTCTCTAAGTTCCATTAATGCCCCTCCTCCCGTTCTTACTGAATCCATTGCTGGTGAACGCAGCAGGCCAGGCAGCATCTCTAGGAAGAGGTGCAGTCGACGTTTCAGGCCGAGACCCTTCGTCAGGACTAACTGAAGGAAGTCCTGACGAAGGGTCTCGGCCTGAAATGTCGACTGCACCTCTTCCTAGAGATGCTGCCTGGCCTGCTGCGTTCACCAGCAACTTTGATGTGTGTTGCTTGAATTTCCAGCATCTGCAGAATTCCTGTTGTTTCCATTATTTATTTATTTAATTATTTATTTATTATTTTTCCCTTTTTTCTCTCTCTCTGTCCCTCTCACAGTAACTCCTTGCCTGCTCTCCATCTTCCTCTGGTGCTCCCCTCCCCCTTTCTTTCTCCCAAGGCCTCCCGTCCCATGACCCTCTCCCTTCTCCAGCCTCGTATCATTTTTGCCAATCAACTTTCCAGCTCTTAGCTCCATCCCTCCCCCTCCCACTTTCAAATCTCTTACTATCTTTTCTTTCAGTTAGTCCTGACGAAGGGTCTCAGCCCGAAACATCGACTGTGCTTCTTCCTATGGATGCTGTCTGGCCTGCTGTTTTCCACCAGCATTTTGTGTGTGTTGCAAGATAGTGTTCATGAGTTATTGGACCATTCAAAAATCTAATGGTTAAGGTTGAAGAAGGTGTTCCTAAAACGTTGAGTGTGCATCTTTCGGCTCCTGTATCTCCTCATTGATGGTAGTAATGAGAATAGTTATGATAGAGCTGACTGTCTACAACACTCTGCAGCTTTTTCCAATCATGTACTAAACGGTGATGCAACCAGTCAGAATTCTCTCCATGGTACATCTGTAGAAATTTGCTAGTTTTTGATGGCATACCGAATCTCCTCAATCTCCTAATGAAATATAGACAGTGGTGTGCCTTCATCATGTTGGGCCCAGGATAGATCTTCAGAGATGTTGACACCCAGGAACTTGAAGCTGCTCACCTTTCCACTGCTGACCCCTGGACGAGGACTGGTATGTGTTCCCTCAACTTCCTGTTGCTGAAGTCCACAATCAGTTCCTTGGTCCTACTGCTGTTGAGTGTAAGGTGGTCGTTGCAACATCACTCAACCAGCCAACCTAGCAGACTTTTGCATGCCTCTTCGTCACCATCTGAGATGCTGCCAACAACAAATAGGTCATCAGCAAGTTTATGGATGGTGTTGGAGCTATGTTTAGGCACACAGCAATATGTTGTAAAGAGAATAGAAATCTCAAGGAATACAAAATATTTTACCGAGCTGCATTCATGCTCCATCCAACTATTATGTACATGCCTGTGGGGCTGGGAAGTGACGTTGATACAAGATGTGAAGCTTTAACAAGTGAAGACAATGAGCCAAATGAACTCCTTCCATGTTGCGCACGTCTCTAATTCCAAAGCATTAAACTGTGCATTTTTTCTCTCCATATACTTCTGTGTTGGATTGCATTAGCTGTACATATCTGACAGTGCAATTGTGTGAAGAGTTATACCACCAATGGTAGCACATTTGGCTGAGTAAGAATACTAAGGGTTCAGTTTCCACTCTCAGTGCACAGAAATGTAGGTCACTTTGGTAACAAGGAAGTCCATTGTTGACAGCGGTGCTGTAGAATCAAAGAAATGGCCCTTTCAGTTCATCTAGTACATGTAAACAGCAGTGCTTATCGACACTATCCCAATCTGCCTGCATTAGACCCAAATCCTTTTATTCTTTACACATCCAGGTACCTATCCAAATGTCTTTTAAATGTTGAAATTGTATCTGCTCTGGCAATTTGTCCCAAATATTCACTACCCCTCAAATTTCTCCCTTGTCATCTTAAACCTGTGTGCACTAATTCTTGACTTCCCCCGTCCTCGTGAAAAGTTTCTAACTGTGTCTGTTATCTATGACTCTCATAATTTTACAAACTTCTATAAGGGCACCTCCTGGTCTCTTGCATCCCACTGAGAAGAAACACAGCCTGTCCAATTTGTCTTTGTAGCTGAGACACAAGAAAGACCGCAGATGCTGGAAATCCAAATCAACACACACAAAATACTGAGGAACTCAGTGGGTCAGGCATCATCTATGGAAGAAAATGAATAGTCATTGTTCCAGACTGATACCTTTTATCAGGGCTCTTACGCAGGACATGAAGAGGAGTCCTATTGAATTGTCTTGGCACAAAATGCCAACAGTTCATTTTACTCCATAGATGCTGCCTAACCATTCCTCCAGTATTTTGTGCATATTTCTCCTTATAACTACAGCCCTGCATTCCAGTGAAAGTGACATGACAGTGTACCTCTTCCTCACTGTCTCTATTGCTACCACATTCACTCTTTTATATAAAGTTACAAGCACAGATCAAGTTTTCTCTCACAGTTGGATGCAGCAATGGAGTCATTCCTGGTATCCTGCACAACACTCATTCCTCAATCAATATCACTATAACTGATTTTCTGGTCACGATCTTATTGCTGCTTGTGGAAGCTTGCTGTACATAAATTAGCCTTCTTATATTATAATAATGTCTACGGTTCAAAAGTACTGTTTTTGGTTTACAATATTTTGCAACATCCTGGAATCATAAAGGACACGCTATAAATTTAAACCTTTCTTCATTCAGCTAACACAGAGAAGTGCAAAGGGCTATGAACAGACTCCAAGAAAGAACAGGACACAATAATAAAAAAAATTAAGGACATCACTGACTACGCAAGGAAAAACAACATCGACTGTACCGGTGATACCTCCCTCCCTGATGCTGTCAACAACCTTTATGCACACTTCAAAGCGTGCAACACCACACCACTGTGAAAGCTGCCTCCTCCCAGGTAAGCAGCCACTGTCTGTAACAGCAGCAAGTGTAAGAGAAGGACTCTGCAGAGACTCAATCTCCATAAGGCAGCCGGGCCAAACAATTTCCTAGGCCGAGTACTCAAGGACTGTGCTCACTGACACCTTCATGAATATCTTCAAGACATCGTTCATGCAGGCTGCTGTGTCCACGTGCTTCAAATCAGCTACCATCATCCCCGCACCAAAGACCTCTACTTTTTCAGAACTAAATGACTGCCATTCAGTGGCATTGATGCTAATTTACATGAAGTGATTTGAACGGCTGGTAATGTCACATATCAACTCCATTACTGCTACATTGGACAGTCACCAGCATGCTTATGGACAGAACTGCTCTACAACAGATCCCATAGCATCTGTCACGCTCCTGGCCCTGTCACTAGAAAACAAGGACTCTTATGCCAGAGTTCTGGATTTCATTTTAGCATTCAGCACTATTGTCCCACAGACCTCGGTGAACAAACTCCTACTTCTCAGTCTAAATATGCGACTGGGTGTTGGACTTCCTAATCAACAGAGCTCAGGTATTGAGAATGCCCACCCTTCCCATTATTTTCAATGTGGGTGCCCCCCCCCCACCAGGGCTGTGTGCTATACACCCTACTCACACATGACAGCATGGCCAGACACCTGAGTAATCATATTGTCAAGTTCACCAATAGCATGACAATGGTGGGGCTTATCACCAACAATACTGAGGCAGCCAACAGAAGGAGGTGGAAGAGCTTGAGGCCCTGGTGCCGGGCAAATAACCTTTTCCTCAATGTCAACAAGACAAAGGAGATGGTTTCTGACTTCAGGAGAACTCACACCACTCACACCCCTCTTTACATCAACAGCATAGCGGTGGAAACTGCAAGCAGTTTCAAACTCCTGGGAGTTCACATCTCACACATGGTCCCAGAACACATTACACACAATCAGGAAAGTTCAGCAATGCCGCTACTTTCCGAGGAGGCTGAAGGGAGCTGGACTACGCACATCATTCTAAAGGTGCACAGTAGAGAACATCCTAACAAAATCTGCATCACTGCATAGTACGAACACTGCACTCTGGCAGACAGGAAGGCTCTACAAGGAGTAGTCAAAACTGCCCAATGCATCACAGTCTACCCACTAACAAGGACATATATACAGAAAAGGGCCAGTAGTACCATGAAGTATCCCACCCACCCTTCTCGTAGACTTTGTCCTACTCCCATCAGAGAGGAGGCTACGTAGCATCCACTCCAGGACCACCAGACTCAAAAACAATTACTTTCCTCAAGCAGTAAGGCTGATCAACACTTCCACCCACAAACCCACTCTCCACACCCCCAATCGCCACTACTTTATCACTTCCTGTCAGTCACCTTATCTACAGACACTCCCGTGTCTCGTGTCACTTCATGGACATACAATAAATCTAGATATATAAGCTATCTTACGTACTTATGTTTATTGTGTTTTTATTATTATTGCATTCCTTATCGTGCTTTTTATGCACTTCATCAGATCGGGAGTAACAATTATTTCATTCTCCTTTACACTTGTGAACTGGAAATGACATTAGACATTCTTAAAGGTCTTATGGGCATACAGAAAAATTGGAGAGGGAGGGTTCAGTCTTGACAAAAACTTACAAGGCTGTGAAGTCTTCGGAAGCCATTTCCCAATCCACATAAGAATGCAGACTCAACCTTCAATCTGATCTCCAGGTGGATTTTTTAATATATGTAAACTAAAAATGCTATGTGCTCCACACTGTGGTGAAGCATAGATTTCAGAATGCTGGCAAAACACTTCCAGCAGAGGGTGCACAAAACCAAAGGAACTTTCCAGAAGCTTAAGCACTGTAGTCACTTACTGAAAGTTAATACTTGGAGAAAGGTCCCATTGCAAGGGGGCAGAGTTCGCAGTGAGAAAGGAAATAGGTTTCAGTTGGCATAGTAACAATCACATTACCTGACTAATCTTGCCAAAAAAGCAGGTACAGACCTAAGTGATTTATGAATAGTGATCAAACTCCATTTGTTTGTTGAAGGAACTTAAACCCTTGAGAGTCACAAGGCATAGAATAACACAAGTAGGCCATTTGGCCCATTGTATCTATGCTACTTCTTTGAAAGGACTATCCATTGAGCCCCACTGTTCCTAATCCTTCCCACATCCCTTCAAATCCTTCTCATTCATGCATACAAATGGGGGATCTAGCTGAAGAAGTTAGCATGTTGGCCTGACTCAAATCAAAGAGGCCTTGGGAGGGAGATCCCTCTCTTTGATACAGTTGCCATGGGGAAATGAGTAAGTGTTAGCAGTAACATGGTTAGTACAAACAGGAACTGCAGCCTGTTTCAGTTTGGAATTAGCTAGAGGCAATGGCGTACATGACTACTGTCTACTTAACGCTAGGGGTAAAGAGCAATATGGAAGGGCTAATTAAGTAGCTCGTTTAACGAGCTGGCATAATCACAACCGATCATGTGGGTTCTTTCTCTGCTGGTTTATAATTCTCTGTATGCCTCTTAAATTAATTTACTAATAGAAACTTCACATAAAATGACTCCCAATCATTACAGTACTTTAAACCAATCTGTACCTTGCTATACTGTTTGAGGGTGCATTGAGGAAGTGGTATATTAATGTGAAAATCATACTTGGAACTTCACTTGCATCATCTGACACTCACTTTCAGTGCTACTTGCATGAATTGTGGCTATTTTAAAATATACAATTGTGTCAGGTCAGTAGCTGACACTTCCAGAAAGGATTCAATTGTGTGACGTATCTTCTTCTTAGGCAGTCTTTCAGGGGCAAGGATGATTTGCTTCTGCTCCAGTTTTGGATATTTTGAAGAGGTGAAAGTGGTCTATACTGGAACTGCAGACTCTACCACAAGTGGAGCAGAAGATGATTTTAGGACGATGTGCATTTCTGCAGTTTGCGCAAGACTTCTGTGTCCTCCCGTCATCAAAACTGAAGGCTCTCATTGCCTCCTAAATGCTTCTCCATTTTGAGCAAGGATTCCCATTAGTCGGGTAGAAGCTACATTTTTTTGAAGGTGATTTTGAGAACATCTTTGAGGCACTTTTTCTGCCTTCCTGGAAATGTCTGTCTATACAGAGCTCAGAGTAGAATAATTATTTTGGGAACCTTCTGCCAGGCTACCAACAATGCATCTCAACATTGCAAGAGCCCTGCTGCTGAAATTACTGGCCTTGGAAAGTTCATCATCATTTCTATACCTCTCCTGCCAAATGTTTTATAGAATTTTGTCAACATAATATTGATAGTGATTCTTCAAAACCAGAAACTTCTACAGTAGCAACACACACAAAAGCTGCCAGTGAAGGCAGCAGGCTAGGCAGCATCTCTAGGAAGAGGTGCAGTCGACGTTTCAGGCCAAGACCCTTCGTCAGGACTAACTGAAGGAAGTCCTGACGAAGGGTCTCGGCCTGAAACGTCGACTGCACCTCTTCCTAGAGATGCTGCCTGGCCTGCTGCGTTCACCGGCAGCTTTTGTGTGTGTTGCTTGAGTTTCCAGCATCTGCAGAATTCCTGTTGTTTGAACTTCTACAGTAGGTTATGATTGACTTCAGAGCAGCAATAATCACCTGATGTATGGATCACTATAGATCCATAGACTAGGCACTTGAGGTTTTGGCCTTTGTGTATCCTCAGTCAGCCAAAGACAACCTGCCTCACTGGGAAGTGGTGAATTCTGTTGCCAACACTTACCTTCATTCAAAGACGTTCTCAGGCTGCCTTGATAAAGTGGAGGAGTGTTTGGGATGCCACTGAGAACCTTAAGCTTCGATGGTGGTCCTGAGATAAGAAAATTAATGGACAGTTTCAAGTCTCTGGCTGTGGTTATTGATTGTCATGGTGTTTTGTGGCAAAGGAAGATGGACAGAGGGCCTTTCCCTTCTGGATTTTTATGTGAAGACCATCCTTTTGTATACTTCATTGAAGGAGTCAATGACATGCGACTTGATTTTTAAGGTTGTAGTTATCTTGATTCCGAGGTAGAGGCAATGATAATTGAAGAGCTTCCCGCTCCAACTTTAGACCAATTCCACTCCATTTGGAAGCTTGTTGGAAGTGAGGTGCAGCATTTTAGAGAGGAAGTTGATGTGTTGAAAGATTCAGTGCTTGCTTGGTCCTTTTCTGTGCTAGTATTGAATGGACCAGTCTGTTAGGACCACAGAGTATATACAGTATGATTGTGTGGCAGATGTAGAAGGGTAATGAATTTTTTGAAGGCAGACACATTGGAGTACAATACTTCATACTCTGTCTTTGCAACAGTGTCAATTGCTTATGTTAAAAATATCAAATATATCATGTACTATGTATGATCGGAGCTGTGCTCTATTTTTCATTGATTTTTCACATGTGGTATCTCTTGATGGAATTTGCCTTATGAGTCTGAGGGGAACTTTTCATTCATAAAGAGAAGACCATTGGAGAAGATCCTTGTGAAGATTTTCATGCAGCAGATTCCAGGAAATCTCACTAAAATGACCATAATCAGATGTCTCCTTTCTTGGATATCTTCTCATATGAGAATCATGAATTAGTGCCAGAAGAACTTTTCCACTATGTTTTAATATCTCGGATGGAACTTCTCTGCTCTAGCGGCCTTGTACAGAACAATGGTCCTCGCATTTAGCATTCAGGGTTAAGAAATTACTTCCCCAAACTGCATGAAGAAGCAAATTATTTGCTTGAGGCAGGCAAAAGCAAACTCCATTGAAAGTACATAAATTATCTGTGAATTTGTATCACTTTAATTGACGTATTAAGTAACTGACAGTGGTATTTCATCCATTGCTCATCATTCTGCTCCTACCATCAACTGCAGATGAGGTAGGATTAAGTACTTCCAGACTCAAGATTAAGTATCTCACCCTGGATTTGGTAAAATTTTTGGTTAATGGACTTGCATTCAAACTAGTATTGTGTCCTGGGTTATAAAGTCGGATTCCACTCTACAACTTGAAGTTACGTCTCTGTGACTTAGATGAATTGCTTGAAAGATATCCTTAGTTCTATTTTACCACCAATTGTAATTTTCTCAGAATCAATCAAAAAACAATGTTCATGTTCATTAATGTTAAGTAAAACATCTTATAATACATATAATATGCATGCATGGGTCTGTTAAGTCAAATTGCCTGTTTCTGTACTGCCTACACTTTGCAGTAATTTGAAAAAATAGGCCTTGGCTTGGGAAACCATTATCTAATTCAAGAAGCACTCATGCCAAATAGAACTGCCCCATGTGCTGCTAACTTAAGTCAAATCGTGGATTGAACCTTTTAATTCTCTTCACGTTATAATTCTGTTATTTTCTGTTTCTTGAGCCACTAATGAAGCAAGGGGATTTAAAAAGGCTTTAATTGCCTGTCGACATTTTGTTCGAAACAACGAATTATAAATGCAATTTGCTACACCAAGTGAAAAAGTGAAATATTTTTCCTTCCTATTCTCAAGACCTTAACTCCCTTGATGACTTAAGTGCATTAGAATGAAATATTGATAATATTTACAATGTGATATTCTTATTTTGTACTCACATTTCCTGGCTCTTGGTTTCCAATCCTGTACAAATGACTTTTCACTCCAGGCTGGTATCTATCCCTTAGTAACTACTGAAGAAGTGAAAAAGGTAAACAAATCTCTAATAAAGGCTCAATGTCCAGAAAACAGTACATCCAGGAAGTCTTGCCAGCTACAATCAGACCTTTAAATATATTCAAGTATATTTTAACCATGCCTGGTTTATTCTTACCTAGTTTAGACTTGCCTGTTTGATCATTTGTATGTTTTCATGGAATTCCTTCGGGCCAGCTATGAATGGTATTTGGGGTAATGTACTGACAAGTCTACTCTGAACACGTTGTCGAATATTTTGTTGGACAACAAAGCAACTGAGTTCAGACTCAAACTATCAAAAAATACTTCACTGAGAAATAATATATTTGTATCTTGTTTTAATTATCAGTGCACCTTTTCTTTGTTTTGTTTCTCTTTTAAAGTTTCCTCTATTTTGTTTATCTTTGCTCAGTCTTGAGTTTATCTGCCCTGTGTGGAGTGATTCTCAAGTCCTAGCCTGCGTCTTCTGCAAACCAATCCTTAAGTAAAGATTCTTTGTTGAACTCCATGCTTGTATCTGGTGGACTTGGGTCCACCTGATCTAAGTCTCTCCTGGTAGTCCCCTAGTTGAAGATATGGAACTTCATCATAACAACCCCAGTTCAAATCCAGCCTGTCTTACAGCAAGACAGAGCCACAACACGGACCCAGCAGAGTATTAATAGCTCCAGTCAGTGCAGGCCAGCCAGGAAGCCATGATGAGTAGACATGAGCATGTGCTCCAGCAGATCTTGACCACCCTGCAGACACTCACCGAGATCATCCAGCTGAGCCGGCAAACTCCTGCTGCCACATAACCTCCCGAGCCTCTGAACCTGCCGGTGCCCAAGTGATTTGATGATAGCCCAGGGACCTGTCGAGGTTCTCTTTCTCAGTGTTTTCTGGCTTTCAAGCTGCATCCCACCAAGTTACCTCTGACCACTGCAAATTGGCCTATGTCATCTCTCTTTGGTCTGTCAGAATTCTTGACTGGCCGTGGTGCTCTTGGAGAAGAACTCTTCAAGTTGTGCAAATGCACACCAGGGAGATGAAGAGGGTGCTTGACCACCCAGTCGTCAGACGAGAGGTGGCCGACTGGCTCCTCCAACTTCTTCAGGTATCTGTAGCATGGCTGACTACACAATCGAGTTCCACATCCTGGTGTTCATGGCCATGTACTGCCATGGGTTATCGGGAGAAACTAAAGATGAATTGGCAGCCAGAGACCCAGTTGAGGATCTTGAGACATTCATTGATACCTCCATCCGGGTTGACAATTGTCCCCAGGAAAGGAGAGCGCTGCACCGAGGCCTCTAGAACTGCCAGTTTCTGAGCCCCTCCAGCTGCATCATCCTTGATGTAGTCATGCACCCCTCCCCTTCAGCTCCCTTAAACTTACTCCAGAGGAATTGATGCATCTTGACAGAGCCTGGCTTTCTCCAGTTGAGCGGGACTGGAGAATGAAGGGAAAGTGTTGCACCTACTATGGTGAGTAAAGCCATTTCCATTCTGCCTGGTTAGACCCATCTAGAGAAAGGGTCTGACAGGTTCCACCACTCTTCCCAGGTCTGCTACTTCCAGAGTCGTGCTGCCTAACTCCATCTCATTGAGAGAGCAGCAACGTGCCTTTGGAGCCTTCATGGATTCTGACATGGACCTAGGTTTAGCAAGATATCTCCAGGTTCCTCTGGTCCTTCTCAACCAACCAGTCATGACCACAGCTCTGGGTCCTGGGAGGATCTCACTGCTCCCATATGTCTACATATAGAACATACCGACATGGTCCTCTTTCAGCCTTATTCATTCTCTGGAGATCTCGTTGATTTTGGGACACTCCTGGTTGGCCCTTCACGGCCAACAAATTACCGGTGCACTCCATGGATGGTCTTGTCGTTGCCAGACCCCCTGCCTACCCACCTCCTGGGCTGCCTCCTGCTGCCTCTTCCGAGCTGTCCCAAGTTCTGCCCAAGTATGCAGAACTGTTAGGGGGTGTTAGTAAGTAAAGGGTCTCTACACTCCCGCCTCTTCGAACCTGTGTCAGCACAACTGAATTGGTGCCCGTGTAGGGTAGTGTAATTAGTGAAGATATACAGAATTCACAGCCACCGACATTGAATTGGAGTTAACTTTAAAAGATAAGTCTGGTGTGATTACATAATTACTCTTACCATGCTCTGTATTCAGTTTTTTGGAGTTCAATAAATGAGTTGCTATGGTTTTTTCTTAAACATAAAATGCCTTGCATTGTTTTATTTCCAAAAACCTACATTGGTGACCCCGATGCTTTAGGATGATTCCAGAGTTACTGAACATGTTCGGCAACACAGTCACTTTGAAACTGCCAGAGCTTTGGGAACAAAATGCCGTCACTTGGTTTGTACAAGCCAAGGCCCAATTTGTGCTACAAGAGATCACACAGACCACACCAAATTCTACTATGTGGTAATGTTGCTCAAAAACTCCACGGCTGTGAGAGTGGTGAGTTTATTAGAACATGCGCCTGAACACGATAAAAACCAATCACTGAAAACTCACCTTTCATAGAAATCTGGACTATCAGAGTCTGAACGCGCCAAACAGTTGCCCTCTTTGCCCAGCCTTGGTGTCTCTCCTGATAAATCACCATCCTTCTGTTATTTTTGAAGAACTCTTCATGCAGCAAGTGCATGATCAAGTTCGCATAGCCCTCACTAATGCACTTGAGAAGGATTATAGGGAGCTTGCCAAAATGGTTGATAGTCTACACTCAGCCAGGCTGCAGAACATAATTTTTCCGCTTTTCCCTGCCTCAGTAAGCCGGGTCAGTGAGGCCTCCAACATAAGCACGTGAAACAGACAATGCCAAGTCTATGTTTTTACCACACTCGGTTTGGTACAAATGCTAAGAAGAGCCAATCACCTTGCAGCTTCTACATTGCTAGCACATCAGGACATCAGAGGTCTGTGAAAACTGTGGATTCCAGCTGCCAAGGTGGTCTACTGTTCATTACGGACACTCTTTCGGGGTGACGCTTCCTGTGTGACAAGTGAGTGTGCTGCCAGCATCGCCTATTAGTGAGAAGGCAAAGAACAATGAAACCTCCCTGGAGGCCGCCGATGGCAGCAGGATCCAGACTTGATTGCCTGACGCTGTGCTGCAGTGGACAATGTTACCCATTCTTTGTCCTGGCTAGAGTGGCTAGACTTCTGCCTGGTGCAGGTTTCTGCTGTGTGCCCAAGGACTGTTGGTTGATCTAGGAAATACCAGCTTGTGGATATCAAGAATGTCAGGGCTTGTTACCCTGGTCTTCCAATAAGTTCCCCACAACTCTCAAGCGCATGCACCACCGCATGCGAGTTTATTCAACTGCTGGGTGAATTCCCAAACCTCACCAAGCCTACATTCTAGACTACAGACACAAAACGTGGGCTCGAGCACCACATTCCCACAACTGGCCCACCAGTCCGTGCCCGCACACACAGACTGGACCCGGAAAAGCTGGCAATTGCAAAGGCTGCATTTGCCAATATGGAAAGACTTGGCATTGTATGCTGCTCAAGTACCCAATGGGCTTCGCTCCTCCATATGGTCTCTAAATATGATCATGGTCACCACCCCTGACTGTTACCCGGTCCCACAAATCCGAGATTTTTTGGCACAATTAGCCGGAAAGCTAATTTTTTCCAAAGTCACTTTAGTTAGGAGCTACCATCAGGTACCTGTGTGCCTGGACTTTCCCAAAACAACTGTGATAACCCCATTTAGCCTCTTTGAGTTTTTGCGCCTGCTGTTTGAGCTGAAAAATGCAGTACAGACTTTCCAACAGCTGATGAACTCAGTATTAAAAGACAGATTTTCTTTTTGTCTACCTGGAAGACATACTTGTCTCCTGTGCATCGAAATTTGAATGCGTATCTCATCTCTGTACACTTTTCAAGCGCTTAAGCCAACACAGTTTGACTATTAACTGCTAAATCTCAGTTTGGGTTGTCAACCATTGACATTCTTGGCCATCACATCTCCACAGAAGGTGCGAAACCACTCCATCAAAAGTAGCCGCTATTAGAGAATTCCCACCACTTCACACTACAGGAGTTTTCAAGTATGGTGAATTTCTATCACCACTTCATTCCACGAGCTGCTGAACTTGTGCTCCCGCTGCATAGTACATTAGGCAATGCCCCTAATCAAGTGCTTGACTGGTCAGCAAACATGACCAGGGCATTTGATGATGCCAAACAAGCTCTTTCCAACATGACCCGACTGATGCATCCGCCTCCCAATGCACCTGTAGCCATTTAGTCATTACTACTGACATTTCAGACTATGCTGTGGTTGGAGATGTGTGCAGCTGCTCACCTTCTTCACCCGGAAGTTCCATCATCCCAAAATGAAGTAAAGCACATTTGACCACAAGCTTCTTAGTCTCTATCTGGCTGCCCACCATTTTCTAGAGGGTCGCCATTTCACAGCGTTCATTGACCATTAACCCCTCATGCATATGATTGACAAAATATTATACCCTCAGTCTGCATGGTAACAATGCCACCTGGCCTACATATCAGAGTTCGCAACTGATTTACAACATATAGAAACATAGAAAGCATACAGCACAATACAGGCTCTTCAGCCCACAAAGCTGTGCTGAACATGGCCCTACCTTAGAACTACCTAGGCTTTACCCATAGCCCTCTACTCTTCTAAGCTCCATGTAGCCATCCAGGAGTCTCTTAAAAGACCCTATTGTTTCCGTCTCCACTGCCGCTGCTGGCAGCCCATTCCATGCACTCACCACTCTCTGCATAAAAAACTTACCCCTGACATCTCCTCTGTACCTACTTCCAGGCACGTTAAAACTGCCCCTCTCGTGCTAGCCATTTCAGCCCTGGGGAAAAGCCTCTGACTATCCACACGATCAATGCCTCTCATCATCTTATACACTTCTAACAGGCCACCTCTCATCCTCCGTCACTCCAAGGAGAAAAGGCCGAGTTCACTCAACCTATTCTCTTAAGGTATGCTCCCCAATCCAGGCAACATCCTTGTAAATCTCCTCTGCACCCTTTCTATAGTTTCCACGTCCTTCCTATAGTGAGGCGACCAGAATTGAGCATAGTACTCCAAGTGGGTCCTGACCATGGTCCTATATAGCTGCAACATTACCTCCCAGCTCTGAAACTCAGTCCCACGATTGATGACTTCTTAACCACAGAGTTAACCTGCATAGCAGCTTTGAGTGTCCTATGGGCTCAGACCCTAAGATCCCTCTGATCCTCCACACTGCCAAGAGTCTTAACATTAATACTATATTCTGCCATCATATTTGACCTACCAAAATGAACCACCTCACACTTCTCTGGGTTGAACTCCATCTGCCACTTCTCAACCCAGTTTTGCATCCTATCAATGTCCCACTGTAAGCTCTGACAGCCCTCCACACTATCCACAACACCTCCAACCTTTGTGCCATCAGCAAACTTACTAACCCATCCCTCCACTTCCTTACCCAGGTCATTTATAAAAATCACAAAGAGTAGGGGTCCCAGAACAGCTCTCTGAGGCACACCACTGGTCACTGACCTCCATGCAGAATATGACCTGTCTATAACCACTCTTTGTCTTCTGTGGGCAAGCCAGTTCTGGATCCTCAAAGCAATGTCCCCTTGGATCCCATGCCTCCTTACCTTCTCAATAAGCCTTACCTGGGGTACCTTATCAAATGCCTTGCTAAAATCCGTATACACTACAGCTACATCTCTACCTTCATCAATGTGCTTAGTCACATCCTCAAAAAATTCAATCAGACTCGTAAGGCACAACCTGCCTTTCACAAGGCCATGCTGACTATTCCTAATCGTATTATGCCTCTCCAAATGTTCATAAATCTTGCCTCTCAGGAGCTTCTGCCTTTCAGGTTCCAAGGTTGTCAAGCCAAGAAGTGGTAGTGGGGACAAGCTCTCACTACCTAAAAGTGTTCCTCATGGCATGTGCCTCAAATAGCCTCTGACAACCAAGTCCAACTCCTGGCCTTCTCATGTGGCTTAGCCTCTAAGCCCAGCGGAACTGTTTCTACTAACAGGAGAAGGGGCGAAGGCAGGTCCTGGCACCTTAAAACCAGTGCTTCGGGTAGAGCTCGTCAGCCTGGGAAGGCAGTCCATCTAAGAGAGGGAAAACTCTGATTTCAAACCTCCGCTGCCTTGCGGCCATACGCGCTTATGGGAAAGGCTTCAGGAGTAAACTCTGAGGACAAATCCGGAGAGCTGGAGACCCTAAGGCAATCCGACGTTGCTTTCAACCTTGCTCTGGCGACTCCTGCGACATCACTGGTGCAAGCTGTATTGGCCCTTGGCCTTCCCTTGGACAACATCGATGTCATGGAGAGGGGAGATTTGCTGCATGGGCAACTGCTGGTCTTCCATACAACCTTGCCCAGGCCTGCGCCCTGGAGAGACTGAAACAAGACTTCCCAGGCGCAGATCCATGGTCTTGCGAGACTAACGGATGCCATCCATCAGGATCATCACCATCAACTTACGAACCACAGAAGTAAAGCTATAATTTCCTGGGCTATCCCTACTCCCTTTCTTGAATAAGGGAACAACATCTGCAACCCTCCAATCCTCCGAAAGCTCTCCCGTCCTCATTGATGATGCAAAGATCATGGCCAGAGGCTCAGCAATTTCCTCCCTCACTTCCCATAGTAGTTGGGGTACATCCCGTCCGGACCTGGTGACTTATCCAACTTGATGCTTTCCAAAAGCTCCAGCACATCCTCTTTCTTAATATCTACATTCTGAAGCTTTTCAGTCCACTGTAAGTCATCCCTACAATCATATAACCATATAACAATTACAGCACGGAAACAGGCCATCTCGGCCCTTCTAGTCCATGCCGGACTCTTACTCTCACCTAGTCCGACTGACCTGCACTCAGCCCATAACCCTCCATTCCTTTCCTGTCCATATAGCTGTCCAATTTAACTTTAAACGACAACATCAAACCTGCCTCAACCACTTCTGCTGGAAGCTCATTCCACACAGCTACCACTCTCTGAGTAAAGAAGTTCCCCCCCATGTTACCCCTAAACTTTTGCCCTGTAACTCTCAACTCATGTCCTCTTGTTTGAATCTCCCCCACTCTCTATGGAAAAAGCCTATCCACGCCAACTCTATCTATCCCCCTCATAATTTTAAATACCTCTATCAAGTACCCCTTCAACCTTCTACACTCCAAAGAATAAAGACCCAACTTGTTCAACCTTTCTCTGTAACTTAGGTGATGAAACCCAGGTAACATTCTAGTAAATCTTCTCTGTACTCTATTTTGTTGACATCTTTTCTATAATGCGGTGACCAAAACTGTACACAATTCTCCAAATTTGGCCTCACCAATGCCTTGTACAATTTCAACATTACATCCCAACTCCTATATTCAAAGCTCTGATTTATAAAGGCCAGCATACCAAAAGCTTTCTTCACCACCCTATCCACATGAGATTCCACCTTCAGGGAACTATGCACCATTATTCCTAGATCCCTCTGTTCTTCTGCATTCTTCAATGCCCTACCATTTACCATGTATGTCCTATTTTGATTAGTCCTACCAAAATGTAGCACCTCACATTTATCAGCATTAAACTCCATCTGCCATCTTTCAGCCCACTCTTCTAACTGGCCTAAATCTTTCTGCAAGCCTTGAAAACCTACTTCATTATCCACAACTCCACCTAACTTAGTATCATCTGCATTCTTACTCATCCAATTGACCACCCCATCATCCAGATCATTAATGTAAATGACAAAATAACATTGGACCCAGTACAGATCCCTAAGGCACACCGCTAGTCACCGGCCTCCAATCTGACAAACAGTTAACCACCATCACTCTCTGGTGTCTCCCATCCAGCCACTGCTGAATCCATTTTACTACTTCAATATTAATACCTAACGATTGAACCTTCCTAACCAACCTTCCATGTGGGACCTTGTCAAAGGCCTTACTGATGTCCATATAGACAACATCCACCGCTTTACCCTCGTCAACTTTCCTCAAAAAATTCAATAAGATTTGTCAAACATGACCTTCCACGCATAAATTCATGTTGCCTGTTCCTAATCAGACCCTGTCTATCCAGATAGTTATATATACCATCTCTAAGAATACTTTCCATCAATTTACCCACCACTGATGTCAAACTCACAGGCTGATAATTGCTAGGTTTACTCTTAGAACCCTTTTTAAACAATGGAACAACATGAGCAATACGCCAATCCTCCGGCACCTTCCCCGTTTCTAATGACATTTGAAATAATTCTGGCAGAGCCCCTACTATTTCCGCACTAATTTCCCTCAAGGTCTTAGGGAATATCCTGTCAGGACCCGGAGACTTATCCACTTTTATATTCCTTAAAAGCTCCAGTACTTCCTCTTCTTTAATCATCATAGTTTCCATAACTT
Source organism: Mobula hypostoma (assembly GCF_963921235.1). NCBI lineage: Eukaryota > Metazoa > Chordata > Chondrichthyes > Myliobatiformes > Myliobatidae > Mobula > Mobula hypostoma. The sequence goes on from NC_086125.1 coordinate 20,761,900, forward strand.
CCCTACCTGTTTCCCTATCTTACACAATTCAATATCCTTCTCCACAATTCAATATCCTTCTCCTCAATATACCGAAGAAAAGAAATTGTTCAGAATCTCCCTCATCTCTTTTGGCTCCACACATAGCTGTCCACTCTGATTCTCTAAGGGACCAATTTTATTCCTCACTATCCTTTTGCTATTTATATAATGGTAGAAACCCTTGGGATTTATTTTCATCTTACTTGCCAAAGCAACCTCATATCTTCTTTTAGCTTTTCTAATTTCTTTCTTAAGATTCTTTTTACATTCTTTATATTCCTCGAGCACCTCATTTACTCCATGCTTGTAGATATCTCTCGTTTTCCGAACTATGTTTCCAATTCCCCCTGAAAACCATGGCTCTCTCAAACTTTTAACCTTTCCTTTCAACTTAAGAACATAAAGATTCTGTACTCTCAAAATTTCACCTTTAAATGACCTCTATTACATTCCTCCCATAAAAAATTGCCCCAATCCACTCCTTCAAAATCCTTTTACATCTCCTCAAAGTTAGCCTTCCTCCAATCAAAAATCTCAACCCTGGGTCCAGACCTATCCTTCTCCATAATTATATTGAAACTAATAGCATTGTGGTCATTGGACCTGAAGTGCTCCCCAACACAAACCTCCGTCACCTGACCTATCTCATTCCCTAACAGGAGATCTAACACTGCCCTTCTCTCATTGATACCTCTATGTATTGCTGCAAAAAACTATCCTGCACACATTTTGCAAACTCAAAACCATCTAGCCCTTCTACAGTATGGGCTTCCCAGTCTATGTGTGGAAAATTAACATCTCCCACAATCACAACCTTGTGCTTACTAAAAATATCTGCTATCTCCTTACAAATTTGCTCCTCCAATTATCGCTCCCCATTTGGTGGTTGATAATACACCCCCATAAGTGTTACTACACCTTTCCCATTCCTCAATTCCACCCAAATAGCCTCCCTAGACGAGCCCTCTAATCTATCCTGCTAGAGCACCGCTGTAATATTTTCTCTGACAAGCAATGCAAACACCTCCCCCTCTTGTCCCTCTGATTCTATCATACCTGAAGCAATTAAATCCAGCAATATTTAGTTGCCAATCACACCCCTCCTGTAACCATGTTTCACTAATAGCTACCACATCATACTTCCAGCTATCAATCCATGCCTTAAGCTCATCCACCTTTCTTATAATGCTCCTAGCATTATAATAAATGCATTTAAGAAATTTTCCACCTCTTACTCTCTGTTTATCACCAATGGTGCAAACAACTTTACTATTTTCTTTTTCTTCCTTATTTCCTACATCTGTTCCTACACTCTGGTTCCCCTCCCCCCTCTTATCTAGTTTAAATCCACCGGAGCCTCTCTAGCAAACCTACCTGCAAGAATATTTGTCCCCCTCCAGTTCAGATGTAAACCGTCCTGCCAGAACAGGTCCCACCTTCCTTGGAAAACTGCCCAAATATCTATAAATCTGAAGCCCTCCCTCCTGCACCATGTCTTCAGCCACGTGTTGATCTGCGCTATCTTACTATTTCTAAACCCGCCTGCACGTGGCACTGGTAGCAATCCTGAGATTGCTATTCTGGAGGTCCTGTCCTTTAACTTGGCGCCTAACTCCCTAAACTCACCTTTCAGGACCTCCTCACTCTTCCTACCCACGTCATTGGTCCCTACATGGACCACGACATCCGGCTGCTCACACTCCCTTTTGAGAATACCGAGAACTCGATCCGAGATATCGCTGACCTTGGCACCAGGGAGGCAACAAGCAACAGGCAACAGGCAATCACCAAGATCCTTTTCTGTAGTGAATACTGTAGCAAAGTATTCATTAGGTACCTCCGCTATCTCCTCCGGTTCCATACACACTTTTCCACTGTAACACTTGATTGGTCCTATTCTCTCACATCTTATCTCCTTGCTCTTCAGATACTTATAGAATGCCTTTGGGTTCTCCTTAATCCTGTCCACCAAGGCCTTCTCATGGCCCCTTCTGGCTCTCCTAATTTCATTCTTAAGCTCTTTCCTGCTAACCTTATAATCTTCTAGATTCATCTCATTACCTAGTTTTTTTGAACCTTTCGTACATTCTTCTTTTCTTCTTGACTAGATTTACAACAGCCTTTGTGCACCATAGATCTTGTACCCTACCATCCTTTCCATGTCTCATTGGAACGTACCTACTCAGAACCCCACGCAAATATCCCCTGAACATTTGCCACATTTCTTCTGTACATTTCCCTGAGAACATCTGTTTCCAATTTATGCTTCCAAGTTCCTGCCTGATAGCCTCATATTTCGCCTTACTCCAATTGAATGTTTCCCTAACTTGTCTGTTCCTATCCCTCTCCAATGCTATGGTAAAGGAGAAAGAATTGTGATCACTATCTCCAAAGTGCTCTCCCACTGAGAGACCTGACACCTGACCAGGTTCATTTCCCAGTACCAGATCAAGTACAGCCTCTCCTCTTGTAGGCTTAACTACATATTGTGTCAAGAAACTTTCCTGAGCACACCTAACAAACTCCACCCCATCTAAACCCCTCTGTCTAGGGAGATGCCAATCAATATTTGGGAAACTAAAATCTCCCACCACAACAACCCTGTTATTATTACTCCTTTCCAGAATCTGTCTCCCTATCTGCTCCTCGATGTCCCTGTTACTATTGGGTGGACTATAAAAAACACCCAGTAGAGTTATTGACCCCTTCCTATTCCTAACTTCCACACACAGAGACTCCGTAGACAACCCCTCCATGATTTCCTCCTTTTCTGCAGGCGTGACACTATCTCTGATCAACAGTGCCACGCCCCCACCTCTTTTCTCCCTCCCTATCCTTTCTGAAACATCTAAAGTAGGGGTCACCAACCGGCCGATCTTTCAGACTTTCCCAGCAGATCCTGAAGAAAAATCAAAAATAAATACACAAATACTGTTGTAATGTGAGCATTATAAAAGTAAGTAATACCAATTAGGATAATGGTAAGACAGCAATATTTTCACTGAAAAGCTGTTTGTAAAGAGAGATTGTTTCCGGGTTGCGGGGGTTTAGTTCCGTTCTTTCTGCCCAGTGGGCATGTGTGTAACTCCCCCGCCATGCACCAGGTTTTCAGCGTAGCCTGTGCTGCATCAAAGTCACCAATCAGATTAGGGATAAGAGTACTGACTGTCGCAAACGTCAATATACGGCAGTGGTCCCCAACCTCCGGGTTGCGAAGCAGGCAGGGGTGCAGCAGTAGTCGGGATGCACACAGCACATTTTTAAGAAAAAAAGCCGAAATAAACAAGCTAATTAATTAGGTGCTGCCCGGCACATAAATGGCGCCTCAGATCAGAGGCGACGCAATCGGCAATCGCTCGTGATATCCTGATAGCATGGCGGAGGCTCCACGAAAGAAGGCGAAAACATACAAATTCCATCCAGAATGGAAAGAGGAATTTCCATTTACCTTGGTGAAAGACAAGTGTGTATGTATGTTGTGCCACCAAACACAGGCACTGACTAAAAGAGGGAATCTGGAGCGGCACCACAACACCAACCACCGGGAATTTAAAGGCACCTACCCCACAAAGAGTGCAATTCGTGCCTGGAAAGTTGAGCTGAAATCGGGGTTAAAGGCCCAGCAATCGTTTTTCACAAAACATGCTGCTCAAAATAAGGCTGCTATTGAAGCATCATTTCGTGTAAGTCACCTTTTGGCTGAACACAAGAAGCCTTTTACAGATGGCGATTTATTCAAGGAAGCAATGGCCATTACCGCAGAGACTGTTTTTAATGACTTTAAAAACAAAAACGGCATCACAACCACAATACATAATAGACCGCTTGGCACTGCAACAGTGACAAGGAGGGTAGAGTCACCATCAGAGGATGTGAATATTTTTCACTACAGTTCGATGAATCCCTGGATGTAATGCAAACAGCTCAGCTTGTTGTATTTGTCAGAATAGCTTTCCAGGATTTTACAACAAGGGAGGACTTCCTCACTCTTTTGCAATTAAAGGAAAGAACGAGAGGTGAGGATATTTACAATGAGTTTTAAAAAACGTCCGTGAAAATGACATCCCCATTCATAAACTGGTGGCAATTACTACTGATGGGGCCGAGCAATGCGCGGTGTGTGCGTTGGTTTTATAGCACTAAAAGTCGGTGCCTACTTCGGGTCAACATCTATGTGAAATTGTATTTTCACAGATGAAAATTATTAAATCTAAGTACAGGAGCTGACTTACTGACAGACACCTCTCTAGGGTTGCCAACTTTCTTACTCCCAAATAATGGACAAAAGTAGATGTCAAATCCCGAGAAATACTAGCATGACCATGAAGCCTTGAGCGGGCACCTGTGTGCGCATGCGCGTACGTGCCGATTTCTTCTCTTTACCCCACCAATCGGTTTTGGCTTAATTTTCATTATTTCTACTTTATATAGGCTGTGTATTTATCATATCATTCCTGCTTTTACTATATATTAGTGTTATTTTAGGTTTTATGTGTTATTTGGTATGATTTGGTAGGTTTTTTTTGGGTCTGGGAATGCTCAAAATTTTTTTCCATATAAATTAATGGTAATTGCTTCTTCGGCGTAAAGCATTTTGGCACGAAAGGTTTCATAGGAACGTTCTACCTTAGCGGGGGAAATACGGAACAGCTGGCAACCCTACACCTCACAGACTGTCCCAGACTGGCTGTCTGTAGTTATGAGCCAAATTTCAGGGAACTAGCAGAAAGTATTCAGCCCCAGTCATCACACTGAGTGCAACAGTCAATTTTTATTCATTTATTTTTGGCGTTGAAATAAAATTAAATAATGAAACTTAGAATTAAAGGTGTGAAGTATTGTAATATTCTTAAAGAAAGACAGCTATGGCCTGTTTGCTATGCTAGTTACAGTGTTTTCTTGTTTGAATTAATTTGAAAGTTTGACAAAAGTATTTTGTGTAATTCAAATACAATTCGCCCAAATAAAAGGCCTCAAATTGGAAGTACAATCTGAGCTGTTTTTTCTCTAAATGATTTAGTAGGTAGATCTTGCCTTTCACTGAGGTCGAGGTAGGGGATCTTGGGCTTAAAAAGGTTGGTGACCACTAATCTAAAGACCAGCACTTGAAGTAGCCATTCCTGCCCCTGCACCATCTAAGTCTCTGTAATGGCCACAACATCATAGCTCCAAGTGCTGATCCACACTCTAAGTTCATCTGCTTTATTCAAAATACTCCTTGCATTAAAATAGACACATCTCAAACCATCGGTCTGAGTGTGTCCCTTCTCTATCACCTGCCTATCCTTCCTTTCGCACTGTCTCCAAGTTTTCTGTACTTGTGAGCCAACCTCCCTTTCCTCCGTCACTTCAGTTCGGTTCCCACCACAAGGTGGATACTGAAGCAGTGGCCAGCCATTGAGGCCATACACATAGGGGTTGACTATGCCGGCATGCCAACAGACCAAGCTACTGACCCAGGGGTCCCGGCTTACCAAACAACAGTCATGGGCCTACGGTTGGCTGACATTCAGTTTGGGGTAGTGGGTTTTCTTTCCTGTGCAATGACTCAGTCGCCTTTGTCCCATAGTGCCTGCAAACTGGTAGCAGGTTGTTTTTAACTCCATACATGTCTTTTTGCATCCAGGTCAGAAGGCCTCATGGAAACTGGGTGCACTAAAGTTTGTTTGTAACACCCTGGGAAAGGTTTTACTGCTATCGTAATGTTGTTTCTGTAGAAGCAGTGTTTGGGTTAAGATTAGAGATAACAGGCGCTTTGGAATGTGAGCTGTCCGATGAAGGGAGTGTGTTTTCGTGTTGTGTGCCTGACACCGGGGTGAGCTGGGTCCTTTGTTCAGCAGGAGGTGAAGGGAGATGCTGGAGAGAAGAGGTCGTAGGACCTGACCCAGAGTGGGGTCATGACTCGACAAAGCCCAGGGAGTTCGAAGGAGGATCGGCAAAGAGGAAAGCGTGAGCTCCAGCTTGTGCACATTAGACTGTTTCATTAAAATGGGCCCTTTTCTTTTTTTCTTTACTATAATTCTTTATAAGGCTAAATCATGTAATTGTATACAGTCTACTGTCTGTGATTTCATGGCACTTATTTGTAACAGGGTAACAAATCATGCAGCATCCACACAAATGGGGTTTCGGGGTTTTGCACTTCAATCTCACACATTTGGCGGGGCTGGAGATTGTATTCCCTAGACTTACACAGCCGACAGAACCAGAGCGTTTCAATGGTATTAGAAAGGACGTGCGTGATTGGAGTGCAGTCTGTGTGCAGTGCCAGTGAGCAAAAATTAACCGTCATGTTCAGGCATCATTGGCACCTTTTGTGGTCCCTAAGCGACAGTTTACCCATGTCAATGTGGACCTTGCTGGTCCCCTTTCATCCCCCCCCCGCCACCTGTGGTTTTACATACCTCCTTACCATGGTGGACCATACAACCAGGTGGCCAGAGGTCACCCCTCTAGCATTGACTTTGGCCACAGACGTGGCTCGGGCATTCATCTGCACCGGGTTGCTCGGTTTGGCACCCCATCTGTTATTTCTCTGACCGGGGACCCCAGTTCATCTCAAACCTCTGGGCTGCGTTGGCCCAGAATCTCGCATTAGGCTACAGCACACCGTAGCATATCACCCACAGTCCAATGGCCTATGTGAGCACTTTCACCACTCCTTAAAGGCTGCTCTGAGGGCTTCCCTGAGCTTTCCCTGAAGAAAGAGTGTTGGCATGATCGTTTCCTGTGGGTCTTGCTGGGGCTCAGAGCAGCTCCAAAAGAGGACTCGCAGTCATCCACGGCCAAGTTGGTATATGGGCAGCCATTCCGAGGGCCGGGTGATTTTATTCCAGACTGCCTGGTCAGCCTCTCAACAGCAATCCACCTCATCAATAAATTCAATTCCTCTGCACCTGTTCCTACCTCCCATCACTCTTAGATTCCTGTTAACCTACATTCCGCCTCGCTTGTTTCTTGTCCGCCATGATGCACACCAACATCTCTTTGGGCCCCCTTACAATGACCCATTCTGTGTTTTGAAACAGAGAGAACAGACTTTTCTCATATATAGGAGGGGTAAACCAGAATGCATTTCAGTAGATCGCCTTAAGCTAGTTTTGAAGGATTCTGCCACCATGCTCCTGCTGTCACGACATGAATGGGTCAACAAGCCTCTGGACGAGCTAGAGGCACCTACTGTTCCTCCAACCATGGAGCATAGGACCCGAGCCAGCCAGCTCATCCAAGCTCCCAATGCCAGTTTTAGTGAATTCTGGGGGAGTGGAGGGGGGCCCGTGTAGGGTAATATAATTGATGAAAATGTACAGAATTCACAACCACAGACATTGAGTTGGGATTCACTTTAAAAGGCGGGTCTGACATGATGACGTGATCACCTAAAGTACTTTTACCGTGCTCTGTCTTCAGTTTTTTTGGAGTCCAATGAATGGCTTGTTACTGGTTTCTTCTTAAACATAAAACACCTCAAGCCATTTTATTTGCAAAAACATACACATGGACCCTGTCTGCCCCGAGGGAAACTCTACTCCCTGTCAGCTCCAGAACGGGTGACCGTGGAAGAGTAGATCGTGACGCCCTAACGTCAGATTTCATCTGCCCTCCCCGATTCCCTGCTTCTACAGGCTTCTTTATCCTGGTGAAAAAGAATGGCGGTCTCTGAGCATGTGTAGATTCTCAACATCTCAATGAGATCACAGAGAAGAACTGGTACCCCTTGCCGCTGATGGTCACGGCTTTCGTGTTGCTGCAGGGGTCAACTGTCTTTACTGGTGGGCCTCTAAATTGCATATAACTTGGTCCGCATTCGGGAGGGTGATGAATGGAAGACTGCTTTTAACGCCCCGCTGGCCACAAAGAGTATCTCATGATGATGTTCAGTTCAGTCAATGCTCTTGCCATTTTCCAGGCCCTTACCAATGATGTTCTGCGAGAGAAGCTACATCACTCTGTCCTTGTGTACCTGGATGATATACCCATCTTCTCCAAGACATACAATGGACACGTCTAACATGTTTGACAGGTCCTTCGATGTTTACTCCAAAACCAGCTATTCGTCAAACTGGAGAATTTGCTCGGGTTTACTGTCTCTAAGGGGAATCTGCAGATGGGCCCGAGTAAGACCTAGCCCATCAGGGATGGGCCTCAACCTACCACGATCAAGCAGCTCCAGCAGTTCTAGGATTTGCTCATTTTTACTGGAGGTTCATCCACAGCTTGCTCCATTGTAGCAGCCCTCGCTGCTCTGACTAAGGGAACCTACGGCCCATTTCACTAGACCCCAGAAGCCAAGGTACCTTTCCAGGAATTGAAAACTCGCTTCACAAAAGCTTCCATCCATGTTCTCCCTGGCCCAGGACTGCCATTCATTTTTGAAGTAGGCACCTCAGGTGTTGGGGTTGGGGCAGTTCTTTTGCAACGATGCCTGTCTGACCAAAAACTCCATCCCTGTGCTTTCTTCCCCCAATGACGCTCTCCTGCAGAGAGGAATTATGACATAGGGAATAGAGAGCTACTACTACTACGTCGACTCAGGCCTAGGGGGCCAGCGTCGGGCACGATGACGGATTCTTCTCTTCTCCCTCTCCCTCATCAGTGTGTTCAGTTCATCTACATTAGTCGCGCCGCTGTCTTCTAGGAGCATGTTGACCATAGTCTTGGGAGGGCACCTAGGGTTCATCCTCCCAGGCTTGGTCTCGCATATGATGACTAGGCTGGCAGGTAGCTCAGGGTGGCGTAGTCAGTGCCCTGCTAGTTGCAGTCTTCTCACCTTGATTTTAGTGGTGAGTTATTTTAGTAGGTTGTTATAGAGCTCGACGTTCGTCATGTGCTGTTGCCAACTCACGTCAAGAGCCATCTGGAGCATTTGTGTATAGCAACCATCTAGAGACTTTCGCATCGTCTTGGTGAGTGTCCACATCTCGTATCTGTACGTGAGAATGGACTCTATGACTGCTATGAAAATCCTCTTTATAAGCCCTCTGGTCAGGTTTGACTTCCAGATTTCCTTCATGTTGTTCATAGCCCTTCACGTCAGCGCCTTCTGTATCTTTATGTCCTTCTCCGAACTCATCATTCTTGACCCGAGATACTTGTAGTCAAAGACTTTCTTAATGGTATCATTCTCTGCAGTCTAGAGAGTACCATCATCACAGTTAAACGCCACGTACTCTGTCTTTTTAGCGTTTAGGTGAAGTCCAACTTTATTGCACTCAGCTTCCACGTTTGTCAGTAGAGAGCTGTTGGCAGTCAAATGAGCACTGGAAGAGTGGAAACATTAGCTGGAGTGGGCTAAACATCCATTTGTGGTCTAGACCAATCACAAGATCCTGGCCTAGATTCAAGGGGAGAAGTAACTAAATTCATGCCAGGTTTGATGGTCTCTTTTAACACTTTTGATTTTATCATTACCTACTGTGCAGGTCTGAAGAATTAGAAGCTGGACACCTTCTCCAGGCAGTTTGAACAACAGGACCTAGTTGCCGTCCCAGAACCCATCCTTCCGAGGTCAAGGATGGTGGCATTGGTCCAGTGGGAGGTTGAGACCATTATTAGGAGAGCACAGCAACAGAAGGCAGATCCAGAGAATGGCCCACCGGGTTGCCTTTATGTCCCTAACTCTGTCTGTTCAGATGTGTTACAGTGGGGGCATGCATTACGTATCGCAGGACACCTGGGGACTGCTCATATGGTGGAGTTCAACAAGAGGCAGTCCTGGTGGCCGGCATGGCTGGGGATGTTAAATCATCGTGGCAGCCTGTCGCATCTGTGGTCAGAAGGAGGAACCCAGATCATGTCCACAGGAGGCTGTTACAGCCGCTGCCCAATCCTTCCTGTCCCTGGTCCCATATCTCGTGGACTTCATTACTGGTCTGGCACCATTACGAGGTAGCACCATGATTACGGTGGTGGTGGACTAGTTCTTCAAGGCCTGACACTTTGTGCCTCTACCTAAGCCCTTCTCTCAGCTTGGGAGACGGCCAACCGTATGTGGCAACACATGTTTAGAGTGCATGGCTTTCCCTGGAATGTTGTTTCCGACTGCGGCCCTCAGTTCACCCCCTGGTTCTGGAGGGACTTCTGTCAGCTCATTGGAGCTACGGTCAGCCTCTCATCGGATTTTGCCCCTAGTCCATTGAGCACATGGAGAGGACCAACCAGGTCCTAGAGAAGACCCTGAGGGGACGTGTTGGGTAACCCAACCATTTGGAGTGATCATCAGCTCTGGGAAAGTTTGCTCAGAATATTCTGCGACACTCTTCAACGAGTAGGTGTCATGATCAACAGGTCTAGCTCTCCACCAAAGACCTTCCTCTGCAGGTTACCTCTCAGAAACTGGCACCACGCTACATCAGACTGTACAACCCCGTCACTTACCGTCTCCAGCTGCCTGACGCCATGCGTATCAACTCCACCTTCCGTTTCTCCCTTCTGAGGCCCCTTCTGTGTGGTCTGCTGGCACCAGTCCTGAGACTGCCCCCAGCTCCTCACATCATCGACGGTTAGCTGGGGTACATCTGGCGGCTTCTGGATTCCCGTCTGGTTTGTGACCCAGAGCAAAGGCTGCGGGTTCCCTCCCGTGATACCCTGGACCCGGACCTGATCTGAAACACCCACTGCCACCACCCAGATCACCCTGGGCCATCAGGTGCCGGTCACAGGGGGTAGGGTCCTGTCGGGCTTTGATCTGACCACTGCGACACACCAGAGCCCTCCACTCCTCTTCCCCAATTATTAATTGATCATTTTCACCAGTCTCTTGTTTCAGTTACCAGTTTATCTGTGCCTTGTGTCTCTAGTTAAGTTCCCTCTGCTTTGTTTGTTTTTGTTCCGTCTTAAGTCTACCTACCCTGTGTGAAGTGATTGTCAAGTGAGTTTTCTACAAACCAATCCTCAGGTAAAGATCTTTTATTCAACTCCATGCTCAGTTCTGGTCTTCTCTGCACTTGAATCCACCTGGTAGTCTACTGGTTAAAGGTACGGAACGTTGCCATAACAACCTGGATTCAAACCCAGCCTGGCAACCACCTGTGTTATAGAAGGTCCATGTTCAAGTGAGATCAGGGTGAAAACTGACAATAAATGTCATTAACTTTCACTCTCTTCTCACTACTAATATCAGCAGGAAGTACAGGGAACCTTAGGTCCCACACTACTAGATTCAGAAACGTTTATTACCCTACAATCATCAGGCTCTTGGACCAGTGTGTGATTGTTATTGTTAATTGCTGTTTAACTGCATGAGCAGATCGGTGTAATATCACAGTAGTGCTCTGGGCGATGTGTGTCTAATCCCCGTATGGCAATCTGCATATAAAATAATGATTCTTTGGAAATAAAATAATAACTCTGTCAAATGATCATATAAACCCCTAACTGGTTAATTGCAGTGGAGACGCAAAGCTGCCCATGCTGTAGGAACTCAGCCAGTACAGCAGCATCTGTGGGAGGAAAGGAAATATCAATGTGTTGTTTCAAAACCCTGTATCAGAACTGATGAAGTGCGTGCACCATGTCCCGGATGTGGGTGGGAAGGGCCTGGACAAGAAGAGACAGGAAAGAGTGAAGGTTTGGTGGGACATTGCAGTTTGTTATGATACAGTCTGGATCCTGTGATCTGGGCCAAGATATGACTCTAGTTTCATATGTAAGAATGATCTGGTGTATCCCAGCAAGGCTCCCATCTATATCTAACAGAAGGCTTACCTGTATGGGAGTTCATCTAATGTAAGACTGTATCCTTTAAAGAGGTAACTCACATCACTGACTCAAGGGAAAATAGGGATGGTCAATAAATATGGGGTTTCTCAAGCAAGGTTCAGCTGGCCTTGTCAGCTATGACCATTTTCAGGAATTAATTAAAAATGAATTCTCGCAATGTAATCAACAACTCAAAAGAAAGGCAGGTCTTTGTTTTGATGATATACTGGTGAGTGTAATAAAGGCTGTCATCTCTTTATGGAACAGGCAGTTACCATATATTAAATTCTGCATCAGAATTACTTAGTACCATCTAATGCTTGTTAGAGACATCATTAATTGAATAAAACCTTGCGTTAGTGGGATGAAATCAACTGTAAACTTTCATAGAATGGGGGCGACAGAGTAGTGTAGTGGTTAGTCGATTACAGCACCAGCAGCTTGGGTTCACTTCTACTGCAGTCTGCAAGGTGTTTGTACTTTCTCCCGTGACTGTGTGGGTTTCCTCCCACTCTCCAAAGATGTACAGGTTAGCAGGTTAATTGACCACCCGGTATAATTGGGTAGTGTGGGCTCATTGGGCCAGAAGAGCCTGTTACCATGCTGTATCTCTAAATTTTAAAAACATTAAAAGCTGTGCGTTCAGTCCAACACCCTCTTTTTGAAAGATACTATTTAAATTGCTTCCAGCACCCTTTCAAACCCCTCTCAAAAATAAACATATAACACAATTTCTCACTCCCTCTTTCTTTTTTGAATTTTCTCACATCTGTATTTTTTTTAATGTGTCTTCTTACAGAGAAAGGGGGAAAAAAGAGTTTCCCTATCTATGAAGCCCTACAATTTTGGATTCTTCCTATAATCCTCCTCTTTGAGAAAACCCTGCTTCTCTAAACTCTAACCTTTTTGCTCACAGATATCCTAAAGTACATGACTGTAGAGTGAGTTACAGGACAAAAATTAAGTCGGTTATCATCGGAAATTCTGCAGAAATAGCACAGAATTATATTGATCATACATAAGAAAAACACTATTTAGTTAATACTTGTATATATGCACCTATAAACTTTCTCCGACTCTTCTTTTTCAATTTTTATCCCTCTATCCGTTCTTCCTCATGACTTTATCTACGTTTATGGATTCAAATGCATCTGTGATATATGGAACAACTATTAATCACCATAATGAACTGCATATTCCCACCCACCTCCAGCCAGAAAATGTCTTTTGCTGTATGTATGATTGATCATCTTAATCTCATGGCTCCTAGTCTGTTACAGAACCTTCTCTGTTCCTGCCCCGATAAACCCTGCTGTAATTACTATCAAATCACTGTAACCAATTCTCTTCTAAGGGAATTCCAATCTGTTCATTTTTCCTGAAAGAAATGACCTCCTATAGTTCAGTAAGCAGTCTTGAGAATCTTTTCTGTACCTTCTCATGTACTTTGTTATCCTTTTCTAATATAGATACCAGAATATTTTTCATTAAGTATATTCAAAACGGATAAGGATAAATGGTTAGATCAATGATTCCCTAAGGGGGCATTAGGGAAAATAGAAGTTGTTTGGAGTTGTTCAGGATTCATGGGGGGCAGCGTGCGGTAAGTGGCACCCTAACTGGAGGCACGAGACCCTACCGACCGTTAGTAGAGCAGGCACTTCCAAATAAAAGAATGAGGCTTTAGAACACAAGAAGAACCATAGCTCTGTGGGCAGTGAAATAGAGCCAATCAGTGAACCTGCCAACCCCAAGGATTCCTCTTGAGGTGTTAAAAGCAACCTCAGCTTCATACGTGCAGTCAAGAATCACCTTTGGGGATTATGATAATTTACATGATTGGTCAATTGCGCTAACTGGAATAGTATAAAGGTAGCTTACCGAACACCAGCTCGATCCCAACTAACATTCAGATTCCAATCTGAATCCTTGTCAATGTAGTTTTTGTTGATATCATCTTCATCTTCGCCTCACTGTTCCTTTGCATGGTGCTACCATCATTCAATCCATGTCAACTCACTGCCGTCGTCAATATTCGATAGGCATTCGCAGTTTGTGTTAATTTTTTATTTTGATTTAGCCCCGTTAATGATGGATAAATACATATGGCGAGATCTCTGTGACTCTGAAGGTGGTGGAGCCTTGAATTCTAATCCTGCTAAAAAACAGAAACGACAGAACGTGCATCAATACAATGTACATTCCTGGAGTATGGTTTAATTCCGTTCCCGTCAGATCAGCGACGCCGTATGTGTCCTATTTGTAATACTGTAGTGTCTAATGAAGCCATGAAACCATCAAGGTTGCAGGAACACTTCAGTAAAAGACACCTGGAAAAGGCCTCTTATGATATTACTGTTCCAGAAGATGAAAGAAGCATTTGAAAAGCATTGTCACTAGAGTCATTTGCGAAAGAAAGCTAAAAGAAGACCTTGATAGTGGTCTCATTGCTCCTTATCACATTTCCAAAATGATAGCAAAGTGTGGAAAACCTCATACAATTGGTGAAAGATTAATAATTCCTGCTGTATTAGACGTGCTCACCACTGTTCTCAAAGTAGATGCTAGTATTGTAAAATCAATTCCTCTGAGTAATAACTCTGTAGCTCATCATAAAGACAAAATGAGTGAAGACATTGAGTATCAGCTATGCACAGAGCTACAAAAAACAGAATTTGGGATTTTACTGGATAAGTCTACCGTGCATGACAACGAGCCATTGCTAATGGCATATGTACAGTTTATCAAAAATGGAAAAGTTTATGAAGAGATTCTCTTTTGTAAAAAGTTAAAAACAAATATCAATGGAGATTCAATCTATGATGAGCTGAAAAGGTATATTGGGAATGAAAGTATTCTGATTAGGAACATGATTTCTTGGGCAACAGATGGAGACCATATGGTAGTCTCCAGACCCTTGGTATGAACATAGAATTCTCCAACTTCCAGTAATTCCCTCCCTCTCCCTTCCTCTATCCCTATTTCACTCTACCCCCTCCCCCAGCTCCCTCATGGTTCCGCTTCCTTCTTCTACATTCCTTCCTTCTTCATTGTTTTCAGGGCTATGACGTCGATGCTTCCCCTCCCCCCACCCCTTTGTCTTTCAAATTACTGGTCTATCAACTGACGCTACAAGCATTCTTCAAATCCTTCCCCATCTTTCATTCTTCAGTCCTGACGAGGCGTTCCGGCCTGAAACATTGACTCATCGTTTCTAACTGATGCTGCCCGACCTGCTGAGTTCATCCAGTGTACTGAAAGTGTTACTTTGATCTTTTACAGCATCTGCAGATTATTTTGTGGAGACCATATATGGCAGGTTAGATCTGGTTTAGTGGCATTTATGAAAAAAGAAATTCCAAGTCAGTTTGCAATCCATTGTATAATTCATCATAAACATCTCACAGCCAAAAACCTCAGCTAAGCACAACTCTTGTAATATCCGCTATCAATAAAATTAAAGCTTATCCGTTAAATAGCAGAATATTTCACCAGTTATGCCAAGATAACAATGAAGAGTTTGAATGCCTGCTTCTTCACACTGAAGTGCATTGTCTGTCAAAAGGGCTGCTGCTTAAAACATTTCTTTGATCTTTTTGACACTGTGGCTGAATTTTTGCTCAAAGTTGGTAAGAGTTTGGGAAACAAAATTGAACTTCTATGTGGAGATGCGGCATATCTAGCCTATCTAGATGACAAAATGAACAATCTAAATATGAAATTGCAGGATGAAAATTTCAATTTAATCCAGACAAAAAGTGCAGTGTCCGTTTTTATCGGAAAATTGAAAATACATTAGCAGAACATTGGGAGAAGAATGTTTTTACAGTCTCCCTGCATAGAAGGTATGGCACTCTCTTTCACAGACAGTGATTTGCAAGAGTACTGCTTACACCTGCAGTCACTGAAGAAGGATTTTCAGAATCGATTCAAGGATTTGAACAATCTGGAAATTCCAGACTGGATAATTAACCCATTTCTTTTCAAGGTGGAAGAACAGGAAGAAAGCTTGCAAGAAGAAAGTATCGAAATTCAGAATGATGAAGAAGCAAAAATGCTTTTCAAAAATGTCAACTTTTGTGGTACGTGGCTACAGTTTCATATGAAGTTTCCTGGTCTTTAGAGAAGAGCCAAAATGCTCTTCATTGCATTTCCATCCTCCTACCTTGTAGAAAGAAGCTTCAGTGCAGTGAACCACATACTCACAAAAAACAGAAACCATTTGGACGCTGCTACACATGGGGACTTAAGTATTTTGTTGTCACTCTGAACCAGGTATTTCAATTCTCGCTAAAAACCATCAAGCTCAAGAAGCACATTGATATCAAAGCTGCTGTACAGCGCACAGGTACTGTGTAAGCTAATTTAAAGATGAATAAAAATTAAAAGCAGAATCATTTTGCATATGGTAGACATGTTTTTACACTATGGGGGTGCCAGAAAGTATATTGTGCCTAAGAGGGGCATCGGCAAGTATGAAAGTGCTTTAAGGGGTGTTGGGCTAAAAAAAGTTGGGAAACAATGGGTTAGATTTTAAGGGAATCAAGGGTCCCGGAATCGGCAGTCTGTGCAGATCAATACTGAAGGTCAAAGGCCGATGGCTGGAAGCCCAGGGTCTGCGAGTCCACAGGGGAAGTCATAGGTCCGATATCTGCGAGTCCACTGGAGGCTGGAGGAGGCCTGTTCTGTGTGTGTGTGTGTGTTGTTCTGCTGAACATTGTAGGCATGCTATTTTGATGCCAGAACATGTGGTGACACTTGTGGCCTGCCCCAGCACATTCTTAAGCTGTGTTAGTTGTTAACACAAATGATTCATTTCACTGTATGTTTCAATAATAATAAGTACTTTATTGATTTCTAGTGGGAAATTCTCTCATTACAGCAGCAACATTTAAAAATACACTTAGTGTGCAGATTTAACTAATAATAAAGTACAGAATAATAATATACACAATAATAATTTACCAATATGCAATATACAATGCAAATAAATCTGAATCTGAGAATCAGATACAGAAGTGGAATTCAGGACTACAATTAGTTCAGCCCTAATTGTTTTAAATAGAGGGGATGTACGGTTTACATCTCTTCCTTGTTATGGTCTAATCAATATTTAATGTTTTACAGATTCTGCTTTTCGTTCCCGCTCTTGAAAAAATAACGCAGTTGTTTAGCTGACTCTCTCTCTATGGCCTGAATTACGTGTTGCTGACACTTCAGGAATAAATGGGTTTGAACACTAAATGGTAACAACTTGTGCTTATGTGGTACCTATAACCCGCTTCAAGCAGCCTTCAGGTATACCGGTGCCAGAAAAGAATGTGGTGGCCTGCCTTATTGACTATCATCCAGTCGCACTTACATCCACAGTGATGAAGTGCTTTGAGAGGCTGGCGACAAAACCTATCAAATCCTGCCTGGGAAGTGACTTGGATCCACTCCAATTTGCCTACCGGAGCAACTGGTCCACAGCAGCTGCCATCTCATTGGTTCTTTACTCAGCCCTGGAACATCTGGACAGCAAGGATGCTCTACACTCAGCATTCAGTATGATCATCCCCTTAAAGCTAATCAATAACCTCCAAGGCCTTGGCCTTACTATCTCCTTATGCACTGGATCCTTTACTTCCTCACTTGCAGACCCCAAACAGTTTGGACTGGAACAACATCTCCTCCGTGATCTTTGCACCACAAAGCTGTGTGCGTAGTCCCCTGCTCTACTCGCTTAGCCCAACTGTGTGGCTAAGCACAGCTCCAACGCCATAGTCAAGTTTGCTCATGACACCGCTGTCACAGGCCAAATCGAAGCGGTGATGAAGCAGCATATAGCAGGGAGATGGAAAATCTGGCTGAGTGGTGCCAGAGCATCACCCTCTTGCTCAATGTCAGCAAGCTTATTCTTGACTGCAGGAGCCAGTCCTCATCAGAGGATCAGAGGTAGAGAAGGTCAGCAACTTTAAATGCCTCAATGTTCGTTATTATTTTGGAGGACCTGTCCTGGGCCCCTCACACAGGTGCAATTACAAAGAAAAAATGGCAATGCCTCTACTTCCTTAAGTGTTTACAAAGATTCGGCCTGGCATCTAAAACCTTGACAAACTTCTGCAGAAGGGTAGTGAAGAGTATATTGATTTGCTGCATCGTAGCCTGGTATAGAAACACCAATGCCCTTGAATGGAAAATCCTACAAAATATTCAAAGTTCAAAGTAACTTTATCATCAAAGTACATATATGTTACCATATACAATCCTGAGATTCATTTTCTAGTGGGCATACTCAATAAATCCATAGAATATTAGGCATAACAGAATTACTGAAAGACTACACCAACCTGGGTATTCAATCAGTGTGCAAAAGACAACAAACTGCAAATACAAAAAGAAAGAAATAATAATAAGTACCATAAGCAATAAATATTGAGAACATGAGATGAAGTATCCTTTAAAGTGAATCCATCTGTTGTGGGGATATTTCAATGATGGGGCAAGTGAAGTTGAGTGAAGTTATCCCCTTAGGTTCAAGAGCCTGATAGTTGAGGGGTAGTAACTGTTCCTGAACCAGGTGGCATGAGTCCTGATGATTCTGTACCTTTTTCCTGATGGCAGCAGCAAGAAGAGATCATGCCTTGGGTGGAGGAGGAGGTCGCTGATGATTGCTGCTGCTTTCCTATGACAGCATTTTGTACTGATGTGCTCTGCGGTGGGGCTTTACCCATGATGGACTGGGCCTTATCCATTACACTTTGTAGGATTTTCCATTCAAGGGCATTGGTGTTTCCATACCAGACAGTGATGCGGCCAGTCAGTATACATTCCACCACACATCTATGGAAGTTCATCAAAGTTTTAGATGTCATGCTGAATCTTCATAAAATCCTAAGGAAGTAGAGGCACTGATATGGCCCAGTCCATAAAGGGTAAAGCCCTCCCCACCATTGAGCACATCTACACGAAACACTGTCACAGGATATCAGCATGTAGAGCATAGGTCTACGTGCCACTTGAGGAGATATCAGAACGTTAGGGAGCTGCATTTAACCACTTAGAAGAAGTGAGATGCCATTTCCCTTTGAAAGCAGCAGGGACAGAGATGAAGAAACTGGGGTAAAAGCTGATGTGGGCGTATCCTGACGCTTCTTCACATGATCGTAATATGGGTGGCTGTGGTGGCCATGCTGTAGGAAGGATGTGATTGAGTTCAAGAGGATGCAGGCAGAGATTCACAGGAATGTTGCCTGGACTCGAGGGTTTGAGCTAAAGGAGAGAATGAATAAGTTGGGACTGTTTCTCCTGGAGTGTTGGAGACTGAGAAGTGAGCTTTAGAGGTTTATAAAATTAAGGGGAGGGGGGGCATAGATAGGGACAGAGTAAGAGAATCTAAAATTAGAGGGCATAGATTTAAGGTGTGTATAAATTATTTAAAGGGGTTCCAGTGGGAAGGTGGGCAAATGGAACAAGCTGCTGGAGGAGATGATAGAGGCAGGTACAATTACATTTAAAAGACATTTGGACGGGTGACTGGATAGGAGAGCCTTGGAGAGGATATGGGCCAAAATCAGGTGAATGGGATTAGCACAGACAGGCGTCTTGGCTGGTTCAGACCCAATTCTCTATTCCAATGGCCTTGTCAATCCAAAAGTCATCCATTTTAATGGACAAACACGTTGTTTTAATAAATACAAGAGATTCTTGCAGATGCTGGAAATCCACAGCAGCACACCAGATGCTGGAGGAACTTATGAGGTCAGGCAGCATCTACAGAGTGGAATAAACAATTGACGTTTCAGGCAGAGACCCTTCACCAGGACTGGAAAGGAAGGCGGAAGAATCTGGAATATGGTGGTAAGGGGAAGGGAAGGAGTACAAGCTGGAAGGTGACGGGTGAGGGGAAAGGTAGGTGGGTGGGGGAGGGGGGATGAAGGAAGAAGCTGGGAGGTGACGGGTGAGGGGAAAGGTAGGTGGGTGGGGGAGGGGGGATGAAGGAAGAAGCTGGGAGGTGACGGGTGAGGGGAAAGGTAGGTGGGTGGGGGAGGGGGGATGAAGGAAGAAGCTGGGAGGTGATAGGTAAAGTCGCTGAAGAAGAAGGAGTCCAATAGGAAAGGAGAGTGGACCAAGGGAGAAAGGGGAGGAAGAGGTGCACTTGAGGGAGGTGATTGGAAGGTGAGGAAAAGGGGTAAGAGGGGAGCCAGAATGGGAAATTGAAAAAAAGATAGAAGGGGGAGGGGGAGAAATTACCAGAAGTTAGAGAAATCAATGTTCATGCCATCGGGTTGGAGGCTACCCAGGTGGAATATGAGATGTTGCTCCTCCATCTTGAGAGTGGCCTCATCATAGCGGCAGAGGAGGTCATGGACTGAAATGTTGGAATAGGAAGTAGAATATTTTTAAAGCCACTCAGATTTTTTTCTCTCCGGGAGTTGCCTTGAGCAATGCTCTGGGTATATATTTTTTTTAATTGCTGGGCAATCCTTGCGGTTGATAATCTTGATTAGATATTTGCAAGAGGGAAGGGCACTGTTTGCACAATCTCTCCGCTTACTAAACTGAATGATATGCGTGAGTGTTCCATAGGTTTGCCGTCAAAGTGTCCTCTAAACTAAAGGGTGGAGTACAGCACTGGGATATTCCATGTTTTGTGGGGGCACTGTGCCTCTCAAAAGCTCAGTAAAATGGTGACACTAAAATAGAATGGCTTGTCATTTTAATTGTTAAGCAGTTGTGCTAGAAACTGCTTAATGGTGCTGCTTTGTTGAGGTAATACCCCCGCCAACCTGTACGGGCTTATCTGTCAGTAACCTTCAGTCCCCTTATACCTTTCCAGTTAATAGTCTTCCCAGGAGGTGCGGTTCCCCTGGGCTGTGTTGAGGTGCTCTTCCACTTCTGTATAAAACCACTAACCTAAATGGCTGTACCTTTCGGTTAGCGGATCAAAGTTGGAGCAAAGGACATACAAGGTAGGCGAAAAATTACTGATCGGTGGTTCTCTATGGCACATCAGCTGGGACTGGGTGAGAAATGTGTGGAATGTGATTAATGAAATGGTTGAAGTTTTATTCCGTATTAACAAGGAGAGTTGTGCAAGACGTGTACAAACCAGTACCGGCGTGTTCAGGCTACTGTAATTTCCTTCAAAATGGAAAGAAATTTTTGGAAGGAACATTAACCTAAATAATTAACTTGAATGTGAGTTATGTATGTGAGAATTGAATGGTGTGTGGGCATAGATTTAGAGGGATGGACAACGGATACAGGGGCTATGGATGAAAGGGAATACAATGAAACAGAATGTGGAATTGCAGAGCAGCAACAGCCAACAATGTTGTGGCAAATCAATTTTAAATTAGTAATCAAATGGCTAATTGAACTAATTCCCTCTGCCAACCCAATATTTACATCCTTCCGTTATAGAAATTTTTTTTTAAACTGTGCGGTTACGATATGTAACTTGCTATCTACAAGAAACAAAAGGGGGAGAAATTTGACAGGAAATAATTTGCTGGTCTGTTGTGAAAAAGCAGGGAATGCAACTGACCAGCTACCTTGATAAGGAACCAGCGAAGTCTCAATAGTTCCATGTCTTAATAATTCTGAATGTGTTCTTTATCGATTCCTTCTACTGTCAGCAAAAGCACTTCAGAAGTTCTGACAGAGGAATTGTTACAAATCACATTGGCACATTTAAGGCCTGTCCTTTACAAGCACTACTTTGCCATTTTCACAGGAGCACAAGAAAGCAGGACCATGCTACATACTCTAGCATTCAGTATGATCCTAAGACCATAAGCTATAGGAGCAGAATTCAGCTGTTTGGCCCATTGAGTTTGCTCTGCCATTTGGTCATAACTGATTTATTAATACTTACCATAAACTCCTTTTGCTATTTCATGTTAACAATCCCTATGAAACAGCTTTAACATAACAAAACATCAAGGTGCATCGCAGGAATGCTACCGATTGGTACTAAAATTCTGCTGCATCAGAAAATATAAGGCCAGGTTACCAAAAGATTTGTAGTGTAGGTTTTAATCAGCTCCTTTGAGGTTCTCACAATGACTGATCTGCAGTGTCCCCCTTTTCGAGCCAGTTCCCACACCCCAACATTCCTCAATCTGCCAAATACTTTTCAATCTCCACTTTAAATATATCGAAGTATCTCTAGGCTCAACCTTCCCTAGACTGTAGAGAATGCCAGAGATTTATTACCCTCTGATAGAAAACATTTATACACACCCAGCTTTAACTGACCGACCTTTATTTTGTGACTGTGACCTTTGGGACCGGAGAGTCACTGAAGCTGGTGATATTAACGTCTTTATTCATCGCGACAAGCAAACATTCTCTTTGATATCCTTTCCGTAGAGTCTCCAAAAGTTAAAGCAAATCACACTCTTACACCATTCAGATCAAAGGTAATAGCAGATGATTCAATACAAGTTCAATAACTACAATGACACAGTTTATTTCAATATTTTGAGCCCTAAGAGTTACATATCTACGGTGGAGGCATTCTGAATATTCAAATACCTTTGCTGGGACAACGTCATTCACAAAGATGGTCTAAAAGCTTCTGAAGACAGAGAACCCAGACACTCAAAAACTAATGGTGTGAGGCTGACTCTCTGAGTACATAATATCCCAGCCATTGATTAATCAACTACACTTGTGACCATGTTTGATATGCTGAGTGACGTAATCAGTCTGGTTTGCAAGCTTTGCTGGACTCAGTCACAATAGTGCAAAATAACTTAGCCTATGTTGTCTTACATTTGGCTTATACAAATGAGAACTTCATACGGTCACTTTGCAGACCTTAGCAGCCATCCCCATACTGTGGGCTAGCAGTCTGTGCTCTGGACAATTCTGTTTGTTTACAAAGCTGTCCTTTCAACTTCAACCTGATTACAACTTGCAAGGTAGGATCTCATTTGAATTAATATCCGCTATGTTCATATCAGAATCAGGTTTAATATCACCACAATATGTTGTGAAATTTGTGGCAGCAGCACACTGCAATACATGATAAGCATAGAAAAAAAACTGAATTACAGAAAGTATATATCTATATTTAATAGTTGAGTTAAAATAAGAGGTGCAAAAACAGAAATAAATTTAAAAAGTAGTGAGGTAGCATTCATGGGTTCAAGCCCATTTAGGAATCGGATGGCAGAAGGGAAGAAGCTGTTCCTGAATCACTGAGTGTGTGCCTTCAGGCTTCTGTCCCTCCTTCCTGACGGTAACAGTGAGAAGGGGGCATGTACTGGGTGGTGGGTGCCCTCAATGATGGACGCCGCCTTCCTTAGACACCATTCCTCGAAGATGTCTTGGTTACTGTGAAGACTACTACCCATGATAGAGCTGACTAATTTTACAAGTTTCTGCAATCCTGTGCAGTAGCCCCCCGAAGTCCACAAACAGCTCTTTGGTCTTATTAACGTTGAGTGCAAGGTTGTTGCTATGACACATCTCAACTAACTGGTATAGCTCGCTCCTGTATGCCCTCTCATCACCATCTGAGATTCTGCCAACAATGGTTGTATCTCTAGCAAATTTATAGGTGGTATTTGAGCTGTGCCCAGCCACAGAGTCACGGGTGTAGAGAGAGTAAAGCAGTGGGCTAAGCACACACCCCTGTAGTGTGCCAGTGCTGATTGTCAGCAAGGTGGAGATGTTATTTCCAATCCACACGGATTGTGGTCTTCTGGTTAGGAAGTCAAGGATCCAGTTGCAGAGGGAGGTATAGAGGACAGGTACTGTAGCTTTTTGATCAGGACATTTAATTGCATAACTCCTGAATCCTTAATGCCACATCCCCTTGACAATGACTTGAGCCATGATCCTTGTGGAACAGAGTATCAAGGTCTGTTGGTTTGCAAGGACCCAGCATCAATCAGAAATGTGTCTTTATACTGCATCATTCACCCCTCAGGACATCCCAAGGTATATTGTAGTAACAGCTTGGCCTTGGAAGTGCAGATATTGTGCACAGCAGCAAAATGTGCTCCCACAAATACCAATGTAACAATATCCAGATAATCTGCTTTTAATGATACTGGGTAAAAATAGACCAAGGTGGTAAAGCAGCGGTCCCCAACCACCGGGCTGTGGACTGGTACCGGGCCGCAAAGCATGTGCTGTCGGGCCACAAGCAAATGATATCATTTGGCGATATGAGTCAGCTGCACCTTTCCTCATTCCCTGTCACGCACTGTTGAACTTGAACACCACCCCCCCCCACCCGTCAGCCAGTCCGCAAGAATATTGTCAATATTAAACCGGTCCGCAGTGCAAAAAAGGTTGGGGACCCCTGTGTTAAAGAATTGTTGGGGACCCCTGTGTTAAAGAATTGTAGAAAGTCCAGAAGAAAGTTGTTTGGCCGACTACATCTGCATTTTCTCATTCCAATCCACAGCACTTGAACCAAGGCCCCTATGAATCATTGTCTCAAGGATATGCCCACACATGTTTTAAATGTAATGAGGATTTCTCTTTTAGGAAGAAAATTCAAGACCTGTACACCCTCTGATGAATAATAGTTCTCCCATTCCTCCACTTCTTCTTCTGTCATTTACTTTCAATATTTCCCTCCTTATTTTTGGTTTTTTAACCAGGAAAATTAATCTTTCCTATATATTCTATCTATAAACCTATCTATACATTTATTCTATCTTTTCATCTTTCTTAAGTCCCCAGTTAACATCAGCGTAGATAACTTCACTCAACTCTGAAATGATACCATAATCTATGGACTCACTTCCAAGGATCCTGTAACTTATGTTATCTGTATTATTTATTTCCTATTTATTTATTATTACTTTTGTTTTTTTGTGTGTACACAGTTTGCCTTCTTTTGCACATTGATTGTTTGTCAGTCTGTGTGTAGCCTTTCATTGATTCAGTTGTATTTCTATGTTCTATTGTGAATGCCAGCAAGAAAATGAATCTCGGGGTAGGATATGACGACATCTACAGTACGTACTTTGATAATAAATTTACTTTGGACTTACTTACTTTCCTCTGTTTTGAAGAAAACATCCCCAGCCCATCTTTATTCCTCATAGCTAACATTTTCCAGTCCTGGTAACATTCCTATAAATCTTCTGTGCGCCCATCCCAGTGCAATCACATGTCACGGACTGCATCCTGCTCCTATAAATTATGATGTGGGAATCTTTCACACCCACCTGAAAGAACAAACAGTGCTTCAGTTACACATTGCACCTGATAGATGACACCTCTGCAGCACTCCCTCACTAGGATGGACCTTGAACCAATAACGATATGAGGAGAGAGGCAAGATTGCTAGCTATCCCCCCTTTTCCCCCTGCCACCCCCCCCCCACCTGTTCATCAGGTAAGGTTGCTGATAGGGTTAATTTGTTTTTATATTCTGTGTGAGAGACAGAATTTATTAACGCAGTTATAAATAAGACTGGAATTAAACAATACTGAATGAACGTGCCCACATTCAACATTTCTATTTGTTCAGAATTCCCATTTCAGCCTGAATAGTTACGTTTGTGTTTCCCAGGACAGAGCAGCATTCTGTCTTCATTAACTTTAATAAATAGCAGAGAAATTATAAACAAGGGAAATTGAACCCCCCGCTAATTACCAGATTTTAGTAGGTTGGGCTGCACAATTTTGCACACTGATTACTTTTTCCCCTGAGGCGTCTGAGAGTAATTTATGTTTGGCCACTGTGATCAAATGGTTACAAGATTATCATCTGCTGATTGTACTCAGCTCCTGGGAGAAGTGAATATCAGAGGCAAACTGGTATTCTCAAACACATTTAGCACAAGGAACAGATGACATATTTCTCCTCAGTGAGACTCCATGTGGTATATTGCATTTCACTGTAGGCATCTGCAGAGGTTTTGAAATATATTCCATGCCCCTATCACATACAAAAGCTGTTCGAGGCTGATCTAGAATGAACATTCTGAAAATTATGACCTTTATGAATAAAGAAAGGCTTACGTTCTACAGCACTTTTTACTAAGTCAGTCAAAGTACTCGTGGTCAATGCTGCCAGCCAAGAAATACAGCAACCAATTTGCACGCATCAGATGTCTACAATTAGTAATCAAATCATCATCAGTCATCTTTTGCAGTTTTGTTAAATATTCGCCATGACAAAGGAACCAACTGCTTTGTCAAATGCTGCCACTAGATATTGCAAGTCACGGTAAGAAGGAAGCAGTTTTTAGTGTAACCAAGAGATGGCACCGAGAATAAGGACGTCCCCTATATTTGGAATTTGGAGTATTGTGTGCAGTTTTGGTCACCAAGTTACAGGGAGGATATTAATAAGGTTGAAAGAGTGCAGAGAAGGTTTACAAGGATGTTGCCGGGACTTGAAAAACTGAGTTACAGAGAAAGGTTGAATAGGTTAGGACTTTATTCCCTGGAGCGTAGAAGAATGAGGGGAGATTTGATAGAGGTATATAAAAATATGATGGGTATAGATAGAGTGAATGCAAGCAGGCTTTTTCCACTGAGGCTAGGAGAGAAAAAAACCAGAGGACATGGGTTAAGGGTGAAGGAGGGAAAAGTTTAAAGGGAACATTAGTGGGGGCTTCTTCACACAGAGACTGGTGGGAGTGTGGAATGAGCTGCCAGATGAAGTGGAGAATGCGGGCTCACTTTTAACATTTAAGAAAAACTTGGACATGTACATGGATGGGAGGTATATGGAGGGATATGGTCCAGGTGCAGGTCAGTGGGACTAGGCAGAAAAATGGTTCGGCACAGCCAAGGAGGGTCAAAAGGCCTGTTTCTGTGCTGTAATGTTCTATGGTTCTATATCAGTGTCAGCTGTCTCCCCTGATTTTATGCTGAGGTCACTGAGGTGAAATTTGGACATAAAATGATCCAACGTGCAGCATCAAGACTGCCATCACAACTGTCAACACATCAGTGATCAGGGACAGTCTGAATTGGAGATCTGACTGTTTGGGACAATAATTAATTTGGCACTGACTTTATTAATCCTTTTTTTTTAGCTGCTTGCTGATAACATAGAATGGCTTCTGTGAAAGATCCATTAACGAAGGAGCTGGAGGAGGAACTAAAACTGAACACAGATGATCTCCGTAGCCATGCCTGGTTCTACGGCCCTATCCCACGACAGGTTGGAATTTCCTCTCTATTTCATTCTGTATCTCTGAACCATGAGGTTCAAACTTAACACAACTTGAAAACCATAGCATGCAGTTAAATTTCCTTGAAGTTAATTGAAAATGCTGTTTTTCCAGTATTGTGCAATTGAATTTTTTTAAGTTAAAAATGCTGTAACCACTACAAACCCTTCATGGCCTCTATCACCTGCATCCCGTTGGAAAAGTCCACACAGACTGATGCGTATTGCTCCTATAGGAACATTGTAGAGAAAGTTGGGTCACCTTGTGCTGGGGTTGATTGTAGGTTTTGACCTGGGAATTGGATACTACGGTGTTGGACTCAGCCCTCTAATTTCTTATGCTTCAAGGTCAACACACACTACACCAGTCCCCACTTTAATGTCCCGACAGGAGTCCTAGCCAAATTCAGGCCCCGACCATTCTGCTGGTCTGCAATTTCCCAGATCATCGAATCTACCAGGTCAAATTTCATTCCTTCTGTTTTGATTCTGCTGGACCCTGATTCATCCAATGGCCAGGATTTTTCTAGTACCTAATTCTACCCTCCCCTCTCCCTGCTGATTCTGTTAGACCTTGAATACGCCCTCTCCTCGTGTTTGAGTCTTCTGACCTCTGACCTCCACTTTTTCTTTGATTCTGGCACTACTGGAGTCCTTCCCCTCCCCGCGCCACTGATTCATCAATTCCCAGATTCCTCTCAGGCTCTTTCTTTATTCTGTTAGTCTCTACTCTCTTAATTCCTCATCACTATACCTCTCCCCGCCCCCCCCCCACCAAATCGCAATACCAATAATGCTCCCTGAACAATCCTCCTCCTTTCAAACTGCAGGATATCAAAGCCACGTTACCACCCTCCCTAAATCCTGGCCATGGCAAAGGAGCTCTTGGACTGTGTCCACTGAGTCACCCGCTCCCCCAGTATGACCTTAACATATAGGAGCAGAATTAGGCCATTCAGCCCATCGGGTCTGCTCTGCCATTCCATCATGGCTGATTTATTATCCCTCTCAACCCCATTCTCCTGCTTTCTCTTCATAACCTTTGACGCCCTGACTAATCCAGAACCTATCAACCTCTGTTTTAACTACACCCAATGATTGGTCTTCACAGCCATCTGCGGAATAAATTCCTCAGATGCACCCCCCGCCCCCGGCTAAAGAAATTCCTCCTCAGACAAAGCCAGCCTCTTAAAGGGGTTGAGGACATATTTTGTAAAAAAAAAAAGATGCAATACAATAAGCGAAAATGTCAGTCGAGGGCCAAGGATAAAAACACCAATTTGCTACATCCATCTAGGTTGCAAAAGAGGTTGCAACAAAATCCTAACCAGTTACCTCTGCAAAGAGGTATTTTTTTGAATTATTAATTTGGCTCAGAGATCAAATGAGAGCCAGGATAAAGAACTATAGGTCTAGGGTAAAGCATTGATGACATGTAGAGGAATCCACATGGATTCTGATAAACCGATTCTGTCTGAACCAATTGGCAGATCCAATTCACCACAAATGTGACATTCCATTTGCCACACTGCCTAACTGTGCCCTTTAATTTTACTTGGTTCTGCTGCCACGGAACAACAAATTTCCTGACGTACGTCACTGGTAATAAACCTCATTCAGATCCCAATTCACTGCTTGAATTGGAACTGTAGCCCCATCTATTAAGGCAACAACGCATATTCATACACCACTTCCAACACAAGAGAAAACAGTCCTTAAAAAAAGGTGCAGACTTCACAGTGGGGAGAAACTGTTAATGGAAAAAGTGAGGAATTGAGATGTGTTTTTTTTTTCAAAAACATCTAAATATAGAGAAGGAAATGGCAGAACTGATACTTCAACAGGAAGTTAGGGTTCCAACAGTTGATTAGATATCAGTGGCTGAACAGGAGTTATGCTCTTGTTATCAAAAGACAGTAGTCAGGAACCACTATGCCATCAA
The DNA here is from genome assembly GCF_963921235.1 of Mobula hypostoma. Classification (NCBI taxonomy): domain Eukaryota; kingdom Metazoa; phylum Chordata; class Chondrichthyes; order Myliobatiformes; family Myliobatidae; genus Mobula; species Mobula hypostoma. Next base: position 20,790,704 of record NC_086125.1, read on the forward strand.
AATGGCAGGCTGCCTGGAAAATAAAGCAAGCACCCATGAGTTCCACCACTGTGTTATTGGTGATCATGAAATAGTGCCAACTTTTTCACATTTATTATCCTGCAGGACTTCAAGGAATCCTTTTCCTTGGCCTCTTCTAAGAATGTATTTAACTCATAGCCAAATAGCAGCAGGATCAGATGTTGATCTTGGACTTCAGCTGATCGGTTGACCTCAGGTCTTATCTCTAATCTCAAGCCTGAAGCCTTTCATTCTTTCATCCTAAAACAAACATGGAAAGGCAAATAAAATAAATTTAACATTAGCCGATGGATAGCAGATGGGGGCTGATTCTCCTCTTTGTTGACAGGAAGCAGAGGCGCTGATTGAGAGAGATGGAGACTTCCTCATACGCGAGTCCCGTTCCAGTCCAGGAGACTATGTACTGAGCTGCACCTGGAAACACGAGCCTCTCCATTTCAAGATCATCCGCGTGGTCCTGCGGCACAAGGAATCCTACACCCGCGTGCTGTACCAGTTTGAACAGGAGAGCTTCGATAACCTCCCAGCGCTAGTGCGATTCTACGTGGGGAACCGCAGGCCAATTTCAGAGAAAAGCGGAGCGATAATCTTCCATCCAGTAAACCGCACTGTACCCTTGAGGTGCATAGAGGAAAAATATAGGAAAGCATCAAATCAAAGATCACAGCAAGGACAACAGGCAGTCAAAAGCAATGATCAAAATAAAAGATTCAGCTTAAATCTATCCGAAGGAGTATCTTTGGGCCAGCTTGAAGTGGATAGTAATCTTTTGAGGTAATTATTTACTTAAATAACTCTGGCAACCACAGTGACAGGGCTGAGAATGGGTCAGTTGGTATACAACTAGATGCAGTTGTATACGGGAAGGACAGGCAGATGGTAGGACAAAAGTGCAGTCAGCGGGGTGAATTGCAGAGTAACATGGGAACAAAATCTAAAAGAGTGATGAATACAGGACTGGAGGTGTTATATTTTAATGCACGCAGTATATGGAATAAGGTAGATGATCATGTAGCGCAGTCACAGATTAGTAGGAATGCCATTGTAGGCACCACTGAGTTGGCTGAAAGAAGATCATAGTTGGGAGCTTAACATCTAAGGATACACATTGTATCGAAATGTCAGGTAGGTAAGCAGAGGGGTGGGGTGGCTCTGTAGGTAAAAAAAATCAAATCCTTAGAAAGAGGTTACACACTATTCAAAGATGTAGAATCCTTGTGGGTAGCTTTAAGAAACTTTAAGGATAAAAAGACCCTGATGGGAGTTATATACAAGTCTCTGAACAGTAGCCAGAATGTGGTCTGCAAATTACATCAGAAGATAGTAAACGCATGTCAAAAGGGCAATGTTATGATAATCATGAGTGATTTCAATATGCAGGCAATTTGGGAAAAGCAGGTTGGTGTTGGATCCTGAGACAGAGAATTTCTAGAATGTCTGCGAGATGGCTTTTTAGAGCAGTTTGGCTTTGAGCCCACGAGGGGAAGGGCTAATTTTGGATTGGGTGTTGTGCTATGAACTGGATTTGCATAGGGAGCTTAAGGTTAAGGAACCCTTAGGAGAAAGTGATCATAATATGATAGATTTTACCATGCAGTTTGAGAGGGAGAAGCTAAAGTCAGATGTATCAGTTTTACAGTAGAGTAAAGGGAATTATAGAGGTCTGAGAGAGGGGCTGGCCACAGTGAGTTGGAAGGGGACACTAGTAAAGATGACAGCAGAACAACAATGGCTGGATTTTCTGAGAGCAATTTGGAAGGCACAGGATAGATACATCCCAATGAAGAAATACATTCTAAAGGCAGAATGATGCAACCATGGCTGACAAGGGAAGTGAAAAGCAACATAAAAGCAAAAGAGAGGGTATATAACAGAGGAAAAATTAGTGGAAAGTTAAAGGATTGGGAAGCTTTTAAAATCCAACAGAAGGCAACTAAAAAGGCCACAGGGAGGGAAAAGATGAAATATCAAGGTAAGCTAGCAAATAATATCAAAGAGGATAACAAAAGTTTGTTTTCAGATACATAAAGAGTAAAAGAGAGGTGAGAGTAGATACTGGATCACTGGAAAGGTAGTAATGGTGGACAAGGAAATGGCGGATAAACTAAATAAGTATTTTGCACCTGTCTTCACGGTGGAAGACACTAATAGTATGCCAGAAGTTCGAGAGTGTTAGGGGGCAGAAGTGAGTGCAATTGCTATCACAAGGGAGAAGGTGCTTGGGAAGCTGAAAGGCCCTAAGGTAGATAAGTCACCTGGACCAGATGGACTACACTCCAGGGTTCTGAAAGAGGTGGCTGGGAAGATTATGGAGGGATTCTTCTTTCAAGGAGAAGGTTCCGGAGGATTGGAAAATTCCAAATGTTACTTGACTCTTCAAGAAGGGAGAGAGGCAGAAGAAAGGAAATTATAGACCAGTTAACCCAACCTCAGTGGCTGGAAAGATGTTGAAGTTGATTGTTAAGGATGAGGTTTCAGGGTACTTGGAGCGACATGATAAAATAGGCCAGAGTCCGCATAGTTTCTTTAAGGGGAAATCTTGCCTGACAAAACTGTCGGAATTCTTTGAGGAAATTAACAAGCAGGATAGACAAAGGAGAATCGGTGGATGTAGTGCCCTTGGATCTTCAGAAGGCTTTTGACAAGGTTCCGCACATGAGGCTGCTTAACAAGATAAGAGCCCATAATATTACAGGAAAAATTCTAGCATGGATTGAGGATTGGCTGATTGGCAGGAGGCAAAGAGTGGGAATAAAGGGAGCCTTTTCTGGTTGACTGCTGGTGATTAATGGTTGGTGTTCCTCAGGGGTTGGTGTTGGGACCACTTCTTTTTACATTATATTTGGTTGACAGAATTGATGATTTAGTGGCCAAGTTTGCAGATGATATTAAAATATGTGGAGGGGCAGGTAGTGTTGAGGAAGCAGGGAGGCTGCAGAAGGACTTAAGACAGATTAGGTGAATAGGCAAAGAAGAGGCAGGTGGAATACAGTGTCGGGAAGCATACGGTCATGCACTTTGGTAGAAGGAACAAAAGTATAGATTATTTTCTGAGTGGGCCGAAAATTCAAAAATCTGAGGTGCAAGGGGATTTGGAAGTCCTTGTGCAGGACTTCCTAAAGGTTAACTTGCAGGTTGAGTTGTGAGGAAGGCAAATGCAATGGTACCAATCATTTCAAGAGGACTAGGATATAAAAGCAAGGATGCAATGCTGAAGCTTTATAAGGCACTGGTGAGGCCTCACTTGGAATATTGTGAGCAGTTTTGGGTTCCTTATCTAAGAAAGAATGTACTGACATTGGAGAGGGTTCAAAAGAGGTTCACGAAAATGATTCTGGGCATGGAAAGGCTTATCATTTGAGGAGTGTTTGATGACTTTGGGTGTGTACTCACTGAAATTTAGAAGAATGAGGAGGGATCTCATCGAAACCTATTGAATTTTGGAAGGCCTTGATGGAGTGGATGTGGAGAGAATACCTCCTATAGGGGGGGAGTCTACGACCAGAGGGAACAGCCTCAGAATAGAGGGACATTCATTTCGAATGGAGTTGAGGAGGAATTTCTTGAACCAGATGGTGGTGAATCTGTGGAATTTGTTGCCACATGCAGCTGTGGAGGCCAGGTCACTGGGTGTACTTAAGGCAAAGATGGATGGGTTGTTGATTAGTCAGGGTGTGAAGAGTTACAGAGAGAAGGCAGGGGAATGGGGTTGAGAGCAAAATTGGATCAGCCATGATGAAATGATGGCTCAAACTCATAGCCTAATTCTGTCCCTAACTGTTATGGTCTTATGCTCTTAATTCCATTAGCAAGTTCAGCTACCAGATGTCATCTTCCATGTTCCATAAACTTGAGCTCATTGAAACTCTGCTGATATACCCCACTGGCCATTCACGTTCTCTAATATCACTGGCCTGTATCAATTCCATGCTTACAGTATCTGTACCTAAATTTAGAAATCTAGTTTACAAATCCCTGTATTGTCTGGCTGACGTAAACTATCCAGTTTTAATTATTCCACCAATGGCAGTCATGTTTCTAGCTTTCTAGGCCCTAAATTTGTTTGGTGAATGATCTTTCTCTTCCTCTTTGGTACCTTAATGTTTTTGGTCAGATGACCTGATTTCTCTTTTGAAGACTCTGAATCAAGTTTAGTTGATAAAACTCCTGTGAAGCCCCTTGGGGCATTTTTACTGTGCTAATCCTAGCAGAGACAAAGATATACCTGGAGATCAAATAAGATCATAAGATATAGGAGCAGAATTAGGATATTCGGCCCATTGAGTCTGCTCTGCCATTCCATCATGGCTGACACTTTTTTCCAACCCCATTCTCCTGCCTTCTCCCTGTAACATCTTACCCCTTACCAATCAAGAACCTATCAATTTCTGCCTTAAAGATTAGTTTTACTTGAAACATCGAAGCATACAGTACCAGCATCCAGCACAGTCTGAGGATGTGCTAGGGACAGCCCATGTGTTGCCATTCGTCCAGCACCAACAGAGCATGCCCACAGCCATCTAACCCTTACCCATATGTCTTTGCAAAGTGGGAAGAAATGGAAGCACCCAGAGAAATCCCACTCTGTCACACAGAGAATGTCCCAACTCCTTAAAGACAGTGGAGGGAGATGAATCCCGGCTGTTGGCACTGTGAGGCATTACACTAACAGCTACACCACCATATCTACCTATCACCTGGCCTTCACAGGCCTCTGTATCAACAAATTCCATAGATTCACCACCCTCGGGCTGAAGAAATTTCTCCTTCTCTCAGTTTTAAAGGAAGGTCCTTTCCTTTTATTCTGAGGCTACGCCTCCCAATCCTAGACTCTCCTGCTAATGGAAACATTCTCTCTCCATCCAGTCTTTCAGGGCTTTCAGGATCCAGTAGGATCAATAGGGTCAATGAGATTACTACCCCTCCCCCCCGCCACGCCCAGCTCATTCCTATGAACTCCTTAGAGTTTAGACCCAGAGAACGCAAGCATTCCTCATGTCAAGCCAACACTCACAACACGCTGGAGGAACTCAGCAGGTCGGGCAGCATCCGTGGAAAAGATCGGTCGACGTTTCGGGCCGGAACCCTTCATCAGGACTGAAGAGGGAAGGGGCAGAGGCCCTATAAAGAAGGTGGGGGAGGGTGGGAAGGAGAAGGCTGGTAGGTTCCAGGTGAAAAACCAGTAAGGGGAAAGATAAAGGGGTGGGGGAGGGGAAGCAGGGAGGTGACAGGCAGGAAAGGTGAAGAAGGAATAGGGGAAAACACAATGGGTAGTAGAAGGAGGCGGAACCATGAGGGAGGTGATAGGCAGCTGGGGGAGGGGGCAGAGTGACATAGGGATAGAGGAAGGGAGGGGGAGGGAACTACCGGAAGTTGGAGAATTCTATGTTCATACCAAGAACATAGAATTGACGAAGGGTCATTTCCATCTGACGAAGGGTTCCGGCCCAAAACGTTGACTCATCGTTTCCACGGATGCTGCCCGACCTGCTGAGTTCCTCCAGTGTGTTGTGAGTGTTGCTTTGACCCCAGCATCTGCAGATTATTTTGTGTTTACGATCTTCATGTCAAGCCTTTCATTCTCATGAACTTCCTCTGGACTCTCTCCAGGGCCAGCACATCTCTCTTCAGATACCAGGCCCAAAATTGGTTCGCAGTGTTCCAAATGCAGTCTGACCAATACCTTACAAAGACTCAGTAGTATATTCTTGCTCTTATGTTCTTGGCCTCTCAAAATGAATGCTAACATTACATTTGCCTTCTTAACTACCAACTCAACCTGCAAGTTAACCTTAAGGGAACCCTGAACTAGGATTCCCCAAGTCCCTTTGCACCTTTGATTTCTGAATTCTCCCTCCATTTAGACAACAGTCTACACCCTTATTCTTTATTCCTGGGAAAGGAAAGAAATACAGTAAACACAAGAGAAGAAATAAATCAGCCAGAGATCTCTAGCTGACTACTGAGCTGTGCTGGACAGTCAAGTGTTGGGAAAAGGCTATCTCTGGTTTAGTTCAGAAACAACCCAAGCTTCGAAGGCTCCATTCAATGAGCCAGTTCAGGCGATCAATGCTCCAATCATGAGCCCCACTCGCATAAGCTTTCCCACAATTTTTCATCCATCATGTATTGTGAGAGTTACCATTGAATCTGCTTCCTCCCCCTTTACAGGCAATGCATGTCAGAGCATAACTCATTGCAGTGAAATTGCTTGCCTCACTTTTAGAACAACACACACACAATGCTGGAGGAGCTCAGCAGGTCAGGCTGCTGAAAAGGAATAAACAGTCGGCATTTCTGCCCGAAACCCTTCATCAGCAAATATCGACTGTTTATGTCTCTCCATAGATGCTGCCTGACTTGTTAAGTTCCTCCGGCATCTTGTGTGTGTTGCTCCAGAAGTCCAGAATCTGTGGAATCTTTTGTGTTTATGATTTGCCTCACTTTTCCTTTGTTTTTTTTAATACAATTATTTCAAAAATGTTTCCTCCAGGAGCATACCCCCTTTGCCACCAGAAGCAATTTCTCTTAACTTACTCCATCCAAACCATTCATGCCTCTATCAAACCTCTCTGGAGGAGGTATACATGATTAGTATTGGGTAAAGGGGTGATTATTTTCTCCCTTGTTGCCTCTCCTCACTAATATCCATACACTTGAGACAGCAGCAAAGCTCCTTCTTGGCCAAGAAGGTTTTAATTGGAGCCCCCAGTGAACATTTAAACATAAGTTTCCAATGTAGTACTGAGGGACTGTTTCATTGCCTAGGCTGCTGCCTGTTGCCAAGTTGGTCTGCTGGTCCCATAACAAAATTACAGCAAGAGTATGCTGAAATGGAGGAACAAATCAACTCTGTGAGAACCCACAGCTCATTCTCATGGTTATCACATTACAGCACTCCAAAAGTGTATTGTAAAATGTTTTAAATTCATGAAAGCACTATAGAGTTGGAGGCTCTTTTACAATGCCAATTGTGCTCTACCATGTGAATTGTTTGATAAGTTAGAAGTGTTAACTAACAAAGCCATTCTATATTTGCTGACATGTTTTAATTCTAGGAATAAGGACAAGAGTGGCAGCCAACCAAATATTCTGGACTGGAATGACAAAAAGCCATTGCAGTCCGCCCAGTCTGACAGCTACCTTTCTGGAGGTGAGTCCATTTTAAATCTCACCTCTTGCACTCCATGCATTCCGATCCTGATAGGATTGCATCCTAATAACACTGCCATTTCAGCTTCGAGATAATATATCTAGACTGAAATATCTTCTGCAACTGCACCCTATGCTCTTTTGATCTGAGGACTGAAAGCTGTTAGAGATAAAAGTGGTGAATTATGAGCATAGATTGCTGATGCTGGGTTTGTGTTCCCTTGAGTATACATCAAGGGATGATTTAATTGAATCAGAACTAGATCAGAATCAGGCTTAATATCACTGTCATATGTTGTGAAATTTTGTTGTTTTGCACAGCAGTACATAATAATAATAAAAAACTGTAAATTACATATATAGAAAAAATTACATTAAATAAGAAGTGCAAGAAGAGAGAGAAAAAATAGTGAGATAGTAGTACTACATTTATTCTATCCTGACTTATGGAAGTGAATGCTGGACCATTTCTCCAGCAATGGAAAAGAGACTAGAAGCAGCTGAATTATGGCTCTACAGGAGAATGTTAAAAACATCATGGACCACACACACATCAAATGAAGAAGTTCTCAGAAGAGCCCAAGCAGTTCGATCACTCATACCAACAATAAGAGAAAGACAACTCAGATTCCTAGGACACATCATGCGGAAAGATGAACTAGAAAAACTCATACTCTCTGGAAAGATCGAGGGGAGCAAACCTAGAGGAAGACCTCGGCTTATGTACATCAAAAGCATAGCCAGGTGGCTACACATCGAGGAAATGGAAGTAATCCAAAAAACGAAGGGTAGATCTATATGGAAAACCACGGTCACCAAAGTCCGCATCAAATATGGTACCTAGATGGACAGTATTCATGGGTTCATTGTCCATTCAGAAATCTGGCAGTGTGGGGGGAAGAGACTGTTTCTGAAATGTTGAGTGTGTGTCTACAAGCTCCTGCACCACTCCTTGATGGTCGCAATGAGAAGAGGGCATGTCTTTAATGATGGATGTCGCCTTTTTGAGGCATCCCCTTGGAAGGTGTCCTGGATGCTAGGGGGGCTAGTGCCCACGATGGAACTGGCTGAGTTTACAACTTTCTGCAGCTATTTCCAATCCTGTGCAATGGCCCCACTGTCGCTGAATGCTCTCCATGGCACATATCCTTGAGGTGCACCAGTGTTGATAGTCAGTGAGGAGGGGATGTTATTTCCAATCCACACAGACTGTTTTCTCCTGGTGAGGAAGTCAAGGATCTTTTTCAATCTTTATATAATGTTTTTTTTTCTTGAGACATTGTAAGTGCTGTTTACTTCGATGTACTCGTGTTTATTTTGGAAAAAAAATAATAAAAAGATTTGAAAAGAAAGCCAGGAAGTCAAGGATCCAGTTGCAGAGGGAGGTACAGAGGCCTAGGTTTTGGAGCTCATTGATTAGAACTGAAGGTATGATTGTGTTGAATGCTGAGCTGTAATTAATAAACAGATATTACTATTGTCCAGGTTATCCAAAGCTGAGTGGAGAGCCAGTGAGATTGCATCCACTGTATACTTATTATGGGTGATTGACGTACCTAAGATAATTAAAGGTTTTCTTGAAACTGTTTCCTCTTGTGGGAGAGTCTAGAACAACAGATCATAACCTTAAATTTAGAACTAAGGCGTTCGTAGCTGATGTAATGAAATACTTCTCCGGATAAAGAATTGTTCTTCCAAAATCTGTTGATCTTGGGCTTAGTTGGCATTTTCAAGCTGGGGATTGATACACTTTTATGAGATAAAGGTACTAATAATTATTGAGTCAAGGTAGGTAATTTCCTATGGTACAGATCAGCCATGGCTTTATTTATCAGCAGGATGCACCTTTAAAGATTTTTTTTTAAAGATTAGCTTTATTTGTCACATGTTAATCAAAACATACAGGGAAGTACATTGTTTTGCATCAGCGATCAACACCGTCTGAGGGGGCAGCCCACAACCGTCGCCATGCCTCCGTCACCAATATAGCATGTTGAGGGACTCAATGATCTAGGTTTCGTAATAAGTTCCATGTGATAATCTTGAGTAAAGGCCCTTGATTTCACCCTGTTAAATACAAATCTACAATATATCCACAATTTATAGCTCTCATCTGAATATCCTGAGAAGATTTATCTCATGTTTCAATAACAGGAAGTTCCTCTGACAATTTAGCATTCCTCAGTATTTTTTATAATTTAATTATTAATCTCCTATGGAGCTCCAGTTAAAAACTTGCGAATCAAGAACTATCAAATATGTGTATACAGACAGTGTGGGGAGAGACTGATGGAAAAATTAATTACTATCTTATTCAATGTTTTTAAGGTAAGGGGTGGGAAGTTCAAGGGGGATATTAGAGGAAGGTTTTTTACTCAGAGAGTGGTTGGTGCGTGGAATGCACTGCCTGAGTCAGTGGTGGAGGCAGATACACTAGTGAAATTTAAGAGACTACTAGACAGGTATATGGAGGAATTTAAGGTGGGGGAGTTATATGGGAGGCAGGGTTTGAGGGTTGGCACAACAATGTAGGCCGAAGGGCCTGTACTGTGCTGTACTATTCTATGTCCTATGTTCTAATACACTTCTTTCAGATAAGACAAATTTTGACTGAACACAAGAGATTCTGCAGATGCTGGGAATCTTGAGTAACACACACAAAATACTGGAGGAACTCAGCAGGTCAGGCAGCATCTGTGGAGGAAAATGAACAGTTGACATTTCAGGCTGAGACCCTTTTCACTTGATCGTTCATCATCTACATCAGTTTTCATTGAGACTTTTAAAACCGTGAATGGTTTCGATATGATAAGTAAAACAGAGGGATGAATAACCAGAGGTTACATGGAGAACTTAGGACAGTATAGCACATGTTCAGGCCCTTCGGCCCACAACGTTTTGCTGAACCAATTAAATGTGTAATCAAATGGCCAACTAATCTCTTCTGTCTACTCAATATCCATTTTCCTCACATTCATGTGCCAATCTAAATGTCTCTTAACATCCCTAATATATCTGCCTCTACTGCCACCCAGGCAGTGCACTCCAGGCACCCACCACTCTGTAAAGAAACTACTTGCCCCTCACATCTCCTTTGTAATTACCCCCTCTCACTTTAAATGCCTTCAGGTATTCAACGTTTCAACCCTGGGGGAAAAGATACTGCCTGTCTACCCTATCTACACCTCTCATAATCTTACAAGTCTCTATCAGATTGCCCCTCAGCCTCCAGAGCAGACAACCCAAGTTTATCCAGCCTCTCATCACAGCACATGCCCCCTAATCTAACATGTTTAAGAGGATTGGGAATGAATGTCACGAAATATGAGGTAAAACATTTTTCTGCAATGAATACATGTGAAGCATACTGCCCGAAATGGGAAGAAGAGTCAACCGTTACCCACACAGGAAATTGGATAAATACTTAAAAGGAGAAAAGCATGACTACAGTATGAGGGCAAGAATGTGAAAGTGTATTTAAATGGATAGTTCATTCAGAGAGTCAGCCCAGACTCAATCAGTGAATAGCTGCCTTCTACACTGCATCATTAGTTGACAACCCTGTGGCCTATGCTTGTGGTTAGATTGAGACATACCCTAAATGGGTGGAGCAGGCAAGGGCTGTTTCTGGATTTATGAGGTTTGCATCAGTTTAACAAGTTGATCTCCTTTACATTTTCAGGATATGGCATTGTTCATGTTTATTGCCCATTAATAAATACCCTTTAAATTTCTTACACATGGAAACTAAGATGTAGAAACAAAAGGATATTAAATGGCTCCTGTAGAATTTACTCTCCTTTTGAGTAAGACCTATGCTGAACCTGTGCCTTGTCCATTCTCCTGCCCGTTTCAGTAACTGGCATTACATCCACTCTGTCTCCTGCTCTCACTATTTTCATAGCCCAGCAATAACTTGCCACTAGTTTCTTGAGCTTCAAAGTTGGCCAACCTACTTTGAGCAACTTTATCAACTGGAAGTTCACATACATAATCATTCACATACAAGGCAAATGCAATGTTGGCATTCATTTCTAGAGGAATAGAGTATCGGAGCAGGGATATGATGTTGAGGCTCTATAAGGTGCTGGTGAGACCTCACTTGGAGTACTGTGGGCAGTTTTGGTCTCCTTATTTAAGAAAGGATGTGCTGATATTGGAGAGGGTACAGAGAAGATTCACTAGAATGATTCTGGGAATGAGAGGGTTAACATATGAGGAATGTTTGTCCGCTCTTGGACTGTATTCCTTGGAGTTTAGAAGAATGAGGGGAGACCTCATAGAAACATTTCGAATGTTGAAAGGCATGGACAGAGTGGATGTGGCAAAGTTGTTTCCCATGATGGGGGAGTCTAGTACGAGAGGGCATGACTTAAGGATTGAAGGGCGCCCATTCAGAATGGAAATGTGAAGAAATTTTTTTAGTCAGAGGGTGGTGAATCTATGGAATTTGTTGCCACGGGCGGCAGTGGAGGCCAAGTCATTGGGTGTGTTTAAGGCAGAGATTGATAGGTATCTGAGTAGCCAGGGCATCAAAGGTTATGGTGAGAAGGCGGGGGAGTGGGACTAAATGGGAGAATGGATCAGCTCATGATAAAATGGCGGAGCAGACTCGATGGGCCGAATGGCCGACTTCTGCTCCTTTGTCTCATGGTCTTATAATACTGTTCACTTCTGCAGTGATGTCCCCATGTGTACAGCAACAGCATTTGCTTGTTCCATCCACTTAAGGTCTGTCTTACCATAACCGCAAATTCACACTTGATCCTTCTGACCAACTGAAAGACTTCAAATTTTTCTGTCACTCTAATATAACGATAGATTCTAGGAATTTCCCACTGTTTAGTGTTTCTCCCTTTCAAAAACTATGTCATAATTATTAAACTCTCAGGTTAGTCTGTTTAACTAATAGTCTAACAGTCTATGGACTATAGACTCACTTTCAAGGACCCCACGTGTTCTCAGAACTATTTATTATTGTTATTATCATCATTTGTTGTTGTTTTTGGTGCATAGTTTGTCTTCTTTTGCACATTGGCTGCTTGTTAGTCTTTGTCCGTACTCTTTCATTGATTCTATTCCATTTCTTTGAGGAAGGACATTCTTGCTATTGAGGGAGTGCAGCGTAGGTTCACAAGGTTAATTCCCGGGATGGCGGGAATGTCATAAGTTGACAGATTAGAGCGACTGGGCTTGTATACTCTGGAATTTAGAAGGCTGAGAGGGAAACTTACGGAAACATATAAGATTATTAAAGGATTGGACACGCTGGAGGCAGGAAGCATGTTCCCGCTGATGGGGGAGTCCAGAACCAGAGGCCACAGTTTAAGAATTAGGGGTAGGCCATTTAGAACGGAGTTGAGGAAGAACTTTTTCACCCAGAGAGTGGTGGATATATGGAATGCTGTGCCCCAGAAGGCTGTGGAGGCCAAGTCTCTGGATGCTGTCAAGAAAGAGATGGATAGAGCTCTTAAAGATAGCGGAATCAAAGGTTATGGGGATAAGGCAGGAACTGGATACTGATTGTGGATGATCAGCCATGATCACAGTGAATGGCGGTGCTGGCTCAAAGGGCCGAATGGCCTACTCCTGCATCTATTGTCTATTGTCTACTGTGAATGCCTGCAAGAAAATTAATTGCTGGGTAGCAAATGGTGACATTTACATACTTTGATAATAAATTTACTTTTAACTTTAAATTTGGCACATTATTCAGCACTAAATCTAATATTGCCAGCCCTAGCATGCCTTGTTTGAGAACATAAACATAAACCTGCCTTGAACATAACTCAGAATTCTCTCTCAGGTGTGAACTCATCTGCTCTTCTTAATTTATATGAAGTTAAAGTTCCTAATTAAAATGACTGTGCAATTACAACATACTTGCCCATTTCAGGACTCCCTCTGAGATGCCCATAGCCCACTCCCAGTAGAGTTTTATACTAACCCCTTCGCTCAGCACTCAGGACGCATTCCCAAGAACAAGAATGCTAATGGATTTGGCACAAAAGGGTCATCATACCTTCAGAACAAAGATGAGGAGAAGTTTCTTTAGCCCGAGGAATTCATTGCCACAGACGGCTATGGAGGCCAAGTCATTTAAAGTGGAGGTTGACATGTTCTTGGTTAGTCAGGGCATGAAAGGTTATGGGAGAAGGGAGGAGAATGAGGTTGAGAGGAATAATAGTCCATAGTCATAGTCATACTTTATTGATCCCGGGGGAAATTGGTTTTCGTTACAGTTGTACCATAAATAATAAATAGTAATAGAACCATAAATAGTTAAATAGTAATATGTAAATTATGCCAGGAAATTATGAAATAAGTCCAGGACCAGCCTATTGGCTCAGGGTGTCTGACCCTCCAAGGGAGGAGTTGTAAAGTTTGATGGCCACAGGCAGGAATGACTTCCTATGATGCTCAGTGTTGCATCTCGGTGGAATGAGTCTCTGGCTGAATGTACTCCTGTGCCCACCCAGTACATTATAGAAACATAGAAACGTAGAAAATAGGTGCAGGAGTAGGCCATTCGCCCTTCGAGCCTGCACCGTCATTTATTATGATTATGTAGTGGATGGGAGACATTGACCAAGATGGCATGCAACTTAGACAGCATCCTCTTTTCAGACACCACCGTCAGAGAGTCCAGTTCCATCCCCACAACATCGCTGGCCTTACGAACGAGTCTGTTGATTCTGTTGGTGTCTGCTACCCTCGGCCTGCTGCCCCAGCACCCAACAGCAAACATGATCACACTGGCCACCACAAACTCGTAGAACATCCTCAGCACCGTCCGACAGATGTTAAAGGACCTCAGTCTCCTCAGGAAATAGAGACGACTCTGACCCATCTTGTAGACAGCCTCAGTGTTCTTTGACCAGTCCAGTTTATTGTCAATTCGTATCCCCAGGTATTTGTAATCCTCCACCATGTCCACACTGATTCCCTGGATGGAAACAAATCAGCCGTGGTAGAGCAGACTCGATGGGCCAAATGGCCCGATTCTGCTCCTGTGTCATATGGGACAAGATGTGATACTGAAAATGCTGCTGCGCTGAGGGCCTAGTACAAACACTGCCCTTTCTGTTACTGTGCTCTGCTGTCATTAGAAACCTGGGTGCTGGGAGCATGGTGTGTACAAATCCACTCCTAATTACCAGCCTGTCCACCTGCCCTCAATCAGCAACAAAGTGATAGGTGCTGTCTTCAAGAATGCCATCAGGGAGAACTTACTCGTTCACCAGTGTTGAGTCTGAATTTTGCCAAGCTCACTTGGCTCCAGATCTCATTACAGCCTTGGTCCAAATGTGGACCAAGGAGTTCAATTCCATACGTGAAGTGAGATTGACTGCCATCAACGTCAAGGCAGCGTTTGACCAATGTAGCATCAAGGTGCTTGGTAAAACTGGAATCAATAGGCATCTATCAATAAGTTAAAATATTGAGTACAGGAGTTGGGATGTTATGTTGAAGTTGTGTAAGACATTGGTGAGGCTAAATATGCAGTATTGTGTGCTGTTCTGGTCATCTACTGTATCTGCAGGAAAGATCCCAATAAGATTGAAATTGTACAGAGAAAATTTACAAGGATGTTGCCAGGACCAGAGTTACAGGGAAAGATTGCATAGGCTAGGACTTTATTTCTTGGAGCACAGGAGAATAAGCAGAGATTTTGTTGAGGTATATAAAATTTTGAGTGATATAGATAGGATAAATGCAAACAGGCTTTTTTCACTGAGGTTGGGTGAGAATAAAAACTCAGTTCAGGGTGAAAGGTGAAATGTTCAAGGGAAACACAAGGGGAAACTTCTTCACTTGGAGGGTGGTGACCTGCCTGCAGAAGTGGTGGAAGTGGTCCGATTTCAACTTCTATAAGAAGTTTTAATAAGTACATGGATGGGAGGGGTACGGAGGGCTATGATCTAGGTGCAGGTCAATGGGATGAGGCAGAATAATAGTTCAGCACAGACTAGATGGGATGAAGGGCCTGTTTCTGTGCTGTAGTGTTCTATGACTCTATCAAAGAGAAAACAGTCCATTGGTTGGTCCTACCTTACACAGATTTGTGTTTATTAGATATCACTATAGATCCTGGGCACAAGCATCTTCAACTATTTCATCACAGACCCTCCAACCGACATCAAGTCCATACTTCGCTAGTGACTGTATGATGTCCATTCACAACTCCTTGGCAAATGAAGCAGCCACTGACAACATCCAGCTTGGGCTGATAAGTAACATTCATGCCACAAAGGTTCCAGGCAATGACCATCTCCAACAATTTAGCCCTTCCATTCAATGGCATTGCTATCACCCCACCGTTACTATCACTCCACCATCAATATTCTGGGCATCTCCATTCAGCAGAAACACAACTGAACCAACTATATAACTACCTTACTTTTAAGAGCAGGTCAGGGAGCTGGGTATCCTGCAGTGAGAAACATTCCTCTTGATACCCCAGGGTCATTCCACCATCTGCACAAATCTGGAGTATGACACAATGTTGTCTACTTGCTAGCAGAGTCCAGCACTGATAACTCTTCAGAACTCAATACCATTACAGTACAAAGCACCCCACCCTATTCACTGCTCTAAACCTTCAATCCCTCGCCACCAGCACACGGGGGCTACAGTGCATGCCAGCTACTAAATACACTGCACTGTCCACCTGGACTACTCAGATCACTCCCCACAAACTCTGGCATCACGAGGGACAAGGCAGAAGGTAAATGGGAACACACCACCCACACTTTCTAAGTCAGACACCATTCTGTCTTGTAAATATACTGGCAGTCTCTCATTATCACCTACATCCTAGAATTCCTACTCATGGCACCGTGGGAGTACCTTTACCGGCAGGGCTGTAGTGGTTCTAGAAGATGGTTCACCGCCATCTGCCCAGGGATGGCCATTAAATACCAGTGATACCCAGTCGCCGCAGGCTTTTGTGACCATTGCACATTACCGTGAAGAAATGTCTGAGCTGGGGATAACTGACCATGCAAAGCAAACGGGAGACATCAAATCATAAACACAAGAGATTCTGCCGGTGCTGGAAACCCAGAGCAACGCACATAAAATGCCAGGGGAACTCAGCAGGTCAAGCAGTGTCCATGGAGAAAGAAGAATCTATGGCGAGACTGCATCTCTGAAGGGGAAGATGCTCCAGGAATATACATGGTCATAGCAGTCGCTCCTGCTCCAATCAGCGGTGAAATTTGTAGTCCCGTTCATCTTTTTTATGACTGGAAAACTCTGCTGATTATAATGAACACTAAAATCTGCAAGTCTACCTTGTTAGCAAGCGGTATAACAAAGGTGCTGCTCAGTTACAGACTCATGTGGGGAACGGGCCCTCGCTCTGCCCCGCGGTTTACTGCAGCCACTCAGAGAAGTGGCCGTCGGAAGCGGTGACCTTGAACGCAGAAGCACAGTAAGTGCGTCACGTTTTGAGCGAGACTTAAAACAGGTCCCGACAGTTCGACTCACTACTGTTCAATCACTAGAGAATAGATGGATTACCAGTGTCTGTCTGAACCAGTGGTAGATGAGGGACATTTGTCCTGACACAACTCCAGACTTGGCCATCCAGCTAGAAGGCCTAATCTCCTTTCGGGTGGACAGAAATGCTGCAGCATCCGGCAAGACCCGTAGAGGAGGTCTGTGTGTCTTTATCAATAAGAACTGATGTGTGAATGCCTCAGCAGTAATGACAGATAGTTTTTAATGGTGAAGTTCAGGCCCTTCTGCTTAGTGAGGGAGTTGACTGCCATTGTGATTATTGCTGCTTATTCCTTACCCCCTCCCCCTCCCCCTCCATCCCTGTGCTAGTGCTGGGGAAATGCTTTGGGAACTCCACAGTGCCGTCTACAACCTCAAAACCACTCACCCGGATGCTGCCTCCATTGTTGCTGGTGACTTCAGTCAATTTAAAAACACTCCTGCCAGCAGATCAGCTTCACAACCAGAGTTCATAGCAAAATTTATGGAGCCTAAAAGCCTGCCCCCCTCCCCCACCCTCCCTCAGATATTCAGACCACTTGTCCATTTTGCTAATCCTTACGTACAGACCACTGGTTAAATGAGTTAAGCCAGTTCACAGGGAGATCAGGACCTGGCCAGAAGGAGCCACCTCAGCACGACAGGACTGCTTCAAAAGCACGGACTGGAGCATTTTCAGGGAGGCAGATCGTCATGTTTCTTTTTTCTTCTATTACGTTTTCTCTCTCTCCTGTATCCATTTTAACGTGTATTTAGTTCTTAATCCTGACTACTCAATACCATGACTATAATTTATGATCACACGCAAAGGGGGATCTCTTTAGGGGAGTCAGTGTAGTCTAGTGCATGGGGAACCCTGCCTCAATGAGTTCTTGTTAAACAGGCTACAAAGAAAGTTGATGAAGGAAAGGCAGCAGACGTGATGTACATGAACTTCAGCAAGGCTTTTGACAGGAGCATGCATGGTAGACTGATCTAGAAAGCTGGAGCATGTCGGGTCCATGTCTTGCAGCAAACTGAACCGAATTTGGTTTAGAGCTAGAAGCCCAATGGTCATGGAGAAGGGTTGTTTTCCTGACTGGAAAACTGTAACCAGTGGTATACCGTGGTGAATGAATGGTGCTGGGACCTGCGTCATTTGTCATATATATAAATGACTTGGGTGAGAATGTTTGTGGTCTGATAAGTAAGTTTGCTGATGACACAAAGATTGGTGCAGTTGTAGCTAGTGAGCGAGGGCTGTTATCTGAGGATACAAAAAGGCATAAATTGCTGGGAAGTCGGGCAAAGCGGTGGCAGTTGGATATTTTTAATCCAGACAAATATGAGGTCATGCATTTTGTATCATGTAATACCAGCCAGACATATCACAGGAAAGAGCAGCAGCCTTTGAAGTGTTGACGTTCAGAGGAATCTTGGGCTGTAGGTTCATAGCTCCCTACGCACATGGATAGGGTAGTGTGAAAAAGCATAGCTCAGAGGCCGGGGTATTAATTTTGTTTATTTTGCTGTGTAAGTCATCTATAATTTATGCTACATGCATAAAAGTTGCTGGTGAACGCAGCAGACCAGGCAGCATCTCTAGGAAGAGGTACAGTCGACGTTTCGGGCTGAGACCCTGACGAAACGTCGACTGTACCTCTTCCTAGAGATGCTGCCTGGCCTGCTGCGTCCACCAGCAACTTTTATGTGTGTTGCTTGAAATTCCAGCATCTGCAGATTTCCTCGTGTTTGTGATAATTTATGTTAATTTAGTTTGATGCAACTTACATTTGCCATGGTTGTAATGTAATGTGTCGCTGCTACAGAAAGCAAATTTTGGTGGCATTTATCCTGTGGGTGTGTATTCCCTTGACAATAAGCCTGTATTGAGTATAAGAGTTGGGACAACATGTTGCAGCTGTATAAGATATTGGCTTGGCTGTACATTGAACATCGTGTTAAGTTCTGGTAATCACAGTATAAAAAAGATGTGGTTGCCGTAGAAAGATGGCAGAAGAGATTCATCAGGATGCTGCCAGGAATGGAGACTTTAGTTCCAAGGAGAAACTGGATAGGCTGGGATTATTCTCACTAAGGTGCTGCAGGATATAAAGTGACCATACAGAGGTTTCTAAAACTGTGAGTGACATAAACAAGTTAGATAATCACAGTCCTGGACGTGAGTTTAAGGTGACATTTAAAGAAAGTTTTTCCACAAACCATTCATTCAAATTGGTGTTTATACTTTGTCTAAGTGCCTGTTGAGTTTCAAACTCCAACCTATTCTACTCTATCCTGTGTGGGGAGTCAGGGAGGGGGTAGCACCTCTGGGGTGAAGACCTGTCACTCCTTACTTTGGTCCTCAGCTGGGTCTCACCTGTGGCTCCAAGTAAGCTGCTTGCATGTGACAGCGGCCACACCCGGGGCAACGGCTTCGACAGGCCGTCCAAACCAGGTGAGAGTATCCGTCGGGGATTTTTCTTGAACCTCGGTGATTCAGGGTTGTCTACCCAAAGCATGTGAAGACTGGATTCAGCGGACCGCGCAGCTGGTTCTATGGGCATGAGGGCGTTTCCCAGCAGGCATTGTAGAATGTAAAGAGCACGACAAGACATGTAGATCGCACTAGTCATCCACTGCATCCTGACCTATCTCCAGCTGTCTTGACTCTTGTCTTGCCACTGGATTCAGATAGACTGGGACGAGAGAGTGAGTTTGACGACCCGCACAACTCTCCCTCATTTTAATCAAACTCACGCGCAAGTCGTGACATGACAAACACACCCACCCAAGAATGTCAGTTGTCCTCATTGCTCACGATGGATGTGCACAGACACTCTATTTTCTAGCTTAATTTGATTACATTTTTAATTTTCCATTCACCTATTGTGGCTAAAACATGATTTCAAACTAGAACCTACTGTTTTCTTTTTTTAAGAGCTGTTATTAATGCTAATCCTCCTCAGAAACATATCATCCATTTACAAAGTTGTAGTTCTTGAGATTACTGTGTGTATCCTTTGCAACAGGGTTTTGATCTCAGCTGGGTTAAGATAGATCTCAGCTCAACAGTACCCCAAAATGGCACTATTAAGTGGAATGTCTTTTCCCCACACCTTGAATTTATCCACATTATCACCTCCCTAATCGTTTTATCCCCGTGCCTATCATTTGGGTGACAATTTAGAGATTCTGTTCTTGGTGTTCTCCAAAAAGGGGTATGGTGTTGGGTCCTGAGAGAGTTGGCAACATAATTAGAGCACTGGTCAAAGTGAGGAGTTAATAACAAGGGTTTAAGGTGGAGATTCTAGAGCTCAGGGGTTTGATAAGTATAGGCATAACCAGCAGTTATGGAATAATTAAATGAGCTAGAGGTTTGAAATGAAGTGGTACAGGTATCTTGGAAGGGCTTTGGTATTTTGTTTAATGGCCAGTTTGGAGAAATGGCAGGGCCCTAGCATCTAACCATTTGACAGGGAAGACAACAAAAAAAAAAGGGGAGATTGATGTACACTGTGAGATTTATTTCATTCATATTGTGTTTCTGTGCCACAGGACCCAGGGACATCATTCAAGCAAATGAAACACAGAAATTAATTCGATCTTCATCGTTGATGTATAGAGCAGGGAGTGACCCATTAATAAACCCCAAAGTGGGCCTAAGACGCCTTTGTTCCCAGTCTAGTATTGGGTCAAGAGGTTCTGAAGGACAGTTACACTCGAAGGCACCTCCAAAACCACTCAGAATTCCGTCTCTCTTGGTTCCGAATGTTCCTACAGATCCACTGTTAGATGGAAGCGTCTACTGCGAGCTAGTGCCACACGTTCTAAAGCCCGGCCAGAAAACTTCACCGTCAATGACTCACGTGGAGAGATTACGAGCTGCAGAACGATCGAGGGTCAGGACCCGTATGACAGACATGAATTTTTGCCTCCTGGATTTAGATATGAACTCAATCTCTATGAAGACCTGCCAGGAGGAAGCTGTGAAGGGAGATGGTTGGACCTTCACTCAGCCACAGCTGGAGACTACCAGCTCATTTCAACCTGACACCTTTGTTTCAATCTTACTTCCGCCCGACAACAGATCTCTAGATCCATCTGTGCTTAAGCAACTCAAAGAAATATTCAGTGAACACGATGCAAAGACAATAGCACAGCATATTTTGAAAGTGGACTCTGAGGTACAGTACATAGGTTTTAATTAGTGATTAACCTGATTATATCCAGAACCACCTCCTTTGTGATACAGTCAAAACCTTTAGCATGACTGTTTCATCTTCTCAGTCGTTCATTCGATTAGGTAAACTGTAGCATTGTTGGCACCGGAATGTGCAGTGACACTTGGGTGTGTTGGTTGCTAACACAAATGACACATTTCACTGTATGTCTCCACGTACATGTGATAAATAAATCTTAATCTGTAAATTGGAGGCCAAAAGTGCATTGAGGAGTGATGTAGGAAACTATCCAGCCCAGCAGATCAATCCCACCGGACTATTTCACCTTGCTTGAAACTGTCTCACATAATTTCCCCAATCAATTCCCCTTTGGTTTCACTGTTGCCATTCAGTTACACAAAGGGATCATTTACTGTAGAATATTAGCCTGACAGAACTGAGCTCTTTAAAATATAGTTGGTGTTTGAAAAAGCCATAAATATAAATAAATACCCAATGGAATCAGTTTTGGTCTACCTGTGGGTGCAGACCCAAAACTAGAGGCCGAGGCCGTTCATATAAATAAATGCAACATCAAAATCAGAAGGACCTGTCAAACCAGAAAGTGGTTAGAATTATAAACACAAGAGATTCTGCAGGTGCTGGAAGTCCAGAGCCTCACAAAATGCTGGAGGAACTCAGCAGTTCACGTAGCAACTGTAGAGGGACATTAAAATATGTGGCCTCCTGTATATCGGTGAGACCTGACGTAGATTGGGAGACCACTTCACTGAGCACCTGGGCTTCGCCCACCAGAAAAAGCAGGATCTCGCGGTGGCCACCCACTTTAATTCCACTTCCCATTCCTATTCTGACATGTCAGTCCATGGCCTCCTCTACTGTCGCTATGAGGGCACACTCAGGTTGGAGGAGCAACACCTTATAGTCTGTTTGGGTAGCCTCCAACCTGATGTTCAAGCCTTCAAGATGTCTTGAACTTCCAGTATATCCCTCCCCTCCCCCACCCCACCTTCACTATTTTCCATTCCCTCTTCCCTCTCTCACCTTATCTCCTTACCAGCCAATCACCTCCCTCTGGTGCTCCTCCCCCTTTTCTTTCCTCCGTGGCCTTCTGTCCTCTTCGATCAGATTCCCCCTTCTCCAGCCCTGTACCTCCTTCACCAATCAATTTCCCAGCTCTTTACTTCATCCTTCCTCCCCTCCTGGTTTCGCCCATCTCCTTGTGTTTCTTCCTCCTCTCCCCCCCCCACCTTCTTGCTCTGACTCCTCATCTTTTTTTTTCTCCAGTCCTGATGAAGATTCTCAGCACAAAAGGTCCACTGTACTCTTCTCCGTAGATGTTGCCTGGCCTGCTGAATTCCTCCTGTATTGTGTATGCATGTGGCATCTTGAATCTTCAGATACATCAGGGCAATTTAAGAAACTCTTAGATGGACAAGGATGGAAGTAAAATGGAGGGTTCCATGGGAGGGGAAGGACACGTGCTGTGATATTGTTCTATGTTCCTACCTCAGTCCTGAACTGCCAGCTCTTCATTTCTGAAACTATGCCATTTGTCTTGGATCCCTCAGACCCTCAGCCAGGTGAAACATCTTCCCTGTGTATTGCCTGTCGAATCCTTTGAGAATTCTACGAATTATGATGGGATCTCCCCTTATTGTTCTGTACTCTAGTAAATACAATCCCAATCTACTCTCTCCCTCTCTTTGTATTGCAATTCTTCTAAATCTGGAAGCAGTCTAGTGAATCTTCAATGCACTTTGCTACGCTCTCTGATGGGTAAGGAGACCACAACTGTACTCCAGGTGCAGTCTCCCCAAGGCCCTATACGATTGCAATTGAATTTCCTTCCTTCTGTATTAAAATCCTCTTGTCATAAAGCTATTTGTAATAAGTATTGGTGAGTGGCCAAGTGGTTAAGGCGTTCGTCTAGTGATCTGAAGGTCGCTAGTTCGAGCCTTGGCTGAGGCAGCGTGTTGTGTCCTTGAGCAAGGCATTTAACCACACATTGCTCTGCGACGACACCGGTGCCAAACTGTATGGGTCCTAGTGCCCTTCCCTTGGACAACATTGGTGTCGTGGAGAGGGGAGACTTGCAGCATGGGTAACTGCTGGTCTTCCATACAACCTTGCCCAGGCCTGCACCCTGGAAACCTTCCAAGGTGCAAATCCATGGTCTCACGAGACTAACGGATGCCTATATTAAAAAAATTGTAATAAACTGATAGCTTGCTGTGTTGAAGTGTTAATCTTCTGCCACTTGCGCACCCAGGTTCTTTTCAACATCAACACTTTCCAGTCTCTCACCACTTAACAAATACTCCACATTACACTGATAATGGCACATGTTCCACACTGCATTCCAGTACTCTGCTCCTGCACACCCACTCAGCTGGCCTGCATCTCCTCAGTGCGTGCAATCTCTTACCTTGTTGAGTATTATTTCATGGATTGTGAAAAGCTAGGTTGTGAGCAGCAATGCCCGAGTAACCTCACTAACTGCAGCCTGTTTATTCCCAGTCTTTGTTTTCTGTGATAACAAATTATCTATCCACATTGGCATCTTACTCCCAATTCCATGTGCACTCATCTTGTTGATCAACCTCCTGTGTGATACCTTATTAAATAAGGCGAGAGAGAATTCACTGATACTGGAGGAGTCCCTTCCTATCACTCTGAGTTCAACTTGGCTTCTATTCCCACTGCCGAGATTTACACATGAATAGCTGTGAAAAAACCCATCATGCTACACAAATATACGTTTAGCGTCAGTGAAGGCCTTGACTTCAATAATGGCATTTGAGGAAATTATCAATATCCACAAACATGTGCCATTGGAATCCGCACGTTTAAATAAATTCTGCATTTCTTTGTGAGGTTACTTTGAGAATAGGTAGGCCATTCCAACAGAAACAGGAAACATGTCCAAGCCCTTTGCTGGGAGGAGCAAATTATTTTAATCTGATGCAAAGATACGCATGCTTTGATCTCGTAGGTTGCTCGCCTCGTCAATGTGTCCCCAATGCAGAAGAGGATGATGGGAGTGAGCTCAGGACTAGATCTGATTACGTTGCCCCACGGACACCAGCTGAGGATGGATCTCCTGGACAGGTAGCACCAACAATCTTTGGCACTGAGATGCAAAAGGCCTCAACCAATTAAAACTTTTTCTGTTCAGTGTTTTGGGAGATTCACTTATTGTGGGTGAGAGGAAGCTTGGGAGGTAAAGATGAGATGAGGATGTCATCACAAGAGAAGCGAATTCCAATGTCAATTGCTTGTGTTGTCTCAAGTTGTACTGCCGCAAGCTCTTAAGCTACCCAGCAGGTGGAAACTTTTAACAAAGTGAAAATTTGGGTTAGAACACACTTGCAGTACTCTGAATGGTCATTTTTTTTGTAGTGTATAATATAACACTATTGGTGAAACTGCTGAAAAGATTTTTATGATAGCAGGACAGAGATGTTATATTGTTCAGAGAGGATAAAAGAATTGGGATACTTCATTCTAAAAAACAGTAAAATTGAGGACTGCCCTAGAAAAGTCTTGTCTTAACATTATTGACTTCCTGGAAAAGATTTGTACTTGAGGGAGAAGATAGAACAAGGGCTATAAATATGCATATAGGGAATTTAGGGGAAGCCAGCATTTGATGGAAATGCAGAACACATATACAAGTGAAGTCATTGGTGTACAGCAAAGATTAGGAAAAACTTCTTCACACAGAGAGTGGTGAATCTGTGGAATTCTCTGCCACAGCAAACTGTTGAGGCCAGTTCATTAGCTATGTTTAAAAGGAAGTTAGATATGGCCCTTGTGGCTACAGGGGTCAGGGGGTATGGAGGGAAGGCTGGGTTCTGAGTTGGATGATCAGCCATGATCATAATAAATGGCGGTGCAGGCTCGAAGGGCCGAATGGCCTACTCCTGCACCTATTTTCTATGTTTCTATTATGGGAAAAGCAAAGGCAGGCAAAATAGAATCACAGGGTGAGACAAATAAGTGTAGATATGTATTGAGCGTACCTCCCATCTATTGGGCTAAATGTCCTGGAGCAACATTCACAAAATGCTGGAGAAACTCAACAGGTCAGGCAGCATCCATGGAGGGAAATGAATAGCTGATGTTTTGTGTCCAGACCCTTCATCAGGACTGAAAAGAAAGAATGCAGAAGCCAGAATAAAAGGATGGAGGAAAGGGTGGAGAGAGAGAGAGAGTAAAGTGTAAATCATGTGAGAAGCTTGGAGGTGATAGGTGGAAGAGGCAAGGGGCAGAACAAGATGGAGTCTGATTGGAAGGGACAGAAGACCATGGAATAATGGGGAGAACTGGAGAATAAGAAAGACAAAGTGTGCATGATGGTAGGTCATAAGGGTGGGGAAGGAGAAACAGAAGGGGTGACGGGGCCAGAGGAATAAAGGGGAAATCAGAAGGGGGAGGGGAAACAGAGGGAAGAGGTTATGAAATCAGTAGTGATGACATTAGGTTGGGGACTACCAAAACGGACTATGAGGCACTGTTTCTCTAATCTGCATCTAAACTCGACTTGGTAGTAGAGGAAGCTGTAGACTAACATGTCAGTGTGGGAGTGGGAGATGGGATTAAAAAGGCTAGCCAGCAGGAGGTCCTCTCTGTTATGGTAGGCAGAGTGAAGGTGCTCAGCTAAGCGATTCCCCCAATCTGTGTCAGGTCTCACGGTCGTAGAGGAGGCCACACAGGACACAATAAATGACACCGATGGATTCATGTGTGGGACTGTTTAGGGCCTTGAAAGGTGGTAACAGTGGAGGTGCAGAGCCATGTGTAACACCTAGCACGCTTGCAGAGATAGGTGTCTGGAGTGCTTACGTGCCCTGTCCCTGTGTGGTAAATACTGTGTGGGAATCAAGTACAGCCAAAGAAAGATGCACACAGTGACCACTTCATTACGTACCTCCTGTACCTACTAAAGTGGCCACTGACTGGATGTTCATGGTCTTCCTGTGCTGTACATGCACCTCAAGGTTCAACGTGTTGAGTGTTCAGAGATGCTCTTCTGCACACCACTGTTGTAAAGCATGGTTACTTGAGTTACTGTTGCCTTCCTGTCAGCTTGAATCAATCTGGCCATTTTCCTTTGACCTCTCTCATTAATAAGGCATTTTTACCCACCACTCTCTGGATGTTTCTGGTTTTGATTTTTGCACCATTCTCTGTAAACTCTAGAGACTGTTCTGCGTGAAAATCCCAGGAGATCAGCAGTTTTCAAGCTACTCAAACCTCCCTGTCTGGCGCCAGTAATCATTCTATGGTCTATATAGGCATCCATTAGTCTCGTGAGACCATGGATTTGCACCTTGGAAGGTTGTATGGAAGGCCTGGGCAAGGTTGTATGGAAGACCGGCAGTTGTCCATGCTGCAAGTCTCCCCTCTCCACACCACCAAGGGAAGGGCACTAAGGCCGATACAGCTTGGCACCAGTGTCGTCGCAGAGCAATGTGTGATTAAGTGCCTTGCTCAAGGACACAACACGCTGCCTCAACTGAGGCTCGAACTAGTGACCTTCAGATCACTAGACCGACGCCTTAACCATTTGGCCACATGCCAACACCATTCCATGGTCAAAGTCACTTAGGTCACACTTCTTCCCCCATTCTGATGTTAGGTCTGAACGACAACTGAATCATTGACCACGTCTGCATGCTTTTATGCATTGAGTTGCTGCCACATGATTGGCTGATTAGATATTTGCATTAATGAGCAGGTGTGCAGGTGGACCTAATAAAGCGGTCACTGAATATACACTAGGAAAGATATTCTGATGTTCGGTCACAGATAGAACAAAAGAAAATGTAGAGAAAGGCAAACAAATTGTTCACCGAGATTATTACTAGCAATTCACACCAGAGGGAATGCCTATTGTCTATTGGATATTTTCATTTGGATCTTTTGAGTTTTAGTCTAGATGGTTGACAGAAATAACAGGTGCTTCAGATGGTGATTCCAATAGTTCTTCATGTCTGTTATGGATTGCAACCAAGAGTGTACAATAATAACAAAACCAGACATCGATGCAGCAAGTCAGACAGTATCTGTGGAGAATATTGGGGATCGGTGTAATTTTTCAGTAGCTTGCCAAAAAAAAAAGTTAAAATATTCTTCCTCCGTCTCCGCCGCATCTGCTCTCAGGATGAGGCTTTTCATTCTAGGACGAGGGAGATGTCTTCCTTTTTTAAAGAAAGGAGCTTCCCTTCCTCCACTATCAACTCTGCTCTTAAATGCATCTGCCCCATTTCACGTACATCTGCTCTCACTCCATCCTCCCGCCACCCCACTAGGAATAGGGTTCCCCTGGTCCTCACCTACCACCCCACCAGCCTCCGAGTCCAACGTATTATTCTCCATAACTTCCACCACCTCCAACGGGATCCCACCACTAAGCACATCTTTCCCTCCCCCCCTCCTGCTTTCCGCAGGGATCGCTCCCTACGCAACTCCCTTGTCCATTCGTCCCCCCCCATCCCTCCCCACTGATCTCCCTCCTGGCACTTATCCGTGTAAGCGGAACGAGTGCTACACATGCCCTTACACTTCCTCCCTTACCACCATCAGGGCCCCAAACAGTCCTTCCAGGTGAGGCAACACCTGTGAGTCGACTGGGGTGATATACTGCGTCCGGTGCTCCCGATGTGGCCTTTTATAGATTGGCAAGACCCGACGCAGACTGGGAGACTGCTTTGCTGAACATCTACGCTCTGTCCGCCAGAGAAAGCAGGATCTCCCAGTGGCCACACATTTTAATTCCACATCCCATTCCCATTCTGACATGTCTATCCACGGCCTCCTCTACTGTAAAGATGAAGCCACACTCAGGTTGGAGGAACAACACCTTATATTCCGTCTGGGTAGCCTCCAACCTGATGGCATGAACATCGACTTCTCTAACTTCCGCTAAGGCCCCACCTCCCCCTCATACCCCATCTGTTACTTATTTTTATGCACACATTCTTTCTCTCGCTCTCTTTTTTCTCCTTCTGTCCCTCTGAATATACCTCTTGCCCATCCTCTGGGTCCCCCCCTCCTTGTCTTTCTCCCTGGGCCTCCTGTCCCATGATCCTCTCGTATCCCTTTTGCCTATCACCTGTCCAGCTCTTGGCTCCATCCCTCCCCCTCCTGTCTTCTCCTATCATTTTGGATCTCCCCCTCCCCCTCCAACTTTCAAATCCCTTACTCACTCTTCCTTCGGTTAGTCCTGACGAAGGGTCTCGGCCTGAAAGGTCGACTGCGCCTCTTCCTACAGATGCTGCCTGGCCTGCTGCGTTCACCAGCAACTTTGATGTGTGTTGCTTAAAATATTCTTATTGACCTTCTCGCTTTGTTCCTTTCAGACATCACTTAATAGCTCTTGGAATTGCAGTGGACATCCTGGGCTGTACAGGAAGTGTCGGACAGAGGTCTGCAGTACTTCACAAAACTATCCAAGTTGCAGCCGAGCTGAAAGATTCCATGGGTGATCTGTTTGCACTGTCAGCAGTGATGAAAGCGTTGGAGCTGCCTCAGGTACTTAGATGAACCCCCACTCCTTCCTCCTTTCCTAACTCGTCTCACCCTATCTCCCGCAAGGACTCGAGATTCACACCAAGGTGTAATCTATATATTTCATATGTACAGCAGATATGAAAATGAATGATCTTAGTTTTACATTTCACAGAAAGAGGCTACTGTGCCAGACCCAGTTCATTGAAAACACGATCTAATTAGCTACTACGAACTACTTTTTTCCCTCCAACCCTGAAAATTGTTCCTTCTCATGTTTGTCCACATCCTATTTGAATGTCATTACTAAATCAGCTTCCACTGTCTTTTTGGGCAATGCATCCCAACCAGAACAATTAAATGCATCAGAAATGTATTTTCTGGTCCTCTGACTCTTTAGCCTCTTTCAGTTCTTGACCCTCTGTCGGGTGTTGATCATTAAGTTGAGGTGATTTATTGACAGGAAATTCTACCCATCTGTATTTGTAGCAGGCCAGAGTGCAAATTTCGGCGAGGTTTGTTTCAATTTAAGTAGCTGCGAAAGGGGCTAGAAAGCTGATGAAGTCAGGCAAGTCATTATTATCCAGAATTCACTAACTGCAAGAGCAGTGAAAATTGTTTCATTAGTAACTTTGGAAGGGGAATAGGATAAATATTTACAGGAAATAAATTTGCTGAGTTACAGCAAAATGACAAGGGAGTAAATCTTATTTCAAAGGGCCAGCACAAGTACAACAGACCCAATTGTTGCTGTGATACTTAATCTCTCATATGGACTGGTGGACTTTAAAACCCACTCTCTCGTGTAACGTAACTATGCAAGAGTAACAGAATCAGCCTGCAGTTCATTGCAATAGCAAGTTAGTAATGTCCTGCACTTTCACATCAATGGTAGAGCTCGTCTTACTCTAAAGAAATAACCCAAACAGCTTGATTTTAACTGAGTCTTGATTTCTGGTGTCTGCTGTCTATGCCCTTATCATTATTTTGAAGCTACTTCCTTATGTTTGGGTACAATTTAATGCTCTGAAAGGACTCAGGAGACACTCTACTATGAAGTGCAATTTGTCCATATCTGATATCTTCATAAACACACAATTTTCTGTACAGAAAATAGTGATTGTGA
Organism: Mobula hypostoma; assembly: GCF_963921235.1. Taxonomy (NCBI): domain Eukaryota; kingdom Metazoa; phylum Chordata; class Chondrichthyes; order Myliobatiformes; family Myliobatidae; genus Mobula; species Mobula hypostoma. The sequence continues at coordinate 20,820,185 of NC_086125.1, forward strand.
TCAGCACAAATTTCTTCTCTGTTTTCCCAAGCCTACTACAAATCATTTGGAAGTCCCATATTTCTTAACTGGCTGAGATCAGTTATCTTACTGCAGACCAGATATCAAAACACTGTGGTCAGTTGGTGAATGTAGGAATATTCAGAATAGATAGCTATTCACTTCCAAAGACTGTTCCATTGTTGTATTCGAGCTGCATATCTCTTAATAACCTTTTTAAACAATAATCTATCTATCTAAAACTATAGTTGGTCCATCATCCACTGTCTTTTGGAGTAATAGTTTCTAACGTTCTGTGAAGAAATGTTGTGTGATTTCACTCCTATACAGTACAGCTACAATTTTGAGATTATGTTTTGGATTTCTACACCAAAATAAACCATCTTATATCTATCCACCTTTTGAAATCTTCAGATGTTTTATACAAGATCACAAGAGCCCTGATGGCTTAATAAAAAAAAAGTGTGTGCTCAGGCTACAGGGATAGTTTATGAGGATAAGTTTGTACAACATTTACACATGTTCATTTGAGTTTAGAAGATTGAGTGGTGATCTAATTACTTTGATCAGATTACCACGCTCCCATCTTCTAAATACCAGATAGTATTGCACTAGTTTACAGAATCCATTCTAATCACATGACAATCTGAACCGATTCATTCTATTGATCAAGCACTGTATCTGCTCTTAAGCCAATATATCGTTTGAGGTGTCGTACCCCCATCTCCAGCTGTCTCAACTCTGTCTTGCCACTGGATCCAGATGGGAATTGGGGAGAGAGAGTGAGGCTGACACTGCACAACTCTCCCTCACTTAAATCCAAATCAAGCACCAGTCTCAACACCTTCATAATGGTGTCAAGGTCCTCACTGACGTTGACAATGGACGAACACACCCAAAATTGCCGCTATCACATTCAGAACACAGTGGACCAGTAATCTGGAGGCTCACACACAAAATGCCGGAGGAAATCAGCGGGTCAGGCAACATCTATGGAAATGAATAAACAGTCAACATTTCGGGCAGAGACCCTTCTTCAGGACTGGAAAGAAAGGCAAAAGATGCCAGAATAAAAAGATGAGGGGAAGGGAAGGAGAACTAGCCAGTGGTGTGGTGGCCAGTGCTATCATGTTTGCTGTTGTGTGCTGGGGCAGCAGGCTGAGGGTAGCAGACACCAACAGAATCAACAAACTCATTCGTAAGGCCAGTGATGTTGTGGGGATGGAACTGGACTCTCTGACGGTGGTGTCTGAGAAAAAGATGCTGCCCAAGTTGCATGCCATCTTGGACAATGTCTCCCATCCACGACATAATGGACTGGTTGGGCACAGGAGTACATTCAGCCAGAGACTCATTCCACCGAGATGCAATACTGAGCGTCATAGGAAGTCATTCCTGCCTGTGGCCACCAAATTTTACAACTCCTCCCTTGGAGGGTCAGACACTCTGAGCCAATAGGCTAGTCCTGGATTTATTTCCATCTGGCATAATTTACATATTATTATTTATTTATGGTTTTATATTGCTATATTTATACTCTATTCTTGGTTGGTGCAACTGTAACGAAACCCAATTTCCTTCGGGATCAATAAAGTATGTCTATCTATCTATCTATCTAGCTAGAAGGTGATAGGTGAAGCCATGTGGGTGGGAAAGGTTAAAGGGCTGGAGAAGAAGGAATCTGATGGGAGAGGAGAGTGGACCATGGGAGAAAGGGAAGAAGGAGGGGCACCAGGTAGAAGGGATAGGCAGGTGAGAAAAAGAAATAAGAGGCCAAAGTGGGGAACAGAGAAGAGGGAAGGGGGAGGGAAAAATTTTACTGGAAGGTGAAATAATGCCCATGTCAGTCAGATTGGAAGCTACCTAGACAGAATATGAGTTCTTGTTCTTCTACTCTGAGAGTGCCTCATCATGGCAAAAGAGGAGGCCATGGACCAACATGTCAAAACTGGAATAGGATAGGAACTTAAAAGGTTGGGCACTGGGAAATTCCATTTTTGGCAGATGGAGCGGAGGTGCTCAACAAAGTGGTTCCCAAATTTACAATGGGTCTCACCAGTGTAGAGGAGGCTGCATCAGGAGCACCAGATACAATAGATCACCCCAAAAGGTTCACAGGTGAAGTGTTGTCTCACTTGGAAGGACTGTTTGGGGCTCTGAATGGAGGTGAGGGAGGAGGTAAATGGGTAGGTGTCATATTTCTGTCACCTGCAGCGATATGTTCCAGAAGGGAGATCAGCAGGGAGGGACGAATGGACAAGGGAATCATGAGGAAGCAATCCCTTCGGAAAGTGGAGAGCCGGGAGGAGGTAAAGATGTATTTGATGGTCGGATCCCATTGAAGATAGCAGTTGGGCTTATGGGGTGACAGGTGAAGACATGAGGAACTCTATCCTTATTAAGGTGGCGGGAAGATGGGGTAACCGCGGATGTCTGGAAAATGGAGGAGATGCAGGTGAGGGCAGCATCAATGGAGGAGGAAGGGAAATTCTGTTCCTTGAAGAAGGAGGACACCTCTGATGTCCTGGAAAGGAAAGCCCTAAGCTGAGAACAGATGCGGCGATTAAAGAACTGAGAGAAAGGAATAGCATTTTTACAGGAGGCACTGTGGGAAGAGGTATGGTCAAGATAGCAATGGGAGTCGGTAGGTTTATAAAAGATGTCAGTCAACAGTTTGCTCCAGAGTGGAGACTGAGGTTGGTAAAGGAGGTGTCATAAATGGACCAAGTGATTTAAGAGCAGGGTGGAAGCTGGCGGCAAAGTTGATGAAATTGATGAACTCATCATGGTTGCATGAAGCAGCACCAATACAGTCATCAATGTAGTACAGGAGGAGTTGGGGAGCTTTACCAGGGAGGGCTTGGAACATGGACAGTGCTACGCAGCCAACGAAAAGACAGGCATAGCTGGGGTCTATGTGGGAGCCCACGGCTACCCCTCGAGTCTGGAGAAAGTGCGAGGAGCTGAAGGAAAAGTTGTTGATGGTGAGAATCAGTTCTGCCAGGAGGACCGTGGTGGTGGAGGGGAACTGGCTGGGTCTTTTGTTGAGAAAGTAACACAGAGCTTTAAAGCCCTTCTTGATGGGGGTTAGAAGTGTAGAGGGACTGGATATCCATGGTGAAAATGAGATGGTCAGGGCCAGGAAATTGAACGGTGTTGAGATCGAGAGCACGTGAAGTGTCGTGGATGTATGTGGGAAGGGAATGAACCAAGAGGGATAGAGTGGAGTCTGGGTATGTGGACGTGAGTTTAGTAGAGCAGGAGCAGGCAGAGACAATGGGTCATCAAATCCCACCATGGCAATTGTGGAATTTTAATTTCAGTTAAAGAATTATATTTTTTTTAATTGACATTAGTAGTGATGATCACGAAACCATGAGATTTTTGTAAAAACCCTTCAGAGGAGAAGGTAAACACGAGGAATTCTGCAGATGCTGGAAATTCAAGCAACACACATCAAAGTTGCTGGTGAACGCAGCAGGCCAGGCGGCATCTCCAGGAAGAGGTACAGTCGACGTTTCGGGCCGAGTCCCTTCGTCAGGACTAACTGAAGGAAGAGCTAGTAAGAGATTTGAAAGTGGGAGGGGGAGAGTGAGATCTGAAATGATAGGAGAAGACAGGAGGGGGGGGGGGATGGAGCCAAGAGCTGGACAGGTGATTGGAAAAAGGGATATGAGAGGATCATGGGACAGGAGGCCCAGGGAGAAAGAAAAGGGGGAGGGGGGGAACCCAGAGGATGGGCAAGGGGTATAGTGAGAGGGACAGAGGGAGAAAAAGGAGAGAGAGAGAAAGAATGTGTGTATATAAATAAATAACGGATGGGGTACGAGGGGGAGGTGGGGCATTAGCGGAAGTTAGAGAAGTCAATGTTCAGGCCATCAGGTTTGAGGCTACCCAGACAGTCTGAGTAAGGTCAGCTCTTTTACTCAGCCTGGTCAAAACATGGCTGGCCTCTGCAATGGCTTAGCTCACCACTCAGTTCAAAAGCATTCATAAATGGACAATAAACAGTAGCTTTGCCAGTGACACCAAGATCATGAAAAAAGCGAATTAAAAGAATTTAAATGTTGGGTCTGAAACTGCAAGGGGCTCAACAGAAAGTAGGAACTATTCAAAACAACACTACATTTAACTACGAACTTAACAACGTCTCCCAAACAATTTCCCCACAAAGCGCAGTGAGTTGTGGATGGTTTTATAATTCACAGTCTCCACGCGAAATCATTACTTACAGCACTGTTAGGTCTAGGGATGACTGAGAAGGAAAATTATTCCACACTGCCACGGTGGCTCTGTCAACCTTGCACCTTGCACTTTAAGTCAATCTCAGGCCAAGACACTCAGGAACTTGTGCTCATTTTATTCTGTGACTGTATGTGTTGGATCATAACTATATGTATGGTGTGTGTTTTGCACCTTGTCCCAGAGGAAGAATGTTTCATTTAGCTGTATGGTTGAATGACAATAAACTCGAACTTGAACCTCAGGAAACACTGGAACGTAACCTCCCACATTGTTGATCTGGAATTGTTCAACTCCAGGAATAAAGGAGTAAAAAGCTCAAAAAATCCCACTGTTGATGCAACTTGTTCCCTTCCCCTTGCAGATTGTGCGCCTGGAGCACACGTGGAGGACTCTACGCAGAAATTATACAGATAGTGCCATCAGGTTCGAGAAGGAACTCAAACCATTCATGAAATCCTTGAATGAGGGGAAAGGTAGGTATTTCTTTTCCAAAAACAAATGTCAATCAGTGATATGGGTTTATGACCAGATGAGGGCAGAATTAAGTTAGCATTTCAGAGTCAGAAATCCACCCAAATATTAGAGAATAGGCCTCTTTTTTTTTCAAAGTTAGCTTCAAATATACTCCAAGGCCTCAGTGGTCATGCACTTTGTAATTATATAGTTCTGCTAAGAGTCAACTCCATTGTTAAAGAGACAGTATCTGTCTTTAGTAGTTAACTAGGTCTCGTGATTAACTGACCAAAAGTCCTTGAATTTGGATAATTGGCATAAATTAGATAGAATTATATGCACTGCTGCTACAAACTCATCACTTGATGCTTTCAGAACTTTCTGAAAATCATTTACAAAGAAAGATAGGAACGGTGGTACAGAGATGTGGAAGCCTGGGATTCCATTTGTATTCTATCATGACGGCCGGGAAATCAAAATTTTGTTGATGATATTTTTAAAACTTCAGCAATTTTTCTAAAAATACCATTTTGATCACTCATTGTTCTTTATCAGCATAGCCTGCTTGTGACTCTAGAACCATAGCAGTTGGGCAACTCCCAACTCTGAAAACTTCCCACAAGCTACTCGGTTGTGAAAAGTAGCCCCATAACACATTTGGATAATTCTGTTCTTATTCATTGCTGTAGTTAATCACTGTATAATAGCATATATGGCTTCTAGTGGATTAAGCTCCCAAACCAATCTGCATCTCCATTTCTGCTGTTATTTATGATGCCCCTTAAAGCCTCTCTCTTAAGGCCAGTGTGGGCAGGTGGCCAAGTGGTTAAGGCATTGGACTAGCTACCTGAAGGTCGTGAGTTCGAGCCCCAGCCGAGGGAATGTGTTGTGTCCTTGAGCAAGGCACTTAATCACACATTGCTCTGTGATGACACTGGTGCCAAGCTGTATGGGTCCTAATGCCCTTGTGTCATGGAGAGGGGAGACTTGCAGCATGGGCAACTGCTGGTCTTCCATACAACCTTACCCAGGCCTGCGACCTGGAAAGTGAAGGCACAGATCCATGGTCTCGCAAGACTAACGGATGCCTTAATAAAGCCTCCCTCATTGACTGACTTTTCGTCATCTGACCTAATATCTCTTTTGTGTAGTTCAGAGATAACGTGTGTTTGATAACATTCCCATGAAATAGTCTGGGTCATTAATGCCATGTTAAAGGTGTTATGTAAAGGGGTATGATGTTGTGAAAAGTAATGTAAGTTCTTCTTCAACACAGTTGAGTTTCCTCTGCAAAATACCACCATTCCACACATTATGCCCGTCATCAGGCTGATGGAGACACAATCCGTATCCGATTTTATGGAAACTTGGGATAACATCGACTCAGACTGCGGATTGGTATTGAAGACCCTGGAAGCAGCTCGTGTTGTGACAGTGAACACTGCAATATACAGAGCCAACACTGAAGCCAAACTGAAGGGTAGGCTCCTCGCCCCGCAGTATATTACCCGACCGGTGTTAAGTCCAGTGTTTCCTTTCAGAACCAGGCCTGTGGTAGTTTGGGTCATGGCTGCAATTCTTGGTGCTGCCAGGAAGTTCAAAGTTCAAATTAAATTTATTATCAAAGTATGTATGTTTCACCATATACTACCCTGAGATTCATTTTCCTGCAGATATTCACAGTAGAACAAAGAAATACAATAGAGTCAATGAAAAACCACACCACACACAAACGAAGACTAATATGCAAAAGAAGACAAACGGTGCAAATAAAAAAGTAAAGAAATTATGCAGCCGTGGAAAGAGAGCATGACCTGGATGGTGGGCATCCTTGCTGATGGAAGCTACTTTCTTCAGGCAGCTCTCCTTGTAGATGTGCTCATGGGGGGTGTGGGGGGGGGGGAAGAGCTTGTCCTGTGATGCACTGGACTGTATCCACCTTATTTTGTAACTTTTCCACTCCTGAGCGTTGGTGTTTCTATACCAATCAGGATACTCTCTACTGTGCATTTATACAAGTTAGTCAAAGTTTTAGATAACTTTATACTTTATACTTTATTGTCGCCAAACAATTGATACTAGAGCGTACAATCATCACAGCGATATTTGATTCTGCACTTCCTGCTCCCTGGATTACAAATCGATAGCAAATATTAAAAATTTAAGTTATAAATCATAAATAGAAAATAGAAAAATGGAAAGTAAGGCAGTGCAAAAGAAACCGAGAGGCAGGTCCGGATATTTGGAGGGTATGGCCCAGATCTGGGTCAGGATCCGTTCAGCAGTCTTATCACAGTTGGAAAGAAGCTGTTCCCAAATCTGGCCGTACAAGTCTTCAAGCTCCAGATCCTTCTCCCGGAGGGAAGAGGGACAAAAAGTCTGTTGGCTGGGTGGGTCGAGTCCTTGATTATTCTGGCAGCACTGTTCCAACAGCGTGCGGTGTAATGTGAGTCCAAGGACGGAAGATTGGTTTGTGTGATGTGCTGCGCCGTGTTCACGATCTTCTGCAGCTTCTTTCGGTCTTGGACAGGACAACTTCCATACCAGGTTGTGATGCACCCTAGAAGAATGCTTTCTACAGTGCATCTATAAAAATTAGTGAGGGTTTTAGGGGACAGGCCAAATTTCTTTAGTTCTTTCAAAATTCAACTTGCTGAATCTACACAAACTTTAAGAAAGTAGAGGTTCTGTCATTCCTTCTTTGTGATTGTACTTACATACTAGTTCCAGGACAGATCTTCTGATATGATAATGCCAAGGAATTTAAAGTTGCTGACCCTCTGCTCCTCTGATCCCCACATGAGGACTGGCTCACGGACCTTGGGCTTCTTCCTCCTGTGGTTGATAATCAGCTCATAGGCTTTGCTGACGTTGAGTGAAAGGTTGTTGCTGTGGTACCATTGAACCAGATTTTCTATCTCTGTTCACTGCAAAGTTGTGGGTTCGATCTCATCAAGATCCCAACCAGTACTCCCCACGAAGTGCTGAAGGAGTGATGTGCTCTGAGGTATAGTCTTTCAGATTAAACATTAAAACTCTGCTCTTTCAGCTGAATGTAAGCATGCCATAGCAATGCTTCGAAGAAGAGCTATTTATTTTGCATCATCCAGCCACCGGTAAAATAAGTTATCTGGCCACCTTCACAGATAGATGAGAGTTTAGATCGTATCCTCTTCAATGACCAGAGAGTACTGCAGAGTGCACTGAAATTTAAAAAGTGCAATAAAATAGCACAGGAACAGGCCCTTCACCCCATGACATTCCCTACTCCCATAGACTGTTGGGTTTTGGCCCACCTTTATTTGTCTCCCAAAGTGCATCCTTCGGCATTTATCAAGATTAAGTTGCATCTGCTTTATCTATCTTGCCATCTGATCAACGATTCACCAGTAACCTAAGACCATTCTCCAATTTTCATATTGTCTGCAAACTGACTTGTACATTCATACTGAAATTGTTCAAATATAATGTTACTGGCATCTACCTGTAAAAGTAACACTACACCGTCACTTTCAGACTCCTCTTATCTAGCCAATTTTGGATTTAATTTGTCTACTTTCTCGTGTGAGATGTTGCCAAAGGCCTCACTGAAGTAATATGATACTTAACTCTGGGGTTAAGCAGTGAAATCTGTTTAACAGCAACACAGGTAACATCAAAGTATACCTCACTTTTAATAAGCTATAATGTCCCTAAGGGATTGCACAGGAGGGTTAACAAACAAAATTCAACAGTGGACTAAGTAAGAAGATATTAGCACAGACGATCAAAAGCTTGGTTATAAAAGTGGGTTTATGATACTTTGGGAGGTGAGTGTATAATTACTAATGATGGATCAGTTAAGGGATTATCCGGAGGTCAGATCTTGAAGGGTACGAGATATGGAAGGTTGTAATGTTGAAAGCTACAGAGCTTAACGATGGTCTGGAAACGAGCATTTTATATATTTGGAAAAATAATCAAAAATACAAAGAATTGCCTGTATGACAGGCCTTTCATTGTAACAACACTCACTGTAGCATCCTCCCATATATTAAGGACTCTATATGTTTGATGGGAGCCAAACGTTACAGTGCACGCTTTATCCATCACATTCGATGAATATCTGTGGACTGCCCATCCATCACCAGCAGCCAAAACCATACGGAGATGGCAAACGAAGTGTTACATTGGGCCAGGAGGCTGCCTTCCTGCAAGGCTACGAATTGGGGGTGACTTGGTTCGGGATTCAGAGGGACCTGCAAATGCTTGCCTTGCTCACGGAATATAAACTATGGAAACAAATCTGTTAAAATTTACTGCCTTCCCTTCCACCTCACCTCCTCCCCCAGTCACTTCCAGACAATCTGTTTTTGGCTTAACATCTCGTTCTTTCTCTTTCAATCTATCTCATCCTCTCTCTTATTCTCTCTCACATATAGAACCTTCACCTAGAAACCCAGAAGTGTCCAAATATAATAATCCTGTAGTGAACAGTTCTGTGCATATCAAATTCATCTTTCACCCTTTTTAAATACAGTAATTCTTGCTAAATTTTCTCATCTACAGTACATTCCAAGTATAAGAATTTAGCAACCAAAATGTGGGCATGATTATAATTCTGCCAGGGCCATGCTCAAGTTAAAAATACAGAGAAGGCGCATGGCCCCTGTTCCCACCAATCCTGGTTCATTTCCCTGACCACAGGCAGCCTGTCTTTAACCAGATGCATCCAATGCAGCACCATTAGGAAACAATGCATCAAGTTACTTCAAAAAAAATGTCCTAATTTAAGATCTCACAGGTATTACATTGAGACGAGGTCAGAAATTTTAACAAGGCACTAATTCTGTTACTAACTGGAGGATGAAAACAGAAATAGAGGCACCGCAGTAGCACAGCGGTCAGTGTGACGCTTTTTCAGCTCGGGGCATCGGAGTTTGGAGTTCAATTCCAGCGTCATCTGTAAGAAGTGCGTACATCCTGTCCGTGGCCACGCGTGTTCCCTCCAGGTGCTCCAGTTTCCTCCCACAGTCCGAACATGTACAGGTTCGTAGTTTAATTGTAAACGTGAGAACTTCTGCAGACACTGGAATGTTTGGTCACCGGTACATTTCATTTTTGGAGAATGGGACAGAGGTGCTCGATGAAGTGCCCCCCCCCACCCCAATTTACAATGGGTCTGTCCAACGTAGAGGAGGTTGGGGGACTGCTTCATCGAGCACCTCCTCTCCACCTGCCAAAAGCGGAACTTTCCAGTGGCCGTACATTTTAATTCTGATTCCCATTCCCATTCCAGCACGTGCCACAACGAGGCCACCCTCAGGGTGGAGGAGCAACGCTTTATATTGTCTGGGTAGCCTCCAACTTGATTTCTATTCCCTGTAAAATAATTTTTCCCACCCCATCCCCTTCTTCTATTGCCCACTCTGGACTCTTGCCTCTCCTCACCTGCCCATCATACTCTCCTGGGACCCTTCCTCCTATAGTCCACTCTGCTGTCCTTTGAGATTCCCTCCTCTCCAGCCCTTTACCTTTCCCTCCCACCTGGCTTCACCCATCACTTTCTAGCTATCCTCCTTCCCCTCCTCCCACCTTTTTATTCTGGCATCTTCCCCCTCTCTTTCCAGTCCCGAAGAAGGGTCTGTATATTCACTTCCATAGATGCTACCTGACCTGCTGAGTTCCTCCATCAATGTGTGTGTGTTGCGTGTTCCTTTGGATTTCCAGTTATCTGCAGAATTTCTCATGTCTACCATTTACAATGGCCAATTAACCTACTAACTGGTACATATTTAGACTGTGGGAAGAAACTGGAGCACTTGGAGGAAATGCATGTGGTCACGGGGAGACGTACAGACTCCTTACAGTTGACGTCAGAATTGAGCTCCAAACCCCAGCGCCCCCAAACTGTAATAGTGTTGTGCGAGGTGCCCCTATTCTGTTTCTGGGGAGAAGGCAGGAGTTCGGGGTTCAGAGCCATGATCGAATGATGGAGCAAACTCAGTAGGCTGAATGGGCAAATTCTGCTCCAATGGCTTGTGGTCTTACAACAGAAGATTTCAATAATTGGTATTAATTTTCCCCCCAGATTTTCAAGCTAAAGAAGAATTGCTAGAGGCATTCAAGACTGAATTTGCTCTGAGATTGTTCTGGGGTGCCAATGCAACTGTAGTTGCACGCAAAGAGAGATATGAGAAATTTGATAAAATTCTTAATGCTTTGTCACGGAAGATGGAGCCTCTGGGCCCTTCAGAGATTTATATGACAGAACAGACACTCGAGGCCAAGGAGAAAAGGTAAAACAAGTGAAGATCTAACGGTCAACTCAGGAGTTAACAAAGTGCGTATAGTGAGGTACCGATCAATGTGGCACGTGCCATATGGGAAATGTCCTTTTCTTCCGTCCGTGGATCTCCTACCATGTGGAACTTGTTGCTTTCTGACTAGTTGTTGTTTCTGTTAAATGGACAGCAACTCCCAGATCCACAGCCTCCGGGCACTCAGGAAAACAAGACCAGTCGTTGCATGGGATCAGCTTTACTCCCAAGTCACACACTGGATGTATTATTTGTATATACAACCTGAATATATATCTGAAGTTTCTTCATTGTCAAAATCCGGCAAGTCCTTTGTACATAGATTGTAGCAGTTCATAGTGGGGGCTCATTATTATCTTGTAAATGGCAATAAGAGAGGAATAATAAATGCTGGCCTTGGCCAGCAGCAACTTCATCAAAAGAATTATTTTAATCTTAACTCCACTCTGATTCTATACCCATGGAGACATAGTTGGTGTTATAATAACATTTATAATGGGGTTGGGCTACCCCAGCACATGCTTGGGTGTGCTGGTTGTTGATACAAGTGGCACATTTCACAGTATGTATGTATGTATGATAAATAAATCTTAATTCTGTACCTAATGGATAAATTCTTTACATTTTACCAAAATATGGTCTAAATTTTACAGTGACGGAACCAAATGAACCTCCGCATAGGAGTTCCTTTATACGTATGGCAGTTTAGATGACAACCCGTCCGGCAATGTAGTAACGTCTGTAGTAAACAGTGGTCTCCTGTTAACAGTAGTACATGTCAGTCATTTGTTTCCTGTGCAAAGCATCAGATCATACCATAGTGTGCAGCGAAGCTGAACTTCCCCTCCTTTTAAGCCAAGGAACTTCAGTGATAATGATGTCTTGCTGCAAAAGTGGCTTCATTTTCTCTCTGACTTTTATTTAGAGATACAGCACGGTAACAGGCCGCCCAATTACACCCCTGGACCAATTAACCTAACAACCTTTGAACATAGAATTCTCCAACTTCCAGTAATTCCCTCCACCTCCTTTCCCCTATCCCTATTTCACTGTGCCCCCTCCCCCAGCTGCCCATCACCTCCCTCATGGTTCCGCCTCCTTCTACTACCCATTGTGTTTTCCCCTATTCCTTCTTCACCTTTCCTGCCTATCACCTCCCTGCCTCCCCTCCCCCACTCCTTTATCTTTCCTCTTACTGGTTTTTCACCTGGAACCTACCAGCCTTCTCCTTCCCACCTTCTTTATAGGGCCTCTGCCCCCTCCCTCTTCAGTCCTGACGAAGGGTTTCGGCCCGAAACGTCGACTGATCATTTCCACGGATGCTGCCCGACCTGCTGAGTTCCTCCAGCGCGTTGTGAGCGTTGCTTTAACCTAATACCCCATACAGCTTCGGACGGCTGGAGGAAACCAGATCACCCGTGTGCTTACTGGAAGAATGTACCAACCTCTGACAGACAGCAGCAAGTTGAACACGGGTTGCTGACGCTGTAACAGCATCATGCCAACTGCTGCATCACTGTGTGCCCAAGATTATACACAAGATGTCAGGCTGAATCTGTCCAAGTGCTCCAAGAATAAGCATAAAGTTGATATATCATTCAGAGACTGCCCACTTCAGAGATTTTGGAAACCATCGGATGTACAACATATCAGCACCTAATCGGGCTCAGCCTTCATTTGATATCAGCCTCCCGATCAGTAACTTCGCAGTTGCAGTGTGCCTGATAGACAGAAGTGAGCGCACATGCTGCAGGAGGAACTCTGCAGTCAGCGAGCATCTGCAGAGAGACATGGAGATCCGACGTTTCAATTGGACCCTTCACCTGGACTGGTGTGCATTTAATCTGTTTTAATTGTTAAAACGCAAACTCATTGTGAATTTAACCTAGCGCAGGATGGAGCCGGCGTGAACTTGAAACAGAAACATGGAGTTTTTTTGTTTTCTGGCCTAATTTGATGTCTATTTTCAGCCTGCTTCTCACTACCCAAGGCTGTTACATAATTTTAGCAGAACAGGACATTTTATCTTACAGACTTTTCTGTTGCTGTAAATCAAGGTCAAAATTCTCGATAAAATCAAAACAAGTATTGAAAAATTTCATTCATAAAAATAATCTTCAAATATTCCTTCAAAACCTTTCCTATCCCAGCAGCTGAAACTGTTTAACCTTGTAAACAGGCTTATGAAAGAGGACACAGCAGTTGTATAGACACCAGGAACATGAATTCAGTACATGAACAGACTGAGGTTTCCCCAAGAGGGCAGATGGGTGGCTAGGATAGACCGATTGGTGACAAAAATCAGAAGAAAAATACAGGGAAAAAATGTCACAAAATCAAAGGAGCTGGTTGTGGATTACAGGAGGAATGGAGTTGGGCTAACCCCTATTGACATCAAACGGATCTGAGGTTGAGAGGGTAAACAGCTTCAAGTTCCTCAGCATCCACATCACCGAGGACCTCACATGGTCTGTGCACACCAGCTGTGTGGTGAAAAAGGCACAACAGTGCCTCCTTCACCTCAGACCGTTGAGGAGGTTTGTTATGGGCCCCCAAATCCTAAAACATTTCTACGGGGCACAATTGAGAGCATCCTGACTAGCAGCATCACTGCCTGGTATGAGAACTGTACCTCCCTTAATTGCAGGGCTCTGCAGAGAGTGGTGCGGACAGCCCAGCGCATCTGTAGTTGTGAACTTCCCATGATTCAGGACATTTACAAGGACAGGTGTGTAAACAGGTCCCATAGGATCACTGGGGACCCGAGTCACCCCAACCACAATCAATTCCAGCTGCTACCAACCAGGAAACAGTACCGCAGCATAAAAGCCAGGACCAGCAGGCTCCAGGACAGCTTCTTCCAACAGGCCATCAGACTGATTAACTCATGCTGACTTGTGTGTACTCTATATTACATTGACTGTTCTATTTATTATAAATTATTATTAATTACTATGATTGCACATTTAGATGGAGATGTAATGCAAAGATATTTACTCTTCATGTATGTGAGGGATGTAAGAAATAAAGTTAATTCAATTCAATTCAGATTCTGGAAATTTGAGATGAAAACAGAAAATGCTGGAAACACTCAGCAGGTGAGGAAAGAAAAAATAGAGTTAATGTTTGAGTTCAAAGATTTCTCATCTTCAGCTTAGTTAGTGTTGAGGCAGACATACCAAGTTGACTTGGCAGGTAAACACCAGTTTCTTCATTAAGTATTATGACAGAGGCAATAAATCTAGTCCATTTTTCCCTCTTGCCTCTTGTCGCTGAGCTATATAGAAAGCAACTGAGAAGATTAGGGCAGGTTAGATCTCAAAAGTGCTCGCAGGGTTAATTGAACTGGTCACCTGGGTTCCTGTAATGGGTTGTCGGAGCTGCAAAATGAATCCTGAATTTGGTTTATTTTAGCAGAAAGATGATTCCATTATACAGAAGCCAAGTAAACACAAGACCTTAATATTTTAGTGTAATGTCCCATAGATTTTCTGTTTGAGGTAATTACTTTCACCAAAATTACTCAATCTCTTTTTCCTCTCCAGTTGTAATTCACCTACAGAGATTATCAAAGCCTGATAGTCTGAACCCAAAAATAGCCAACTATAAGTGGAAGGTCAGTTTCAGTCTGTGTCCCACCAAAGACCAAATGAACTGTTGGGTTGGGTCAGGTTGGGGCATCCTGCAATAGTGCAGATCTATACACTCGCCAGGTCATTTTGACTTGGTTTTCCTTTGCTAGCTGGATACTCAGCCAGGGAATGCATAAAGAACTTGACCCAGAATAGTCCCTCTGTCAGAGAATGGGCAGGGAACAGGAACTGTAGATGTAGCTTCAAGTGTAGGTGTCTAAAAATCACACGAGTTGAGTTCGAATAGGTAGGGAATAAACATAAGGGCTCAGATTGGATGTGTTCATATTTTAATTTTATACTGAGCTAATTTCTAGTCCTTACCAATGCCTAAAAGTTGCCAAATCCAAGAACCTCTAGGCCATAAGCTCCAGCTACAACCTTAACCTCCACACAGTCTTAAAAATGACTGGCAAATCTATAGTATTGTAAGCAGAACTTTGAATGGGACTCAGCAGAATTCTCAAGCACTAGAAATATTTGATTTTCAACACATTAAGCTTTGACTTCTCCCCTCACGACAAAACGTGTTCCTGTTGGAGGTTCAATGACCAAAAGGTAAAGAAGTGTGTCTCAATTCAACATGATAATATTGGCCAATGAACATTTGGTTTCATCAAAGACCTGCTTTTCCATACATGAACAATAGATACCAGATAGAAACTGTACAGCAGTTCAGTATTCATCAGTGATAACACCTACTGTAGTGGTACTCTCCAAGTTTAAAACTTAGTATAAATAAAGCAAACATATAATATCATTCATGTATAACTGTTTAAAAAATTTCTGTTTTAGTCATACTTAAGATGCCCTTTCTACTTAGTGACGTTAGGATGAATTTTCCCCTCTTGATCAAGATCTCACTGGATGAATGCGCTGCCCATGAGTATCTTATAAACAGGCAGTAGAACAGGCGCCAGAGGGTTTTTCTCCCTGAAAGAGATAAAAATCAAAAAGGAATGCGAGAGTCCCTGTAATTTTCATAAATTACTAGACCCTTCAGAGCAACTCCGAAGAATTGTCAGGGTTTCCCAGAACAATTTGTGGCCTTCTTTGTGCTGTCCTTTTACTGGGTAAACAAACTGTGTCTGTAACAAGAGGTTTTATCAACAGGAATGAAGAACATTCATTTCCAATTTACATAATAAAATCTATACTGTCCAGTCCTCGCCCATGCATACAAACTATTATCTGCATTATTTCTTAATCATCTCCATTACACTCCCATTTGTTCCTTCAATCACAACCACAAATTCTTTGAAATCTACCTAAATCATTCAATTACCAGGCAGTGCAGGGATTGTGTCTCATTTCCAAAAGACAGTCTCTCCAAATCCTGCAGAGAGGAGCTAGCCATGAGATGTTAAAAAAAAAACGCCAAACATCATTATTTCAAACATATCAAAGAAACATTCAGAGGGCCTGGAAACTCAGAGTTCATTGTCTAAGCACAGAAAGAAGGCATTCAGTCTACACTTAAACACAAGGAAATCTGCAGATGCTAGAAATTCAAGCAACACACACAAAATGCTGGTGGAACGCAGCAGGCCAGACAGCATCTATAGGAAGAGGTACAGATGACATTTCAGGCCGAGACCCTTCATCAGGATTAACTGAAAGAAGAGATAGTAAGAGATTTGAAAGTGGTAGGGGGAGGGGGAGATCCAAAATGATAGGAGAAGACAGGAGGGGGAGGGATGGAGCTAAGAGCTGGAAAGTTGATTGGCAAAAGGGATACGAAGCTGGAGAAGGGAGAGGATCATGGGACAGAGCACAGGTGTTCAGCAAAACAGTCTCCCAGTCTGCGTTGGGTCTCGCCAATATATAGGAGGCCGCACCAAGAGCACCGGATCCCTTCCCACCGATCTCTCTCCTAGCACTTATCCTTGTAAGCGGAACGAGTGTTACACATGCCCTTACACTTCCTCCCTCACCACCATTCAGGGCCCCAGACAGTCCTTCCAGGTGAGGCGACACTTCACCTGTGAGTCGACTGGTGTGATATACTGCGTCCGGTGCTCCCGATGTGGCCTTCTATATATTGGTGAGACCCGACGCAGACTGGGGGACCATTTCGCTGAACACCTACGCTCTGTCCGCCAGAGAAAGCAGGATCTCCCAGTGGCCACACATTTTAATTCCACATCCCATTCCCATTCTGGTATGTCTATCCACGGCCTCCTCTACTGTCAAGATGAAGCCACACTCAGGTTGGAGGAACAACACCTTATATTCCATCTGGGTAGCCTCCAACCTCATGGCATGAACATTGACTTCTCTAACTTCCGTTAATGCCCCTCCCCCTTCTTACCCCATCCCTTATTTATTGATTTATTATTTTTTTATTTTTTCCCCTTTCTTTCTCTCTTTTTTCCTCCCTCTGTCCCTCTCACTATATCTTCCTCTGATGCTCCCTTCCCCCTTTCTTTCTCCCTAGGCCTCCCGTCCCATGATCCTCTCCCTTCTCCAGCCTTGTATCCCTTTTGCCAATCAACTTTCCAGCTCTTGGCTCCATCACGCCCCCCCCCCATCTTCTCCTATCATTTCAGATCTCCCCCTCCCCCTCCTACTTTCAAATCTCTTACCATCTCTTCTTTCAGTTAGTGCTGACGAAGGGTCTTGGCCCGAAACGTCGACTGTACCTCTTCCTGTAGAAGCTGCCTGGCCTGCTGTGTCCACCAGCATTTTGTGTGTGTTGCTTCAGTCTACACTGTCTGTTCTTTGAAAGATCAGGCAGACTTAATTTACCCCCACCCACTGCTGTTGTCAGGAAGTCTATCTTCCAGCTCTTGTAAAACTCTCATCCAAAATTATTTGTGGAATTTGTTTCCAGCTCCTTTACAGGACAAACCATCCTGCTCCTGACAACTCTTGAATGAAAAATAAACTCACCACCTCCCCTCTGGGCCTGTTGCCAATGTTTTTAAATGCACTCACACATAACTAATTCAAGGGGTTAAATAAAATGTGGAAAGAGGCCAGGGAATTTGCACAAATATTCACAAGAATACTACAAATATTTGAGTTAATGAGAGATGCATGTTGAGCTCTGTCTGGATAGGTCCTTTGAGGATAACTTGTTGTAAGATACTTAGAAAGTCAGGAAATGTCAGGTGTGTTAAATTAATTCCCAATTTCCAATTCAGTTAAATCATCTTGAAAATCCATAACATATGTGGACAGGAATCTGTTGTAAAGATACTCAAAGAATTCTTGACTGTAAATCTCTAAATAGGACACATTAGGATCCTGAGGAAAGTGTGCCAGGAAATGGTTAATGCTTTAGTTTGTAGTTGGCTTCATAAAAGCCCGAAGCTGAAGACTGGATGATTTTCCATTTTGCATTTATCTCATAAGGTGGTCAACCACACGTTATGGAGTAATTCTTATATTCTTCTAATGAGCACAGGCACCACATCATCAATAGCCAGGTTTCAGAAATATGTTGACTCAAAATCTTGGGACTTTACTGTCGGTTTTTGCTATGTTGTGGCAGTCCCGTCAATTCTGAGTTGGGTCATTGGTACTTTCTTTGGGTGACAATACTAATTGGATGTCCAGGGAGTATTGCAATATCATTGATACCATGTTTAGAGATTGGATTAAAATTACAGAGCTCTTTAATATTATAAATGAGGTGCATAGAGGCTTTTCCTGTTACCCTGACCATCAGTAAGATATCAGAAAGCAAACCCTCCAGCCACCATAACAATGCTGTTGGTGAAAACTCATTCTGCATTAATTGTCTGCCAGGTTTTACACATTACAGTCCTTCAAAGATTCAGCATTGGTGGTAAAATCTTTTGGGATTTCCAGATGAGTCCAAGTATATTTTCTTTAACGACATTTACATTCAAGGGTCTAATTTTAATCCTGCTCACTCAGTAGGAAGGAAGGTAGCTGGACATAATTTGCTTTCCACTACATTTTGAATATATATGAATCTGAGCCCGGATTATGGAAGGAGGGGGTACCAATGAAACCTAGAGACAGTCATCAGGTCCTGGAGAACCTTTAATTAAGATTTTATAAGTCGCATACCCAAGTCTCTCCCCATACCATTACATCATTCTTCTGTGCATTCCACTATTGACTCATCAATTTCCACTAGCGTAGGTCCTGTCCCTTCAATTCTACCCTCTTCCCACACCGATTACCAGCTTTGTCATTTCTCAGATAGATCAAGTAGGAGTATTTTTCTACATAGCACTGAGGTCCCAGAACTAAAGTATGACTCTCATGCTGACAAACTATCTCTGGTTAGAGTAAAAGGTGCAACTCCCCCATCAGTCAAGCCTGGTGATACTTTGCTGTAAGTGACTGCGATTAGTTTTTATCTAGCTATCTTCCACTCACTGCATTTTTCCATGCCATTAGCTGCTTTTATTGGGAGATGTTTCACGACAGCCAAGCTAAATGAGAGTAGCATCTTTAGATGAGGGTTGGAAGATCAAATGCTGGAGGAGATAATGGCAGAAACTCATATGCCGGGCAGTCCCTTTATCAGCAATACTCTAAAAACAAATTATAACACTGATATGCATGGGAACCTGAGTACATATTGGCAGCTGTATGTCCCATATTACAGTGAATGTGCTTCACAAGTTGTAAAATTTCCCAACAGATGTGCATCTCTCTTGTTTCAGTAAGGATGTCTGTAAACTGACATACATCCATGCACAAAACACATTGGAAATGATGGTCCAACAATGTTAACTTATAAAATCAGTTCTAATGTGTGCTCATGACCGCATGTATTCTGTTCCATTTTTTAATCTTCTTCTTCATGTGCCTTACACTTTACACGCTTGGGCGATCATAGCTTTCCACATCGAATGATCCCACGCAGCGTCAATGATATCTCGCACACTTAGATCTGTTAGTTCCTTCACAGTGTCCATATATTTTCGTCTTTGCCTTTCCCTTCAGCGTTTCCCAGGCGTACGGCCTTGTAATGTGAGGCATTCTATTTCTCCCTTTCTGATGACATGGCCCAGGAATTTAAGTTTCCTCTCATTTAATGTTCTCATTAAAGATCTTTTTGTACGGGCCCATTGGAGCACTGTCTCATTAGTTACCCTATCTCTATATGATATTTTCGGCATTCTATTTTTTAATAAGGGAGTTTAAAAGAAACATTTCCATTGTACCTTTTTGAAGTTTAATTAATGCTGCAACGTAGGAAGCAAGTCAGCCAAAGTATACACAGTGCTCCCACTGAAGGCATTATTTATAGTGGCCAGATGATGTTATGAATACCAAAGCCATTTTAATGCACATTGAAATTATCACTATATTTAATAACTGATAGATATTGCACTATAAACAATGACATTTACAGGAAGATGTTGTTTCCTGCTTGGCATTGCTGTCTGCCACACCTCCAACAATGCCCTTAGGTCATCAGCCAGGGACCACCGCTCACTGAAGTTTTGCCCCCTTCGCCCTGGTACATCTCCTGGTGGTGGAGCAGTAGCAGGGACGTCTCCCCACCACCCCCTGCAGCTCTCAGTGAGATTAGTTCCCCCCCCCACCCATTTCCGTCCTTCCTCCTTTTCTGTCTCTTCAGCCATCTTGCTGGCGACCCACCCGAGCCTCGCTCCAGTCACTACCGTATCACGGAGTAACCTTGTCACCGATGCTCCGACAAAGTCCCGGCACCCTCCCTCCACGGGGTAGATGATGGTAGTCCAGCCAGCTGCCAGGCCTGAGTACTTCAAGCTCTTCCACTCATGGGCAGCCTCTAATCCTTCTTCCTGTGGGATGGTTAACTCAATGAGGAGGACTGTCTTGGCGGCCATGGACCAAAGTATTGTGTCTGGGTGGAGAGATGTGGCGGTGATTTCTGCGGGGAATGTCTTTATGCCAGAGGTAATCATCTTGCTCTTTTAAGTTGTACCATGGGATCGACTCAATCTATCCCGAGAGTACAGACAGGGTCCCTGTTTGTCATTTCACCAAAAGGACACCCCCAGTCTTCCATTGACGTTGTTTTATAAACTCAGTGGCCACAAAACTCGTTAGATTCTGGACTAGTTCCTGAGGATTGGAGGGTGGCTAATGTAACCCCACTTTTTAAAAAAGGAGGGAGAGAGAAACCGGGGAATTATAGACCGGTTAGCCTAACGTCGGTGGTGGGGAAACTGCTGGAGTCAGTTATCAAAGATGTGATAACAGCACATTTGGAAAGCGGTGAAATGATCGGACAAAGTCAGCATGGATTTGTGAAAGGAAAATCATGTCTGACGAATCTCATAGAATTTTTTGAGGATGTAACTAGTAGAGTGGATAGGGGAGAACCAGTGGATGTGGTATATTTGGATTTTCAAAAGGCTTTTGACAAGGTCCCACACAGGAGATTAGTGTGCAAACTTAAAGCACACGGTATTGGGGGTAAGGTATTGGTGTGGGTGGAGAATTGGTTAGCAGACAGGAAGCAAAGAGTGGGAATAAACGGGACCTTTTCAGAATGGCAGGCAGTGACTAGTGGGGTACCGCAAGGCTCAGTGCTGGGACCCCAGTTGTTTACAATATATATTAATGACTTGGATGAGGGAATTAAATGCAGCATCTCCAAGTTTGCAGATGACACGAAGCTGGGTGGCAGTGTTAGCAGTGAGGAGGATGCTAAGAGGATGCAGGGTGACTTGGATAGGTTGGGTGAGTGGGCAAACTCATGGCAGATGCAATTTAATGTGGATAAATGTGAAGTTATCCACTTTGGTGGCAAAAATAGGAAAACAGATTATTATCTGAATGGTGGCCGATTAGGAAAAGGGGAGGTGCAACGAGACCTGGGTGTCATTATACACCAGTCATTGAAAGTGGGCATGCAGGTACAGCAGGCGGTGAAAAAGGCGAACGGTATGCTGGCATTTATAGCGAGAGGATTCGAGTACAGGAGCAGGGAACTACTACTGCAGTTGTACAAGGCCTTGGTGAGACCACACCTGGAGTATTGTGTGCAGTTTTGGTCCCCTAATCTGAGGAAAGACATCTTTGCCATAGAGGGAGTACAAAGAAGGTTCACCAGATTGATTCCTGGGATGGCAGGTCTTTCATATGAAGAAAGACTGGATGAACTGGGCTTGTACTCGTTGGAATTTAGAAGATTGAGGGGGGATCTGATTGAAACGTATAAGATCCTAAAGGGATTGGACAGGCTAGATGCGGGAAGATTGTTCCCGATGTTGGGGAGGTCTAGAACGAGGGGTCACAGTTTGAGGATAGAGGGGAAGCCTTTTAGGACCGAGGTTAGGAAAAACTTCTTCACACAGAGAGTGGTGAATCTGTGGAATTCTCTGCCACAGCAAACTGTTGAGGCCAGTTCATTAGCTATGTTTAAAAGGAAGTTAGATATGGCCCTTGTGGCTACAGGGGTCAGGGGGTATGGAGGGAAGGCTGGGTTCTGAGTTGGATGATCAGCCATGATCATAATAAATGGCGGTGCAGGCTCGAAGGGCCGAATGGCCTACTCCTGCACCTATTTTCTATGTTTCTATGTTTCTATGTTTATCAGGTGCACTTGCTCGGTAATGCAAACATTTAATCAGCCTACCAGGTAGCAGCAAGTCGCTGCACAAAAGCATGCAGACACAGTCAAGAGATTCAGGTGTTATTCAGACCAAATATCAGAATGGGGAAGAAATGTGACCTAAGTGACCTTGACCATGGAATGATTGCTGGTGCCAGACGGGGTGGTTTGAGTATCTCAGAAAATGCCGATCTTCTGGGAGTTTCACGCACAGCAGTCTCTAGACTTTACAGAGAATGGTGCAAAGATGGTTCTGTGGGCTTGTTAATGAGAGAGGTCAGAGAGGGTGGTGACAGTAACTTAAATAACCATGTGTTACAACAGTGGTGTGCAGAAGAGCATCTCTGAACGCATGACATGTTGAACCTTGAAGATGATGGGCTACAGAACCAAAAAAAACCACACTGGGTTCCATTCCTGTACCTAATAAAGTGGCCACCGAGTGCATTATCACTAAAATTTGTTGTTTTACGGCTGTAGAGAGCAGTATTTTAAAAAAATACGGCTGGTTACAATAATAAATATAAACAATAAAGAATGCAAAAGGGACAAAGTTGTGAGGTGATGTTAGAGTAGTCGGTCAGACTTTTGTTCTGAGTAGGGGAGTCGAACAATGGAAGGCCTGGGTTCATGGTCAGAGAGGAAAGACAAAGGGGCAATTTTCCACACAGAATGTGCTGGTAGAGCATGGAGGGTATATGGATCAAGCCACTACAGGAGGTGGTAGAAGTGGGTCAATTACAATGTTCAAAAGACATTTGAACATAGACATGAATAGGGATGATTTAGCAGGATATGGACCAATCACATTCAAATGGGATTAATTTAACTTGAGAAAGCCAGGGAGATCACCCATCAATGATGTCATTTACAAATCTTAACAACAAATGCCAAAATTATTTAACATTCTGGATTCTGCTGATGGGCACTAAACCTACATTATAAGTGGTGAATATTATGGGTGATGGATTGTAATCTAGAAAACGGGCCACATCAAGATTTTCTATACCATGAGGCCCCATCATCTGCGCATATGCCAAGAAATGTGAGTTTGAAAAATGTGTCTCTATCGTCAATTTTTCTTTTCCAGGGTGAATTTTTGCTGATAGGATTGAGAGTGAACTTTTAGATAGTGGTTTGAAAGGGTGAATTTCCATTACTCAAAAGTCCATAATGCAGGGGTCCCCTGTGCTTGGATTTCTCGATTGCCATGTAGCTTTCAAGACCAAGTCTAACTCAACATTACGTGAGAAGGAGCAGCAAAGGCAGGAATGAGGTCAGGAGAATGAGTGGCATGCCCACTTCTAACTTATAATTTTCCTGGAAATACTGTCAATCGAAAAAAGCTTCTGTTTTCAGTTTTGAACAAAGAAAACTCACCACTTCTCAAGAGTTTCTCAGAGCAGAACAAGGCCAGCTAATTAGATGAGGAAACAAATTGTTCCCAGCAAGAACGGCCCCAGGTGGGTTCCGAAACTCAAGAGTACAAGGTTATAGTCAACAATATACAGTGATACATCCCCACCAGAGACCGTTTGTACTGGGAACCATTCCACAATGAAGTCTGCAGGAAAACAAACTGTGAAGATAACGCTGCCTTCCTTGGTAGGGAACAGACAAAATGTAACACACAGACTTTCTCGAGAAGAGGGAAAAAAGTGGGATTTCCCTCACAGTTTTCAGATCCGCTTCAGGATCCCCAAAGTTTCCAGCTGATAAAACTAAATTGTGTAGCTGTTGTGATTCAGGAAGTGCTACAGTGGCTTACACAGAAACACCACATGTTACAGAGCCGGCCACAGGGTTCAATTCCCACCACTGCCTGTAAGCAAGTACCTTCCTCCTGTGACCATGCGGGTTTCCTCCAGGCGTTCTGGTTTCCTCCCACATTCTACAGACATATGGCTCAGAAGGTCACTTGGACACGTGGGTTAATTGGGCTGGAACTATCTGTTACCGTGCTGCATCTCTAAGTAAAAAGAAAATAACACTGAATAAGGCATAAATATTGGCCAGGAGATTAGGAATAAACCCATTCCTTTTCTTGGAAACAGTATCATGTGTTCTTTGTTATTTCCATCTAAATAAGTAGATAGGCCTTCAGTTTAACCTCTCAAGGTTGCATCTTCAACCATACAGTATTTCCTCAGTATACAGTGACCTAGACATTCATGTTTGTTACCGGAATTGCATTTAAAGGAAGAAAGTTGCCTATCAGGAGTGAAGTGGAGGAAATGTGGCACTCACTACTGAATCTGTCAGTTGTGGACCTAGCTGGCCAGATGAAGGGTTATTGCCCACCCTAGCTTCTCCTGAAGAACACAGAAAGAGAACCCCGTGGATGTCCACAGCCACATGGAGGCCAAACCAGGAACAGACAGCAAGTTCCTTTTCTTCAAGGACATTGGTGAAGTACTTTCGATGGCCAGTTTATTAGGTACACGTGCTCGTTAATACAAATATCTGATCAGCCAATCATGTGGCAGCAACTCAACGCATAAAAGCACGTAGGCATGGTCAAGAGGTTCCGTCGTTGTTCAGAGTGAGAAAAAATTTGTGATTGAGGTGACTTTAACCATGGAATAGCTGTTGATGCCAGATGGGGTGGGTTGAGTAACTCAGAAACTCCTGATCTCCTGAGATGTTCGTGCACAACAGTCTCTAAGTTTACAGAGAATGCTGTGAACATCTCTGAATGCCCAGCACATCGAACCTTGAAGTGGACGGGCTACAGCAGCAGAAGACCACAAACATACGCTCAGTGGCCACTTTATTAGTTACAGGAGGCACATAATAAGGTGTCCACTGAGTCCACAAAGTTCAAAGTAAATTTATTATCAATATACATATATGTCATCATCTGCTAACCTGAGATTCATTTTCTTGTGGGCATCCAGAGAACAACATGCTACGACAGAATCAATGAAAAACTGCACACAAAGACTGGCAAACAACCAAAGTGCAAAAGAAGGCAAACTGCAAATACAAAAAACGAATAAAAATAAACAAACAAATAATCCCAAGGACATGAGTCGTACAGTCCTTGGGCCTGAGTCTATAGGTTGTGGAGTCAGTTCAGTGCTTTGGTGAGTGAAGTTATCCGCTCCAGTTCAGCAGCCTGGTGGTTGAAGGGTAACAGCCATTGCCGAACTTGGTGGTGTGGGACTCAAGGCTCCTGTGCCTCCTTCCCAACGGCAGCAGCGAGAAGAGAACATGGCACAAATACTGATATTAAAATCCCTCTGCTGTATTGGTGAGAATTAAATTCACAGCACTACCTGTGGTTTAGGCCCCTGACTGTGAGTCCAGTAACAACTATAAGGCACCACAGCGATTATGAGAACAGCAAAGATGCATTTGGGGCGAGGGGGTGATGGAGAAATGAATGAGAGAAAAGGGACTAATATCAGAATAGAACCGTGATAATTTGGCTTTAAACATGTGAGCCCTATGTACAACCTTGAACTCCAAAAGGCAGTGGCGAGCACAGTAAGAGGTTGAGTTAACTGACTTAAGAATTGAATCCCAAACCTCGTCGGACAGAGAAATATTTTAATCATGCTCCCAGGCAGTTCTAATCTTATCAAAGGGGTCACGTCTCAAGGTTGCTAACTTATCACGAATAGTAGATATTAGACTTATACCCAATGGGTTTATACAAAGAAACAAACCCACAACATTTTTTCCAGGCATCTCAAGAAAATTAGGTATTAAAGGGTTAATAAAATGTCTAATTTGAAGATATCTAAAGAAATGAGAATTAGGTAGGTTAAACTTTGCAGACAGTTGTTCAAAAGTTGCAAAACAATTGTCTATGAAAAGATCTTCAAAAGACCTGATGCCCTTTCTGTACCAATCATGAAATGTTAAGTCCTGCATAGAAGGTCGGGAAAGATGATTATGAAAGATAGGACTAGAGAGGGAGAAACCATAAAGACCATAATGTTTTCTGAACTGAGTCCATATTCTCAGAATATGTCTGATGAGAGGATTAACAATTAGTTTAGGCAAATGACAAGGAAGTGTGGAAATGGAGAAATCCATGTATTGGGCTTGTCCCAGCTTAGAGAAATTTTGGAGAGATGTCTTTTTAATTTCATCCCATATCCTTAATTGCCATTTAGAACCTAACCCATTCGTTGCTGTTTTTGGCATTTTGGGTGAAGTCGACACGTGTTTGAGTCCGACTAAATGGCGAACATTGTCTTTTGCCTCTCTTTTGGCTAGACGTTTAGTTCTTCTTAGGTGGAGAGATGCTGCCCCACCCACTCATGCTCAATGGCTTAGAGACATTATGTCCTGCTTAGACCTTGAAAAGATTCATTATTCACTTCTTAATTCGGACATAAAGTTCCATAAGGCGTGGGGATCTTTTCTTGATTATTTTCATAACTCCTCTTTAGATTAAAGGTTTATCTTCCTTTTTCTTTCAGTGACTTAGTCCCTTACATCCAGCTTTCTTTGCTGGTTAATTTTTATGGGTTTTTTTATGATGTGAAATATATTATAGTTTAGGTAGTAGGAAATACACTTTTTTATATTCACAGCTCTGTGGCAACAAAAGCTCTGATTAACACACAGCCAACCTACAAACAACAATGATGAGACAAAACTCCCTTTTCCTCCTTCCCACCCATTGATAGGCTGCCTCCATGCCTCAGACCTGCAGTCCTTGGCCCAGGCCCCGGACCCAGACTACTGACTAGGGGCTTCCCCAGACTTATCAGCCCAGGCTGCGACCTCTGGACTCACTGACATCTGGGTTTTGACCCCAAGATGTGTAAATCATAGGCTTCCAACCTCAGGACCTGCTGATTTAATATGGGCCTCCAATCCCAGGACTTTCCACAGAAGAGATTCTGCAGACACTAGAGCTCTGAGCAACACACACAAAATGCTGGAAGAACTCAGCAAGTCAGGCAGCATCTAAGGAGTGGAGAAAGTGATCAGTAACATTGAAAAGGCTGGATTATACAGCCAACTGTATTAAAAAATTCTTGCTAGCAACAAACCAGATAGGGGAAAAATAATCTTTTCAAGCCAATGTTTTTAATTATTTTACAGAGCATCAAATTAAAAATCAAAATCTTTAATACTGAAATGTTTACCCAAGGGATTTTCAATCCAGATATACAAAAGGTCACTAATGATTGGTTAGTGAGCTATTAAAAACTCCACACGATAAAATATAAAATATTAACGGTATTTTACTCAAGAAAAGTTTGTAAAGCTCTTACTCTGACTTCCCCCTTCCTTTCCAGTCCTGATGAAGGGTCTCACCCCGAAACGTTGGCTGTTTACTCGTTTCTATAGGTGCTGCCTGGCCAACTGAGTTTCTCCAGTATTTTGTGTGAAAGTTTGTAAATACCAGTTTTCTAAAGATGGCACTGGAGAAAGCTGCAAATTATCATAACAAATGCAGGACTCGTTGATCATTAATTCCTGGAAATCTCTTTTTCACAGTTTAACAGTTAACACAGATAGTGACCTCTAGATTTCCACAAATCAGCAACACTTCGCAACTCTCTGCAAAGATCAGGCCAATATTTTGAACTTTAAATCCACACGTACATTGTACCGCACACACAAAGAAAGTACCACTGACTTCACCCTGAGAAGGCAAGCATTCTGCTGGAAGAGAATATGTGGGAAGTGGCAGAACTCCATTTACTGTCTGTGACAAACAACACTGTTGGCGTTGCTTGTGATAGGAGAAAAATGACCGCCAGCACAAACGTCCCCATTCACAAAGACTTGGCAAACCACCACAAAAGTGTTTAAAAACTCATGCGGGCCACTTCAGGAAAGAGCTGCCAATGTCAATGCCATAGGAAGAAACTGTCCACCCCGATGGAAGAAATGGGGACCCAACCAATTTATGAAATAAATCATTTGTCACTACATCTACAAGGAGAGGTTCCTAGCTTTAACCTCCAAAGATGGTGGTCAACACTCAACAGAATCCACATAGGCCACAAATGAAGCAGCTGCCCGGAAGTTGCTCGCCAACTCAAAGTTCAGCTACATGTCCCTAAAGGATCCCATTAATCTGGCCCCCAAAACAGGAGTAGGAAGCACCTCACTTTCCGACTGAAGTAACCGTGGACTGAATTCCAAGACAATGTCTAGGGGAAAACAGGAAAGACCAACAACATTCCAATTGTCAAAAACTGCACCGGTATTTGTTTTATTGTTAATGAAATCCTGGCTGCAATACCCTCCCTTGAGCCGAAAGGCTCTTTGAATAGCCGTTGGGGACTAACTCCCTTACGTCAGTCCCACTAAGCCAAGAAATGGAGCGAATGAGGTGCGTCGCACAGCCACTGATGGGTTTATGCAACAAGTTCCCTGGCCTCGTTTCTAGTACTGTGGGAATTCAGATAAAGTGTCCTTACACTCAGAAACACAAGAGGTTCTGCAGATGCTGGAAATCCAGAGCAATGAAATGCTAGAGGAACTCAGCATCTATGGAGAGAAATAAAAAGTTGTTGTCCTGGCCCTTTTAGAATCTAGTAACCTTTGTGCTCTCTGCATTTGACTTTCCTGTACTCCACTCTCACTTTTCTCTTATAGAAGACAGAGTTTTTTTTTGCTTTGTTCTCTGCATTGCTTCCCTCTGTCTTTCAAGATGGCACATGGACAGCCATCCCTGTGTGTTGTTTGTTTGCCTTTGCTGTTTGATGCACGTTGGCTGCGTGTTGTACGGCTATACATGCGGGCTGGCCCCAGCACATCCTCAGATTGTGTTGATTGTTAACATATTTCTCTGTATGGTTTGATGTACATGTGATTACGATCGGTATCTTTTGCTAGCTCCCCTAGATTATCTACTCCCTGACTTGTGATAGAGCTGTGTTCACAGGTTTGGCTATGTGTTTGAAATCTAATTGCTGCCAGATGCACAATGCCAGAGCACAGGAAATTACCCAGAGATACATAATGAGGTCACTATGTTACTGCACCATACACCAAGCCAGAACACCACCCTAAATCTATCAGGGATAAATGTTAAAATGAACATTAACACTGGAGCTGGGGAGATTATGTCACCACACAATCTCTGGAACTATATTTTGCTTCCAACACTTTCCTACCCCCCACCCATACACAGACAGGCCACCAGGCACCATCTTAAAATACAGAGGGAGACAACGCAGAGGCCAAAGCAAAAGTTAGAAAACAGAAAAGTCAAAGCCGAGTACAGAAGTGTCAAATGTAAAATCGAAGAGTTCAACATGTTCTTACTACTGGCTGATGAGGATGAAGCCAGAGAACCATCAGCCGGTTTTCTTTAGGGGGAACGGAGGTGGAGAAGGTAAGTAACTTTAAATTCCTTGGTGTTAACAGATTGGATGATCTGTCTTGGGACCAGTAAGTGTCCTCACAAAGAAGGTACAACAGTACAACAGTTTCCATAGATTTTGAACGTCACCAAAATCTTTGAGAGACTTCTGTAGGCACAGGAAGAAGAGTATCCAAACTGTTTGCATCACAGCCTGGTATGGACACATCCAGCCCACGCTCTCCTCTCACTACTATCACTGGGAAGGAGGTTCAGAAGCCTTAGGTCCCACACCACCAGGTTCAAAAGCAGTCATTACCCTACAACCTTCAGGCTCCTGAACGAGCGTGGATAACTTCAATCACCACTACTTTGTATGGATTCCACAACAACACTCAGTTTCAAAGACTCTTTACAACCTAAGTTCTCCTTTTTTTTAAAATTATTTGCAGTTTGTCAGTCTTTGTCTGTTTATGTCTAATTTTTCTTCCACATTCTGTTGTATTTCTTTATTTTCCTGTAAATGCCAGCGAGAAAATGAATCTCCAAGGTAGTATATAACATGTACTGCATGTACTTTGATAATAAAAGTATTTATTTCAGTTATTACCAATAATAAGGATAAGTGGCTGGCATAACGCGTTACAGTGCCAGTGACCCAGGTTCAATTCCCGCCGCTTTCTGTAAGGAGTTTGCACGTTCTCCCTGTGGCCACGTGGGTTTCCTCCGGGTGCTCCAGTTTCCTCCCACATCTTAAGGATGTACAGGCTAGGGTTAGTAAGTTGTTGGCATGCTATGTTCATGGCGCATGCCGGGTGACACTTGCAGACTGTGTTGGTCGTTGACGCAAATGACGATTTTCAGTGCATGCTTCAATGTAAATGTGACATATAAAGCTAGTCTTTAACTCACTTTGAACTTGATTCACCCACAAGTTGTGAACATCACTGTGAACACCAGTATTTGTTGCCCGTTTCCAAATGGAGCAGCTAATGTAGTGGGACAACTAAAGTCAAAACCTGAAAACAGGGAATATTGGAAACTCTCAGCAGGCCAGGCTGTGTCTGTGGAAGGAGAAATAGGGTTAACTTTCGGCGTTCAGCCTGAAACATTAAAGTGACTTCTCTCCCCACAGATGATGAATGTTTTCAGCTATATTCTATTCTTAACACAGGAACCCATTCAGAATCAATCACATTATTATCACTTAAGGTTCCAGACTGATAAACTAAATGGAGTTTTACTGCCTATCCATCTGATAGTTTCCTGGTTTCCATTACTGATACCGGCACTTTCGTTCTCTATATTTATTTAATTGACTAAATTGAATTACCCAGCTGTTGTGGTGGGATTTGAACTCACTTCTGCAGGCAAAGTCCACAGTGCTAGATTAAGTACAAAACTATAGCTATTCTGTTTGTGTACGGCATAAAATGAAGTTGAGAGTGGGGGTTCAATCATGGCTGATTCATGGCAGATGGAGGATTGCACTCTAGGCATTAATTAATATTGCAGTTCTACAAAACTCATGGGATATTATGTTCAGATCTGTAGAAGCATTAGAAATGGTGCCGAGGAGATTTACCAGGATGCTGTCTGGACTAGAGAGCATGTCTTATAAGGAAAGTTTGAGCAAGCTGGGGCTTTTCTCTTTGGAGTTAAGAAGAATGAAAGGTGACTTGATAAAGTTGTATAAGATGTTAAGAGACTATATAGAGAGAGTGGACACCCAGAGACTTTTTCCCAGGGCAGAAATGATTATATGTAGGGGCAAGGTGTTTGGAGGTGATGTCGAAGGTACTCTTTTTTCACAAAGAGTGCTGGGTGTGTGGAACGTGCTGCCAGAATTGGAGGTAGTAGAGGCAAGTACATTAGGGGCATTTAAGACTCTTATAGACACATGGATGATGGAAAAATGGAGAGCTATGTGGGAGGGAAGGGTTAGGTTGATCTTAAGAGTAGATTAAAAGGTCAGCACAACATCTTGGACTGAAGGGACTGAATTGTGCCATACTGATCTATGTTCAAGCTCATTCTCCTGCCTTCTTCCCGTGATCTTTAATTCTTTAACCAATCAGAGTTAACATTTTTTAAATGGAGACTGATAGGTGATGACGACATTTGATTCTAGCACAGTGAAGGCTCAAGGAGCCAAATGGTTTTCCCCAGCATTCTCGAATTGATGAGATCACCATTTATTGCAGATCGTTGACCAAACCTTTTCACATTTCCCTAAAGTATCTCAAACCATCAGCTTCAGTGGTCATGGTTAAATACCAGCTGAAGCCACAGGATGACACACTGAGAATTCATCTGTGATATGTGAAACATTATAAAGTTCACTGGCCAAATGTTCAAAGAAAATGTACATTCTAACTTGGCATGCTGGGTGGTGAGCACTTAAAAAACAGTAACCTATCTCCATCCACATGGCAGTATAACCAGTGACTTTAATTGACGAAAATAGGTGTGGTGTGTCAATTGAAAGCAGCAGTCTTAAAGTACAAGTCACAATCTTAGTCAACAGGTCGACCACAGACCCAGTCTCAGTACAGATTGGCATTATGCATTCATTGCCTCAGCACTTCTTATGTTTTATCCCCTGCAATATGACGCTTGATCTTCAAAAAGCTTCTTGCCAAAATAGAAAAGCCAAGTCTCAAAGCCAAAACTCTCAAAGTTCAAAGAGAACGTACAAACTTCTTGCAGACAGCGACGGGAATGGAACCCGATCCTGAAGCTGGCGCTGTGAAGATGTACGCCATTGTGAGACGAAGGTTGCTTAGCCTCTCAGGGCTGCTTCATCGTTTAGTGATGCCGTGGGCAATCTCCCATCTCAGAACCACTTTTTTGTACTAATCCAATAACCTCTGCTTTTCAATCTCCCTCTCTGTTGTAAAGTCTTTTTCAAGACATGTCTCACTGACCAGTGATTTTAGATGCATATCTGATCCAGACCCCCATGGTTCATTGTGGCTTCTGCTCAATTTTCCTTTCACATTTGATATGCCACTCAGCTACAGGCAGAGGCTGGTCTCCGCTGTTTGTGCACGGCTTGTTCAGGCTCCCGTGCTGCAGCTGAACCTACGCCCACTGCCCCACAGCAGAGGCAAGGACACAAGGGATTCCCTTTAGAGCAGAGATGAGGAGGAGTTCCTTTCGCCAGGAGGTGGCGAAGCTGTGGAAGGCCAAGACATTGGGTACATTTAAAGCGGAGCTTGACAGGTTCTTGATGAATAAAGCTTGTCAGGGGTTACGGGGAGAAAACAGGAGAATGGGGTTGAGAGGAAAAATTACTCAGTCATGATGGAATGGTGGAGCAGGTTCGAAAGGTCGAATGGCCTAATTCTGCTCCTACATTTTATGGTCTAATACTTGCAACAATGATTAAATAGTTGAGGCATTCATGAACCAAATTCCCCATCGGTTTCCTAAATGCAGCACAAAGGGAAATGCTTATTTATAAACTGGGCCACTCTGCAGGTTGGCCACAGTCATCACATTAAAGCAGAAGGGGAGGACAGCAGTATGTTTAAAAGGTGTACCAGACTGATCATAGCCCAAGTTAAACATCTGAGAGTGTCCAGCACTGTCTGTAATTGTAATTTTTTTTTTAAATCAAGCTTAGCTCTATTTGTCGCACATACACCAAAACGTACAGTGAAATGTGTCATTTGCACCAATGGCCAACGCAGTCCGAATGTGTGTTTGGGGCAACCTGCTTCAGGCACCAACACAGCATGCCCAGAGCACACTGAACCTTACTAGTCTACAAGTCTCTGGTATGCAGGAAGAAACCCGAGCAGCCAAATAAAACCCACATGGTCACGGGGAGAACGTACGAAGTCCTTACAGACAGTGGCAGGATTCGAACCCTGATCACTGGCACTGTAAACCGTTATGCTAACCACTACACTACACTATCATGCCACCTACAGTAGTTAGCAAATCACAGCTGGAGGGAGGAGGTGAAAGAAGCAATTAATGTTTGGAATTTGTGCTTTGAATGTTCAAAGGTGGGCAAGCTGTGTAAAGGTTAGTAATTTGTGTAAGAATAGAAAGTGAATATTTTCCATACTACAGGCAAATACTGGACAAATGATCTCCCACTTCAGAAAACCTGGAGCGGACAGTTTCCAATATTCTGCCCTGCGGCTGCTTGAGGATCAGGGGCTCAGCTTTGGAGAACAACAGGTTCTGGATAATTACCACAGGAAGCCTGTGTGTACACAAACTGACATATTGTACATGGAGTCCTCAGTTGGAACAGTATTTTATTACAGGATTAGATTCGTGCAGGAAAACAACCAGGTTACTGTCCTATTGTAATGTGAAGCGCTTTATAGGTCTACAACATCATAAATGCTCCATTACCATATATTTTCTGCCATGGTTTAACAAATGGGCTACATTCTGGACAGCTTACCAAATACCACAGAAGAACTGCTCAAGTTAGGACCCCACAGGTTAGCATCAGGGCTCAAATATCCGCCCTCAGTTCACTTCTGACTTATAACAACTCATTGATTCGTTTCTTTTAATAATATACACTTAAAAGACCAATAATTGGCAAACATTCAATTTTAGTGAAGTCGCGCTATACAAACGCACAAACAGATATAACCATCCATGCCCCGCCACAAGTTTCCACAGGCAGCCCAGTGCTTACTCCTGCTTTCCCCCAAAAATCCACAGCCTAAGCTAGCTGCTAGTGTCGATCATCAGCCCCACCATCTAAGGCATCGTTGGACTGCGCGCTGAGCACTGCTCCTCATTTCTAAATCGTTTATGAACCTCTTCTTACCCTCACCCCCACCATCTATCAACCTAAATCGATGCTGGCCCCAATTCGCTCGGAGTGAGACACAGCCAATTC
Organism: Mobula hypostoma; assembly: GCF_963921235.1. Classification (NCBI taxonomy): domain Eukaryota; kingdom Metazoa; phylum Chordata; class Chondrichthyes; order Myliobatiformes; family Myliobatidae; genus Mobula; species Mobula hypostoma. Next base: position 20,854,506 of record NC_086125.1, read on the forward strand.
ACTCCTGCAGACTCCGCTGCGTCCAGTTGCTTTTCAGAACGGCCAGCCCACTCCTCACGTGCATGACCATGCCGCCGCCGTAAAGGAATGCGATGATTTAGAGAGCCAGCTCGATGCTGCTGGAGTAATCTAATCTGGGCGCCTCAGCCGTCACACTCCAGGTCATGTTCTGAGTGGCTTTAACCCCATGCACAGGACTTGACGATTGTACATAAAAGAAATGACAGTCTATGTAAAATATCTATATAAAAGAATGGCCTCAGTGATTTGCAATTAAAAGTCAGGAGCTCATCCCTAAATACAATTATTACTACACAATATGTACATTAGAACTGGATTTACTGTACCAGAATGGACTGCAGAAGGCAACAGTCTTCCTAAAGTGAACTGAATGGTCAGAAATGCTCTCCTAATTATGTGCCGAAGATATTACAATGCAACTAAGTGACTCTTAGGTGTTTTTTTTTTCAATGTGAGGACCGGTGATGGTCAAGTAACCCTTGTCCCTCTCCCACTTTTCCAAGGAGCTGCCTGTCCCATTGAATGCTCCATCACAACACCCACAATGGTCCAAAGGTGGAAGTTGAGCCACCCTGAACCAGAGGGCAAGTCCCAAAGCCGCTGACACCAGCTGGCTCACATTCTGCTGAGGGAGATCTTCACATATGACGTGGGGACGTAGCCTTCCTCGCCGTTGTTCCGCCTGACCCGAGTCCATCCGTCCCCCTTGTCCTCCTCGATCAGGTGCAATACCTCTCCTTCTGCCATTGCAATGGTCCCTTCACTGTTACCTGCAAGGATCAAAACAGCTCTTTACTCATTATGTCCTTCAATACCAAGCTCAAGCAGGCACCGACCCAGGGATGGCACGCGCTAAAGTTCTGCTGGCACTTACGTGCAGTGTCACCTCTCCATTCTGTAAACCCTACCCGTAATAAAAACATACACAATCATTATCTTCGCAGTCACGAGGAAATCTGCAAATGCTGGAAATTCAAGCAACACACACAAAAAATGCTGGTGGAACGCAGCAGGCCAGGCAGCATCTCTAGGAAGAGGTACAGTCGACGTTTCCGGCCGGGACCCTTCGTCAGGACTAACTGAAAGAAGAGCTAGTAAGAGATTTCGGATCTCCTCCTCCTCCTTTCAAATTTCTTACTATCCCTTCTTTCAGTTAGTCCTGACGAAGGGTCCCGACCTGAAACGTTGACCGTACCTCTTCCTAGAGATGCTGCCTGGCCTGCTGCGTTCACCAGCATTTTTTGTATGTGTTACAAATGATTATCTTTACTGCCAAATGAAGCAGAAAAAGATAATTTACAACCCGAGAGTGAAGACAGCATCTCACACCAGCTTGGTGTCAGCTCGGCAGCTGCAAGAACCCATGACGTTGGATAACACATTTTGAAATCCTCGCGAACTTGGTGTACACATCAATATTTAGAGAGTAGAAACAGACTCACTGATGCGAATAGTGCTGTGTGCATAGCTCTCAACATAACCACATACAAACTGGACATAAAATATATCTGCCATTGCTAGTGCATTGTGTGTAAAGTGTGTTTATTTCCCTTTCCCTGACCTTTTCTAAATATGCACCAAAGCTGTTCACATTTTTTATGTTATATATGAGCTACAATAACAATACTATTTAGAAATGATGTTATTTTTTCAATTGTCTTTTAAAAAGATTAATATTAATCATTTTTGAGCAGGTTTTCTAAAATGCTTCATTTATTTCGATCTCGGTTAGCAATGGTAGAGCAATGAATACATGATTCATCCTTTTTCCTTAAAAAATGTCCATAACTATTGTTACTAATTCATTTATCACTAACAATATCTGCTCAATATCACTATGGCACATGAAGGAGTTTTTAGAAAGTTATCGCCAATTAGGGCACACGCACTCAAATAGGAGTGCCACCCCTGCACTAAACCTTTCTGCTCTGGAGCTCATAATTATTGAAGGCAAGTCCTTGATGGGCCTGTGGTCTGGGGGAGCCCAGCAGATGCCAAGAAGCTATTTCCATTGTTGGGAGAATGCAGAGAAAGGGGAGATATCGAGCCTTCCCCCATTTCAGAGGTACCCAAGTCCATTCAGCAGAGTCAAGTTTACTGTCACGTGCACAAACACAGTGACGCACGGATATAATGAAGACGCTTGCTCACAGCAGAATCAGAGTCAAACACAGTGAACACAGATTACGCGTGATGGTGACCAGAGAGACTGTGCAAAATCGAGACACTGAAGTGAAGTGAGGGCCCCGACCGTGGATGTTGCGTCCCAGCTGTAAGCCAGCACGCAAGCCAGCGCGGTCGATACCGAGAGCGAGCTGTTGCCCATGGAGCAGGCTCCCCCTCTACACACAACTGATGAATCCAAAGGAACAGCGGAGACTGATATATTTTGGCACCAGAGGCGTCACAGGAGTTGCCAGAGATTGTTCTCCAGAAGCCTTCCCCATAAGCAGGTATAGCCGCAAGGAGGCTTGAGAGAATTTCCCGTCTCCTTGATGAACTACCAACCAAAGCTGACAAGCCCCATCTGCCCGAAGCCACCAGTTTCCCCCATCCCCTTCTCCTATCATTAAAACCAGTTCTGCTGTGCTTAGTGGCTAAACCACACCGGAGGGCCAGGAGCTGGACTTGATTGTCAGTGGCTATTTAAGATGCTCACTATGGGAGCAAGACATTAGTGGTTGAAAAAAAAAGCATATCACAGGGTGTGCATGAGATGGGCTGTGATGTGGTGGGATTAGGGCTGTGCAGGTCGGTTCACGAACCTGGTGGCTGCAGGCAAGTAGCTGTGTCTGAACAGATTCCGGTTCAGATTTATTTACCACATGTGCATCGAACCACAGAGTGAAATGGGTCACTTGCGTTCACAGCCAACGCACCCAAGGGTGTGCTGGGGGGGACAGCCCGTGGGTGCCACCACACGTCTTGGCACCAACATGGCACGCCCACAACGTTTAGCAGAATAAATCTGGTCATGCAGGACCTCTGTATCATAGAAACATAGAAAATAGGTGCAGGAGTAGGCCATTCGGCCCTTCGAGCCTGCACCGCCATTTATTATGATCATGGCTGATCATCCAACTCAGAACCCAGCCTTCCCTCCATACCCCCTGACCCCTGTAGCCACAAGGGCCATATCTAACTTCCTTTTAAACATAGCCAATGAACTGGCCTCAACAGTTTGCTGTGGCAGAGAATTCCACAGATTCACCACTCTCTGTGTGAAGAAGTTTTTCCTAACCTCGGTCCTAAAAGGCTTCCCCTCTATCCTCAAACTGTGACCCCTCGTTCTAGACCTCCCCAACATCGGGAACAATCTTCCCGCATCTAGCCTGTCCAATCCCTTTAGGATCTTATACGTTTCAATCAGATCCCCCCTCAATCTTCTAAATTCCAATGAGTACAAGCCCAGTTCATCCAGTCTTTCTTCATATGAAAGACCTGCCATCCCAGGAATCAATCTGGTGAACCTTCTTTGTACTCCCTCTATGGCAAATATCGTCTGACTGACTGCAGGAGCGAGCAGAGGGTATGACCTGGACAGAAATCCTTGACAACAGATGCTGCCTTCTTGAGGCAGTCCCTCGTGGAGATGATCTCAACGGTGGGAGGGCTGTGCCAGTGAGGGGCCAGGCTGTATCCACTATTCAGTGCATTTCTGAGTGTTGGAAATGCCACACCCAGGCCATGACACAACCCACAAAGAATATCATTGACGGTGCACCCGCAGAAGTCCGTGAGAAAATCCGAAAGCAGAGGTGTTGCCTCACCTTCTTCATGACTGCACCTATGTACCATGCCCAGGGCAGGCCATTTGAGGTGTTAACGTCCAGGAATTGGAAGCTGCTGACTCTCTTACCGATGAGAATGAGCATGCACATTCCCGACTTCCCCCGTGTGAAGTCAATGGTCGGTTCCTTCGTACGGTTGTTACTGCAACACCACTCAACCAGATGTCCTGTACGACGTTCAGATTTAGATTCTGACTTACTTATCACATTTTATTTCAAGGAGCATAGGAGATTTGAGAGAGGTATACAAAATTATGAGGGACATAGATACAGTAAATGCAAGCAGGCTTTTTCCACTGAGGTTGGGTGAGACTAGACTAAAGGCGATGGGCTACGGGTCAAAGGTGAAATGCTTAAGGGGAACTACTTCTCTCAAAAGGCGCTGAGAGTTGGGAACAAGCTGACAATGGAAAAGGTAAACGTGGCTTCGATTGCAGCAGTTATAAGAAGTTTGGATAGGTGCGTGGATGGGAGGGCACGGAGGGCTATGGCCCAGGTGCGGGTCGATGGGACGAGGCAGAATAATAGTTCGGCACGGACTAGACGGGTGAAAGGCCTGTTTCTGTGTTGCAGTGCTCTATGCCTATGGCACATGCATCAAGATACAGTGAAATGTGTCATTTGCATTAGCAACCAAGGATGTGCTAGGGGCAGCCCTAACATGCCCACAACGTCCAGCAAAACAACACACAACGAAAGCTAAACAAGCACCTTCCCACCCGCTCACCCATCCACACAGGCCTCCAACTCCAGGACCGAACTAAGCCGGCACACACACAATGGCCACTTTATTAAGTACACCTACGTACCTTCTCATTAATGCAAATATTTAATCAGCCAATCACGTGGCAGCAACTCAATGTATAAAAGCATGCCGACATGGTCAAGAGGTTCAGTTGTTGTTCAGACCAACCGTCAGAATGGGGAAGAAATGTGATCTAAGCAACTTTAACCGTAGTTGGCGTCAGATGGGGCAGTTTGAGTATCTCCTGGGATTCTCATGCACTACAGTCTCCAGAGTTTACAGAGAATGGTGCAAGAAACAAAGAGAAAACATCCAGCAACCAGCAGTTCTGTGGGCAAAAATGCCTTGTAAATGAGAGAGGTCGGAAGAGAATGGCCAGATTGGCCAAAGCTGACAGGAAAGCATCAGTAACTCAAACAGCCATGCATTACAACTGCAGTGCGCAGAAAACAATTTCTGAATGCACAACAGCTCGAACCTGAAAGTGGCCAGTCTACAGCAGCAGAACCACACTGTGTTCCACTCCTCGACCTTATAAAATGGCCACTGAGCGTCCACTGCCCAGCTGTAATCACCCTCAGAGTGGGTGCGAATCGCCCTCCGAAACACCCTCAGTCCTTCAGCTCGCGCTGCACTACTGAATTGCAGGATTTAGATACAGTGGTGCTGTTGGCGAAATTGTGAATGGCACTGGAGCAGTGCTTAACCACACAGTCACAGGTATGAAGACAGCAGAGCAAGGGGCTCCATTCACAGCCCTGAGGTACACCAACCACAGGCTTCTGGTGAGGTCTGAGGCTTCAGAGTTTTGAGGGAATCGGAGGGTGGCTCACTGCTTGAGAAGCAGAGGAGACTGAGACTTCTGCAACATTTGAGGGGGACTTTGAGTCTCCGATGCATTGTCGGGTATGGAGCAAGAACTTTCTCCTCACTAACACACTCAAAACACCGGAGGAACTCAGCAGGTCAGGCAGCATCTAGGCAGGGAAAGTTTTCCAGCATCTGCAGTCCCTCTTTGTTCCTCTGAGTTTCCACCTCATCACTGCTGGTAATTGGGATTAATCTAGTAACTGCCTTCCGGTCGGTACCGACACGATGGGCTAAAAAGCTCATTTCTGCACCACAGGACTCTACAATCAAAGGCCAGTATTTCTGAGTTTTAGGGGTTATGCTCTTGATGAGGATGAAACTGAGAGACATGAGAGAACTGCAAATGCTGACAAATATTCTGTCCGTGGATGCTGCCCAACTGTTGAGTTCCTCCAGTGTTTTGTGTGTGTGTGCTGACAAGGAGAAAATGCTCCTCTTGGAGAGCTACAAATCTCTGGAATTCTCTAGTCAGTAAGCTGGGAAGCCAAAAGGCTGATGCAATCGAGATTCAAACAGACACTGGGAGAGGAGAACAGGATTGCAGGAACGGGCAGGAAGGAAAGTTGCAGCCATGAGTTTAATAAATGGAACAGCAGACTCTGAAGGCCGAACGGCCTATTCCTCTTCCTGTTTCTTGTTATGAATGAACAATAAACCCATGAACACTACCTCACTATTTTTGCTCTCTTTCTTTTGCACTACTTAGAAGATTTTTTAATATACAGTAGATTCTGGTTAATTGGGCCATCGCTTCCTTGGGACAACTCTTAATGGAAAAAAAACTAACCAAGAAAACAGCCGGGATTCCTTTTGTTTACTTGGGACAGTATGTCACTTAACTGGGGCAGGAGACTGTTGCCAAACAGTTTCTAACTAGCGTCAGGTGCCGTTAAAAACACAACACCGTGCTTAGAGAGAAGAAATTAAAAACTTGTGTGCGCTTGTATTCAAAAAGCAGCGATTTTTGTCACTGATAGTTGCCGAGAAATAAGTAGTGAGACAACTCAGAACTGTTTTGCTTACTGCAGTTTCAAGCATTCAGGCTTGGAGATGCCATGAATTGGCAGAGGGTAAAAATGAAACAATTTCTCCACTTCAACAAGTTAGAAATTACGAAGAATTTGAAGGTATTGACAATCACCTTGAACGTTACAATGAAAATGAAGGTTTGGAGGATTCAATTGTCAAGTAAATTGTACGAAGGTAGTCCACTATCTGCACTAGATGTCTGCGCTGCTTTTGTTCATTTACAGTCAATCAAAAGAAGACAGCAGCATACACTCGATGAATTTCTCTGTCAATTATTCAGAACTAATACCCAGTTTCATAGTACCGTTTTTAAAAACGCAAACACGAGGAAATCTGCAGATTCTGGAAATTCAAGCAACACACATCAAAGTTGCTGGTGAACGCAGCAGGCCAGGCAGCATCTCTAGGAAGAGGTACAGTCAACGTTTCGGGCCGAGACCCTTCGTCAGGACTAACTGAAACGTCGACTGTACCTCTTCCTAGAGATGCTGCCTGGCCTGCTGCGTTCACCAGCAACTTTGATGTGTGTTGCTTCATAGTACTGTAGTAGTATTGGTAGTATTCCAATTTTTTTTTCTGTATTTTATTTAAATACATAATTTGTTACTCAGTTAAATCGTAGTTTGTCTTTTTTATACCTTTTAACTATTTCCATGAAACTTTAGCTAATTGGGGCCTCTGCTTAATTGGGCCACAATGTACTGGCCCCGATGTGCTCCAATTACCGGAATCCACTGAACATCTTATACTATTGCAATTTCTAGGCCATTTTATGCATTGCACTGTACTGCTGCCATTAAACATCACCCTTCATGACCTATGTCAGTATAATAAATATGAATCTGATTATATTCTATTGCCTCTGAGTTCTGCTGTTATTGAACTTAAGTATCGATGCCAGTAACAAAATTACTGGACTGGGAAAATGGCCCAGGGAGAAGAGTTTTATTACCATGTCTGCAACAGGACGATTTGATTGAGTAAATTCCAAAGTCGGGGTGCAGACACAAGAGACAGCAGTGCTAAAATCTGGAGCAACAAACCATCTGCTGGAGGAACTCAGAGGGCCAAGTGGCATATGTGGAAGGAAGGGAATTGTTGATATTTCTGGCCAAAATCCTGCACCAGGACCTGGTGCCTATACACATCAGGATGTTGCATACACACACACATACACACACACACACACACATACACACACACACATACACATACACACACACACACACACACACACAAACAGGAATAGTAACAGTGATGCAATCACACGAGTTGAGTAACATCTCCTCCGAAGGGGTTGTTCACTGGGGTCCTCAGCTGGCTGTAGCGGCCACTTGGGGATCCAAATATTATTCCTTTGAGGGAGAATGCCTGTGCGCGTCTTTGTTTAAAGTGGGGAGGCTGATACACGGGGGGGGGGGGCCACCACCGCACTGCCCTTGACAGATCAGGGTCAGGATCGAGTGGCACGGAACGCAAGGCGACTGGGGACCTTGCACCGCCATTGTGACATGCCAACATCATCCGCCAGCTCCACCACTTTGTCTGGGACCCTGCCCCTTGACCTTACCGCCACGGGTGACCCCAGCAAGAGCTAAGCGGCGGATTGCTAAACCCCAGACGACACAGCGCTCGGGAAGTCAGGAACACAAGGTGATGATCCTTGGAGAAGGCCACGTGCACACACACACACTTAGACTCGTTTAATTAGGATGCAGAGTCGTTACTTTTCTAGTCGTTTTCTTGTAGCTTAACTTTCCTATGCTAGCTTGTTTTTTTTAAATAACCCCGTGATCAGCGTGCTGGGGCAAGGACTGGAGGTCTGGGGGAGGCCTGCCTGGGTGTGTGAGTGGATGGGAAAGGGGCTCGTTTTGCTGCTGCTGCTGTCCAGTATTCTGGTGTTGCTCTATGAAACATTGTGGGCACGCTGTGTTGGCAACGGAAGCACGGCGGCACTTCATCACGTCGTTGGTGTGCTGGTTGTTAACGTATTTCACTGTATGCTTCAATGTACTGTACATGTGATAAACAAATCAGAATCGGAATCACCTGTAATTGCTCAGTGGTTCCACATTCTCACAAGCTACCAGCAGAAGTGATGGATTTTAACAGTTACGAGAAATCTGGATAGGTACGTGGTTGGGAGGGCTATGGTCCAGTTGCAGGTTGATGGAACTAGCCAGATTAATAGTTTGAGACGAATCAGATGGGTAAAGGGCCTGTTTCTGTGCTGCGGTGTTCTCTGACTCCATAACTCTACATCTTCCAGTAATTATAGTACAGCTGTTCCTGTATTTCTCTGAAAGCCTCTCAGTTTTTCTGCAGCAGGTGTCATGCCACTTTAATCTGCCTATTTTCTAGATTAATTTTTATCACTGGAATTTTATCTCCAGTCTGAGTAAGAGACGGCCATGACTTATTTTTCTTTGTATAACCATATAACAATTACAGCACGGAAACAGGCCATCTCGGCCCTTCAAGTCCGTGCCGAACTCTTACTCTCACCTAGTCCCACCGACTTGCACTCAGCCCATAACCCTCCATTCCTTTCCTGTCCGTATAGCTGTCCAACTTAACTTTAAATGACAACATCCAACCTGCCTCAGCCACTTCTGCTGGAAGCTCGTTCCACACAGCTACCACTCTCTGAGTAAAGAAGTTCCCCCTCATGTTACCCCTAAACTTTTGTCCTCTAACTCTCAACTCATGTCCTCTTGTTTGAATCTTCCCCACTCTCAATGGAAAAAGCCTAACCACGTCAACTCTATCTATCCCCCTCATAATTTTAAACACCTCTATCAAGCCCTCCTCAACCTTCTACGTTCCAAAGAATAAAGACCTTTGTGCTTGTAACATTTAATAAAACGACCGTAGCCACCACGTTCTAAGCCTCATTCTTGACTTCCAAAGAACCTCGGATTAATATCACTGGATCTAACAGACACTAAAGCACACATGAACATATACACACCCGATCCCGCCAATTCTTACCGTCGAATGGATACAGGGCAGTCGAGCTTCCTATTGGATGAATGATGTCGTCCACTTCAAAATCATCGAATTCTGAGAGCGTCGGAGGCTGCGGCAGAGGCTCCTGCCCACTATCATCAGAGTAGGTTGTATCCGGACTGGTTTCAGGAGAGAAAGAAAATTAATTTATAGACATCTGATCTTTTGAAAGCAAGGCCCTTTCTTGGCTGACAGCTGTGAATCAGCAGGTGGCACACACACATCTATCAGAAGATTCATAGAGTCAGAGTTAGCTTCATTGAGTTACACAGGACAGAAACAAGCCCTTCCGCCTAAATTGTCGATGTCGACCGCAAGGCCAATATAGGGTAATCCCACTTGCCTGTGTCTGGCCCATATCCCTCTTAAACCCCTGCTATCCATGAATTTGTCTAAATGTCTCCCCTTCTGCCAATGACCTCAGTCACTGCACCGCAAACACTTCAAAATACTTTTTCTAATGCACAAAACATACCAGTATTTATGCTCACTTTATTCCATATCTGCACTTCTAACTTTAATTTTTTGATATAATTCTTTATTCTGTATTATTGTCGAACATCGTTTTTTTGTTGCATGCAGTGTCACACCACAGCAATTTCCTAGTGCAGTGGATTCGGTTAATTGGAACACATTGGAACCAGTACATCTTGGCCCAGTTAGCTAAAGTTTCATGGAAATAGTTAAAAAGGTATAAAAAAGATAAACTACTATTTAACTAAATAACAAATTATGTATTTAAATGAAATACAAAACAAATTAGAACACTACTAGAGTTCCTAGTGGTTTTTGATGGGAAAATTCATCCAGTGTACAGTACATACACCACTGTGTTCTTTTGATTGACTGTAAATGGACAAAATTAATGCAGCACCTAGTGCAGATAATGGGCTGCCTTCATACAATGTATTCAACAATTTTATCTGCCTAATCTTCATTTTCATTGTAACATTCAAGATGACTGTTGATACCTTCAAATTCTTCATAGTTGCTAATTTGTTGAAATAGTGAAATAGTTTCATTTTCACTCCCAGCCATTTCTGGCATCTCCAAACCTGAATGCTTGAAACTGTGGTAAGCAAAACACTTACTGCTTATTTCTCATTTTCTATCCGTGACAAAAAACACACGCAATGAACACAAATTTACAAACTGCTCACTCTAAGCACGGTGTGGCATCTTGCAAGCACAAGAGACTGACAGTCTCCTGTCCCCGTTAAGCTGCACAGTGCGCCAAATAAAAGAATGGAATTCCGGCCACTTTCTCGATTAGCTTTTGTTCTTTAAGAGTTGTCCCAAATAAGTGGCTGTCCCAATTAACCAATAGCCTAATTAACCGGAATCATCTGTACATGTGAATAAAATTGATCCTGATCCTGAATTGAACATTTTATTTACCCCTACCACTTCCTGTGGCAGCTCATTCCGTATACCCACCACCACGTTTGTGAAAGCCCTGCACCTCAAGGACCCCATACATTTTTCCCCTCCCACCCTAAATTTAGGTCCCCTAAGTCTAGACTCCATTAAAGGTGGGGAGTCAATCACTTTAGCTTTGCACCCCATGTTTCTGTAACCCTCTGTGAGGTAATCCCTCCAACGAAAACAGCGTCAGTCCACCCAATCTCTCCTTGTAAGTGACGACCACCAGTCCAAGCAGCAACCTTGTGAACCTTATCTGTACCCGCTTCAGCTGAATTAGATCCTTCCTATATCATACAAGTCTCTAAGCTAACATTGCTGTGGAGGTTAAGTTACTTCTTCCAGTGGAGTGATCTGTGGAACTCACTCACCTTTCCTTTTCGTGTGACCCATTGTTGTTCAAGGAGGGTGACCGGTCACAGTGGGGGATGTACTGTACACAGCTGTCACTTCTTGAAACCACCTTCCCTTCAGCATCTGTCAGCCACGACTTGGAACAAAACGAACAACTTGCTGTAAGTCAACATTCCTCCTCTGCTGGGGAATTCATTTCTCCATCTCTCTTTAACACTGTCCCTCCCTCGCTCCCTCCATTTTCCACATCCAAGGAAGGATAAAAGGTTTCAGGAGCTCAGCCAATACTGCACAGAGAAGCCTGTTGTGGACATGATTGCTTCATCAGTGACCAAGTGTTTTGAAAGGCTGGTAATAAAACATATCAGCTCCTGCCTCAGGACAATTTGGATCCACTCAAATTTGCCTACCAGAGCAACAGGTCCACAGCAGATGCATCTCACTGGCTCTTCACTCAACCCTGGAACATCTAGACAGATCTAAAGAGCATCCATACATCAGGATGCTCTTTATCGATTACAGCTCTGCATTTAACACCGCCGTTCCCTCAGAACTAATCAATAAGCTCCAAGACCTTGATCTCAATACTTCCTTGTGCAATTGGGGATCCGGGATTTTCTCACTGTAGATTCCAGTCAGTTCAGATTGGGAACATCTCCTCCATCAGCACAGGTGCACCACAGGGCTGTGTGCTTAGCCCCCTGCTCTACTCACTTCACACTTGTGACTGTGAGGCTTAGCACAGCTACAATACCATATTCAAGTCTGCTAATGACACCACTGTTGCGGGCAGAATCGAAGGTGGTGATGAATCAGCGTACAGGAGGGAGATTAAAAATCTGGCTGAGTGGTGTCATAACAACAGCCTCTCACTCAATGTCAGCAAGACCAAGAGGCTGATTGTGGACTTCAGGAGAGGGAAACCAGAGGTTCACGAGCCAGTACTCATGAGAGGATCAGAGGTGGAGAGGGTCAGCATCTTTAAATTCCTGGGTGTTACTGTTCCAGAGGACCTGTCCTGGACCCAGCACATAAGCACAATTTCAAACAAAGCACGGTGGCACCTCTACTTCCTTAGGGTCTGTGGAGATTCAGCATGACATCTAAAACTTGGACAAACTTCTACAGATGTGCAGTGGAGAGTGTACTGACTGACTGCATCAAGGCCTGGTACGGGAACACCAATACCTCTGAATAGAAACTCCGACAAAAGGTAGTGGATTCGGCCCAGTACATCGTGGGTAAAGCCTTCCCAACCAGTGAGCACATCTACATGAAACACTGTTGTAGGAAAGCAGCATCCATCATCAGAGATCCTCAGCACCCAAACCATGCTCTTTTCTTGCTGCTGCCGTCAGGTAGAAGGTACAAGAGCCCCAGGACTTGCACCACCAGGTTCATGAACAGGTACGATAAGGCTCTTGAACAAAGGGGTTAACTACATTCACTCTCCCATCCATTGAGATGTTCTCACAACCAATAATCTCACTTTAAGGACTCTTTATCTCATTATTTCATATTCTCGTTATTTATTGCTATTTATTTATATTTTCATTTGCACAGTTGTTTCTTCTGCACTCTAATTGATCTTTCATTGATCCTGTCGTAGTTATTACTCTGCAGATTTGCTGATTGTGCCCACAGGAAAACTAATTTCAGAGTTGTATATGGTGACATATATGTAGCTCGATAATAAAATTTACTTTGAACCTTGAAGACCAGGAATCCTTTAGTCACAAACATACAAAATGCTGGAGGAACTCAGCAGGTTAGCCAGTATCTTTGGAGAGGAATAAGCAGTCAACATCAGGCCTAGATCCTTTATCAGTACGAGAAAGGAAGGGGTGGGGAGGGGTACACAAGCCAGAATAAAAAGGTGGGGGCGAGGGGAAGGAGTACAGAGTTCAAAGCACAATTTATTATCAGAGTACATCCACGTCACACATACAACCCTGAGATTCTTTCCCTGCAGGCATTCTTAGGTAATCTACAGACTGTAACTATAATCAGGATCTGTAAACTGTAAACTTAAAAAAAAAGCTTTGACCAGCGGCCAATTCAGCATCGGAAGTTTGGACGGGTGGGGACTTCAATCAGGTCCACTGCCCGAGGAAAACAGGCAGCAGCGTGTCACGGCAGCGAGGAAGAGCTTTGACCAGCAACCCACCAGCATTTGGGATTGATTAATAACAGCAAATTATAGGAAGGCAGGGGCAAGTGCAGCAGCTGTCGTCTGAGGGGACATAGTCAGATTGGTGATTTTGAGGCTTTGGCTCTTCGAGGCTTCAACGAAGAGAGGCTTCTCTCAGAGAAAGCAGAAGGAGGAAAAGCTCAAGTTTTTATTTCTTCTCTTCTTTATATCTGCTCAGCTGGGACAGCAGAGATGCCAGGCACAACAGTGAAACGCTCCTCTTGTGAGATGTGGGAAGACAGGGAGACCGCCAGTGTCCCTGACGACTACAAATGCGAGAAGTACATCCAGCTGCAGCTTCTAACAGTCTGCGTTAAGGAGTTGGAGTTGGAACCGGACGAACTCCACATCATTTGCGAGGCTGGGGGGGGCCGATTAGATAGGACATATGGAGAGGTAGCTACACCCAAGGTCCAGGACCCAGGATGACAGACAGTCAGGCTAAGGAGCCAGTGCAGAGTACCCCGTCACCATCCCCCTCAACACTTTGGAAACTGTCGGGGGGGGGAGGAATGGGGGCAATGACCTAACAGAGGAAAGTCACAGTGGTCGGGTCTCTGTCTCTGAGACTCAGGAGGGAAGTGGGGGGGGAGAAGAGGTGCACTGTGGTGATAGGGGACTTGTTAGATAGGGGAACGGACAGGAGCTTCTGTGGGCGAGAATGAGATTCCCAGATAGTATGTTGCCTCCCAGCTGCCAGGGTTTTGGATATCTCAGATTGAGTCCTCAGCATTCTTAAGTGGGAGGGTGAAAAGCCAGAAGTCGTAGTCCATGTCAGTACCAATGACATGGGTAGGACGAGTGACAAGGTTCTGTACAGGGAGTTCAGGGAGTTAGGTGCTAAATTAAAGGACAGGACTTCCAGGGTTGTGATCTCAGGATTGCTACCTGTGGCACATGCTGGTGAGGCCACAATTAGGAAGATTACACAGTTAAATATTAGATTAGATTCAACATCATTGTCATTGTGCCGAGTACAGATACAAAGCCAATGAAATGCATTTAGCATCTGACCAGAAATGCAAAGAATAGTGTTATTTACAAAATAACTGCGAATAAAAAAGTGCTACAGCACACAAATATGAAGTACTGAGACAGTACAATATGGGTGCAATACTGCTCAGCGCTGTGATGTGAGGTTCAGCAGGGTCACAGCCTCAGGGAAGAAGCTCTTCGTGTGCCTGCTGGTGCGGGAGCGGAGGCTCCTGTAGCGTCTACCGGATGGGAGGAGAGTAAAAAGTCCATGGTTAGGGTGAGATGCATCCCTGATAATGCTTTTCGCCCTGCCCAGGCAGCGTTTTTGTGGCTAAGGAGTTGGTGTAAGAGGGAGGGCATAGGATTTTTGGAACATTGGGCTCATTTCCAGGGAAGGCCCTGAGCTCCTTATATTTCAACGCAAGAAGTATTGTAGGAAAGGCAGATAAGAAACACTGAAGATGAGGTAGCTGGTTTACAAACAGAGGCAATGTGCAGTGAGGAGAGGCTGTCCATAGGGCAAAATTGCAGTCAACAGGATGAGTTTCAATGTAATAGGTAGACAAGATCCAAAAGGGTGAAAACAGGACTGAAGGTATTATATGTGAATGTGCGCAGTACGCAAAGCAAGGTAGATGAGCTTGTAGCACAATTACAGATTGGCACGTATGACGTTGTAGGCATCACTGAATCATGGCTGAAAGATTATAGCTGGCAGCTTAATGTCTAAGGATACACATTGTATTAAAAGGACAGGCAGGAATGCAAGAGGGGGTGGTGTTGCTCTGTTGGTAAAAAAAATGAAATCAAAGCACTAGAAAGAGGTGACATAGGGTCAGAAGGTGTTAAATCATTGTGGATAGAGCTAAGAAACTGCAAGGGTAAAAAGACCCCGATGAGAGTCGTATACAGACCCCTAAACAGTAGTAAGGATGTGGCCTACAAATTACAATGGAAGATAGAAAACGCATGCCAAAAGGGCAATGTTACAATAGTCATGAGGGACTTCAATATGTAGGTAGATTAGGAAAATCAGGTTGGTGCTGGAAACCAGGAGGGGGAATATTTAGATTGCCTAGGAGATGGCTTTTAGAGCAGCTCCTGGTTGAGCCCACTAGAGGATGCTGTGCAATGAACCAAAATTGATTAGAGAGCTTAAGGTACAAGAACCCTTAGGGGAAAGTGATCGTAATTTAATCGAATTCACCCTGAAATTTGAGAAGCTAAATTTAGATGCATCAGTATTACAGTGGAGAAAAGGGTATTACAGAGGCATGAGAGAGGATTCGGCCAGAATTGATTGGAAAAGAACACTGGTAGGGATGACAGCAGAGCAGCAGTGTCTGGAACTGCTGAAAGCAATTCGGAAGGCGCAGGATATTATACATCCCAAAGAGGAAGAAGTATTCTAAGGGAAAGATGACACAACCGTGGCTAACAAGAGGAGTCGAAGCCAACATAAAAAACAAAGAGAAGGCATGTAAAAGAGCAAAAATTAGTGGGAAGTTAGAGGATTGGGAAGCTTTTCAAAACCCACAGAAGACAACTAAATAAGTCATAAAGAAGGTAAAGATGGAATATGAAAGTAAGCTAGTCAATAATATTTGAAAGGATACCAAAAGTTTCTTCAGATAAATAAAGTATAAAAGAGAGGCAAGAGTAGATATCAGACCACTAAAAAACTATGCTGGAAAGATAGTAATGGGGGACAAAGAAACAGTGGACGAATTGAATAAGGATTTTGCTTCAGTTTCACTGTGGAAGTCACTAGCAGAATGGTAAAAGTTCCAGGTGTCAGGGGACATGAAGTGTGTGAGGTTGCCATAACTAGAGAGAAGGTTCTTGGGAATCTAAAAGGTCTGAGGTCACCTGGGCCAGATGAAGTACACCCCAGAGTACTGAAAGAGGTGGCTGCAGAGATCATGGAGGTTAACCTATGAGGAGCGATTGAGTTGCCTGCGACTATACTCTCTGGAGTTCGGAAGAATGAGAGGGGATCTTATAGAAACATACAAAATTTTGAAAGGGATAGATAAGATAGAAGTAGGAAAGTTGTTTCCATTGGTAGGTGAGAATAGAACTAGGGGACATTGCCTCAAGATTCAGGGGAGAAGATTTAGGACAGAGATGAGGAGAAACTGTTTTTCTCAGAGAGTGGTGAATCTGTGGAATTCTCTACCCAGGGAAGCAGTTGAGCCTTCTTCACTAGATATATTTAAGAAACAGTTAGATAGGTTTTTACGTAGTAAGGGAATTAAGGGTTATGGGGAAAAGGCAGGTAGATGGAGCTGATCAGCCATGAGCTTATTGAATGTTGGACAGGCTCGATGGGCCAGATGGCCTACTCCTGCTCCTATTTCTTATGTTGTTATGTATTTGTCATGATCTTTCAAGAAACACTAGATTCTGGAATGGTTCCGGAAGACTGGCAAATTGCAAATGTCACTCCACTCTTCAAGGGAGAGAGGCAGAAGGAAGGAAACTACAAGCCAGTTAGTCTGACCTCAGTGGTTGGGAAGATGTTGGAGTCGATTATTAAGGATCAGATGAGGTCTCAGGGCACTTGGAGATACATGATAAAATAGGCCGTAGTCGGCATGGTTTCCTCAAGGGAAAATCTTGCCTGACAAATCTGTTGGAATATTTTGAGGAAATAACAAGCAGGATAGACAAAGCAGAATCCATTGATGGTGTGTACTTAGATTTTCAGAAGGCCTTTGACAAGATGCCACACATGAGGCTCTTTAACAAACTATGAGCCCATGATATTACAGGACAGATTCTTGTAGGGACAGGCAGTGGCTGATTGGCAGGAGCCAACGAATGGGAATAAAGGGACCCCTTTCTTGCTGCCAGTGACTAGTGGTGTTCCACAAGTGTCCGTGTTGGGACTGATTCTTTTTATGTTATATGTCAATGATTTGGATGACAGAATTGATGGCTTTGTTGCAAAGTTTGCAGACAATATGAAGATAGGTGAAGGGGCAGGTAGTTCTGAGGAAGAGGAGAGGCTACAGACAGACTTAGACAGATTAGATAAGGAAAACGGACAAATAGTTGGCAAATGGAATACAGTGTCGAGAAGTGAATGGTCATGCACTTTGGTAGAAGGACTGAAAGGGTTGACTATTTTCTAAATTGAGATCAAATACAAAAACCCGAGGTGCAAAAGGACAGGAGAATTCCCTGAAGGTTAATTTGCAGGTTGAGTCTGTGGTGAAGAAGGCAAATGCAATGTTAACATTCATATCAAGAGGACTAGAATATAAAAGCAAGGATATAATGTTGAACTTTGTAAAGCACTGTAGAGGCCTCACGTGGATTATCGTGAGCAAGTTTGGTCATCCCTATCTTAGAAAGGATGTGATAAAACAGGAGAGTGTTCAGAGGTTCACGAAAATGATTCAGGACTGAATGGCTTGTCATACGAACAGCATTGATGGCTCTGGGCCAGTATTCACTAGAATTCAGAAGAATGAGGGGTGACCTCATTGAAACCTATTGAATGATGAAAGGCCTTGTTAGAATGGATGTGGAGAGGATGTTTCCTACACTGGGTGAGTCTAAGAACAGAGGACACAGCTTCAGAATAGAGGGGCGTACTTTTAGAATGGAGATGAAGAGGAGTTTCTTTAGCCAAAGAGTGGTGAATCTGTGGAATTCATTGCCAGAGGCAGCTGTAGAGGCCAAGTCTTTATGTATGTTTAAGGCAGAGGTTGATAGATTCTTGATTGGTCAGGGCATGAAGGGATATGGGTAGAAGGAAGGAAATTGAGGCTGAGAGGAAAATAGGATCAGCCATATTGAAATGGTGGAGCAGACCCAATGGGCCAAATGGTCTAATTCTGTTTCTGTATTTATGGTCTTATTGTAAACTGTGAAAACAGTTCTATTTCCATCTTTAATATCTTTATATTTCCCTTTCTGGGTTCTTTTGAAGACCCTGACCAGGAGTTACACGCAGACTTTGGTTCTTTGCGGGAATGGGACCCACTCTCGGGGTTTCAGGACCAGACGTTGTTCGGCGTGCCAAGGGTTCGGCCTGGGAGTCCGGCTCGGATTTGGAAGCCTAACGTCTCGGGGTTCTGGAGTCGGACAGATCAAGGGTCGGTGCCACAGCAGGAGACTCGTGTGCCATCGGAGAGGCCGGAAAATCTTGCGCTGTGGGCTCGAAGGCCCGCGATCTTTGCGATCTTCAGGCACAGAGCTCACAAAAAGAGACGAAATGGACCTTTCAACACTGTAAACCAGCGGGCTGTTATGTCTGCTGCTCGCTGTGAAAATGGGGGACACCTCCCTCTCCTTTATAGGGAGAGAGAGAGCCTATGCCGGATGAAATGCAATAGCCTTTGGGGTAACTGCAAGTCTGTGTCTTTGCTATTGCCTGGCTTACACTTGTGCTCGGTAGCGGGTGTACTTTTTTTGCTGGGGGTGGGGGGAATCATTGCCTTGCTACTGCTTATGCGTGGGGGGGAGTGGGGGGGACTCTGGGGTTCTAACATTTAACTGTCATTCATTCCTTGGGGCACTTCTCCGTTTTCGTGGATGTTTGTGAAGAAAAAGCATTTCAGGATGTATATTGTATACATTTCTCTGACATAAAATTGGACCTTTGGACTTTTGAAATGCAGAAGTAAATAAACAGCAATAAATAATGAGCATAAGATAACAATATAACAGAGTCCTAAAATGAGTGTAGCTATCCCCTTTTGTTCAAGAGCCTGATGACTGAGGGGTAGTAACTGTTCTTGTACCTGTCCGTGCAAGTCCTAAGGCATTTCTGCCTTCTACCTGATGACAGCAGCGAAAAAAGAGCATGGCCTAGGTGGCGAAGATCTTTGATGATGGACGCTGCTTTTCTACGGCAGCGTTTCATGTAGATGTGCTCAATAGTTGGGAGGGTTTTACCTGTGATGTACTGGGCCAAATCCTCTTACCTTTTATAGGATTTTCTGCTCAAAGGCATTGGTGTTCCCATACCAGGCCATAATGCAGCCAGTCAGCACACTTTCCACCACACACCTATAGAAATTTGGCAAGGTTTTCACTGACATGCTTAACTTCCGCAGACTCTTGAGGAAGTAGAGGCACTGTTGTGCTTTCTTCACAATAATATTCATATGATGGGTCCAGGACAGGTCCTCTGAGATTGTGACACCCAGGAATTTAAAATTACTTACCCTCACCACCTGTGATTCTCCGATCATTACTGGCTCATGGACCTCTGGTTTCCCTCTCGCTAAGTCTACAATCAGTTCCTTGGTCTTATTGAGATCGAGTGAGAGGTTGTTGTTATTCCACCACTCAGCCAAGTTTTCAATCTCCCTCCTGTATACTGATTCATCGCCCCCTTTGATACAGCCCACAACAGTGGAGTCATCAGCAAACTTGTATATGGTGTTGGAGCTGTGCTTAGCCACACAGTCAGAGGTGTAAAGCGAGTAGAGCAGGGGGCTCAGTACACATCCCTGCAGTGCTCCTGTGCTGATAGAGACTGTGGAACTGTTTTTGCCAATCCAACCTGACGGGTCTACAAGTGAGGAAATCCAGGATCCAATTTCACAAGGGGGTAATTGAGACCCAGGTCTTGAAGTTTACTGATTAGTTTTGAGGGGATGATGGTGTTAAATGCCGAGCTGTAATTGATAAAGAGCATCCTGATACATGCATCCTTGCTGTCCAGGTGTTCCAGGATTGTGTGAAGAGCCAGTGAGATAGCATCTGCTGTAGACCTGATGCTTCTGTAGGCAAATTGGAGCGGGTCCAAGTCACCACTCAGACAGGAGCTGACATGCTTCAACACCGGCCTCTCAAAACACTTCATCACTGTGGATGTAAGCGCCACTGGGCGATTGTCATTTAGACAGGTTACCAAGCTCTTCTTGGGCACTGGTACGATTCAAGTCTCCTTGATGCAGGCGGGTACCACACTTTGCCAGAGCGAGAGGTTGAAGATATCTGTGACTACACCAGCCAGCTGGCTGGCACAGGTCTTCAGTACTCAACCAGGGTCTTATAGAGCTCCAACAGAACCTTGTGGCTCTTGAGTTCACATCCCTGGGATCTGGGATTTGCATTGTCTGTCCATATTAGTCCCGAAGGAGACGAGGCCATTAACAGTTCAACATTTAGGTCTACTAGGATAGGGCAGTCAGACAGATGATAGAAAAATGGAGAGAAGTGTTAGATTAATCTGAGAGTGGGTTGAAAGATTGACATAACATGGGAGGCCAAAGAGCTGACCATTACATTAGTCCAAACCCACTCTTTAAACTCCCCTCCTTCTCCATCCCACCTTCCCTGCCCCAGTCACCACTATAACTACCAGAGCCTGAGGTGGGTAGGCCCTCTTTCAGAAGAGACACAGGCCGATGTGAACGGCTCCACGGTTTAGTTCTAAAGGAGAGCATAAGAATTCTCCCAATATTTACCCCCTCCACAACATTACTAAACCGAATGAATTGACATTATCTCATTGCTCTTGCAGGGTTAAATTAGCTGTGCGTTCGAGCAACTGACTTCGGAAATGCTGCACTGGTGGAGAGTTTTCTGGGGTGCTCTGTGGTTTCACCCTACCTCATACTTCTGAAGTTCGTGATGCAGTCTGTCAATGTGCTGATTAGTTTCGACTATTCTGGGCTCGAGGCTGTTTGGATCTCCCATCTGTGGGTTCCGCTGATAAACATCTTTCATTTTATCTAGTGCTTCTCTGTAAGAATGAGAAAGGATGCAACATTAGATCACGGAGTCCACTTCAACACTGCGCCCCAGAGAATTGGCCCCGTTTGCGGTTCAGGCCAGTGGTTATCTGTAAATACGCACACCTTCACAACCCTGTTCGAGTAACGAACATCAGGCTGCCCAAATTCACACGGCAGAAGTCTCCGCCAAGCCTGACCCTGTCAGTCACACCCGCGAGGTCACCTGGAGAGGAAATCATGGGTGGGTTCATCCCCTTCATAAGAGTGGGCACTTGTGCCAACCCAGTTGTGAACATGATGTCAACCAATCCATCTGTACCTTTGAATAGAAAAGGTCTATGTGACTGTGAATCTAGTGTGAGGGAAGTATGGGGGGGTGTGAATGTCAGGTAGGTATTTTACACAGTGGTGGGTACATGGAATGCACTGCCAGGGGTGGAGGTAAAGGCAGGCAGATAAATTAGAGACTCTTAGGTAGGCACAAGGACAACAGAAAAAATGAACGCTATGTGGAGGGAACGGTTAGATTGATCTTAGAGCATGTATATCTAAGGAAGGATGGGCTGACATTAGAGAGGGCCTAGAGAAGGTTCACAAGAATGACACTGGAATGAAAGGGTTAATGTATGAGGAGCACTTGACGGGTCTCTACCTCTACTCGCTGGAGGTGAGAAGTATGAGGGGGGATCTCACTGAAACCTATCGAATATTGAAAGGCCTAGATAGAGTGGACATGGAGAAGATGTGTTCTACGGCAGGGGATTCTAGGATCAAAGGGCACAGCCTCAGAGTAGAAGGACAACCCTTTAGAAGAGAAATCTAAAGTAACATCTTCCATCAGAGGACGGTGAATCTGTGGAACTCATTATCAAAGACAGCTGTCGAGGCCAAGTCAATGGGTATGTTTAAAGCAGCGGTTACTAGGTTCTTGACTCGTAAGGGCGTCAAAGAAAATGGGGAGAAGGAGGGTTCAGGATGGTCAATAAATTAGCCATGATGCAATGGTGGAGCAGATTCAATGGGCTGAATGATCTAATTCTGCAACTATGTCTTATGAGCTATGGTCTTAAAAGGTAGGCTGAAAGGCCTGTACTGCTCTACGTTTCATTCCAGTAAGTTAGAAAGAGGAACTGTCTGCCTGTTCCTGTTCCAGACAGAATGGGACCGTGTGCCTGTTGCACAACAGTCTCTCTCTGTCTGCTGCTTTTCCAGAGAGGTAACAGTGATATAGGCGGGCCAGGGAAGGAGACAGTACATGCCAAAGAGGGGAGGAGCTGGCAGTCTGCCCAGCTGGCAGTCACCCAGCTATCAGCTATTGAAGACAGGAGGTACAAGGTGGGAAAGTAGCACTCAGGCCAATAATTCCTCGTAAGGTCTCTGCAAAAAGTAAGCTTTTAAATACTGAAAAAGAACACAAGTGACATTTAATCTTGCTGATACCAAAACTCCATTACTCGTCAGTTTGAGGTGTTTCGCAGCATTGAATTAACTACATGGAATGGCTGACAAGAGAAGAGACCAAATATTTCAGTGTTATGGTGCAGTTATGCTCCTATCAAAGGAAGCTAAATTAAAGCTTTAATGTGAATCACGATGAAGTTTTGAAATATCGACCGTTTATTCCTCTCCACAGATGCTGCCTGACCTGCTGAGTTCCTTCAACATTTTGTGCGTGTTACTCTGGATTTCCAGCACCTGCAGAATCTCATGTTCAAAGTAAAAGTCAGATCTGTTCCCCATTGAACTTTTTACCTCAAGTTGTGTGCGCGCGCGCACACACGCGCACACACACACACCAACTACTGTTTCGATTTAGCATTTACCCAGCAGCGTTAATAGAGTAAAAGCACTCCCATGGAATACTCAACAAAATCAAAAATTAACAAGTCAATATACGATTGTGCAAATAGGAGCAAGCTGGCCAATTTTCGTAAGTCAGGTTTCCTCTGGCCTGCAGCATCACCAATTTTGTGTCAGCTGAGTCCAGGAGATATTCCCTCAGAAAACACAAGAACACGCTGAACTCGGTAAAATTAAAGTTTGAAATGGAGAGTATAATCAGCATCACTGGATGCACATCAACAGACCAGAATAAACTCCTTACAGATAATACAGGGCTTGGCAATAATTGGTTTGCTTTTTGCGAGAGTGATTTCAATGTATACGAAATCACTCTCGCACCTGAGCATTCCTCTCTTTTATAAAAATCCCAAGCAAGGATAATAGGGCAAGCCAGCTGTTGACAGATATTCAACTGGAGTAACACCCAGCTCCCTGCCCAATCTGAACATCTAGAGGTCCCTCCTTAACCATCAATCTCAGAGGTTTAAGTGCTTATTTATAATAACTTCCAGTGTCACAATGACCTGGAGCAGAGAGAACAAGACCCCACACTTCGCTGTAAACTGGTGCCATCGAGGATTGTTTTCCTTGCCAAGTCAATGATTGAAGTTGCACACTGAAACCAATTGAATATTGAAAAGCCTGGATAGAGTGGACGTGGACAGCTTGTTTCCAATTGTGGGGAGTCTAGGACTAGAGAGCACAGTCTCAAGTTAGAACGTTCCTTTAGAACAGAGATGAGGAGGAATTTCTTCAGCCAGAGGGTGGGGAATCTGTGGAATTCACTGCCATAGACAGCTGTGGAGGCCAGGCCATTAGACATATTTGCAGTGGAGGCTGATAGGTTCCTGATTAGTAAGGGGAGAAGGCAGGAAAATGGGGTTGAAAGGGGTAATACATCAGCCATGATAAAATGGTAGCAAAGACTCAGTGGGCCAATTGGCAAATTCTGCTCCAGTATCTTATTGCTTCTCAGAAGTACTATCAAACAAATGAGTAATTCTTCCCTGCATGGAACTGAAGGCCTGGTTCAGTGGCGGATCTATGCTGACTTCAGTGGGAGAGGGAATTAAGCTGAAATATTAACTCTGTTTCTCTTTCCACAAACACTACCCGTTTCCATCATTTACTGGGATGGGATTGTATCACAGTGGCCAGCGATCCCAGTTCAATGCTGGCCACTGTCTCTGAGGAGTTTGTACTCTCTCCCCATGAGTGTGTGGCTTTCCCCTGGGTGCTCCAGTTTCCCTCCACATTCCAAAGACATAAGGCTTGTGGCTAGTGACTGTGGGCTACACGGTACTGGCAGCATGGTGACATTTGCAGGCTGCCCCAGCACACCCTTGAACTGTTTTGATCTTTGATGCAAACAATGTATTTCACCCTACGTTTTGATATTTAAACATACATGCGACAGATAAAGCTAATCTTTAATTTATTATTTGAGTCGTGAGAATTCCTATTAGTATGTCTTAGGAAAGTGATACATTTATTGTTACCTGACTGGTACCTTCCAGGTCAAGTAACACACTCTGGCCATCCATCCTGCAAGGGCGAGTCATGAAATTGAGAAAGTAAATCCAAAAAGAGATTTTGTAGATGCTGGAAATCCAGAGCAACACACACACAAAAAGCTGGTAGTTAATGCAGCATTTGTGGAGAGAAATAGTCAATATTTCAGGCTGAGACCCATCATCAAGACTAGTGACAATGCCCTGATGAAGAATCTTGGCCCGAAACGTTGACTGCTAATTCATTTCCTTAAATGCTACCTGACCCGCTGAGTTCCTCCAGCACTTCGCGTGTGTTACTGTCTGATCTCTGTGTGGGACAGAATATGCACATCACAACACACACTGATGGTTGAACGCGCTCCTCCTGATCCTCTCCTACTTCACGTCTATCACCTGATTACTGAACAGTGCAACTAAATAGGATTGCGGAAACCTTGAGGTGCACAAAGTAGGCGAATCTGGATCGGGGCAGAAAAAAAATGCTAGTGGAACTCACAAGGTTGAGCAGCATCTGTGGGGAGAAAGGGACTGTTAACATTTCGGGTTGGCCCTGATGCAGGCATCTTGACCTGCAACATCAGCAGTTCCTTTCCTCCCAGATGCTGCTTGACCGGCTGAGTTCCTTCAGCAGATTGTTTGTGGGTCCAGATTCCAGCAGCTGCACCCCCTCCGAATTTGGGTCAGAGCACGTCTATTTCTGAATTAGGTTCAGGTTCACCGAAGTTACCTCTGGTCGACTTGCTTCTGAAGCTCCTTGTTCAGGTCATCAATCTTCTGCTGAAGCTTTTTTCTGCGCTGCTCGGGCGGCAGGTGACTGAAGTCTTCAGACACTGCCAGCTGTGGGGAGTTAGAAGCCTGATCAGTGGCCGGCAAAACTGGGAAGAGGATCAAAGGTTTTGGCAGCAAAAGAACAATGGATCAAATGGATAACTGAACACTGAGCAAATGAGAGAGAAGGGTGGGGATGCAAAGAGTGCAGAGCGCAGGGTTATCCTCATTTAACAAGTGAACCTCTCCCACTCATTGACATGAGAAATACATGTGCAGCTACTTTCAACTTTAGACAGAAATAGATCATTTAACTCTGTGAGCCTCACTCTCCTGGGCAAGTGAAGTGACATGAATGCGTTTTTAAAATTTAAGTAAAGTGGTATTGTTTTACTTGATAAACTTTTTTTTCTAATGCTGTACTGATAAGATTTTCAAAATCACAATCCAATTTAGCAACATCACCGCCCCCCCCCCCACCACCCTCGGTCCTTATCTTGGAACCTTGGAGAATTCGGGAGGCTTCAATAAATTTTGCCTCCAAAGTTATTTGCTCTGTGGATGTTGAATCATACAGCTCCTGAGTTCACTTAAAAAAGTTACGATGTGCCTCATCTTTGTGCAATGCACAGGAACCGATAAACATCAGGAAAACCCAGCCAATAACCAAGCTTATCAAACTACATCCATCTTCACATTCTTATCAGTAGCATCTTTCGTTCCAGCCCTACACTGGAATTAACACAACAAAGCACAGCAAACAAAATTTAATTTAATTATGTTTTTATAGACAAAAATCTAATGTGTGTTTTCAGAAAATATGAGCCACCATTACCCATTAAAATATGAACATCACTCCCCCACTCTCTTGTCAGAAGACAAAAGAAATGTTTGTGGACTTCAGGAAGGTGCAGAACGACCACTCCCCATTGCACATCAACGGCTCTGCTATGGAGAGTGAACAGCAGAAAGTTCCTTGATGTGCACATAAAGGACAATCTAACCTGCTCCTCACTAGTCAATATGGAACAGCAGCGTCTACACTTTATGAGAAGTTTATAAGGCACCCCGCCCCCATTCTAACAACCTTCTACAGCAGCGTCATCGAAAGTATGCTGCCCGGCTACATCAAGTGTGATGCGGAAGTTGCAAGACATCAGGCCTCGTGACCCTGCAGAGGATTGTAAAAACCACCAAGAGGATCACCAGGGTTTCCCCCCATTTGTGACATTTATCAGGAGTGCTGTAGATGTAGGGCCCAAAGCATTGTTGAGGATCCCTACCATCCATCTCACAATCTCTTTGACCCAGCACCATCAGGAAGGAGGAACAGGAGCATCAGGACTAGGACTGCCAGACTGGGGAACAGCTTCTTCCCTCAGAGACTAACAAATACCGAGGTTTTGTCACCAGGACAATGACCTGTTCACCGTACTGTTTACCTGTGGTGCACACTAATTTTGCATTATATTTTATAAACTCATGGTAACATTTGTTTTATGTGCTGTGTGTGATGTGTTTTGTGGGTACACCATGGTCCGGGGGGAATGTTGTTTTGTCTGGTTGTATATACGTACACTCAGATGAAAATAAACTTGAAATTGACTGTCCAGCAACAGTACTTCATTAGGATTGCACTGACCTACTCCAATTGCAGGTCACCTCAGGGGAGGGGAAAGGGGTGAGAACATCCAGAGCAGAGACCACCACACCAAGTAGCCTCGATCTACAGTGAAGGACATGCCAAGCAAGCAACGATGATTGGGGATTCTAAGTTAGGGTTGCAGGTGGTTTATGTGCCGACACTAGTGACTGTATTGCCTTCCCCGGAATAGAGTTAAGAACAGAAGTGAGAGGCTGCAGAGGGAACACGAAGAGGCAGAGGTTATTTTCTACATTGGTGCCACAACATAGATGCAGAAAGGGATGAGGAGAGTTTAAGGGATTGAGAAAGATTAACAATCAAGACCGCATAGCACTTACCTTATCCATGCCAACCATAATGCCTACCTACGCTAATCCCACTTGCCTGAATCCCTCTATGTCTTTCCTATCCAGGAACCTGGCCAAATGCCCTTTAAACACCACTTCCATCACTTTCTCTGGTAGCTCCTTCCAGACAATCATCACTCTGTATGTGCAAGAACTTACCTCTCAGATCTCCTTCAGTCTTTTTTCCCTTAGAATCTTAAATCTGTGCCCTCTAATTTTAGACTCCCCTGCTTTGGGGAGAAAAGGTTCTAATAATCTATCCTATGTACCTCACAATTTAATAAAACTCACCCCTCAGCTTCCTGAGGCCACATTCTTCCTGTAGTGTAGCAAACAAAACCAGACAGAACACACTGTTCCCAATGGCTGCATCCACAGACATGCCAATCATTTGCCCATCCTCATTCTCTAAGGTCAAGTCACTTTTTTCACGTACTTCAGAAAACCCACCCACATTCACTTTACATTCCTTCCCTATCTAAACTTATTGCCCCAAGGTCATTTTTGTCAGTACTGGGAAAGTTAAAATCCCCTACGATTACAACCCTACCTTCCTGCATTCTACTATTGGGGAGGGGTCTATATGTAACCCCAAAGTGACTATCCCTCTATATCAGCAAACCCCTCTTTTATCCCCTCGTGTATAGATGGGGCCTCCGATGCATGGCGAGAATTAGGGATACACAGCGTTGGAGACTTATACATACAAGGGATTTTTGCATCAGTCCTGGACAATTTGGATTGCAAAAGAGTCATTCTTCCAGTTATCTCCAGCTAAGACACTATATAAGATCACATCTTTCTGGTTTTGAAATGGCAGAACCTGATAAATTAGATCATCATTTAAGATCATGTTTAGGGACAGAACACATCATCGCCTATCTGTATGATGCCATACAAAACAAGTGTCATACAACAATGGATAATACTAAAAAAGAGTGGGAAAAGCAGTTGGGTACAGAGATAGAGGACGTTATATGGAATGAGGCTTTGGAGTATGTTAACTCCTGTTCCATCAATGCCAGGCATTGTTTAATACAATTAAAAATCCTACATAGATTACATTACTCAAAAGTAAGGATTCATAAAATATTCCCAGAGGTGTCCCCAATGTGTGAGAAATGCAAGTTCTCAGAGGCAAATTTGTTACATAGTTATGCTTTATGTCCCAGGATACAAGAGTATTGATAGCAAATATTTGAGGTCCTATCAAAGGTACTAAAGCTTTAGATAATAGCAGACCCAATTTTAATAATTTTTGGAACTTCTGCGAGGACAAATAAATTCCAGGCTACCCAGCAACAACTCCTGACCTATGGCATGCTTAACAGAAAGAAACTCATACTGATGTTCTGGAAAAAGGAGGAAACTCCATCACTCACAGAGAATGGTTGGCTGCATTAATGGATACTCTGCATCTAGAGAGGATAAGATACGTTGTCAAGGACAGACTCAAGGAATTTGAAAAAACCTGGCAACCATTACTGTTGTATTTAGAAGAGACTGACAGCTGAAGTAAGTGTGGGGGGCGGTAGGACCTAACCAGCACATACAGGAGGGGCGAGGGGAGGGGAGGGTAGGGCTGGGAAGGGGAAAGGAGACCAGGTGGTAGGGCTTCCTTTGCTTTTTGCTTGTTTACTATACATACACGCATTTGACTTTCATTATGTTGTTGTAAGAAAGAAAAGAAAAAAGCAGCATTGTAATTTAGGACATTGTCGGTTGCAGTTAAGCTGATGTTGCTTCACAATAAAAACATTTGAAAACAAAACAAAGTGACCACCCCTCTCATATTCCTAATTCCACCTCTATAAGCTTCACTGGCCAATTGTCCCGGGATATCTTTGAGTACTGCTGTGATACTTTACCTGATCACTAGTGCAACACCCAGCTCCCATTCTGCAACCCCCTTGCTCATGCCTTAAACTGTTATAGTCTGGAAATTGAGATGTCTGTCCTGCCCTTCCCCCAACCACGATTCCGACTGCAGAAAGCCTATAACAGAGTGTTGATAGCATAGGTAAATACTGGCCTCCGAGCATGAGGGGAGGCCTGGGCTGTGGATGTCATTTATCACTCCTCCGTGTCACAGAAATAGGCCCTTTTAGCCATACATTGTCCACGCCTACCATGATACTTAACTGCTATGCAGACATCCCACCCTGCAAAAACACATTTCAGGGAGGTAGCACCATCAATTTGCCGGAGACTTCCGGGAGAGGTGGGATGTCTGCAATAGAGTAGCTCCTTAGCAGCTGGCCAGCTAGTTTAAATAACGTTAGCTACGCTAATGAACGAATGACACCTGTTAAACTCACCTCAACATGTCTTTTACAGTCTTAACCCACCATGGGCAATAGAAAAGTCACTGTTGCAAACAGTGCAGTGAGCAACACTGTCATTATTTTGACCCCTATTAGGCAGGGGTACACTTTAGTGTAGTCTGGGGTGACGTACATTTTATATTTTCTTTTTTTGGAACACTCTGCCACTCTGACTTTTTTTGGAACTCTCTCGCTCTCTATCACGCGCGCGAACTCTCTCTCGCTCATAGTCGCTCTCTCTCGCGCATGCTTTCTTGCTCTTATTCTCTCTCTCGTGGTCGCTCTCACTCGCGCTCACTCACTCGCTCTCTCTCTCTCTCTCTCTCGCGTTCTCTCACGCTCGCTCTGAAAAAAATCAATTTCTGGGACATTGTATATAATTTGCGGGCATCAGGGAGCCACTATTAATTCGTGGGAAACTCCCAGAACTTCCAGGAGAGGTGGGATGTCTGCTAATCCGACTTGCTTGCATCAGGCCTGAAACTTTCTATCTCTTTTGAGAGCTGGTATAGGAGGAAAAACTTTAAATTCCAATGCACACATCTGCCTACATGCCTGTTCTTTCATTTCCTGTTTACTACTGGGTGGCATATATGAACCCCAAAGTGACCACCCCTCTCTTATTCCTAGTTCTAACTGGCCTCACTGGCTAATCGGAATCACATTTACTATCACTGGCATATGCCATGAAACTTCTTGTTTTGTGGGAGTGGTACAGTGCAATACCTAATGAAAATATATAAATTACAAAAAGAAAGTGCAAAAAGAATGCAAAAAAATACTGAGGTAAAATTAAAAAGGAAAGAGAAGGTTTAAAAAAAGATGAAGAGGTCCTATAGTAGGGAATTCTAGGACCAGAGGGCACAACCTCAGAGTAGAAGGATGTCCCATTAGAACAGCGATGAGGAGGAATTTCTTTAACCAAAGGGTGGTGAATCTGTGGAATTTATTGCCACGGGCAGCTGTGGAGGCCAAGCAATTGGGTACATTTAAAGTGGAAGTTGATAAGTTCTTGATTAGTAAGGGTGTCAAAGGTTATGGAGAGAAGCAGGAGAATGGGGTTGAGAGGGATAATGAATCTGCCATGCTGGAATGGCGGAGCATATTTGACGAGGTGATTGGCATAATTCTGCTTCTATGTCTTACGGCAGGAAAGTGGCATCCATCACCAGGGACCTCCACCACAGAGGTCATGCTCTCTTCTCACTGCTGCCATCGAGGTGGGGGTACAGGAGCCTCAGGACCCACACCAGCAGGTTCAGGAACAGTTACTACCCCTCAACCATCAGGCTCTTGAGCCCAAGGGGACATCTTCACGCAACTTCACTCGCCCCAGCACAACCCATGGACTCACTTTCAGTGGCTCTTCATCACTTATTCTTGTTCGGTATTGTTTGTTTGTTTATTTATTTATTTATTGTTTGTTGTCTTTTGCACACTGGTTATCCGCCTTATCGCTGCCGTCTTTCATTAATTCTACTATGGTTACTGGATTTATTCAGTATGCCCACAAGAAAATCAATCTCAGGGTTGCATATGATGACATAAATATACTTTGATAATAAATTTACTTTGAACTTTGGTGTTATGGTCTTATATACAAGCAGACCAGAAGAAACGAATATTTTAGACAGGACCAGACTAAGAAAGGGTACAAGATAATCTAAGCTGCACTGTAAATCTGACATATATTAAACAAAGTGGGTGAATATTTATTGTGATCAATCACAATGTTGGAACCATGAATCCGGCTAAAGGAAACGGAATGGGTGAATGTTCATTATTCCAGCTTAAACGGTGTTCAGGAAAAACAGGGAAGGGGAGAGAGGGCAGGGAATGGCAGCACTGAGGAGGGAGGATGTCCTGAAGGAATCACGGATAGAACTGTTTGGAAACAATGGAGGTGGGACTCTCCTGCCGGCTGCCAACAGGCGAGGAAAACAGGCACCAACTTCAACAAGACAAACAGGCAGGTAGAATGGGCAGATGAAACTTAATGCTGACGAAAGTCACGTTTTACGTCTGCACAAAGAATGAGAAGAGGAAATATAATCTAGAGGCACAATTCTCAAAGGGACACGAGATCTGGGGATATATGGGGATAGCTCATTGAGAATAGTAGGTTGAGAAAGTAATTGAAGTATTTAGTATCCTCTGCTTTATAAACAGAGGTGAACTGTACTTAACTGTATTGTCACAAGTATATAGAAAAATCAAAATATGCAGTGAAACATACACAAAATGCTGGAAGAACTCAGGCACTATCAACTGAGAGGAATAAATAGTGAACTTTTCAGGCTGAAACCCTCCTTCAGGAGATACACAGTGAAATGGATTGTTTGTGTCAATGACCAACACAGACTGAGAATGTGCTGGGGGCAGCTGCATGTGTTGCCATGCCCACAACTTACTAACCTCAAGCCACAGATCCTTGGAACGTGGGAGGAAACCAGAGCACCCGGAGGAAACCCACATGGTCACAGGGAGAAAGCACAAACTCCTCACAGACCCAGCGGCAAGTACCGGACCCGGTCAATGGCACTGTAATAGTGTCACGCTAACCGCTGCGGTAATGTGCCACCCAATATGGCGGCCTGACACACAGTAGAGTATAATATCAAGGAGGGTCCACGGTAACATAGCAGTCAGTGCAATACTATTGCAGCTCGGGGCATCGGAGTTTGAAATTCAGCTCCGATATCCTCTGTAAGCAGGTTTGCAAGTTCCTTCATCTGTGTGTGTGGGTTTCCACTGGGTACTCCAGTTTACTCCCGCAGGTAAACGATGTATCAGTTGGTAGGTTAACTGGTCATTGTAAATTGTCCTGTGATTAGGCTGGGGTTAAATTTGTGGGTTATTGGGTGGTGCAGCTTATAGGGCTGGAAGGGCCAATTCTGCGTTGTATCTCTAAATAAAACTAGACAACGGGGTGACCCGTTGGGGCACCCTTTGAGAGAAGGGTAATGCAGTCTG
Source organism: Mobula hypostoma (assembly GCF_963921235.1). NCBI lineage: Eukaryota > Metazoa > Chordata > Chondrichthyes > Myliobatiformes > Myliobatidae > Mobula > Mobula hypostoma. The sequence goes on from NC_086125.1 coordinate 20,887,027, forward strand.
ATGTGACCAGAATGAACATTAAATTTCCCTGAATGCTACCGCTATCTCTTTGATTTGGAAATTAAAGAAGAAAAACTCGGCTTATTAAAGAAGTAAGACGCATAGCAAGACAAATATGTGATCAGAATGAACATTAAATATCCATGAAGTAAATTTGAAGAAATCAGGCTTGCTGGGTTGGGTCTGGAATTAAATGTCCAATGTAATGATGGATTTGGCCTTGAATAATCACAGAAGGATTCCATCGATTCCCAGTTGGAATGACTTCTTTGGCACCAAAGGATGTCATTTGGAAGAGGCAATTGTATTGTCTGATGTTCTTCCTGAATACGTTTGCAATAGGTTCATCATTGCTGTACAAATTGAGGAGATCGTTAGGTAGAGGCTGCAAATTCCCTATCCTGACCTTTCCCTTCATACAGCAGAAATGTGCGGTTTCTCCAGCGAATAGGAAAGCATGACAGTGAGGGCATACTCTGGTCATCGAACCAACATCAGCAGAAATGTGACCGCATGCGAGTTGTGCATTTTGCCTTGTTCTTTCTGCCGAGGTACTGTCGTCGAAAGCAGCCATTGTCGTCTTCAGCAACTCTCTCAATAATTACTCTCTGCAGCATATTCTCGAGTTGATCTTTCCGTTTCTCCTCTGTCTCTTCCTCTCTCCTCCTTCTCTGCCTGTTTTTGTCATTCTGGAGATGCGCAGCCCTTTCATCCTTCATCTCTTCTACCATTTGTTCTTTCTCTCTGATCCTGGAGTCGTGCGGCCCTGGCCTGATCGGATTCTTGTTCTCTCCTCCATCTGTGCCTATTGTTGTCATTTTGGAGACGTGCATGCCTGTCCTCCTCTGTCTTGTCTTCTCTCATCTTTTTTGTCCTGACTCTTTGATCCTGGAGTCGTGCAGCCCTGACCTCATTCGATTGTTGTTCTCTCCCTCTCCTTGCCGCTTCATGACGACATTTGGCGTCATGTCTTCACCATAATGTCCCACTTCTCTTTCCACGTGACATAATTAGGCTATCCATATATTTTTACCCTAATGCTTGGTAGAAGATAGGAAGCAGTAACACCAAAGCCTCTAAGCTGCTGAGGCTGACCGTGCGCATGCGTCGGGCAGTGGCGTCGCGGTCTCCATGGAAGGTGGAAGCGGCTCTGTGAGCATCGTGAGATGCTGCTGAGGCTGGCCGTGCACGTGCGTCAGGCAGTGGCGTCGCGGTCTCCATGGAAGGTGGAGCCCGCTCTGTGAGCATCGTGAGGCGTTGCTGAGGCTGGCCGTGCGCGTGCGTCGGGCTGTGGCGTCGTGGTCTCCATTGAAGGTGGAAGTGGCTCTGTGAGCATCGTGAGGCGTTGCTGAGGCTGGACGTGCGCGTGCATCGGGCTGTGGCGTCGTGGTCTCCATGGAAGGTGGAAGTGGCTCTGTGAGCATCGTGAGGCGTTGCTGAGGCTGGCCGTGCGCGTGCGTCGGGCTGTGGCGTCGCGGTCTCCATGGAAGGTGCAGCCCGCTCTGTGAGCATCGTGAGGCGTTGCTGAGGCTGGCCGTGCGCGTGCGTCGGGCTGTGGCGTCGTGGTCTCCATTGAAGGTGGAAGTGGCTCTGTGAGCATCGTGAGGCGTTGCTGAGGCTGGACGTGCGCGTGCATCGGGCTGTGGCGTCGTGGTCTCCATGGAAGGTGGAAGTGGCTCTGTGAGCATCGTGAGGCGTTGCTGAGGCTGGCCGTGCGCGTGCGTCGGGCTGTGGCGTCGCGGTCTCCATGGAAGGTGCAGCCCGCTCTGTGAGCATCGTGAGGCGTTGCTGAGGCTGGCCGTGCGCGTGCGTCGGGCTGTGGCGTCGTGGTCTCCATGGAAGGTGGAAGCCGCTCTGTGAGCATCGTGAGGCGTTGCTGAGGCTGGCCGTGCACGTGCGTCGGGCTGTGGCGTCGTGGTCTCCATGGAAGGTGGAAGTGGCTCTGTGAGCATCGTGAGGCGTTGCTGAGGCTGGACGTGCTCATGCCTTGGGCTGTGGCGTCCCGATTTCCATGATGGCCGATCGGGTCTCGGGGGAAAGGCAGCCTGTTGATTTTTGGCGAATGAGCAATTTTATACGCATATATAACCCAGAACTTTGCCAGCATTCTGTAAGTTAGCGCATTTTAATTCGATTTAGCCAAAAAAAAAGGTGCCGCTGTAATGCACGGTTTGCGCTAACTGGAGGTCACAAACAGACAAACAGAGCATGAGAGTTTTAGCAGTATATCGATAAACAAGTCTTAAAGGCTCTGGTTCATTTCTGGGCACCACTCTTTAGGACAAATATGGAGAATATGGAGAGGCTACAGAAAAGATTTTCCAAAATTGTTGCTGGGAGGAGGAGAGGACGGGTTCTAGATATATGGACACGTCAGAAACTGGATCAACACCCCCAAAATGCTGGAGGAACTCAGCATGTCACGCAGCATCTATAGAGGAAAAACACCTCTCCACGTTTCAGGCCCTTCAGAAGAGAAGGTCCTTCAGTGTGTCAGAAGCTGGGAATGTTCTCCGTGAAATAGAAGAGATCGTGAGGGCATTTGAAGTATCACGAATTTGCCTTTTCCTCAGGGGTGACACACTGAAACCCTGGTCTTTGATTTAGAGGCATGCACCCCCGTGCCGACAGGGTCCCGCGTACGTGGTCTAAGGCAGCACCAGAGACCCCTGTGGCCTCGAGTGCTATTCGCACATTCTCGCCATAACTGCGTGGGTTTCTTCTAGCTACTCCGGTCCCCCCTCACCCCTCAAAGACGTGCGGGTCCAATGAGCGTATTTGCCGCAGTAAGTTACCTCTAACGTGCAGGTAAGCGGCCGTGCGGGAGACTGATGAGAAGATGGGCAGGATTTAAAAGGCTAGTGCAAAGGGATGGGTGACGAGCAGCGCAGATGCAGTGCGCCAAAAGGCCAGCTTTTGCACAATGTCACTTTGCAATTCTAGTTAAAATCATGAAGGGCTAAAATGGCAAAAGAAACAGTGTTTCATTGACAGAAGGGGTTGTATATGTAAGTGACTGCAAAAGCAAAATGAGGAAATATCCTGAAACGCAATGAGTATCCAGCGTTTGAAATGACTGCTAGGGTAACAGTAGAGTCAAAGCCAAAGTAAATTCATTATCAAAGTACGTATACATTCAGTGGCCACGTCATTAGGTGCACCTGCTCATTAACGCAAATATCTAAATCAGCCAATCATGTGGCAGCAACTCACTGCATAAAAGCATGCGGACATGGTCAAGAGGTTCAGTTGTTGTTCAGACCAAACATCAGAATGGGGAAGAAATGTTGACCTAAGTGACTTAGACCGTGGAATGATCGTTGGAGCCAGACGAGGTGGTTTGAGTATCTCAGAAACTGCTGATCTCCTGGGATTTTCATGCACAGCAGTCTCTTGGGTTTACAGAGAATGGGGCTAGAAAACAAAAAAGCCTCCGGTGAGCGGCAGTTCTGTGGGTGACAACGCCTTGCGAATGAGAGAGGTCAGAGGAGAATGGCCAGATGGATTCAAGCTGGCAGGAAGGTGACAGCAACTCAAATAGCCACGCATTACAACAGTGGTGTGCAGAAGAGCATCTCTGAACGCACAATACACATTGAACCTTGAAGTGGATGGGCTACAGCAGCAGAACACCACGAACATACACTCAGTTACCACTTTATTCATACAGGAGGAGCCTAACAAAAAGGTCTCTGAGTGTATGTTACCATGTACTATCTTGAGGTTCATTTACTTGCAGGCAAGAAAGAAAATAAAGGAAATAAAAAATACAATAGAATTTATGAAAACTATACCGTTCAGATTAACAAACAACCAATGTGCAAAAGAAGAAAAATTGAGCAAATTTTAAAAAATTAATAAATAACAAAAAGATTATAAGTTGTAGAGTCCTTGAAAGTCAGTCTGTAGGTTGTGGAATCAGTTCAGAGTTGAGGCGAGTGAAGTTACCCACACCGTTTCAGGAGCCTGATGGTAGCAAGGTAGTAACTGTTCCTGAACTTAGTGCTGTGGGACACAAGGCTCCTGTGTCTCCTGCCCAATAGCATGGCCTGGATGCTGGAGGTCCTTGATGAGAGATGCTGCTGTCTTGTGGCAATGCTTCATGTAAATGCGCTGCATGGTGGGGAGACCTTTGCCTAAGGTGGTCTGGCCTGGTTCCACCACTTTTTCATCCCTGGGCATTAGTGTTTCCACACCAGGCCATAATGCAACTAGTCAGGATCCTCTCCTCTGTGCAAAGTATTGAAAGGAAAGGAAAGGATCTACAAAGAATTGGGAAGTTGGCAAGGGAAGTGGGAATAACTAGCTTGCTTTTACTATGAGCCAATACTGACTTGATTCCCCAAATAGCAGCATCTATGCCCCAACCATTCGATGATGTGACTCATTTGCCTGCTCAGGTGAAATTAGGGCTGGCCAGCGAGGTTCACACACTGCAATAAACCAATTAAAACATTAAACATTTTCCCTACATATTCCACCTGCCTCCTGCTTACCCCAGTGGGCACTTGCAGACTTTATCTGTCGTGATGCAGGGTATCGACCAGAACATGGATAATTCCTCCCACCCACCCCACCACACTTCCTACAGCAGCTTGCTTCTTGTTCCATTCTGCATCTGCACTCGCTGGTGTCTCCAAGTTTTATTTTAATGACAATTTCCTGAGCTGGTTTTCATCAGCTGAAGAATTACTTTTCCCTCACACCCACCAAACCCCTCTCACACCTTCCCTTCCCCAGCCCCTCCTCCCTCCCCCTAAATCAAGCCCTCTCACACCTCACCTATCCTCTCCCCAGAGCCTTCTCCCTCAGTCCTCCCCTATCCCTTCTTCTCACGCCCCTCCTAAGTCAAACCCTCTCACATCTCACCTCCCCCCATGCAAGCCTCACTTAAAACCAAACTCCTTTCTCACCTCCCCCTCACCGACCCTCCTCCCTCACACCTTCCCCGTCCCCTCCCTTCACCCAAACCCTCCTCCCTCAACACCTACCCTATCCCCTCCTCTCACTTCCCCTAAATCAAACTGCTCTCACACCTCACCCACCCATTCCACCCTCACCCTTCTTACACACCCTCCTCTCTCACCTATCCGCCTTCCACCTCCCCTACCCCTCTCCCGCGCTCCTCCCCTTCTCCCACCCCCAACACCTAACCTACCACCTCCCCTCATGGCTGGTCCACCTCCTCCCCCTCACAGTGACCCAGTCAGTCCGTGCGAGAGAGGAGGTAAAACGGCTTGTAGAATGGCACGAACACAATAACCTGTGTCTCAACATGGAGAAGATCAAAGTGATAATTGTGGGCTTTAGGAGGGTGTAGGCTGACCACTCCTCACTGCATATAAACAGCTCCCCTGTGGAGCGAGTTGGGAGCACCATATTTCTGGGAGTGCACATAATGGACGATCTGACCTGGTCCTTCAACACCACCTCTTTTGTCAAGAAAGCACAGCAGCGTCTCCGCTTCCTGACAAGCATGAGGCGAGGAAGGATCTTCCCCATCCCACCCCCCATTCTCACCAATTTTTACGGGAGCATCATCGAGCATCCCTACCAGCTGCATCATCATCATCTGGTATGGGATTTGCAAGACATCTGACCAAAAGTTTCTACAAAGTATTGCGAGGACTGCTGAGATCATTGAGTCTCTCTTCCACCCATCAGCGATACTTATCAGGAGGGCTGCATACACACTGTCAATTATCCCTTCCACCTGTCCAACAATCTCTTTGATCCCTACCATCAGGCAGGAGGTACCATAGCATTAGGACAAGTACTGCTAAAATGGGAAACAGCTTTTTCACCCAAGTCGTAAGACTACTGAACTCCTTGCTACTAGCAAGGTCTTATCACTCATAAAGCGCCAGTAGCATTATACTGTTTACTTTTTAAACTTGTGTTGTAAAGGCGCCTTATTAATCGTTAATTTACTAGTGGTAACATTACTTTATATGTAATGTGTATGAGTTATATGTATTCTGGTTGGCACGTGGACAAGTGGTTAAGGCGTTCATCTAGTGATCTGAAGGTCGCTAGTTCGAGCCTTGGCTGAGGCAGCGTGTTGTGTTCTTGAGCAAGGCACTTAACCACACATTGCTCTGCGACGACACCGGTGCCAAGCTGTATGGGTCCTAATGCCCCTCCCTTGGACAACATCGGTGTCGTGGAGAGGGGAGACTTGCAGCATGGGCAACTACCGGACTTCCATACAACCTTGCCCAGGCCTGCACCCTGGAAACCTTCCGGGGCACAAATCCATGGTCCCACGAGACTAACGGATGCCTATATATATATGTATTGTGTCATGCACCTTCTTCCGGAGGAACGTTATTTCGTTCGGTGCTACATATGTGTATAGTTGAATGAAAATGAACTTCAACTTGAGCTCCCCCTCACACCTCACCTACCTCCACCCCAATCACCCCTCATCTCACACTTCTCCACATTTTCCTACCTAGCTTTGAATCATCATTGTTGAGGACACAGGAGGTCCACAGTGCTCGGTACTTTCAGATTGAAGCCCGGGCCAGCCCTGCAGGGCCCCGGAACTACAGCAACAAGCCATTGTACTTTCCTTCCCAGCCTGGGTGTGTCGGGACGATGGGGACACATGAAAGAAGATCAAGATAAGAAACTAGAATAAAAGGGTCTGGAGAATATGCGTGTCTGTGTCTCTGGCACTGATGCAATGCCTACTTTCACAAACTCACAATCACACAAAAGGCCCTAGTTACCAGACAGAATAATGGATATCAGGTGGTTAAAGAAATGAAAGAGTGTTAAAAGCAAAACCTTTTTAAGACTTGTTTTTACTCTGGACACGCCTTGCTGGAAGCAGTACTCTCTGTGTCAATTACACTCCCTTTATGTGCACATGAACTGAGCTAGTAAGCGTGAGGTGTCATTGATTCCCAAAGTAACAGAAGCAAAGCTGATCTTACAGATAAGATCACGAGGGGCATAGATAGGGTGAATGTACTCATTTGTTTTTTTGCCCAGGGTTGAGGAATCAAGAACCAGAGAAGAGATTTAATAGGAATCTGAGAGACAAGCTTTTCCTCTCAGACCAGTCAGTATATGGAACGAGCGGCCAGATGAACTGACTGAGGAAGGTATACTAACGATATTTAAAAGATGCATGGGTAGGCAAATTTTAAGAAGGCTATAGCCCAAACACGGGCAAATGCGACTGGTTTAGACAGGAATCTTAGTCGACGCAGACCAGGGGGACTGAAGGGCTTGTTTCCATGCTGATGACTATGACTGTAAGAGGAGTATTGATAGAATTGATCTCACAGCTAGCTCAGACTGGATGGGCTGAACAGTGTCCTGTGTTGTAAGGGTGTGTGGTACCCAGAACAGGATACAACAACACAGCAGGGGCCTAATGATGTTTATAAAAGGTTTTACATGACTTCCTTGCTTTTATTTTGTTCAGAGTCTATTAACAAAGCCAAGGATATGGGAGTTCCAACCCCGAGCAGCTATTTGAAACTGCCACCTGTATTGTCAATTGCTTCTTCATAATACATCATCACTGCTAACTTGTTTTGCTGCATAGTTGCACAGAAGCGATATCTATTCTTTTTTTCTCTTGGATTTTACTCATGAACCCAGACGCATGACATCTGGCAGGAAACTGTGAATGCAATCAGAATAGCATGAAGCTCTTCCATGTGGTCCTAGTGCCTGCCAGATATCACAACACAATTCACTGAAATTAGAAACACATCAGTAGCTTTTTCCCCGTCCTCTACCCTCCAATACGCTGACCCAAAAAATCATGAAAATATCCGATAGTTACATAAATGGTCATATTTTACAGCACACTCCTAGACCATCTCCAAGCATGCATAGAATTCCAATGGACCAAATCACTTCCTATCAACTGATGTATGAAAATCCTTCCCGACCCAATCAAAACACATAAGAGGATATCCCAGGACATAGCTGGAATGGTTCTTTTACTTAAAAAAAATAATAATTGTGTAAACATACACAAGTTTCTTATATTTTCCTATGAGTTTGGAAGAGGCCATTTGGTCCATCATGGCTGTGCCAGCTTTCACTTCAAAAATTTCCCTCCTGCTCATTCTCTCTTGCAGAACTCCGTCATCTTTTGGGACATGCCTTCTCTTTACTACCATCAGGAAGGAGGTACAAGGAACCTAAAGACCCACATACAACATTTTAATAACAGTTTCTTCCCCTCTGCCATCAGATTTCAGAATGGCCCATTAACACTACCTCCCTATTCTGCTTTCAGGCTATTTTTTTTTTGTAACTTACAGCAATCTTTTGTGTCTTGTACTGCTTACACAAAACAACAAATTTCCCGACCTATGTCAGTGACAACAAACCTGATTCTGAACTCTATGCTCTCTTTCCTCACAGTTTCTCAGGCACTGTCAGTGCCGAGTGTTACTGAACAGTTCATAAGGAGTTGGATGAACTGAAAAGGGTTGGACATAGACAGATGGTTAATGCTGTTTGAAACACGTGCACTGGTCTGTTGGGATTGTGTATTATTCTGCCAAGGAAAGAAAACAAACATCGAAGTTTGTGGATGATCCTGAACTGATGTAATTGAAGAAAAAGGAAGATGTATGGCCAGATGGAGTAGATTTGATGGGACAAATGGCCTAATTCTGCTCCTATGTCTGGGAGATGAGGAGTAATGAGTACAGTCGTGAGAATGTGTGGAAACAGCAAAGAGCAGGATTGTGTAATGATGCTAGAATCCATGAGATTGAACTTCGTACTGAATAGGGCTTTCTGGTGCTCAGCCGTGTATGTATTCCAGCGTACTCTGCAGTTAAAACTGCTGGAGGAGGAATAATTGCATGCCAGTTTCCTGATTTTAATCTATCCACTGACAACTGACTGTGGTAAAGTTTAGCAAAAATATTGCTGGTAACACTCAGCAGGACGGGCGCCTCTCAGGAGAGGGAAACACGGTTTGGCGTCGACGACTTTCCATCAGCAAGCTGAAGCGCTCATTCTGTAACACAAGAGATTCTGCCGATGCCGGACGCCCAGAGTAACACAAAGAAAATGCTGCAGGACTTCAGCAGGTCAAGCAGCATTTCTGGAAAGGGACAGACGGTTGACGTTTCAGGCCACGACCCGTCGTCAGCACTGGAAAGGGGAGGGGGTGAAGAAGCCAGAATAAGAAGATGGGGGGGGGGAGGGGAAGAAAGGGATAAGGTAAGAAGCTGCAAGGTGAGAGTTAGAAAAGGTAAAGGGCTGAGGGAGAAGAAGAAATGTGATAGGAGAGGGCAGTGAGGTAGACTAGTTGGGGGCAGAGTGGATGAAATGGAGCGAGAGGTTGCAACAATTCAACAAGAGTTTACCTGCTTTTCGCATTGAAGGCTCAGTGCTGACTAATGAAATAGTCATATTGATTACATCTGAATAAGCTATTGTATCATTGTTAAAATCCCCAAACATACTAATCACCTGGGAGTCTGTACTACAGGAAACCATCTGCAACAGTGGAAGATCAAAATAACTCTAGACTACAGGTTAAGAATTGGGAGTTCATTTCTTCTACCATTTTCAAGAAATAATAGAAGTCCTTTTTCCAGTTATCCCTAGTTTAAAAGGTATACCATGCTCTTCTGGAAAATGCCCGCCCTGGGGTTGAAGGGCAATGTGTGGGAGGGAGGGAGGAACGAGGCTTGTTTTGCTGCTGTTTGCTGTATCCTCTGTTGTCCTGCCAAGCATTGTGGACGTGCTATGTTGGCACTGGACTGTGGAGACGTTTGTGGGGCTGCCTCCAGCACATGCTCAGGTTGTGTGGCTTGTTAACACAAACAAGGCATTTCACTAACACAAAAAAAAAATCTGCAGATGCTGGAAATCCAAAACAACACACACAAAATGTTGGAGGAACTCAGCAAGCCAGGCAGCGCCTATGGAGGAGAACAGCAGTCGACATTTCGGGCCGAGACCCTTGATCAGGGCTGGAAAGGGAGACGTCAGTGCAGGAAGGTGGGGAGGGGAGGAGAGGAAGAAGTAGAAGGTGGCAGGTGATAGATAAAACTGGGAGAAAGAGGCGGGGTGAAGGAAGGAGCTGGGAAGTTGATTTGTAAAAGAGATAAAGGGCAGGAGAAGGGGAAATCTGATAGGAGAGGACAGAAGACCATGGAAAAAAGAGAAGGGGGAGGACCACCAAAGGGAGGTGATGGGCAGGTAAGGAGATATGGTGAGAGAGGGAAATGGGAATGGGGAATGGCAAAGGAGAGGAGGGGGGCAATTCACTAAAGGCAATTCACTGTATGTTTTGATGTACATGATAAATAAATTAATCTTAAACTGAATCTGCCTTTCTAATTCCCTTCTTTAAAATTGCGTTCTGTCTTTAGCAGAAGTCAGGTAGCACTGCTGCCTCACAGTTCCAGCGACCTGTGTTCAATCTAACCACCCGTGCCATCTGTGTGTGCAGTTTTCCTGCTCTCCCTGTGAATTATGAGAGCTTTATCTGGATGTTCTTGTTTCTCCACACATCCTGATAGATTAACTGCCCTTAACTTGTGAGGCATTCATGGGAACGTGGAAGGAATAAAGTTGGATTTGTGCATGATAGTCGGTGCAAACACGGCAGGCTGAAGTTAGATGAGGCTATTCGGAGCACTCAGTCTGCTCCGCCATTCAATCATGGCTGTTCTTCGTTCTCCTGCCTTCGTCCCGTAACCTTTGAAGCTCCTACTAATCAAGAATCTATCAACCATATGAATGCCAAGTTATAAATGCCCATAAGTGAGGGTGGCATTTAGATGGTCCTGTCTCAGGAATTCCTTCCTGGCCTCAGGATGTCATATCTGAGGGAGTATCCTGTTGGCATCCTGCTGCAGATCACCCACAGTGAAGATCCAAGATCACGCTGCCAGATCTTTACAACCAATGTACTTACAAAGCAACAATACCCGACCAGGTATCCTAGCGTACTTTCTACTTGAAGGTATGATTACCTTGTACTCCCTTCTCATATTTTGTATTTTCCTACCATACAACAGGTGGGGCTATATGGCCAAGCAACTATATATGGATCTCTTGAGCAATCCAATCTCCAAAACTTACTTCTACATAACCCCTACCTATACCCTTTCAAGCTGGTAAAAGACCACATGATATAGGAGCAGAATCAGGCCATTCAGCCCATCAAGTCTGCTCTACCATTGAATAATGGCTGAGTTATTTTCCCTCTCAACACCATTCTCCTGCCTTATCCCTGTAACCTTTGACACCTTTATTATTCAAGAACCTCTCAGCCTCCACTTTAAATATACCCACTGGCTTGGCATCCACAGCCTTCTGTGGCAATGAATTCCGCAACAGATTGGGTGACATTACAGGACACCTTCACTTAGTTTGCAGGATAATCCACAGTTTCTAATTATCTACTGGTTAATTTTCCATTTTTCCCCCACCTTCATCTCTCTTTCTACCCAAGGCCCCTGATATTGTTCCAACCGAGATCACTGCAAGCTCGAGGTCAGTATATGACAGTGTAGGAGGTAGAACATCAGCCATGATCTAGAAAAATAGCAGCAAAGAGCCTCAAGGGGGCCAAATAGCCTACTTGCTTCCATCCCTCCTGTTCAAATAAGTCAGATTGCTACACATCCTGAGACCACGCCTGACCAGGTAGCAAGGATAAGCCAAAATTAGCCAAACATCAACAGCAGTCCATTCAGCATTAAAACTAAAGACAGCAAAATTAGGAGGGCAATTTTACTTCTGTATAAACTTTGTGCATCTTTTAATGACAAAAGCTGTGACGATGAACTTGATGTGTACTTACGGTGAAGAGGAAAATAACAGTAACTTGTAAGCAAACTCAAAGAAATTTCACTTGACCTGCTACGCTTGCATGCCATTCCTCGGCTCTACACCGAAATGATCGCAAATCAGCTGTAAGTAATACTGATTCAAGAGGTTTCTGTTCCCAGTATCCATTTTGCCGTGTTGTTTATGGTTTGGGTGGGATAGTTAGAACCAGACAAACCTCTCCTCAGTCTTTTCCTTCTCTATGAATATGAGAAGATTGTGATGCAATGTACCAGCAGCTATAATATACTTCATCAGGAGTTTGAGGAGATTTGGTAAGTCAAAGACTCCAGCAAATTTTTACAGATGTACTGTGGAGAGCATTCTAACTGGTTGCATCACTGTCTGGTATGCACAGAACTGGCAAGAGCTGTAGAGGGTTGTAAACTCAGCCGGCTCTATAACGGGTACTAAGCCTCCTCAGTGTTGAGGACATTTTCAATAGGCGATGCCTCAAAAAGGCAGCACCCATCATTAAGGACCCTCGCCACCCAGGATGAACTCTCTTCTTCATCAGAGAGGAGGTACAGGAGCCTGAAGACAAACAATCAACATTTTAGTAACAGCTTCTTCCCCTCTACCATCAGACTTCTGTACAATGAACCAACCCATGTACACTATCTCACTACTTTTGCTCCTTTTGCACTTAATTTAATTTCCATATATACTTTTTGTAATTTTTACACTATTTTTATGTATTGCACTGTCTTGCTGCAGCAAATTTTGCAACATATGCCAGTGATATGAAACATGACTGACTTTATTTTTTCGATTTCTTTAGCGGAATTCTGTTAATTACTGTGAAGGAAACCTGGATAGTGCCTGTTCAAAGCTCACCAATCTGTAGCACTTGGTATCATTGTGAGATCTGTCCCTGCAAAATACATGGAAAGAAGCCCAACTGCACTATAATCCAATTACCAAACCTCGGTTCCGAAACAATGACTCAGGGAGAAGAGATAACCAAAGTGGTCAGACTTTTAAAGGTGAAATAAATTGCTGCTGGGAAAGAAGGATTTCACAGCCCGCCAGAACGCAGGACAGCACAGTGACACCGTTACCAGAGCTGCTGTCTCACAGCTCCAGCAACCCAGGTTTAGTCTTGACCTCCGGAGCTGTCAGTGTGGAGTCTGCATGCTCTCCCTGTGACCCTGAGAGTTTCTTCCTGGTGCTCCAGCTCCTTGAAGCCATACGACAAGGAAACAGGTCCTGCTGACCACCAAACACCCATTAATCCTACAATTATCCTATCCTTAACTGCCTCAGATTCTACCACTCACAGGGATCAATTTACAGTGCGGAACTAACCTACATTTGCGGTCAAAAGAAGATTATAGTTGGGAACTTAATATTCAAGGATACAGATTGTATCAAACAGACAGGGAGGTAGGCAGAGGGGTTGGCATGACTCTGTTGGTAAAAAAATTACATTAAATCCTTAGAAAGAGATCATTGTGGGCAGCATCATTGTAGACCCATCACACCCTGGACATCACCTGTTCCAACTCTTTCCTTCTGGTAGGCGCTTTAGATCACTGTATGCCAGGACAAATAGGTACAAGAACAGTTTCTTTCCGTATGCCATCAGTTTTATGAACACTTGAATTTTAGTCTATTATAAACCAAGTCCACCTGTACATACACAGGCATACCTCATTGTATATATTTCACAATTATTTGCACTATTGTTTTGTTTGCTTGTTGATTCTGTACAGCGAGAGCTCAGGGAAACCGGCATCAAATTCCCTGTATGTGTCCACATACTTGGTGATAATAAAGGATTCTGATCTGATCTGATCTTCTGATTGTGGGCAGAGTTAAGAAACTACAGGGTAAAAAGACCCTGATAGGAGTTATATACAGGCCAGGATATGGGCTACAAATTACAACTGCAGATAGACAACACTTGTCAAAAGGGCAACGTTACAACAGTCATGGGGGATTTCAATATGCAGGTGGACTGGGAAAATCAGGTTGGTGCTAATTTTGGATCCCAAGGGAGAAAATTTGTAGAATGCCTACAGGTTGCTTTTCAGAGCAGCTTGTAGTTGAGTTGACTAGGGGTTCAGCTATTCCAGATTGAGTGCTGCATAATGAATCGGATTTGATTAGGGAGTGTAAGGTAAGGGAACCCCAACTAGACGGTGACCATAATATGATAGAATTCACCCTGCAATTTGAGAGGGAGAAGCCAAAGTCAAACTCATCAGTTTTACACTGCAGTTAAAGGAATAACAGAGACAAGAGAGAGGAGCTGGTCAAAGTGATTGGGAAGGGACACTAGCAGGGATGACGGCAGGCAACAATGGCTGGAGTTAATGGGACCAACCTTGAAGGCACAGGATAACTACATCCCAAAAAGATGTATTATAAAAGACAGGATGATGTAACTGTGGCTGACAAGGGAAGTCAAAGCTAACATAAAAACAAAAGAGAGGAGCAAAAATTAGTGGGAAGATAAAGGATTGGGAACATTTTAAGCACCAACGGAAGGCAACTAGAAAAGCAATAAAAAGTGAAAAGATAAAATATTAAGGTAAGCTAGTTGATAATATCAAAGAGGATGCCAAAAGTTTTTTTTTTCAGTTATATAAGGAGAAAAAGAAAAGCAAGAGTAGATATCAGACCATAGGAAAATGACACTGGAGAGGTAGTAATGAGGGACAAGAAATGGTGGATGAACTGAATAAGTATTTTGCAGTCTAACCTGTAGAAGACACTAGCAGTAAGCTGGGAGATTGAGTGTCGAGGAGAGAAGTGAATGCAGTTGCTATTATTAGGGAGAAGGTGCTTGGGAAACTGAACGGTCTAAAGTAGAAAAGTCACCCAGATCAGACGGACTACACCCCAGGGTTCTGAAAGAGGTGGCTGAAGAGACTGTGGAGAATTAGTAATGATCTTCCAAGAATCACTAGATTCCAGCATGGTTCCAGAGGACTGGAAAATTGCAAATATCAGTCCACTCTTCAAGAATGGAGGGAGGCAGAAGCAATGAAGTCAGCTTGACCTCAGTGGTTGGGAAGATGTTGAAGGCGATTTATAAGGACGAGGTTTTAGGGTGTTTGGAGGTACATGACAAAATAAGCCAAAGTCAGCATGGTGTCCTTAAGGGAAAACCTTGCCTGACAAATCTGTTGGAATTCTTTGCAGAATTAACAAGCAGGATAGACAAACGAGAATCAGCAGATGCTGTGTACTGGGATTTTCAGAAAGCCTTTGACTAGGTGCCACACATGAGGCTGTTTAGCTAGATAAGAGCCTATGGTATTACAGGAAAGACACTAGCATGGATAGAACATAGGCGGATTGGCAGGAAGCAAAGAGTGGGGAAAAAGGGAGATTTTCTTATTGGCTGCCAGTGACTAGTGGTGTTCCACAGGGGTCCACGTTGGGACTGACTCTCTTTACATTGTACATCAGTGACTTGGATGATGGAACTGATGTGTTTCTGGCCAAGCTTGCAGACAATACAAAGATAGGTGGAGGGGCAGGTAGTGGTGAGGAAACAGAGAAGCTGCAGAAGGACTTAGCCAGATCAGGAGAATGCATAAAGAAGTGGCAGTTGGAACACGGTGTTGGGAAGTGCATGGTTTTGCACTTTGGTAGAAGGAAGAAAAGTGTGGGCTATTTTCTGAACGGGGAGAAAAGACAAAACTCAGAGATGCAAAAAGATGCAAACGAGGTGCAGGACTCCCTAAAGGTTAACTTGCAGATTGAGTCGGCGGTGAAGAAAGCAAATGCAATGTTAGCATTCATTTTGCCAGGTCTAGAATATAAAAATAAGGATGTAACATTGAGACTTTATAAGGCACTGCTGAGGCCTCACTTGGGAGTACTGTGAGCAGATTTGGGCCCCTTATCCAAGAAAGGAAGGGGGTTCACAAGAGGGTTCACGAAAATGATTCCAGGAATGACAGGCTTATCATATGAGCAACGTTGGATGGCACTGGGCCTGTACTTGCTTGAATTTAGAAGAACTGAAACCTATTGAATGTCGAAAGGCCTAGGCAGAGTGAATGTGGAGAGGATGTTTCCTACAATGGGTGAGTCTAGGACCAGAAGGCACAGCCTCAGAATAGAGGGACATGCATTTAGAACAGAGATGAGGAAGAATTTCTTTCGCCAGAGGGTGGTGAATCTGTGGGGTTTGTTACCACAGGCAGTTGTGGAGGACTGAGTGTATTTAAGGCAGAGGTTGATAGATTCTTGATTAGTCAGGGAGTGAAAGGTTATGGGGAGAAGGCAGGAGAATGAGATTGAGAAGTAAAGTGGATCAGCCATGAATAAATGGCACAGCAGATTCAATGGTCTTATGATCTTACTGGCCCACACGCCTTTGGAATATGGGAGGAAATCAGAGTACTCGGGGGAAATCCAGGTGGTCACACACAGAACGTGCAAACTCCACAATGAAAGTTTCCGGGAAGTTTCGTCCCACATCTCAAAGACGTGCAAGTTGGTAAGTCATCCCTAGAGGTGGGCGGTAGAATCGGTTGAAGTGGAACGGGATGTTAGCGGAGATGTGGGAGGAATAAAGTAGGATTAGTGTAAGGGGTCAGCGTAGACTAGATGGGTTTGTGACCTGTACAACACTGACCTACACCTTAGCTAATGATACCCTAGTTAGCGGTCAGGCCTTACCTTGTTCTTCTTGCCGAATGGCCAGCGTTTGTTCTTGCTTTTGCCGATGGTCCTTTGGTCAACCTTTGACTCTGATTTAAGGGAACCAATGCTATTTTCTGAAGAAGTTCGATTGATCAGTTGGCTGTAGTCTTCAAACTCTAACTCCCCTGGCCTCTCAAATCCTGATTTGTAGGCCTCAATCAGAACACGAGAATCCTGAATCCAAGAGAAAAAAAAATCAGCAGATTTGCTTCTAGTTTACTCTGCTAATCATGTACACGTTGTAATCATTATAACTCAGTGGTTAATTAAGTGAGTCTGCACCCAGAAGCTAGGACTACCAACAACATAGCCCATCACAGCCCCTGGGGAATTTCAATTAATTAAAAAATAACCCCATCTGCAACAAAAATCTCATCTCAGTAATGGGGCATGACAGCAATAAATTATTACTATTTTTATTTGTGTTAGTGCCGGAATGTGCGGTGACGCTTACGAGCCACCCCAGCACCCCCTCAGGTGCGTTGGTTGTTAAAGCAAACAGCACATTCCACTGCATGTTTTGATGTACAGGTGATAAATAAATCTGAATCTTGAATTCTTCAGGTATTGCGGACTGCCCCAGCCTGGGCCATATGTAATTCATCGAGTGCCCTGTGCAATGAGCCTGGCCAGCTACTCAGTGCAGGGCCCAGTTATGGATGGACAACACATTTTGGTTTATGCCAGTGACAAGCTTGTCCTTGAACTGGAGGTCCATGAGCTAGTCCTCCTCAAGGGATCAGAGGTGGAGAGGGTGAGCACCTTTAAAGTACTCAGTGTTATCATTTCAGAGGATCTGTTCTGGATCCAGCAAGTGTAATTACAAAGAAAACATGGCAGCAACTCTATTTTCTTAAAAGCTTGCAACAATTCAACACGTCTTCTAAGATTCTGACACACTGATGCAGCGGAGAGTATATTGACTAGTGGCATCACGGCCTGGTATGGAAACAGCAATACCCTTGAACGGAAATGCTTACAAAAAGTAGTGGACACAGCCCAATCTACCATAGGTAAAGCCCTCCCCACCGCTGAGCACATGTCCAAGAGGCACTGTTACAGGAAAGCAGCATCCAGCGTCAGTGACCCCCACCATCTAAAACGTGCTCGCTTCTCGCTACTACCATCAGCAAGGAGGCACAGGAGCCTCAGGAGCCACACCAACAGATTCAGGAACAGTTACTACCCCTCAACCATGAGGCTCTTGAACCAGTGGGGACAATTTCACTCACTCCAACACTGAACTGTTCCTACAACCTATGGATTCACTTTAATGGACTCCTCATCTTGTGTTCTCAATATTTATCGCTTTGCTTTTTGTTTTTATTCTTTTTTGTATTTGCATAGTTGGTCATCTTTTGCACATTAGTTGTTTGCCCATCCTGTGTGTGGTTATTCATTGATTCTGTTCTGTTTCTCTGTATTTACTGACAATGCCCACAAGAAAACGAATCTCAGGGTGACATACGTGTACTTTGACAATAAATTTGCTTTGAACTTTGAAATACATCTAAAAAACTGAAAGGTTGTTGAGCAAGGACAGAATTGCCACAACCACTCTGGGATTGAATGCCTTGAAGAACACGAGATGGTGTACAGAGAGGAGGGAGAGGGGCTGGGAGAATGATTCAAGCACAATAACCTGAGTCTCAATGTGGACAAGACTAAAGAGATGATGGCGGACTTTGGCAAGGTGCAGGCTGGCCGCTCCTCACTGCACGTTAACAGCTCCTCCTTGGAGAGAGTTTGGAGCACCAAGCTTCTGGGTATGCACATAAATGCAAGGTCTCACCTGGTCCCACAACACCACCTCCTTAGTTAAGGAGGCACAACAGCATCTCCAGTTCCTGAGGAGATTGAGGCCAGCGAGGCTCCCCCTCCACCACCCTCATTCTAACCAATTTTTACAGCAGCAACACTGAGAGTGCCCTGACCAGGCGCATCACCACCTGGTACAGGAACCGCGAGACAAGCGACTGCAAGATAGTACAAAGGCTTGAGAGGGCTGCCGTGAGGACCACTGGGGTCTCTGTTCTACCCATCTGAGGTACTCATCAGCAGCGCTGAGTATGCAGGACCCCGAGCATCATCAGTGCTCCCTCCCATGCGTCCAACAATCTCTTTGACCCCCCTATCACCAGGAAGGAGGTGCTGTTGTATTAGGACCAGGACGGTTCGGATGAGAAGTAGCTTCTTCCCCCAGTCTGTGAGACTACTGAACTCCCTACAAGCACCCGGCTCTCACCACACAGGAAACAGCAGTAGAGTTATACAGTATACTCTTTAACTCATCACATAAATGCACCTTATTATCTGTTCATTTATTTATAGTAATATTACTTTCTGTGTTATGTGTGAATTACTGTGTTGTACACCCTGGCCTAAAGGAAAGTTGTTTTGTTTGGCAGCATACATATATATAGTTGGAATCACATTAAATTTGAACTCAAACAACATGGTAAAACTTCATTTCTTGCAGAATCGAGTGAAGCAGCCCTATTCTTGGAGCAACTGGGTAATACTGCACAGATTGTTGTTCAAAGACGGAAAAAGAGCTAATAATTCTAAAGTACTTCCAGAACTCTGAAATGGTCTGCAGGTAAGGATATATTTCTGGCATTCTTTCACACTGAAAGGATGAAGGAAACAGGAAGCAAACTGCACAGAATAAGGTCCTCCAGTGATGCAATTAAAAAAAACAGAAAAACTTTTGTTCGGTCTGCAATAGGGAGGATTACCCGTGCTAACCATTTTAATTCCATTCTGCTTTCCCATATCCATGACCTCCCGTTGGCCAGAAGGAACAACAGTCCACAATGAGTGGATTCGACAAATCAAGGACAGGGGAAGCAGACAAACCATTTGTCTTTGTTTCCTCCCCCACCCCACCCCTCCCCAATTTGTGGACTGATTTTTGCTCTGGGATAATCTAATCAGAGCAACTGAATGTGGACACAAAGAGCTTCAGATAACGACCTGCTAAACCTGATACTATTCTCAGATGAGTAGCTATTTATTATGTAAAATGCCAGACCTACCAAAGAAGCAATGTGCAATCTCACTAGACTCTGGGTCACCTCATTTAACTGGTTTGGAATAGCCAGAGTGTAAAGGTGCAAATACTCAAGGCTGGGGTGGGCAGAACTATGAAACCATGCTGGTTGTAGTCCAGGACAGTAACCAGTATGAAGGTGACCCAGCTGGGGCAGGTGACCTTGAGCCAATGGGATTGAGATCACCCAGTTCAACTGATGAGGAACACGAGAAGAGTCAGGAGCTCCAAACAAGTACGGGTGATAACCCTCCAGCGACGAGAGGCCAACCATCACGAATAAGGAGGACCCCACGGACACGTGGAGATCAGGACCACGAGGAACGCCTGGCCCGCGAAGACTCCTTTCCCAGGTAATAACTTTTCTCTTCATTGACTGTTCATGGAGGGGTAGGGACTGTAGTGGGCTGCCCACAGGTGGTTAGCTTGTGAAACTACGTGCTTTTTAGATGAGACAATAGAAGTTAATTACTGGTAAGTACGGATTCTCAGTGCCTCACTGATCATTATTACAAGGAGTCAGTTGTGTAACACTCAGCTACAGTCGTGAGGAGGCCACTCTCAGGTTGGAAGAGTAACACTCCGTATTCCATTTGGGTAGCCTCCAACCTGACGTTCCTCCAGCATTCCTTGCGTGTTACTCTGGACTGGCAGCATGCGCATCTCGTATTTGCAAGTAATTTGTTTCAATCATGTTGTCTAAATCTTTGACAGGATAATCCCAAACTCTTCAGAATGGATCTACAGGATCTTTTACGTTCAATATGGAGGGCAGACAGAGTTACCCTCAGCAACACACACAAAATGCTCGAGGAACTCAGCAGGTCAGACAGCATCTATGGAGGGTCAGTCAACGCTTTGGTCTGAAACCCTTCATCGGGACTGGAAGGGAAGGGGACAGAAGACAAATAAGGTTGCGGGGGGAGGGGAAGGAGTACAAGCTGGTACGTAAGAGGTGAAACCAGGTGAGATAGAAGATGGGTGATTGGGAAATGGGGGATGAAGTACGAAGCTGGGAAATGATAGGTGGAAGAGGTGGAAGGACTGAAGGAGGAATCTGATAGGAGAGGAGACAGGACCATGGAAGAAAGGAAAGGAATTGAGGGTACCAAAGGGAGGTGATAGTAGAAGATAAAAGTAGCAGTAAAATAGGAGACAGAATGGGGAATGGAAAAAGAGAAAAGGAGGAGTTGATGAAATTAATGTTCATGCCATCAGGTTGGAGTCTACCCAGATGGAATATGAGGTGCTGCTCCTCTAACCTGAGAGAGGCCATGGACCAACACTCAGTTATCAAGTACTGAATTGGTATTATCATCACCAGAGCTATTCTGGTTTCCAGTGCTGTCTGCGTGTGGGTTTACCCCTGGTTAAAATGGAAAGAGTGCAGAGAAAATTTACGAGGATGTTGCCAGGATGTGAAGGCCTGAGTAACAAGGAGAGATTAGGAAGGCCAGGACTTTATTCCTTGGAACGCAAGAGACTGAGGGGTGACCTCATAAACGTGTATGCAATCATGAGGGGCGTGGTTAGGCTGAATTACACATTCCCTCCAGGGTTAGAATAGGTTTCTATTAAATCTCTCCCCTCTCACCTTAAATCAAGAGAGATATAATCTTTCTTTAAGATGGGAAGAGAGAGGTTTAATAAGAACCTGAGAGGCAACATTTTCACCCAGAGGGTGTTCAGTAAATAGCATGAATACAGATAGGGAAGGCTTAGAGGGATATGGACCAAATGGGACTAGTTTAGATGAAAATCCTAGTTGGCATGGTCCTGGCAACATCCTTTTTAATTTTCTCTGTACTGTTTCCATTCTACTGAGCTGGAAATCTATATGAAAACTCCACAGCGGAAATCAGAGTTGCTCTGGTGATTATAATGACAATTCCAAAATCAATCCACGTAAGAAATACTTCCTAATTCTGAAGAGAATTGAGGATTATTCTGCCCATTTTCCAAACTGCATGTAAAAGATCCCATAGTTCTATTCTGAGGAGTTTGAGATTATCCTATCAAATAGTTGCTATTAAGACAACGTGACTGAAACATGTTATCTTTCACATTGCGTTACTTGAGGACCTAACTTTGAGCATCTTGGTCCCTGTGGGCTGAAGGAGTTGTTTCCCTGTTTGGCTCTATGGATCTCCGGTTGCCTTCCACATCAGAAAGACGTGCAGGCTGGGAGGTTAATTTGCTGCTGTAAATTACATCAAATAGGTAGGACAGTGGTAGAATCTGAGCGGGAAGATGATGGAAAGGTGGGAAGAATAAAGCTGGACTAGCATAAATGGGCGCAGAATCATTGGGGTGAACGGCCTGTTTGTCTGTGATCAAGGATCAACTTTTTCTTGCCAAATACACTTACATGTATTAGGAATTTGCCGTGGTGTGTTAGCATGACGTGCAACAAAGAACAACATTCAACAGTTACAAAGAATAAATAAATATATAAAAATAAGCGAGGTTAAAGTACGGATCCGGAATAAAATGTGCATAAATACATAAATACCAGCATGTACTTACAATGCAAAAGACATTACGAAGTGTTTTAAAGTGTGCACAGTGCAGTGACTGAGGTCATCGATAGAGAGGGGTGGGGCCCAACTAGAATGGTTAATCAGATTAGCTGCCTATGGGAAGAAACTTGTAAGATGGCACGAAGTTTTTGCTTTAATAGCCCCATAATACTTTCCAGAAGAGAGCTTATGAAAAAGGAACACACATAAAAGTTGCTGGTGAACGCAGCAGGCCAGGCAGCATCTCTAGGAAGAGGTACAGTTGATGTTTCGGGCCGAGACCCTTCGTCAGAAACGTTGACTGTACCTCTTCCTAGAGATGCTGCCTGGCCTGCTGCGTTCACCAGCAACTTTGACGTGTGTTGCTTGAAATTCCAGCACCTGCAGAGTTCCTCGTGTTTGCGTTATGGGAAAAGACATTTGCAGGGTGAGCAACGTGTGCAACAGTTAATGATCTTACGTACACCACTCTCATTCACGGACTCTGCAGCTTTCGTCATCTCGTCCAGACACTTCCCAATGATGGGCATGACCTTCCGCTCCGTGTCCGCAAACATCTTATACGCTTCGCAGAGTTTCCGTGTCCGCCGCTCATCCATGTCTTGCAGCTTCTGCAGAAACACCACCAGATGGATGGTTGGTCAAGAACAGGTACACCAGAAGATGCCCAGGCCTCATCGTACACAGAAAAGTTAGGCCCCTCAAGGACTCAAACTCAGAAAATAAGAATATAGATGCTTGGCATGATGGTCAACATTACATAAGCTTTCCAGGTTCCCTTAGGATTGAAAATCAATCTCTGTACAAGCTGCAAGTTGAACTGGCAGAGAATAATCACAAAGTATTGATTATAAGAGTTGGTAGATAGAACATAGATCATCACAGCACAGAATAGGCCCTTCAGCCCACAATGTTGTGCTGACCTTGAAACCTACTCTAAGATCAGTCTAATCTGCCCCTGCTACCTCCTACTATCTCTTCTTTCAGTTAGTCCTGACAAAGGATCTCGGCCCAAAACGTCGACTGTACCTCTTCCTAGAGATGCTGCCTGGTCTGCTGTGTTCACCAGCAACTTTTGGTGTGTCTTGCTCCTACAGAGCCCTCCATTTTTCTATCATCCACACGCCTATGTTTCTTATATATCCTTAATATATGTGTCTCTACCACCAAACTGGCTGGGTATTTCATGCACCCAACACTCTGTCTAAGAAACTTACCTCTGACATCCCCCTCTATACTTTGTCCCAATCACCTTAAAATTATGCCTCCTCATATTACCCATTTCCACCCTGAGAAAAAACCTCTGGCTATCCACACAATCTATGCCTCTCGCCTCTTTTACACCTCTATCAAATCACCTCCCATCTCGTTGTTGGTTAGGAAGACACCTGGTCTTTGTGACTTTTATAAATCACCTGAATGAGGAAGTGGAAGAGTGAATAAGGAATCAGAATTAGATTCAGTATCACTGGCACATGGCGTGAAATTTGTTGTTTTGTAGCAGCAGTACATTGCAATACATAATAATAAAAATCTATAAATTACAATTAAAAAATATACTTTAAAAATAAAATTAAGTGAGTCATGCAAAAAGAGGGCAAAAAAAAAAGAAAATAAAATTTAGAGAGGATGCAGAGGAGATTTACCAGGATGCTGCCTGGATTGGGGAGCATGTCTAATGAGGACAGGTTGACTGAGCGAGGGCTCTTCTCTTTGGAGTGAAGAGGATGAGAAGTAACTAAGATACAGGTGTACAAGATGATAAGAGGCATAGATTGAGTGGATAACCAGAAACCTTTTACAGGTTATAATTGTTAATACTGGGGGCATGATTTGAGGGTGATTGGAGGAATGTATGGGGGGTGTCCGAAGTAATTTTTACTTTTTTGGGGGTTCTTTACACAGAGTGATGGGTGTGTGGAATGCCCTGCCAGGGGTGATGATAGAGATAGATACATTAGGGACTTTAAAAAAACTCTTAGACACATGGATGATATAAAAATAACCATAACCATATAACAATTACAGCATGGAAACAGGCCATCTCGGTCCTTCTAGTCTGTGCTGAACTCTTACTCTCACCTAGTCCCACCGACCTGCACTCAGCCCATAACCCTCCATTCCTTTCCTGGCCATATAGCTGTCCAATTTAACCTTAAATGACAACATCAAACCTGCCTCAACCACTTCTGATGGAGGGCTATGTAGGAGGGAGGGGTTAGATTGATTTTAGGGTAGGCTGGAAGGGCATCTACTGTGCTGTAATGTAGCCTAGAGAAGCTGCAGAAAAGAAACACGAGGATGCTATTGAATTGGAGGACTTGATCTGTCAGGAGAGTCTGGATGGGCACAGATAGGGTAGATAGCTAGAGACTGTTTCCCATGGTAGGCATGTCGAAAGTTAGAGGGTGTAGGCTTAAGGTGAGAGGGAAGAGGTTTAAGGAAGTGGGGGGGGGGTGTCTGAGGAGTACATTTTTTTTTACACAAAGAGTAGCTGGTACTTGGAATGAGCTGCCAGATGATATGAAGGAGATGGCAAGAACAGTAACAACATTTAAAAGGCATTTGGACAGGTACTTGAATGAACGGGGCATAGAGGGATATGGAATTAAAGCAGGCAAGTCAGATTAGCATAGATAGGCACGGCCACAAGCTTTCTTCACTCCCTTACTTGTCCACAAGACCCTCAAGTTTTGCCTCAGCTCTGTTTACTGAATGCTTTGCAGACCAATCCGATCTGAATTCTCAGCTGGAAACCAATTTTGCAGATTTCACAACAGACCAGGAAGATCTAACATAGGATTTAATGCATTCACTTCCCTATCTGGTCTACTTACAAATCCAGTGAATCCAGGATCACCATCCACTGCATTGTAACCTAGCACCCAACCACACTTCAAATACCAAAACCTACATTCCAAACATATCTCGTTCAAGTGTCCTTCCCTTACTAACGTCAATCTGACAGTTACCCATTGCTCAGTTTGCCCACCCCCCAACACCCAAAACTCGAATTTGTCAAACTTACATTGAAAACATTGGGCATTTCCACGAAGTAAAACTGGTTTTGGTCCTTGTTGTATTTCTGCAGCTGAGCAGCATACTCGTTTTTGCTCTCTTCTGCCATGTGGTTCCGCAGGTTCGCTTGCTGTTTTGCCTGAAGAGAGACCAAGGGACATTGTTTGTGCTTTGGTGATGAGGGAACCCCATTCCATCATTCTGTCAGAATTCCAGGTACCTCTTGCTACGTATGCACAGAGTACAGCGGCAGGATTAAACGCTATTGTTAGTCATGGTACCTGCTGGGCATCTTGCAGTGTGGGAGCTACAAGCTGGGCTACGAAACCTGCGCACTTGAAAGCCCATACGAAAAGAGAGAGCGCTCCACGCATAGGACGCCCAATCGATTCACCACGCAATCAATCACGTGCGCCCTTGCCACATTCTTGCAACTGATTAGATAACATTTCATCTCTCTTCACTGCTAAAGTTACAACCAACAACTTTCAGACTCGTAATTAAAGAGGCAGTACTGCTTCCTGTGGGTATCTAGTTGGCTACATGGTTTGTACTATTTTAGCCTATTACATGCCCTAGTGTGGCATTTCCAAGAGTTGATTACATTAGATTAGATTATGAGGACACGCAGACCTCTTTTATTATCATTTAGTAATGCATGCATTAAGAAATGATACAATATTCCTCCAGGTGTGATATCACAAAACACAGGACAGACCAAGACTGAAAAACTGACAAAAAACAGATAATTATAACATATAGTTACAACAGTGCAACAATACCATAACTTGATGAAGAACAGGCCATGGGCAAGGTAAAAAAAAAAGTTCAAAGTCTCTCGAAAGTCCCACATCTCACGCAGATGGGAGAAGGAAGAAAACTCTCCCTGCCACAGTCCGAAAACTTCGAGCCTCCGACCAGCCCTCCGACACCAAGCACCATCTCTGCCGAGCGCTTCGACCCCAGCCCCGGCCGCCAGCAGCAGGCAAAGCCGAGGATTTTGGGGCTTTCCCTCCGGAGATTCTCGATCGCACAGTTGATATGTGTAATGTTATAGGACAGGATGAAAATTGACTTGGTTCTTTTGACAGAGAGGGGCAGGAAGTTAAGTTAACGGGGGTGGGGGGGGTGGCACAGTGGTATAATGGTTAGTGTGTCAGCTGCAAGGTCAGGGACAGTCTGTACACGTCCTCCCTGTGACCGTGTAGGTTTCCTCCAGGTGCTCTGGTTTCCACCCACATTCCGAAGGCGTACGTGTTGTGGGCATGCTCTGTTAGCACCGGAAGCATCCTGACACATGCAGGCTGCCCCAAGCACATCCCCAACACAAGTGACACATTTCGCTGTATGTGAAATGTGACAAAATAGAGCTAACCCTTAGAAAGCTATTCTGAAACGATTAAAGAGGAGCTGATAAAAATCTCGGTAGTAATTGGGCCTGGATCTTGCCAGATGAAAGGACAGAGGAGACAAAAACATTCATCTCATTTAGAGCCATCTGCGCCGACAATGGTATTGGTTTATTATCGTCACAGGTACCGAAATAGAGTGAAAAGCTTATCTTACATAGTGTTCATACAGATAAAACCATAACACTACGTATTGACAACGACAGAGAAAGTGCAGTGCCGGTAAACAAAAATGAACAAGTTCATAATGAGTAGAGTGTGAGGTTAACTATTTAGGGAGCTACTTAGAATCAGAATCAGTTTTATTCTCACTGGACATCACTCTTGATTTTTTTTTTGTTTTGTGGAAGCAATACAGTGCAGGCACAACACATAAGTTACAATAAAATTAAAAAAAAGTCTTATGACAGTGGGATAGAAGCAGTCCTTCAGCCTGGTGGCATGTCCTTTCAGGTTGCTTGTACCTTCTGCACAATGGGAAGGGGGAGAAGAGGGAATATCTTGCTGGGGTCTTTGACTATGTTTGCTGCCTTACCAAGTCAGTGAGAAGTACAGTCAGAGTCCATAGTGGGGAGGCTGGTTCCGTCATTCATTGAGCTCTGTCAATATGAGTCATTGACAAAAATTGGGAAGAGTCAACACGGACATGCCAAATTTCTTTGGCATATCAGAGAGGAGATTTGGAAGTGGTACAGCTTTCAGCTCTGCCACCCAGCTGCCATGCTGTCTGTGAGGACACCCCAGAGTCAAGGTCATTGTGAATTGCCCCTAGTGTGTAGGTGACTGGTGGAATTGATAAGAATGAAGAGCAAATAATAAACTGAGATTAGTGTATGAACCGTGTTGGATCGATTACCAGCACGCGGCAAGAGTGCATTTGGCCGACTGATTGGACGCAGGGCTCTCCTTTTTGCACGGGCTTTTGGGTGTGCACGTTCTCATTTCGGTGGGCTTGGTCCGTCACTCCCAAATGTAACTTGTCCAGTGTGTACCGTGTCTAGCACGACTCAGTAAAAATATGTAAACCCTCCTGCTCCATTATCATTCTTGCCCTGCGCATGCGTAGCGGTATAAAGGGAGGATTGACGATTGTACAGAAGGGCCCATTTCAGTAAAACCCACAGGGGGAGAGATCACGAACAGTGAGAGTAACGTAAAGGGCTTTAGCATCCATCAGTCAGCCTGAAGCAACCTAATGGCTCACTCTGATTGGATTTAGCTTCTTCTTTACCTTTTCCACGTCAGCTTTAGTTGTGTTGATGTCATTGTCGACCTTCTCTGCATTCTGCTGTGCCTTCTCTGCCTCCTTGCAATCTCGCTCAAACCTCCTCTTGGCCTGTGGGGGAAAAAACAGAACATCAGACCACAGTTTACAATGACCTCTTTGAACAGCTCGGCTTTGCTAAACACAGAGCCAAGCAAGTTGTGCTTCGAGCTGACCACACGTCCTCTGCCTCCAATGGAACTGACACTACTTCAGCTCATTCCAGTCTTCACCCAGAAGAGCCGTGAGGATGGAGAGAGAGTGCACAGCACCCAATGCCAGGGCAGTAGCTCAGCCACTGGCTCTGACCAGACCCAATTCTAACCCTGAGCACCATCTGTGTGGAGTTTCCACGCTCTCCCTCTGACTATGTGGGTTTACTCCGGGTACTCTGGAATTTAGAAGGCTGAGAGGGGATCTTATTGAAACATATAAGATTATTAAGGGATTGGACACGCTGGAGGCAGGAAGCATGTTCCCGCTGATGGGGAAGTCCAGAACCAGAGGCCACAGTTTAAGAATAAGGGGTAGGCCATTTAGAATGGAGTTGAGGAAAAACTTTTTCACCCAGAGAGTGGTGGATATATGGAATACTCTGCCGCAGAAGGCTGTGGAGGCCAAATCTCTGGATGCTTTCAAGAAAGAGATGGATAGAGCTCTTAAAGATAGCGGAATCAAGGATTATCGGGATAAGGCAGGAACTGGATACTGATTGTGGATGATCAGCCATGATCACAGTAAATGGCGGTGCTGGCTCAAAGGGCCGAATGGCCTACTCCTGCATCTATTGTCTATTGTATGTGGGTGATGACAGGTTAATTGCCCTCTGTAAATTGACCCTAGTGCGTACTGGAGTGATAGTAGTCCTAAACAGGAATATTTGATGGAAACCAAATTGAAGGGAATACTTTTTCTTCAGAGCTGCATGCAAAGAGTTCCCACTTTCCTACGCCATCTTAGAAAGGATCTGGGTGAATGTCGGGAGTTATTGTGGGCAGGCGATGGTCAGCGTGGACTCATTAGGCTCAAAGGGTCCATTTCCTTCCTGTAACTGGAAGAACTCAACAGGTCAAGTATTTCTGAATGTAGGGGAAGGGAACCAAGCAGCCAAGGAACTGTACTGTAGGCAGGTAAATGTGCGCAAGGACTAGAACACAGATCGCTTCCTACACTATACAGGCCATTTCACTCCCCACTGCACAAAATGGAACACATCAGCTAACGTAAGTCTCCCAGTGCAGTTGTGCGCAAACGTTGCACTGTCGAAGGTGCTTTGATTGATGTGAAACGGAGGTCTCATCAGTGCACTAGGTTGTGTGTAAAAGGTCCTATACCATTTTACAAGCAGCAGGGAAGGTGAGGGTGGGGGGCAGGGTCTCCTCCAGTTCCACCTCCAGGGAGATCACAAACAAGAGAAAACCCGCAGATGCTGGAAATCCAGAGCAACACACACAAAATGCTGGAGGAACTCAGCAGGCCAGGCAGCATCAATGGAAAAGAGTACAGTCAACATATCAGGCTGAGGCCCTTCGGCAGGACTGGAGGAAAAAAAAATGAGGTAAGTCAATCTTGACTGGCGATGCTGGCTGTACCGCTGCCTAGACTGGAAGCACCAAAACCCAAGAATGGAGAAGTCTGCAAGAAACGATGAATACAGCCCTATCCATCACAGGAAAAACCCTCCCAACCATTGAGCACGTCCACAAGGAACACTGCCACAAGAAAGCAGCATCCATCATCAAGGACTCCCACCATCCAGGCCATGCTCTCTTCTTGCTGCTGCCATCAGGAAGAAGGTACAGAGGCCTTAGATCCCACACCACCAGGTTCAGAAGCAGTTATTACCTTTCATCCACTAGGTTCCAGAACCAGCGTGGATAATTTTACCGAACTGATTCCACAGCTTATGGACTCACTTTCAAGGACTCCAACCTCACACTCTCAATAATTTATTTATTATTATTATTATTATGTATTTTTGTGTATTTGCACAGTTTTTGTCTTCTTATTCACATTGGTTGTTTCTCATTCTTTGCGTCCAGTTTTTCATTAATTCTATCGTATTTCTTTGTTCTGCTGTGAATGCCTGCACGAAAATGAACCTCAGGGTAGTACACGATGACATAAATGTACTTTGAGAATAAATTTACTTTGAACTTTGAAATGCTGCCTGACCTGTGAGGCCATAAGACACAGGAGCAGGATTTGTCTATTCAGTCCATTGAGCCCGCTACGCCATTCGGTCGTGCCTGATATATCTTCCCTCTCAATCCCACTCACCTGCCTTCTCCCTGTAACCTCTGACACCTTTGCTAATCAAGAAACAAGCAACCTCTACTTTAAATATACCTGCCAGGTATTTCCAGCATTTTCTACTGTATTTCCATTTTCCTGCACCTGCACTGCCATTATCTTCAGTGCCCGGCCTACACTTACACACCGAATGATAAAAGAGTGACTACAACTTCACTGCCTGCAACAGGACGTGCCATTGGAGCAAGAGGTGCAGTGTGAATGCAGTTCCCTCCTTCCTGATCGGAACAGTGCACTGAGCCAGCAAGCTCTGTTCCAGTGCACCACCTCTTGTACTTCACCAGTCCAAGAAAAAGGCCCATATCCCTACCAAACTTTTCTCAGCCTCAGGACAGCCCAAAGCACAACAGCAAAAATGAAGCAAAGTGCAGTCACTGTGGTAACACAGGAACCATGGCACCCGACATGCCCAGCAAGCTACTCGATGATCTGCTTCTGTGCTGGTATGTGAGCAACAGGGAGAACTTCCTCCTCTGCACATCCTGCACACCTCCCTCGCTCTTACCTTGGATGTTATCTTGAGCTACTTACATCCACCCAAGGTCAGATGTGACCTCTTTCTATCTTCTGATGTGAAAGCTTGTATAATTTCCAAGCTGTGTATCACTTCAGCAGCACCACACAGGTAGTGCCAGTCTAAAACAGTTGCTCTTTTATCCACCAAAAATATATTAAGTCATTATATATACACTAAATACCAGCAGGCACAGTCATTCTCTCCATTCACTGCACTAAGCAATGCAAGGCACCCCTTACAATATCTCAACACCAGTAGTATTTTATCCTTAAGCAGTTAAATGTTTTAGACTGTTACACACTGAGCCCAGTCGTATAATGTCTATTACTGGCAGGACTCTAGGACGTTGTCTTTCCCCATAGCATCCTGGTGATGATTGGTATTAAACTGAGGCTTCATTAGTTCCATATGCTGGGCGTAACACATCACCCTACACCATTTACGAACAGCGGTCTCCTCCAGCTCCCCCTCCAGGGAAATCAACTCTGCTTCACTCTTGCTACACGTGTTGCCTGAACTATCAGACTACAAGACATAGGAGCAGAACCAAGCTATTCAGCCTGTCAGGTCTGGTCCACAGTTTGTTTATGCCCGAGTTATCTTCCCTTTCAATCCCATTCTCCTGTCTTCTCCCTGTAACCTTTGACACCCTTACTAATCAAGAACCCACGCTTTAAATAAACCCGCTGGATAATTCCAGCATTTCTTGTTGTATTTCCAATTTCCCTCATCTGCATACCAAGCTCCAGCACATCTCCCCCACCCCCCCTCTCCCCAACCCCCGTACATACTCACGCACTTTGCAACTTGCCAGCCGGCAGCACGGACATCTCCTTGAACAAGTTTTGGCCAGACCCAAGTGCAGCTTTAACCAAGCTGGCAATGATAATTCTGGAGTTGGGTTTGAGCCCTCAGCATTCTGGACAAGGCCAGGCATATACCTACGGCTAATAATTCTTTGAAGTGATCAGATAACCTGGATGAAGCCGCATTTCAAAGACATAGCCTCACAGTTAGGATCTGACCACACTCCTTGAACTAAAACAAGTCTGTAGTTACCACACATCTGCTGAGGGAGAAATACTTTGGAGACTTTTCTTAACAGTATAAACAAGGGACTTATCAAGAGTATTCCATAGTAAATGTGACCAGTTTTACTCTTGATTGCTTCGATGTACATGTGACAAATAAAGCTGATGTAAGAATGTAGTAAAGCTAATCTTAAAGCCTCATCCTACTGTGTGTTTCAGGACTTATCTATTTTTATTTCAGGTTTTCTGTACCAGCAGTTCTTTTGAAAAAAGGAAATGAGTTTCTTCGCGGTTACTCTGGTAAACTTACGTTATCCAGCTGTTTGAAGCTGACTTCCAGGTTCTGCTGGGCTTTTCTTCCTTCAAGAAGATGCTAGAACAGAGAGAAAACAACAAGCCTAAAGGTATGGCCAAGAATTCACAGCACGTTTGGTCTAAAACACCCTCTATACAAGAGGAAAACTTGATAAGCCCAGACCAGGAGGCGCACATTTAATGATTAAACCTCAGACTGTTCTATTAACATTATTTTAATTCCATTCCATTGTAAAAGGTTAAAGCAACTGGATGAATCAACATGGCTGTGCCGTTGTTCCCCAACTGTGAGAGAGCTGACAACGAGTTCTGTCCATTGAGTTCACTCCCTGCAAATCGCCTCCTTCCACGTTCAAAGTCACATATTACTGTCAGGTCAGCAGAAAAGGTCAATGGCTACAGTCTGCCAACACCGCAGGACTCGTACGCGTCCAGAACGAAAAAAAGAGGACGGGGGGGGGGGGGGGAATCACTACCCATCCTGCAAGCTGCTTTTGCCAAAAGCTCCCCCCGGAAAGTGCTAGAGGGCTATTAAAAGAACAACTTCATGCCATCTTAAAAGTTTCTTCCTGCTGACAGTCAATCTGATCAACCTTCTAGTTTCTGAACCACCACTATCATATTTTGAAAATCTCACACTTCTAAACCTAAAGGGGAGGAGTCAGATTTCTTTATTCTATACAGCGTTGTTGTCATATGATAAGGAGTCCACCATTGACAGGCTAGAGGCATGGAGACCGGATGTTCAAGAGGACATACAAGAAACTGAGTGGGAAATGGCATGTTTAAGAACCCAAAAACAATCAAATAATACAAGAATGAAGCTATTACAACACAAATGGTTAATGAGAACTTATATTACTCCGGTCAAACTGAACCGTTGGTCCCCTGACATCCCGGACACTTGTGTTAAATGTTCAGAAGAAAACGGTACTGTTTCACTGTGTATGGGACTGTCCAAAATTTTAAAAATACTGGAAAACAGTTGTTCAGACTATATCTGAGATTGTTGGAGTAAAGGTGCCTCACCAAGCAAAAGTGAGGTATATATCCAAAAAACTTTACTGTTAGTTCAAAACAGTCAACTTTAATTAACTTTGGACTCCTGCAGGCCAGGAGGATGATAGCTTTATCTTGGAGAAAAATGGATATACCTTCAATACATGTATGGGTGAAGGAGATGGCATCTTGTATTGTATTGGGGAGACTGACTTACATAATTAGAGGAAGGGCAGGAGAATTTGAAAATGTGTGGAAACCTTTACTGGAGTTTCTTGGACATCAAGGCGCACAGTCATTTTGAAATAGCTGTGTATTGTTGAGTGCTTTTACGGTTTTTTTTCTGATGTGTTTTTATTTTTTTTCTTTGTTAAGTATGTGAAATACGTGTAACCATTCTAGTTAGCCTTCCTACACCTCCCCTATATCTATTACACCCCCTTCTCCCCGTCACTGCACTGTAAACACTTTAAACTACCTTTTATAACGCTGTTTAATTGTAAATACATGCTGGGATTTATGTATTCATGCACAGTTTTTCCATATCCATACGTTAATCTCTAACTTTATTTTCTATATAATTCTTCGTAATTGTTGAACGTTGCTCTTTGTTGCATGTCTCACCCTGACCAATACACCACACCAAATTCCTAATACGTGTAGTATATGTAAGAGGCTTCTCCCATTATGATAACTGCTGAGACAGCGGTTCTCTATAGCAGCTTGTTTGGGTTATAATTACTGATAACGAGAATTGTATTCATTTGCTAACCAATTGGGAGGGATGTTGTTCTTTCTTGTGTGTCCGTAAGCTATTGTTTCCGCGGGCTTTGTGCAGGAGGCGTGATGGGGACAGAGAGAGGAGATGCGATGCTGTAACCTGGGAGAGGATCGGACCCAAGAGGGAGCCCGAGGCCCAGGGCTTTTCTGGAGGAGAACCGAAGAGGAAGGATGTGCTGGATGCTCTCTGGTCGACCACCGTGGTTGGTCCCAGACGGTGGGTCGAGGAGGTCGGAGGGGATCGAATGGTGGAAAAAAGACTCCATTAATTGAGCTCCAACGGTTGTGCACGAAGTGGTTGAACTTTGATAAGTTTGGCGCCTTTTACTTTCCTTTATATTGTATCTCTATTAATTACATAGTTCCAGTAAGATCTATAAAGTGTAATCATTTAATCGCATGTGGTGTATTGTCTGTTATTTGGTGGGGTGGGGTACATCACACAGCATCCACACAAACTTCGTTACCCAGTTTGGCGGGGCTGAAGGCTGCTCCCCCCTAGACGAAAGTAAGCTGAGTGAGCCCGAGGCTTACCAGCAGGCTACATATATATGGCTAATAAATTTCATTTTTAATCCTTGAAACTACTACAGGTTGAGTACCCCTTCTCCGAAATCTCAAAATCTGAAAACTTCCGAAATCTGACATTTTTTTTGAGTGTTAACATGACGTTACAAATGGAAAATGCCCCACTGTGTTGTGAAGTTCCCAGGTGATGCGCAGGTCCCTGCACACTACAAACAGTTCTGAGAAGTGACCTCACGTATATAACGAACAGAAGTTAATGAAAAATAGAAAAACAATAGATTGCGATTGTGTATTGTTGTTCCTTTTCGTGCCTCGTGTCAAATTGGGCGGCATTTTTTGCCATTTGCTGGGCATTTATCTGTTTTGTACGAGGCAGAGCTGTTAGCTCAACATTCAACCCAGCACGGATGGAAAAGCGTGTGGGGGCCAGTCAGATTTGAACCCAACACCATTCGCCTCGAAGTCCAGTGCCGATACACCACTGTCTGGCTTCGATCATGTATTGAAAGAGTGGATTCATTAGCGTCAGAATGAACAAATCTCGCTTATTGGTATGCTGATCACAGAGATCTATCCTGATGAATTGCAAAATGAAGGGAGCTGTGAATATTCAGCAGGACTGTTGCAGAAATTTAAGAAAAGGCATGGTATCAAATTTTTTAAGTTTTTTTTATTGACAAAGCATCTGCTGATCACAAAGCAGCAGAAAAATTCATTCCTGAGTTTGCCAAGATCATCGCTCATGAAAACCTAACACTGAACACTACGTCAATACGTTTGTGTAAGATAACAACTGCTTACCAGTAGCACAGAAATTCGAGAGTTGGAATGGTGATTCCAGTCTACCTCATTTTATATTTCAAGATCTGAAATACGAAACACCTCCAGCCCGAAGCATTTCGGATAAGGGGTACCCAACCTGTACTAAACACACAATGGATTGTCTCTGATCCTTAAGCCAATCTTTATCCCTGGTTCCATGGTTCACCATTACTACTCAGTTTGCAACAGAGTTCGCTCAAAGGCTTTCAGTTGCAGAGACCTTCAGGGGAATTCACTCCCTAAACCTCCGTTACACGCCTCCCCCTTCACAATACCCCTCCAAACCTGCCACTTTGATCAAGCTACTGGTCACATTCCCTTTCATCTCAAGAAATTAAAAACAGAAAAATGCTGAAACATTAGTCAGGCACCATGTAACATTAAGGGAAGCAGTGTTGCTGTTTCAGGCCAGAGACCTTTTGTCAGAACCATTCTGAGGAATGATCTTCCTCATAAATTGTTAACTGTTTCTCTCTCCAGAGACGCTGCCTGACCTGCTGAACGTTTCCAGCATTTTCTATTTTTATTTCAGGCTTCTAGTATCTGCAGTTACTTTTTATTTTCTTCTTTTTTAAATTTTTTATTTTTATTTGGATAAGGAATTCACAAGTATCATGAACTTTTTTTTACATGTATAACTTTTTCCATTTTTGTTATATATGTATAAAACTATAGTTATTTATACATTTCTAAGTACACAATAAGATGATATAAAAAGAAATTAGACACTTTAAATAGATAATTATGTGCAGTTGAAATTCTACTCTATTAGGCTAAGTAATGATATTAGTTGTTAAGAAAAATTGTAATAATAGTGGATTAATAATAATTTCCATATATCTCTTCTGGACCACTTCTTTCTGGTCCAAAATGTTGTATGTAAGCCTATGTAACTACCATTGTAGGTGTTTATATCTTAACTTGTTCCATGTTTGCTCCTACCCCCAAGCATAATTATCCAATCCCTATGTACTTATTTACTTAATTTTATCATTTTTTATCCCTTTCCCAAATCTTTTCCTTTACTTGTGTTAATTCTCCATTTTCCAAAAAAAAACAAAAACAGTAAACATTTAGACCAGGGGTGCTTACGTTAGCAATATTACTGTGTTGATGAGAAGAGCAGTATAAATCATTAGGAGAGTCATCTAAAGTCTGCTCGCTTTCGGGTTATATATTCAATCCATTTATTCCAAATTTGATAAAATTTTTCCTTTTGAATTCTCAGGGAGCAAGTCATCTTTTCACTTCTTATTTTCATCTACCATCTCTAATGTGGCTCATTGTCTTTCATATGTGGCTAATATGAGGACACATTATTTTAAGGTGATTGGAGGAAAGTATGGGATGGAGGGAATGTCAAGGACAAGTTTTTGAGAATGGTGGGTACATGGAACGCACTACCAGGATTGGTAGTAGAGGCAGATACATTAAGGACATTTAAGAGACTTTTAGATTAGACACATGGATGATAGAAAAATGTAGGAGGGAAGGGTTAAATTGATTTTGAATAGGTTAAAAGGACAGCACTTCGACCGCTGCCTGTAAGAAATTTGTACATTCTCTCTATAATTGCTTGAGTTTCCACCAGGTGCTCTGGTTTCCTCCCAAAAGTCCAAAGACTCACCATTTGGTAGGTTAATTGGTCATTGTAAATTGTCCCACGATTAGGCTAGGATTGAATTGGAGGATTGCTGGGTGGCGTAGCTCGAAGGGCTTATTCTATGCTAAATAAATAAATAAACAGTGTGGCCATAGGGCCTGTATTGTGTGGTGGTGTTACATGTTCCACATACACATGCTGACCCTGGTGGAGTTGGCCCTGTAAAATTCCAAATATGAAACCAGGATTACTATTATTCGGCAAAGGTCTATGGTGTACTAGGGATGTGTAACCCATTGGGAAGATGGCATGGATACTTGGAGGGAGGGTAGGAAAAGGGAGTGGATGAACAAGATCACACTGCACCGTACCGTCTTGCGTTCCTGCTTATTTTCGTGTAAGTACTTCATCAGTTCAGCAAAGATGTACTGCATCAAATTCTCTGCAATAACCTCCCGCTGCCCTGCGTAGTCGTTCAGCTCATTGAGAATGTTAATGAAGGTCTCATACTGGGAAAATCTGCAAGGAGATAAAAGGCATTACAACCAGTCAGATTAGACAACCTGAGCAGGAGGAGAAATTTCAGTCACCCATGCAGAATTTACTTATTCCAAGAATTCTACACAGAGATTTCAATTCTAACCCCTTCCTTTCCAGTCCTGATGAAGGGTCTTGGCACAAAACACCTGCTCTTTATTCCTCTCCATAGATACTGCCTGGTCCGCTGAGTTCCTCCAGCATTGTGTGTGTGTTACGCTGAATTTCCACCATCTGCAGAATCTCTTGCGTTTTCAATTCTACACCCTGGGTTTTAGTTATGAAGAAAGACTACAGGGGCTGCATCTGTTTTCCCCTGGAGCAAAGGAGGTAAGAGGACACATGACTGAAGCAGATAAAATTATCCGAGCTCATGGACAGGGTAAACCAGAAGGCCTTCCTCCATTTTTAAGGTAGATACAACTAGATTTCATGAAACATACCGAATATTGAAATGCCTAGAAAGAGTGTATGTGGACAGGATGTTCTCTATAGAGTGGGAGTCTAGGACCAGAGGACACAGCCTCAGAATACAAGAACGTTACTTTAGAACAGAGACAAGGAGGGGTTTCTTTAGCCAGAGGGTGTTGAATCTGTGGAATTCACTGCCACAGACAGCTGTGGAGGTCAAGTCATTGGTTATATTTAAAGCAGAAGTTGATAGTAAGGGTGTTAAAGGTTATGAGGAGAAGGCAGAAGAATGAGACTGAGGGGACAAATAAATCAGCCACGATTCAGTGGTAGAGCAGACTCGATAGACTGAGTTCTGCTCCTGTGTCTTATGGATGCCGTAGAATTATTGTAAAGGGCAACAATCACTCAATCAAGGGAGACGGGGGGGGGCAGATAATGGACCATCAATGGACTTAGAGGGGAAAAAAATCCGCCCAATTAAGTCCACAGAAGTACTTGGGGAAGGCACATGGTGGGAACACGTACACTTCAAATCACTAGACTGCTATTCATCAGATTTACTCAACCACTTCACAGTCCCGAAGGTCAGGGGAGATAAGTGGCTACATTGTCATCAACCAGGGTTTGTTCTGATTGCCACTGATGATCACTGCTTTGAGGGCTAGATGGCAAAGCACAACTACAGAATGAAAGACCTGGCTCCGGGCCCAGAAGTGACATCATGGAGATATTGTGATTATCAGGTACTTCCTGAAAAACCAGTTCGTGCATGAGCTAACCTAACACCCTCACTTTTGTACATACCTCTGCAGATATCTATGGACTTACACTTGCAGACATACACACAAACATCCATGCACATGTACACTGGGACACGCACCCTTGCATGCGTGCATACATACGAGAATCAACATACACATAAGCATAAATGCACATGCATTGAATGCAGTCCTGGTGAAGGCTCTCAGCTCGAAATGTCAACCCATGATTTCTTTCCGCAGATGCCGCCTGATCTGCTGACTTCCTTCAGCAGTGGGGTGTGTAGCTCTAGATTTTCAACGTCTGCATAATCTCTTCAGTTTATGCATTTAATGTTCATGTGCTCTACGCAGACAAAACCACGTACATACTTGTTTACACACATTCACAAATCGTGTATATACTTGTTAACACACATTCACAAATTATGTATATACTTGTTTACACATACATACACAAAATATGCAAACGCACAAAAAAAACTAAGTTTGCATACACAAGCAACAAAAGATTGGTGATGCTGGAGCGTGGAGCAACAGGCAAAGTGCTGGAGGTGATCAGCAGGTCAGACAGCATCTGCAGGGGAAAAGGGACAGACCTCTCTCCTCCCCATCGGCCTCTTTCTTTCCTGCCCCACCCCACCCTCTCCACACGCTGGTTCCCCTCCCCTCCCCATCCTTTATTCTGTGCTCCGCCTTGCTCTCCTATCAGGTTTTATCACCTTCAGCCTTTTGCCAATGAGACTGTGATGAACGCAGGTACCTGAGATCCTTGGTGGGTCCAAACTGGGAGGCCTGAAAACAGAGCTGGAAACCGTGTGGAACAGGCTGGCGAAGGAGACAAGTTCCCAAGAAAGATGCTCATCACCCATCCACCTAACACTGCCCAGTTCTTAAATCACTGCCACTTTCCTCAACTGGTTACCACACCCTCCCCCCACTCGAGTCTACTCATCACCTGCCAACTCTTGCTCCACTCCATTATACCGGCCATCTCCTCTTCTTTCCAGTCCCGATGAAGAGTCTCAACCAAAAATGTTGACTGTACTTCCCTGCATAGATGCTGCCTGATCCTCTGAGTTCCTCTAATGCTATATGCGCTGGTAATGTATATATTTACACATACACACGCATGTGCACACACTCACTCAAACCTCCTAATGGGAACTTTGGATGTGACTGGGAGGAAAACTTAAGGAAATGAAAGAGCTGTCAGCACAGGGGTGGCACGGTGACATAGCGGTCAGCACTGCCAGCTCAGAATTTGATTTCCGCCATTAAGAAATTTTCAAGTTCTTCCTGTGACCCAATGGTAGGAACCCTAACCTTCCCACATTCCAAAAATATATTGTTAGGGTTGGTGAGCTGTGGGTGTGTTACGTTGGCACCAGAACTGTGACGACACACGTGGGCTGCACAGCACAATCATCACTGATTTGATTTGACACATAACAATGTATTTCGCTGTATGTGATGATGTACAGTACATGTGAGACATCAAATACCCCACCTCCCATGGTGGGGGTCGGGGGGACTACTCGCCATCCAATGAGCCCAGCTCTGGAGATTTCACAAACTGACTCTAACTTACTTCAGCTCGGGTTCTTCTTTCATAGCTCGTTTGGGGCTGTACTTCTTCACCAAGGTCCTGAGAAAAGAAAGCAAAATAGTCAGCCGTCCCACCCCCAGAAGGTGAACCCATCTCCACCATGGGAAGAAACTCAAATCTGAGCCAGGTTTTTAAATCAATACTTTACCATTTGTGCCCTGACTCCTGATAGCTCACAATAGCAATTCAAAAGGTTATATTTCCATAGTCACTGAGCATAAAAACAGGAACTTTGGTCCATGTAGTCCAACCTGGCCTCCTACCTGGTCCTACCCATTGTCCCATCTAAATATTGAATCCGCATCTACCACTCCTGCTGGTAGCTCGTTCCATATTCGCACTACCCTCTAAGATAGTGGTCGCCAACCAGTCAATCTTTTGAGACTTTCCCAGTAGATCCCGAAAAAAAAATACACAAATACATTATGCCTGATAAACCTTTTGATGCAAAAGCAGATTTTACCCCTAGAGCACATATGTGAGTCATATGTAATAACTTCTACTTTGAAAAAGGACCACTCGACAACTTCATGTCCAAAGGAACAACTTCATCTGGAATGGCAAAGCCAATGCGGCGGAGGGGCTTATACACACATGCACAGAAAAGACCGGAAGTAAAACCCTGCAACCCCGGAAACAACCTCTGTTTACAAACAGCTTTCCGTAGCGGGAGTATTGCTATATTACCATTATTCTAATTGGTATTAACTTATCTTTATAATGCTCACATTACAACACCTTTAATTCTAAGTTTCATTATTTAATTTTATTTCAACATGAAAAATAAATGAATAAAAATTGACTGTTGTACTCAGTGTGATGACTGGGGCTGGATACTTTCCGCTAGTTCCCTGAAATTTGGCTCATAACTACAGACAGCCAGTCTGTGAGGTGTCTGACAGTAAGACAGCTCCTGTACTTGAGATTTAATAATTTTCATCTGTGAATGTGCAATTTCACACATAAGTTGACCCGAAGTAGGCAATGACTTCTAGTGCACATGTGGTGAGGTGAGGAAACTTCTCCCTGCTGACAAGCCCCCAAAAGTCACCGTCCCTTGATCTTGCTTTAAGCTCGATGTCATTTTGCAAATCAATTATTTCCATTTCAAAATCACTTGGCTCACCAAATACTTGCTGGAATTTGGCTGCTATCTGTTCTATATCGATCGGCAGAAATGGGTTTGAAATAAATGCAGCAATCTTTCTCTTGACGTTTAACTCCCCAAAATGCCGATCTAACCCTATTGGCAGTTTGTCTAGGTAAGTACAGTACTGCTCAGGGCGAAAAGCATTTTTTTTTTCCTTGATGGCCTACAACAGTTTCTCCAAGTTGGGAAAGTGTGTCAGCCTCCCGTTCTTTAAATTTGAAATCCAAACACCAAGCTTGGCCTTAAACGCATTTACCATCTATCATGTGGGGCAGGTGTCGATCTTTCCCCATGAGCTCATTGTTAAGTGCATTTAATTTAGCCATTACATCTGTCAGGAACCCTAAATCCAGTAGCCACGCATCATCTGACAGTTCCTCACGCTCCTCGTTTCTTTATCTCAGGCAGCAAGTCAACAAACCATTGCAGCACAGCGCCCTCGCAAACCTCCTGACAGACTGAATATTCGAATGAGCAGTTCCCTTTGTTCGACAGAATGTTGAATCTGCCACATTTTTCAGGTGTTTTGTATTGGTAAACTGTTACTGAGACACTAAGTTTCAGGGGTATGCAAGCTAATGACACCACTGTTTTTTGTTTCCCAGTTCTTTTACATTTGGGGAATGTTGGAATTTAAAGGGGGAGAAGTGTTGTAATGTGAGCATTATAGAGATAAGTTAATACCAATTAGGATAATAGTAATACAGCAATACTCCCGCTACAGAAAGCTGTTTGTAAATAGAGGTTGTTTCCGGGGTTGCGGGGTTTTACTTCCGGTCTTTTCTGCGCATGTGTGTATAAGCCCCTCCAGCGCATTGGTTTTGCCGTCCCAGATAAAGTTGTTCCTTTGGACATGAAGTTGTCAAGTGGTCCTTTTTCAAAGTCGAAGTTACTTAAAAAGGTATAAAGTATTGTAATATCCTTAAAGAAAGACTGCTATGGCCTGTTTGATATGCTAGTTACAGTGTTTTCTTGGT
The DNA here is from genome assembly GCF_963921235.1 of Mobula hypostoma. Lineage (NCBI taxonomy): Eukaryota > Metazoa > Chordata > Chondrichthyes > Myliobatiformes > Myliobatidae > Mobula > Mobula hypostoma. The sequence continues at coordinate 20,929,139 of NC_086125.1, forward strand.
TAAATTAATTTGCAAGTTTGACAAAAGTATTTTATGTAATTCAAATACAATTAGCCCAAATAAAAGGCCTCAAGTTGGAAGTAAAATCTGAGCTGTTTTTTTCTCTAAATGATTTAGTAGGTTGATCTTGCCTTTCAATAAGGCCGAGGTAGGGGATATTGGGCTTAAAAAGGTTGGCGACCACTACTCTAAGAAGTTCCCCTTAAATATTTCACCTTTCACCCTGAACATATGACCTCTAGTTGAAGTCTCACTCAACCTAAGGGAAAAAGCCTACCTGCAGTCACCCTCTATGAGCCACTCATAATTTTGCATACCTTTGCAAGATCTCCCCTAATTCTCCTGCGCTCCAGGTGTCTGTGTGACTGGGAAGGACTGAGAAAGAGAGACATCACATACATCCTTGAGAAAAAGAGAGAGATGGAAAGAGACCAGAACAGTGAGGCAGCCGAGTGTTTGGAACTTGCCACATGGAGAGAGACTCCGTATGGTCAGGACCAGGGCAGAGTATTACACTACAGGGGTTGGGGGGTAGGGAGTGGGGAGTGGGGTTAGAGTACAGGAACAAGCAGGAGAGCAGGGTTTAGTCCAAAATTAGATCAGCCATGATGTAATTGAACCATTGCACTTTGAGGGGCTGAGTGGAGTACTGCCACCTCTCATTTTTCCATTGGTGCTATTTTGTGTATGTGTGGGCACGCGCTCTCTCTTTTTTCATTCCATCAACATTTTTCTGGGCCTTAAACCAAATCTATGACATTCATGGTTTGTCTGGGCATTGGCACATATCCAGGCGCTCAGTAATTTCTAAACTCACTGCTCAAGGTAACCAGGCCTGGTCTGGGATGGGATGAAGGAAGTTTGGCAAAAGTTGTGAATTTTCGATTTCTATCAACGTCGGTCTTCTTTACTGTCCATGGTTTTGAAAAGGGAACCATGACGCAGACGGGGAAGTCAGTTCCTTCAATTTCAGCCTGGTTCCCTATGTACTTCTGACAAACAGGATGCAGATGCTTCTGGCATGCTCAATGACTATGACCATCCTTAGATGTTCAATTAACTGAACGGTTGGATGGTTGGACCAGTCCAGGGGACTCTAATGGGAGCAGGAGGTACATGTGCACTAAGGAAAAGTTTCTTGGGGACACAAGGGACTACAGATGCTGGAATCTGGAACCACAAACAATCTGCTGGAGAAACTCAGCACACCAAGCAGCATTGTTGGTAGGAGACAGAGAGGGGAAAGAATTCAATGGCAAGTCTGTAAGAATATAGTTAAAGAGCTGGCGAGCAGCTCGCCGAACTGCAGAAGAGGAGAGGAGAACTCTTCCAAAGCCGGCATGCCTGAACGTAGGGATTCGACCCAAAACACTGGCAGTTCCTCCAACAGAAGCGCACAAAGTTCTGCAGATGATGGAAATCTGGCGATCAGCCCGGGACGGACGGAAGCAACTGGAGCTCAGGATGGGGAAGCTGGTGGCGTTGGAGAGGAATAAAGAGCCGGCGTTTCGGGCTGAGACCCTTCAGCAATTCCTAAAGCATGTTGTGTTACTGTATCCCATACTATTCCCCACCCCTGTTCAAGTTTGCAGTAAGAAATGGGAACTGGATCAGACAATTTGGCCCCTCAAGCCTGCTGTACCACTCAATAAGACCTGCTCATTTTCTTACTCCACCTTCAGACCCCTGATTCCTCGGGTAAGGAGAAATATATCCATCTTGCTGTGGACTACCTTCAATGACTGAGCCTCAATATCCCTCTGGGACTGAGAATTCCAAAGATTTACCACCTGTTGATTGCTGCACATGTCACACACAGGCAACCCCTGGGTCATGACGTGGACTTACAGGGACCTTCAACTGGATGACATCCAGAGTGGATCCAGGCTATGGTGGGGGTGGGGGGGGAGCCCAGTGATGGCTACTAACAACACATTGGGTTGGGGATCAAAACCAGTCACATTCTTGGGGCCAGAGTCCTACACCTCCCACCTGCCGTTTCCCCCCACCGCCCATCCTGAGCTCCAATTGCTCCCATCCAGCCTAGACAAACTTCTGATCCAAAACTATACAGAATTCCGATATTGACGAGCCCACTGCCTTCCTGGGAAAAGCTGACCATTTACTTTTCACTGACATCTCTGCACAACATCCAACCTCCTCAGTTTTAAGTCAAGCCCTTAACTTCCCTGCCCTTGAAGAGTTCCCGGAACTGCTTGAGCCCTCCTAAGTGTGCAAATTAACTCAGAATATCACCAAATCCACTTCCTCCTTCACGCTTCAGACACCGGCTGAGTCATCATGTCAATACGAAGCAGGATCTAAAAGCTTTCTGGAAATTCAGGGAATCCGGCAAAGTGGGGACAGCGCAGGGCACTGATGTGGGGACGATGGGGGGCACGAACGTAGGCGCGGCATGGGGCACAGGTGTTCGGGCAACACAGGAGAAAGGAGGAGACAGGTCAGCGTTATCTGCATGAACAATGAGGGGGAGGAGCAGGTCTGAATTGCCAGACGGCCTGAACTACCTGCTCAGAGTACCCACGCAATGTGTCATTAATCTCTATGCCGGCAGTGCAACCTCACCACTCACAACAGTCACTGATGCTAGAAACAATTTACAAATAGATATCCTCGTCCATTCGTCTTGCCAGTGAACACTTTCAGCCATCACTCTCGAGCTGGGTGTGCCAGCCTGGGGGGGTCCACGGACCCATTGCTTACTGGTGTTTGTCCATGGCATTAAAAAAGGTGGGGAACCCCTTCTCCGGAGAGACAAGCAAGCTGACAACTCACAAAGATCGCCTAAGAATAATCACAAAACTCAAGTTATTTGGGGATGATGAGAGGAGTTTTGGTTGTGCAAGACATTCATTTTGAACACCCTTGCTTATTTCTTAAAGAAACACTGTAGAAGAGAGAGAACAACTTGCATTTCCATCAGGTAATAAGGACGGAGGTGTTGAGAAACCAGTAGCGTGGGAGATCTTCAGCTGGGCCAGAAACCTGTGCCTCTCTGGTCTCTGAAGGTGGACTTCAAAGTCAAAGTTGAGTTTATTGTCACATGCACAGTATATGTAAGCACAGGTGCAAGTAAAAATCAACTTGCAGCTTCACACAGCGTCAGAAGCACAACACTCAATCAGGGGACTTCCAACTCACCTCAGCTGCTTGGCGTAACTCTGTTCGATTTCACTGCGATCCTTCACAAACTTCACATACTTCTCCACCAGTTCGATCCCCCACTGGGTCTGTCGTTCTATGATCTCAAACTGGTCCTGGACAAAAGAAAAGCAGATGGTCAGGATAGTGGAGACAGGTCAGAAAAATAAAGTGGAAAACGCGCAAAGCCAGCCATCATGACTTCTCAATGAGAAGTAGCAGCAAATGACCGATGCACATATCCAATGACAGATGACCTCAAGCCTCCATATCTGGATCTTGCACAGGCAATACTTTTCACTATACTCCAAGATTAGTCTCACCAATGCCTTATGAATCCTCAGCCCTGAGAGAATCAGTATCTCCCCAACCCCACCCCTACATCCAAACAGGGACACCGTAGAAGAGCTTGGAAAATCAGGATAATGGGCAAAGAAGTGGCATATGGAACACTTAAGTAGGGAAGTGTAGGGTCATGCACTTTAATAGAAAGAATAGAGGCATAGATTGTCTTCAAAACAAAAAGCTAATTCAGTAATCAGAAGTGCAAAGCCACTTGGGAGTACTCATGCAGGATCCCTAAAGGTTAGAACTTGCAGGTTGAGTCTGTAGTAAGGGAGGCAAATGCAATGTTAGCACTCATTTCAAGCGGACTAGAATATAAAAGCAAGGATGAAATGCTGAGGCTTTATAAGGTATCTGAGATACTATATTTGGAATATGAGCAATTTTGAGCCTCGTATCTAAGAAAGGATGTGCTGGTATTAGAGAGGATCCAGAAGAGGTCTACAAGAATGATCCTGAGAAAGAAAAGGTTATCATATGAGGAGTGTTTGATGGCTCTGGGCTCACTGGAGCCAAGAAGAATGAGGAGGGATCTTATTGAAACCTACCAAATATTGAAAAGCCTAGATAGAGTGGGAGCAGAGGATGGAGCCTAGGACCTGAGGGAAGGGCCTCTGAATAGAAAGATGTCCCTTTAGAATAGAGATGAAGAAGTATTTCTTTAGCCGGAGACTGGAGAATCTGTGGAATTCATTGCCACGGATGAGGCTAACCAACCTGTCAGTATCCACAGTGCCTTCCCTTCAGTCCATTAACCCTCTCCTTATAATGTGGTAGCACTGGAAGCGGATCCCCTCACACACATTCATCAACCACTCTGTGATTGTTTGCCAGTTACTTACTCAAACAGAGAGAAGCTTCTGGGAAGGTTCCTTGGTGAATGTTCGAAGGGTTGTAAAAAACCAGGGAACACCACATTCAGGCATCAACTAACCTGCCAACACATCTTTGGGATGTGGGAGTGAAAAACACGCTGCTGAAAGGGAAAATAAATCAGCCGTGATCGAATGGTGGAGGAGACACAATGGGCCAAATGGCCTAATTCTGGTTGCATGCCTCATGGGAGAGAATGCGTAAACTGCATTCAGACAGCACTCGAGGTCAGAATCAAACCACCAGCATGACCACAAGGACCAAAGAGTTAGGTCTGTAACCCATTCCCTAGAATTGTTCAGGGCAGTATTCCCGACACTGCACAATAGGATGGCTTGCAGATGCGGTGTTCCCTGGTCATTGACAAACGTTAAAGTAAGCAACATCCACCAAGAAATCTTCCCGAAAGCTTTTCCCTGTTGTCTACAATCTGGGAACAGCTTACTTCAGCTGCTTCAATAAAGTGTATTGTTTTTGTCTGGACCCTCAGTGTGTGCCAATAAACTTTTACAGCCAAGTTGATCCATTGTGAATACACTTAAAATACTTGGAACAGAGACACAGAGAGAGAGAGAGAGAGAGAGAGAGAGAGAGAGAGAGAGAGAGAGAGAGAGAGAGAGAGAGAGAGAGAGAGAGAGAGAGAGAGAGAGAGAGACAGAGAGAGAGAGACAGAGAGAGAGAGACAGAGAGAGAGACAGAGACAGAGACAGAGACAGAGACAGAGAGAGAGAGACAGAGAGAGAGAGACAGAGACAGAGAGAGACAGAGGCAGAGAGTGAGAGTGAGAGAGAGAGGGGGGGGCAAGAGAGAAAGGGAGAGAGACAGTCAGAGGGAGGAAGGAGGCAGGGGAGGGGGAGGGAGGGAGAAGGGTACGGGGTGCAGAGGAAGTGGGGAATGTGGAGGGGAAAGGGGAAGGGTGTGGGTGAGAGGATGAGGGTGAGAGGGAGTAAGGATGAGGGGAGAGTAGCATGGTGGGGGAGAGGAAGAGGAAGTCATACACCAGCTAAGAAAGGAGAGTGAAAGATGTGAATAGGGTGTGCACCAGACACACAAACACACACACACAGTGAGACATACTGCACCATGCAAAGACAGCTAGCAATATTATGGGCACAAAACAAGTGACCGGACATTGGACAGAGCAAGAAGACAAAAAGAAATGCTGGCACGAATAATCTGCTGTCAGGCGAAGGCTTGGGAACAACTCCAGTGTCTCTCTTTGACCCTGTGCCACCACAGAGCTGGAGTACGAAAAAAAAACAAGCAAAAGCAAAGACCAATACTGTTCTGAGGATGGTTTGCTGCCAGTTCACTCTGCCACTAAAGCTTATGGATAAGATTCAGTTGTTCTGCAATGAAATCACTGTTATGAAATTTAAATTAATTTATTCAAGTGCTGTTGTGTTTTCAGAAACCACAGTTAACTTGACCTTTAACTCAAAAAAATGTGATTTGCCTGCTTGGTTTCCACATTAACAAGTATGATGATAGAGATTTAAGAGGAGCTCCATCACTTGGCTCACCACAGGAGGGATTTGTAGTTAACCAAAGCATTAACTCTGTCTCTCTGCCTCTCTCCCGCACTAATTCGCAACATCCCTCTCTCTCTGCTTCCCTCACTGTTTTTTTTTGTTTCTGTACACCCATCCCTGTCTCTCCATTTTGCTACCTCCCTCCTTTACTTTGCTTTCCTCTCTCCCTCTGCTTCCCTCATTCTTTCTCATTCTCTCTCTCTCTCTACTTCCCTCCCTCCACCTCTTCTCTCTGCTTTTCTTCCCCCCTCCACCCCGTATTCGGAGCATTTTCTGCTTTATTATAGATTTCTATCAGCTTCAGTCAGTTGCTCTTGGGATCTACAGTAGACAACTGCAATCCACAAGAGTTACCTACGGTATGGTAATGTAATGGTTAAATTACTGGATTTGTGTCCAGAGACATAAATTCCAACCTTAATTTCACAATTTAAACTCAAGTAATTAAATAAATTTGAAAGTTAGAGCTAGTGACCATCTGACTACTAGATTGCTGTGTAAGATCATTTCTTTTCCTGTCATTTCCCATGCTAGCCTACATGTAAATGGCCATGCAGCAACGTGACGAACTCCTAATTGCCTATTCAGTTTGCAGAAAATTACGGACGCACAATAAACCTCAGCCTTGGTAGTAACGTCCCCATCAGCTGGAACAAAAAAGTACCTACATTACCTAACTTGTGCTGGGAAGAATCAAATGAGGACTTTCCTCCCCTCAGTTACATTGCTGGGGAATTCAAAGTCACCCACGAGCTCAATGCTGCTGCACACTGCCAAACAACTTGGTTGTTAATATGCAGAGGTTTCCAAAACCCACACAAAAGGAGAAAGGGAACTAAGTGTCTGAGATTCCCTGACCCTCTGCTGCAAGCCAAAGTACCACCGTTCTCTGAAATCTGCTGATGTACTAAAGGATCCCATCACTCGGTTCCTCTTTGCAACAACACTGTGACAACTTGCTCACTTCTGGAAAGCACGATAGGGCAATTAAAACAAATCCTTTCACGCCATCTAAAAAGCTTTCTTTCCCCCAGGAAGTTAATCTGATCAACCATTCTAGCATTTATGCGCATTTCATTCCAAATTCGTAAATTAAGCCAACTTTATTTTTTATATAAGCAACACACATAAAAGTTGCTGGTGAACGCAGCAGGCCAGGTAGCATCTCTAGGAAGAGGCGCAGTCGACGTTTCAGGCCGAGACCCTTCGTCAGGACTCTGGGCCTGAAACATCAACTGCACCTCTTCCTAGAGATGCTGCCTGGCCTGCTAGTCCTGACGAATCCAGTGAGGACAAATACCATGGGCAGTGTTGAGGGAGTGCAGAAGTGTTGGAGATATCATCCTCTCATGAGGCCTCTGATGGACATTAAAGTTCCCATCACATTGTTTCAAAGTAGAACAAGAACAAGAGTGCAATAAGATGGACTCCTGGCCTCACAATCTACCTCGTTATGATCTTGCACTTCATTTGCTTATCTGCATTGCAATTATTCGGTAGCCTTTACTCTTCATTCTGCGTTGTTTTTGTTTTATCTAGCTCAGTGCATTGTGTAATGCTATGCCTTTTTAAACAGAGATACAGAACTTCTGACCCAGTGAGCCTTGTCACCCAATTACACCCATGTGAGCAAGTAACCTGCTAACTTGCAGGTCTTTGGAATGTGGGATGAAACTGGAGCACCCAGAAGAAACCCACATGAAATGTATAAATTCCTTACAAAAGCAATGGAATTAAACCCATGTCACCGGTAAGATACCGGTGCCAGCTAAGGTACCGGTGACCCATGTTTCCATCCAGGGGGTCAGTGTGGACATGGTGGAGGATTACAAATACCTGGGGATACGAACTGACAATAAACTGGACTGGTCTAAGAACACTGAGGCTGTCTACAAGAAGGGTCAGAGCCGTCTCTATTTCCTGAGGAGACTGAGGTCCTTTAACATCTGCCAGACGATGCTGAGGATGTTCTACGAGTCTGTGGTGGCCAGTGCTATCATGTTTGCTGTTGTGTGCTGGGGCAGCAGGCTGAGGGTAGCAGACACCAACAGAATCAACAAACTCACTCGTAAGGCTAGTGGTGTTGTGGGGATGGAACTGGACTCTCTGACGGTGGTGTCTGAAAAGAGGATGCTGTCCAAGTTGCATGCCATCTTGGACAATGTCTCCCATCCACTACATAATGTACTGGGTGGGCACAGGAGTACATTCAGCCAGAGACTCATCCCACCGAGATGCAACACTGAGCGTCATAGGAAGTCATTCCTGCCTGTGGCCATCAAACTTTACAACTCCTCCCTTGGAGGGTCAGACACCCTGAGCCAATAGGCTGATCCTGAACTTATTTCATAATTTACTGGCATAATTTACATAGTACTATTTAACTATTTATGGTTCTATTACTATTTATTATTTATGGTGCAACTGTAACGAAAACCAATTTCCCCCGGGATCAATAAAGTACGACTATGACTATGACTATGACTATCACAGTTTCAAAAAGCTTATAGAAGTGTCTCGGGCAGTTCCCTTTTGCGAGCCACCTGAATTCTGTGTGCAACAGCAAGCATGCAAACTGTTCATTATTCTCAATACAAGGTTCTCAAAATAGTCGAGAATTGAGAGCATGGGACTTGTATCTATTTACAAAGGAGGTAACAGTATTTAATAATTTGTGCAGTCGATCAATTAGGGGTTTTGTTACAAGATATTGTCTGAAAATTTCACAGTGAATGATAATTATATCAGGTACAGCTTTCTTTCAAGAAAGTAATAGCCCCACAGTGTATACTGTCATTGATAGTGCCATGTCTGTTCACAAGCAAGAATGCTGGTGAGTAGAATGTCCTTCTCTTTGAAAAATTGCTCAACAAAGCAAAATCTTGATTTCTTCCTTTGCATATTTTTCTAGTCCCCTTGCATTACGAATTATGCTTTCATCTTATATGAAGCAAACATAAACAAGAAGCAAAGGTTTATTGACGGACAAAGTTGACATCCAACCACCGAGCAAATTCTGTTGTCCTAAGTATGTTACACACTGTGACTTACACATTCTGACATTTCATTTATTTGTCTTTGAGCAGAGTTGTCACTGAGGAATCACTTTAAACACTTAGTCTGGCGATTTATGCAAAACTACTCAGAACCTCCCTTACTGCTGGCAGAATCAGTTCTCCAATTTTATGAGACTTTCCAGATGTAGCAATGAGCAATGAAATGTTGTATGCAGCATGCAAACCATCTCTGTTTTGCTGTGAAGTGCTGGAAAACATGTTCTGAAGTGTTTTCCCCATCTGAAAGTTTTCACAAAGTGAATGAAAATAAGTCACGTTCTTGTTTGCTTTATCAGAGGGTATTCTCTTCAAATGTTCAAAGAGTCTGTATGGTTTCACTGCCTCATTTGGTAAAAAAAACACAAACTCACATAACAGATAGATCGGCTGCTGTTGTTTCCTTGGTGTTAGTATGAATCCACATTTCAGATACTCAACACAGTACTTCTTTTTCACCTGGTCTGCCGCAGCCATTTTCGTTATGGATTATCAATCACGGTCAATCGCTTATTATTTACGTCTAACTCAAGCACCACAATCAATAAAGGGGATAGTTATGACATCATAATAGGTCAGGCAAAACTTGACTTTCTGCCTGAAGGTACATAAAAGTGGGGTAGGGATATCTCAGTTGAGCCACGTGCTAGAGAAATGCAGTCAAGACCACACAAAAGGGGAAATTCTGAACTTTACCCCATTGAATACCATACCCTAATCCATAGGGATTGTGTCACTGTGTGATTTGAGTATAGGAATCACACTAGCCAAAATTGTACTACAGTAGTGAACACAATAATGCAAGGGCTGAGCCCAGAAATAACATGATTTCTTGAGTCCAGATTTCCATATGCCAAGTTCAGAAACGTCACATTGCTTTTCAACTATAACTAGTTTTGAGCAAAGTCAAAGAGAACGGTGGGTTAGAAGAGATGAGGTGGATCAAATGCCTATAATAAATCATTCATTTCTTAAATTAATCCTGCAACCCCCTCCTTGCTCTGTGCACCCCCCTCACCAGCCCACTTAGAAACTCCCACCACCCCCAGGGGGCGCTATCACCCACTTTGGGAACCACTGGTTTTAAACACTATGCGTTGTCCTGCATACTCTAAAAACTGTGTGCAAAAGAGGCTTTTCACTGCATCTTGGTACATGTGACAATAATACAAATAAGACTGCTCTTCATTTAAGATCAGTTAAAGTGCTTACTACTTCATTGCTGTTGGTGGGAGCTTGCTGACTTGTTGCAGTACCTCCTACACTGCAGCACTGAATTCACTGGAAAAGTACTGTAAAATGCTTTATCATGCCCTTGAATGGCTTTGAAGAAGACAACATGAATGCCAAGTCTGCCTTTCACTCCGAGTTAAGCAGTTTGAATAGTGCTGAGCTATCCCAAACCAAGCTTCGGACTCATAATAGGCAGAAGAAGAAAGAACCTCGATGTAGCATTCCTTCCCCATGCAGTCACCCACTTATTACCATGGCACCTTTGAATTCCCCATCTCAGGACACCCTAATACCAGCTCATCCCAATACTCATTAATCCTGCCTCATGTCAGCTCATGTTCTCACAGGTGCAAAAAAAGAAAGCCTCCTGTACAGTATTAGAGGCAGACGAGGGGAAGAGATTTATCAATGAAATTTGTAGAGCAGAGCTGGTGGGCTCCAATCCATATAGCACTGCATTCAGTGATTTAACACAGGCAATTCTGCAGATGCCGGAAACCCAGAGTAAGGCACACAACATGTTCCCCCACCCCTCACCTGGCTTCACCTATCACCTGCCACTTGTACTCCTTCCCCTCCCGCCACTGATGAAGTGACTCTGCCCAAAACACTGACTATCTATTCCTCTCTCTGTATCTGCTACCTGACCTGCTGAGTTCCTCCAGCATTTTGTGTGTGTTCCACTGCATTCAATGACCAACTTATCAGCAAACAAGATATTGTCACAAGGTTGCAGGATCGAGACCCACTCTCGAGACTTGAGCGCAAAGATCTAACAGACACCCAGCACAATGAATGCGCGACGAAAGATTAGCTCTATTTGTCACATGTACATCGAAACATTGGACATACAGTGAAATGCGTTGTTTGCGTCAAATCAAATCACTGAGGCATCCGTTAGTCTTGCGAGACCATGGATCTGCGCCTGGAAAGTCTTCACTCTCCAGGGCGCAGGCCTGGGCAAGATTGTATGGAAGACCAGCAGTTGCCCATGCTGCAAGTCTCCCCTCTCCACGACACCGATGTTGTCCAAGGGAAGGGCATTAGGACCCATACAGCTTGGCACCGGTGTCGTCGCAGAGCAATGTGCGGTTAAGTGCCTTGCTCAAGGACACAACACGTTGCCTCGGCTGGGGCTCGAACTCACGACCTTCAGGTCACTAGTCCAATGCCTTAACCACTTGGCCACATGCCCAATCAATGAGGATTGTTCTGAGATTGCAAGTGTCACTGCGTTTCCACAGCCAACGTAGCATGCTTGCAACTTATTAAACCTAACACGTACGCCTTTGAAATGTGGGAGGAAACCGGAGCACCCAGGGGAAATCCACACAGTCATGGGGAGAACATATAAACTCCTTACAGATTACAGTGGGAACTGAACCCGCTTTAAAGTAATTGCGCTAACCACTATGCTACTGTACCAGGATGCTGCAGTCTTGGAGGTACCTTCTTCTTGAGTGTGACATTAAAATGGAGTATGTAAAAACTCCCCTCGATCTTAAAGTTCAGAATCCGAGTCAGGTTTAATATCACCGGCATATGGCACGAAATTTGTTGTTTTGTCGCAGCAGTGCATTGCAATACATAAAAACTGTAAATTACAAAAAGTATACATAAGAAAAGAAAATTTAATAAGTACTGTACTGCAAAGAGAAAGGGGAAAAATACCGAGGTAATGTTTATGGGATCATTGTCCATTCAAAAATCTGATGGCAGAGGGGAAGAAGCTGATCCTGAAATGTTAAGTGTGTGTCTTCAGGCTCCTGTACCACCTCCTTGATGAGAAGAGGGCATGTCCTGGATGATGGGGGGTCCTTAATGATGGCATCACCTTTTGAAGGTGTCCTCGATGCCCGGGAGGTGAGTGCTCATGATGGAGCTGGCTGAGGTTTCTATTTTCTGCAGCGTTTTGCCACGTGCAGTCACCCCTCCATACCAGACTGTGATGCAACCAGTTAAAGTGCTCTCCACGGTACATCTATAGAACTCTACGAGTGTCTTTGGTGACATACTAGTCCTTTTCAGGGCGGTTAGTCCACCTTTGGTCCCCACCTGGCACTCAGCTCTCACCTGTGGCTCCCCGTAGCTGTTTGCATGTGACAGCGGCCACACCCCAGGCAACGGCTTCGACAAGCCGGCTAAACCAGGTGAGGGTAGCCGACGGGTCTCAAACCCTCGGTGAGATAGGGAGTTGTCTATCCCAGCATGTGAAGACAGACTCCGGCGGGTTGAGCGGACGAGACCAATGGAAGGTCCAACGGTCAAGAAGGCGGTCTCTGCAAGCGTCGTGGAACATGTAGAGCAGGACAAGACACAGAAGACGTCCTGGTCATCCACTGCGCCTAGTCCCATCTCCAGCCATCTAGACTCTGTCTTGCCACTGGATCCAGATGGGAATTGGGAAGAGAGAGTGAGGCTGACGCTGCGTAACTCTCCCTCACTTATATCCAAATTACGCGCTAGTCTCAACACCATCATAATGGTGTCAAGGTCCTCATCGACGTCAATGATGGACGAACAACATACTAGTTCTCCTCCAACTCCTAATAAAATATAGCCGCTGTCGTGTCTTTTCTGTAATTGAATCGATATACCGGGCCCAGGATACATCCCCAAAGATGTTAACACTGAGGAACTTGAAACTGTTCACCTTTTCCACTTCTGATCCCTCCATGAGGTTTGGCGTGTGTTCCCTTGACTTCCCTTTCCTGAAGTCGGCAATTGATTCCATCGTCTTACAGACGTCAGGTGCAAGGTTGCTGCAGTAACACCACTCAACAAGCTGATCTATCTCGCGCTTGTACGCATCCTGTTGCCATCTGAAATTCTGCCACCAATAGCTGCAACACTGGCAAATTTATTGACGTTTGAGCTGATCCTAGCCACACAGTCATGGGTGTAGAGAGAGTGGAGCAATGGACCAAGCACACATCGAGTTGAGGCAGGGTTTTTGACTGTCAATGAGGAGGAGATGTTGATCGCCGTCCCTCAATCAACTTTGTTGGGTTAGCCTTTAAACTCACACTAAGTTTTCTGCATGCAAATTTACTACTGCGGTTCTTAGACTAAAATAGTGACTTGAAGGCATTGACGTTTGTAATTGATGCAGAGTCTTTCTGTTATGCTTTCTGAACCGAGCATGCTACGTGTGGGGCGGGGGGGGCTCATATCGATATGAATTACAGAACCTGCCACAAAACCCACACAACAACCTGCATCTTCCACCATTTGAGGGCAGACACGTGACTTGGTGCTAATTTTAGAAGCGGTTGCTCCCTCCAGCTTTCTGGTACAGTTTACACATCTGCGCAAAGAAGCAGGCGGCTGGCAAAAACATCAAGCCAACCAGTGAATTGGGCGTCTGAAATAAAAGCAGAAAATGCTGGAAATAGCCGGCAGGTCAGGCCTTGACCTGCTGAGTGTGACCAGTATTCTCAGTTTTAATTTAAGCAGTGAAATTGTCACTGGAGTCACAGAATAGGAAGCACGAGGAACTCCATACAGTGAAACATCTCATAATCCAGGATTAAAGGGCTTCCAGTACAGTCCCAGTCCCAGGGAGAGAAGAGTGGGGTCATGAAACATAGAAAATAGGTGCAGGAGTAGGCCATTCTGCCCTTCGAGCCTGCACCACCATTCAGTATGATCATCGCTGATCATCCAACTCAGAACCCTGACCAGCCTTCCCTCCATACCCCCTGATCCCTTTAGCCACAAGGGCCATATCTAACTCCCTCTTAAATATAGCCAATGAACTGGCCTCAACTGTTTCCTGTGGCAGAGGATTCCACAGACGTTTTTCCTAATCTCGGTCCTAAAAGGCTTCCCCTTTATCCTCAAACTGTGACCCCTCGTTCTGGACTTCCCCAACATCGGGAACAATCATCCTGCATCTAGCCTGTCCAATCCCTTTAGGATTTTATACGTTTCAATAAGATCCCCCCTCAACCTTCTAAATTCCAACGAATAAAAGCCTAGTCGATCCAGTCTTTCATCATATGAAAGTCCTGCCAACCCAGGAATTAATCTGGTGAATGCGTTAAATCCTTACAGAACAGGAAGGAGGATGGAATTTTTGTTTTTCATTTATTCAGTTTTGGTTACAGAGACATTGCTACCAAGGCCATTATTTATTGCCTATTCCTAATTGTCATTGAGAAATTAGTGGTGAACTATTCCCTTCAACCACTGTAACTCACTTTCTACTTTAACAAAGTAGAAAGTGAAAGTAGAAAGAAAAATAAACTTTATTCATAGCAAAAAGTACTTACAAGAATAAACCACTCAATGAATGTTTTAAGTAGAACTTCATTGCATTCCTTAAAACCGGCAGGACTGCTGCACCCATTTTTACAAAGCATTTACGACAGAACTGCAAATCATTAACAGAAGAAATTCTGCAGATGCTGGAAGCAAGAGTACTACACACAAAATGCTGGAGGAACTCAGCAAGTCAGGCAACGTCTATGGAGAGGAATAAGCAGTCAGTATTTCAGGCTGAGATTCTTCATCAGGACTGGAAAGGAAATAGAAGCCCGTACATGTTACTATAGAACTGTGTGGCTTGCCAGGCAGTTTCAGAGGCTAGATAAGAGCCAACGTCATTGCTTCAGGTCTGAAGTCACAATCAGGCCACACACTGAGCAAAAACGGCAGATTTCCTTCCCTAAAGCGCGGCAGTGAACTGCATTTTTATTTAATAGTAATGATCAAGTGACAATTTTGTGGTTTCTGCTACTGAACTTTTTTTCTCCCAAAAGAACACTAACTGAAGTTAAATGCCACGGAGACATTTGAACACATGACTCTGGATTTGAGGGTCAGCTGTGACGTACTGGATAGCATTCTCGCCCTGTCACCAGATTGTGGGTTCAACTCCTATTTCGGAGGGCTACATACGAAGTACTATACCTCCAGTGCAGTACTGAGGCAGAAGTGCCTTTCTGGGGAGAAGGCGTGAGGGTACAGAATTCCAAAGAGTTACAACCCTTTGGCTGAATAAATTTCCTCTCCCCTCTGTCCTGATTGGTCAGACTTTTTCTAAAATGGCAAACCATGGCTCCAAGCACCCCGGGAAACATCAGCTCCGTATCTACAGTATCAAACGGCGCAAGTTTCAATGAGATCCCATCTCATTCCCAACAAGTGAAACTTTGGCTCTTCAGGATCAAAATCAGATTTACTATCACTGACATATGTCATGAAATTCGTTGTTTTGCAGCAGCAATACATAAATACACTATAAATTACAATAAGAAATACATATTAAAACATTAAGTAGTGAAAAAAGTGAGCAAAAATAGTGAGGTAGCGTTCATCAGTTCTTTGTCCACTCAGAAATCTGATGGCAGAGGGGAAGAAGCTGTTCCGAAAACATTGAGTGTGTGTCTTCAGGCTCCTGTACCTCCTCCCTGATGATAGTGTTGGATTTTGGTGTTTTAATCCAAGTTTTTTTTTCCAGAAGTTAGGAATGAGGAACAAAACCTGTTGCTTCACAATCGTTTTATTAAGAGTTGATAGAACAGAAGGAAACTGAATGGACACAGACAGGGAAAGTTAATACTAAAGATGATGCCCAGCACAAAACAGCTATTCTTTTAATACTGCAGAGATAAGAAAAGTTCCATTCAAACCCATAGATAAAAATGTTTATTCACTTAATCCAGAACAAGGCAGCTTCCTGAGCTTTTGGAAGCATGTTAAACTGTTATGCATATAAAGACTACTTAAAATACAAGCAGGTAATTAATTCTTAAACTACAAAGAAAATAATAATTAAACAATCTAATCCTAGAATTAAACAGTCAGATCCAACAGTAGTATTAAGAAGAGGCGGCAATGTCAATGTAAGGCAGGATCTCTGTACTTCTGCATTCAAGAAAAGTTTAACAGCATTAAATAATTAAGGGTTACATAGTGTATGGAAAAAGCTGTAACTGCTTCGCTGGAGGAAACTGCTTCTACTTTCAGTGTGTGTCTTCAGTCTCCTGTACCTCTTCTCTGATGACAGTAAGAAGAGCGTGTCCTGGGTGGTGAGGGCCCTTAATGATAGATGCTGCCTTCTTGCGGCATTGTTTTTTTAAAAGATGTTCTTGTGGTGGGGCTGGCTGAGTTTGGGACCCTCTGCAGCTTTTTCTGATCCTGTGCAGAGACCCCTCCATACCAGACAGTGATGCAACCAGTGAGAAGAGGGTCTTGTACTTAAACCTTCTTGTAATGTGCCTTTCTAATTGTTCAGAATATGTAATCTTTCAGAGATTTGCGTATGACATTCAGTCCCCTATAACACAAACACCCGTCCATCTTTTACCATTTAAAAACTTATGCTAATTATCAAAGTAGGCATAAAAATGAACCCACAGCCCATTTTAATGTACCATTAGCCATCAGGATGCTCATTACCACAATTCAGATTGTGATCAGAAGGAATTCTGGTAACATCGATCCTCATCCCCACACAGGAGCCAGATGTGAAGGGTTAACACCGGATTTGGGAGGTCTGTGTGTACGTGCATGGGTGGGAAGGAAGGAACAGGGCTTGTTTTGTAACTGGTTATGTCCTGTGTTGTTCTGCTGAGCATTGTGGGCGTGGGGAATTGAAACCCGGCTCCAGGGGCAGCCTGGATTGCACTGCTTGCTAATAAAAATGACGCACTTGTTTTGATGTACACATGATAAATAAATATGAGGCTTTCTTGACAACAGGTTCCATAGCAGAGTCTTTTACCAAACACTGTATCCCTAATGGGAAGCACAATGCCTGCCTGACAGATTGTGGACATTTGATTACAAGGGTACAACGTGTAGAATTAGCTATCTGGCCCTTGGAGCCTGCTCATCATGAAGATTCATGACTGACCTTCTACCTTATTGCCATATTTCTAAATTGTGCCCACATCCCTTGATTTCCTTGATGTCCAGCAATATATCGATCTGCATTTTCAATGAATTCAATGACAAAGTCGCCATAGCCCCACAGGAGAGAGAATTCCCAAACATCACATCTCCATCCTCTGAGTGAAAAGATATCCATTATTCTGTGCCCAGTGGTCTTAAAGGAAATACCTACCCTGCAGTAGGCACGACAAGCCTTCACTATCATTAGTACACTATAGAGTCATGGTGCAGGATAGTAAAAGCAATACCTGTTCACTATTAAACAAAACAATGAAGACAACCATCTCTCTCTGAAAGTGAAAAGATGGCCATGATACATACTGTGAGCTTTGTATAAACCTATATGAAGGCTTTGAAGGCATTACATCATAAGACACAGGAGCAGAATTAGGCCATTCAGCCCATCGAGTCTGCTCCACCATTTCATCATGGCTGATTTATTATCCCACACAACCCCAGTCTCCTGCTTTCTCCCTGTGATGTTTGATGCCCTTGCAAATCAAAACCCATCAAATCTGCTTTAAACATACCCTATGATTTGGCCTCCACAGCCCATCGATGGCAATGACAGATTCACCACCATCCAGCTAAAGCAATTCTTCCTCATCTCTGTTATAAAGGGACATTCTGTGGCTATGCCCTCTGGTCCTAGTACTCATCCACAATAGGAAACATCCGCTCCATGTCCACTATATCTAGGTCTCTCGAAGTACACTCAGTATCACTCACCCAACCATTCAACAGGAGCTGTAGGTCTCTGTTCAGGTTCATGTTGGACAATGTCTTAATGAGCACGTTCACTCCATGAATTCCTGAATAATTCCTGATCTGATCAGTGCTGAACTCTAGAGCTCCAGTCTAAGGAATCTATCGCGCAACAAACGTATAACCAACTGGGTGAATCGTCTTTGAACTGTAACTATAGTTAGTATTCCTACCTTAGTCAATGAGACCAAAAGTATACCAAATATCAGATGTGGTCTCACAAAGGTGCTGTACATTTCCAAAAATCCTCCTTACGTAAATCCACTTGTACCAAAGCCTAACACATTGTTAACCTTAATAATCGCTTGGTACACCTGCATGTTGGTTTTCGTAGATCAAGTTTACACAATCTCTCACAGTTTATCTAATACTCTACTGTTCAGAAAAAAAAAATCAGGATTATTATCACTGACATTTATCATGAAATTTGTTGTTTTATGGCAGCTGTAGAATGAAATACTGTACATAAAAATGACGATACATCAGAAAGCCAACAGCAGAGAGGAAGAAGCAGTTTGTAAAATGTTCAGTGTGGGGTTTCAGGCTCACTGACAGTGGTCATCAAGAGGACCTCTCGTGAATGGTGAGGGGGCATCCTTTAATGATGGATGCCACCTTCCTGAGGCATCACCTAGTGAAGATATCCTTAATGACATGGAGGCATGTGCCCACAATGAAGCTGGCCGAATTTACAAACCTCTGCAGCTTTTCCCAATCCTGTGCATTGGCACCTCTACACCAGACAGCGATTCAACCTGCTGGAAAGCTCTCCACCACGCATCCATAGGAATTTTGCTGGAGTCTTTGGTGACATACCAAGTATCCTCAAACCCCTAATGAAATAAAGCTGCTGGTGTGCCTTCTTCATAATCGTAACAATATATTTGGCCCAGGATAGATCTTCACTAACGTTGACATCCAGGAATTTAAAGCTGTTCACCCTTTCCACTGTGATCTCTCAATGAGAGCCAATGTATGTGCTTCTAATTTCCTCTTCCTTAAGTCCAAGATCAATTCTTTGGTCTTACTGATAAGACTGCAAGGTTGTGATGTCACTTAGCCAGCCAATCTACTTCACTCCCGTACGCCTCCATGTCACCATCTGAGGTTCTACCAACCACAACCTATTCTAGCTGCTACCATCTGGGAAGTGGTACCACAACATAAAAGCCAGAACCAACAGGCTCCAGGTCAGCTTCTTCCACCAGGCCATCAGACTGATCAACTCGCACTGATTTGAGTGTACTCTATGTTACACTGACTGTCCTATTTATTATAAATCATTATAAATTATTATTTATAATAAATAGTATAAATACATTGCACATTTAGATGGAGACATAACGTAAAGATTTTTACTCCTCGTGTATGTGAAGGATGTAAGAAGTCAATTCAATTCAATTCAAATATAATCATTGATGAATTTACAGATGGTGTTTGCGCTGTGCCTACCCCACACAGTCATGAGTGTAGGGAGAGCAGATTAGTGAGCTAAGCTCTCACTCTTGCCTGTGTTGACCGTCAGTGAGGAGGAGACATTAGTGCCAATCCGCACTGACTAAACAGTGGATGACCTCTCAGTTTTCCACATTATATTTTATGTCATATTTCATAAATTCTATTGTATTTCTTTATTTTCCTGTAAATACCTTCAGGAAAAGGAATCTTAGATTATGAAAACACGTAATCCCCTTTTATTGTCATTTAGTGATGCATGCATTAAGAAATGATACATTATTTCCTCCAGTGTGATCTCACAAAACACAGGACAGACCAAGACTGAAAAAACTGACAAAACCACATAATTATACATATAGTTACAAACAGTGTAACAATACCATAACTTGATGAAGAAAGTCCGTGAGCACAGTAAAGTTCAAAGTTTCTCAAATGCCCCACATCTCACGCAGACGGGAGAAGGAAGAAAAACTCTCCCTGCCATGCCGACCACAATCCGACTCTGAGTCATCCAAAAACTTCGAGCTCCGATCAGCTCTCCGACACCGAGTACTGAGCAGCATCTCTGCCGAACGATTCGACCTCCTTCTTGGTCGCCAAAAGCAGGCAAGGCCGGCGATTTTGAGGCCTACCCTCCGAAAGATTCCCAACAACACAGTAACGACAACAGCGGACGGGCGTTTCAGAAATTTCTCCAGATGTTCCTCTGTGCTTTCACGTCCATCCTCCATCAAATCAGAATTGTCCATGGCCCCTATTTAACGGATACGATATCATTTTTCACCGGACAGCTGCGCACGCACAACGCACTGCCATCTCCTCCTCCTACTGAATCTTATGGTAGTATATGGTGACTTATATGCTCTTATTGTCACTTTATTGGATACGCCTGCTCATTAATGCAAATATCTAATCAGCCAATCACGATGCAGCAACTGAATGCATAGAAACGCACCGACATGGTCAAGAGGTTCAATTGTTGTTCCGACCAAAACATCGGAATGGGGAAGAAATGTGATCAAAGTGACTTTGGTTCAAACTGACAGGAAGGCAGCTGGAACTCATGGTAGCCATGGTACAATCGTGGAGTGTAGCAGAGCATCTTTCGATGCACAACACATTGAACCTTGAAGTGGATGAGCTACTGCACCAGAAGATCACACCGGGTTCCACTCCTGTACCTAGTAAAGTAGCCACTGAGTGTATAAGTACTTTTTATAATAAATTAACTTTGTTTTCACCAACTAATTCAGCTTGTCCCCATCTCCTGGAAGCCAAAAATCACTGTTCAACAAATACCCTACTATCCTGACATTGATGATTCAAGTGCCTCAGGAGAAAATATTCAGACAGGTGATTAATCCTGGACATCAAGGTTAACGTTAGACCTTCCCAAAGAAATCAGGCACAGAACAAGCCACAACAACTTAGGCTTGAAACTTTTCACTATAAGCCTATTCTATCATCAGCATGGGAAGCCTGGGCTTGGTCCGTGCCTCAGATCAGTTCACCTCACCTCGTGCAACAACAAAACAGAATAAAATTTCAGCTAATTCAGAAGACAGAATTCATGGAAATCAAGGCTCTCAGGTGGCTGTGGATCTGAATGTTAAGAAGATACTAATGGCAGAGTTGCAATGGAAAATACCAAAATCACAGAATTGTGGTGTTACTTTTGAATGTTATCAGATTTTCTTCCTGATCTTTGCTTTCCAAAAAAATCTCCCCTAGCCCCACCACGTGCCCGGAGTTTGAGGTCCCATCGTTGGCTAGTCCAGGAAGATGAGTCTGAAGGTCAATCAGAAGTCCAGAAGTTAAAGGCTGAAGCCTGGAAACTGGAGTCCTATCCTAGAGAAGGATGGGTGTGTGGGGTGTGTTTTGTCTGTGTGTGGGTGTGGGTGTGGGTGTGGGTGTCTGTCTGTCAGGGAGGGGGGTGCTGGAGAAAAGGTTGAAAGGGAAGAAGGGGCTTGTTTTCCTGCTGTCGTTTTGTTGTTTGTTTTGATGTGCCCCGTGTTGTTCTGCTGAGCATAGTGGGTATGTTATGTGGCAAAACTTGCGGACTGCCCTCAGCACATCCCTAGATTGTGCTGGTTGTTAACATAAATGACACATTTTACTGTATGTGTCAATATACATGTGATAAATGAATCTGAATCTGAACCTCCAAAACATTCCTCCTTTAAAACTTCCAAAGGTATACCTATAAATCTCGGGGTGTAACTGCGTTAATATAAAGCCACACTCTTCGGAAAGCTGTAAAAACCAGTTGAAAGGGAACTCCTACGGTGAATTTGAGGTAGTGACATCATCTAGACCAGCAGAGCGGAAAAAATAGCTTTGGTGAAGCAGAACCAGATGGAAATGGAGATACAGTTGTTAATCAGGTTGTTTCGAACATTCATATTTAACAAGATGACTCATGGTATTGGGTGTAGCAACTCCATCTCCGTACATCTTACACATGCACCCACACTCTAACATCAGCTTCCTGAAGACAATCAAACACTGATTCTGGTTGGCGGTGAAACTTCTCCCTACCCACCCTCCTCTAAAACAACCCCATGTGGCTATCGCCCATCTCTTCTGAGGTGTATTTAATATTTCAGTCATATTTGAGTAATATTGTAAATATATTGCTAGATTAAGTATTCTTTTGTTTACATAATTCATTACAGGTTATATGCAGTAAGTACGTAAATGGCATGCGTCGTTATGCCACCGAGACATATTTGCATGCTTCACTAAAGGTAAGAAACGAAGCATACAAGTTCTCCCGGGCCCCCGTGTTTTTTCACTTCGCTTAATTTATGGGGTTACAGGACATAACATCTTCGACCTAGCTCAATCCTTGGGCAAAGTTAGGTAACAAATAACCAGTTCTTTGACGGGACGAGGCTGAATTGAGTCGGATACTGCTGGTCATTTAAGCATGAACTTTCTAATTCAACTGGAGAGCACCCGAGTACATCTATTTCCTCCATAAGTCATGAGGAAGCAGAGAAACGAATTCCAGAGACCCAGGAACTGAATTGAGGGCTTTCTTCACTGCCTTCGTTAGAAAAGTACTCAAATTATATGGAGGTGAATCAGAAAATTATCAGACCAAAAGGAGGCCATTTGGCTCAATATGGAATCATCACTGGGTCCATATTCAGAGCAAGTGTTGGGAAATTATGTTGAAATTGTATAATATGTTCGTGAGGTCTGCTCTGGAGTATGGTGTGCACTTCTGGTCCCCTAGCTACAGGAAAGCGACCAACAGAACTGAAAGAGTTCAGAGAAAATTTACAATGATGTAGCAGGACACAAGTTGTAGGGGGAAAGTTGCACAGGTTAGGACTTTATTCTCTAGAGTGTAAGAGAATAAAATGGAAATTTGATAAAGATATACAAAATTATGAGGGCTAAAGGTTGGGTAAATGCAAGCAGGCTTTTTCCACTGAGGTTGGCTGAGACAAGAAGAGGTCATTGGTTAAGGGTGAAAGATGAAATATTTAAGGTGAACGTGGGGGAGAAGATCTTCACTCTGATAGCGATGAGCATGTAGAATAAGCTGCCAGCAAAGTGGTGGATGCAGGTTCAACTGCAACATTTAAGAGACGTTTGGATAAATACATGGATGGAATGTGTATGGAGAATTATTACTTGGGTACAGATCAATGGGACAGTCAGAATAACAGTTCAGAATGGACCAATTGGGTCAAAAAGTGTGTTTCTCTGCTGTAGTGCTCCAGGACTCCATGTTCTACGTATAAATTAAAGCAGAGGTTAATAGGTTCCTGACTACTCGGGGTGTCAAAGATTACGAGGACAGGGAAGGAGAATGGGGTTGAGAGAGATAATTAATCAATCATGATGGAATGATAGAGCAAACCCAATGGGCTAAATGGCTCCAATGCCTTAAGGTTCCTGCTTCCAGAAAAATAATGTTCCAGCCCAAACATGCTTTCCAACTCTGAATGTAAGGCTAATTAAGGGCTCATCTGGATACTTTTGAAATGCACTGTAACGTCTACTATCCTTTGGACAAAAACATTTTTCCGCAGCTCCTCTGCAAACAATTTCCTGAAATTCCTTCCCTTCCAGTTGATGAACTTTCAGGCAGGAGTACAAGGCCTACCCATTCCCTATTCCAAGCCTCTTGTTTTAATTAAGTTTTGAATCGGCCTCCTCCAGGTCTAAAGAAAACATTTCTAGCTGAGCTAACTTTCCCTTCTAACCAAAAATTTTCCAGAATTGGCACAAGAGATCCTGTAGATGCTGGAATTCTAGAGTTACACACACAAAATGCTGGATGAACCCAGCAGATCAGGCAGCATCTATGCAGCAGAATAAACAATCAAAGTCTTGGGTTCTCTACCTTCTCAAGGGTCATCTCTTCCTTTCTATAAAGAGAGATGTTTCTTAAACACCCCTTGGACTGCTGAAAGAAAGGAGCGATAGAAGGGAAGGAGAACAAGACTGGAAGTACCTTCCATCTCAGATCCCATGTTCTCACCTTGGCCTCAATTTCCCCCAAGAGATTTCAATTCTTTGGAAGGTGATGAGATTGAGTTTATTCCACCTCTCGGGTTCATTTCTTTCGATTTCCCCCAATATTGATTGATTTATTCAAGTTGAGCACCCAGTAACCCCCGACTTAACCCTAGCCTAATCACTTGACCATTTATAATGACCAATTACCCTACCAACTGGTATGTCTTTGGACTGTGGGAGGAAACTGGAGCACCCGGAGGAAACCCACGTGGTCACGGGGAGAACACACAAATTCCTTAAGGACAGCGGCAGAAAGTGAACCAGGGTCACTGGCACTGTAAAGAATTGTGCTAACCGCTACGCGATCGTGCCACCCCTGATTTTTGCCTGCTGAGGCGCAAGATGTTAGAGAAATTTCCCAACGGGAGGAAACTCCCTACCCTCCCAGCTCCCTCTCAGCAGGTAAATGCACTGAGTAGTAGAAGTACAGGCTCAGCCTTCTCTGAGAATCATCAACTTTGATATGGTGGAGAGAGCTGTGAGTTCCTGAGATCCCAAGAGAAATGCCGCCTGGAGCTTAGCTCCTGGTGGGGGTCACCCACGGCAGTAAGCTCGGAGGGGAGGCCCCAGACAAGGAGTGATCCAACCAAAACCTCAACGGTGGAGCCGGCAGAAGATGGTGACGCATCACGACAGCAGTGAAGGTGCAGCAAGGCTGCAGCAGTGTAGAACCCCAGTCGTCTTGCACGCCACGCCACTGGACCCTGGCCCCGACTCCGATTTGTCAAGGACCGTCAGGCGGCTGTCCTGGCATCAGCTTTCCCACGCTAAACAAAATCACGCACAGGCATTCCCCATTGAGCGATTAACCCTTTGGGTGAACGTCACACTCAACACGAGTGATTGCACAAGAACAGGCTCATTACTGAGGTGGCAGATGTTAGTTAGGGTTAAGGTTACCATTCGGACCACAGTTCCTCTGCAATATTTCACTTGGGGAACATTAGCCACACACAACTCCTATTTTGAGTCAAAAATCAATCAGAGATCATTATTCTTAAATACTAAAAGAATACTCTGATTGTGCTTACCTGGGTTGCTGTTAATGATTGAATACTCGTCTCTGTAACCTTCCCCCGCTCCTAATTCCATAAAGACATTTCCAGTTCTCTGCTGTAAATCTGTGATCACACTGACAGAGTACTGCCAAGATCCCATCTCTGGAATTTGTGTACAGCACTTCCTAAAGACCTAGCTATCGCACAAATCCTCAGTCACCTTTCCAAATATCTACACACAAGAGATTTTGCGGACCTGAAAGTCCAGAACAACACACACACAATAGGCTGGAGGAATTCAGGTCGGGCAGCATCTGTGGAGGGTAATAATCGGTCGACGTTTTGGGCCGAGACCATTCATCAGGGCTGGAGCAGTTTGGAAGGCCATAATGGACAAATTGACAGGCAAATCCAAACCATGGAAATGAGTTTTCTTGCCTGAGTGCCCAGGTCCATTGCCTCAGGAACCGATCAACTAGAAGAGCTAGTAAAATGCAGCAGTGAGGGAGAAGAGGTAACAATGATACAAGAGATATTTCCCTACACAACCAAGCATCACAGACTGACTAGCGAATTTCATTTGTTCAGAAATACCAGGGATTTCTACATAGAACTGAAACCAGGAGCCATGGATAGCACCTATGGCTTCACTGCCCACAACCCCCGAGTTTTGAGCCCTTATTAACTTCAATACAACAGCTCACCATTACAGAGTTCCTACAAACATTAGCAGCAGAGAAATCTCTCAAAAGCAAAACTGCATGTAAACAGGAAGCTCTCAATGGAATTAAGTGCAATTAGGGGAGCAAATGAAACATCCTGCAAGACAAGGAAGCAAACTTTCATCTTCTATTTCTACTGAACAGCATTTCAAGCAATCACAGAATGCAGGAACCTGGCTCCAAACACACCATCAACATACCAGCATTGAGCCAGCTGGCTGAAGAACACCACAAAGTAAGTTTCCAAAGCACTGGGTAATGTTAACAGGAAATAGTTTGGAAAGTGGTATTGGTATGTGTGTTTCATCTGAAATGAAACCAAAGAGTGTGCAACCTCAATGTGGCTTTAGCACATAAGCAACAACGTGCAGAGGAAGTGTGGCAAAGGGCTGGAGGTGGGTAGAAGCCAAGCCAAGCCTGGAGCAAGACGGCCAGCTGGTGGGTATGACCCAAAGGCAAGCTGTGAAATGCGTCAGCTTGAACTCAGGGGCACAGTTCAGTCCTCGCCTGTTACTTTGGATTTCCAGTATCTGCAGAATCTCTTGTGTTTATGACCCTTCACTGCACCTACACCAAATGTTTTTTTTATATTTTAGTTTTATTTGGATAAGGTATTTGCAAGTATTACACAATTTTTTACATATAAAACCTTTTCCATTTTTTATGTATAAATCTATATATATTTATACATTCACAAGTACATGTTCATGTTTGCTCCCACCCACAGGCATATTTATCCGAACCCAGTGTACTTATTTACTTCATTTTATCATCTTTTCCCAAATCTTTTTCTTTACTTGTATTAATTCCACGTTTTCCAGAAAAAAAAGTGAACCAAGGGAGCTTACATTAACACTATTACTAGTAAAGCAGTATGAACCTTTAGGAGAGCCATCTAATGTCTGCTCACATTGGGGTTATAAATTCTCTCCCCAACAGCACAGTGGGAGCGCATCACCAGAAGGACTGTCGTGGTTCAAGGGAGAAATCACCGCCACCTTTTTAAGGGTAATTAACGCTGATCTTCCCACAGACATTTCCACGTTGAAAACGTCAAAAATAAACTTTGATGCCCAACACTAGAAGTGACGATAGGAATAGGGGAGTAACTGTTGTTAGACATAGCAAATTTTAGGACACCACGTACTTTCTAAAGATTTAGTACCTCCAACGATACGGATTAAGGTGCGACCTGTACAGTGCCTACGTAACAAATGGTAAAGGCTTGGTAAGTAGGTTTATTATTGTCACGTTTACCAAGGTACAGTGAAAAGCTTGTTTTGTATGCATACAGATCATTTCATTAGCACAGTGCATAGTACAAGGGGAAAACAACAACATAATGTAGAATAAAGCGTTATCGTTGCAGAGAAAGTGCAGTGAAGACTTACAATAAAGTTTACAAGGTAGACCGTAAGGTCAAGAGTTATTGAACTTAGGGACCGTTCAATATTCCGATAACAGTGGGATAGAGCCTGCTCTCCATCCTGGTGGTATGTGCTTTCAGTCTTCGCATCTTCTGTCAGTGAGAGAACATAGACCATAGAAATTTACAGCACATTACAGGCCCTTCAGCTACAAAGTTGTGCCGACCATGTAACCTACTCTAGAGACTGCCTAGAGCTTCCCTACCGCATAGCCCTCTACTTTTCTAGGTACCTATCTAAGAGGCTCTTAAAAAGACCCTGTCGTACCCACTTCCACCACCGTCACTGGCAGTGCATTCTATGCATCCACCACTCTCTGTGCGAAAAACTTACCCCTGACATCCCCTCGGTACCCATTTCCAAGCATCTTAAAACTATGCCCCCTCGTGCGAGCCCTTTCAGCCCTGGGGAAAAGCCTATGGCTATCCACATGAGCAATGCCCCTCATCATCTTATACACTTCTATCAAGACCCCTCTCATCCTCCGTTGCTCCAAGAAGAAAAGGCCAAATACACGCAACCTATTCTCATAAGGAACGCCCTCCAAACCAGGCAACATCCTTGTAAATCCCCCCTGCACTCACTCTACAGTTACCTCCTTCCTGTAGTGAGGTGACCAGACACTGAACGCAGTACTCCAAGTGATGTCTGACCAAGGTATATAGCTGTAGCGGCGGGGGGGGGGGGGGGAAGGAGAGAGTCCAGGGGGAGGCTGTCTTCATTAGTCAGGATGCTGAGTATAAGAGTGGGGAAGACATGTTGCAGCTACATAAAACTTCAGCATGTCTGCTGGAGTACTTGGTACAGTTCCGGCCACCCCATTACAACAGGGACACGAATGCCTTCAAAAGGAGTGCAGAGGTAGTCTATCAGGATGTTGTTTAGAGGATATCGGCTATGAGGATATGTTGGACAGACTTGGACCGTTTTCTCCAGAGTGTCAGGGCTCAGAGGGAGATCTGAAAAAGTTGATAAAAGGCATTGGTAAGGTAGGCAGTCAGAATGCTTCTCTACAGTGTGGAAAATGTCAAATACCAGAAGGCACAGGTGTAAGGTCTGAGAGGGGAAGCTTAAAAGAATGTGTGCTTAAAAACAAACACACACACACACACACACACAAAATCGTAGGGACCTGGAATAGGTTGCCAGGGTTAGTGGAAGCAGAGACAAAAGTGACATTTAGATGGGCACATGAATTTGCAAGGAATGCCGGGGGTGGGTGCGGGGAGATCTGGATCACGCGCAGGCTTAGATATTAATATAATCTGGCACAGACTAGGTGGGCTGAAGGGCCTGCTCCTGAGCTGTACCGTTCTGTGTAATACAAGACACTGCTGCAAAAGAAGCCATTTTGATCATTACATTAAAATAGCATTTATAAATTCAAACAAATTGGAATGCTTTTGACTTTTAGGGTCACAGTGTCACCACAGGTTTTCAGCCACTGCCTAAACTGCTGTACCAGCTCTTCAGCTGGGTATCTCCTCTAATCCCATTGTCCCGACCCACCGTTTTCCCCAACCTGCCTTGTACCTCTCGCTTGCCCTCACTGCTGTTAAGATTTCTCATGGCAATTGGATTCTGTACCACATCACCTTTACAGCACTTCAAGCCTCTTGCTGCTTCTTTTTGTGATTCTGGTAGGAACCGGGAGGAGTACAGGACGAGTGGTACACATGGGGATCTGGACAATCCATCAAACGTCATGAACACCAGGGAAGTTTTGGGAAAGAGAACTGTGGGGCACAGTTGAGGACCTGATGATTTACTTGTATCTAGTTTAGATTATAGAGCAGAGCACCACAGCACAGAAACGGGCCCTACAGCCCATCTAGTCCATGCCAAAATATTATTCTGTCTAGTCCCATCGACCTGCACCTGGACCATAGCTCCACACTTGTCCCATCCATGTACTTATCCAAACTTCTCTGAAATGTTGAAATCGAACCTGCATCCACCAATTCCACTGGCAGCTCACTCCACATCCTCACTATCCTCTGAGTGAAGATGTTTCCCCTCAGGTCCCTAAAAACATTTCACCTTTAACTCTAGCTCTAGTCTCATCCAACCTCAGTGGGAAAGACTGCTTGCATTTACCCTACCTATGTACCTCGTAATTTTGTCTACAATACCTCTGGGGTATAGCAGAATGAGGAGAGACTTGATAAAGTCCTAACCCATGCAATCTTTCACAATAACCAAGATCCTTAAAGTGATGATGGGTTATTAAGGGATGAGAGGTTAGTACAAGAACGTAGGTGCTAAGGTGGAAGAACAGCCTTGAATTGTAGACCAGACTCAAAGGACAAATAGCTTACTACTGCTTCCATCTTCCTATGTACTGAAAATGCCCAGCACCATATTGTGACAATTTAACAGCTTCACAAGACGTATTTAACTATTGACCTCAACATCTGTCCCTGGTTTTACTCAACATCCAAGGCTACAAACAGTTTTAAAACAGGACACACAACGTGGCCACTTATTGTGTTAATCAAACCCTGCTCCAGCCCTGCATGTGGTAAACTGGATCAAACAACAAACAACATCATCACAGCCAGCCTGTGATGCAAATTCGTAGGCAGCGTTCTCAGGGAAAGCCTTGCTCAGAAATCATTTTGCCTTGTGCATGAATGCCCAGTTATTTCCAGTGAGGCTTGCTGGTTTTTTCCCCTGAGGCTTCAACTACAAACACAAATGGGACAGTTTTGCTGGTAATGGAAGCACCCTGCAAATTGCCTTTTCCAAGAGCTCCTTTCTCGAAAGTGCTATAGGGCTATTAAAACAAAAAACTTCACACCATCTTAAAAGTTTCTTTCCCCAGGCAGTTATTGTGACCTACCATTCCAATTACTAGGCCCACTCCCTCTCCTCCATCCCTTACTCCTGCCACCGCACTGTAAACACTTTAAACCACCTTTTGTAATGTTCTTTACATTGTAAATACATGTTGGTATTTACGTACCTATGCAGATTTTATTCCATATCTATACTTTAACTATTTTTATTATAATTGTTCAACGTTATTTTTGTTGCATATCGCACTCTGACCAAGACGCCACAGCGAATTCCTAATACATATAAATGCATGTGGAGAATATAGCTGATTCTTGATCCTTCATGTTACCCGGGGTCAGAAAGTTGACAGCAGAGCACAAGCACAATTATTAATGTACTGAGAAGGAAATAAAGGGTCAGTGAAGAGAGAAGTAAAAAGCCTTGCAAGATTATTGACTAGTCAGGGTCAAAGGATACAGGGAGAAGGCAGGAGAAAGGAGTTGTAAGGGATAATAAATCAGCCATGATGGAACGGCAGAGCAAACCCAATGAACTGGATGACCTAATTCGGCTGCTATGTCTTATGGTCTAAAATTAACTATTATTCCTGCTAGATGCTACCTGACCAGTTAGGTGTTTCTAGAATTTATTGCTTTCATTTTAGGCTTCCAATATTTTGTTCTGAATTTCTGTTATAACCACTTTGGCAAATGTCTTTAAAACAAATAATTGCAGATTTGTGATTAGTTACCATGGGAACAAACGCAGGGAGTGAAGAGCGGCCCCTCCTGCCTGCAGCCCAGTTCAACATGAACATGGGCCAATTTGACCCATCTTCTCGGCCATGCCAGTGCGCCATTACAAATTTATCTACCCTCCCCCTTCAAATGCATCTAGTGATCAAACTTCTACGAACTTCCAATGTGTCATTTCCCAAGATTCACCATCCTCAGCAAGAAGGAATCCTCGAGTCTCAATTTCAAATGACTGCACCATTGCTTTCAAGTTCAAAGTAAATTTATTATCAAAGTATGAATATGTTACCATATACTACCTTGAGATTCATTTTCTTGAGGGCAATCACAGTAGAACAAAAAAATACAATAGAATCGATGAAAAACTGCATAAAAAGACTGACAACCAATGTGCAAAAGAAAAACTGGGCAAATTTTTTTTTAAACTAACAATAAATAATTTAAAAATACTGTGAACACAAGTTGCAGAATCCTTGCAAGTGCCTCATTAGGTTGTGGAATCAGTTCAGTGTTAAGGTGAGTTGTTATTGCAAGTTTCTCAACATACACCCTGAATTTCCCCTTCGAATCTTATACACTTCAACAAGATCTCCCCTTATTCTAAACTCACCAAAAAAGTAGCTTAATTTTCTTTAGTTGCTTTTGATAGGATAGCTCTCTCATTCCAGGATTTAGTCCAGTAATTTTCTTTTGAAGTGCCCCCAAAGTTAGCATATCCTTTCCTAAACAATGAGACCAAAACTGTGCATCACCCTCCAAGTGTTGCTTCACCAGTACTTGCTACAATTACAACAATACTTCTTCTCCTCTAAACTCCAACCCCACAATAAAAGGCCAATATCCTGTTCCACTTCCCGGTCATTTTTTGCACCTGCTCGTAACATTTTGCAATTGACGCAGCAGAACATCACATTCCGTCATCCGCAATATTTCTCCATTTAGAACAGTCCTGTAGCTTCCCCTACCAAAGTACATGACCTCACACTTTCCCACAATAACCTCGTCTGCCAAGTTTTCACCCACTCACGCAACCAAATTACAGCGGTTCAAAGACTCCAAATTGCAACAACCCCATTACAACATCCTCTCTTACCCATTTCAAATCATCAGCAAACCTGGATACCTTTCAACACCCTGCCAGCACCAGAAACAACAGTGATTGGACTGAAGTGTGTAACCAGAGTCCCATTGCAAAGGTGTTAATTATAGGCTAGGGCACCTGAGGTTTTAAACATAGACAGTACACAATGTTGGGCCTCCCCTTTCACCTACTCAAAGATTAATGCAATCCTTCCCTCCTACATAGCCCACCATTTTTTTTTCATCCATGTGTCTATGTAAGAGTCTCTTAAAAGTATATAACCTATTTGCCTCTATCATCATATCTACCACTCCCTGTTGTCAAAAAAATCTTCGTCTGACACCCTCACAACACCTTAACGTTCTGCCCTGGGAAAAAGCCTCTAGCTGTTCACTCTTACCTATGTCGGTTATCATCTTGTTTACATAACCACTTTTTGTGTAATAAAGGTGCCCCTCAAGTTCCTACTAAACCTTTCTCCTCTAACTTTTACCTACTGTATGCCATCTAGGTTTTGATTCTCCAACTATGGTAAATGATCCAAGCGCATTCATTCTATCTACACCCCTAATGATTTTATACACCTTTCTATGTTCACCTCTCTGAGATCACTTCTTAGCCTCCTCCATTCCAAGGAGAAAATTCCGAGCTTGTATAACCTCTTCCCATAAGTCAGTCCCTCAAGTACTTGCAAATCCTTCCTGTACCAGTTCTAACGTAATAACATCTTTCCTGTAACAAGGCAACCAAAAATGAACACAATACTCCAAGTGCCACATCACCAGCATCCTGTATTATCATATCATCACCTCCCATTTTTAATCTTCAATACTCCGACTTCTGAAGGTGATCATATCAAAAGCCGACAGTCAGGAAGTCCTCTGGTATAGAAACATGCTCCTCACATTCAGATTTATTACATATACAACTGCAAGAAAAGGTTTGTGAACTTTTTGCAATTGCCTGACTTTCTGCATTAATTACTCATAAAATGTGGTCTGATCTTCATCTAAATCACAATAATAGCAAACACCTAGACCTTGATTGTGATTGTTAAAAGTGGTGTACACAGTATTGACGAGAAGTACAATTGTTTGTGTGTTATCAGTTTAGGCAGATTGTGTTTGTCTATTACTGTGACTTTGATGAGGATCAGACCACATTTTACGAGCAATTAATGTAGAAAACCAGCTAATTCCCAAGGGTTCACAAACATTTTGTTGCAAACGTACATCAAACATACAGTGAAATGTGTCATTTCCATTAACAACCAACACACCCAAGAATGTGCTGAGGGCAGCCTGCAAGTGTCTCCACACAATCTGGCACCAACATAGCAGGTCCACAATGTTCAAAGCAACACAACACAACAAAACAAGTCCCATTCCCACCCTTCGAACCCCTCACACACACAGCCCACCAATCCCAGGACAGGAAAGCTGAGCGAACCATCGAACACCCATTTCCATCAATCGGATTTTATTCTCTCAACATTCACACACCCATCTTCACCATGAGGAGCAATTTACAATGGGTGACTAATCCACAAACCCACATCTCTGGGATGGTGGGAGGAGTCGAGAACACCCATGTGGCCACAGGGATTATGTGTAACCTCTGAAGGTCAAGGTTGAACAAAGGTCAATGGGTCTAAGAGGGAACCACTCTAGTAGCTCTGCCACTATTCATCAGAATTGGGATTAATTTCAGACAACAGCCTTTCCAGTTTGTCAGACCAAAGATCAAAAGTCTAATTAAATTTATTATCAAAGTATGCATTCTATATACACACTTGAGATTCAACTTCTTACAGGCACCCACAGAAAAACAAAGAAATACAACAGAATCCTTGAAAAAACATGTAATAAAGACTAACAAATATCCAAAGTGCAAAAGAGGACAAAGCTTGCAAATAATAAAGAAGTAAACAAATAATATAGAACACGAGCTGCGGATTCCCCAAACATGAGGCCACAGGTTGCAGGCCCAGTTCAGCACTGAGGTGAGTGGAGCCGGTCTAGGAGCCCGATGGAACAACTCGAAGTAAATTTATTATCAAAGTATATATACATCACAATATACAACCCTGAGATTCATTTTCTTACAGGCATTCACTACAAATATAAAGAAACACAACAGAATCAATGAAAAACCATACTCAAAAGACAGACAACCACTGTGCAAATATTAAAAAGAAAAAATAAACAAAATAATAAACAAACAGTAAATATCGAGAACATGAGTTGAAGAGTCCTTTAAAGTGAATCCACAGGTTGTGGAGTCAGTTCAGTGTTTAAGTGAGTGAAGTCAAGTGAAGTTATCCTCTCTGTTTTAAGAGTCTGATGGCTGAGGGGTAATAACTGTTCCTGAACATGGTAGTTCAGGAGCTAAGGCTCCTATACCTCCTTCCCGATGGCAGCAGTGAGAAGACAGCAGTGCCTGGATGGTGAAGATAACCAAAACCTGGTGCTGCGGGACCCAAGACTCCTGCACCTTCTGTCCAATGGTAGTAGCCAGAGTTGCTCACTATGATGCAAAGTAATTCACCAGTAACTCGTGACATTAACTCTGACCTGCTGCCAAGTTTCACCGTTCTCCGTCGCTTCACCTTTCCTGAACTGCTCAACACTTAACTGCACCAACACCAAAAAAAAAAATTCCCCCTCCTCTCCTCTTTTTCTCTTCCCCTCTCTGGCCTCCTACCTCTTCTCACCTGCCTATCACTTCCCCCTGGGTCTCCTCCTCCTTCCCTTTCTCCCATGGTCCACTCTCCTCTCCTATCAGATCCCTTCCTCTCCAGCCCTTTACCTTTCTCACTCACCTGGCTTCACCCATCACCTTCTAGCTATCCTCCTTCCTCTCCTGTCTTGACGAAGGGCCTCGCCCTGAAACACTGGCTCACTATTCATTTCCACAGATGCTGCCTGACCTGCTGAGTTCCTCCAGCATTTTGTGTGTGTTGCTTTGGATTTCCAGCTGCAGAACTTCTCATGTTTAAAATTGTTTTGGTCCCTTGTTCCTCTAAATGGCTACACCAGAGTAGTTGTTCCCTGGACAATCTTGGCCTCCACCTTACCTACAGCATTTTACCTGTTCTCTCCAACCTCCCCCCTCCCTGCATCTCACCGCTCCTCACTTTTCCAATTCTGAAGCATCGTTGAACTGAACATGGAGCATCCCTTTCCCTCCACCGGTGTATGCTAAACGCTTACGTAAAAGTCAATCTTCTGAAATATATTTTATTATTTGTTAATTTATTTGCAGTATTATTAACTAATGTGCTGTGAGTTATATGTACTGTGTTGTGGATGTTGGTCTGGAAAAATGTTATTTCATTTGGCGATAAACATGCGTTAAGGTTGAATGATAATAAACTCATATTTGAACTTGCGTAGCCTGACCTGCTGAGCTCCTCCAGCACGTAGTTTCTTGCTCCAGATTCCAGTAACTCCAGGAGTGTTTGGTGCTCTGGACCCGTATTCGCTGGAGTTTAGAAGAACGAGGAGAGCATCTCATTGAAACCTATCGAATATTGAAAGGCCTAGCTGGAGTGGACTTGGAAAAGGATGGTTTCATTCGTGGGAGAGTCTAGGACAAGAGGGCATCGGCTCAGAATACAAGAACGCTCCTTTAGAGTAGAGACAAGGAGATTTTCCAAACAAGAAATTCCAACCCCTTCCCCCCTTCAGAGGCAAGGTAGTGCAGGGATGGAAGGAGAAATTAATGATGGAAAGGCAATGGAAGCGGTGCATGCCACTGAAATATTCTCCTCCATCTCTGGGCTTGATTTGAAGACTTGAAGACACTACCCTCTCTCCCCTTCTGAGCAAACTTACGGGCCTAAAGATAGACATCCCCCGGTCCTGATGGAATGTATCCCAAGGTACTGAAAGAAATGGCAGAGGTTATAGTTGAGGCTTTAGAGATAATTTACCAAAATTCTCTGGACTCTGGGCAGGTCCCAGCGGATTGGGAGAGGGCAAATGTCACATCACTGTTCCAAAAAGGATGCAGGCAAAAGGCAGGTAACAATAGGCCAGTTAACACACACTAAAAATGCTGGTGAACGCAGCAGGCCAGGCAGCATCTATAGGAAGAGGTACAGTCGACGCTTCGGGCCGAGACCCTTCGTCAGGACAGTTAGTTTAACATCCGTAGTTGGGAAAATGCTTGAAGCTATCATTAAAGAAGAAATAGCGAGACATCAGGAAAGAGATGGATCCATCAGACAGATGCAGCATGGATTCAGAAAAGGCAGGTCCTGTTTGACAAACTTACTGGAGTTCTTTGAGGACATAGTAAGTGCAGTGAATAGAGAGGAACAGGTGGACATTATTTATTTGGATTTCCAGATGGCGTTCGATAAGAAGCCACATAAAAGATTTACCCAACAGATAAGGATGCAGAGAGTTGGGGGTGATGTGTTAGTAAGGCTAGAGAATTGGTTAAGCAACAGAAAGCAAGGAGTTGGGATACCTGGGTGTTACTCCAGTTGGCAATCAGTGGTGAACGTAGTGCTGCAGGGGTTGGTGCTGGGCCCACAACAACTCACAATATATATTAACGACCTAGAAAAAGGGGGACCAAGTGCAATGTATCTAAGTTTGCTGATGACACTAAATTGAACGGAAAAGCAAATAGTGCAGAGAATAGGGAGAGTCTGCAGAGCAATATAGATAGGTTAAGTGAGCGGGCAAGGGTCTGGCAGATGGAGTACAATGTTGGTAAATACGAGGTCATTCATTTTGGAAGGAAAAATGGAAGATCAGATTATTATTTAAATGGTAAAAAATTGGAGCATGCTGTTATGCAGAAGGACTTGGGAGTGTTTGTGCATGAATCACAAAAGATTGGTTTGCAGGTATAGCAGGCTATCAAGAAGGCAAATTGAATGTTGGCCTTCATTGCTAGAGGGATTGAATTTCAGAGCAGGGAGGTTATGCTGCAACTGTACAGGGTACTGGTGAGGTCACATCTGGAGAAGTATGTCCAGTTCTGGTCTCCTTACTTGAGGAAGGATATACTGGCTTTGGAGGCGCTACAGAGGAGGTTCACCAGGTTGATTCCAGAGATGAGGGGGTTAGACTATGAGGAGAGATTGAGTCACCTGGGACTGTACCCACTGGAATTCAGAAGAATGAGAGGAGACCTAATAGAAACATATAAAATTATGAAAGAGATAGATAAGATAGAGGTAGGAAAGTTGTTTCCACTGGTAGGTGAGACTAGAACTAGGGGACATAACCTCAAGATCTGGGGAGAGTAAATTTAGGACGGAGGTGAAGAGGAACTGCTTTTCCTAAAGAGTAGTGAATCTGTGGAATTCTCTGCCCAATGACGCAGTGGAGGCCACCTCAGTAAATATATTTAAGACAAAGTTGGATAGATTTTTGCATTAGTAGGGGTAATAAGGGTTTGGGGGAAAAGGCAGGTAAATGGAGATGAGTCCATGGCCAGATCAGCCAGAGCAGGCTTGACGGGCCAGATGGCCGACTCCTGCTCCTATTTCTAATGTTCTTATGCTCTCAGTTTGCATTTACAGGTCTGTGTACCACTACTCTCAGTCAACAGCTGGTTCATGTGCTCTGCAGGCAGCCAGTCATAGGGCAGCTTCAAGCATAGGTCATAATTCAGTCACTAGACAAGCACAAGACATGGCAAAACAAACACCAAAACATCAACTCCTGTGTAATTTCAGTATGCAAAATTGCAGATTAAAGAATTACAACTATCTCTTACTGGAATAAAACTGTACATTCCAGACTAAAATATGTGACAAGTCTGTGCAAGTGGCTATTCCTCAGGTTCAGTTCCTAACCCATTACATTCCTCGCAGTGAGCAATGTGAAAGGTGGAAAAGCCTCACGTTCGTGCTGCAAAAAATTCAAAGTAAATGCATTATCATAATATGTACATGTCCCCATACACTACCTTGAAATTCATTTTCTTGCAGACGTTAACAGTAGAACAGAGAAATACAATAAAAAACGGAAGGATGGATAGATAGATTGAAATGAGTTCAAGTTCATTGTCATTCAATCACACACACGTATACAACTAAACGAAACAACATTCCTCTGGGACTAAGATGCGAAACACAGTACATATATAACATACATCACATAAAATATTAACATATAATATTATCAGGTAATAAAAAATGCATTCAGATGTACAAGTCAACCTAAAGTGCACATCTACAACATGTAGCTAAATATACAACAGTATCATGTTACTGGCACTGTCGTAAATAATGCGTACAGGGTGGAAGTGAATCTATAGGCTATAGAATCAGTTCACAGTTGAGGCAAGTGAAATTATCCATACCAGCTCAGGAGCTTGATAGTTGAATTATTCCTGGAACTATTCCAAAGGACTGTAATATCTGAGTGCACAATGTGTCATGATTTTTTTTTTAAGTTTGGTTATGGAGAACAACACAGTCTGGTCATGGGTAGGAAAGCAGACAGATAAACAAGCTCATACAGTCTTTGAGGGAGGGGTTTTTCCCAACAGAGGTTCTTCAGACAATTCAATCACTCTTCAGATGCCCAAACAAGCAGGTTACGACAGGTCTTGAATTTAATATCTCAGCTCATGAATAGCATCTTGGAGCAAGCCTGGATTCCCAACTCAAACTCTTAAAGTAGAGGCCAACTCAAAAAAGGAAGCCTTGGCTTTCTATCATGTCAGTAACCTAACCCTCAGAACTTGGAGCTAATAAGCTGCATTTAAAGTGGAGAAGTTGCGACAATGCACAAAACAATTTGAAAGCAGAAATCTCCCACAAATAAGGCTGATAAAGACCAACACCAGGAAATCTGCAGATGCTGGAAGTTCAAGCAACACACATAAAAATTGCTGGTGAACGCAGCAGGCCAGGCAGCATCTATAGGAAGAGGTTTCGGGCCGAGACCCGTCGTCAGGACCAACTGAAAGAAGAGCTAGTAAGAGATTTGAAAGTGGGAGGGGGAGGGGGAGATCTGAAATGATAGGAGAAGACAGGAGGGGGAGGGATGGAGCCAAGAGCTGGACAGGTGATTGGCAAAAGGGATATGAGAGGATCATGGGACAGAAGGCCTAAGGAGAAAGAAAAGGGGGAGGGGGGAACAATCTATGTTCCAAACCTGTTCTGGTATCTGACCCCCACTTTTCCTTCACTACACTGATGACTGCATTGTGCTGCTTCCTGCACGCATGCTGAGCTCATTGACTTCATTAACTTTGCCTCCAACTTTCACCCTGCCCTCAAGTTTACCTAGTCCATTTCTGACACCTCCCTCCCCTTTCTAGATCTTTCTGTCTGTCTCTCTCTCTGGAGACAGCTTATCTACCGATGTCTACTATAAGCCGACTGACTCTCACAGCTATCTGGACTATTCCTCTTCTCACCCTGTCTCTTGCAAAAATGCCATCCCCTTCTTGCAATTCCTCCATCTCCGCCGCATCTGCTCTCAGGATGAGGCTTTTCATTCCAGGACGAGGGAGATGGGGCTTCCTTTCCTCCACCATCAACTCTGCTCTCAAACGCATCTCCCTCATTTCACGCACATCTGCTCTCACTCCATCCTCCCACCATACCACTAGGAATAGAGATCCCCTTGTCCTCACCTACCACCCCACCAGCCTCCGGGTCCCACATATAATTCTCCGTAACTTCCGCCACCTCCAACGGGATCCCACCACTAAGCACATCTTTCCCTCCCCGCAGGGATCGTTCCCTATGCAACTCCCTTGTCCATTCGTCCCCCACATCCCTCCCCACCGATCTCCCTCCTGGCACTTATCCTTGTAAGTGGAACAATTGCTACACATGCCCTTACACTTCCTCCCTTACCACCATTCAGGGCCCCAGACAGTCCTACCAGGTGAGGCGACACTTCACCTGTGAGTCGGCTGGAGTGATATACTGCGTCCAGTGCTCCCGATGCGGCCTTCTATATATTGGCGAGACCCGACGCAGACTGGGAGACCGTTTCGCTGAACACCTACGCTCTGTATGCCAGAGAAAGCAGGATCTCCCAGTGGCCACACATTTTAATTCCACATCCCATTCTCATTCTGACATGTCTATCCATGGCCTCCTCTACTGTAAAGATGAAGCCACACTCAGGTTGGAGGAACAACACCTTATATTCCGTCTGGGTAGCCTCCAACCTGATGGCATGAATATTCATTGACTTCTCAAACTTCCGCTAATGCCCCACCTCCCCCTCATACTCCATCCGTTATTTATTTACTTATTTATATACACATTCTTTTTCTCTCTCTCCCCCTCTGACTATACCCCTTGCCCATCCTCTGGGCCTTCCCCCCTCCCCCTTTTCTTTCTCCCTAGGCCTCCTGTCCCATGATCCTCTCATATCCCTTTTGCCAATGAACTGTCCAGCTCTTGGCTCCATCCCTCCCCCTCCTGTCTTCTGCTATCATTTCGGATCTCCCCCTCCCACTTTCAAATCTCTTACTTGCTCTTCTTTCAGTTAGTCCTGACGAGGGGTCTCGGCCCGAAACTTCAACTGTACCTCTTCCTAGAGATGCTGCCTGGCCTGCTGCGTTCGCCAGCAACTTTTACATGTGTTGCTTGATAAAGACCAAATTTTTTTTGCTTGTGATTTGCTTTTGGGACAAGCATCTCCACAGCCCCTCAGCACCACTGCTAGCTAGAAGAGATCCTCTTGCCAAGAATTACTTTGGCAGCATCTATGGAAAGGAACAAAGAGTTGGCGTTTCAGGCCGAGACTCTCCATTAGAAAGTTAATGACTCATTCAATAACTGTCACAGTTAATAACTGACACAGTGATAGAAGTAGCTTAATTCTAAGCAGTTTAGTCACATTTATGATTATAACTGGAGATGCCAGTTAGGGTACAGTTCAGGGGCAAAGTGGCACAGCTGGTAGAAAAGCCACCTTACAACTCCAGTGCAAATTCCAAAAATTCCCTCAAGAGGCATCTCAACACAAAAACATCAACTATCCATTTCCTTCCATGGACTCTGCTTGACCAGCTGCGTTCCCTCAGCTTTTTGTGTGTCGCTCACAATTCCACCCACCTGGATTCGTTCCTGATCTCTGGTGATCTTCATGCGGAGTTTGCACATTCTTAGTAACTGCTTGGGTTTCCCCTGTATAGTCCAGTTTTCACCTACATCCCAAACACATGCTGGCTCGTCACAGGCGACATAAGTTGGCCCTGGTGTCCGGCAGTTGATGGGAATGTGAAGTGACTGGGTTTGGGGTAAAATGTGAGGGAATGGGATAGCTTGGAGGTCAACATGGCCTCAATGGGCCACAGTAATCTCCTGTCATTAGGAAGTATGGAGAGAACATCTGCTCACTGGGAATAGTGAGTTGTGGGCATGCAATGTTGGTGCCAGAAGTGTGGCAACACTTGTGGGCTGCCCCCAGCACAATCCTCGCTGATTTGATTCGACGCAAGCGCCACTTTTCACTGTATGTTTGATGCTTCGATGTAGTGACAAATAAAGCTAATCTTCTCGTGACAGTAGAGTGAATCTTCAGAACTAATAGAAAATGATATGACCTGGAAATCATGGATTTTTACAACAATCCAATCGTTTTTCAGAACTAGAATCTGAATTAGGTTTAATAACACCAGTATATGTTGTGAAATTTGTTAACTTAGCAGCAGCAGTACAATGATAAATATAGAAAAAAATCTAAATTACTATATTATATATATTTTTTAAATAGTTAAGTTAAAAATAGCAGTGCAAAAATCAGATATAATAAAAAAGTGAGGTAGTGTTTAGGGGTTCGATATCCATTTAGGAATTGAATAAGCTGTTCCTGAATCGCTGAGTATGAGCAGTGAAAAGGGAAGTCAAGAGATCGGTGGATTGGGACCACATCATGTGGCACTGGCTAACTTTACAACTTTCTGTAGCTTCTTTTGATCCTGTGCAGTAGCCCTCCCCCATACCAGACAGTGATGCAGCCTGTTAGAATGTTCTCCACGGTACATCTGTAAAAGTTTGACTGTTTTAAGTGACAAACCAAATCTCCTCAAGCTCCTAATGAAATATAGCTGCTGTGTTGCCTCCTTTATAGATAGCTGCACTGATACACCGGGGCCAGGTTACATCCTCAGAGATCTTGACACCCAGGAACTTGAAATTGCTCACTCTCTCCACTTCTGATCCCTCTATGAGGATTGGTTTTGTGTTCCCTCATCTTCACTTTTCCAAACTCCACCATCAGCTCTTTGATCTTACTGTCACTGGGTGCAAGGTTGCCACTGCGACACCACTCAATTAGCTGTGGTTATTATTGTCAAGACAAACTCCTTATAGTTAATTCCACAGTTCCTACAATTGGATTTGAATTCTGTATCATTTGTCCTCTGGTTATGAAAGGAGAGCGTTACGGAGGTTAGATGATTTAAGATGGTTAGAGAGGCTATAGTTAATCATTGAAACATCAGGGAGTTGAGGGTGTGAAGAGCTGGCACAGGGGAGGCGTTGAGGCCTGGGAAAGATCAGCCATGATCGTACTGAAAGGTGGGACAAGCCTGAGGAGCCTGATATCCTACTCTTGCCCCTATTTT
The DNA here is from genome assembly GCF_963921235.1 of Mobula hypostoma. NCBI lineage: Eukaryota > Metazoa > Chordata > Chondrichthyes > Myliobatiformes > Myliobatidae > Mobula > Mobula hypostoma. The sequence continues at coordinate 20,971,323 of NC_086125.1, forward strand.
CTTGTGGTCTTCTCCCAGCACAGCCACAGCCAGCTGACCTCTCAGAGTCACAGAACACTACAGCACAGAAACAGACCCTTCTGTCCATCTAGTCTGTGTCAACCTATTACTCCACCTAGGAAGACAAACAGGTTTCTCCTCATTGGACAAACATGCCCACCACAGGAATCAATCTGGTAAACCAGACCAGAACATGACGGAAGGGTTAACATGAGACAAGGGAAGGAAACACTCCAGTCTTCTTCAGGACAGAGAACTCAGAAAGGCCACCCTGGTGAAGAAAGCAAGACTTGTAAAATGGCAGTCATATAAAAAGAAATGAGTAAGCATAGACAAGTCATAAGAGTGAGATGTTTTCAGCCAAACAACTGCTGACCTTTGATACAAAAGGCGAAGGCAAAGTTAACCTAAACCATCACTAGCAGGTTACACATGACCACATCGATTCGATACGTAATGTTCACATGAACAACATTCCCCAACATTCCCGGCCTGGTTGAAATTTTTGACGTGAGCGCTGAAAGGGGAAGCCAAGAGACCTGTGGATTGGGACCACATCGTGTGGTTTGGAGCACTAAAATTTCCCCAGAGCCGAGATTACAAACATTTGCTCTGTGAAACGTAACTCCCCCACCGCAGATGCAGTGTCTGGGGGAGAATGAAATAAGCCAATTCCAGATGGAGTGGTGCAAACCAGTAGTTCTACTGCCTCAGAGCTCCGGAGACGCGAGTTCAGCCTCAGCCTCCAGTGCTGTCTCTCGCACACTCAGAGTGACTACTGGGAAGAGAGACTACTTGGAGCGACTAGGAAGAATAAAATGGGATTAGCAGAGATGGCTGCCTCGGCATCAAGGACGTTGGGACAATGGGCCATTTTCCTCGCGATGAATGGAGATCCCGCAAGGGCCTTGGTAATGTACTGGCCCATTTTACATCAGTCTGTACACGACCAGGAACTCCTCAAAGCCTATCGCAACTCGGTGTTTAATCGCAGAATCCGTTTAGTCAAGCTGGAACACTGGCAAAAGAAAAATCAAACAGCTGATTATTGATTATGAGAAGAAGAAGCCGAAGATCCATGAGCCAGTCCTCACTAGGAGGCGGAAAGGGTCCATAACTTGAAATTCTTTGTCATTAATATATCAGAGGATCTGTCCTGGGACCAGCACAAAGGTGGCACAACAGCACCTCTACTTTCTTCGAACTTTGCATAGATTGAGCATGTCACCAAAAACTTTGATAAACTTCTACAGATGCACAGTGGAGAGTGGTTCAGATGGTTAAAGAGGCTCTAATCAATAACTTAAACATCAAGAAATTGAGGGTATGAGGAGCTGGCAGAGAGGAGGGGTTGCATCATGGCCTGGTATGGAAACACCAATGCCCAGGAAAGAAAAAGTGGTGGATACAGCCCAGTCAATCACAGGCAAAGGCCTCCCCACCACTGAGCACATTTACAGGGAGTGCGGCCACAGACAGCAGCATCCATCGTTAAGAACACCCACCATCCAGGCTAGGCTCTCTTCTCACTACCACTATCAGGCGGGTAGTCGGGCCCACATCACCAGCTTCAGGAATAGATATTACCCTTCAGCCGTCAAGCTCGTCAACCAGTGTGAATAACTTCACTCAACTGCAAGCTGATTCTACAACTGAAGACTCACTTTCAAGGACTCCTTACGATTCACGCTCTCGGTATTTTTTTATTTGAATAATTTGTCTTTTGCTTGTTTGCCAATCTTTAAGAATTGTTTGTAAATTCTACTGTTTTTTTAATTTTCCTGTAAATGCCTGCTAGAAGATGACTCACACAGAGGTATTGATAAAACTGATAATAAATTACATTGATACTACCATTACGTTATCATTTCTCATCAGTCACCTTATGTACAGATACTCCATGCCCATCGTCACCTTATGGACAATCAATCTATGTATACATCAAAGCTCAAAGTACAAAGTATATATACTTTATACAACCTTGAGATTCGTCTCCTTACAGGCAGCCTCAAAACGAAGAAACCCAACAGAACCCATTAAAACGAAGAACACCGTCAAATAGCCAATGAGCAGAAAAAAAACAAATGGTGCAAACAACAAAAGCAAGCAAATAACACTCCGAACCAAAGTTCACGAAAGTGAGTGCACAGCCGTGAATCCAGTCAGAACTGCAGCCGATCCAGGAGCCCTTCAGTGGCAGACCACAGCCTCCGTTCAGTGCAGAGAGACGAGCTGAACCAGCCCATGCCTCACCTCAGGCACCAACACCCTGACCTCTTCAATAGTCATAGTCATATTTTATTGATCCCGGAGGAAACTGGTTTTCAGTTACAGTTGCACCATAAATAATTAAATAGTAATAAAACCATAAATAGTTAAATAGTAATATGTAAATTATGCCAGGAAATTATGAAATAAGTCCAAGACCAGCCTATTGGCTCAGAGTGTCTGACCCTCCAAGGGAGGAGTTGTAAAGTTTGATGGCCACAGGCAGGAATGACTTCCTATGACGCTCTGTGTTGCATCTCGGTGGAATGAGTCTCTGGCTGAATGTACTCCTGTGCCCAACCAGTCCATTATGTAATGGATGGGAGACATTGACCATGATGGCATGCAACTTGGACAGCATCCTCTTTTCAGACACCACCGTCAGGGAGTCCAGTTCCATCCCCACAACATCACTGGCCTTACGAATGAGTTTGTTGATTCTGTTGGTGTCTGCTACCCTCAGCCTGCAGCCCCAGCACCCAACAGCAAACATGATAGTACTGGCCACCACAGACTCATAGAACATCCTCAGCATCGTCCGGCAGATGTTAAAGGACCTCAGTCTCCTCAGGAAATAGAGACAGCTCTGACCCTTCTTGTAGACAGCCTCAGTGTTCTTTGACCAGTCCAGTTTATTGTCAATTCGTATCCCCAGGTATTTGTAATCCTCCACCATGTCCACACTGACCCCCTGGATGGAAACAGGGGTCACCGGTACCTTAGCTCTCCTCAGGTCCACCACCAGCTCCTTAGTCTTTTTCACATTAAGCTGCAGATAATTCTGCTCACACCATGTGACAAAGTTTCCTACCGTAGCCCTGTACTCAGCCTCATCTCCCTTGCTGATGCATCCAACTATGGCAGAGTCATCAGAAAACTTCTGAAGGTGACAAGACTCTGTGCAGTAGTTGAAGTCCAAGGTGTAAATAGTGAAGAGAAAGGGAGACAAGACAGTCCCCTGAGGAGCCCCAGTGCTGCTGATCACTCTGTCGGACACACAGTGTTGCAAGCACACGTACTGTGGGCTGCCAGTCAGGTAATCAAGAATCTATTACACCAGGAAAGCATCTACCTGCATTGCTGTCAGCTTCTCCCCCAGCAGAGCAGGGCGGATGGTGTTGGAACGCACTGGAGAAATCAAAAAACATGACCCTCACAGTGCTCACTGGCTTGTCCAGGTGGGCGTAGACACGGTTCAGCAGGTAGACGATGGCATCCTCAACTCCTAGTCGGGGCTGGTAGACGAACTGGAGGGGATCTAAGTTTGGCCTGACCATAGGCCGGAGCAGCTCCAGAACAAGTCTCTCCAGGGTCTTCATGATGTGGGAGGTCAATGCCACCGGTCTGTAGTCAATCAGGCCCGACATTTAGTTTGACCGAACCTCGGGTCATTCCATACTCTCGGACCTGGGCCCCGCTGCTTCAATACGCTCTTGGGCTCCATCGCCTCGATTTTCCCCGTGCCTGACCATTCTTATTTGGCTCGGTGCTTAAATTGATCAAACCTCGGGTCTTTCCTTGCGCTCAGGCCCGAGTCCCACTGCCTCATCTCAGTTCTGCCGCAGAGAATCGCCTCCAAGTCCGGTCCGGCAATGTCCAAACATTGGCACATTCCCCACTCTCGAGCCCAGGACAAGCCGCAACCATCCCGCACCTTCCAGACTTCAGCTCACACCACAAAAATGCCAGGTCGTACAGGTGGTTCAGCAGCTCACCACCAAATGAGAAGTTACAGCCTATTGATTACAGTGATCATATCTGAGTAAAAGTGTCACTAATACAGCAATTTTCTTTTGCTGAACAAGTAGTGAGTCAGACTGCTGGGCTGCTGGACGAGTGCACCCCGACTGGTTGCATCGTGGTTCTGGTACGGCAACACAAGCAGCTGCAGAGGGTAGTGGTCTCCATGCAATAGAGCACTGGCACCTCCCAGCCCACCACTGGTAGTGCCAACACAAGATACACCCGTCAAACATCCCCACTACCCAGGTCATGCCACCTTCTTGCCCGAGGAGATACAGGAGCCTGAAGCCCCACATTCAACGGTTTAGGAACAGCTTCCTGTCCCCTCCCAAGCCCCGCCATCAGATTTCTGAATGGTCCATGTACACAACATTTCTGCACCATTTATTTTGCAACTTATAGTTTTTTACGTTTTTGTTCCGTATTGCTGCCTAAAAACATCAACTTTCATGGTCATACATGTCAGCGGTTATTAACCTGATCCTGAAATCCTGTACCACCAGGTTCAAGAACAGTTATTTTCCCTCAACCATTCCAATTGTGTTCTTCCTTGGATAATTTTGTCCAATTTATGTTTAAGTTTCTCTCGTGAGTGCTGTGTCTCTGTTATGTACTGGCACCTGGCAGTCCTGATGAAGGGTCTTGGTCAGAAACATCGACTGTTTACTTCTCTCCACAGACGCTGCCTGACCTTCCGGGTTCCTCCTGCTGGGCTGGGCACAAAACGACAACGCCACCGGATGCCAAACTCATCCCAGCATGAGAAACAAAACTTGGAAAAACGTGACTAATTATTAGAGGCTCTCCACAGCTTGTTGCAATTCTGTGGTAAACCATATATGTTGTAACTGGGTTACAACAAGCCCCTCTGCTGACTGCTCCCATGGCTCCTCCCACAGACCCCTCAATAAAGGCGATCGTGCCACTGCTCCTCCTCTCAGTCCAGGGGCAGACACTCAGCATGGTCGAGGATCCATTTTACTGTTAATAAAAGCCTTTCAGTATTTACTCTACTTCCAGTCTTTTGGAGTAATTGACAGTGCATCAAGTTCCTCTATTGCAAGCATAGAGAAGACATGCAAGAGAGGCTGTGGATGCTGGAATCTGGAGCAATGCACAAGATGCTGGAGGAACTCAGTAGATGAGGCAACATCTAACTAATGCTCCACATACGCTGCCTGACCAGCTGAGTTCCCCCAGCTTATTGAGCACTGTGGTGATGCTGTATTCCACTGACATGGCAATTCACATTTAGACTTTTTCCTCTCTTTCTGATGGTTTGGTTTGGAGCTGGAGTCAGTATCGTAGCTTATGGACTCATTATCCTCAGTATCTAATCGCAGCCTGGATACTATGTTTGTTCAGACTGGGAGTCAGTATCTTGAGCAATATATATTAAAAAAAATTCTGAGATTTCTGTTCGGTCAGATGAGGGGTGTTACAGGCAGTCTACCAAAGTTCGGCAAGCTTCAAGTATCAAACCTTCATCAGGACAATCTGGATTTACACAGGCCAATCAGAATGAAGGAAAGCATCCTCTCAGAAATAATGATTCAGCTCCCAGTCCCAGAGCCAAATTAGAATCACCACATCAGTGTAAACCAGTCACTTTCTACCCACGTTAAAACTGCACCCAATTGAAGACCAAAGTTCACAGGACTTTTGATAACTGGGTCAATAATAAAGATAGAAGACTCTTCTTCCAGGACGAACCAATCCTGGATCCCACTTGTTGAGGGGCTTAGGATATAAAGAAATGTTAATAATTTCTCTTCCCACAGATGCTGTCTGAGCATTTCCAACATTTTTGCTCTTTTTTTTAATCTTGGGCTCTTCCAGCCTGGCTCCATTTCGGGCACTCCCTAAAACCTAGTTAATTTTACTATGACTAAGGTGTCATATGACTCAGGTGTCAAATTCTTTTTGTTATTACTCTAGTTATGGTTTATTATATTGAAAGGGCTATATAAAAGGAAGCTGCTTTATTGTTCAATTAGTGAAGCTCTTCTGTTACCTAATTAAGCCTTATTTATCCTCCGAGTCACGGCATGTTAAAAGTCATAGAATCATTGATATTAACAGAACAGGAGGAGGAAATGTTTAACTGATCAAATCCATGCCAGGCGAAAAAACGGACTAGATCAACCTCTCCCACTGACTGTTCACGGTCCATGACCCTGTAGGATATGGTTCATCCAGGTAATTTTTAAGACCACAAGACATACTCAGTGGCCACTTTATTAAATACACCTACATGTTTAATTCAAATATCTAATCAGCCAATCAACTCAAAGCATGCAGATATGGTCCAGAGTTTCAGTTGTTATTCAGACCAAATATTAGAATAGGAAAGAAATGCGATCGAAGTGACTAACAATGTGGAATGATTATTGGTGCCAGATGAGGTGGTTTAAGTACCGTACCATGCACATATGTATAGCTAGGGTGCCTAAGACTGTATTTGTCAATGTGGAGCTCCACAGGAGGGATGTGGGACAGGCGGCAGGGAAGGAGTGCCGAGGCTGGGTGGCATGGGTGTACCCCGACCTGAGACACCGGGCAGTTACTTGATTCCAAACCACTAGTTTATTAATCACTACAGAATGTGTTTCTGGTGCTTCCATCTCCTTTCCCCTTTTTCCAACCATGATTTCCCTCTCCCTGCCACCTCCCCACTCTCAGTCTACAACAGAAGCCTATATCACTATCAGGTTCAGTATCACTCACATAGGTCATGAATTTTTTTTGCAGCAGCAGTGTAGTGCAATATATAAAATTACAAACAGTACTGTGCAAAAGGCACCCTAGCTATATATATGTGCCCAAGACTTTTGCACAGTACTGTATCTCAGAAACAACTGATCTCCTGGGATTTTCACACCCAACAGTCTCTACAGTTTACAGAGAATGGGACAAAAAAAAATCAAGTGAGCAGCAGTTCTGTGATCGAAAACGCTTCGTTAGTGGGAGAGGTTGGAGGAGAATGCCAAGACTGGTTCAAGCTGACAGGAAGGCGACAGTAACTCAAATAACCACACGTTACAACATCGGTGCTCTGAAGCGCATTTATGAACACACAACACGTCGAACCTTGAAATGGGTGGGCTACAGCAGCGGAAGACCAGACCGGGTTCCACTCCTGTCCCTGATAAAGTGGAGATGACATTCCACTCCCGTCCCCAATGAAGTGTATACAATGTTCCACTCCTGTCTGCAATAAAGTGTATACAATGTTCCACTCCTGTCTGCAATAAAGTGTATACGACGTTCCACTCTTGTCCCCAATAAAGTGTATATGACGTTCCACTCCTGTACCCAATAAAACAGGGGTCCCCAACCTTTTCTGCACCACAAACTGGTTTAATATTGACAATATTCTTGCGGACCGGCCGACCGGGGGTGGGGGGGGGTGGTGTTCAAGTAGGGTTAAACTCACCTCAACATGTCTTTTACAGTTGGGGTTGCCAACTTTCTCACTCCCAAATAAGGGACAAAATTAGCAGTCAAATCCCGGGACACTTTACCTCTGGAAAGACTACCATGACCATGAAGCCTTGCGCGGGCACCTGTGTGTGTGCATGCATGACATGTGCATGTGATGTGCACATGCGCGTACGTGCCGATTTTTTCCCCCACAAATCTTTTTGCCTTCATCTTCCCGACTATACTGTACATATATTATTTCTACTTTATATAGGCTGTGTATTTATCATATCATTCCTGCTTTTACTATATGTTAGTGTTATTTATTTTCGGTTTTGTGTGTTATTTGGTATGATTTGTTAGGTTATTTTTTGGGTCTGGGAACGCTCAAAAATTTTTCCCATATAAATTAATGGTAATTGCTTCTTCGCTTCACACCATTTCAGCACGAAAGGTTTCATAGGAACGCTCTACCTTAGCAGGGGAAATACGGGACAAACCAATTTAGCTCAGTATTCGGGATGTCCCGGCAAATACGGGACAGTTGGCAATCCTATGTTCAAGTTCAACAGTGCGTGACAGGGAATGAGGAAAGGTGCAGCTGACTCATATCGTTTCCTCACGGCCCGGTAGCACATGCTTTGTGGCCTGGTGGTTGGGGACTGCTGCAATAAAGTGTATACGACGTTCCACTCCTGTACCCAATAAAGTGTATACGGTGAAAGCTTCTGCATTCACCATCCTTTCCGGCAACAAGCTCAAGGTGATAACCACTCAAGTGAAATAATTTGTTGTCGATTTTCTCCCAATCAGCAATATTTTTCCTATCGACACTTATGCAAACCAGCACCACACTAAGTTGTGCAGCTGGTAGACATATTGCCTCTCTCAGCTCCAGCAACTGTGTTTAAATTGACTTCTGGTGTTATCTGCTTGGCGTTTTCACATTCTCGCTGTGACAGCCTAGGATTCCTCCAGATGAGAAATGAGGCACATTAGCAATCCTACCAGGTGAAGGGTCACAGGTAGGGACCCACAAAGACCTCTTCCTGCGTACTGAGAGGTGCCATTTTACAGCATTTGGAGAGTAGAATAGCAACAATGAAATGTGGGGAATGGGAAATGTGGATGGAGTCAGTCTGTGAAACACTTTTTCCACAGTGTTCAGCTCATCTTGACACATCTTTCAAGGACATGAGATTGTACCGTACCCATACCCGTTGCCACATCCTGCCGATAAACTCTTAACCGTGGCTCCGATGGGTTTACTAGTCCCTGGCACACAGGACATCTGCCATCTCCTGGTGTGCATCTATCTGATCGGGCCTTTCAAGTCCATTTGGATAGACAGCCTGCCACGGAGGTTCCAATGCACAGGATCACATGAGGCAGCAGAGAGTTACAGACTTATCAGCTCCATCACAGACACAACCCTCCACACCATCTAGGCCACCTTTGGGAGGCAAAGCCTCAAGTAAGTGACATCTGTCACTAAGGACTTTCCCCATCCAGAAAAAGGCCTCTTCTCCTTACTACCATCGGGGAGGAGGTACAGAAGCCACACTCAAGATTCAAGAACAAATGCTTCCCCACTGGTATCTAGATTTCTGAATGGTCCACGACTTAAGAACAATATATAGAGCTACTCCTTTTTTTTGGCACTATTTATTTTTGTAGCCTTATAGTAATTTTTTATGCCTTTGCACTGTACTGCTGCCATAAAACAACAAATTTCACATTATACAAGTCAGTGATAACAAACCCAATTCCAATTCTTGGGGCTCTCCATCACCCTTGCAGTCTCTACCTCCTACATTTCAGAACCAGAACCCAGTTTATTACCACTGAAGTGTGTTGCAAAATGTGTTGTTTTGTGGCAAGACACAAAAACATTTACAAGTTACAGAAATATATACTGCAAATGATGAGGTAGTGTTCAATGGATCATTCAGAAATCTAGTGGCAGAGCGGAAGAAGCTGGTCCTATAACGGTGAACATGTACATTCTCCCTGATTGTAGTAATGAGAAGAGGGTATGTCTCAAACACTTAAGCGTCTTTAATGACGTATACCAGGGGTCCCCAACCATTTTTGCACCGCGGACCGGTTTAATATTGACAATATTCTTGCAGACCGGCCAGCCGACCTGTGTGGGGGGGGGGGGGTGTTCAAGTAGGGTTAAACTCACCTCAACATGTCCTTTACAGTTAGGGTTGCCAACTTTCTCACTCCCAGATAAGGGACAAAAGTAGCAGTCAACTCCCGGAACACTTTACCCCAGGGAAGACTACCATGACCATGAAGCCTTGCACGGGCACCTGTGTGCGCATGTGTTGTGCGCACGTGCATACGTGCTGATTTTTTCCCCCACAAATCGTTTTGCCTTCATCTTCTCGACTATACTGTACATACATTATTTCTACTTTATATAGGCTGTGTATTTATCGTATCATTCCTGCTTTTACTATATGTTCGTGTTATTTATTTTCAGTTTTATGTGTTGTTTGGTATGATTTGTTAGCTTACTTTTTGGGTCTGGGTACGCTCAAAATTTTTTCCCCATATAATTTGATGGTAATTGCTTCTTCGCTTCACACCATTTCAGCACGAAAGGTTTCATAGGAACGCTCTACCTTAGCGGGGGAAATACGGGACAAACCAATTTTGCCCAATATACGGGATGTCCCGACAAATACGGGACAGTTGGCAACCCTACGTTCAAGTTCAACAGTGCGTGACAGGGAATGAGGAAAGGTGCAGCTGACTCATATCGTTTCCTCACGGCCCGGTAGCACATGCTCTGCGGCCCGGTGGTTGGGGACCGCCGATGTATACCATCACCTCTTGAAGATGTCGTCAAAGGTGGGGAGGCTCATGCCCATGGAGCTGATTGAAGCTGTGACCATCTGCAGCCTCTGCATTGGAGTATCCACACCAGGTGGTGTTGCAACCAGACAGACTGTTCTCCATCGTACATCTGTAGAATTGGTGACATACCAAATCTCCTCAAACTCCGAACCCTAACGAAGTAACCCCGCTGCAAGGGAGGATGCACGAAACAGCAGACACTCTGGGACTGCCACATTGCAGAGCTACAGACGTTGTGTACAACTGAAGGTGCCCTTGCATTTTTCAGCGTGTAATGCAGCTGTAGACCCCACCATGGCCTCAACAGAAACCTTGCAGATCATGGAGCCAAAACGAGAGGAAGGTTATCCTCCAAAAAAAATCCCAAGGATTCTGGAAATCTGAAAAAAAATAGAAAATAGGAAATGCTGAAAACACCCAGCAAGTCAGGTGGCATCTAAGAGAAGCAGAGTTGATGCTTCAAGTCAACTTCAAACTTCTCTTTCCACAGATGCTGTTTGACCGAAATGTTTCCAGCATTTAGCTTTAGCCAATTTTTTTTTGATGGGATCCTGAACTGATGTTTGTGCTATAGGAACAATATTTTAACCACATCAAAATAACGGTCCGTACCAATCGTGACATATCTTTCCAGTTTCTATCCTTTTATCTTAGAAATATTTTTGCTTTGGGACAAATGAGAAGCTAAGGCCTAGTTAGGCAGGCTAGGAAGGAAATTCCTCTCACAGCCCCATCCTTTGCAATCATAATCCAGTGAGATCGTCAGCCAAGCTGTGAGGTGCTTTCTAAAAACCCGCTCTCAGGGGAGTAGCTTTTCTCTGTCAAGACCAATTATGAAGCACTAATCCAGCATGGAAACAGTGACAGAAGTAGGGGAACCAGTCTTAAGGGGCGGACATTTTCCTTGCCTGGTGAGAAAACTGATCACTGATAGGCATTTGAAGAATTTGTCAGTGATGCAAACATGTAGATGTATTGAAATACACTCATGATAGAATATGGGCTGTCAACACCTGAGAAGAGTTTAATGGGCTAGAGGCAGGTGCAGGGAGAGAGGAACAGAGGTATAGAGATGGAAGGGGGGGCAAAAAGAAAGAGGTGTAGAGATCTCAACAGCACCAATGAGTGGCCTCTCTTTATGTGCAGCTCCAATGGGAATTATCAAATATTCCTGTTTAGGACTACTACAACTGAAATCCACAGTAACAGCCACGGGTACTTTATTGATTCTCAATATCAGTGGACCACGGACGGCCCTTTTAAAAAAAAGGAAGCAGGGAAGGCACACTGGTTTGCAGGCACGAATGAAATGCAAAAGCCATAGACCCGCACTACTGACCATCTTGCTGGCAAACCTAGTCACTGGAAAATAAAACTGAAGCCCTATGTGGATGAGTGTGTGCCTTCAAGAACAGACCCAAACCAAAAGCCATAGGTGAACAAGGAGATTCCTAGTCTAATGAGTGTTAGCTCCATGGCACTCAAGAGTGGTGATCTAGAACTGTACAAGAACTCCAGGTGCAACCTACGGAAGGCTATTTTAAAAGCAAAAGAACAATTCCGATTGAAGTTCGGGATGGATTTGGATGCACATCAGCTCTGGCAGGGTTTCAAGGGCATTACTTCCCACAAGGCAAAACCCAACATCATGAATGTCTGTGATGCACGCTTTGGAAGGGAAAGTGAAACTACACCTGTGCAACTCCCTCCAGCATCTGGAGACACGGTGAACTCTGTCTCAGAGGCCCACGTCAGAATAACTTTCAAGAGGGTGTATCTGGTAGGGCACTGAAAACATCCACAGCTAGATACTTCAGCTCCTCGTAGACAGACCGCAGTCAGTGTGGATCAGAAATAACATATCCTCCTCGCTGACAATCAATACTGGTGCACCTCAAGGATGCGTGCTTAGCCCACTGCTCTACACTCCCTACACCCGCGACTGTGTGGCTAGGCGCAGCTCAAACACCATCTATAAATTTGTCGATGACACGACTACTGCTGGCAGAATTTCAGATGGTGACGAGAAACTAAACAGGAGCGAGATAGATCAGCAGGGTAAGTGCAGGCACAACAACAACCTTGCACTCAGCATCAGTGGGACCAAGGAATTGATTGTGGACTTCAGGAAGGTGAAGTCAAAGGAACACACACGAGTTCTCACCAGTGGAAAGGGTGAGCAGTTTCAAGTTATTGGGTTTCTACATTTCTGAAGATCTATTCTGAGCCCAATAAGGTATCGGTGCCATCCGTTAGTCTCGCGAGACCATGAATCTGCGCCTGGAAAGCCTTGCTTGTCCACTCCAGGGCGCAGGCCTGGGCAAGGTTGTATGGAAGTCCAGCAGTTGCCCATACAGCAAGTCTCCCCTCTCCACGACACCGATGTTGTCCAAGGGAAGGGCAAGGGCCGATACAGCTTGGCACCAGTGTCGTCGCAGGAGTTGCCAGAACGAGGTTGATGGCAACGTCGGACTGCCTTAGGGACTCCAGCTCTGGATTTATCCTCAGGGTTTACTCCCGAAGCCTTTTCCATGAGTGGGTATGGCCGCAAGGTAGCAGAGGTTTGAAATCAGTTTTCCCTCTCTTAGGTGGACTGCCTTCCCAGGCTGACGAGCTCCATCTACCCTAAACCCAATAAAGCCCAATAAAGTAATGCAATTAAAAAGACACAACATGACAGGAGCATCACAGGAGCTCGAGGAATCAGAATTCGGAGTTCGATTCCACCGTCCTCTGTAAGCAGGTTTGTTCGTTCCCCCCGTGTGCACGCAACTTTCCTCTGAGAGCTCCGGTTTTCTTCCACAGTTCAACGATGTACCGGTTAGTAGGTTAATTGGTCATTGTAAATTGTCCTGGGGTCAGGCGAGAGTTAAATCAGTGGCTCAAAGGGCCAGTTCCACACTGCACCTCTAAAAAACATTTCCACAGCAGTTTGAGGAGACGTGGTACGTCACCAAACACTCTCGCAGATTCCTGCAGAAGTCCCACAGACAACATTCTAACTGGTTGCATCACCGTCTGGTGTGGAGGGGCCACTGCACAGGATCGGAAAAAGCTGTAAACTCAGCCAGCTCCACCATGGGCAACAGCCTCCCCAGCACCGAAGGCACCTTCAGCAGGAGATCCTCAAAACGGCAGCACCCATCACTAAGGACCCTGTCACCCAGGATATGCCCTCTACTCATTGCTACCTTCAAGGTGGTGGGACAGGACTCAATGTTTCAGGAACACCTTCATCCCCTCTGCCCTCAGATTTCTGAATGGATAATGAACCCGTTAACACTACCTCACATATTTCGTTTTTTTTGCACTACTATTTAATTTAATTTTTATATACAGTATATTTCCCATTGTAATTTATGTTTTTATTATGTATTTCAATATAATGTGTCACAAAACAACAAATTTCACAACATGTGCCAGTAACGTTAAACCTGATTCGGAGAGGGGGGAAGGGGGGGAGGGGAGGGGAGGGGACAGAGGTCTGGGGGTGGGCGGGGGGGGCAGGTGGTAGGGACTAGGGACAGAAAAGTGTGCAAGTGTAAAGGAAAGGAAGGAGACAGAGGTGCAAGGATGGCAGTGGCCAGGAAAGAGGTCAGAGAAACCAGGATGACAAGCATGGCGATCCAACTACAACAACAGGATTACTGGGCAAGACACACAAAATTCTGGAGGAACTCAGCAAGTCAGACAGCATCTATGAAGGGGAATAAACAGTTGACGTCGATTGCCTACACCAGTCCATTGACGTTGCCTGACTTGCTAATTTCCTCCAGCATTGTGTGTGTGTGGTTGCTCCAGATTCCCAGCATCCACAGAATAAAGGCATAAATCGAGTGGACAGCCAGAGACTCCCCCTGCCCCCCGGCACAAACAGCTAATGTAAGGGTGCATAATTTGAAGTTAATTGGAGGAAAGTGTAGGGGGATGTCAGAGGCAAGCTTTTACTACACAGAGTGGTGGGTGTGTGGTATGTGCTGCCGGAAACGGGGATAAAGGAAGATACATTAAGGACATTCAAGTGGCTCTTAGATGGGCCCATGGATGAAAGAAAAATGGAGGGTGATATGCGACAGACGGGTTAGGTTGGTGCTGGAGTAGTTAAAAATTTGGCACAACGTCGTGGGTCGAAAGATGGTTACGGCACAGTACAGGCCCAAGTTCTTGCGTTTATGAACAGGAATTATTTGACTTGGTCTTGGTTAAGCAACCTGTCAGCAAAGTGGGGGTAGGGGAGGGTCTCGGAGTACACCTTAATCAAAGCCAGGTTTGAGATCTTGGACATCTCAACAGAACGGAGGCTGGGCCAAACCCAGAAGCCATGCGTAAAGCAGCGGTACCTACAAGAGATACTGCCTCGGGGAGGCAACATCCAACATCAAAGATGCCCCCACCCCTGGGCCATGCCATCTTCTTACAGCTGGCATCTGGCAGGAGGTAACGAAGAAGCCGGCTGCCCAGTGCAGTTGTGAGAAGATGGTGTCCCCACACTCGCAGCTTCAAGAACAGCTTCTTTCCTTCAGCCACTCAGGTCTCGAACCAACCAGCAAAACCCTAATCAAAACAGCTTGACAATACCGTGACCATTTTGAATGCGCTAAATTGCACTGTGGTTTTCTTGTGAGTCCTGACAAAATGCCTCAGCCCAAAACATCGACTCTGTTCAATTCCATGGATGCCGCCTGACCTGCTGAGTTCCTTCAACATTTTGTGTCTGTTACTCTGAATTTCCAGCAGAATCTCGTGTTTGCGATTTTCTTTGTTCTCACTGTGTTCTTTCTTGTAAGAATTGCATACAATTTAAGTTCGTGATGTTATGTACCTGTGATGCAAGTTTTTCATTCTACCTGTAATAATAAAGTAAATTTATTATCAAAGCACGTACGTGTCACCACATAGAACCCTGGGGTGCTTTCCTTGTGGGCATTCACTGCAGACATAACAAAATCAATGAAGAACTGCACACAAGACAGGCAAATAACCAATTTGCAAAAGACAACAAACTCTGTACAAACAACAACAAAATACATAAATATATAAATAAATAATATTGAGGACATCAAGTGTAAAGTCCTTGAAAGTGAGTCCATAGGTTGTGGAATCGGGATTGTGGTGAGTGAAGGTAACCACGCTGGATCAGGAGCCTGATGGTTGAAGGGTAGTAACTGTTCCTGAACCTGGTGGTGTGGGACCCAAGGTCCTTCACAAAGGTGTGGATAGTGGGGGTCCTCGGGGATGGCTGCTACTTTCTTGAGGTAGTCCTCCTTATAGACGTGCTCAATGGTAGGGAGGGCTTTTTCTGTGGTAGACTGGGCTGTCTCCATCACCTTTGGCAGGCTTCTCCATTCCTGAGCATTGGTGTTTCCGTACCAGGCTGTGATGCACCCAGCCATCTACAGATGGTTTTGTCAAAGTTTCAGGTGATATGCTGAACCTGCACCAACCTCTAAGAAATTGGAGGCATTGTCTGGCCTTCTTTGTAATGGCACTTACGTGCTCGTCCCAGGACACATCCTCTGATACGATCACTCTAAGGAATTTAAGTGATAACGCAAGCCTCTCAAAATAGTACATCAACCAAATGCTTCTTCAGATTCCCTTAAATGAAAAAGGGAGTGGAAGAGGGGGAGACGCCTTGTCGCTCGCCACACCTTCACGCTCACAATGATGGAATGATTAAACTTTGTGGCTTCAAGTCCAATTTGATTCCAAACTACCCATTTAAATGGAATAAAAACATTCAAGAGTGGATGTTAAATGGAACTAAGCGAGGGTGGGGGGAGGGTCAAACGGAAACAACATATGAATAATACACAATTGCCTCTCATTAACACAATGATAAGCATAACCTTTGCGCATGATAGATTCTCATTTTTAATTAGTGCAATTTATGTTTCTCAGAAGTCAATTAAATTGCTGAGGCATCAACCACATTGCTGAAATGCTTCATAAACATAAGAGATTCTGCAGACGCTGGAAATCCAGAGTAACGCACACAAAACGCCGGAGGAACACAAGTCAGGCAGCTTCTGTAGAGAAGAATAACCTTCAGGACAAGACCCTTCATCAGGACTCCCAAAATATTGACTTGTTTATTCATCTCTATAGATGCTGCCTGACGTGCTGAAATGCTTCATTCATCCGGTTAAAGCCCAAGGGAAACATCATTCATCAACCATGTGCGAGGTGCTTGGGCTCTTGCTGTGTGTCTGTCAACAAATCTGTATGGGGCAAAGTGCAACTACTTCAGCAGTGTTCTTGTTTTGATCAGCTGTGTATTCTGACCACAAGTTACTGGTAAAGCTGGATCAGCCCAGCTTAGTTCTTCTTTGGAAAGATTGACAAAAACTTGGAAAATAACATCCCGGGCTTGGGTATGTGTATTCACACACAGAGTGCTTGCCTGTAATTGCAATTTTGAGATCATTGATTCTTGTATGCCAAGGTCAGATTGGGTGCTAAATTTTACTGAAACAGTGTAGTAACAAGCCCTTCCAGCCCAACGAGCCCCTGCTGCCCAAATGCATCCATGTGACCAATTATTCTGCTAAACTGAATGCCTTTGCAACGCAGGAGGAAAGCAGAGCACCTGAAAGAAACCCACAAGCTCACGGGGAGAACGTAAAATTCCTTACAGACAGCGGATTTTCATTTTCTCCCAGAACAGGCTAACAATACGAGCCACACGCAAGACGAAATGCTGGAGGGATTCAGGTCAGGTAGCATCTACGGAGGGGGATAAGCAGTCGACATTTTGGTCCGAGATCCTTTATTATGACTAGAAAAAAAAGCGGGCATTCAGGGGGAAGTAATTCCGAGTCTGGCGTGGGGGGAGACCAGAAAGTGATGGCTCCTCTTTGCAACCAGACTGGTAACCTGCTGAGCCTTCACAAGTAAACTACTGTGTCTCCACAGCGTTTATCAAGGGGGGGAAAATCGCTCCTACTGGGTGGGAGAATCAAGAAATGGGATCCCCACCTAATAATGAGGGAATACTAGAGGTAATGTTTCCTTTCAGTGGATCGCAGTACCTTGGAGCTCTCTTCCTCGAAGGGTATGATGATTATGAGGACACGCCGTCCCCTTTTATTGTCATTTAGTAATGCATGCATTATGATAAAAATGTTTTTCCAGAACGATATCACAAAAACCCATGACAAACTGACTGAAAAACTAACAAAAACCACATAATTATAACACATAGTTACAACAGTGCAAAGCAATACCGTATTTTGATAAGAACAGACCATGGCACAGTAAAAATCTCAAAGTCACTCGGAAGTCGGTAAACCTCCAGCGCCGATGCAGCATCCCGGAAGCATCCGACCACAGTCCAACTCCGAGTCCGTCTGAAAAACTCCGAGCCTCTGACCCACCTCTTCGACACCCAGCTCAGAATCTCTGCCGAGTGTTTCGACCCCGGCCTCGGCAACAGGCAATAGGCAAAGCCGAGGATTTGGGGCCTTCGTCTCCGGAGATTCTCGATCGCACAGTAGCAGTGGCAGCGAAGCGGGCATTTCAGAAGTTACTCCAAATGTTCCTCTGTGCTTCTCACAGTTGTCTCCATCAAATCCGGATTGTGCACGGCACCCCTAGTTACACATATCAATATTCATTCGGAACGGCCGCACGCACTCTCATCGCCATCTTCTCCTCCCTCCAGGAGGAGAAACAGTCTCTTGAACATTTATAAGGAAGAGTATTAATAATCAATGGGGGGGGGTGGGGGGTAGAGGTGACCAAAGGTAGCAGGGAATATAAAGTTGAGGTTACAGTCTGATCAGATACTGAATGGTAGAAGGTTCAGAGTCAGAATGAGGATTATCGTTAATTACACAGGTCATGAAATGGCTGAATGGCCTACTACTGCTGATCATGTGTACACTTCGGTACACAAATGACTAACAACTATCTATGGGCTGCACAGTAACATAGTGGTTAACGTAACACTACTGCAGTGCCAGCAGACTATAAGAAGTCTGTAAGTTCTCCCCAAGACTGCATAGGTTTTCTCCAGCTGCTCCATCTTTCCTCCCACGTTCCAAAAAGTGTACGAGTTCATACATTAACTGGTCACATGGGTATAAACGGGTGGCGTGGGGCCCAGTGGGCTGGAAGGGCCAATTACAGCGCTGTATCTCCAGATCAGCTGATCTACAAATGTCATTGCCCAAGCTGTGAAAGATCCTAAATCAACATCCAGTAACTCATAACACCCATTCAAATCATTAATCAGTATTCATTCCATATTTCCGCTCTTTCCAGCTAAAAGCGGTTAACACTGCTTGTTACCACAACACACACGAAATGCTGGAGGAACTCAGCAGGCCGGGCAGCATCCATGGAGGGAAATGAACCTTCGATGTTTCAGGCCAAGACGCTGATTGCTGCCATTCCTGACAAGATGGGTCACACTTGGGATCTGTTTAGTCCGCATAATAATTTAACGTGCTGTGATACTTTTGACATTAGTAACTACTGTCATGAACTTGCTTGCTGAAGTCATAAGAACGGTGAAGTCAACAGAAAGTGGTGGACACAGCCCAATCCATCACAGGCAAAGCTCTCCCCACCTTTGAGCACATCTACAAGGTACACTAGTACAAGAAAGCAGCATCCATCATCAAGGACCCCCACCATACAGACCATGGTCTCTTCTAGCTGCTGCCATAAGGAAGGAGATACAGCAGTCCGAAGTCCCACACCATCGGGCTCCTGAACCGATGTGGATCATCTCATTCACCTCAACACTGAACTGACGACCACAACCTATGGACACACTTTCAAGTAATCTATAACCTATCTTCACAATATTAATGCAAGTATCACGCATGTACTTAGTTGTCAATCTATTTAAGTGTAATGCCCTGGGGCACATCTTTACTGTTACGCTGTAGGTACTTCATTTAGCAGCTCCTGCTTTCAGCCTGTTTGGGTTATTGTCGAAGATAAGGGATGATGTGGAATGTGTGCCATCCAATTAGCAGGAGGTTTTCTTGGTGAGGGAGAATAAGGTTGGACTTGGGGGTTTTTTTTGTTGTTCGAGAGGAGATAAAGAGAGAAGACGCTGTGGAGAACCGGTCGTAGCATACGGTCTGGTGGGAGACCTGTTTGTTCGAGATGGATTGCGAGCGACGTTCGGAAGGTGGTGTGCACTTTCACGTTGACTGAGGGCCCATCACGCGAGTGACGGAGAAGTCCAAGATGAGCTCCAACTTGTGAACATTTGTCTGTTGAATTAGAACGGGCCCTTTTCTTTTTGTTATTCTTTACTAACCCTTCAGTTAAGATTCATAAATACAATTCCTCTAATCGTATGCAGTGTGCCGTCTGTTATTTCGTGGCATTAATTTGTAACAGGAGCAAATGACACGGCATCCACACAAAAATCCAGGTTTTGGGATGGGATCTAGTGCACCTCAATTTCTCGAACTTGGCGGGGCTGGAGGATGTCTTCCCTGGACTTATGCAGCTAAGGAAACCGGGGTGTTTCATATGTATTTATCTAACTATTTATTTATATGCTTATCTGCTTATTTATTTCTGCAGTTTTTCTTCTTTTACACATTGGTTGTCAGTCTTTGTGTGTAGTTTTACATTGATTCTATTGTATTTTATTACTGTAAATGCCTGCAAGAAAATAAACCTCAAGGCAGTGTATGGCGCCATACATGTACTTTGATAATAAACTTACTTTGAACTTTAAAGTAATGTGCAGAACATGGCGGTGGTGAATGAGCCACTCTCCATAAATGATCTTCACACAAAAAACACTCCGACTCTGGAGGTAAGAACAGGTACCACTGGAAGCCACTCACCCCAAGTTTGGCACCTTTACATAGTTTTTACTTCTCCTAATTACTTAGGACATTTTTTGCATCTCAGTGCAGTCCTTCCCTCAGCCAACCCCTGCATAAAACTGCAGGTGCTGGAAATCTAAAATAAAAACAGAAAATGCTGGCAATCTCAGGTGGGGAGACACAAAAGTACTTCAAGCTAATGATCAGTCATCATGGAAAAGTTAATACTTCAACTCCAGTCTCCTCTTCCACAATCTCTGTTGCACAAGGATTGGGCTGGTGGTTAAAAACGCGACTAATCTCAAGGGTAAAAGGTAATCTTTGGAGAGATCAGTAATCTTTCGACACAGTACATTTTAAATACAAAACCAAAAAATATGAAGTGCACTGTAATGTGTGGGAATTCCAAAGGTAAAGATTCACCTGCTACCAGCAGGAGTTTTTAACAGGTCAGCAGAATACACCATTGTTGGAAGCATTCGAGCTGGTCTTGGTGACCCCAAGCCGGTTAGGGTTCCCTTGGCCAGATCAACAGCCAACCCCCAACCTGGAAGAACAGCTTCTTACAAACTGAATGCATCAACTACTTCGGCAACAAAGTCAATGTTCAACAAACGTAAGGAGGATTTGCATTTCTATTGCAGTTTCATGACTCTAGTATATCTCAAAGCACTCTACAGTCTGTGAATGATTATCAAAGTTTAGTCAACACACACGAAATGCCGGAGGAACTCAGCAGGCAGCATCTATAGCAAAGAGTACTCCAGCACCTTGTGGGAGTTGATTTGACTTCCAGCATCTGCAGCTTCTCTCTTGTTTGTATCTAAGTTTAATAAGATGCTTGACCAAGTTTTCCATGGTAGGCCCATTCAGAAAGTCAAGAGGCATGGATGGGACCTAGGGAAACTTTGTTGCATGGATTCAGAATTGGCTCGCCCAGAGAAGGCAGAGAGTGGTAGTAGATGAAGCATTTTCTGCTTGGAAGCTAGTAACCAGTGGTGTTCTGCAGGGATCTGTTATGGGACCCCGACTCTTTGTGATTTCTGTAAATGACCTGGAGGAGGAAGTGGAAGACTGAGTTAATAAGTTCACAGATGACATGAAAGTTGGTGGTGTAGAGGACAGTGTAGAAGGTTGCAATAGGTTACAACAATATTGGTAGATTGCAGAGCTGGGCTGAGAAGTGGGAGATAGAGTTCAATATGAAAAAGTCTGAGATGATACACTTCGGAATGTCAAACTCGAAGGCAGAGAGGATTCTTATCAGTGCTGAGAAACAGAGGGAACTTGTGGTCCACATCCACAGACCCCTCAAAGTTGCATAGGATCCCTCATATTAATAGGGTGGTTAAAAAGGTTGGCCTTCATTAGTGGGGGAATTGAGTTCAAGAGCTGTGAGTTAATGCGCAGATCTATAAAACTTAGTTAGACCACTTAGAGTATTGCGTTCAGTTCTCGTCCCTTCATTATACGAAGGACGAGGAAGCTTTAGGGAGGATACAGTGGAGCTTTACCAGGATGCTGTCTAGATTAGACAACATGTCTTATGAGGAAAGGTTGAGCAAGCTGGGGCTTTTCTCTTTGAAGCAAGGGAAGATGAGAGGCAACTTGATTGAGGTGTACAAAATGATGAGGCTCTGATGGAGTGGACAAGCAGAGACTTTTTCCCCCAGGGTGGAAATGGCTGATATGAAATCTCAGGTAGGTATGTTTTGAGAGACAGAGACAGAGACAGAAAACCAGGGATGGTAGCAGAAACAGATACTGTCAGGGAATTTAAGACACTCCTACATAGGCACATGAATGAAAGAAAAATGAAGGGCTATGTGGGAGGGAAGGGTTAGAATAATCTTAGATTATGTTAAAGGAAAGGGATAAAAAAAAATGAAAAAATTAAGTAAATAAGTACATAGGGATTGGATAATTATGTCTGCGGGCAGGAACAAGCACGAACAAATTGGGATATAAACACCTACAATGGTTGGTATATAGGCTTGTATGCAACATTTTGGACCAGTGGAAATGGTCCAGAAGGGTTGTATGGAAACTATTATTACCATTTTTCTTAACAACTAATTTCATTACTTAGCCTAATAGGTTAGATTTACCACAGTACATAATTATCTATTTAAATGTTTATTTTCCTTTTATATCATCTCAATGTGTACTTAAGAATGTATAAATAATTGTAGTTTTATACATATAAAAAAATGGAAAAGGTTATATGTGTGAAAAAAGTACATAATTGTGAACTCCTTATCCAAATAAAAATAAAATTAAAAAAAAAAGATTATGTTAAAGGGTCAGCACAACATCACAAACCGAAGGGCCTGTACTGTACAGTACTGTATTGTCCTGAGTTCTATACTCTAAAATGCAGTAACTATAATAATGCAGGGTATGCGGGAGTTAATTTACACACCCCCAATACAGTTAATTTGTTTTCACGAAGTTGATCGAGGAGCAAATATAAGGTGGGAGTATCTGCTGCTCTTACATCCACTTTTGAAGGTAGACAGGCCATCTGTTTGGGACTTAACCCACTTCGGATAGTGCAGTTCCCCAATGAATCACCACTCCAGATCCTGGAGTCCATTCAAGATTCTGAGAGACTGAAGGAACAACTCACCGTACCTTTGAAAGGTCAAAGAGCAAAGGAATCTGAACAGGAGAGGGCCATTACTGTAGCCCCAGTTCACCCAACCCTCACTCACTCTTTCTCCACACAGATCAGATTGTGAACTCTTACTGACACCCCCCGCACAGTCTAGTTTCACTTCTTCCTTCTGCTACATTACAGCAGGATCCAAGGTCTGACGAATGCCTTTTCTCATGACCAAAAGGGCTGACACAGTCATTGTAACCGTGCCAGCTGGGGAAAGACCTCCGTCAAACCTCAAAAGGAGCAAAGGCAATTATCAAAGATCTACTTTATTCCCCTTATACATTTACATGTATTAGGAATGTGCTGCAGTGTCATAGTCAGGGTGCAAAAAAAAACATTCAAAAATTATACGGAATAAAGGATTATGTAAAAATATAGTTAGAGGTTAAAATACAGTATGGAATAAAAATGTGTATAAATACATAAATAGCATCTTTTATTTACAATATAAACAGCACTATAAAAAGTGGTTTAAAGCAGGGGTCTCCAACCTTTTTTGCACCGCGGACCGGTTTAATATTGACGATATTCTTGTGGACTGGTCAACGGGGGGAGGGGGTGGTGGTGTTCAAGTTCAATAGTGTGTGACTCATATCGTTTCATATGACTCATATCGTTTCATATTGCCAAATCATACCGTATCCTCACGGCCCGGTAGTACATGCTTTGTAGCCCGGTGGTTGGGGATCACTGGTTTAAAGTGTCTACGGTGCAGTGCAGTGATGGGGTAATAGATAAGCGGGTGGCAAGGGTGGTTATCCAAAATGGTTGATCAGATTAAATGCCTGGGGGGAAGAAATTTTTAAGGCAGCTTAGTTTTATAGTGTGTCCCAGAAGGAAGCTTTTTAGCAGAAGGTAGTGTGCAGAGTGGTTGGTGTCTACATCCAGGGGGTCAGTGTGGACATGCTGGAGGATTACAAATACCTGGGGATACGAATTGACAATAAACTGGACTGGTCAAAGAACACTGAGGCTGTCTACAAGATGGGTCAGAGTCGTCTCTATTTCCTGAGGAGACTGAGGTCCTTTAACATCCGCCGGACGATGCTGAGGATGTTCTACGAGTCTGTGGTGGCCAGTGCTATCATGTTTGCTGTTGTGTGCTGGGGCAGCAGGCTGAGGGTAGCAGACACCAACAGAATCAACAAACTCATTCGTAAGGCCAGTGATGTTGTGGGGATGGAACTGGACTCTCTGACGGTGGTGTCTGAAAAGAGGATGCTGTCCAAGTTGCATGCCATCTTGGACAATGTCTCCCATCCACTACATAATGTACTGGGTGGGCACAGGAGTACATTCAGCCAGAGACTCATTCCACTGAGATGCAACACTGAGCGTCATAAGAAGTCATTCCTGCCTGTGGCCATCGAACTTTACAACTCCTCCCTTGGAGGGTCAGACATCCTGAGCCAATAGGCTGGTCCTGGACTTATTTCATAATTTCCTGGCATAATTTACATATTTAACTATACTATTTAACTATTTATGGTTCTATTACTATTTATTATTTATGGAACAACTGTAACAAAAACCAATTTCCCCCGGGATCAATAAAGTATGACTATGACTATGACAATGATTTGTCCTATGCATTTCTTTGTCCTGCAGTGACAGTAGACTGCAGCCAATGACCTCTTCTGCTGGCCCGAGAGGCAGCTGTAATTTTTGTATATTGTGAGTGGACGCTGCATGAAACCAGACAATAATGGTTGATATGAGGATGCTCCTTTTCACACCACATCACCGTGTGAACTGTAGCCCAGACTCTCACCTCTTAAATCCGAGATTCAACTCCCAGTTCAGAGATTGGAGCTCGGAAGCCCAAGCTGGAACCCCAGCACAGTAGCAAAAGTGTGTCTAGCTTTCAGGATCTATTAAACCAAGGCTTCATCATGGAGTTTGCAATTTTTTTTTTGAGTTCTTCCCAGCAGTAAGATGAATATTAGTTAAAATATTGACCGAGGATTAGGGGATTATTCCTTGAGTATTGGGTGGCATTGGGGTTTAGCAGCTAATGCCAGCGATCACCGATTCAATTCCTGCCGCTGTTTATACGCCCTGTCCATGAACGTGTGGGTTTCATCCGGGTACTCTGGTTTCTTCCCACATTCCAAAGACATACAGGTTAGGCTAGTGAGTTATGGGCATGTAATATTGGTGCCAAAAGTGTGGCAACACTTGTGGGCGGCTCAGCACATTCCTCACCAATCTGATTTGACCCATGACGATGGATTTCACTGTGTGTTCAATGTACATGTGGCAAATAAAGCTAATCTTTATTAAACTTCTTACGAGAGCATACTCCATGAAATTAGTTGCTGCTTTTCCTGCAAAACAATGGCTGCACATCAAAATTTCACTGGCTGTAAAGGGCTTTGGGATATCCACCTTTCACATCCATTTAAGGGAAAGAAACACAAGTCCTTCTTTAGTGTCTTTTTTAAATATACAAATTGAAGTTGTGAATAAAGCCAAGGCAAATCTCTTTCCCAGACCAGATAACTTAAAAATCCATTAAACGAATGAATCATTTACACATTGTCATCACTGTTTTAGTAATTCTGACTAACAAAAGTCTCCCCTTTGGATACACACCCTCTTTCAAGAAGGTAATGGACTTCCAAACAACCCAATTGAAACCCTTTGAGCCATTAACAATCCTATCATTCCGAACCAGTAAAATGTTGTTTCTCGCAATCAGAGATAGACAACTAAGAAAAACACCATTGAAAACTGGATTTGTCTCTTCTGCTTGGGGAGAACAGTGGGGTGGGGGAATGCAGTTCCATGGCAACAGGATTCTTGGAGCTGTAGGACCTGCCCTGTGAGAAAAGGCACACAGTCAATGAGGTTCAGGGTAGGTGGAAGATTTTCCAGTGCTGTAGATAGGTAAAAAATTTCCAAGTCCTAGCCCAGTCTAAATTACAAAAGCAGTAAACTAAGTATTCATTCACTTTTCCAAAGGATTTCTAGTCTTTGTATTTTAGAGGTACAGCAGGGTCACAGGCCCTCCCAGCCCAACAAGCCAGCGCTGCCCAATTTCACCCATGTGACCAATTAACCTAATAACCCAAACAAAGAGGAATTCTGCAGGTGCTGGAAATTCAAGCAACACACATCAAAGTTGCTGGTGAACGCAGCAGGCCAGGCAGCATCTCTAGGAAGAGGTACAGTCGACGTTTCAGGCCGAGACCCTTCATCAGGACTAACTGAAGGGAAGAGTTAGTAAGGTGAACGCAGCAGGCCAGGCAGCATCTCCAGGAAGAGGTACAGTCGACAGTACAAGATTCTCTTACTAACTCTTCCTTCAGTTAGTCCTGACGAAGGGTCTCGGCTTGAAACGTCGACTGTACCTCTTCCTAGAGATGCTGCCTGGCCTGCTGCGTTCACCAGCAACTTTGATGTGTAACCTAATAACCCATAAGCCTTCGGAATATGGGAGGAAACCAGAGCACCTGGAGGAAACCCACACAGATACGGAGAAAACACACAAACTCCTTACAGGCAGCAGCGGGAAATGAACGCAGATTATTGAACCTGGGTTTGAATCAGCTACCCAATTGGCAGTGAAAATGGAGAACATGGAAAAACCAACAGCAAACAGTCTGGCCCGTATACGAGTTAAATGCTTTATCAGTTCACCAGGTAATGTACTCACTGTGCAGAATTTCAATGACTAATTCTTACGTTGTTGTGCAGGAATGAATGTAATAATCTAAGAAGAATGAATGTAATTCTAATAATCTGAGGGGAACTCCGCTTCCTGCCCACAGACAGCCATAAATATCTTCCCAATGAGTTCAAATCCCAGTTCTGGTCACCACACTTTCAAATGTGAAGACACTAGAGTAGAGGGGATACAGAACAAATTTAATAATATACAAACCCCTTGCCACCGTTGTCTGTAAGTTTGTACGTTTTCCCAACAACCATGTGGTTTCCTCCGGGTGCTCTGGTTTCTTCCCACATTGCAAGTTGTGGGCACGCTATTGCAAGTGGTGCCATAAGCGTGGCAACACTTGTGGGCTGCCCTGTACCAACCTCGCTGATTTGATTCAATATAATGACACATTTCATTGTATATTTTGATGTACATGTGACAAAGAAAACTAATCTTCATCTCTCTTTCTAAACAAGTTGAGAACAGGAGTAGGCCACTCAGGCCCTCAAGTCTGAATCAACATTCAATTATAACTATGGACTGTATACCCCAAGCCTTATCTGCTCTTCTTTGCCAGTTTCCTCTAGTCCTAAAATCCCTCACCTTTCAATATTTATCCCTTTCCCCTGTTAAACACCTCTGATTTAACCTACAGGTGTACAACATTCCAGAGATTCACTCCGTGAGAAAACGCTCCTAAGCACCTCCAGTTTTAAATGGGTAAATTGTTTATTATTGTCACATACATCCCTACAGATCAGTTCAATACAATGGGACATTGAGGTAGTACAAGGTAAATAATAACAGAATACATAATGAAGTGTTATAGTTACAGAGAAACAGCAGTAAAGCAGATACAAGGTCCCATTGTCGTAGATCATGAGGTCAAGTCCATCTGATCGTACTAGGGAAACATTCAACAGTCTTAAAAGTTTGGCATAGAAGCTATCCTGGAGGTTGGTGGTACATGCATTTAGACTTTTGTATCGGCTGCCTGATGGGAGATGAGAGAAAAGAGAATTCCTGGGGTGAGTGGGATCTTTAATAATGCTGGTTCTAATCTCACAACTGTGTGTTCTCGTTCAAAATTCTCCTTCCAGTGAAACATCTCAGAATCGATCATGCTATTCTACATGTTTCAATAACAAGTCCTCCACCTCCATCGATCTTCTGAACTCCTAAGCATATAGATGCAAGTTAATTAGCTGCTCACTATAGCAATGTAGCAGATTGCCTCTGTAGATGAGGGACTCAGCTACACAGCTAGACCTGACAGGTCAGGGCTGCTTGCCTTCAGATCTCAGAAAATGTGCAACACAAGACAACGCCATTGAATGAGAGGAATCAACAGGTGATGCTTCCAACTGAGACCCTTCATCAGGACTGGAAATGAAGTGGGGGGGCGGGGGAGAGAGAAGAAGCCCAAAGAAGGCGGGGGGAGGGAAAGGAGTACAAGCTCTCCCTTTCCAGTTCTGTTGAAGGGTTTCAACCTAAAACACCGACTGTTTATTCCTCTCCAAGTATGCTGCCTGACCTGCTGAGCTCCTCCAGCGTCCCGACATTTTGTGTGTGTTAATCTGAACCTGCTCTTACTTTGATCACATCGTACTGTCATGGTAAGTAAGCTCCCTTTCCCTGCCTCAAAGGGTGGGATGATTATGGAACAAATGAATACAGTAACTCCATTCCCATTGGCTTGTATCATCATAGAAAAGAAACAGCTGCTTCAGCCCATCTAGTCCATGCCAAACCTTTTTAATTGCCCACTCCCATAGACCTGCACTGGGACCATAGCCCACAATACCCTGACCATCAATGTACCTATTCAAACTTCTCTTAAATGTCAACGTTGAACATGCATGCACCACTTGCACTGGCAGCTCATTCCACACTCTCATGACCCCATGAGTAAAAGTAGTTTCCCCACATGTTCCCATTAAACTTTTCACATTTCACCCTTAACACCAATGATTGTAGTCTGACCCAACCTCAATAGAAATAGCCCACTTTCATTTACCCTATCTATACACCTCATAATTTTGTATACCTCAATCAAATCTCCACTCAGTCTTTAAATTTGAAGGAATACAGTCCTAACCTATTCAATCATTCCTTACAACTCAGGTCCTCCAGACCTGGCAACATCCTTATAAATTTTCTCTGCCGAAGGGCTTTGGCCCGAACTGTCGACTGTACTCTTTTCCTAGATGCTGCCTGGCCTGCTGAGTTAGACCACAAGACAATAAGATATAGGAGCAGAAGATGGCCATTCGGCCCGTCGAGTCTGCTCCGCCATTCAATCCTGGGCTGATCCAATTCTTCCAGTCATCCTCACTCCCCTGCAACATCCTTGTAATTTTTCTCTGCCTTCTTTCAACCTTGTTTACATCTTTCCTGCAGGTAGGTGACCAAAACTGCACATAATATTCCAAACTAGACCTCACCAATGTATTATACAACTTCAACATAACATCTATCTCCTGTACTCAATACTTCGATTTACGAAGGCTGATGTGGCAAAAGCTTCCTATATGCCCCATCTACCTGTGACACCACCTTCAATGAATTATGAACCTGTATTCCCAGTGCCCTTCGTCCTACCACACTCCTCAGTGCCCTACCGTTCACTGTGTAAACCCTATCCTGGTTGGTCCTGCCTAAATACAACAACTCGCACTTGGCTGCATTAAATTCCATCTGCCAATTTTCAGCCCATTTTTCTAGCTGATCCAGATCCCACTGCAAGCCATGAAATCCTTCCTCTACACCCCCAATCTTGGTGTCATCTACACATTTGCTGATCCAGTTAACCACATTATCATCCATAGGAGGCAGGGTTTGAGAGTTGGCACAACAATGTGGACCGAAGGGCCTGTACTGTGCTGTTTTATTCTATGTTCTATATCATTGATATAGATGACAAACAACAAATGACCCAGCACCGAACCCTGCTGCACTCTTCTAGTCACAGGCCTCCAACTCAGAGAGGTAACCATCCACTACCCCTCTCTGGCTTCTCCCACAAAGCCAATGCCTCATCCAATTTACTACCTCATCTTGAATATCGAGTGACTGAACCTTCTTGAACAACCTCCTATGCAGGATCTTGTCAAATGCCTTACTGAAGTCCACATAGACAACATCCACTGCCTTGCCTTCAACTTTCCTGGTAACTTCCTCAAAAAACTCTACAAGATTGGTTAGATATGACCTTCCTTGCACAAAGCCATGGTGTCTATTCTTAATCAGTGCATGCCTATCCAAATACTTATAAGTCCAGTCCTTTAGAATACCTTCCAATAACTTTCTCTACACTGATGTCGGGCTCACCAGCTTACAACTTGCTGATTTACTTTTAGAGCCTTTCTTAAACAGAACAACATTAGCCATCCTGCAATCCTCCGGTACCTCACCTGTTGCTAATGATAATTTAAATATCTCTGCTAGGGCCCCTGCAATTTCTGCACTTGCATCCCGCAAGGTCCGAGGGAACATCTTATCAGGCCCTGAGGATTTATCCAACCACAATTGCCTCAGGACAGCAAACATCTCCACCTTTAATCTGTATAGGGTCCATGAAGTTGATGCCTCTTTGCCTTACTGCTGGACTTACTCATGTCCAGCATTGTGATCACTAGATGCAAAGTGTTCCCCTACACAAACTTCTGACACCTGCCCTGGCTCGTTCCCTAATAGCAGATCAAGTACTGCACACGCTCTCGTAGGGACCTCTATGTACTGATTAAGGAAACCTTCCGGAACACATTTGCCAAACTCTATACCATTTAGTCCTTTTACAGTATGGGAAGCCTAGTCAATATGTAAAAAGTTAAAATCACTGACTATAGCAACCTCCTGTTTCGGGCAACAGTCTGCAATCTCTCTACAGCTTTGTTAGTCTAAAACCCTAAAAATGGGGTCTATAAAATAGCCCTATTAACGTGGTGATACCTTTCTTAATCCTCAGTTCCATCCATAAAACCTCACCAGATGAGCTCTCCCGTCTGTCCTGACTGAGCACTGCCATATCATTTTCACTGACTATAACACCACCCTTCCCCCTATCACAGCCAAAACAACAGAACCCCAGAATATTCAGCTACCAGTCCTGCCTGTCCTGCAACCAAGTCTCACTAATGGCTTCAATATCATAATTATCATGGTTGTACCATGCCCAGAGCTCACCTGCCTTTCCTACGATACCTTCTGCATTGAAATAGATGCAGCTCAAGACATTAGTCGCACCTTGCTCAACTTTTGATTCCTGACTTTGTCTGGAGGCTTCAACAAGATCTGTCTCCACAACTTCTCCACTATCTGTTCTGGTACTCTGGTTCCCATCCCCCTGCAACTCTAGTTTACACCCCCACCATGCACATCAACAAACCTTCCCGCTAGGACAGCGGTCCCCAACCACCGGGCCGCAAAGCATTTGCTACCGGGCCGCGAGGAAACGATATGATTTGGCGATATGAGTCAGCTGCACCTTTCCTCATTCCCTGTCACGCCCGCTATTGAGCTTGAACACACGCGAGGTCATTACCCGCGCGTCATCCATGTCAGCACGGGAAGGAGATCAACTCCTCGAGCTTGAAAATAACGGCGGGCTGAAAAGTATGTTTGACACAACATCTCTGCCGGCATTCTGGATCAAAGTCAAGGCTAAATATCCTGAGATAGCCACGAAAGCACTGAAAACGTTGTTTCCATTTCCAACATTTTTCTGCGAAGCAAGTTTTTTGCAATGAATGCAACGAAAACTGAAATGCGGAATAGACTGGACATAAGGAACCCCGTTCGAGTATCGCTGTCTCCCATCACCCCTCGATGGGACCGTCTTGTTGCAGGGAAACAAGCCCAGGGCTCCCACTGATTCAGCGATATTGGTGTGTTGCAATGATTTTATATGTTCATACGGGGAAAATATGTGCTGTGTGTTTAATATCCAAACATTACTTAAAATGTTATGATGCTATTGACTTACTTATATAACCATATAACAATTACAGCATTGAAACAGGCGATCTCGGCCCTTCTAGTCCGTGCCGAACGCTACTCTCTCCTAGTTCCACCGACTTGCACTCAGCCCATAACCCTCCATTCTTTTCCTGTCCATATATCTATCCAATTTTACCTTAAATGATAATATCGAACCTGCTTCTGCCACTTCTACTGGAAGTTCGTTCAAAACTTACTTCAAGCTCTCCTGATAAATGACTTATCACTATATTCACGTGAGGAAAACATGTGCTGTGTGTTTAATATTAAATTCGTTAGATAATTCCTTTTAGAAACGAAATTGAGTGTATTAGCCACTTATCGCCTATATTCCGGTCGTGATTAACACCCCCCCCCCGAACAGAATCGCCAAAAAGGATTTGCAGGGGGGAATAAATAGCCACAGGTCACGACGCAAGGTTTCATGGTCATTGTAGTCTTTATTGGGTAAACACAACGTATTTGACTGCCGGTCCGCAAAAATATTGTCAATATTAAACCAGTCCGCAGTGCAAAAAAGGTTGGGGACCTCTGCGCTAGGATATTAAACCCCTCCAGCTCAGGTGCAAACAGTCTCTTCTGTAATGGTCCCACCTTCCCCAGAAGAGATCCAAAAATCTGACGGCCTCCCTCCTACACCAGCTCCTTAGCCATGTGTTAAACTGTATACACAGAACACAGAAATTTACAGCACTCCGGCCCACAATGTTGTGCTGACCGCGTAACCTACTCGAATCTCCCTGTAGTATCATCTTTCTGACCCCACTGGCACGTGATATGGTAATAATCCTGAGATCACAACCCTGGAGGTCTTGCCCTCCAACTTAGCACCTGACTCCCCGAATTCACTTTGCAGAACCTCATCACGCTACCTACTATGTCACTTGTACCTACATGGACCACGACCTCTAGCTGCTCACCCTCCCACTTGAGAATGCAGAGGACTCAATCCGAAATCACACGGACCCTGGAACCCGGGAGGCAACATACCATCTGGGAATCTCATTCTCATCCACGAAACAACTTTTCCGTTCTCCTCATCACCACCAGTCGCATCTTCTCCCACACACCACCCCCCCTTCCAAGTCACAGAGCCAGATTCAGTGCCAGAGACCTTTCTGCTGTGACTTGCCTCTGATACCCCCAACAGTATCCAGAGTGGTATACCTGCTGTTCTGAAAATGCAATATGTGCAGATGTGTTGAACCCAGATTTACTGGTGAGATGGCCCTTTTCTCAACATTCAGCTGTATTTCCAGCCTCTACAGAATCATTTGGCATTTAAGAGTCATTTGAAATATCCAAATAAAAAGAAGTTCGCCAACGTTTCTGCGTGAAGACTAGTCATTTTCACAGGTGGACCATTCCACTTGTACTTAACCAGAAGTTACTCAACACCAACAGCTAAGGCAACACGAAGTCTTTGGTGTTGAAATACAAATTCCTGTCAAACAGCCAAGATATTTGGACAAGCCTTATG
This sequence comes from Mobula hypostoma, assembly GCF_963921235.1. Lineage (NCBI taxonomy): Eukaryota > Metazoa > Chordata > Chondrichthyes > Myliobatiformes > Myliobatidae > Mobula > Mobula hypostoma. The sequence continues at coordinate 21,004,229 of NC_086125.1, forward strand.
ACCTGCCCTCTCCTAACAGACCCCAATTATTTCTATGGCATAATTCTGTTCGCAGCTGGTCAAGAGCTACCATTGAAAGAGTACAAAAGCAAGGAAATAATGCTAAACCTTTAGAATTCTCTGATGAGGCCTCAGCTAGAGCATTAATTCAGGGCGCCACATGTTCGGAAGTAGACACGGTGAAGGGATTTACTAGAATCGTACAAAGAATTAGGACAGCTCCATACAGGAAAAACTAGGATTGCTCTCGGAAGTACAGTTTCAGCTAAAGGGATACGAGAGTATAAGACCTTTAAGACACTGAGTGGAATTAGGCCATTCAGCCCATCGAGTCTGCTCCACCATTCCAAAATGGTTCATTTATTATTCCTCTCAACCCCTTCTGCCTTTTCCGGTAACTTTTGACACCCTTACTAATCCAGGACCTATTAACCTCTGCTTTAACTACACACAAGAACTTAGCCTCCACAGCCATTTGGGGCAATGAATTCAACAGGTTCACCACCCACTGACAAAAGAAAGTCCTTATCTCTGTTCGAGAGGGACACCCTTGTGTTCTGAAGCTGTGCCATCTAATCCTAGACTCCCCCACTCTGGGAAACATCCTCCCCAATCTACTCTACTGAGGCCTTTCAATGACATTCCCCTCCTCATTCTTCTGAACTACAGTGAATGCAGGCCCATCGCCATCAAACACCCCTCATGCATTAACCCTTTCATTCATATTTAACAGCTACAGGGATGAGGTGGGGAATGAGGCTGACCTTAGCTCTCAGAGAACTTCTGTTCGGATGAAAAGTGTGTCAAAGAATCCAGTGATAAATGGAGGGACGTGTTTTTTTTTAAAGTGCGGTGACATGAAAGCAGTGAGTGAAATGAGCGTTAAATGCAACAATCAATTTGAATTGCCAGTGAGAAAATGGGGAACAAGAAAAACCTGATTTTAGAACGAACAAACACACCCACACAACATGCTGGAGGAACAGCAAGTCAAGAAGCATCTCTGAAGGGGAATAAACAACTGATGTTTTGGGAAGGGCTGTCCTTTTCCTTTCGAGTCCAGATGCTTCTAAAGTCTCTTGTGTCTCCAATCATGCCTCTAAAAGTAGCATGCAGCAACAGTAGACAAAAACAACGAGTTACCCAAAATGTAAAAGCACTCAACATTCATCAGGAAGCATTCATCACTGAGGCTCCTCACCATCCAGGACTTGTCTTCTTCTCATTACTACCATTGGAGTGAACCTACAAAACCTGAAGACTACCACTCAACAATTCAGAAACTGCTTCTTCCCTTCCACCGTCAGATTTCTGAATGGTGTATGAACCCATGAACACTACCTTATTATTCCTTTATTGTAAAATACTTACTATAGTAGTTTTTATGACGCTGTACTTTATTTTATTATGTTTATTTACAGATACAGCATGGTAATAGTTCCTTCTTGGCAAACGAGACCGCACAATCCAATTAAACTCATGTGACCAATTAACTGACTAACCCACATGTTTTTGGAATATGGGAGGAAACTGGAGCACCTGGAGGAAACCCACGTGGTCGAGGAGAGAATATACCAACTCCTTACAGATGGCGGTGGAACTGAACTCAGGTCACTGCCAGGCTACCGTGACTCCCTCAGAAAACAGGAAAGCCACATGGTTACAAGGAGAACATACAGACTCCTTACAGACAGTGGCAGGACTGCTGCCCAAAATAACAGGTTTCACAACACACGTGAAGTGATAGCAAATTTGGTTCTGACCTGAAAATGAAATTCAGAAAGATGAAAATTAAAAGCAAAACTGCAGGCATTACAAATCTGAAATAAAAACTGAAAATACTCAGCAGGTCGGACAGCATCCATGGAAAGAGAAACAGAAACAATTATGACAAATGCTACCTGACATGCTGAGTGCTCGCATTTTTGATTTCGTCAACATTATACAGTCAAAGCATTACAGCACAGAAACAGACCCTTCGGCCCATCTAGTCTTTGCCAAACTATTATTCCGCCTAATCCCATTAACAAGCGCCTCTTCCACACCCCTCCCATCCATTGATTCTCCTTGCCACTCTTCCATAAATACCCTTTTTGTGCAAGGCCTCAGACATAGTTGAGCCATGAACTTCATTTTCAATTACAGGTGTCCCCCGCTTTTCGAACGTTTGGTTTACGAAAACTCAACTGTTACGAAAGACATACATTAGTTCCCCATTTTCGCTAACAGAAGGTGTTTTCACCGTTACGAAAAAAGGTAGCGCGCGAAAAAAATTGCGCGCCAAAAAAAAGCAGCGCTTGCCCCCGAGCAGCCGCTCTCCCCTGGATTCGGAACTGCATTCTAGCCGGATCTGCTTAAACACCTGCCTGTGAGCAGCTGTTAGCAAGATGAGTTCTAAGGTATCGGAAAAGCCTATAAGAACTCGTAAGGGTGTTACACTTAGCGTAAAACTAGGCAAAATTAAGCATTTCGATCGTGGTGAACGAAGCAAGGACGAAGTGAGTTTGGCTTGTGGAAGTTGACGAAGATGATGTTGAAGAGGTTTTGGCATCCCATGACCAAGAACTGATAGGATGAAGAGCTGATGCAATTGGAAGAGGAAAGGATAACAATCGAAACTGAATGCAGGAGCGAACGGACCGAAAGTGAAGTCGTCCAGGAACTGAACGTGATGCAAATGAGTGAGATTTTCGCTGCAATGTTAAACTACGACTTTAATTTTGAAAGGGTATGTTGGCTTAGGGCATATTTGCAGGATGGTTTGAGTGCTTACAAAGAACCGTATGATCTAAAAATGCGCGAGGCTAAGCAGTCAAGCAAGCCTTCCACATCAGCCACAGCAGGCGACGAACCTTGACCTTCGACATCGAGGCAGGCAGACATAGAAGAAGATGTCCTGATGGAAACAGATGATGAGATGACACCCCAGTGTCCCACCACCCCAACCCCCCGGGCCCCGGACAGGTACCAATTCGCAGAGAATGCAGTGTTAGCCGGGAGGCACCCGGCACATCTTTAAGAAAAAAGGCCAAAATAAACAAGCTAATTGATTAGGTGCCACCTGGCACCTAATTAATTAGCTTGTTTGTTTCGGCTTTTTTCTTAAAGATGTACTGGGTGCGTCCCGGCTACCGCTGGACCGCTGCATGCTTCGCGGATCAGTATCGGTCGCTGGCGGGAGGTTGGGGACCACTGCACCACCCCAACCTCCGACGACTCAGCCTAACATACCATCATCAGTGTGCTCAGCTCTGTCCCAATTCCAGTAAGTGATACTACACTGTACATACATTATTTCTACTTTATATAGGCTGTGTATTTTTACGTGTTATTTGGTATGATTTGGCAGCTTCATAGCTTAAAGGTTACTGGAGAGAGTGTTTCTGCCGAGAGTGCTTGCATGAGATTTTCACTACAGAGAACAGTGTGGCAATGATTGTGGCATTGCGGCAAGTATTTCTACTTTATATAGGCTGTGTATTCATCATATCATTCCCGCTTTTACTATATGTCACTGTTATTTTAGGTTTTGTGTGTTATTTGGCATGATTTGGTGGGTTATTTTTGGGTCTGCGAACACTCACAAGTTTTTCCCATATAAATTAATGGTCATTGCTTCTTCACTTTACAACATTCCGGCTTACGAACCGTTTCATAGGAACGCTCTACCTTCGGATGGCGGGGGAAACCTGTACTGCCAATGACTTCTGCAACTCAGAGTGACTGTTGCTGTCACAGCAGCCTCCTACAAGTACTATTCTTCGAGCAGCAGACCAATCTACAGTGTGGCTGTCACTTTTTCCACAATGGACTGTATTGAGCTCCTAGGTCTGTTCAGTTCCTTTGAGGTGGCCTTGTACCCTTCCCCAGGTTTGTACTTCTCTATTATAGTTTCTCTGACATGCCTTGAATGCTTTTTTGTCTGTTGAAAATTTACCATACAAAGAGAGGGAGTATTTATCCAGGTGATCCTCCAATTTTATACATCAACAAAATGGGTGAGTTGGTAACATAGTGTATAGTACTGCACCTGATGAAAGTTAACATAGTGATTCCAAAGGGGATGAATGCTTTTTCAGCCTCACAATTTTGGTTTTTAATTTTTAGTAAACTGACAAAAGGTTTTAGCATTCTTTTGATTTGACACGATGAAAAATGTTTTGTAGATTAGCTCAAAAAAATCCTACTTCATTATATCTACATTTAGAAGATGAGACAGTAACATGTGGGGGCTGAATACTTTTTCAAGGCACTGTACCTCTGTCATGGGGAAAAGTTTCTTACCATCTACCCTACCCATGCCGCTCATAATGATGCATACCTCTATCAAGTCCTCCTGAGTCTCACCTGCTGCAAGGAAAACAATCCCAGCCTAGCCAGTCTCTCCTCACATTCCATATCTTATGCAGTCCTTGTATGTGTCCATACATTTACCATTACACCAGGAGTTCTTGTGTCCAGGACAAAGAAGCGGGCAGGAAATTATCATCATGAACACTACCCACCCTGCAAACTGATTTTTCTAAAGGCTCCCTTCTGGGAAAGCACTACAGAGCTACTATAACAAAAACTTCATGCCATCTTTAAAGTTACTTGCCCAGGCAATTAATCTGATCAACCATTCCAGTTAGCAACCCCCGCGCCCCGTCATCTATTACACCCGTCACTGCACTGTAAACACTTCAAACTACTTTTTAAATAATGGACTTCAAACATTGTAAATACATGCTGGTATTTATGTAATCACGGCCATTTTTATTCCAGATCCATAATTTAACCTCTAACTTTATTTTTTCAATAATTCGTTATTCTGTGTAATTGCTGAATATTGTTTTTTTTGTTGCATATCATGCTCTGACCAACACAATACAGCAAATTCCTAATACATAAAAATTTAAGGTATATGGCAAATGAAAATTGATGCTTGAAAGTAATGATAATGTTAAAGTATTCCTGGTTGAGCAGCAACAGGACTATTGCCACTGAAAGATTTATCCCTTGCACCATCTCTCTGAAAGGGAGCACATCTCATTTTAAAATGAAGTGATCTGCTGAGAGACCTGACCATTCATAAACTGGTTTATGTGACTGATGCTCTGAACTGTACCCAGGGTGTTGTGCCTCTCCCTGAAATCACAATGGCTAGACATAAAAATGTGACTGAACCATCTCAACAGATACACAGAGATCTATTATTAGAATAGTTTGGCCTTGATTTGTGATATTGTTAGAAAGTACTGAGAAACAGGAAATCTTGCTACTGGATCCTTGGTTTTCAATCAAGGCTTATTCTGAACTGTCCTGCAATTGAGTGATTTGCTTGGCTATTCTGGAGGACAATTAAGATTTTAGTGACTGGAGGCACGTACTGGTCAGATGAAGACAGCAGATTTCCTTCACTAAAAGGCTTAAGTTTCTGGGTGTCAATGTCTCAGAAGATTTATTTGGGCCCAACATATTGATGCAATTACAAAGAAGGCCAAGACAAAAACTTTGGACGAGGGAACAATCAGCTTACAGATGGAGATTTTTTTGAGTTTCATTATGACTTTTAGGAGATTTGGTATTCAACAAATCTTTAGCAAATTTCTGTGGATGTACAGTCGAGAGCACTCAGACTGGCTGAATCATGGCCTGGTTTGGAGGGGCTAGTGCTCAGGATCAAAAAAAGGCCACAGAGAGTTGTAGACTCAGCCAGCCCTGTCATGGGCAGCATCCGTCATGAAGGACCCTCACCAAACGTGTCCTCTCTCACCTCACCACCAAAATGTGTCCTCTCTCACCTCACCAACAAAACGTGTCCTCTCTCACCTCAACACCAAAATGTGTCTCCTCTCAACTCACCAACAAAACGTGGCCTCTCTCACCTCACCAACAAAACGTGTCTCCTCTCATCTCACCACCAAAACCTGTCCTCTCTTGATAAAGTTTAAGGGGATGGGGGATTCTCAGATCCCTGTAAACAACGGATTATCTACTGACGATGTCTGTGACTACAGTGTGTTTGAATAATGTCTCACAGCTGCCTTCTTTGGAGCAAGATGATTAAAGTTCGCCCAGATCCACATCAGATGTCTCTGGGCTTTTCACAACTTTTGATTTTGACAAAAAGCAGTACCTGATGGAAATTAGAAAATTCCTTTCTTAATTAAAGCATAAATTTGGCGGATGTTCTTATCTTTGTCATTAAGTTGTGGCTCCAGCAAACCAGGTAGGACATTCTTTTCTTTAATTAAGGTAGCTGGAGTGTCTAACAAATTGATTGTACTTTTGTATCAATAGTCCATTGACTTGGCTGGAATGGTTATCAAACTGGTTGTTCTCTGTATCAACAGTCCATTAACTTGACCGGAATGGTTATCAGACTGATTGTTCTTTTGTATCGGTGGCCTTATAACTTCTGACAATTCTGACATCGGGCAGTGAACTTGTAGAACCGCCGGGGAGATGAGAAAGGTTCTCTCTCTGTTCTCTCCCTGATGTCGGGTCCAAGTTCACTCGCCGGCTGAGCTCCAAGAAATAAACGGGTGAAAAGATAAGTAACGATCTTTTTGTGCTGTCGTTATTTGATCCAGCAAAGTTACGTTTACACTCTCACCTCACCACCAAACTGTGTCCTCTCTCAACTCACCACCAAAACGTGTCCTCTCTCATTGCTACCAGCAGGGAGGTGGTACAAGAATCTGAAAATGCACACTCAGTGTTTTATGAACACTTCTTCCTCTCTGCCATCAAATATCTGAACAGCCCATAAACCCATCAACATTTGGCCCTGATGAAGGGTTTCAGCTTGAAACTTCAACTCGTTATTCCCTTCCATAGATACTGCCTGGCCTGCTGTATTCCTGCAGCATTTTGTGTGTGTTACTCACGATTTCCAGCATTTGTAGAATCTCATGTGTTTATACGCAAGTGATGATAAAATCCCGATTCTAATTCCGAAAAGGACACTGGTTAACCTGACGCATTTTTACAGCAATCCAATAGGTTCTGGATCCTTCATCACAGGTAGAGCATACGCCTTGAAAACAAAAAAGGACTAAAGATTCTGCTGTGGAGGTTGTGATGAAGCAATCAGCATACAGGAGAAACTTCTATGCTTCATGTCTGCCTGGTTCCATTTCATCACATCCTATAATTCGCAATATTAAAACATTAAATAATTTAATTACACTATTCAAATGCCTGCTAAGGTCCATAAACCCATCATAAAAGAAGCATGTTAGCAAGTTATCATGATCTAAACTATGGGGTCAATTTACATTTACACAACATATCTAACACTAAAATCTGTGACACAAGCACATCGACAGAGATGAGCGTGGTGAGGGGCGTGCTGAAGTTTAGCAGGAGAATTCCAGAGTTTGGGGAAGCAGCAGCAGCTAAGGAATCAGAACTGGGATCTCTTGTTTACGATACATATAAAGGACATGCTGTGTATAAATGATACGGACAAAAATGTAAGCAGACCGATTAGTAAGCTTGCAGATGTTGCAAAAATTGAGTTGTGGATAGCGAATATATAGATCAGTTAGAAACACCAGCAGAGAAATGGCTGATGGAGTGGAAAGCCTACAGAAAACAGGGCACAGCCCAGTTCATCACAGGCAAAGCTCTCCCCATCATTGAGTACATTTACAATGAAGTGAGTCAGATTTAATATAACTGGCATACGTTGTGAAATTCGTTACTTTGCAGCACCAGTACAATGCAATATATAATCATAAAATACTATGAATTACAATATATATAAATATTTAGAAATTAAATAAGTAATGGAAAAGACAGCAAAAGAAAAAAGTGAGGTAGTGTACATAAGTTCATTGTCCATTCAGAAATCTGATGACTGTGGGGAAGAAGCTGTTCCTAACTTTAGGCTCCTGTATCTTCTCCTGTTGGTAGTAATCATGTCCCTGAGTGATGGGGGTCCTTCATGATGCCACCTTTCAGAGGTATTGCCTTTTGAAGGTATCCTCCATGCTGGGCAGGCTAGTGCCCATGAACCAGTTGGATGAGTTGGCAACTTCCTGCAGTTTTTTTCCAAACCCGTGCAGTCGCCCCCCCCATACCAGACGGTGATTCAACCTGTTACAATGTTCTCCAAGGTACATCTGTAGAAATGTACGAGTCCCCCATATCAGGAAAAATGTAGAGATACAAATGGGACGGGATCTTTTGGAGAAGGTGCGACTCCAAGGAGGCAAATCATTTTCATATTTTCTGGGATTGCCCTAAATTAAGTCTATATTGGGAAAGTATTCATAGAACATTAGTTAAGGTACTTAGGTCCCAGATACCTCTGAACTTTGAGACACTCTATTTGGGGCATGTATTGTTTCTTGAACAGAAGGAAGATATAAAGTTGCTGCAGGCCCTCTTAGCGGCAAGTAAGAAATCAATCACTAGAAAGTGGCTAAATCCAATACCACTGACATTAGAAGATTGGCACGAAATTATCTTGGAAATATTTAAAATGGAAAAGTTGACTTACTCCCTGAGAATTCAAAAAGAAAAATTTTATCAAATCTGGAATAAATGGATTGAATATATAACCCCAATGCGAGCAGACTTTAGATGACTCTCCTGATGATTTATACTGCTCTTCTCATCAACACAGTAATATTGCTAACGTAAGCACCCCTAGTCTAAATGTTTACTGTTTTTGTTTTCTTTTGGAAAATAGAGAATTAATACAAGTAACGGAAAAGATTTGGGAAAGGAATAAAAAATGATAAAATTAAGTAAATAAGTACATAGGGATTAGATAATTATGTCTGGGGGCAGGAGCAAGCATGAACAAGTTAGGATATAAACACCTACAATGGTTGTTACATAGGCTTACATATAACATTTTGGACCAGAAGAAATGGTCCAGAAGAGATTTATGGAAACTATTGTTACTATGTTTCTTAACAACTAATACCATTACTTAGCCTAATAGATTAGAATTACCACTGTACATAATTATCTATTTAAGTGTCTAATTTCCTTTTATATCATCTCAATGTGTACAAGAATGTACAAATAATTATAGTTTTATACATATAAAAAAATGGAAAAGGTTATAAGTGTGAAAAAAAAGAAATGTACGAGTCTTTGGTGACTTAGAGTCTCCTCAAATTCCTAATGAAATATAGCCACCGTCATGCCTTCTTTGTAATTGTATCAATACAATGAATGCAAGGTTGGTGTTGCTACACCAACTTAACCAACTGACACAAGAAACCACCTGAGCCATGTCTTCTCACTACGACCATTGGGCTTGAGGTACACCATACTAGGTTCAGGAGCAATTATTACCTTACAACACTCAGGTTCCCGAAACAGCGAGAATAACTTCAATCACCACTGCTCTGAACTGATTCTACAACCCACAGTTTCAAGGACTCTTTGCAACTCATGTTCTCACTATGTTCTATTTGCATAGGTTGTCTTCTTTTCACATTGATTGTTTATTAGTCTTTGTTTGTTTATGTATAATTTTTCACTAATTCTATTGTATTTCTTTTTCTCCCGCAAATGCCTGCAAGAAAACGAATCTCAAAAGGTAGTATACGGTAGCATTTGTACTTTAATAATAAATTTGCTCTGAAGATTAAGATTGAGCTTAATCTAAACAAGCGAGAAGTGTTGCAATTTGACAGGTTAAACTAACAAGAAAGTATACAGAAAACAGCAGGACACTTATAGAGCATTGATGTACAGAAGAGTTTGTGATGCAATTCCATAGTTCCCTGAACGTGGACACACAAGTAGATAGGATGGAAAAGGTGGGGTACCGATAATTGCCTTCGAGTACAAAAACTGACAAACCATGCTGCAGTTCTGTAAAGCTTTGGTTAGACCACAATCGGAGCCTAGCGTGCAGTTCGGATCAATGCATTAAAGGAAGAATATGGAGGTTCTGGAGAGGGTGCAGATAAGCACCAGAACACTACATGGATTAGACTATTAGCTAACTATATGAGTCCCGATGAAGGGTCTTGGCCCAAAGCATCGACCATTTACTCCTTTTCATTAGACACCGCCTGACCTGCTGAGATTCACCAGCATTGTGTGTGTGCGTTGCTCTGGGTTTCCAGCAGAATCTCTTGTACTTAAGTCTATTGGCTGTGAGGAATAATTGAACAAACTCAAATTGTTTTCTCCAGAGTGTCAGAGGCTGGAGGGAGACCCAAGATTATGAGAGGCATAGAGAGGGTACAATTTTGTTCCCAGAGTAGAAATGTCAAAGACTGGAGAGCATTGCTTAGAGATGAGAGGGGAAAAGTTTAAAGGCATTGTGTGAGCAAGTTTTACTTTCTTTACAGAGTGCAGAAGGTACTCAGAATGCATTGCCAGGGGAGCTAGTGGAAGGTGGGACGATAGCAACATTAGGAAAATCATAATATTATCACTTATACTGAGACACAGATAATTTCTTCACTTTAAAATTCAGTTGAGACACTTAGACAGGTGCAATAATGGAGAGTTAATAAGGGATATAGATCACGTGCAGGCCGTTGGGACATGCTTAAATTGCCATTATGATTGACGGAGACTGTTCCTATGTTGTATTATTCTATGTTTTAACACAGGGATGCTGAAAACCAAGAGGTCACAGGAGGTCAAGCTGAGAAATTAAGTGCAGCTCTATTCAGTCACACGCTGTCACTCACTGACACACAATGCAGCCCGAGTCTGTCTGGATAGCCTCCAACCTGATAGCATGAACATCGATTTCTCTAACTTACTGCAATTTCTCACCCCCCCCCCCACTTTTCCTCTCACATGCCCATTACCTCCCTCGGTTCTCCTCTTCCTTCCCTTTCTCCCATGGTCCAATGAACTCTCCTATCAGATTCCTTCTTCTTCAGCCCTTTACCTCTTCCACCCATCATTTCATTTCATCCTCCTCCACCACCCACCCATCTTGCCCCTTACCTGGACTCGCCCATTACCTGCCAGCTTGCACTCCTTTCTTCCCCACCCACCTTACTCTGCCTTCTTGCCCCTTCCTTTCCAGTCCTGGTGAAGAGCCTTGGCACAAAACACTAACTGTTTATTCCCTTTCATAGCGGTGTCTGATCTGCTGAGCTACTGCAGCATTGTGTGCGTTATGCAGGCTGAGAGCAGCTTATATGATTACCAACACTGAATGGTGAACATTTTTTCCAGCAGATTAAAACAGCCAGCTCTAATGTCATTGAATGTTGTTCTGCGAGCTGACCTATAAAATTACCAAAAACAACAGCACCTTTTACCCTCAATGGGTGCTTCTCCCCATATCAAGGTGACCTCCAGAAGCAAGCAGGCATTCTCTACCAGTGTTTAGTCCTTTATTGCATATGGCCCAGCTGGAAGAAACTTCGCCAGCTGAGAGCTCAAACCACAGCCCAAATAATTCATTACATAATCAAGGCTGACACTCCCAGTTCAGAGTCAGATTTACTCTCACAGGCACATGTAGTGAAATTTGTTGTTTTACAGCAGGACAGTGCAAGGCACAAAACCAGCAAGTAACGCAAGACACATAATGAGGTAATGCTCATGACTGTCACCATCCTGAGATTCTGTCTTTCAGACGCCTTTTATAGCAAGGTTATTGTCTCTCCCCCTGAATAAGCTAGAACAGCAGAGATCATTCACCCCATTGTGTGTGTGCTGGTTGAGAGAGCAATACCAGGCATGATCCCATCTTCCTGCACTACAGATCATAACTACAGATCCTGCAGGTCATAATAAGATAAAGATAAGCTTTATTTGTCACATGTAGTGAAAAGCATCAAATCAAATCAGCAAGAATTATGCTTGGCAGCCCACAGAGATCGTCACACATCTGGCGCCAACATAGTATGCCCACAACTCACCAACCTTAACTGTACATCTTTGGAATATGGGAGGAAACCACAGCACCCAGAGGAAACCTATGTGGTAATGGTGAGAACATAGAAACTCCTTACAGACAGTGGTGGTATTTGAACCCTGATCTTACAGATAGTGCTGTAAAGCATTGCACTATGCTATCGTAACGCTGTGGGTCTTTTACATTCTGTTTTCTTACTACCTTGAGGTAAATATTATGACATGACCCATCTGGGTGATACGCAAAACAAAAGCTTTTCTCTGTACCTTATACATCAATACTTGAGCAGTATCGACCCCAACCCTTCAGGTAAAGAGTTCCAGGCTCTTCCTCCTCCACACTGGGAGACAAAAAGGTCCCTGATTTCCCCGCAAATCCTTTCACCAATGACTCTAAACCTACATCCCCTGGTTTTTCATCCCTCTAAGGAAAACAGGCCCTTCCTATTTATTTTACCCAGGCTCTATGTGGTTTCACATACAGCTGTCTGCCAACCACCCTCCTCCGCTTAAAGAAAGAACTACATTCTAGCTGATGATCCAGTCTTTAAAGATCAAATTTACTTGCCACATATGCATTAAAACGTACGGTGAAATAAGTTTTTGACATTAAATAAAATTAGTGAGGATTGTGCCGGGTATGCTTACAGCGCCAACACTAACCCTAACTTGTAGGTCCTTGGAATACGGGAGGAAACTTCGACACCCGGAGGGATCCCAGGCAGTCAATTGAGCCCTAATCTTATACTTGCACTGTACCACACTGTGCTAACTGCTATGCTGCCCTTGGAAACATCCTGGTAAATCTTCTCTGTACCCTAACCAGAGTTTTCACCTATTTCCTGGGAGGAATAAAATGCTTCAAAGTTGCTGGTGAACGCAGCAGGCCAGGCAGCATCTCTAGGAAGAGGTACAGTCGACGTTTCAGGCCGAGACCCTTCGTCAGGACTAACTGAAGGAAAAGTTACTGAGAGGTGAGAGGGAAACAAGAAGGGGTGAGAGGGGAACAAGAATGGAGATTGGAAGATGAGGGAGGGGGAAGAAATCATCAGAAGTTGGAGATATTGATGTTCATGCCATCAGGTTGGAGGCTACCCAAATAGAATTTGTGTTGCTCCTCCAACCTGAGCTTGTCCTCGTTGTGGCAATAGAGGAGGCAATGAACAGACATGTCAGATGGGAATGGGAAGTTGAATGGAAATGGGTGGACACTGGGAGATCCTGCTTTTGTGGTGGACACAGTGGATGTGCTCAACAACGAGGTGGCACCCCGCTCCCCCACCAAAATCTCAGGTCTCAGTGATGTTGAGGAGACTTCACTGGGAGAACCGGATTCAGCAGGTAACCCCTGTGATATTTTGTGTCTCCTATGTAGGAGATGCTGTCAGAAATGATTCTTTTAAGTTGACATCACAACACAGCCAATATTTGTGTACCCGGTCAGCTGCCACATATTCCAGTTACATCTTAAAATTCTGGGGTTAACACCTCGCACCTTGGAGATAATGCGTTGCTTTTTGCTGCATGCAATTCTGGTCACCAGCAGGCAATATCTATGGAAATCAATAGATAGCTGATGTTTCAGGCCTAGACCCTTCTTCAGGACTGAGAAGGAAGGGGGAAGGCCTCAGAATAAAAAGTGGAGGAGGGCAAAGAGGTGGAAGGTGACAGGTGAAGCCAGGGGGTGGGAAAGGTCAAAGTCTGGGGAAGGAATCTGATAGGAGAGGACAGAATGGATTATAGAAATAGGAGCAAGAGGAGGGGACCCAAGGGGAAGTAATAGGCAGGTGAGTCCCCTCTGACCTTTTACCTCTTCTTACCTATCCATTACTATGTCAGCACTGGGACTAGGAGGGAGGACGCTGTGGTCGACGCGGGCCAAGTGAGCCGAAGGGCTTGTTTCCATGCTGTATTATTCTATATTTTAAAAACACCCAGGCAGTTGTATTGATGACAAGAGCTTTAAGATGGCACGAAATTTCTGCTCAAGTTATTAAACAAATATGAGCCAAGTGCTGGGCAATGGAACCAGCCTCAACGTACCTCTACGTTGTCATGGGTATCTATGGGCCAGAGTTCCTTTTTTTGTGCTATACAAATCTATGTGTCTACACTTCTCAGTCTTTCAATGGCCTATCTATCATACTGAGAGACATATACAGACCCTACCCACCCCACACAATGTCTCTAACAGAAGTTCCCTATGGAAAGCGCTATATGGCGATTTAAACAAAAACTTCATGTACAAAATCTGAAATTTTAATTGTCCCAAACAGGCAGTTCAATCTGATCAACAATTCTATTTACTCTCTTCCCCACATCTACTACTAACCTCACTGCACTGAAAGCACTTTAAACCACTATTTATAATGCCGTTTACATTGCAAATACATACTGGTATTTAAGTATTTATGCACATTTTATTCCATATCTATACTTTAACCTTATAATCTTTTATTCTTTATAATTGTTGCATTTTTTTTGTTGCAAATCACGCCGACACACCACAGCAAATCCGTAATACATGTCGACATATACGGCAAACAAAGTTGATCCTTGATGAGCCCCAGTGGAGCTGTGGAGGGCAGAAAGACACATGTTCAAAAGACCTTATCCACTTTTAATCTACTTTCTGGCCCCGTTGGTTCCACCTGGATACTCGAGGGCAGGGAGCAGCCCTCTTATTGCATCGTGTGCCACAAGATCCCATAGGACCACAGGACCCTCACAAGTTGCCGCAATAGATTAGAAGTCATTATTTTCATGGAACAAACCTTAACAGATCTTGATCTTTAAACATGAGAGAAGCTTAGGGAAAATATAATTTTAAAAAAGGAAGTAGAGGGAGAGAGAGAGAAATAAAAGGGCAAAGAAAGACAGGCAGATAGAGAAAGCGCCAGACAAAGAGAGAGACAGAAGTGCTTACAGTAAACCAGTCTGCTAGAATCATATGAAGCAATTGCCATGGCAACAGAAAAAATTCTGAATAAATAAATATCACCGGAGTCACTTGACGGTTTCCAGGTCAAAAAAAAAAGCACTTCGATGAACATCATGAATTTATTTACCAAGTATTTAATCCCTGTAGTTTCCAACAAACTGGATTTCCTAAACCATTTCTCAAGGAATGTGAGGGGGGGGTGGAATATCACTGAGGAATATCTTCACTGCAACGTCAGTTAGTCATTCTCAGAATGCAGGGCAGGGAAGAAACTACAACAGGCTCCGAGTCTCAAGGGTTTTTGATGTAGGGTGGGGTGGAGAAAATGGTAAATAAAAAATAATCCAAGTTTGCTGTATCTGACCCAAACCCTCTTTACACTTTTTAAATCGATGGCCCAATTACCTTCCACTTGGAAACGATCTCAATATGCTCACCACCAACTCTGTCACAAGCTCTGCCCAGAGACACCAACAACCAATGATTCAAACCAGTCTGATTGAGCACTGGCAGGAAGCACAAGACCTAAATTTTAAAAAAGGTTTCTCTGATTGTCTACAGGTGTACAGGCCAGACTGAATGAGAAGCCGTAAAAAGGGAAACCTGTGCTTTCCAGTCTCAGCTTCCATTAACCACAACAATTTCCATGAGATACCAGTTTCAACAAATGAGAATCAGGTCGATTATCATTGACGCATGTCGTGAAATGTGCTGCTTTGTGGCAGCGGTACAGTGCAAGACAAAGATTACTAAAAGCCACAATCATAAATAAAAAGTACAAATAGGAATAGCAAGCTAATGTTCACAGACTAATCAACACTCTAATGGCAAAGCGCACAGCAGAATCTCAGGTTTAATTTTGCCGCTGTCCAGAACTTGTTTGTACAATCCCCCCCCCCCCCATGACAGTATGGCTTTGCTTAGGGTGCTCCAGTGTCTTCCCACATTCCAAAGACGTACGGGGAAGTAGGTTAATGAGTCACATGGGTGCAATTGGGTGGCGTTACCACCTCTAAACAAAATTAAACATTAAAAAGAGGGAAAAACCCCGTGTGTGGGTTCTCAGGTTCCTGCACACCCTCCCTGATGGTAGAATTGTGAAGAGGGCATGTTCCGGGCAGCGTGAGTCCTTCATGATGGCTGCCACCTTCTCAAAGCATCGCTTCAAGTTTCAGTTACATCTGCTTCTTAACACCATCTGCCATGTTAGTCTGAGAACATAAATATCACACAAGCATTGCAGGAGTCGCAGAAACCCCAAGCCAACCCAACATGATGGCATGATCACAAACCATTGTTGGCACTGGGCCAAGGGCAGCACGGTAGTGTAGCGATCAGAATGCCTTACAGCATCAGCTGTCTAAGGAGTCTGCATATTCTCCCCGTAATCACATGGGCTTCCTCCTGGTGCTCTGGTTTCCTCCACATTCCAAAGGTGTGGAGGTAGGGTTAGTAAGTTGCGGGCACGCTACGTTGGCAAACACCTGTGCGGCCTGTCCCCAGCACATCGTCGGACTGTGTTGGTCATTAACGCAAAAGATGCACTTCGCTATAACTTTCAATGTGACTACATGTGACCAATGAACCCAATCTTTCAAAGCTCAACACACTCCACCTGATCTCCAAGCATCCGTCAGCACAATGGCTGCAGGTTGCAGGTCGCCGGTCGACTCTCGAATGCTCCAGGAAACAGGCCTGGGCTGCCCCTTGTCCTACACGTCCCTGAAGTCAGATTGCGGCCTTAAGGACATTAAGAAACTCACCAGAACAGGAGTAGGAGTAAGGCATTTGGCCCCTCAAGCCCACTTCAACATTTAATAACATCGTGGATGATCTCATTTTGGCTACAGCTCCGATTCCCTGCCTTCTCCAGACAGCACTCAACTCACAGCATTTTTCCTTATACTTGACTAAATTCAATGACTCTGACTCCACAGATCTCCTGGGAAAAGAACTCCAGAAACACAGTGCTCAGAAGAAATTCCTCCTTCTCTCAAGTAGGTGACCGGTTAATCTGAAACTGTGAACCTGGTTCTAGGTTCCGCCGTGGGACAATACTCACGAGCTTGAATGTTCTGTGGAATTGGCGACATTTCAAGAGTGTTGCGAGACAAATCTCAACCAGAGCTCAAGGTGACCCAACCACAGGTGTCAGCTTAAGGTTCCATTTGGATAACAAATGGCTCTTTAAATAAACATAAGTGAGGATCAATATTTTTCTAGGGCCAAGATTGCATAGGATATGCAGCGCAGATACAAGCTATTTGGCACATCCAGTCTACACAGACATTTATCTTCGCCTTGAGCCTCTTCCCAGCATTCCTCTTCAAAATGTAATCATTTCTCTTCCCCTAGATCTGACACTATCAATATTATTTGCCTAGCTAGCGTATCACTTTATGATACGAGCTTTAAGATCAGGGCTCAATTCCTGTCATTCTCTTTAAGGAGTTTGTACATTCTCCCCATGTCTGCGTGGGTTGCCTCCAGGAGCTCCAGTTTCCTCCCACATTCCAAAGACCTACAGGTTAGGGTTAGTAAACTGTGGGCATATGTTGGCACTGAAAGCATGGCAACACTTGCAGAATGCACCCAGCACATGTTGACTACGTTGGTCATTGGTACAAAACGATGCATTTCACTGAATAATCAATGGACGTGCCAAATAAAACTAATTTTTAAAAATATTGATAGGAGTCGTTTCAACATTCTCACTGCTCTTTGGATAAAGCAGCTTCATCTGAATTCCCCATGGGAATTTCTGGTGACAATCTTGTGTGGATAATCTCAGTTTATTCTCTTCTCCACTGGTGGAAACATTTTCTCTGCTTGTACCAAGTCGAAAGACATGTAATTAGGTCAATTCTCGGCCTGTTTAAAGAGACTCCTTCCCCAAATAGAAAGGTTTTATTTCCAATTGTATAGAATTTTAAATTACACTCAATAGCCACTTTAATAAGTACCTCCTGTACCTATTAAAGTGGCCACTGAATTTATGCTCATGATCTTCTGCTGCTGTAGCATACCCACTCCAAGGTTTGACATATTGTGCATTCAGAAATACTCTTCAGCACACCACTGTTGTAACACATGGGTTATCTGCCTTCCTGTCAGCCTGAACCAGTCTGACTACTCTCCTCAGCCCTCTCTCGTTAATAAGGCATTTTCACCCACAGAACTATTGATCACGGTATTTTTTTTTGTTTTTCATACCATTCTCTGTAAACTTTAAAGACTTGTATGTGAAAATCACAGATCAGCAGTTTGAGATACTCAAACCACCCCATCTGGCACCAACAATCATTCCATAAAGTCACTGAGATCCCATTTCTTCCCCCTTCTGATGTTTGGTCTGAACAACAACTGAACCTCTTGACCACGCTTGCATGCTTGTATGCGTTGAGTTCCTGCCACGTGATTGGCTGATTAGATATTTCCATTGATGAGGTGAGGAGTACCTAATAAAGTGGCCACTGAGTGAAAGAATGTGACGACAAACCGTAATGAAACCTTACTTAGAGCAGCTTTACAGTCTTAGTTGGGTTAGGGATCTCTGTAGGGGTGGGGTAGAACTCAGCTGTATTCAGTCATAGATTAAACATTTTTACTCTAATGCTCACAGGCTTTGGACAAAGACAGCAAAGGTGGGAATTTGTCTGACACACACTGCATCTTTTCTTCCAAATAATGGATCTCGGTGGTAAAAAGCAGAAAGCATTTTAGCTTCCTCTGCTGGAGCACACCTACTTGGGAGTTCACCTTCCCAAAAGCCCCTCTCCCCACAGCAGGTACAAGTCATAGGTCATAGTCCTACTTTACTGATCCCGGGGGAAATTGGTTTTCGTTACAGTTGCACCATAAATAATTAAATAGTAATAAAACCATAAATAGTTAAATAGTAATATGTAAATTATGCCAGGAAAAAAGTCCAGGACCAGCCTATCGGCTCAGGGTGTCTGACCTTCCAAGGGAGGAGTTGTAAAGTTTGATGGCCACAGGCAGGAATGACTTCCTATGACGCTCTGTGTTGCATCTCGGTGGAATGAGTCTCTGGCTGAATGTACTCCTGTGCCCAACCAGTACATTATGTAGTGGATAGGAGACATTGACCAAGATGGCATGCAACTTGGACAGCATCCTCTTTTCAGACACCACAGTCAGAGAGTCCAGTTCCATCCCCACAACATCAATGGCCTTACGAATGAGTTTGTTGATTCTGTTGGTGTCTGCTACCCTCAGCCTGCTGCCCCAGCACACAACAGCAAACTTGATCGCACTGGCCAGCACAGATTCGTAAAACATCCTCAGCATCGTCCGGCAGATGTTAAAGGACCTCAATTTTTCCAGCTGGTTCAGATCATGATATCCTTCCTCGCTGGCCACTACACCCCGCTAGTCTTGGTGTCATCCACACATTTGCTGATCCGGTTAACCACATCATTATCCAGATGGCAAACAGATTTCTGCGGCACTCCACTAGTCAAAGCTGAACTGATATCAGGAAATGGATTTAATCCCTGTGAGACCCAACCTCCAAGCGCAGGTTGGGAGCCCTCTCCCAAGGCCGAGTGCCTGCTCCAAGCTGGCCAAAACAATTCTCTAAACTAGGCCTCACCAATGGTGATGCAACTTCAACATAACATCCCACCTCCTGCACAGATACTTTGATTTACGAAGGCCGATGTGCTAAAAGCTTTCTTTACGACCCTATCTACCAGTGACACCACTTTCGATGAATTATGAACCGATATTCCCAGACCCCTATGTTCTACTGCACTCTTCAATGCCCTACCATTCACTGTGTAATACCTACCCTGGCTGGTCCTATCGAAGTGCAACACCTCGTACTTGTCTGTATCAAATTCCAGCTGCCAAATTTTCCAGCTGGTCCAGATCATGATATCCTTCCTCGCTGGCCACTACACCCCCCCAGTCTTAGTGTCATCCACACATTTGCTGATCCAGTTAACCACATCATTATCCAGATGACAAACAGATTTCTGCGGCACTCCACGAGTCACAGGCCTCCAGTCAGAGAAGCAACCATTTACTACCACCTTCTTCCACAAAGCCAATGTCTAATAAAGTTTAAACAACAGGAATTCTGCAGATGCTGGAAATTCAAGCAACATACATCAAAGTTGCTGGTGAACGCAGCAGGCCAAGCAGCATCTATAGGAAGAGGCGCAGTCGACGTTTCAGGCCGAGACCCTTCGTCAGGACTAACTGAAGGAAGAGTGAGTAAGGGATTTGAAAGCTGGAGGGGGAGGGGGAGATCCAAAATGATAGGAGAAGACAGGAGGGGGAGGGATGGAGCCAAGAGCTGGACAGGTGATAGGCAAAAGGGGATACGAGAGGATCATGGGACAGGAGGTCCAGGAAGAAAGACAAGGGGGGGGTGACCCAGAGGATGGGCAAGAGGTATATTCAGAGGGACAGAGGGAGAAAAAGGAGAGTGAGAGAAAGAATGTGTGCATAAAAATAAATAACAGATGGGGTACGAGGGGGAGGTGGGGCATTAGCAGAAGTTAGAGAAGTCGATATTCATGCCATCAGGTTGGAGGCTACCCAGACGGAATATACGGTGTTGTTCCTCCAACCTGAGTGTGGCTTCATCTTCACAGTAGAGGAGGCCGTGGATAGACATGTCAGAATGGGAATGGGATGTGGAATTAAAATGTGTGGCCACTGGGAGATCCTGCTTTCTCTGGCGGACAGAGCGTAGATGTTCAGCAAAGCGGTCTCCCAGTCTGCGTCGGGTCTCACCAATATATAAAAGGCCACATCGGGAGCACCGGACGCAGTATATCACCCCAGTCGACTCACAGGTGAAGTGATGCCTCACCTGGAAGGACTGTTTGGGGCCCTGAATGGTGGTAAGGGAGGAAGTGTAAGGGCATGTGTAGCACTTGTTCCGCTTACACGGATAAGTGCCAGGAGGGAGATCAGTGGGGAGGAATGGGGGGGACGAATGGACAAGGGAGTTGTGTAGGGAGCGATCCCTGTGGAATGCAGGGGGGGGGGAAGGGAAAGATGTGCTTAGTGGTGGGATTCTGCATTCCGCAGGGATCGCTCCCTACACAACTCCCTTGTCCATTCGTCCCCCCCATCCCTCCCCACTGATCTCCCACCTGGCACTTATCCGTGTAAGCGGAACAAGTGCTACACATGCCCTTACACTTCCTCCCTTACCACCATTCAGGGCCCCAAACAGTCCTTCCAGGTGAGGCATCACTTCACCTGTGAGTCGACTGGGGTGATATACTGCGTCCGGTGCTCCCCATGTGGCCTTTTATATATTGGTGAGACCCGACGCAGACTGGGAGACCGCTTTGCTGAACATCTACGCTCTGTCCGCCAGAGAAAGCAGGATCTCCCAGTGGCCACACATTTTAATTCCACATCCCATTCCCATTCTGACATGTCTATCCACGGCCTCCTCTACTGTAAAGATGAAGCCACACTCAGGTTGGAGGAACAACACCTTATATTCCGTCTGGGTAGCCTCCAACCTGATGGCATGAACATCGACTTCTCTAACTTCCGCTAAGGCCCCGCCTCCCCCTCGTACCCCATCTGTTACTCATTTTTATGCACACATTCTTTCTCTCACTCTCCTTTTTCTCCCTCTGAATATACCTCTTGCCCATCCTCTGGGTCACCCCCCCCCTTGTCTTTCTTCCCAGACCTCCTGTCCCATGATCCTCTCATATCCCTTTTGCCAATCACCTGTCCAGCTCTCGGCTCTATCCCTCCCCCTCCTGTCTTCTCCTATCATTTTGCATCTCCCCCACCCCCTCCAGCTTTCAAATCCCTTACTCACTCTTCCTTCAGTTAGTCCTGACGAAGGGTCTCGGCCTGAAACGTCGACTGCGCCTCTTCCTATAGATGCTGCTTGGCCTGCTGCGTTCACCAGCAACTTTGATGTATGTTGTCTAATAAAGTTTACTACCTCACCTTGAATGCCAAGCCACTGAACCTTCCTGACCAACCTCCCACGCGGGACCTTGTCAAGAACCTTGCTAACGTCCATCTAGACAACATCCACTGCCCTATCTTCATCAACTTTCTTGGTAAAACTCAAGAAGGTTGGTTAGACATGACCTACCATGCATGTAGCCATGCTGGCTATCCCTAATCAATCTATGTCTATCCAAATACTTACTTATATAACCGGTCCCTCAGAACACCTTCCAATAATTTTCCAAAACTGATGTCAGGATCACCAGCCTACAACCTCCTGCTTTATTTTAGAGCCTTTCCTAATCAGAGGAACAACACTGGCTATCCTCCAATCCTCTGGTAGCTCACCTGCGCCAAGGATGATTTTAAATATCTCCGCTGCGGCGTCTGCAATTTCTGCACTTGACTCCCACAGGGTTCAAGGGAACACCTTGTCAGGCCTCGGGATCTGTATCTGTACAATTCCTTCGGATGCTCCTCCACCTTGGTCTGCTAGGGTAACCTCATGCCTTCTTTTAGCCCTCCTGATTTCTTTCTTAAGTGTTCTCTTGCATTTCTTATACTTTATAAGCACCTCATTTGTTCCTACCTGCCTATACCTGCTATGCACCTACTCTTATTCCTAACCAGGGCCTCAATATCTTTTGAAATCCAAGGTTCCTTACCCCTGTTATCTTTATCTTTTATTCTGACAGGCACATGCAAGCTTTTACTCTCAAAATTTCACTTTTGAAGGCCTTCCACTTACCAGGTACACCTTTGACAAAAAACAGTCTGCCCCAATCCACACTTGCCAGGTTCTTTCTGATACCATCAAAATCGGCCTTTCTCCAATTTAGAATCTCAATCCATGGACAAGACCCAGCTTTTTGCATATTTTTTGTGATCACTGGGTGCAAAGCGTTCCTCTATACAAACTTCTGTCACCTGTGCTGTCTCACCCCCTAATTGCAGATCAGGCATTACACACTCTCTTGTTAGGACGTCTATGTACTAATTAAAGAGACTTTCCTGAACATATCTGACAAACTAGTCCTTTTACAGTATGAGAGTCCCAGTTAATATGTGGAAAGTTAAAACCACCTACTACAAGAACATAAGAAATAGGGGCAAGAGTCGGCCATCTGGCCTGTCGAGCCTGCTCTGTCATTCAATAAGATCATAGTTGATCTGGCCATGGACTCATCTCCACCTACCTGCCTTTTCCCCATAACCCTTAATACCCTACTATGCAAAAAATCTATCCAACCTTGTCTTAAATATATTTACCAAGGTAGAGAAGGAATTCTGCTTCATTGGGCAGAGAATTCCACAGATTCACTACTCTTTGGAAAAAGCAGTTCCTCCTCATCTCAGTCCTAAATCTACTCCCCAAATTTTGAGGTTATGTCTCCTAGTTCTAGTCTCACCTACCAGCGGAAACAACTTTCCTGCCTCTATCTTATCTATCCCTTTCATAGTTTTATGTGAGTTTTTATAAGATCTCCTCTCATTTTTCTGAATTCCAGTAAGTACAGTCCCAGGTGACTCAATCTCTCCACATAGTCTAACCTCCCCATCTCTGGAATCAACCTGCTGAACCTCCTCTGCACTGCCTCCAAAGCCAGTATATCCTTCAAATAAGGAGACCAGAACTACACAGTACTCCAGATGTGGCCTCACCTGTACCCTGTACAGTTGCAGCATAGCCTCCCTACTCTTAAATTCAAACCCTCTTGCAATGAAGGCCAACATTCCATTTGCCTTCCTGATAAGCCTGCTGCAATTTTTTTACCATTTAAATAATAGTCTGCTCTCCCATTTTTCCTTTCAAAGTGAAAGATCTCGCATTTACCAACATTGTAGACCCTTGCCTACTTACCTAACCTATCTATATCTCTGCAGGCTCTCCATACCTTCTGCACAATTTGCTTTTCCACTCAATTTAGTATCATCAGCAAACTTAGATACACTACACACAGTCCCCTCTTCTAGATCATTAATGCATGTCGTGAACAGTGCAGGCCAGACACTGACCCCTGCAGCACACTGCTCACCACTGACTGCCAACTAGAGTAACACCCATGTATCCCACCTCTCAACTTTCCATCGATTCCTGTCTAATACATCACTCCAACTCTACGCATGCTTATCTTATGGATAAGTCTTTATGCGCCATTTTATCCAATGGAAATCCAAGTAAATAACATCGATAACATAATTCCCCTCTATCCACTGTGCTCATTATATCCTTAAAGAACACCAGTAAGTTTGCCAAACAGGACCTGCCTTTGCTGAATCCATGCAGCGTCTGCCTGACGTTTCTTTCCAGATGCCTGCTATTTCTTCAATGTCAGCTTCAAGCATTTTCCCAACTACAGATGTTAAACTAACTGGCCAATAACTACTGCCCTTTCGCCTACATCCTTTTTTGAATAATGGTGTGACAGTGTCGTGTAT
This sequence comes from Mobula hypostoma, assembly GCF_963921235.1. Classification (NCBI taxonomy): domain Eukaryota; kingdom Metazoa; phylum Chordata; class Chondrichthyes; order Myliobatiformes; family Myliobatidae; genus Mobula; species Mobula hypostoma. The sequence goes on from NC_086125.1 coordinate 21,028,416, forward strand.
AACAACTTTGCAGCAGTCTGTGGCCTCTCCACAATTCCTCTAAATCCCTCAGACTGCTGGGTGGTCGGTAATATAGGCCCATTAACGTGGTCACACCTTCCTTATTTCTCAGTTCCACCCGTAACGACTCACTAGACAAGTTCTCCAACCTGTCCTATCCTGACTGAGCACTGCCAGGGAAGGTGTCATTGCTAGTAATGTCACCCCTCTTTCCTTTAATCCCTCCCGCTCTGTTGTGTCTAAAGCAGCAGCACCCCCCCCCACCAGGAATAATGAGCTGCCTGTCCTGCCCCTCCTGCAACCAAGTCTCACGAATGGCTATAATTCCACGTGTTGTACCCTGAGTTCACTTGCCTTTCCTACAATACTTTTTGCATTGAATTAAACGCAGCTCAGGACATTAGTCACCCCATGCTCAACCTTTCGATTCTTTGTCTGAGGTCTTTAACAACATCTGTCTCCACAACCTCTCCACTAAGTGTTCTGGCACTCTGGTTCCCGTCCCCCTGCAACTTTAGTTTAAATCCCACCATACAGTATGAGCAGTGTATGGTCACCTGGTGATATATTAGCTGCCCTCACAACTGGGAAGGTCACAATGTGGGCCTTATCTCCAGTATCTGATGCACACAACTGGTGGACACAGCATCAATGCAGCATTTAAGGAGTTAAGTCACAGATCCCCATGATCTTCCTAGACCAGCTTGAGGGGCCGAGTGGCTTCCTTCCACTTCCCAGTGGGACAGTGCTTTCAAAATCCAAACAACATGACGTATAATGTAGGATGTGTTTTTATTCTAGATGGAGAGATTACAAGATCTGAACTTAACCACAGACATTTTTACTGAAAGGATCATCAATTATGACACTAAAGATCATTAATACAGGTTGCATTAAGGGCAGAGCAAGGTGAACAATGTTACTGTAAGGCCGAGCGGGAGGAACAGAAAGTAACAAGGGATTATTGGTCAGCAGGTATTTAAAATGTCATCTTTACGTTGCACAAACAAGTTTTCTGACCAATAACCTAGAAATCTGTACTAGGAATCCAAATCTTCTTGGGTTCAATTCCCACAGCAACAGATTGGGAATTTAAATATGGTGAAATAAATAAGCTGAAACAAATGAGAGTCGGCGTAAGGAATGAAGCTAACGGACTGCAGTAAAATCTATCTGGGTCACTGCTGTCCTTCAGGGAAATCTGGAAATCTGCTGTCCTTGCTTGATCTAGCCTACATTCGAGTCCAGACACACACAGCAATGTGACCGACTCTTAAGGCAGTGCAACAAGCCAATGTAAAGGAAATCAGGGGTGGACAACCCTGCAGAGGAGTTAGAAATTACCCATCAGGAAAGGTGGCTGAATCACCAACAGGAGAAACATTTATGGTGGTTTTGAGCCCGGAGTACCATGGAAGCCATACTGTGTACAGTTCTGATCAACCTGTTTTAGGAAAGATTATTAGAGTGCAGAGAATATTGAAACGCTTAGATAGAGGGGCATGGAGAAGATATTGTCAATAGTGGGAGAGTCTAGGGTATAGCCTCAGAATAGAAGAATGACCCTTTAGAACAGAGATGAGAAGGAATTCTTTTAGCCAGAGGATGGTGAACCTGCGGAATTTGTTGCCACTGACGGCTGTGGAGTCCAGGTCATTGGGTATATTTAAAGTGGAGGTTGACAGGTACTAGATTAGTAAAGGTGATAAAAGTTACAGAGAGAAGGCAGGAAAACGGGGTTGAGGGGGAAAATAAATCAGCCATGATCCAATGGCATAGCAGACTTGATGGGCTGAATGGCTAATTCCGCTCGTTTTATGAATGTTGCCTGGACTTGGGGACCTGGGTTACAGGGGTAGGTTGCATAGACTTGAACTTTAATACAATAATACTTCAGTGCTGTGGTAAATGAGTTGTCACTGATGCACCACCGGAAGTTAAACTGAGTCTTATACTTGGGGAGTTAGACAAATTTTTCAGAGTTATTTCAGTGAATACGAGGAGCTATAGTTAAAACTTCACTTGCTCCAGTTAAGGCCTGTTCTTGCCTGAAAAGTTCAAACTTGAGCGCACAAAACCATGAATGCAGCAAGGCTGTACAGTGTACAGTTTTCAGATTTAGATTTATTTATCACATGTACATCAAAACATTCAGTAAAATGCTGTTTGTGTTACCAATCGACACAACCCGAGGATGTGCTGGGGACACATTTCGGTGACAACACAGCACACCCACAATGTTCAGCAGAACACAATAAGCAACAAAAGCATAACAAGTCCCTCTCCTCCATCCCACCCACCCACACGGACAGTCCTCCAACCCCCAGACAATTTTAGTAGCCCTGTTATAGGAAAGATGTGGTTAAACTGGAAAAAGTGTAGAAAAGATTTGCCAGGATGTTGCCTGGACTTAGAGGCCTGAGTTACAAGGACAGGCTGCGTAGAATTGGATTTTATTCCCTAGAATGTAGGGGTGACCTGATAGAGGTATACAAGACAATAGACAGGGTGAATGCACAGTCTGTTTCCCAAGGGAGAGGTTGCTAAAAATAAGAGGCCATTGGTTTAAGATCAGAGATGAGAGAGGAGAGATTTAAAAAGGGCTATCGGGGACAGTTTCTTCGCACAAATGGTGGGCATAATTTGGAATGAGCTGCCAGAAATACAATGAGTTGGTAAAATTAGCAACATTTAAAAGCTATCTAGATAAATATGTAGATAGGACAGGTTTAGAGGGTTAAGGGCCAGATGGGATTAGTTTACTGGGCAACACAGTCAGCATGGGTGACTTAGGCCGAAGGGCCCATTTTAAGCTTCATGACTCTACGACTGCCAGACTGGGTGAGATAAAACTCAGGGACAGACAAACAAAGTTCAAAGCAAATTTATTATCAGAGCACAGATATGCCACCATGTCCTACCTGGAGACTCATTTTCATGCAGGCATTCACAATGGAATCAATGAAAAACTACACACAGAGACTGATATGCAACCAATGTGTAAAACTGTGCCAGTAAACAAGAAACAAATCAATAATAAATAATGCTGAGAACACAAGTTGCAGAGTACTTGAAACATGGAATGCTCAAAGGGCAATTTCATGGTTTTTTTTAAGTGAGTGTACTTAAATTTAAGTGCTTGTTTCGTAAAGTCAATCACCTCATTGTGCAGAGGCTGTGATATAAATAATCACTTTATGTCTGGAGAAGTTGACTGAAACGGACAAGAAGTTGCATCACAACTTCTGTAAAATTTGACCTCAATAAGTCTGCGTGATGAGTTAACTAAATCTCACAGCACACAAGGAATACAAGGCTTTGTAATACAAAGCTTTCCTCCATTCTTATCAATTAGGTTCTGCTGGAGAGCATTCCCAATCCTATTTTTCAACCCTCATCACATTGTCTTTTGCCCTTTGCTTTTTCCACCTATCACCTCCCAGCTTCTCCCTTCAATCTCTGAATGCCCCCCCACTCCCTCAGCCACCTACCTTCCCGCTTACCTGGCTCCTCCTATCACCCGCCAGCTTGTACTCCTTCTCCTCCTCCCACCACCTTACTCTGGCTTCTTACCTCTTCCTTCCAGACCTGATGGAAGCGTCTCAGCCCAAAACGTTGACTGTTTATTTCCCTCCACAGATGCTGCCTGACCTGCCGAGTTCTCCAGCATTGTGCATGTGTTACTCTGGAGAATGTCCAAGTATGGACTTTAGGTAAGAACTGGCCTTAACTGGAGGCAAATCTGGGCCAGATAACTCGAACGCTCCATCTTCACTGAAATGGCCCAGATGAATTTGTATAACTCCCCAAAGTAGAAGACTCGATTTAACCTCCAGTGGTGCATCACTGACAATTCATTAACCACAGCACTAAAGTATTAAAGTTGAAACTTGGCTCGAACCCACAACCAGGGGAAAGGACAGATTGGCAACTGGTTTAAGACTGGCAGATTGCAACTATACTGCCCGACTTGCTGAGTTCCCCTTACATTTCGTGTGTATTACTCAAGATTTCCAGCATCTACAGAATCTCTTGAGTTGAATAGAATATGCTGCAATCACAAAGCACAGGGGTCCTCTCTGTGGGTTAAGGCTCTGAATTAATGCTCTAAATTAGGATGTGCCTCATCAGCGGGGGTATCTTTAGAGAGATCTGAAAGTATACAAGATCAGGATGGGTTTAAACAGGGCAGAGAGGAAAGATGTTGCCACTACCCAGTGGTGAAGGACAAGATCATTTCAAGTTTTGGGCAAAACATGCAGAGGACAAGGAGTAATGCATTTTTAAGTGACCTACCTGTGGTGCTAGAAACAGATGGAAACCGGAGCCTTTAAAAGGGTATGTGGTCACCCCGTTATCGAAAAGGTGTCACTGACGCGAAGACTTACAAGAATGTTGCCAAGACTCAAAGACCTGAGCTATGGGGAGAGGTTAGGCAGACAAGGAGTTTATTCTTTGGAGTGTAAGAGTCTAAACAGTTCGTGCAGTTCTATTACAGCTCAGGGCAGAGTTCAGAGTTCAAAGTTCAATTCGGATACCATCTGTAAGGGATTTGTACATCCTCCCCATGAACAAGTGTGGTTCTTCCAGGTGCTCTGGATTCCTACCACATTACAAAAGCACACTGGTTAGTGGGCTAATTGGTTATTGTAAATCATCCTGTGATTAAGCTTGAGTTAAGTAGGTGGATTGCTGGCCAGAGAGTGGCTCTTCAGGTCAGAAGGGCCTGTTCCGGGGTGGGGGGGGAGAGGGGGAGAGGGAGGAGGGGGGAGGGGGGGAGGAGGGGGAGGGGGAGGAGGGGGGAGGGGGAGGGGGAGGAGGGGGGGGGGGGAGGGGGGAGGAGGGGGGAGGAGGGGGGAGGAGGGGGAGGAGGGGGAGGAGGGGGGAGGAGGGGGAGGAGGGGGAGGAGGGGGAGGAGGGGGAGGAGGGGGGAGGAGGGGGAGGAGGGGGAGGAGGGGGGAGGAGGGGGAGGAGGGGGGGAGGGGGGAGGGGGGAGGGGGGAGGGGGGAGGGGGAGGAGGGGGGGAGGGGAGGGGGGGGGGGGGGAGGAGGGGGGGGGGGGGGGGGGAGGGGGGGGAGGGGGGAGGGGGGGGGGGAGGAGGGGGGGGGGGAGGGGGAGGAGGGGGGAGGGGGAGGAGGGGGGGAGGGGGAGGAGGGGGGAGGGGGGGGAGGGGGAGGAGGGGGAGGGGGGGGGGGGGGAGGGGGGAGGGGGGAGGGGGGGGAGGGGGAGGGGGGAGGGGGGAGGGGGGGGGGGAGGAGGGGGGAGGGGGGAGGGGGGAGGAGGGGGGGGGGGGGGGGGGGGGGGAGGAGGGGGGAGGGGGGGGGAGGGGGGAGGGGGGAGGGGGGGGAGGGGGAGGAGGGGGGAGGAGGGGGGAGGGGGAGGGGGGAGGAGGAGGGGGGAGGGGGGGAGGAGGGGGGGGAGGGGGGGAGGGGGAGGAGGGGGGGAGGGGGAGGGGGGGGGGGAGGGGGAGGAGGGGGAGGGGGAGGGGGAGGAGGGGGAGGAGGGGGGAGGGGGGAGGGGGGAGGGAGGGGGAGGGGAGGGGGGAGGAGGGGGAGGGGGGAGGAGGGGGGAGGGGGAGGAGGGGGGAGGGGGAGGAGGGGGAGGAGGGGGAGGGGGGAGGAGGGGGGAGGGGGGAGGAGGGGGGAGGAGGGGGGGGGGGGAGGGGGGAGGGGGGGAGGGGGAGGGGGGAGGAGGGGGAGGGGGGAGGAGGGGGAGGGGGGGAGGGGGGGAGGGGGGGAGGAGGGGGAAGGGGGAGGGGGAGGAGGGGAAGGGGGGAGGGGGAGGAGGGGGAAGGGGGGGGGGGGGAGGGGGGAGGAGGGGGAGGGGGAGGAGGGGGAGGGGGGAGGGGGGGAGGAGGGGGAGGAGGGGGAGGGGGGAGGGGGGAGGGGGGGAGGGGGGAGGAGGAGGAGGGGGGGAGGGGGAGGGGGGAGGAGGGGAGGAGGGGGAGGGGGGAGGGGGGAGGGGGAGGAGGGGGAGGGGGGAGGGGGAGGAGGGGGAGGGGGGGGGGGGGGGGAGGGGGAGGAGGGGGGGGGGGGAGGGGGGAGGGGGAGGGGGAGGGGAGGGAGGGGGAGGGGGAGGGGGGAGGGGGGGGGGGGGGGGGGGAGGGGGAGGGGGAGGGGGAGGGGGAGGGGGAGGGGGAGGGGGAGGGGGAGGGGGGAGGGGGGGAGGGGGGGAGGGGGAGGGGGAGGAGGGAGGAAGGGGGAGGGAGGAGGGGGAGGGAGGAGGGAGGAGGGGGAGGGGGGAGGGGGGAGGGGGAGGGAGGAGGGGGAGGGGGGAGGGGGAGGGGAGGGGGGAGGGGGAGGGGAGGGGGGAGGGGGAGGGGAGGGGGGAGGGGGAGGGGAGGGGGAGGGGAGGGGGGGAAGGGGGGAAGAAAAGAAAGATGAATGCGCAGTTTTTTTCTCAGGAAAAAGGAATCAAAATTAAAGGGCATAGGTTTAAAAGGAAGGGAAAGGCTTCAAAGGAACCCGAGGATGGTACACATACAGAATGAGCTGCCAGAGGAAGTGGTTGAGACAGGCATCACAACAACACTTAAAAGATATTTGAACAGTTAAATGGATAAGGAAGGTAATAGAGGGATGTGACCCAAATGCCAGAAATTAGACTACATTAAATGGGCATCTTGGTTGGCATAGACAAGTTGGGCCTACTTCCATGCTCTGGCTGTATCAAGAGAGACTCAGAAGAATTGCAAAGGTATAAGGAAGGCTAAAAAATGAGACTGTTCCATGGCAAGCTGGCAGAGACTCAACGGAAAAAATGGTCTCTTTTCTACGTTGTAACAAATCTTATATTCTTTCCAGAATGTCGAGAGAATCTGTGTGCAAATTACTCAGCCTTATGCCTGCCTGTTGAGGAGTTTAGTGATGATCTAAGCACCTAGTGACCACACAGCTGGCTTAGTGAGGAAGTGAATGCTCCTGGACACTGGCCAACCCCCACCGAAAGAACAGCATCGACATCAGCCTCAAACACGCTCTAGTGATCCCAGCACAGGAAGAACGCGAGAAAAAGGAAGAGATACTCGTGGTCAGGAAAAACGACTGTTGCTGGCTGCTGAAGAGATCTGGTGGGTTTGCGAATTCCTCAGAAGACACCCCCTCTCAATTAAATCAGAGATCAGAGGCTAGCCAAGAGCTTCAAATGCGGAAACACTGCTTGAGTTGGGTCAGATGGCCCAATTCCATACAGCCAACTATTTTATCGTCAAATATAAAAGCCTGATGCCCAAAGGTCAAAATCCTGTGGTGTTAAGCTGCTGTCTCCATTGAGGTCATGACTCAGACTTGATTGTCTTTTTTGTCCAAGAAGTTCCTAGGGGTGGTTTTGGGGACAGAGAGGGGAATTATTTCTTTAAGCTCTTGCTAGAGAAGTACAGGACTCCACACCATGTTCTTCAAAGCTACTCCACAGTTTGTTTTTGAGAGCATCCAAGGGGTAAAGTGGTGTCTTGGCTCAATTTAGATACAGCAGCATCGCCCCAGGGCTGTCATTGGAGTCAATCCAGATTCTGGTTGATCATTGCTCTGCAAAGCTTGGAGATTCCAGGTCCTGATGGACGGGTCTCACACATTCACATGTATCTGCCAGGAAACTCCACTGCCAGGCTATAGTAACACAAAGACAAGTAGGCCAAACAAGAGTCATAAGAACTATGATATAAATGGACAACATCCAACTCAGCTCCAAACCTTTTCCCTCCTTTCTTCCTTGGTGTTAACTGGTCAGCAAAATGTGATCCATGCTATTCAAAACATCTTCCCAAGTGGTCTCATGGCCTGAGTATCTGGGTTGAGTAGAAACACAGCAAAATATAAACTAATGTAAATGAACTGTAAGCACTTGTGTAGAAAGACCCAGGAGAGGGGCTATCATTCAACATAATGAAGACCCGCATTTTAATAACGTAGGAAGACGTCCAGAAACACTCATTAGCAAACCAAACACGATAACAAGCCACAACAAACTGCTCAGACTAACGGTCACAGAGATGACTCTAATGAAACATTTTAGAGAGGGTTTTCCACAACCACCAATGAGAGGCAACAAATTTTAAGGACAACAGAAAATAATGACATCAAAGCAATTGGTATGACCCTTATTTAATATCTCCACAAATAAAGGGTTACTATTTACAGTAAATCACTCATTCAATACTGTTCTGAAGAGACTATGTCACAAGATTATGCATTACAAGAACAGATCCTTGGCCTACCTCATCCATTCACGCTATTTATCAGCACTAGGTTCTTCGTCTACATGTGTGGCTGCCTCTTTTTCCACAGTGGACTGTACTGAGCTCCTAGGTCTGTTCAGTTCCTTTGAGGTGGCCTTGTACCCTTCCCAGGTTTGTACTTCTCCATTATAGTGTCCCTGATATGCCTTGAATGCTCTTTTGTCTGTTGAAAATCTACCATACAAAGAGAGGGGTATTTATCCAGGTGATCCTCCAATTTTATACATCAACAAAATGGGTGAGTTGGTAACGTAGTGTATAGTACTGCACCTGATGAAAGTTAACATAGTGATTCCAAACGGGATGAATGCTTTTTCAGCCTCACAATTTTGGTTTTTAATTTTTAGTAAATTGACAAAAGGTTTTAGCATTCTTTTGATTTGGCACGATGAAAAATGTTTTGTAGATTAGCTCAAAAAAATCCTACTTCAATACATCTACATTTTGGGTCACAGTTTGACGATAGAGGGGAAGCCTTTTAGGACCGAGATTAGGAAAAACTTCTTCACACAGAGAGTGGTGAATCTGTGGAATTCTCTGCCACAGGAAACTGTTGAGGCCAGTTCATTGGCTATGTTTAAGAGGGAGTTAGATATGGCCCTTGTGGCTACAGGGGTCAGGGGGTATGGAGGGAAGGCTGGGGTGGGGTTCTGAGTTAGATGATCAGCCATGATCATAATAAATGGCGGTGCAGGCTCGAAGGGCCGAATAGCCTACTCCTGCACATATTTTCTATGTTTCTATGTTTCTATGAGACAGTAAAATGTGAAAATAGTTGTGGGGGCTGAACCCTTTTTCAAGGCACTGTACCTCTGCCATGGGGAAAAGTTTCTTACCATCTACCCTACCTGTGCCGCTCATAATGTTGCATACCTCTATCAAGTCTCACCTGCTGCAAGGAAAACAACCTTCGTCTAGCCAGTATCTCCTTATAACTAAAACATTCCATATCTTAGTGAATCTTCTCAGCACTCTCTCCATAGCAATCTGCAACTACCTATTCAATTCCAATAATTTCAGTGTGTTTCGAACCAAAGGCAGAAGGAAGTTGCTTTAAAACCCTGACAGTCAATGTCAGAGGATTAGACTAGTTTTTATTTCTACTTTCTACTCCCATTCCAACATCTTAGTTCATGTCCTCCGCTACTGTCACATTGAAGCCGCCCTCAAGTTGGAGGAGTAGCACCTGATTTTCCGTCTGGGCAGCCTCCAACCTGTGGCATGAGTATGGATTTCTTTAACTTCCATCATTTCACCCCCCTCCCTTCACTTTTCTTTCATTTCTCACTCTGGCTTCCCTCTTAACTCTTTTCCCATCACCTCCTTCTGGTTCCCCTATGATGCACTCTTCTCTCCCATCAGATTCCTCCTTCTTCAGCTGTTCACCTTCACCACCCAACTTCTCACTTCATCCCCACCCACCCAGCCTTCCCCCCAAACCTATCACCTTCCAGCTTGTACTCCTTCCTTTCCCCACCTTATTCTGACTTCTTCCACCTTCCTTTTCATGAACAAAGGGCCTTGACCCAAAACAGCAACTGTTCAGTCCTTTGCATAGATGTGCTGAGCTCCTCCAAAATCTGCAGAACACCCTGTGGCTAGACTAGGTTCTGGCTGATTAACCATCAGATCCTTGTGGTCTCATACTGAAGTGAAGCAAGGCAATTGCTACAGGAACAGGTCCCAGGGACGGCCACTCACGACTGGTCAACTATCACAGTCTGACCACGTGACCTGACTGTGCTGTGCTTGGATGCTGAGAATAAAAGTTGAGTCAGGAAGAACAAGAAGTCACAGTGAAGAGAATAACTGGAAAAATTACCTCATCATTGTACCTTACACCAATCAGACAGCGCAGAAAGAGGCCATTCAGACACAACTAGTTTCTGCCAGCAAATGCAATATTATAACTACCCGGACAATACAAAAACTCTTTACACGCGAAGTGCTTCACACCCAATAAAATCCTTCAACATCCTCCCCAGAACGCTGAAAAGTCTTCCATAGATAGCTTATCACTTCATGTCCCCTCCCCAACCCGAGTACAATCAGTGTTGCTTCAGACTAGACTTACAGCAGTCAAAATGTGCACAGCAAGATGTCACAGCGTATATTTAGACCTTTCACCACTTAGCCAACTCTGACTGGGTTAGCTGAAGGAGCAATACACTCAGGCCACTTTATCAAGTACCTTCTTTATGTTCGTGGTCTTCTTCTGCTGCTGTAGCCTATTTACTTCAAGGTTTGGCATGTGCATTCAGGGATGCTCTTCTACACAACACTGTTATAACGTGTTTGTGTTACTGTCAGCTTGAACCAGTCTGGCCATTCTCCTCTGATCTCCCAGCTTCACAAGGCCTTTTCGCCCACAGAACTGCCACTCAATGGATTTTTTTTTTGCTTTAAGCACCATTCTTTGTAAACTCTAGAGACCGCTGTGCACGAAAATCCCAGAAGGTCAGCAGTTTCTGAGATTCTCAAACCACCCTATCTGGCACCAGCAACCATTCCATGGTCAATGTCACTTACATTACATTTCTTCCCCATACTGATGTTTGGTCTGAACAACAACTAAACCTCTTGATCAAGTCTGCATGCTTTTATGCATTCAGTTGCTGCCACATGATTGGCCAATTACATATCCGCATTAACGAGCAGGTGTACAGCTGTAACTAATAAAGTAGCCGCTGAGCGTACATGCAAGGTTACCTGGACAGGTTGCCTACTCTTCTCCAAATGAGTCAGCAAGATTCTTTTTCACCCTGATTAAACATCTAGCCTAAAAGACACAAAATGCAGCCCAGCACTCCACCATTCCACAGCAACTGCCCCAAAGCTCAAGTCTCTGGAACGGGATTTAACATACAAATACTTTATCAATTAGTCAGAGAATTTAGGAACTTGCTCAAAATTATGATGCAACCTATGTGACTAACTGCTTGCACGTACTCATGGAGAGAACAGGGAAGATTTCGTTCTAAATGGTAGGTCAATTGGCCACTATAGATTGTCCATGTCATCTTGAACAAAAGGGGATATCTTCGCTCAACTTCACTTGCCTCATCGCAGAGATTTTCCCGTGACCTATGGATTGATATTTATTATTTTCTCTTTCTTTTTGTACTTACACAGTTTGCTGTCTTTGGTACACTGGTTAAATGCCGTATAGTTGGTGTGGTCTTTCATTGATTCTGTTATGGTTATTATTCTTTAGAATTATTGAGTATGCTCGCAAGAAAAGGAATCTCAGGGTTGTTACGGTGACATACATGTACTTTGAATTTCACCCCGTAGCATAGATAAGAGACAAAATAATTAGCAACCACCTGAAAGAGAAAAATGTTGCAGAGGTACAGGGAAATTGAACTGCTGGGAACCTGTATACAACAAAAGACCAAAAATGCCTTTTTACACTAAATGTCAATAAATTGGATGATGGAATTGATAGTTTTGTTGCAAAGTTTGCAGGCGATACGCAGATAGGTGGAGGAGCAGAAATGGCAGACGGAACAGTGCGGAATACAGTGTCGGGAAGTCATGCACTTTGGTAGAAGTGAAAGGGCTGACTACTTTCTAAATAGAGAGAAAATACAAAAAACTGAGGTGCAAAGGGACTTGGGAGTCCTTTCAAGAGGAATAGAATATAAAAGCATGGATGTAATCTTGAGACTTTATAAATCACTGATGAGGCCTCACTTGGAGTATTGTGAGCAGGTTTGGGCCCCTTATCTTAGGAAGGATGTGCTAAAGCTGAAGAGGGTTCAAAGGAGGTTCACAAAAATGGTTCCGGGATTGAACAGCTTGTCATATGAAGACTGTTTGATGGCTCTGGGCCTGTATTGACTAGAATTCTGAAAAATGAGGGCTGACCTCATTGCAAACTGTTGAGCGGTGAAAGGCCTTGATACAGTGGATGTGGAGAGGATGTTTTCTATGGTGGGAGAGTCTAAGACCAGAGGACACTGGCTCAGAATAGAGGGGTGTCCTTTTAGGATGAAGATGAGGAGAAATTTCTTTAGCCAGAGAGGAGAACCTGAGGAATTCTTTGCCACAGACAGTTGTGGAAGCCAAGTCTTTACGTACATTTAAGGCAGAGGTAGAGAGATTCTTGATTGGTCAGGGCACAAAGGGATACGGGGAGAAGGCAGGAGACTGGGGCTGAGAGGAAAATTAGATCAGTCATGATGAAACGGCGGAGCCGATGCAATAGGACAAATGGCCTAATTCTGCTCCGATATCTTATGGTCTTATGAGTTCCTCCAGCATTTTGTGTGCTGCTCTAGAATACCAGCACCTGTAGATTTCTGGTGTTCTTGATATCCCATGTACCATAATTCCATTTTATTTGCCCTTCATTCCCAGAATCTCCCACCACCAGATTCTACCGTTCACCTACACATTACAGGACCAGTTGCTACCACCTTTGGGATGTGAGAAGAAACAGAATCAGGTTTAGTATCATTGGCACGTCACAAAATTTGTTGTTTTACAGTAGTAGTGCAATACATTAAAAAAACTAAATCAAAATTATAAATTAATATATTAACTATTGTATATTCAATTAACTAAGTGTGGGGTTCTCAGTAATATTAACTGTAATGTTAACTGTTAACTGGTCATAATAAAATGGCTTCTTTGTAATGTTAACCGATGAGGTAATGCTCTTTGTAGCTGAAATGTTTGGGTTATAATTATAGATAATAGGGAAATAACCAATGTAAAGTCAAGTTATCCTATCTGTATATGTGGGAACCTGAGTGAGTGCATGGCAACTTGGCGAGGAGAGGCGAAGAGGAAGGGCGTGCGTGAAGCGCTCTGGTAAACCACCGTGGTTGGTGTTAGTCTGAGGGTCGAGCAGTCCGGAGGAGATCGAATGGTGCAGAAAATACTCTGTTTCTTGAGCACCAACGATTGTGCGCAAATTGATTAACTCTGACAAGTGTGGCACCCTTTTCTTTTATATTTGTTTCCCTACCAACCACAGTCACAGTAAGATTTATAAAGTGTAATCATTTAATCGTACATTGTGTACTGTCTGATGTCTTACGTTGTGGGGTGCATTACACAGCATCTACGCAAACAGGAGACACAGTTTGGCGGGCAGACGATGGTTTCCCCCTAAACGAACGTGAGGTGACAGCGCTGAATGTTACATAAGCGCTGCAAAAAGGGGGCAAGAAAAAGTAGAATTCATGGGTTGGTTTATCATCCATTCAGAAATCTGACGGCGCAAGGGAAGATGCTGTTCCTAAAACTTCAGTGTGTCTTCAGGCTTCCGTACCTCCTCCCCAAGGAGCTGGGGGAAACCCAGGCAGCCACAAAGAGAACATGCAAACTCCACACAGGCAGCACCAGAGGTCAGGATGGAACCTGGTTCACTGGAGCTCTACCAGCAGTGCCACCTTCTCAGGAAGTGTGATGGGACTGGCGTACCATGCTCGATGAAGCAGGGCAGTGTGAGGGGGGTTTCAGTGGTGACGGGCGAAGAGATGCTTCAGATTCAATTTCCAGGAATTCCCTCTTCACAAGGACAAGTAACACGACGAGCCAAACCTTAAAACTTGTACTTCAATAAAAAATGCCCTCCCTCCACTTTGCAAATCACATAAGCAGTCCAGACAACTCATTTTAACTTCAAAATTTAAAGTTTATTATCAAAGAACATATATGTCACCATATACTACCCTGAGATTCAGTCTTTCAGGCATTCACAGTAGAACAAAGAAATACAATGGAATCAGTGAAAAACTACACAGAAACAAAGACTGACAAAAAACAAAAAATTTCAAAGCGCATTAAAATATGTATACAATATACAACCCTGAAATTCATCTTCCCGCAATCAGCCACAAAACAAACACCACAGAACCTGTTCAAAGGAAAAAAAAATCGTACAAAGACCAAACATCTAATGCACGATGACAAGAAATTGCGTGAACAAAAGCGGGCAAATAGTACGCAAACCATGAAACATCAAGCCACGTTGCCCCCGAAGGAGAGTCCGCATCCACAAGCCACCAAGGCGAGTGAAGCCCGTCCACAAGTCAATGGCCACAAGCCACCGTCACCAAGCCAGTTGGTTCAGCGCTGCGTCAATCTTGCAACAGCCAGTTCCACGCCGAAGCGTCTCAAACAAATCGCACAATTCGTGTAAAAAAAAACCCGAAAACACATGGAACATAAACTGCAGAGTCCCTGAAGTGAGCCAGAGCTTGCTCAGAGCTGAAGACATCATACATCAAACCGCAGTCCCCCAGAAGTGAATCCACAGAAGGAACCGCCAAGGAGTTGAATGTTGAGGATTAGGAATCGAACCTTGCAGCATGGGACTCCAGACTCCTGCACGCTCTACCTGCAGGAGACCAGTAAAACGCAGACAGATGGCACTGACAGCTGGTTGTTTTCCTTTCTCGTCCCCGTCGATTTTAATCCTGTTCAACGCTTTAATTAGTGCGTAATAATGGAGCCAACCACGGATCCACGTTCCGCCATTAGGAATTGATGGCTGCCCCTCTCATTCTCGCCAAATTCACTGGGAGATCACAAAAGCACCAGATCCTTCAGTCAGTTCAAAAATACATCCTTACAATGGAAATTACAAGCTGCAATCAATCGCAGTTCAGGAGAAGTATACTTAGAAGAAGAGTATCAAGCAGTCTCATGAGCTGTCTGCAGGACGTCGCCACTGGAAAACAAACTGTGCAAATACAAACAAAAACAAATAGTACTGAACACGTGAGTTGCTGAGTCCATACACTGAGGAATCAGTTCAGTGTTGAGATGAGCCAAGTCATCCATGCTGGTTCAGGAGCATGATGGCTGAGGGGCAATAGCTGTTCCTGAACCTGGTGGTGTGGGACCCGAGGCTCCTGTACCTTCTTTCCAATGGCAGCAGTGAGAACAGAGCCTGGTCTGGATGGGGAAGGTCCATCTGGTGTGTGTGTGTGTGTGTGTGTGTGTGTGTGTGTGTGTGTGTGTGTGTGGGTGGGGGGGGTCAGGGACAAAGGAAGTCAAGAGAGGAAAAGTTAAATATGTATCTTCAGTGTATTTTGTTCTTGTGTTTCCAAATTGAACTCCAGCCTACAGGTTATGACAAAGATTCCGCAAATCCCAATTAGCTGTGGGTCCGGGCTCCAATGCACGTTGCTAATCTCTGTACAATGGATTTGGCAGGAAGCAGAGGAATTCAATGCTCTGCCAGGGAAGGAGACCCGACAGCTTCATCAGACCTTGTTTAAGCAGGAGTGATAAGAAACCTCACAACTGAATCACTCTTTGGGAAAATGCTTGGAAGCTGCTGCAGTTTGGAGGAGGAGTTACACAGAAGAACGTAACAAGACGCTGGAGGAACACAGCTGGTCAGGCAGCACCTAGAGAGGGGAAGAGACAGTCTAAGTCTCAGACTGAAAGCCTCTACCAGGATTGGAAAGGAATGGGGAAGAAGCCAGAATAAGATGGTGGTGGGGGTAGGGTGGGAAGGTGTACAAGCTGGAAAGTGATAGGTGAAGTCAGCTGAGGGAGTTGTCAGAAGAAATGACGCCAGGAGAAGGGAAAAGTGGGTGGGTGGGTGACTGAGGGATGAAGTGAGCAGCTGGAAGGTGACAGGTGAAAAAGGTAAAGGACTGAAGAATAAGGAGTCTGGTTTAAAATGGCACTGGTGAAACACAGTGACGACTTACTGGCAGCAAACAAAACTACTATTTTATTAATCTTACTTTTCTGGAAGTTGATCACTCCAATCGATAGCCTGTAACTTTCCTTTCAGAGTTGAGCTTTCGAATCGCCAGTATGACCTGGCATTCTTGTGAGGTGAAGTGAAGTCCTGAAGGTGCAGAACAGATGTGGCGTGACAAGTACGGGCCGAATCGAGGCGACAGGGCCCGGGCCCCAGGCCCAAGAGCAAGGAACAAGCCGATGTTTGACCCATTCCAGCACCGGGCCAGATTTGAAAGATAGGTACGGGCCGAATCGAGGTGACAGGGCCTGGGCAAGGAACAAGCCGGTGTCTGACCCATTCCAGCATTAGGCCAAATTTGAAAGATAGGTACAGGCCGAATTGAGGTGACAGGGCCCAGGCCCCAGGCCCAAGAGCAAGGAACAAGCCGGTGTCTGACCCATTCCAGCATTAGGCCAAATTTGAAAGATAGGTACAGGCCGAATTGAGGTGACAGGGCCCAGGCCCCAGGCCCAAGAGCAAGGAACAAGCCGATGTTTGACCCATTCCAGCACCAGGCCAGATTTGAAAGATAGGTACGGGCCGAATCGAGGTAGTCGAGCTCAGGGCCCTGGTCCGAGAGTAAGGAAATGAGCTGAGTCTTGTCTGATTTAAGCCCCAGACCAGATTGAACAGGTCACAGTGCTCAGCTTGTCGCTCACCAAGGTTTACTCGTCTCCAAGGCTGTGGTCTGCGACTAACAGGCTCCTGGATTGGCTGTGACTGGCTTTGTGGCTGTGAACTCACTTTCATGAAGTTCTGAATGTAATTTGCACACTTTTTATTGTTTGCACGATTTGTTCTTTTCTCCCGCACCCCACATCGGGTGTTTGACAGTCTTCTTTCTTTAAAGGGTTCTATTGAGCTTCTTGGTTTTCTGGCTGCCTGTAGGAAAATGAATCTCCAGGTTGTATTTAATGTACATAATTTGACAACAAATGTACTTTGATCTTTGCACCTGATTGAAAATGAACATGGGAGCTGTGGTGGCAATTCTGGGTGAGCACATGGTTGAAGAGTCACAGAGCAGCAGAAATCACAGCGAGCGAGGGCCTCACTGAACGCCCAATGAAAAGAAGATTTACCTCAATTTACTAGGGTAGACATATCTCTTAAGAGACTTTGCAGTAGAGTAGCAAACCAAAAACGCAAAAGATTCTGTAGATGCTGGAAATCCAGAGTAACACACAGTCAACAGTATGGAAGAACTACAGTTTCCTCTTATATAAAGAGCACAGACCCACCATTTAGCAAATATGCCAAACCAAAGTGAAAGGAATTACGCTGGGTCTTATAAAAATCAGTGAGGACCCTGCCCTGCAAGCTTTAACATCCGATCTTCACTCCAAAATCTCATTTTTTTTAAATTATGAAATATTCCTGCTAGTTTAACCACATCAACACTGAGTTGTATGGACAAACAGAAATGTCAGAAGAACTTAGCTGCTCAAACCCACCATCGAGGATATCTTCAAAGGGCAGAGCTTCAAGAAGGCAGCATTCAACCTTAAGGAGCCTCACCATCTTCTCATTACTACCACCGAGGAGGGACAGGACCCTGAAGACCTGCTGAGTGTTCCAACACCTTCTGTTCTTATTTCATATTTCCAACATCTGTAGCTATTTTAATTTGTCCTCCAACGCTCTGGCCAAGTGACTTTGAAGGGAACTTGCTCCTAAGTGCAGACATTCATCACTCTATCAGTAAACCATTACAACAAATTTAGCCGTCATTAGCGCATTGTTTACCATTAAAACTTGCCTTCCTACATGACTAATCCACTTTATGTAACTACTTCTGTGGGTGCAAAATGCTCCAAATGTGGTCATGTATGATATAAACGGCGGAACGTACAATAAAAGCCACAATAGCAAAGTAAATCAAATGTTATGTGTGACAGTAAAATACCCAAGATTTTCAGACTGCCTATACTTCCCATTGCTTCCATAAAGCAGCTAGAGTAATCAAAGACCCCACCCACCCCAGATATCCTCCCTTCTCCCTCTTCCCTCAGGCAGAGGATGCGAAGTACAGAAAGCACATACCACCAGGCTCAAGGATACAATTGTAATACTACTGAATAATAGTCTGGTACAATAAGATGGACTGGACCCACTAGATTTTTCAGATGCTGGAAATCCAGAGCAACACACAAAATGCTGGAATGACTCAGCATCTATGGAAATGAATAAACAGTCGACATTTTGGGCTGGAGCCTTCCATCAGCATGATAAGATAGACTCTTGACCCACCTTGTTAGGGTCTTATTGTTTATCTGCACCACACTTTATTCTCCATTCTGTTCTTTTACCATGCGTTCCTTGTGTTCTAGGTAATGAATTGATGTAAATTCTGGATGAACAGTATGCATCTCGGCACATCTAACAATCATAAACCAATTCCAATTCTGCACCTGAAGTATTTTGCTTATGAGCAAGATAATACTTTGTTTGACTTCACTTTTCTTAAAGGCAACTCCAAACCCACTGGATACTTCCAACATTTTTTTTTAAATCTCAAGTTTTCATTATCTGCATTTCGTTTTTACACTTTTCAACTGTGTTTTACTTAAAATTCATTGGACTGAAACATTTAACTCTGCTTTTATCTACAGATGCTGCCTGACCTGTTTCCAGCTCTCATTTAACAGCCCTTTAACACCTAGAATTTCAAGTGAAACAAAAGTCACCCTAACTACTGTGCATGATAAAAAAAAAGTTAAATGTTCAACAAATAAAAGGTTTGATTTGCATTGTTATTTTAATTTGCACTGTGCAGTGAATTGCTCTGGATGCATAGTATGCCCTCAGATAGGAGGAAAAAGCAGAGGGAACTAATTGGATAGTACAACACTCACGTAATGGATCAAGAGGTCTCTTATGAAGTGATCCAAAGAAATCAAGACCAGATCAATACAATCAGAAACAAGAAAATCTGCAGATGCTGGAAACTGTGTGTGTTGCCAAATCAATACAAATACAATTCTTCGTGTTCACACAAATGAAACCTCTCGTGCTCTAACAGTGTGCAGGAGAAACTCAGTGGATTCCTAAGCATTGCTGAGAGGAAAGGAGTTGTTTACATTTTGGGTCAAAATCCTGCATCATCAACAGTTCCTCCACACTACCCCCCCCCCACAGATGCTACGGCCCCTTGAGTTCCTCCAGCAGATTGTTTATTGCTCCAGGTTCCAGCAGCTGCCATCTCGTGTCTTTCTTGTTTCATCCCATCAGAAGCAAAAACCTTCTCCTCCTCCCTCCAGAAACCACTGAGACACTAAGAGCAAGATCCTAGCGAATCCAACCCAGAAACCGGATCAACTACTCCCCCATTCATGGATTTCTCAGCAACAGGGTGGAGTTCTCTTCTCGAGGAGGTAACTCTCGTAGCAATCTGAAGAGTACTTCAAAAAGGGAAGAAAATCCAAGAACTGCAAACTAAAACATTTAAAAAGCTGCAGATGCTGGAAATCTGAATGCAGCACCTGTGTTGACGGAAAAAGAGTTTAACACTCTAATGTCAGCACACAGAAAATTCAAGGGGAACTCTGTGGCCAGGCAGCATCTATGGAGGAAAATGAAGAGTCAACGTTTTGGGTCACGATCCTTAATCAGTTGAAGGGCCTTAGCCCCCCAAAAAATTGCCTGTTCACTTTGCTCCATAGATGCTGCCTGACCTGCAGAGCTCCTCCTGCTTTTTGTGTGTGCTGGTCCAGATTTCCAGCATCTGCAGGTCTCTGGAGCCTAACATTCCATTTTGCCAAAAATGTCATCAACATGAAACATTAACAGCCTCTCTGGCCAGAGATACTGCCTTGACTCGAGTGTTTCCAGCACTTTTTTGTTGAGTCATCAAGAGAGTTTGATAGGGTTAAAGGGAGGGGGACCTCTCCACCTTTGGGGATCCGGTACCAGGTGCCATGAGGGAATTCCCGAGTAGTGGAATTAACTCCCAAAAGGATTGGGGGGGGGGGGGACGAGGCAAAACAGAGCGAACGCTGGATTAGTGGGAGTGCGAACGATACAAAAAGGGCGGGAGGAGGTGCGTACGGACCTGTTGGGGTCAAATGTCACGCCTCTACGCATTGGCCTTTATACCATTCCCTAAAACATTACAAGTCATTTATTTCAACAGCGTCTTTAGTCAGAAGGGCAAGTAACGCACGTTATACCTTAAAAGCTGGCGTCATTGGAACAAAGGACTAAATTAAGACACGGGTACCGTGCGCCCGACAAGGCGAGGCTACAAAGTTGAAAGAGAACCCTCACGCAGGTATGGGAAAAGGGCAAAAGGTGGGGGCAGGAACTTCTACCGAGGGGCAAAAAAAGATTCGAAGGGCCGAGTGCCCAGCTCGCAGCCACGATCCCAGGAGAACAATACCAAACGTATCCGGTTTGTCGCGTACATCCAACTAAATAAAAAATCTCACATCCTATTCCATAGCCAACAGGACCCCCCCCCCAAATAAATCGCTGGTTTGCTCTCGGGATCGACAAAGCGTGTCGTGTGCTGCGTACTATCTCGAATTACTGCTCCTCAAAGTTGCAGCTCATACCTTTGAAGATTAAAACAAAAAAAAACACCCAGACACACCAAACAGCTGGAGGATTCTCCAAGTAAAGCCAGACAGACCTTGCAACGAAGGGAAATTTTACAGGAATGAAAAGCAACATGGGGGGGGCGCCGATATTCCCAAAACCTTTCAGGGTTTTTTTTTTGCCTTCTGTAATACCGAAATCGGCGGTTTAACACAAAAGGTTGTTACATGTTAACATTTAATTCCAAGAAGAATGGTTCTGGCATTGATGGGTTTTATTTTAAATGTCTATGGAGAGTTTAAAATTAACACACATGGGGGGGGTGAAGGCTTGTGGAAAGTGGTACGGAGAAATCTTCCACAAGGTCTGCAGCGAAGTGTCAGAAACCTGGGAAGTCGACCCCTTCGCAGTTTTAAAAAGATGCGTTTCTTAAACCAAAACACACACAAAAAAAATCCCTGCAAATCGTTGTAATCTGGCCAGAGGGGGGCCGCTTCCTACAACAGATACATCCACACAAGAAAGGGAGGCAGGGAAAGAGGGAAAATAGTTTTGGTGTAAGTTGGGAGGTGAACTAATTTGGACCACATTGACTTCACACCAAAATAAAACTTTCTTGGGGTATCTGCGATGCTAGTTGCCGTACGTCCAATACAACAGGAAACTCGCCATCAACATTCCCAGGACATCTGATTTCTTGGCGTTTTTAAACAGCACTTACCCACAGCTCCGATCCCCACTCCATAATGTTCCAACTTTCTGTAATCCTGGTCTCGACCAGACTGAGAAGTAGGACCTCTTCAGTTTTAAGATTTTCTCTCTCTCTCTCTCTATTTCTACCTCTTTGCCGTTGTGGGTCTTTCTTTGGAAAGCAAACACCGATTGTGAGAACTCCTCTTATGAATGAAGTTGCTCAGCTTTCTCAAGCTGTAAACATTACCCCAGCCCTGGCTAATTTCACTTTGCCAATTTCCCTGCGCTGCGCAGCCCCGCGTCATCGACGCCAAATCCGCCTTAAAAGCTCAACTGCGCCTCCCGGCGATCGTGGCAGGAACTGGCTCTCGCCTCAAATCTGTCTGCAATGCAGTGTCGGGCTATTGTCTGGAAGCAGATGCTGGGAATTAAGTTATAAACGCAGGAAATGCTGGAAATACTCAGCGGGTCAGGCAGCTTCAGCTCCCGATGAGAGGTCATAACACTGCAATGTTAACTCTCTATTGTCTTTATCCACGGCTGTTACATGATCTGTTGAGCTTTGATCTATTGTGCAGGATATTTCCACGTGGATGCAGTAAAGATGAGTTGTGCTCAGTTGAAGGGGAAGGGGAGGGGGAGGGCAACACCAAATGAGCTTCTATGCATTGTATCCTGAATGCAGTCGTTGCCCAAGTTGACTACACCATCCTGCAGAGAGATAGAGGACCAGGTATGGGTTGTCAGTCAACCATTCACATTAATTTCAGTAATACAACATGGAAATAGACCCTTTAGTCTAACCAGGCCATGCTGGCCAAGATGCCCATCTAAGCTAGTCCTTCTTACGCGTGTTTGGGCCATATCAAATATAATCAATATTATCATCCCCTCAAACCTCATCAAGAAGCTTCAAGGCCCTGGCCTCAATACCTCCTTGTGCAAAAGGATTCTCAATTTCCTCACCTGCTGACACTGGTCAGTTTGGATTGGCAACCATGGATGCAGTGCTAATTTTTTAGGTACCAGGGCTGACAAAATGCTTGCCATTTCCTATATCCTCTATATATGTCACACCCAATTTGTGTACCTGCTCATTTCATGTACTGGGCAACTTCCATGCCCATTCATGTAATGAGCAGGTACACAAATTGGGTGTGAAATATATATATGAATAGGGCTTCTAATGTCAAGCACTAAACCAAGATGAAAGAAATATATAAATTCCATAGCTCCACAGAAATATAGTGATAGTTAAGACATTAACAAGATTATAGCCTTTCACTACATTTCAGTGTATAACTGATACAATAAAACATATAATACTTAATTTAATAATATGACAAAGTATTGCACGGTTGCAGTCACTAATTATCATAAAATATAATTATCAAGCAAGTAAAGAAAAAAATGGTAATCATGTATTTTACCAATTTAAAAGTAATTACCTACTTACCAAATGCCACCAATGAGAAGTTTCACAATAATTTCCACAAAGGGTCAGGCATAATATGTGTTCGGGGGGGGGGTCTGAAGCAACTCTTGTCCTGGTGTCATCTGCTGATCTGTGGTACCGCAGCCATGATGTGACATATGGCTCAGGATTCCACTGAACTAGAGGAGGTCCGTGTAGTTTAACAAACATAAGTGTTGATACATGAGTTATGAGAATTGTTGAGCGTGTTGTTGTTATTATCAAGTTCATGTGACTGAATCCTCTCTCACACTCAGCAGTACTAATCGGAATAACTTGTAATGGGCATAAATCTTGGGGGATGTGGCATCCACCATCCTCCACATAATCTCTGAAGGCATTTATTACAGAGGAAGAAAAAAGCTTAAACCTTTTACAGAGAGATGATATTGCAGCTTCTCCATAATCAGGTGGTATTTCAGCAAGCCAGTTATCTTTATCAAGGACACACTTTTCATTTAGCAGGGATTTATACATACTTTGAGGTTTAGAAGTTTGAGAACCTTTCAAGGATGTTGCCATGAACATACGGTGCTGCAAATTGTTTATAAGACTAGTAAGAAACTGCAGATAATTAATGGAGACAATTTTATTGCTACTTGTTAAGGTAATTTCTCCAAACTTCCCCTTTTCAACTGCCTCTTGAGCTTCTAGAGTTTTTGTACCAGGTTGCTCTTTCAGTCCATGCAGTGATCTTATGCTCCTTTGGATCAGTTTGTCTGCATGAATAATCGTAGTACTGTAGTGCGTTTCTATAAACACTCTGACAGTAAACCAAGTTCATGCAACATGTCCTACATTAGAGCTAAGTCCAATAGAAACTGTTCTGAAGAGAGTCTTTTCAGACCTTCACAGGTTTTTCTGTCACTCCCAGATCTTGTTTCATCCTTCATTGCTTTTTCAAAATGAAAACACAGTGCTTCATAATTTAGTCACACTGCTGAAACTGTTCGAAACGATCTAGCTACCCACCTGGTGCCCAGAACACAGCCTATTTTGCAAATTTGTTGTTCTAGTTGAGAGGCACATTCAAACATTTCCTTTTTATTTAGAGGTGATCTGTAAACAGAGTACAATTTGTCCATAAATGATTGAAAATGATTTATTCCATGAACTTCTCTCACCGAATCACCGACTGCAAGTTCTAATCTATGATTAAGACAGTGCCAAATTATCACATCAGGGTAATGTTCCTTGAGAATTGTAGCAACACCAGATTTGACACCAAGCACCATGCTCACCCCATCACTTGCAAATGCTACAAGGTTCTGTTTCAAGTAAGAGTCATCAAACCCATGGTTATTGAGACAGTTCAATAGATGCTTAGCAATAGTTGCAGCTTTCTGATCAGGCAGTTCAATGGGGATCACCTTCCTCATCACTTTCACATTTCAAATAAACTATTAGGGCGGTCTTAATGCTCAGGCTTGTCGATTCATCAATGAGAACAGAAAATTTGCCATTTATCTGCTTGATATGCTGCAAATTTTCTTTTTCATATTAATGACTATGTGATTAATTATCCCTGTAGCACTAGTGCGGGAATACAGTCCAATTCCAATGTCAATACCAATTTTTTTTAAGTTCCAATAAGCCAAAGTGATCAGAGTATGGTCTGTCATTCTGAGCTAAATAATATGCAGAACAAAAAATTGAACAAGTTGCCTTTAGATGTGAAGCATTCATGGTGTCACATAATTTTCCAAGAGCATCTTCACTAGCTATATTTTCAACACTTAGAGCAGCAGCGTGAGCTTTTGATAGTTTGTGATCAACTATCTTTTTTCTGAGAGACTACAAGCGCGTACTTCGATCGGCTCCATAATAGGATACTTGGTACAGCTGCCATGCCAATTCTCCCGTGATCTTTAAGTTCCTGAAGCGCTTTATGTAGCTGGCCAGCCATCTCTTACTAGCCTTAAATTCCTTCTCCCTCTCCTCCACCCCCTCACAGTAGTGCTCACAGAGGCTAAGTGCTTTTTCACGCATCATTTTGCCATCAACAGGGATATGCTTCTGTGACATGTCCTCCAGCCACACACTTAATGCTTTCTCAGTCTTTGCAAGCACTTTATCACAAACCAGAGAGACCACTTTTGCCGTTGTAGGTCCACGAATTTCAGCTTCTTCCTGCTTTATTGTGCGAATGCTCATTTCGTTCTTAGCGACCTTACGGCCCACTTCAGCAAGCAGCATGCCTCTTTTCAAAAGATCTAAGATTTTTATTGTCTCGGTGAACAATGCTCAAACAACGAGTGCTGGGGAGAGACTGAGGGTCTGTGAAATGGCGGGAGGCTACAGCAGAGAATGCTGGGACAACGGGTCGAGCGAGGAGGAATTTCACAAAACAGTCACAGCTCCAGGATTTCACCAAAAACGATCAAATATCCTAATGTTACTAGTGGTATTTTCCCCACCAGCCACCACCCCTTCTCCCCAACCCCCACTTCCATAAAATTCCCTCTATTTAATATGTGGCTGCTGTTAAATTCCCCACTTGTTTATTTGACTATTTTTTCAGAGGTGCCGGAGCGGGGCTCCGGTGAGCTCCAGCAGCACTGCACCCCAGTTGGCAACAACATCTCCTCCACAATCTCCATCAGCAAAGGTGCACAGCCCCTGCTCTACTCGTTTTACATTTTCGACTGTGGGGCCAAGCACAGCTCCAATTCCATATTGAAGTTTGGTCACTGGCTGAATCAAGGGTGGTGATGGATCAGCATATAGGAGGGAGATCGAAAATCAGGCTGTGCGGTGTCACAACAACAATCTCTCACTCGATGCCAGCAAGACCAAAGAGCTGACGTTGTCCCCACGCGAGGTGCGATCCGCTGTTGGGATTACTTAAACACCAGCCCAGATAGACTGGGGGCTGCTCTCTCTGCGACGCTGAGGCTGTGAGACTTACCCCGGCTGCTGTGCTTTGAGTCTGCGAACTGTGCAGTGATTTGCCCCACTGATATGAAGAACTGAATACTGTGGCTTTGCGCCTATTCAGGGCGGCTCAGGGGATTGGGATCTAAGGACTCAATTTGGTTCAGAATGCTGTTTTTTTTGCTTGCTTCTATTGTTCGCATGATTTGGTTTTTACTCTCTTTCTCTGTGTGTATTGGAGCTTAGTCTTTTTTGTTGTTAATTGGGTTCTTTCAGGTTCCTTGCTTTGTGACTGCCTGTAAGCAAACAAATCTCAAGATTGTATAATTTATATATTCTTTGATAATAAATGTGCTTTGATACTTTGAAAGGAAACCGGAAGTCCATGAGCCAGTCCCCAACATGGGATCAGAGGTGGAGAGGGTCATCAACTTTAAATTTCTCGTTGCTGACATTTCGAGGGGACCTGCCCTGGGTCCACCATGTAAATGCAATTACGAAGAAAGCACGGCAGCAACTCTACTTCTGTGGAAGTGCGAAGATAGGTATGATATCAAAAACATTGACAAACTTTTATAGATGTGTGCTGGCTGGCTGGATCTCAGCCTGGTATGGAAACACCAATGCCTTTGAATGGAAAATCCTACAAAAGGTAATGGATACAGCCCAGTCCATCACGGGTAAAGCACATCTACACAGACCATTGTCGAGGGAAAGCAGCATCCATCATCAGGAACCCCCACCACCTAGGTCATGCTCTCTTCTTGCTGCCGCCGTCAGCAGCCTCAGGTCTCACACCACCAGGTTCACAAACAATTATTACCCCTCAGCGGTCAGGCTCTTGAACAAAAGGGGATAAGTTCACTGAACTTATACTAAGATAGGTGGTGTTGTGGATGATGAGGTAGGTTTTCAAAACATACAGAGAGATTTAGGACATTTAGAAAAGTGGGCTGAAAGATGGCAGATGGAGTTTAATGCTGAAAAATGTGAGGCGCTACATTTTGGTAGAACTAATAAAAATAGGACATACATGGTAAATGGTAGGGCATTGAAGAATGCTTTAGAAGAGAGGGATCTAGGAATAATGGTGCATAGTTCCCTGAAGATGGAATCTCATGTGAATAGGGTGGTAAAGAAAGCTTTTGGTTTGCTGACCTTTATTAATCAGAGCATCGAGTATAGGAGTTGGGATGTAATGTTGAATTTGTACAAGGCATTGGTAAGGCCAAATCTGGAGTATTGTGTACAGTTCTGGTCACCGAATTATAGGAAAGATGCCAATAAAATTGAGAGAGTACAGAGGAGGTTTACTAAAATGTTGCCTGGGTTTCATCTCCTAAGTTACAGAGAAAGGTTGAACAAGTTGGGTCTTTATTCTTTGGAGCGCAGAAGGTTGAGGGGAGACTTGATAGAGGTGTTTAAACTTATGTGGGGGATTGAAAGAGTTGACATGGTTAGACTTTTTCCACTGAGAGTGGGGAAGATTCAGACAAGAGGGCATGGGTTGAGAATTAGAGGACAAAAGTTTAGGGGTAACATGAGGGGGAACTTCTTTACTCAGAGAGTGGTAGCTGTGTGGAACGAGCTTCCAGCAGAAGTGGTTGAGGCAGGTTCTATGTTGTCATTTAAAGTTAAATTGGATCGCTATATGGACAGGAAAGGAATAGAGGGTTAAGGGCTGAGTGCAGGTCGGTGGGAATAGGATAGGGTAAGTGTTCGGCATGGACTAGAAGGGCCGAGATGGCCTGTTTCCGTGCTGTAATTGTTATATGGTTATATGGTTAACTTCACTTGCCCCATCACTGAACGGGTCCCACAGCCTATGGACTCACTTTCAAGGACTCTTCATCTCATGTTCTTGATATTTATTAACTATTTATTTATTTATTACTATTTACTCTCCTTCTTTGTTTTTCTATTTGCATAGTTTGTTGTGTTTTGCACACTGACCGCCTGTCCTGTTGATGCAGCTTTTCATTGACTCTATTATGATTATTGGATTTATTGAGTATGCCCGCAAAAAAATGAATCTCAGGGTTGTATATGGTGACATATATGTACTTCGATAATAAATTTGCTTTGAACTTTGAATATCCCTCTAAACTTATCCTATCCATGTACCTGCCCCAATGTCTTTTATACACTGTGATTTACCTGCCTCCACCTCCCTTGGTAATTTGTTCCACATACTCACCACCCTCCATGTGAAAAACTTGCTAGTTGATATTTCAGGTCAAAACCCTTCACCTGAAGTGAATGGAGAAGATTTCAGGTTGAAACCAGAAACGTTGACTGTCCATTCCCCCGTATCGATGCAACTTGACCCACTGTGCTCCTCCATCTTGTTGCTTTCTCTATAAAACTGAAGTCTTCCAAGACTCTGCATTGCTTATCCTTGAATCAGTCAGGAATCAAAAGGTTGAGCATGGTGCAAGAGTAATGTCCTGAGCTGTGTATACTTCAATGCCGGAAGTATGGTGGGAAAGGCAGATGAGCTCAGGGCATGGATCAACACATGGAATTATGACATTGTAGTCATTAGTGAGACTTGGTTGTAGGAGGGGTAGGTCTGGCAGCTCAATATTTTGGGGTTCCGTTGTTTTAGACTCAACAGAGCAGAAGGGATTAATGGGGGAGCGGTGGCATTTCTAGTAAGGGAAAATGTCATGGCAGTGCTCAGTCAGGACGGACTGGAGGACTTGTCTTGTGAGTCGTTATGGGTGGAACTGAGGAATAAGAAAATTGTCGCCGTATTAATGTGCCTCTATTATAGACCACTGAACAGTCGCGGGATTTAGAGGAAGAAATCTGCTAAGAGATCACAGACTGTTGCAAGAAACATAAGATTGTTATAGTCAGCGATTTTAACTTCCCACATATTCACTGGGACACCCATACTGTAAAAGGACTAGATGTGACAGAGTTTATCAAATGTGTTCAGGAAAATTTCCTCAATCAGTATTCCCAATGAGAGAGTGTGCAGTTCTTGATCTCTTATTAGGGAATGAGAGAGAAGTTTCTCTAGGGAAGCACTTTGCATCTGGGTGATCATATGCCATTTGTTTCAAAGTAAATATTGGAAAAAGATAGATCTGTCCTGTGGATTGATATTCTAAAGGCTCATCTTGATGGAATCAGAAAGGATCTGACAAGCGTGGCTTGGGACAGGCTGTTTTCTGGCAAAGGTGTACTTGGTAAGTGGGGGGGCCTTCAAAAGTGAAAAGCTTGAAAGTCAGAACAAAAGGTAACAGTGGAATACCCTGATTAAGAATTCTACAGCCATTCTGTGAGGTATTTCACGTTGACGGTCTTCTGTAAAGGCAGTGGGTCCTGCTGACAGAATGATTTGGTTTCAGCTAAAGGTAAAGTTATGTTGTTCAACTTAGGAATGTCGTGTCAGCCAATCAGGATGGTGGGATCAGGAGAAGGTCCTAGAGAGAGCTGGGTGGAGAGAGATTTGTGACGGACAGTGGTCGGGTTCATAGTCTTATAGCAGGAGATGCGGAGAGGAGAGGATCCGGGAGGACTTTCGGAGATTCCAGTCCGAAGGAGGGACCTTAATACGAGGAGTGCTTTGAAAGACAAAGGAGTCCATGAAGGGAAGGGAAGTTCTACCTGTGATTAATGAATGGAATTCACTGCTGTGAGTAAAGCTGTACACCCGACCATTATAGAAATGACATGAGCCCCAATGTTGTGTGCACATTTAGCCTGGCCCTTTCAATTTTTTTCTTCTTTTTTTTTCCCTATTAACTGTTTGATAAAGCTGAAAGTGGTACATCTATTTTCTTTATCATTTTAGACAGTGTATGATCTGCTATTTCTCGCCAATCGATAACTGTGTATGGGCAGTATTTACAAAGCATTCACTCAAAGTGACATTCCTTTAATCGGGAATTCCCGATGTTCCTATTTGGTTGAACCTCAAATCATACCGACCTTAGACGAATATTGTTTATGAATGGTGGCCGTCTCATAGCTGAGTCACGTGGCTTTTAGCAGAGTTAGCTAACAAGCCAAGTTATACAACCCTCGGTGAGAAGGTTATATTTTGTGGGGGCTTTGTCCTGGTTTTCAAATACTGTGTGAATGATGCTTTAGGATTAACTGAGCGGTTTGTGTGTTAAACTAGTGTGTTAAACGGCCAGTGGTTAAACTAGTGTCAGGGAAAATGATTAAGGTACATTATTATGGATGCCACAGGGATTAATGTTTAGTACAAATCAAAGAGATTAACCACAAATAATGCTTGTATTCTGAGTGGAGTGGATATTCGAAGCCCTGATGAACTATTACGCAGAGTGCTGAGTTATGTAAAAGTATTGGGCAAAGTTATGCTGGTTGAATGGCGTTTTGATCAATTGGCTGGTCAGGATGTCAGGTTAGTCCAGACTAGAGTAACACAACTGAAGTAGCGCTGCCCGATACGTTAGGAGAATCTGGAGAGGTGGCATCGTGGGCAGTCCATATTTTCAGAGAAGTTGGGGAATGTAGCTGATGGTAAAGACTTTAAAAACAAGTTGCTTGTAGCTGAGGGTGAAGACTTCAAAGACAAGTTGATCTTATTTCTGCAAAGTGAGGGAAAGGAGCTGTCAGTTGTAAAAGGCCGAATAGACCCTTCAGTAGGTGATGGAAATTCTGAGCTGGTTTCGGCAATTACATCAGTGGTAGATAAATGCCAAAGTGTACCAGCAGAGAGCCAAAGTTATCGTCAGCTGAGAACGTTTTCTGGAGTCAAGCCCACCCCCAACGAGGAAAAAGAATATGAGGCTTGGGCAGAGCAGACATCTCAGTTACTGGATGAGTGGCAGTGCTCAGATAATATGAAAAGACAGTGACTGCTAGAGAGTCCAAAAGATTCAGCTGCTGAAATGGCAAGGTGTCGAAAGGCAGAAAACCCATTGGTCAAATCCGTAGACTATATATAAACATTAGAAAAACTTTTTGGCACAACAGACAGCCCAGCGGAGCTTATGATGAGGTCTAGGCACACATTCCAGGAGAGAGGGGAGAAATTGTTCAGGCTGGGGAAACTGCTGCATTGCTTGTGCTGTAAAGGGGCAATTCAACTGGCTGAGATAGATCGGTTAAGGAAGAGCGCGCCGTCACATGACATGATTGCTTTAATTCTTTGAGTGACTCATAAGATGTGTCCTCCTCCCTCATTTGTTGAGCTGATCAGAGAAGTGAGAGCGGGGGAAATACAACGGAGGAGCAAGAGGCCCCCACTAGTAGGGCAAAGTCCTCGGTAGTGGCCTCTGTTGCTGAAGCAATGCCTGATGCCACACAAGTGGGAGTTTTGCAGGACACAGTGAAAGACCTGCAAGCAGAGGTATCTTTGTTGGTGTCAGCTAGTGCTGCCACCAAGCGTGACAAGTTCGATAGGACACCACACCCACCGGTAGGACGTACCAGGCAGGGGGCTGCTGCTGCAGGGGTCTCTTGACGAGGGAAGCAACCGGTGTTTTCTGTCACAACTCTGTGATGAGGATGGAGATTGCAAGCATGGGTATGTCCTGACGAAGGGTCCCGGCCTGATGCGTCGACTGTACCTCTTCCTAGAGATGCTGCCTGACCTGCTGCGTTCACCAGCAACTTTGATGTGTGTTGCTTGAATTTCCAGCATCTGCAGAATTCCTCGTGTATGGGTATATCCATACGGATTGAGGGTATTTATGCTAGAGCCATACTCAACACAGGTTACTCTACACTACAAATCATTTTACAACTGGTATTTGACACATTTACCATTGACGCCTCTCAGTGCCCTAGAAGTTTGGGGCCTTAGTACCCACATGATGGTTTACTTGTCATTGAAGCTGGAGTTTTCGGAAGCAGATGTTGGAGCAGCTTGATACATTACTGTTGGTTTGTCTGGATCTGGTTGAAAAAGGTGAAGCTTCCATTATTTTGGGAACAATTGTGAGAAGGCTCATGGGAGATTGCAAGGAGAGAAATGGAGAAAATTTTCTGAAAACATTGCCCATTCACTGGATGTTCAGAGCTGCTTCTGAGAAGGTACAAGTTCCTCCTAAACAGGATGATGAGCACAAACGAGGAACTGTGTGGTACACCCAGCCCAAACCATCATGTTAATCCTGGGGAAGGAGTTAGAATTATGGGAAACCCCGAATGCCCTGGAATGCGCAATGCCAAGGGCCTCCTGGTGGATGATCCAAAGGATCACGAAGAAGAGTTATGCTTACCTGCTGGAGTGCTGATGAGACTTGAACTGCAGAAACTTTTAGTTATCCACGAAAACAGGGTGACAGTGATTGTCAGAGAGCAAGGTAACCCTCAGATGTTAGTTGCCAATGGCACATCTTTTCCCGGTGACTGTAAAGTCTAGTTTTCTGGTGAGAAAACTGTGAGAGAGACAGTTTCCTGGCTAGGGAAAGTTAACAGTGAAGTCATTCAACTTTGGTGACTCCCCAGCATCCAAGGAATGGAAAAGGGGACTAACAGAGAAGATGTTGAAGCTCGAAGATGTCTTTTCTCCTGACGAGTTCGATGTGGGTTGTTTCAAGAGTACTTGCCGCACTATCGGGTGACACTTTCAGAGAGAGGTCTTGACTGTTAGCACCAGCATAAAGGTGATGTTCCGCAACATCTACTGAAACTGAAGGAAGCTGGAATTATCACTGAGCCAAGGCGTCCCTATATGTCACTCATAGTGGTGGTGAGGAAGAAGAATGAAAAGGTATGAATGCATGTTAATTATGGGACACTGAACACACACACACAGTCTCCAATCAATATACTGTTCCACAGTTCAAGGATGCTCTGGCCTGTCTGAGTGAAGCAAGATAGTTCAGTATCTTGAATCTAAGGTGTGGATATTATCAGATATTCAGGAGTGAGGCTGATAAAGAGAAAACAGCATTTATATGTTCACTTGGATTCCTTCAGTTTGAAAGAATGCTCCAGGGCATATATTGAACACTAGCTACTCTTCAACATGTCATGGAGAAGACTGTTGGGGACATGAACTTGCTTAAGGTACTGGTGAACTTGGATGATCTCATAGCATTCTGGTCTGCACTGGAGGAGCCTGGGATGAGGCTACTAAAGGTGCTAGGTCACCTGAAAGCTGAAGGGTTAGAACTGTCACTGTGCCAGTTCTGTAAGATGTCAGTCAACTACATCGGACACATAGTCTCCTAATATGGAGTAGCTACAGATCCGTCCAAGATAAAGGTGGTGACCACATGGCCAAGCCCCAAGAATATGAGTGCCCTACGTTCATTCCTTGGCTTCTGTGGGTACTACCGGAGATTTGTGAAGGACTACTCCAGAGTAAGCCACCCTTTGAATCAGCTTCTGTGTGGTTAACCCCCAACCCCTGGGGAAGAGAGGGAGGAAAACAAAGGTTTACCTTAGTCCTTTGGAGCATTTTGAAGAACAATAGGATGCAAAATGTAAAGGGGCCTTGCAGCTGCTGAAAGAGTTGCTGGTCTTTGCAAACCCCCAGATGCCATATGTACTGCACACCGACACCCGCCATGAGGGCTTAGGTGGTGTTCTATATCAGGAGCAAGGTAAAGGATTGAGACCTGTTGCCTTTGTTGGCCAGAGTCTGTCACCCTCTGAACGAATCTATCCTATGCACAAATTGGAGTTTTAGCATTGAAATGGTGGATAAGGGCTAAATTGGAGGTAAGGACTGACAACAATCCACTGACTTATATTCTGACCTTGGCGAAGTTGGATGCCACCGGTCATACCGACCCTAGATGCATATTGTTTATGAAAGGAGGTCTTCTCACCGCTGTGGCTGTTAGCAAAGTTAGCTAACGAGCCGAGTTTGTATACGAGCCCTGGTGAGAGGGTTACAACAAGTTTAGGGAAACCTGTTTCAAGAGGTGTTGAGGCTCTGGTTAAGAATAAAAAGGAGGTGCATTGCAGGTATAGGCAAGTAAGGACAAATGAGGTACTTGAGAAGTATAAGAAGTGTAAAGAATACTCAAGAAAGAAATCAGGAGGGCTGAAAGAAGGCATGAGGTTGCCTTGGCAGACAAGAAGGAAAATCCTAAGTAAGAGCGAAATGATTGCAATGGACAAAATTGATCATCTGAAAGATCAAAACGGTAATCTATACATGGAGCCAAAAGAGATGGAGGAGATCCTAAATGGAATTTTTGCATCTGCATTTACTTGGGAGATGGACACAGCGTCTATAGAGGTGAGGCAAAGCAGAAGCGAGGTGATGAACCCTATTATACAGATTACAGGGGAGGAGGTGTTTACTGTCTTGAGGCAAAATTAGGATGGATAAATCCCCAGGGCCTGGCAAGATGTTACCTTGGGTCCTGTGGGAGTTGAGTGCAGAAATTGCAGGGGCCCGAGCTGAGATGTTTAAATCATCCTTAGCGAGAGGTGAGGTACTGGAGGATTTGAGGATCGCTAATGTCGCTCTGCTGTTTAAGAAAGGCTCAAAAAATAAACCGGGAAAATATAGGCCGGTTAGCCTGACATCTGTAGTTGGAAAGTTTTTGGAAAGTATTCTAAGGGACTAGATATATGAGTATTTGGATAGACATAGACTGACTAGGGATAGTCAACATGACTTTATGCATGGTAGGTTGTGCCTAACCAGTCTTATAGATTTTCTCAAGGAAGTTACCAAGAAAGTTAATGAAGGCAAAGCAGTGGACGTTGTCGACATGGACTTTCATAAGGCATTTGACAAGGTCCCGCATGGGAGGTTGGTCAGGAAGGTTCGGTCGCTTGGCTTTCAAGATAAGATAGTAAGTTGGATTAGACGCTGGTTTTGTGGGAGAAGCCAGAGAGTGGTAGTTGATGGTTGCCTCTCTGACTGGAGGCCTGTGACTGCTGGAGTGCCACAGAGAGCAGTGCTGAACCCATTTTTGTTTGTCATTTATATCAACGATGTGGATTATAATGTGGTTAACTAGATTAGCAAATTTGTGGATGACACCAAGATTGGGGGTGTAGTGGACAGCAAGGAAGATGATCAAAGCTTGCAGTGGGATCTGGACCAGCTGGAAAAATGAACTGAAAAATGGCAGATGGAATTTAATACAGACAAGTGGGTAAGGTGTTGCACTTTGGTAGGACCAACCAGGGTAGGTCTTAAATAGGGCACTGTGAACTGCGGTAGAACAAAGGGATCTGGCAATACAGGTCCATAATTCATTGAAAGTGGCATCACAGGTAAATAGGGTCTTAAAGAAAAATTTTGGCACATTGACCTTCATAAATCGAAGTACTGAGTACAGGAGATGGAATGTTATTTAGAAGTTGCTGAGGCCTATGTACAGGAAAGATGTAAATAAGGCTGAAAGAGTACAGGGAAAATTTACAAGGATGTTGCGGGGTCTGGAGGATCTGAATTACAAGCAAAGATTAAATAGGTTAGGACTTTATTCTTTGAAACATAGAAGATTGAGGGGAAATTTGATAGAAGTATACAAAATTTTGAGGGGGAGAGATAGGATAATTGCAAGCAGGCTTTTTTCCGCTGAGGTTGGGTGGGACTACAGCTAGAGGTCATGGGCTAAGGGTGAAAGGTGAAATGTTTAAGGGGAACATGAGGGAAAACTTCACTCGGAGGGTCATGAGATTGTGGAATGAACTGCTAGCGCAGGTGGTGCAC
Source organism: Mobula hypostoma (assembly GCF_963921235.1). Classification (NCBI taxonomy): domain Eukaryota; kingdom Metazoa; phylum Chordata; class Chondrichthyes; order Myliobatiformes; family Myliobatidae; genus Mobula; species Mobula hypostoma. The sequence goes on from NC_086125.1 coordinate 21,063,565, forward strand.
GCAAGCTCAATTTCAACACTTGGGAAGTTTGGATAGGTATGTGGATGACAGATTTATGGAGGGCTATGGTCCGGGTGCAGGTCAATGGGCTGAAGGGCCTGTTTCTGTGCTGTGTTTTTCTATGACTCTATGATTCTAAATCTCTCACCCTCATTACCAACTCCATTAGTGGTCCTAGTCCTTCCCAGATGTAAAATATCCTCTATTCCTAATATCTGAGATCTCCAAGCTTCTCCAAGTCTAGCTTTGAACACCTCTCTCACCATTGACTGCCATTGCCCTCTTTAAACACTTCCACCATTCTTTCCTTTCTTAGAATGGTGCAAAGTTCCTCTCATTCTGAGAAGCCTTCTGTTGTCTGCCTGAATGTTCTCTGTTGGCTTGCCATTATCTTTTTCCTGTTAATGCACCTTGGGACAATTTGCTACAGGTCACAGCTTTTCATATACATATCCTTTCAGGCAGACAGTCTCACCACACCCTGGGTGAGAATGTTTCTCATCCTCCCTGTAATTGTTCTACCTCTGCCCTGGTTTTCACTGCTCTTCTGCTCTCATATCTTTGTAAACCTCAATTAAGGTTCCCCCAGCCAGCCTTCATTGCTCTAAAGAAAACAATCCTAACTATAGTGGAAAAGGCAATCAGTGTCAGGAAGAAAGTTAGTCGTTTCTGCCTTCTCAGTGTTGGACTTGCATTTGTAGCCATAGTTTTTACTAAACTGGTTCAGATGGGTCTCATAGCCTTTCCCTGCCGACAAGTCATGAGGTAAGATTCTCCCCTTACGGGTTGACATCACCCTAGACAAATAGCCCTATCGATAGGCATGCAGACCCAGCCTTGAATACTCAATCCTGCATTGCAAACGTATGGTTGGTGCAGTGCTGCCATCTGGTTTGGTTTAATTCTTCAAGACTTTTCTAATGGCTTGGATTTTCAGAAGGCCTTCGACAGAGGCTGTTTAACAAGAGCCCATCGTGTGACAGGAAAGATATTAGCATGGATAAAGCAGTTGCTGATTGGAAGGAGGAAAGGAGTGGGAATAAAGGGAGCCTTTTCTGGTTGATTGCTGGTGAGTAGTAATGTTGCACAGGGATCTGTGTTGGGACTGCTTCTTTTTACATTACATATCAATGACTTGGATGATGGAATTGAGGGCTTTGTTGCAAAGTTTGTGGATGATACAAAAATAGTCGGAGGGGCAGGTACTTTTGAGGAAGAAAGACTACTGATTAGGCAAAAGGGGCAAAGAAGTGGAAGCTAGAATATAGTGTCAGGCTGGGTCTGGTCATGTATTTTGCCGGAAGAAGTAAGTGGGGAGAAAATTTAAAGTTATGAGGGGTGAAGGAACTTGGGAGTCTTGTGCAGGATTCCCTAATGGTTAATTTGCAGGTTGAGTCTGTGGTGAGGAAGGCAAATTCATTTCAAGAGGACTAGAATTTCAAAGTAAGTATGTAATGTTGATGCTTTACAAAGCACTGGTAAGGGCTCACTTGGAGTATTGTGAGCAGTTTAGAGCCTTTTATCTGAGAGAAAGGACATGCTGATGTTGGAGAGGGTTCAAAGGAGGTTCACAAAAATGATTCTGGGGTGGAAAAGCTTGTCATATGAAGAGCGTCTGATGGCTCTAGGCCTATATTCACTGGAATTCAAAAGAATGAGGGGTGACCTCATTGAAACTTAATGAATGTTGAAAGGCCTCAAAGGGAGTCCTTTTAGAACGGAGATGAGGAGGAGTTTCTTTCACAGATAGTGGTAAATCTGTGGAATTCGTTGCAACAGGCTGCTGTGGAGGCCATGTCATTAAGACAGATGTTGACAGATTCTTGATCGGTCAGAGCAAGAAGGAATATGGGGAGGAGGCTGGAGATTGGGGCTGGGAGGGAAAATGGATCAGCTGTGATGAGATGGTAGGGCAGACTTGATGGGCCGAAATGGCCCCATTCTGCTCCTATATCTTATGGTCTTGTCTGATCTTGTCCCATACAAGTTTTAGTCCTGGCAACCTTTTTATAAACCTGCTCTGCACCCTCTCCGAAGCAAATATGCCTTTCCTGTAATGTGGTGACCAGAACTGTATATAGTCGTCAACCTGTGTTCTAATTGGTGTTCTTAATAGTTCTAGCAGCTTGCCAGCCTGCAGAAGGCATCTCGTAACACTGGAGCAATATCTCTGCAAATCCTCTAAATCCACTGGGAAGGGAAGTGAACTAGTGTCAATAACCTCTTCCAGGCTCAAATCCCTGGTCCAGGGGCTTAATAATATGTTTCACTTCTTGTTGCCTTAGGAAAGCAGCCAGCATAATCCAAGGCCCCACCTACCCCGGACATTCTCTCTTCTCCCCTCTCCCATCGGGCCAAAGATACAAAAATCTGAAGGCATGTACCACCAGGCTCAAGATCAATGTCCACCCGCTGTTGTAAGTCTATCGAATGGTTCCCCACTGTGATAACTATCGAATGGTTCCCCACTAATGATAACTATTGAATGGTTCCCCACTATGATAACTATCGAATAGTTCCCCACTATGATAACTATCGAATGGTTCCCCACTATGATAATTATCGAATGGTTCCCCACTGTGATAACTATCGAATGGTTCCCCACTAATGATAACTATCGAATGGTTCCCCACTATGATAACTATCGAATGGTTCCGCACCATGATAACTATTGAATGGTTCCCCACTATGATAACTATCGAATGGTTCCCCACTAATGATAACTATTGAATGGTTCCCCACTAATGATAACTATCGAATGGTTCCCCACTATGATAACTATCGAATGGTTCCCCACTAATGATAACTATCGAATGGTTCCCCACTATGATAACTATTGAATGGTTCCGCACCATGATAACTATCGAATGGTTCCCCACTATGATAACTATCGAATGGTTCCCCACTAATGATAACTATTGAATGGTTCCCCACTAATGATAACTATCAAATGGTTCCCCACTATGATAACTATTGAATGGTTCCCCACTAATGATAACTATTGAATGGTTCCCCACTATGATAACTATCGAATGGTTCCCCACTAATGATAACTATTGAATGGTTCCCCACTATGATAACTATCGAATGGTTCCCCACTAATGATAACTATCGAATGGTTCCCCACTATGATAACTATCGAATGGTTCCCCACTAATGATAACTATTGAATGGTTCCCCACTATGATAACTATCGAATGGTTCCCCACTAATGATAACTATTGAATGGTTCCCCACTAATGATAACTATCAAATGGTTCCCCACTATGATAACTATTGAATGGTTCCCCACTAATGATAACTATTGAATGGTTCCCCACTATGATAACTATCGAATAGTTCCCCACTATGATAATTATCGAATGGTTCCGCACCATGATAATTATCAAATGGTTCCGCACTATGATAAGATGGACTCTTGGACCCCCTCTATCTACCTCATAAAGATCTTGTTCCTTGTTGTCTACCTGCACTGCACTTTCTCTGTAGCTGTTAGACTTTATTCTACATTCTGCCATGTTCTACCCCAGTACACTGTGTAATGATTTGATAATATATGAACGGTATGTAAAGCCACCTTTTCATGGTACATTGGTCCCATGACAATAATAAACCAATTCCAATTCCAATTACACTCAAGCCATATTGTTGGGGTACTCAATACCATATCTCCAGTTCAGGCACTCGACTCCAAACTACATCATGCCAAAAGTTCAACAGGAAGGAAGATTCAAGATTGTTTATTGTCATTCTTCAGTACACTGGTGTAAAGCAGAATGAAATGGTTGTTACATAAAATAAAATTCAATAAAGAACACAATAAAAAACACACTAACATTAGCCTATCTACGTGGACTGAAAGTGACGCTAGCTACAGGAGTATCTGTACATAAGGTGACCCTGACAAGAAAGGATAAAGTAGTGCTAGTGGGGGTGTGGTGGGATGGGTTAATGGGTGGAGGTATTGATCAGCCTGATGGCTTAGGGGGAAGTAAGTGTTTTTGAGCTTGGTACCTTGTGTGGATGCTATGTAGCCTCTTCCCTGAAGAAATTGGGACAAACGGTCGATAACCAGGATGGGTGGGGTCCTTCATGATATTACTGGTCTTTTTCTGGCACCTTTCTGAATATAGTGGCCACCTGTACGCTTGCTCATTAATGAAAATATCTATTCGGCCAATCATGTCGCAACAACTCAATGCATAAAAGCATGCGGACATGGTCAAGAGGTTCAGCTGTTGTCAGGACCAAACATTAGAATGGGGAAAAATATGATCTAAGTTACTCGGAACATGGAATTATTGTTGGGCCCATACTGGCCAAGTACAAAAGACTGGTGCTGATCAGCTGGCTGGAGTGGTCACTGAGATCTTTAACCTCCCACTTTGGCAGTCTGAACGACCCACCTGCTTCAAGCAGGCTTCAGTTATACCGGTGCCCAAGAAACGTGTGGTGACCTGTCTCAGTGACTATCGCCCAGTGGCACTTACATCCACAGAGATGAAGTACCTTAAGAGGTTGGAGGTGAAACATATCAACTCGTGCCTGAGAAATGACTTAGATCTGCTCCAATGTGCCTACCAGAACCACATCACATGCCATCCCACTGGCTCTTCACTCAACCTGGGAACATCTGCACAGCAAAGATGCATAACATCAGGATGCTTTTTATCAATTAAAGCTTGGCATTCATCCCCTCAAAGCTAATCCAAGATCTTGGCCTCAATACCTCCTTGTGCAATTGGATCCTGAATTTCCTCATATGCTGACCCCAGTTAGTTCAGATTGGCAACAACATCTCCTCCACAATCTCCATCAGCACAGGTGCACCGCAGTCTGTGTGCTTAGCCCCCCGCTTTACTCACTTTACACTTATGACTGTCTGGCTAAGCCCAGATCCAGTGCTATATTCAAATTTGCGGACAACACCACTGTCATAGGCCAAGTCAAAGGTAGTGACAAATCAGTATATGGGAGGGAGATTGAAAATCTGGCTGAGTGACGCCATAACAACAATCTATCACTCAACATCAGCAAGACAAATGAGCTGATTATAGAATTCAGGAGAAGGAAAGCGGAGGTCCATGAGCCAATCCTCACTGGAGGATCAGATATGGAGAGGGGCAGCAACTTCAAACTCCTTGGCATTATTATTTTGAAGGATCTGTCCTGGTCCCAGGACATAAGTGCAATTATGAAGAAAGTGTGCGAATGGCTTTACTTCCTTAGGAGTTTGCGGAGATTTGGCATGACACCTAAAACTTCGATAAACCTCTACAGATGGTGCTGGAGAGTATATTGACTGTCTGCATCACAGACTGATATGGAAACACCAATGGCCTTGAATGGGTTATTATTTCTTTCGTTTTGTATTTGCACAGTTTGTTATCTTCTGCACTCTGGTTGAATGTCCACGTTGGTATGGACTTCCATTGATTTTGTTATGGTTATTATTCTATAGGTTTATTGAGTATGCCTGCAAGAAAATAAACCTCAGGGTTGTATTTGGTGACATATATGTAGTTTGATAATAAATTTACTTTGAACTTTGAAGCCAGACAGGGTGGTTTTAGTATCTCAGAAACTACTGAGATTTTCACGCACAACAGTCTCTGGAGTTTACAGAGAATGGTGCAAAAAATCAAAAGCAAAAAAAAAAATTCCAGTGAACGGCAGTTCTGCGAGCAAAAATGCCTTGTTAGTGAGAGAAGTCAAAGGAGAACGGCCGGACTGGTTCCGGCTGACAGGAAGACGACAGTAACTCAAATAGGCGCGGCTCTCCAGCGTCCTCAGTCTTGTGTATTGGCACCTCCACTCCAGATGGTGATGCAACCAGTCAGAATTCTCTCTACGGTACGTCTGTAGAAATTTTCTGGAGTCTTTAGTCACATACCAAATCTCCTCAAACTCCTGATGTACGTTTGTAATATAACCACTTCATAATTACATCGATGTGTTGGGCCCAGGACAGACCTTCAGAGACGTTGTCATCCAGGAACCTGAAGCTGCTCACTCTTTCCACCGCTAATCCCTCGATCAGAACTGGAGTGTGTCCCCTCGACTTTCCCTTCCTGAAGTCCACAATCAATTCCTGGGTCTTGCCGATGTTGACAGCAAGGTTGGTGTTGTGACACCACTCAAGAGGCCGACCTATCTCACTCCAGTGTGCCTGCACTGTGGTTTTCCAAATTAAAATTTATACTCTTCCTCAGCACTGATTTCACAATCTGCCCACAAACCAGGTTAATCTAACTGATATATAATTACTCAATTTGTCTTTTTTTTAAATAACTGTACCTGCAACCGTAAGACATATAAGTCAGGCTATTTGACCCATTGAGTCTGCTCCAAACTTACCATCGTTGATTTATTATCTCTTTCTACCCCATTCTCCTGCTTTCACTCCTTAACCTTTGACAATCTTACTAATCAAGAACCTATCAACCCCAGCTTTAAATATGCTCAATGTCTTGACCTCCGCAGCCAACAGTGCAAAAAATTCCACAAATTCATCACCCTCTGGTTAAAGAAATTCCTCTTCATCTCTGTTCTAAAGGGACATCTTTGTATTCTGTGCTCTCTGGTCCTAGACTCCCCCAATATAGAAAGCAGCTTCTTCATGTCCACTCTTCTAGGTCTTTTAATATTAGGTCGGTTTTGATGCGATGCCCCCCTTATTCTTCTACATCCCAACAAGCACAGGCCCAGAGCCATCAAATGCTCCTCATCAGTTAACCTTCTCATTCCAGGGATTATTCTTGTGAACCTTCTCTGGACCCTCTCCAATGCCAGCACATCCTTTCTCAGATAAAGGACCCAAAACTGCTCTCCATATTCCAAGCGCAGTCTGGCCAATGCTTTATAAAGCCTCAGCATTACATACTTTACAGAAGCAACAAGCAGCCTATTGGAGCAACTCAGCACACTGACCGTCATTTGTGGCTGGAAGGGTCCTGATGAAGGGTCATGGCCTGATACACTGTTTACTCCCCTCCACAGATGCTGCCTGACCTCCTGAGTTCCTCTAGCATTTTGTTTATGTTAGAAAAATTGTCAAGCTTTCATCCCAAGTGGATCGTGATGCAGGGTCTTGATCCAAAATGTCTCCACTTCCTTTCTTCCCACAGTTGCTGTTTGACCCACTGAGTTCTTCCAGCAGATTGTTTGTTCCTCCAGGTTCCAGCTCTTGTGTTTCTACAACTTCACAGAACTCTGCTGCAGCCAAAAAGGTTTGAAAAACTGTTATCAAAACCCTTGCAAATTCATCCCTTGCTTCTTTTAACAGCCTCGTATATTTTTAATCTGGGATTGGTGACATTTACTTTCAACAATACTAAAATCCTTAAGTAAGAAACAGAAGCAAGCATTGGCCTTTCTGTCTCTTGTACCTGCTCTGTCATCCATTACGATCATAGCTCACCTTCCCCAGCGTAACCTTATATCCCTCGACTTCCTTAATATCCAGAAGTGTTTCTGTCTCTGTATAAAATTTACCCATCAACTGAACTTCCATGGCTTTCTTGATTGGAGAATTCCCAAGAATCAGAATCATGTTTATTATTACATTAGATTAGATTATGAGAACACTCAGTCCTCTTTTATTGTCATTTAGAAATGCATGCATGCAGTAAGAAATGATACAATGTTCCTCCAGAGTGATATCACAGAAAACAGGACAAACCAAAGACTAACACTGACAGAACCACATAATTATAACATATAGTTACAGCAGTGCAAAGCAATACCATAATTTGATAAAGAACAGACCATGGGCACGGTAAAAAAAAGTCTCAAGTCCTGATCGACTCCAAAGTCCCCAATAGCAGGCGGCAAAAGGGCGAAACTCCCTGCCATAAACCTCCAGGCACCATCAACTTGCCGATGCCTTGGAAGCAGCCGACCACAGCCGACACCGAGTCCGTCCGTCCGAAAACTTCGAACCTCCGACCAGCCCCCCCGATACAGCCTCCCGAGTGCCATCCTCTGCCGAGCGCCTTCGACCTCGCCCCGGCCGCTGAAACACGCAAAGCCGAGGATTCGGGGCCTTCTGCTCTGGAGATTCCAGTTACCACCCAGTAGCAGCGGCAGCGAAGCGGGCATTTCAGAAGTTTTTCCAGATGTTCCTCCGCACTCTCACATCTGCCTCCATCAAATCAGAATTGTGCACGGTCCCCTACTTGACAGATTACAGATATCATTCACCGGAGAGGCCGCGCGCGCTGCCATCGCGCGGCCTTCTTCTTCTCCTCCTTTACTGGCATGTTGTGAAATTTGTTTGTTTTATGGTAGCAGTACAGTGCAAGACATTAAAAATCACTATAAGATTCACCACCATTTCTTCCTTACTCAGTCCCGAAAGGGCAATCTCTTATCAGGGTGACCTCTGCTCCGAGAGGACCCAGTCAGTGGAAACATTAACTCTGCATCTGCACTGTCCAGTCTCCTAAGAATTTTGTACATCGCAATGCCAGTACTGCTCCGTCTTATAAACTTAAGAGTGCAGGTCCAGTCTGTTTAATTTCTCTTCACAGGGAACCTTCTGCCCCCCCTCCCCACCCCTCATCCCAGGAATCAATCTAATGAACTTTCATTGCCCCCCTCTACTTCATACGTTCTTCCACATCTGTGTGCAATATCCCAGCCAGAGTCTCACTGGGGCACTATAAAATTGCAGTGGGATGTTTTCACTCTTGAAGTCAAACCCTCATAAAATAAAGGCCAACATACGTTTTCCTCTCTATTTATCTTCCACAGATTCATGTACAAGAATTCAGCATCAGCTTTATTCGCCATATACATTTACAAGTATCAGCAATTTGCTGTGATATGTTAGGGAACAAAATGCAAGAGAAAAGCAATATTCAAGAATTATTAAGAGTTATATAAAAAATTAATGAAGTTATATGTTGCATGACAGACATGGAATAAAATGTGCATAAATAAATAAATGCCAGCATTTATTTTCAATATAAACAGCATTACAAAAGGTAGTTTGAAGTGTCTAGGGTGTAGTGCAGTGAATTGGGTAGGGAGGTGGGGTGGGGTAACTAGATTGGTTGATCAGATTAACTGCCTGGGGGAAGAAACCTTTAAGATGGTGTGTAGCCAAGTTTCCATCAAACTCAATATATAAGTTTGCTGATAACACCACAATTGTAGGCCGTATCTCGGGTAATGATGAGTTTGAGTACAGAGAGGAAATTAAGAACCTGGTGGCATGGTGCGAAGACAATAACCTATCCCTCAACGTCAGCAAGACAAAGGAATTGGTCGTTGACTTCAGAAGGAGTAGCAGACTGCGCGACCCAATCTACATCAGTGGTGCGCAAGTGGAACAGGTGAAAAGCTTTAAGTTCCTCGGGGTCAATATCACAAATGACCTGACTTGGTCCAACCAAGCAGAGTTCACTGCCAAGAAGGCCCACCAGCGCCTTTACTTCCTGAGAAAACTAAAGAAGTTTGGCCTGTCCCCTAAAACCCTCACTAATTTTTATAGATGCACCGTAGAAAGCATTCTTCTAGGGTGCATCACAACCTGGTATGGAAGTTGTCCTGTCCAAGACCGTAAGAAGCTGCAGAAGATCGTGAACACGGAGCAGCACATCACACAAACCAATCTTCCGTCCGTGGACTCACATTACTCCACACGCAGTCGGAGCAGTGCTGCCAGGATAATCAAGGACACGACCCACCCAGCCAACAGACTTTTCGTCCCTCTTCCCTCCAGGAGAAGGTTCAGGAGCTTGAAGACTCGTACGGCCAGATTTGGGAACAGCTTCTTTCCATCTGTGATAAGACTGCTGAACGGATCCTGACCCGGATCTGGGCCGTACCCTCCAAATATCCGGACCTGCCTCTCGGTTGTTTTGCACTACCTTACTTCCCATTTTTCTGTTTTCTATATATGATTTATAATTTAAATGTTTAATATTTACTAATTTTAACTATTTTTAATATCTTTAATATTTAATATTTGTAATCCAGGGAGTGTGAAGCGCAGAATCAAATATCGCTGTGATGATTGTACGTCCTAGTACCAATTGTTTGGCGACAATAAAGTATAAAGTAAAGTAAGTTTTTGGATTTTAATTGCCCTATGGCACTTTCCAGAAGGGAGTTTATGGATTTTATGTTCTGAAAGGCCTGAGGTAGGGGGTCTGACGAGGACTGAAAGAAGAAGTACTCAGTGCATCCCACAAAGAGACAGGCACGGTTTTTCCCCAGCTGAGTTTCCATAACAACAACTCTGATTCAGAGGAAATGAATGGAGTTAGAGAAGTTCCTACTGAGATTGGGTCTGTGGTTGAGAATCTATTCATGGGGGTGGTGATGGAGGAGGATAAGCTGGGCTCTCTATTCGAGGAAAAAGATGGGTGCTGCTTTCCTGCGACGACACTTGGTGTAGAGGTACTCAATGGCTGGGAGGGCTTTACCTGTGATGGACTCGGCCATATGCACTACATCTTGTAGTTTTGCTGTATGAGGAAAGAACGTGGCTTGTATTCTCAAGAATTTAGAACGAGAGGAGGTCACATTGAAACTTACAAAATTCTTACAAAGCTCATATTGGGTAGATTACGAGGAGGATGAAGATTTTCAAAGCAAGGAATCAGGTTTATTATTACCGACATACGTTGCAAAGTTTGTTGTTTAGTAGCAGCAGTACAGTGCAATTCATAAAAATTGCTATAAATTACATTAGCTAGATCAGTGGATGGAGGGATGGGTGGGTGGAGAGATGGATGAATGGACAGATGGATGGTGTCACAACCAGGAGTTGTTTTTAAAAGAAAAATCAAATATTTTTTAAGTTACTATGTGGATTGTATTTTCTCGGTGTCACCTCATGGGTGTGCAGTGTTCTGTGGGTTGTTTACCTTTTATGTCTACACCCACATGTAATTGCTTGTCTTTGGACTCGTTCTAGTCTTTCACTTTGCTTTGCTGACGTCTCATTTGGTACCTGGGGGTTGTTAAGCTCTCTTTGTATTTATCACTTTTATTCAATTTGGGATCCTCCAATCAGCACAGGATTTTCAAAGTCTTGCACTGTAGTTATTGCCTTGGGGACTATTGCTTCGGCTGGGCACCTGGGTTGTCTGATTGGTCCTGAATTCTTCTGCGTAGTGAATCGTTTCATTTCTTTAAGAAAGTCAAAGATTATGGGGGTTCTGGCTGCACTTCAACCCCAGGCGGCTCCTGATCTCTGAGCACCCAGTGCAGAGGGGAGGGAGTTGTGGTCTGTCGGGGAATCTCCTGGGCCTGGTGGCCATTAGCAGGTCCATGTGGCAGGCAGTCGGGGGTCCAGCCCAAGCCAATTGACTGCCCCTCTGCCGTGGTTAAGTCCATGCCCACGTGTCCCCGGAGAAGAAGCATGCCGTATCCACAAGTACATTGAGGGGTTTCTGGGACTGGTGGGTGCCTCAGGGGCTCGAGAGTGTTTTGGACAGCAATGACCATGTTAGAATTTGAAACTGTAGATAATGTGAATCATAGAGTTCTGTAATATTGTAATAATGTGATTCTGTAATCTCCGGATAAATGACCTTCGGAAAAGGGAAAATGAAGGATATGGGAATAGTGCAGGAATATGTCAGTTAGGAAGATCAGCATGGCCCTGAACAGATTTGAAGGACTAGAGCCTACTCCTGCTCATAATTCTTTTGTTCTCGTCAGAACTCAAAGCCACTTTTAAAAGATAAAGATAGCTTTGTTCACCACACGTACATGGAAAGATACAGTGAAATGCATCATTTGATTCAAATCAGATCAGCGAGGACTGTACTGGGGGCAGCCCATTAGTGTTGCCATGCACACAGCTCACTAACCTTAACCTGTACACCTTTGGAACGTGGGGGGCGGAAACCAGGGCACCCGGAGGAAACCCACATGGTCACGGGGAGAACGTACAACCTCCTTACAGATAAGGGCACGGTTTGAAGCCCGATTGGTGGCCACTGGTGCTAACTGCTATGTTGCTGTGCCACCAATATTCATTATCATGCCACCCGTCTCCACCTCCGTGATACCTGCGAAAATTGTATTTAGTGCTTCAAGTGCGAGGAAGCTTAACTCAATCTTTTGACAACAACTGCGTGTGGTATTGTAGTTCTGCAAAAGTAATAAACAATAAAAACAGAAATTGCTGGAAACAAATTGCTGAAAATCAGGAGGGGCTGGAAAGGTCAATGCAAAAAGAAACGCAGTTTAGACTCTATAATTAGGAATTAGATTCTCTTTAGGAACAGCTTCTTCCCATCTCATCCATTGAGCACGTCTACATGAAACGCTGTTGCAGGAAAGCAACATCCATCATTAGGGACCCCCAGCACCTAGGAAATACTCTCTTCTCGCTGCTGCCATCAAGAAAATGGCACAGGAGCCTCGGGACTCGCACCAACAGGTTCAGGAACAGTTATTACCCATCAGCCATCAGGCTCTTGAACCAATGAGGAAAACTTCACTCAACTTCATCTCATATTCTCAATATTTATTGTTTATTTGTTTATATTATTGTTTCTTCTTTTTGTATTTTCAGAGTTTGTTGTCTTCTGCACTCTGGTTCAATGCCCTAGTTGAGTGATCTTCCACTGATTCTGTTATAGTTACGATTCTTTAGATTTGTTGAGTATGCCCACAAGAAAAAGAAATCTCAGATGACACATATGTACTTTGATTCAATAAAAATTACGAGAGAGAGAGAGAGAGAGCGAGAGAGAGAGAGAGAGAATGAATTGTTTTTTTTTTGTATTGCATTACATTGCTGCAGACCCAATTATGCTTCAACTGATCGGCACATCAGCTTTTGAACAACACTCAATAACATTTTATCCCTCCCTAATACAGGGGGTAGAAGTTAAAAGAGGAATCCATTCCACACTCTAGATTCAAAACTGACCCTAACCCTATCCCTAATCAGCTTAAACTTGTAAAATTAATCTCTGTAAACCAGATCACCTCTCCTCCAAATCACCTCACCGCCTAATTCCAAAGAAAGGACCTTAAACATTAATTCCAGTTCTTTATCCACCAATGCTGCCTGTTTTACTTACCCTCACCTCTACGAGGATCACTATAAAGTGCATCTGTGTGATGCCCCAGTAGTCAAATACTGTGTGTTTTACTGACCCTCACCTCTACGAGGAACATCACCAAGTAGTGGAGAGGCTTGTAAGTTCCTGAGATCCCGAGATCGACGCTGTGTCGTCTGGGGTTTAGCAATCTGCCACTTAGCTCCTGGGAGGGTCACCCGTGGCGGTAAGGTCAGGGGGGAGTTCCAGACGAAGAGCGATCCAACCAAGACCTTACCGATGGAGCTGGCGGGAGATGCTGACACATCACAATGGCGGTGAAGGCCATAACAGTAAAGGGTTCCCATTCGTCTTGCACTCCAAGCCATTGGATCCTGACCCCGATATATCTAGAACCGTGGGGTGGCTGCCCACGTACCTTTCTCCCCGTGCACGGGCATCCTGTGTAAAAGGAATCACCCTGCCACCCCAGATTAAGGCCCATGAAATACGTGGGTCCTCTACAGCCACCATCAGACAAGCCCTTTGGAGAACAAGGGATCATACTACCTTACTTGCCTTCAGCTCCATGTTTCCGAGTGTACATCCTTTCCCAGGTATAATAGAACATAGAACAATACAGCACAGGAACAGGCCCTTCATCCCACACAACGTCACCACCAAGCACAGGTGTGGAATTGAACTCCGCACACGATCTGTATCCCTCCATTCCCTGCATATTTGTGTGTCTATCTAAAACTCCACTTTTATATCTGCTTCCACGCTAATCTTGACAGCTCGTTCCAGTTGGGTTTTTTTCACCCACTCTCTATGTAAAAACTTTAACTCACACATCTTCTTTAAACATTACCCCTCTTAGCATGTTTTCTGGTATTTGACATTTCTACCCTGGGGAAAACATTGTGTTTACCCTATCAATGCAAAGATATATTTGGAATTTTCTGGAATTAATATGCAAGAATACTAAATATACTTTCACAATCTGCTTGGTACATTTTAATTGCCATGGCCAATACAAATTTAACTTCAAAAGTCTTGAAACACCAATCTTCACTCATATGGCAAGTACATATTATAACATAAGCACAAGAGATTCTGAAGATGCTGGAAATCCAGAGCAGGAGGCTCTGGAGGAACTCAGTAGGTCGGGCAGCATTTAGAGAGGAATAAACAGTCGATGTTTCAGGCCGAGACCCTGCATCAGGACATTCTGTGACATAATGTGGTATCTGCACCACCCAGTGGCCTGTAACAGTAGTGCAGGTGTTCGCAGCCAGAGCTAAGTAACATCAGATCACATAACACACGTGGAAATGTGCTTTATTACCATAAATCATAGATTTACAAATTGTCGATAATAGAAGCAAGAAGTTCAATAAATTGAAAAGTATCCATCACAGAAAGTCTTAACAGTCCACGAAGATGGGTAGTTACACTCTGCAGAAACCATTACCAAGTACCATTGTTTGGTACTTGGCTCAAAAGTTTCATTGTTTTACATGTAAAGTTCAAAAGCATGGTTGATGTAACAAGTCAGTAGTTATGAGCAGAATCTCTATAATTCTGTGTTCAAGAGCATTTTAATGGTGTTATATAATTAAGGGTTTACATAACATGCACAAAATGCCAGAGGAACTCATCAGGCCAGGCAGCGTCTATGGAGGGGGATAAACAGTCGAATTGGGGGGAGGGGGTGAAGGAGGAGTACAAGTGATAGGGGAGACCAGCTGAGGGGGAAGTTAGGTCATCCTCCCTCCCTTTCTTCCGTGGTCCAATGTCCTCTCCTTTCGACTCCTTCTTCAGCACCTTAGCTCTTCCACCTATCACCTCCCAGCTTCTTACTTCACTCCTCCCCCCCCCACCCACCCACCCTCGCCCTCAGCTGGTCTCACCTATCACCTGGCGGCTTGTACTCCCTCTCCTCCCCCCACCCCCAACCTTCTTCTTCTTTCCTTTCCAAGGCTGCTGAAGCCTCAGCCTGAAACATCAACAGCTTATTCCTCTCCATTGACGGTGCCCGGCTTGTTGAGCTCTCCCAGTATTTTGTGTGTATTACTGTGGATTTCGCTGCAGAACCCCTTCGTGCTTATGAAAAATTCCACCCCTAATGTTGCTATTAACACTGACTATATATATGCTCCATACATATATAATTAGCCAACGCTACTGCCCATCCATGTTGTCTGCAAGTTATGATGAAATATCTAAAAGAGATCAATTGTTACCCTTTAGTCTCTGTAAACATAGCTGGAAATGAATACTTTTACAAGGATTAATTATAATTTTGTGTGAGCATGCACAAGTTAATCCCAATGTTTACTTAAATGATTCAAAAGTCAAATTATAAGGGATAAAAGCAAACAGAATGTATTTATACAGTGTTGGTAAGAAGCTAAAAGTAGCCGCATTTCCATCAAGTATAAAAGTCGGCTCTAAAATAGAATTGAGTTCTGATGAAGAGTCTCAGCCCAAAATGTACAGTACACTTTATTTTTTTCTTTTCCATGGATGATGCCTGACCTGTTGAGTTCCTCCAGCATTTTGTATGTTACTCTAGATTTCCAGCATCTGCAGAATCTCCTGTGTTTAAAATTTTTAATCTCTGTAGATTAATTTGTGTATAAAAAACCTACCATGTCCATTGAACATCTTTAATGCGCACTTTACTTTTCTGTGCTATGTTTTTCTGGCTTGTGGCTACATATTCACATAAGAAGGCACTCTTGAGTCCACAACTGGTGAATCGTCCTTGGCAACAGATCAGAATCAGGTTTATTATCATTGGCATATGTTATGAAATTTGTTGTTTTGCATCAATGTCTAAGGGGGTTTCATCTTTTATGTTCCTGTGTAGGCAAATTAAAATGGCTTCTTTGTTATGTTATACTTGGGAATGCTTCTTTGTTATGTTAGATGCTGCGAAAGTTCTTGTGCTAGCAGCTTGTTTTGGGTTAGAGTGTGATAAGAATATGTTACGAACCAATTGGGATAGTTGTTATGTTTTTGGTGTATTTGAAGATATTGTATGTGCGGGGTTTTGGGAGAGAAGGCGGGAAACAGAGAGGCAGAGGATGGACCAGGTGCTGTGAGTTTGCTAATGGGGTCGGACCCTGAGCAGGGTGTTCAGCGAGGATAAGAGACGGAGACGGACTCGTGTGGAGCGTCTGGTCGACCACCGTTGTTGGTCCCAGGTGGCCGGTCGCGGTGGTCCGAGGGGTCGCAGGGTGAAGAAGAAGGGTCCTGAGCTCCAACTGTTTGTGCACGAAGAGATTGAATTTTGATAAGTGTGGCGCCTTTTATTTTCCTTTTATATTTTATTCTCTATTAATTATATAGTTCCAGTAATATCTATAAACTGTGAATCATTTAATCGTATCTGGTGTATTGTCTGTTATTTGGGCGGGGTGGGATACATCAAACAGCATCCACACAAACTAATTACCCAGTTTGGTGGGGCCGAGGGCTGTTTCCCTAGACGACAGCGAGCCGAGCAACCCTGAGGGTGGCCAGGGGGCTCACAAATGCAATGCATAAAATTTTACTGTAAGTTAGAACAAACGATATGAAAAAAGTAGTGCAAAACATGAGTAAAAAGTGAGGTAGTGTTCATGGGTTCATTCAGAAGTCTAATGGTCGAGGGGAAGAAGCTGTTCCTAAAAAACATTGACTGTGTATCTCCAGCTTCTTGTACCTCCTCCGATAGCAGTAATGAGAAGAGGCCAGATTGGTCAATGTAATGAGTTCAACCTCAATTTTATGGATATACACACACACTTACAACCAAACGAAACACCATTTCTCCAGACCACAGTGCACCCACAAAGCATATATCACACACAGCACATGAATCAAAACATTACCTGAAGTGTGAGTTTTGGGAACTAGGCAGAAGGCTGAAGAACAGGACCTCAAGGGTGGCGTTCTCAGGATTGCTGCCAGTGCTACGTGACGGTGATGGTAAGAATTGGAGGAGATGGCAGTTGAATGCGTGGCTGAGGAGTTGGTGCAGGGAGCAGGGTTTTAGATTTTTGGTCATTGGGATCTCTTCTGGGGAAGGTGGGACCTGTACAGATTGGATGGGTTGCACCTGAACTCGAGGGGGAGCTATATCCTTGCAGGTAGGTTTACTAGCATGGTTCAGGAAGATTTAAACTAATTTGCAAGGGGGATGGGACCCAGAGCGATAGAGCAGTGAAAGAAGTGCATGGAGTAAAGCCAGATCTAACATATAGAGAGGCTTTGAGGAAAGAGAAGCAGAATAAACGGTGCAAAGACAGTAAGGTAGAAGGGCTGAAATGTGTGTACCTCAATGCAAGAAGCATCAGAAACAAAGGTGATGAACTGAGAGCTTGGATACATACATGGAATTATGATGTAGTGGCCATTACAGAGACTTGGCTGGCACCAGGGCAGGAATGGATTCTAAATATTCCCAGATTTCAGTGCTTTAAAAGGGATAGAGAGTGGGGAAAAGGGGAGGAGGGGTGGCATTACTGGTCAGGGATACTATTACAGCTACAGAAAGGGTGGGTAATGTAGCAGGATCCTCTTTTGAGTCAGTATGGGTGGAAGTCAGGAACAGGAAGGGAGCAGTTACTCTATTGGGTGTATTCTATAGGCCCCCTGGTAGCAGCAGAGATACAGAGGAGCAGATTGGGAGACAGATTTTGGAAAGGTGCAAAAATAACAGGGTTGTTATCATGGGTGACTTTAACTTCCCTAATATTGATTGGCACCTGATTAGTTCCAAGGGTTTAGATGGGGCAGAGTTTGTTAAGTGTGTCCAGAATGGATTCCTGTCACAGTGTGTGGACAGGCCGACTAGGGGGAATGCCATACCAGATCTAGTGCTAGGTAATGAAACGGATCAGGTCACAGATCTCTCAGTGGGTGAGCATCTGGGGGACAGTGACCACCACTCCCTGGCCTTTAGCATTATCATGGAAAAGGACAGAATCAGAGAGGACAGGAAAATTTTTAATTGGGGAAGGGCAAATTATGAGGCTATAAGGCTAGAACTTGTGGGTGTGAATTGGGATGATGTTGTGCAGGGAAATGTACTATGAACATGTGGTCGATGTTTAGAGATCTCTTGCAGGATGTTAGGGATAAATTTGTTCCGATGAGGAAGATAAAGAATGGTAGGGTGAAGGAACCATGGGTGACTAGAAAATCTAGTCAGGTGGAAGAAGGCAGCATACATGAGGTTTAGGAAGCAAGGATCAGATGGGTCTATTGAGGAATATAGGGAAGCAAGAAAGGAGCTTAAGAAGGGGCTGAGAAGAGCAAGAAGGGGGCATGAGAAGGCCTTGGCGAGTAGGGTAAAGGAAAACCCCAAGGCATTCTTCAATTATGTGAAAAAAAAAGACGTCAGGAGTGAAGGTAGGACTGATTAGAGATAAAGGTGGGAAGATGTGCCTGGAGGCTGTGGAAGTGAGCAAGGTCCTCAATGAATACTTCTCTTCGGTATTCAGCAATGAGAGGGAACTTGATGATGGTGAGGACAATATGAGTGAGGTTGATGTTCTGGAGCATGTTGATATTAAGGGAGAGGAGGTGTTGGAGTTGTTAAAATACATTAGGACGGATAAGTCCCCGGGGCCTGACGGAATATTCCCCAGGCTGCTCCACGAGGCAAGGGAAGAGATTGCTGAGCCTCTGGCTAGGATCTTTATGTCCTCGTTGTCCACGGGAATGGTACCAGAGGATTGGAGGGAGGCGAATGTTGTCCCCTTGTTCAAAAAAGGTAGTAGGGATAGTCCGGGTAATTATAGACCAGTGAGCCTTACGTCTGTGGTGGGAAAGCTGTTGGAAAAGATTCTTAGAGATAGGATCTATGGGCAGTTAGAGAATCATGGTCTGATCAGGGACAGTCAGCATGGCTTTGTGAAGGGCAGATCATTTCTAACAAGCCTGATAGAGTTCTTTGAGGAGGTGACCAGGTATATAGATGAGGGTAGTGCAGTGGATGTGATCTACATGGATTTTAATAAGGCATTTGACAAGGTTCCACACGGTAGGCTTAATCAGAAAGTTAGAAGGCATGGGATCCAGGGAAGTTTGGCCAGGTGGATTCAGAATTGGCTTGCCCGCAGAAGGCAGAGGGTCGGGGTGGAGGGAGTACATTCAGATTGGAGGATTGTGACTAGTGGTGTCCCACAAGAATCTGTTCTGGGACCTCTACTTTTCGTGATTTTTATTAACGACCTGGATGTGGGGGGTAGAAGGGTGGGTTGGCAAGTTTGCAGACGACACAAAGGTTGGTGGTGTTGTAGATAGTGTAGAGGATTGTCAAAGATTGCAGAGAGACATTGATAGGATGCAGAAGTGGGCTGAGAAGTGGCAGATGGAGTTCAACCCGGAGAAGTGTGAGGTGGTACACTTTGGAAGGACAAACTCCAAGGCAGAGTACAAAGTAAATGGCAGGATACTTGGTAGTGTGGAGGAGCAGAGGGATCTCGGGGTACATGTCCACAGATTCCTGAAAGTTGCCTCACAGGTGGATAGGGTGGTTAAGAAAGCTTATGGGGTGTTAGCTTTCATAAGTCGAGGGATAGAGTTTATGAGTCGCGATGTAATGATGCAGCTCTATAAATCTCTGGTTAGGCCACACTTGGAGTACTGTGTCCAGTTCTGGTCGCCTCACTATAGGAAGGATGAGGAAGCATTGGAAAGGGTACAGAGGAGATTTATCAGGATGCTGCCTGGTTTAGAGAGTATGGATTATGATCAGAGATTAAGGGAGCTGGGGGTTTACTCTTTGGAGAGAAGGAGGATGAGAGGAGACATGATAGAGGTATACAAGATAATAAGAGGAATAGATAGAGTGGACAGCCAGTGCCTCTTCCCCAGGGCACCACTGCTCAATACAAGAGGACATGGCTTTAAGGGGTGGGAAGGTGAAGGGGGATATTAGAGGAAGGTTTTTTACTCAGAGAGTGGTTGGTGCATGGAATGCACTGCCTGAGTCAGTGGTGGAGGCAGATACACTAGTGAAGTTTAAGAGATTACTAGACAGGTATATGGAGGAATTTAAGGTGGGGGGTTATATGGGAGGCAGGGTTTGAGGGTCGGCACAACATTGTGGGCCGAAGGGCCTGTAATGTGCTGTACTATATGTTCTATAAATAAGTTAATAAAGTATAATTCATAATGTATGTGGTGCACAGCACAGGTAACAGTAAACCATAAACAGCTCGCTGTCCTAGTGACAAGACCTCAGAGGTGGCAGGGTATTCATTAGTCTCACAGCCTGAGGGAAGAAGCTGTTGCCCAGTCTGGTAGTCCTAATCCTGGTGTTTCTGTACCTCCTTCCTGGCAGCTGTAGTGAAAGAGATTGTGAGAAGGGTGGTAGGAATCCTCAACAATGCTTCAGGCTCTTCACCTGCAGCACTCCTGGTATATGTCACACTTGGGGGGAAGGGGACCCCAGTCATCCTCTGAGTGGCTTTTACTGTCCTCTGTGGGGTCTTGAGGTCCGATGCCTTGCAGCTTCCATATTACACAATGATAGAGCCAGGCAAGAAACTCTTGATGGTGCCCCTGAAGAAAGCTGTTAGAATGAGGGCAGTAGCTATGAGCAGGATCTCTCTACTTCTGTGTTCTAGAGAAGTTTAAAGGCTTATGTAGAGAATGGCTGCAATGGCTAGAGAATGGCTGATTAACATAAAAAACCTACAGCACAATACAGGCCCTTCGGCCCACGAAGTTGTACCGAACATGTCCCTACCTTAGAAATTACTAGGCTTACCTATAGCCCTCTATTTTCCTAAGCTCCTTGTGCCTATCTAAAAGTTTCTTAAAAGACCCTGTCGTATCTACCTCCATCACCATTGCCGGCAGCCCATTACGCGTACTCACCACTCTCTGAGTAAAAAAACTTACCCCTGACATCTCCTCTGTACCTACTCCCCAGCACCGTAAACCTGTGTCCTCTTGTGTTAGCCATTTCAGCCCTGGGAAAAAGTCTCTGACTATCCACATGATCAATGCCTCTCGTCATCTTATGCACCTCTACCAGGTCACCTCTCATCCTCCGTCGCTCCAAGGAGAAAAGGCCGAGTTCACTCAACCTATTCTCATAAGGCATGCTCCCCAATCCAGGCAACATCCTTGTAAATCTCCTCTGCACCCTTCCTATGGCTTCCACATCCTTCCTGTGGTGAGGCGACCAGAACTGTGCACAGTACTCCAAGTGGGGTCTGACCAGGGTCCAATATAGCTGCAACATTACCTCTCAGCTCCGAAATTCAATTCCACGATTGATGAAGGCTAATACACTGTACACCTTCTTAACCACAGGGTCAACCTGCGCAGCTGCTTTGAGTGTCCTATGGACTCGGACCCCAAGATCCCTCTGATCCTCCACACTGCCAAGAGTCTTACCATTAATAATGCCATATTTGACCTACCAAAATGAACCACTTCACACTTACCTGGGTTGAACTCCATCTGCCACTTCTCAGCCCAGTTTTGCATCTTATCAATGTCCCGTTGTAACCTCTGATAGCTCTCCACACTATTCACAACACCTCCAACCTTTGTGTCATCTGCAAACTTACTAACCCATCCCTCCACTTCCTCATCCAGGTCATTTTTAAAAATCAAAGAGTAGGGGTTCCAGAACAGATCCCTGAGGCACTCCACTGGTGACCGACCTCCATGCCGAATATGACCCACCTACAATCACTCTTTGCCTTCTGTGGACAAGCCAGTTCTGAATCCACAAAGCAATATTCCCTTGGATCCCATGCCTCCTTACTTTCTCAATAAGCCTTGCATGGAGTACCTTATGAAATGCCTTGCTGAAATCCATATACACTACACCTACTGCTCTTCTTTCATCAATGTGTTTAGTCACATCCTCAGAAAATTCAATCAGGCTTGTAAGGCATGACCTACCCTTGACAAAGCCATGCTGACTACTCCTAATCATATTATACCTCTCCAAACGTTCATAAATCCTGCCTCTCAGGATCTTCTCCATCAACTTACCAACCACTGAGGTAAGACTCACTGGTCTATTATTTTCTGGGCTATCTCTACTCCCTTTCTTGAATAAAGGAACAACATCCGCAACCCTCCAATCCTTCGGAACCTCTCCCATCCCCATTGATGATGCAAAGATCATTGCCAGAGGCTCAGCAATCTCCTCCCTCGCCTCCCGCAGTAGCCTGGGGTACATCTCATCTGGTCCCGGCGACTTATCCAACTTGATGCTTTCCAAAAGCTCTCGTATATCCTTTTTCTTAATATCTACATGCTCAAGCTTTTCAGTCTGCTGCAAGTCATCACTACAATAATCAATATCCTTTTCCATAGTGAATACTGAAGTAAAGTATTCATTAAGTACCTTTGCTATTTCCTCTGGTTCCATACACACTCTCCCACTGTCACACTTGATAGGCCCTATTCTTTCACGTCTTATCCTCTTGCTCTTCACATACTTGTAGAATGTCTTGGGGTTTTCCTTAATCCTGCCCACCAAGGCCTTCTCATGGCCCCTTCTGGCTCTCCTAATTTCCTTCTTAAGCTCCTTCCTATTAGCCTTATAATCTTCTAGATCGCTAACATTACCTAGCTCTCCGAACCTTTTGTAAGCTTTTCTTTTCTTCTTGACTAGGTTTATTACAGCCTTTGTACACCACGGTTCTTGTACCCTACCACAACTTCCCTGTCTCATTGGAACATACCTATGCAGAACTCCACACAAATATCCCCTGAATATTTGCCACATTTCTTCCGTACTTTTCCCTGAGAACATCTCTTTCCAATTTAAGCCTCCAATTTCCTGCCTGATAGCCTCATAATTCCCCTTACTCCAATTAAATGCTTTTCTAACTTGTCTGTTCCTATCTCTATTCAATGCTATTGTAAAGGAGATAGAATTATGATCACTATCTCCAAAATGCTCTCCCACTGAGAGACCTGACACCTGACCAGGTTCATTTCCCAATACCAGATCAAGTACAGCCTTTCCTCTTGTAGGCTTATTTACATATTGTGTCAAGAAACCTTCCTGAACACACCTAACAAACTCCACCCTATCTAAACCCCTTGCTCTAGGGAGATACCAATCGATATTTGAGAAATTAAAATCTCCTATCACGACAACTCTGTTATTATTACACCTTTCCAGGGTCTGTTTCCCTATCTGCTCCTCTATATCCCTGTTACTATTGGACGGCCTACAAGAAACACCCAGTAAAGTTATTGACCCCTTCCTGTTCCGAACCTCCACCACAGAGACTCGGTAGACAATCCCTCCATGGCGTCCACCTTTTCTGCAGCCGTGACACTATCTCTGATCAGCAGTGCCGTGCCCCCACCTCTTTTGCCTCCTTCCCTCTCCTTTCTGAAACATCTAAAACCCGGCACTTGAAGTAACCATTCCTGTCCCTGAGCCATCCAAGTCTCTGTAATGGTCACCACATCATATCTCCAAGTACTGACCAACGCTCTAAGCTCATCTGCTTTGTTCACAACACTCCTTGCGTTAAAATAGACACATCTCAAACCATCGGTCTGAGCGCGTCCCTTCTCTATCACCTGCCCATCCTCCCTCTCGCACTGTCAACAAGCTTTCTCTATTTGTGAGCCAACCTCCTCTTCCCCAGTCTTCTCAGTTCGGTTCCCACCACCCCCCCCCCAACAATTCTAGTTTAAACTCTCCCCAGTAGCCTTAGCAAACCTCCCCGCCAGGATATTGGACCCCCTGGGATTCAAGTGCAACCGGTCCTTTTTGTACAGGTCACACCTGCCCCAAAAGAGGTCCCAATGATCCAGAAATCTGAATCCTTGCCCCTTGCTCCAATCCCTCAGCCACGCATTTATCCTCCATTCTATTCCTATTCTCACTGTCGCGTGGCACAGGCAGTAATCCCGAGATCACTACCTTTGCAGTCCTGCTTCTCAACTTCCTTCCTAACTCCCTGTAGACTTTTTTCAGGACCTCTTCCCTTTTCCTAACTGTATCATTGGTACCAATATGTACCACGACCTCTGGCTGTTCTCCCTCCCACTGCAGGATATCTTGGACACGATCTGAAACATCCCAGACCCTCGCACCTGGGAGGCAAACTACCATCCGAGTTTCTTTCCTGCATCCACAGAATTGCCTGTCTGACCCCCTCACTATAGAGTCCCCTGTCACTGCTGCCATCCTCTTCCTTTCCCTACACTTCTGAGCCACAGGCCAGAGATACGGCCACTGTTGCTTTCCCCAGGTAGGCTGTCACCCCAACAGTACTCAAACAGGAATACTTATTGTCAAGGGGTACAGCCACAGGGGTACTCTGTAGTAGCTGACTCTTCCCCTTCCCTATCCTGACTGTGACCCACTTGTCTGTCTCCCATGGCCCCGGTGTGACCACCTGCCTATAACTCCTTTCTATCACCTCCTCGCTCTCCCTGACCAGGCGAAGGTCATCAAGCTGCATCTCCAGTTCCCTAACTCGGTCTCTCAGGAGCTGCAACTCGACACACCTGGTGCAGATATGGCCATCCAGGAGTCTGGGAGACTCCAGGACCTCCCACATATGACACCGAGCACAGAAAACTGGCCTCACACACATACTTCCTCCTTTCTGCAAATAACACAGGTAAACCTACGCTGCCTCGTCCTGTTACTGCCTAAGCCCATTGAGCCAGAGCCCGATCACTCTGCTGCCCGCTCTGAAACTACCCACTGGATTAGCTGAAGCTGTTTCTATGTTGAGTGTGTGTCGTCAGGCTTCTGTACCCCTTCCTTGATGGTAGCAATGAGAAAAGGGCATGACTGATTGGTGAGGTACCCTTAGTGATAGATGCTGGCTTCTAGAGGCATCAGGTACTGAAGATGTCCTTGATAATGGAGGGGCTAGTGTCCACGGATGGAGCTGGCTGAGTTTACAATCCTCTGCAGCTTTTTCTGATCCTGTGAACTGGTGCCTCTATACCAGATGGTGATGCAACCAGTCAGAATGCACTCCACAATACATCTGTAGAAATTTTCTAGTGTCTTTGGGAACATACCAAATCTCCTGAAATCTCCTCAAACTCCTCATGAAATATAACTTGTGAAGCCCAGATCCTTTGAATGAATACATAAAAGAAAAACATCCCAAGTCACTTTCCAGTCAATTAATACTTTTAATTGCTTCATGTACAAAATGTGGCAATCGATTTCCTTATAGCAAGATCTCATATATAGCAATGAGGTAATAAACCATAACAATTAGCCAGGACATTGGGGATATTTGCTCTGTGTAAAGTCCAATAACATCATCCTTGTTCACCATGAATTGGTAGACAGTGTTTCTATTTAAAGTCCCATCTAAAAAATGCAGCCACCCCTCAGCATTGCATTTAATGATCTACTTGGATTATGCACTGAGGTCTCAGGAGTGGAGACACGTCCTCTGCCGTGGAAGCGGAAAGAAGTCCATATGGAATGACATCTACTGAGCTTACGCATCATTCTTACCTGGAAATGACATGGGTTTTACGCTTGCCTCAGCAGAGCTGAAGCCAAGGGTTTTCAACCTAAAAGTGTTCTCATCCCCGATTACTAACCAACAACCTTGTCCGAAAATGCAAATGTAATAACAGTAAGCAAGATCTGAATTTAGTTTAGCATCGTGCCGCCTATAGCTGAATAGTTCGCCATCACTCCACACCTCGAGATTCAATTAAATGAATCTCAGGGTAGGGTGGTATGTGGTGACATATAGTATACATACATAATAAATTTACTTTGGACTTTGAGTACTCCAACATCCGTACCAGCTACAGGAGCAAGAATGAGGTGGATAGGACTTTCAGAAGAAACGAAACAATAGTGACGATGCTACAGACAGACAAATCTTCTGGCTTTGTGAAGAAGCCCCAATGTGAAAAGGTATCACAAAGAAGCAGCATTTGTAAATATTTTAGTTAAAAGGAAAACCTCACATTTGTAAGGATGGCAGTGCATCATTGTACAAATAATCTTGGCTGCATTGTGATGGAACTTCCAACTCTATTCAGCTCATAGTGCGGGTCAAGCACAATTTCTTAGGAAGGGACAGAAGCACTTAAATCATTATTACACTGTAATTTGAATTAAGAGGCTACATTGGACTGGAAGGTAAAGCCTGCTCAGTCTGTTACATTCTGTATGAACTTCCTTCCACCCCTCTCCATCTTATTCTCAATTTAACGACGGATTCCTTTTCCTCTCATGTGTTTGTCCAAGCTGGTGTTAAAAACACATCTGGGAGCAAGTTCCACATTTACAGCACCTACTGTGCAAATAACATTTCAATGAATGACCAATGATACATTATTAATTATTCAAACAATGTACCAATTTTTTGTCCCAGTAACAAATAGCCATTGGCAGAGAAAGACCGAAAAGACCTCGATAAAACTTTGGAGTTGTAGAATTACACAGCAGAGAAACAGGCCCTTTGGCCCAACTCCGACAGATCTAAAGGAAATGAGGACAGCACAAATTAATGGAGACTGAAAATTGATAAATTGTCAGGGTTTGATGATGTGGATTCCAAAGTTTTGAAAATTGTGGTTGGCTATCATTCTTCAAAACTCATTTTGAAAATGGTTCCTGCAGTTTGGAAAGTAACAAATGAAATCCACTACTTAAGAAAGGAAAGGATAGGATAGGGAGAGGGAGAAATTGGGGAAATACAGTTAGTTTGACATCAGCAGGAAAAGTGGTAGAATCTAAAAATATGGTAGAGTTTACAGGGCAATTAAGGAAAAACAATAGGGCTGGGAGTTATGGTTCACATATCCATTAGTCTTTTTTGGGTTGCAACAAGTTGGATAGGACTAATTCAGTGGATGTATTGAAAGTAATTCAACTTTCAGCAAGCCTTTGAAGAGACGTCGCATACAAGAGAGATCACTGAACAAAATCAGAACCCATGGGATTTCAGATAATAGACTGGCATCACACAAGGATTGTTTAAGGCACGCCTGGAGGTAGAAAAATGGCACAGTTTCCATTTGGGAATTCATGACAAGTGAGTGTCCCAGCTAGACACAATCTGTATCATTGAAATGGATGAGATGATCACGTGTATTGTATCCAAGCTTGCTGACCATACAAGCTGGATGATGGTATTCATTGTAAGGAGGATGCAGAGAGGTTTTGAGGAATAAGGACAGATAGAATGAATTGGGGGCAGATGAAATATGTGAGAATTTTGGAAATATCCAGTTTGGCCAACTCCTGTTTCTATTCCTTATGTTCTTAAAGCTGCCAGTTATCGAGATGAACTATTTCACACACAGTAAAAATGCCACGCTTACTGGTGCCTCTCTAGTCTCAGGGTCTCTAATGTGGCCTGGCAAACCATACAACAGCTAAAAACATTCCATCAGCAACCTAGCATTTAGAGAGGGCAGAGAAGGCAATACATTGCATCTTGCTGATGATGCCCACTCGCTGAGAAACTTAAAAAATTATCACAGCATGAAACACTATCATGATAAGTAGCAGGAAGGATAGACAGAGAATCAGTAAATAAAAACATACATACAGGTATACATACCATCATGCTCACATTCAAAGAAATACCTACTCCACTTTCATCATACCATAACTGTAAACAAGGCAATGATCTTCAATTATCTAACATCAGCAAAACCCACAAAACAATGAACTTTTATCCATTGAACATTTAACTTCAGTTAACCAAAATCTGTTGAACATATAACAGTTTATGGTCTGAAATTCCACGCAAGTAATTTGTCCAACTCAGACCACATCATGTTTTTAAACTAGTTCAGTCCAAAGGCACGATGATATCCTTTTCTTCCCTCTTTTAGTCTGTTTAAAATTCCACAGCCAGTATTTCAGACTCAAGTTGAGGGCACAAGATACCTTCGGCTGATGACCATCTGCACTGCCATTTTGATACATGGCAGGACCTAAGTAGACAGGAGAGGGAGCGAGATGGCTTGAACGATGGTTAGACATCTTCTTCCTCAACCTCATCCTGTGAAGACCCAGCCCTGGTGGTTGCTGCTGCAAGCTGGGCCTGCTGAGTAGCCTGTTGCACCCCAAGCCACTCCTGTTGTGCCTGTGCAGCCTGCAGTTGTCGAGCCTGAGGGGAAAATGGACATAATCAGGCCAGGTCAAGAGAAAGCTCCCCCACTACCGCTCGGGGAGCAGTGGTGATTCACGTTCATCAACAGATCAGTTAGCATCTTTAGCCCGATGCATTTTGCTTTCTGGGGAGTAACAGGCCAATCAGAAGGGTATGCAAACGGATGGGAATGTAAATGAAATGCACGCCCATCTGGACAGAACACTTTTCAAATTAGGGTGACTATACTACTGTAAGATACAAGAGCAGAACTCGGTCATTCAGCCCATCGAGTCTGCTCTGCCAATCCATCATGGCTAATTAATTTTCCTTCTCAATCCCATTCTCCTGCCTTCCACTTGTAACCTTTAATGCCCTGATTAATCAAGACACTATCAACCTCCACTATAAATGTACCCAATGACGTCTGTGGCAATGAATTCCACAGATTGACCTCCGTGTGGATAAAGAAATTCCTCTTCATCTCTGTTTTAGACGGACATCCTTGCGTCCCGAGGTTGTACCCTTTGGTCCTAAACTCCTGCACTATTTGAAACATCTTCTCTCCATCCACTCTGTCTGGGCCAATATTCAGTAGGATTGATGGTGGGAGAGGATGGTAAGAAAAGTAAGCATCTACTATTCTAGTAAGTGAGTCAGTGAATTTGAATATATCCAATTTTCTTCCTTTTCTGATAGCATTCCACATTGTCCACTGAACATGGCAGGCATGCTATCTTGGCACTGGCATGTAGGGCGGCACTTGCGAGATACCCCAGTACATCCTTAGTTTTAATGCAAATGACATATTTCTCACTATACATGTGATCAATAAATGAATCTGAATGTGAACTCACTCCACTCATGTTGTCAGCTCTCCATGATTATGTCCAACTGGCAATGCTTCCAGATGGTTAGCACTGAACTGGAAGGATGGAGAGTTCAAATTCCACTCCAGAGACTTGAATACAACACACTGACAGAAGTTCAGTGTCAGACCGAGGAAGTGCTGCACTACTAGAAGTACCATATACTAGAAAGCTCAGAAAGATCCCTTGGCACTGTTTTGATTCAGTGCAGGAATGTGTTCCCTGGTATCCCACATAGTATTTGTTCCTTAACCAACATCAATGAAGCAAGTTATTTCACCATAAACCCACTGTTATTTGTGAGAGTTTGGCATGCACAATTTGGCTATTGTACCTCCTAAATTTAATCTTCAGAAGAATTCGGTTAACTATAAAGTATTCTGGGACATGCCCAAATTGTGAAAGATTTCTTTATGAAGTCCATCAGATTCTCACGTGATCAAACATCAGCTCTTTTTAAATAGGTTAGACAGCACTATAATTAAATCTGATTCCTTCCTTGCCTCAAATTTATTTAGCATCTGATTCCTCGCTACATTTTCAAATATATGAAGTCCATAAGCTTTTCAGCTAATCTGGGGACCTGAACCAAATCTATGGGCAGCATGTAAGTGACCTGAACAGAGAAACGTGTTCATGCTGACCAGACTGAACTCAGGATCCGGTCACTTCACAGCAGCATTTCGTTAAATAATCACCACCTACGTACGAATAGGTCCAGAAATAACTAACTATGCGATACCACCCAAGAATAGGCCATGGATTCGGGAGTCAACATCTGTAGCCAGACCAAAGGAGAAGTGATATTTGTCCGGCAACACAGGTATATGCTTTACATCAGGCCACCTCACATCAAAATGGCCATGTAGCACGTGCTAATCTAAAATGGAGTGGAAATAGATTTTCTTCATCATTTTGTTCCAATCTGAAATAAGTTGGGAAAATATCATTTTCCGGGCCCATGCCACATAGCTGTTGATTTGGCACCAGTAGATCTGTGGCTATAAGGTTATGTGATTGTCTCAATGATACTGAGAGGCAGCAGTAGTTTACAGTAACAACAATGGTTGCAGACTCAAGAGCCTGGCTGCTAACTGGAAAATAGAGTAGAAGGAAATGCAATCAGCCACAGGACTAATTAGTACCCAAGATATTGAAATTTATTGTTGCAGTATGATTAAATGGAAATGGGAAAAATGTGAAGAGTAGATTTACAAGAATTATGTCGGGAATAGCTGAAGAACTGAGATTTTCTCCATCAACTGAGAAACTAAGACCAAAAGGCTAATGATTAATCGGTGTTTTGAAGGATCATTACTCCAGTTCAGAAATATAAGGCAAATGACCTTATATCAAGGGTTGACAGGAGACATTTTTATTTGGCTCGGTGAGATGTAATCAGGAATATTTCAAAAGGTGATGGAAGAAGAGTCAATAAAACATTCAAAAAAGAGAAATGGATATTAAGATTTGCATTAACAAACAAGTATACAAATAACCTTAATAAAGTGGCCATTGGGTGTATGTTTCCATTTTAAAATTAATCAGCTAATTATGTAGCAGCAACTCAATGCATAAAAGCATGCAGGCGTGGTCAAGAGGTTCAGTTGTTGTTCAGACCAAACATCAGAATGGCAAGGAAATGTGATCTAAGTGACTGATCATGAAATGATTGTTGGTGCCAGACAGGGTGGTTTGACTATCTCAGAAACTGCTGATCTCCTGGGATTTTCACACAAAACACTCTTACAGAGAAAATAGTGCGAGAAACAAAACCATCCAGTGAGCAGCAGTTCTGTGGGCAAAAACACCTTCTTAATGAGAGAGGTCAGAGGAGAACGGCCAGAGTGGTTCAAGCTGACAGAAAGGTGACAGTAATTCAAATAACCACACTTTAGAACCGTGGTATGCAGAAGAGCATTTCTGAACGCACAACAAATTGTACCTTGAACTGAATGGGCTACAGGAGCAGAAAGACACAATCATAGACTCAGGCCACGTCCACACTAGACCGGATAATTTTGAAAACACCGGTTTCGTGTAAAAACGATAGGCGTCCACACCAGGCGTTTTTGAAAATGCCTCCGTCCACATTAAAACGGGTATTTGGGCGTATCGCCTCCTACTGGGCATGCACAGGACAGATCTACAGAAAACAAGCGAAGAGGAAACGGTATACTTAGAACATAGAACATAGAACAGTACAGCACATTACGGGCGCT
Source organism: Mobula hypostoma (assembly GCF_963921235.1). NCBI lineage: Eukaryota > Metazoa > Chordata > Chondrichthyes > Myliobatiformes > Myliobatidae > Mobula > Mobula hypostoma. The sequence goes on from NC_086125.1 coordinate 21,094,758, forward strand.
TCGGCCCACAATGTTGTGCCGACCCTCAAACCCTGCCTCCCATATAACCCCCCACCTTAAATTCCTCCATATACCTGTCTAGTAGTCTCTTAAACTTCACTAGTGTATCTGCCTCCACCAATGACTCAGGCAGTGCATTCCACACACCAACCACTCTCTGAGTAAAAAACCTTCCTCTAATATCCCCCTTGAACTTCCCACCCCTTACCTTAAAGCCATGTCCTCTTGTATTGAGCAGTGGTGCCCTGGGGAAGAGGCACTGGCTATCCACTCTATCTATTCCTCTTAATATCTTGTACACCTCTATCGTGTCTCCTCTCATCCCCTTCTCTCCAAAGAGTAAAGCCCTAGCTCCCTTAATCTCTGATCATAATCCATACCCTCCAAACCAGGCAGCATCCTGATAAATCTCCTCTGTACCCTTTCCAATGCTTCCACATCCTTCCTATAGTGAGGTGACCAGAACTGGACACAGTACTCCAAGTGTAGCCTAACCAGGGTTTTATAGAGCTGCATCATTACATCGCGACTCTTAAACTCTATCCCTTGACTTATGAAAGCTAACACCCCATAAGCTTTCTTAACTACCCTATCCACCTGTGAGGCAACTTTCAGGGATCTGTGGACATGTACCCCCAGATCCCTCTGCTCCTCCACACTACCAAATATCCTGCCATTTACTTTGTACTCTGCCTTGGAGTTTGTCCTTGCAAAGTGTACCACCTCACACTTCTCCGGGTTGAACTCCATCTGCCACTTCTCAGCCCACTTCTGCATCCTATCAATGTCTCTCTGCAATCTTCGACAATCCTCTACACTATCTACAACACCACCAACCTTTGTGTCGTCTGCAAACTTGCCAACCCACCCTTCTACCCCACATCTATACTTGGTGCGCATTTGTCCAGTTACAGACAAGAAAACCTTAAAAGGAAATTGCCAAATGACAGACAGCTGTTGGCTCTTGTGCAGGAGGACTTGAAACTGAAAAAACTGATACTGGAGCGAATGGAAGCAACTGACAGGGAGTTCACGGACAGTATGACCCAGCTGATGACGAACATTGAAAAACTGACAGCCACTACAATAGCTACACATACGGACACACAGACCCCACGTGGCCCCACCATCTTCCCCACTCCCACAGAGGGGTCACCCTGGAAACATTTCCTATAGCCATAGTCTCTTCACCGATGAAAGGGACGACAGGTTTTTTTAAAAACCTCCGGATACCCCGTACACACTATAACACCCAACCGGCGTTTTCAGATTTAAACGCTCTGGAGAGTGTTTTAGAAAAGCTCTGTTTTCGGGGGAGGAAAACCGCCGTTTCAGTGTGGACGGAAGGTCAAAACGAAGAGAAAAAGCTTCGGTTACGGATTTATCCGATCTAGTGTGGACGTAGTCTCATTAGGTACAGGAGGTACCAATATAGTGACCACTGAGTGCAAGTATCGTAAATGAAAAAGACCGAGGGAATGTAAATAATTGGGAAGATCTTTCACAAGCACTAATGCTATGGCAAATATCCTTCTGAATTATATCATAAAAATAATTTTACTTCACCAATCTTTACTTCCAGAGGAAAACACTGACAAAGCAAGAATGACAAATTGCTTTCATAAATATAGTTCCTAGAAAAACAATTCTGATAAGTAGGTTGTGCTTCCATTGAGAACCATGTAAAGTATTCCGGAGACTTAAAGCAACGTGTTCTATTTTTACAAGAGACCCATGTGCGGAGGGGGGACAGACTACGTTTTTTTAAATTCTGGAAGGGACAACAGTTTCATTCGAATTCTAACGCTAAGATTCGAGGCATCTCTATTTTTATAGACTCCTCAGTTACCTTTGTACAACATGATATTATCTCTGATCCGAATGGTAGATTTCTATTGGTTAGTGGTCTACTATTCAATAAAAAGGTAGTTTTGGTTAACGTTTATGCTCCCAATTTGGACTGTCCGGAATTTTATAAATCATTATTTAATCGGTTCCCGAATTTGAATGAGTTTTCATTGATCTGGGGCGGAGATCTTAATACTTGCTTATCTCCAGTTTTGGACCATTCGGCTCCTCTACGGACCTTACCCAATAAATCTGCAACTTTGATTAACTCATTCCTCTCTGATTCTGGGTCGACGGACATTTGGCGTTTTTTGCATCCACAGGAAAAAGATTTTTCTTTTTTTTCACATGTTCACCATTCCTATTCAAGAATTGATTATTTTTTTATTGACTCTCGGCTTATCTCTTCAGTGATTAAATGTGGTTATGATTCTATAACTATTTCGGATCATGCTCCACTTAAGCTTTCTATTAAAATTCAGGTCAATACACAAAATAATAGACAATGGCGTTTTAATTCATTGCTGCTTCAGGACTCGGATTTTGTTAACTTTATGAATGAACAGATTGATTTCTTTTTTACAATCAACTACACAGAGGATATTTCTGTGAACATTCTTTGGGATACTTTTAAAGCTTATATTCGTGGTCAGATTATCTCATATTCTGCTGCTTTGAGGAAGAAGTTGAAGCAGGAGGAGTTGGTAATTGTGGACAAGATTAAGGAAATTGATAAGAGATATGTTACAGCTCCCTCTGAGGAGCTGTATAAACAAAGAACTGAACTTCAAATGGAGCACAGCTTATTACTTTCGTCCTCGATTGTAAACCAATTAAAGAAAACAAGAAGTGAATTTTATGTACACAGTGACAAAGTTGGTAAACTGTTGGCTAACCAACTGAAGTCTAATTATACTAAATCTCAAATTAATCAGATTTATAATCAAAATGATCGACTGATATTTGATCATGCGGAGATCAATCAAACCTTCTTTGATTTTTATTCTTCCTTATATAAATCTGAGTCTTTACGAGACTCTAAATATATGAATGACTTAGATTTTATATATATATATATATATATTACTTAAATATATGATAACCTAGATTTCCCTGAGATTTCACAGGATATGTCTTCTATGCTTGATACTCCCATTACTACTGATGAGATTAAGAATGTTATTTCCTCTATGAACCTGGGGAAAGTTCCTGGCCCTGATGGGTTTACCGTGGAATTTTGTAAGTTTTTTGCACCTTCATTAATCCCTTGATTCTGTAGGGTTTTGGAGGCTTCATTAAAACTTGGTAAACTTCCCGAATCCTTTTATAGAGCGTCAATCTCTCTAATATTAAAGAAGGATAAAGATCCTGCTCAATGTGCATCTTATAGACCAATATCTTTATTAAATGTTGATTCTAAAATTTTTTCTAAATTATTAGCAAACAGATTAGAAAAAGTACTCCCTTTTATTATTTCGGAAGACCAAACGGGTTTTATTAAAGGTCGTTACTCTTTCTATAACATTCGCACACTGTTAAATATTGTTTATACCCCCTCACAAAATGTTCCTGAGTGTGTCATCTCTTTAGATGCTGAAAAAGCTTTTGATAGAGTAGAATGGCCTTACTTATTTAAGGTGTTTGAAATGTTTAATTTTAGCTCGAAATTTATATCCTGGATTAAACTGTTATATCATTCTCCTATGGCCTCGGTCTGTACTAACTCTTTAAGCTCACCTTTTTTCCCTCTTTTTCAAGGTACTCGACAAGGTTGTCCTCTTAGTCCTTTATTATTTGATATTGCATTAGAACCTCTTGCAATTGCCATTCGAGAATCTCCAAATATTATTGGGATAACTCCGGGCTTAAAGTCCCATAAAATATCACTCTATGCTGATGACTTACTTTTATATATTTCTAATCCTCAAAACTCTATCCCTGCTGCTTTAGATTTATTAGCACAATTTAGTCTTTTTTCAGGTTATAAATTAAACCTTAGTAAGAGTGAACTTTTTCCAATTAATAAACAACTTCCCTTGTATCATAACTTTCCGTTTAAATTGATTAATAATTATTTCTCATATCTGGGGATTAAAATTACTTGTAAATACAGAGATTTATTTAAGACTAATTTTTTACCCTTAATTGATCATATTACTCAACTTTCATCTAAATGGTTTCCATTATATTTAACTTTGATTGGTCATATTAATGCAGTTAAGATGTTTATTCTGCCAAAATTTTTATATATATTTCAGGTATTACCGATTTTTGTTCCAAAATCTTTTTTTGATAAAGTTGACTCTAAAATTTCTTCATTTATTTGGCAAAATAAAAACCCGAGATTGAGTAAAATACATTTACAGAAAGCCAAGACAGATGGAGGTCTAGCATTACCTAACTTTAGATTCTATTATTGGGCAATTAATACTCGACATATGAAATTTTGGTTACTTGACCAAGATACACTATCCATTCCTAAATGGGTAGTATTGGAATTACAATCTGCTCAGGGCTATGCACTTGGCTCTATTTTAGGTTCCTCTCTTCCTTTTGATTTGAAACGCCTTAAACTGGTCTCTAACCCGATAGTTAAGTATACCTTGCGTATTTGGTTTCAATTCAGAAAATTTTTTGATCTCAACCAATTTGGGCTAGCGATCCCTATTTTAGGTAACATAGTTTTTCCTCCCTCTTTCACGGATCGTGCGTTTCAAATTTGGAAGACTAAGGGTATTTCACGGTTTTTGGATTTATTTTTAGATGGTTCCCTTATGTCTTTTGAACAATTATCTAATAAATATAATTTACCAAGAATACATTTTTTTAGATATCTCCAAGTTAGAAATTTCCTAAGTACTATACTCTCTTCCTTTCCAACGCTACCTCCTACATATATTTTAGATACTATAATTAACCTTAATCCATGTCAGAAAGGTGTAACGGCTATTATTTATAATATTATTATGAAACTTAGGAAAGCTCCATTTGATAAGATTAGGTCAGATTGGGAACAAGAATTGGGGTTTATCATTTCCGTGGATGACTGGGGGCAGATTTTACAATTAGTCAATACTTCCTCTATCTATGTTAAACACTCCCTAATTCAATTTAAAATTGTTCATAGAGCACTTATGTCCAAAGATAAATTAGCTCGTTTCTATTCTCATATTAATCCTTTTTGTGATAGATGTCCGGGGCATATAGCCTCTTTAACTCATATGTTTTGGTCTTGTCCTACTCTGGAAACTTTTTGGAGAGACATTTTTAATATTATCTCCAAGGTATTGAATATAGATATCTCTCCTCATCCTATTACTGCTATCTTTGGATTACCTAAAATTTCCAGTAATCTTTCCCCTTCAGCCCGTAGAATGATTGCATTTCTTACTTTAATGGCGAAAAGATGTATCTTACAACATTGGAAAGAGCCTAATGCTCCAACTACCTTTTTTTGGTTTTCCCAGACGATATTATACTTAAATTTGGAGAAAATTAGAAGTAATCTTTATGATTCCTCACTTAAATTTGAACAGACCTGGCGATCTTTTATTCAATATTTTCATTTAATGTAATTTTTTTTCTCTTTTGTTCCATATTTATATTCCCTTCTTGCCTTTTTTTTAAACTGTTTTTAATGGAGGTCGGGTTTGAGGATGTGATTTTAAGTTCTTTAACTCCACCTGTTTCCAAGTTAGCCCATTGCTTTACTTTGCTTTTAGTTTAGTGGCACGGTGGGTTTTTTTGGGGGTTTTTTTTCCCTTTTCTCTATTGATATACATATATAAAAATCAGTATAACTATTATTTTACCATATTATTTTATGGTTAAATTGCACTGTTTGTATCAATTTTTTCTTCTGTATTAATATCTCCCGTAATTTCTAACAGTGTATTAGTGCCTTTATGGTTTACCCTTTGTATACTTATTCAATAAAAAGATTTAAAAAGAAAGAAAGAGAACCATGTATAAATGAACTACATAATACAAGCAAACCAGTTGGAGACAAGGTAACGGGAATAAGGAAAACATTTTTGATGAGAAGTGAAAATGGCAAATAACTCAAGTTTGTGATTTAGATAAAACAGAAGTTAGTGGTGGAGAAACAAATGCTTCAAAATGATATGTACTTACTTCCGCAAACAACTCTAGCTGTTGACGTAACAGTTCTTCCTCAGGGATGCCCAGGTTCTCGAGACGTGAGTTGGCCTTCCTCCTTTCAAGGGCCACTATCTTGCATTCCCGCAGAACGTCCTTTGCTTCAGATAAATATGATCCAAAGCCTAGACTTTCCAAAGCTGTGTTGGAAGATAACACAAACTTTAACATTCAGTGCCAAACAGACTATTAAATTACAGTTCAGTTTCAAAATATTTCCACTACTGGTATTACGGATTACTGTTTAATAGAGAAGTTCTATGCTCTATTTCATTTCTTCTCTTTCTTTGACATTTAATAACCTGCAAGTACTAAATGCAACACTCTGAAGAATCAGCCCCGATTTTTGTACTCTTCCCTGGAGTTAGACGGAACCTTGCAAACATCTGAGAGGTGAAATTTCTATCTCAGCATAAGTGCATCATATCAAAAAATATACCCCATTAGAAACTCAAAATAGATGAAGTCCTTCTTTGCTTACCACTGAGATTCCACCTAAGAATGTTATAAACTATACAGTATGTTGTCGACAATACTGCCTTGTCAGTGCCAGATTATCAGTTTTGTTGTATTTTGATTCTAGACACATCAATCTTGTAATTTTTTGGGGGGCATTTCAATAGTCTTCTACAGATTACTACATCATAATAAAAGACTTATGCCATCCATAATCCAAAACACTTCACAATGCACAAAACATATGAAGTGCATTTACTGAGGTAACTTGACAGTTAATTTGTACGCAATTTGTTCCTGAGATAAATGGCCAGATGACATGCCAGAAACAGCATTAGTCAGAGAGTAAATACTAGGTAAGAGACCAGGTGGTCCATGGTGCCACAAGGATCTTTAAAATCAACCCAAGGCAGCAGACGTGGCTTCAGTTGGAATCTTATCCTAAGAATGACACCACAGAGAGGGAATTGCTTGCTTGATGCTGAAATTAAATAGCTGTTGAGATCTAATCTTTGAGAAGGGATCTTCTGACCTGAGGGTGCTGCCAGTGAGTTATAGCTAAAGAAAGGTCATGCAGTGAGCTACCAGAAAATGCAAGCTACTTTGTTTAAAACAAGGTAAAGCTCAAACTGCAGGAAAAGAGTGATTGCATTTGAATCACATACCTTGCATGATGTGCTCTGGTGAGATGGTTTTCTTTTCGGACTGACTGCAGATTTCATACGCTTCTGAAGATATTAAGTGAATAAACTCGGTGCAGCAGTTCACCACCATCTCCCTGGCATCATTTGCTACCCTGATATTGGGTAGGGCCTCTTTGATAATCTTGTTGATGGTAGCTCTTGGAATAGTTAAGTCATCATCATTGTTGCCTGAAGCTGAGGCCATTGTCCTTTATTTCATTCGTTGTCCTTTGAAGTTTCTTTTCAAAGGGTAATTCAAATGTTATTTCTCCCAGTACAGATATGTATGTGGCAAATCACAAGAATGCACATAAAGTTAATTTACTGAACAGTTTGATCCAAAACTAAACACATGGTTGAACACATGGTTTAGGGTTAGGGAAAGGGTTAAAGTATGCTCTTGAAGTCCTGGAGAAAAAGAAGCAAAAGACATTTCAATATGAAAGCTTAACAAATACACAATTGATTAATCATTATTCACAGGCAAGAGAAAAAAAAATTACAAAAGTGCAAGTAAAGCAGACAGACCTAGAGAAACTCAACGGGCTGCGTCTGTGATTGGTGTCCCCATGTTTAAGACAGGTTTAGCTGAGCCAAAGTAGAGTTTCACAACAGATTGTGGGAGAGGGAGGCAGGCACAGAGGGTGAAGAGAGGCAACAGAAGGAAATAGAGGTGGGTGGATTGAGGGAGGTTTGTAGAAAGGGTGCCAGGGAGGAGGAAGGAAGGGTCTTTCGAGAATGAGCTTTTTGGGGGATGCTTTAGAAAGAGGAATGTTTTCAAGCAGGGGGAGATGTTCAGTAGGAAATGGGAATGTTTGGCGAAGCGGATTGATGGTATGTTAGGAATGCGAATGAGGGACAGTTTGGGAGGAAGGAGGAAGTGGAAGTGTCTACAGAGGAAGGATGAGCCATCTTTGTTGGAGAGGAAGGTCTGGAGAGTCCAGGTGGAGGGAGTAAGGGGGATGCAAGGGATGGAGGATGAGTACTTCGACGTTATTTATTGAGTGAAGGGGCACTGTTGGAGGGAGATGGTGTGGGTGGGGAAGGAGAGCTTGGACAATGCGGATGCCTGAAGTGGAGGTATATTTGGAGGGAGAGGATGTTTACTGATGGAGATGGAAAGAGGCTGCTTTGGAGGTGAGGGAGAAATTTGGAGGGAGGGGTTGGTGTGGAGAGGGTGTGCACTGAGGACATTGCAGGTGGAGGGACAGAGTTTGGAGGGAGGGGAGTGTGGGAGCAGAGGGGGAGAGCTTGGAGGCAGGGGAGTGTGTGGGGCAGAGGGGAAAAGCTTAGTAGGGGGGGAGTGAGGGGGGCGGAGGGGGACAGCTTGGTACAAGGGGAGTGTGGGGGTGGGGGGTGGAGGAGGGCAGCTTGGAGGGAGAGGAGTGTGGGCAGTGGAGGGAGAAGGGAGGGGAGAGTAGGGGTTGGAAGGGGAGAGCTTGGAGGGAGGGGAGTGTGGGGGATGGAAGGCGAAAGGGAAGCCGGGGAGTGTGGGGGGTGGAGGGGGGGTGCTTGGAGGGAGGGGAGTTTGGGGTGCAGAAGACAATAGCTTGGAGGGAGGGGAGTGTGGGGGTGGAGGGGGACAGATTGGAGGGAGGGGAGTGTGAGAGGCAGAGGGGAGCTTGGTGGGAGGGGAATGAGGGGCGCGGAGGGGGAGATCTGGAAGGGAGGGGAGTGTGGGTGGCGGAGGGGGGGAACTGGGAGGGAGATGGCATTGGGATTGCAGGGAAAAGTTTGAAGGGAGGATAGTGGAGTTGGAGAGCGGAGGGAGATGGCGTTGGAGGTGAAGTGGCTGAAGGGAAGAATTGTTGGAGGTGGGGGTAGGGGAGGGAGAGAGTTTGGATGGAGGAGGCGTTGGGGGTGGAGGGGGCGTTGGAGGTGGAGGGGGAGTATTTGGCAGGATGGGGTGCTGGCAGTGCAGAGATGGAGGAGGCGTTGGAGGTGTGGGTGGAGGGGGAGGGAGGGTTTTTGGAGGGAGAGAGTGTTGTACGTGGAGACGTTGTGTTAGCGTGGAGAGAGAGCATTGTGATGACGGGCGAGTGCTGGAGGGAAGGGTTTTGCAAGGAGGACAGGTAGGGGTAGTTTGTAGACATGGTTTGTTTGGGTAGATGAAGATGCTGGATGAGAGTTTGGAGGGAGGGGATTGAATTGGAGCCTGAATGTTTGGAAGGACGGAGAGTTGAGTGGGAGAGGGCGGTTGCTGGGGCGCGGGTGGTGATCTGGGGGAAGGAGTGGGGTACTCGGAGGGAATGCGTGTTGGGGATGGAGGGAGGGTGTGTTGGGGTTGCAGGGGGGTTGTAGGGAGGGAGGACACATTGGGGGCAGTGGGGAAAAGCTTTGGAGGAGGGAGGGGTGGCGGTGGCGTGTTTGGAGGGTGTGGAAGTGCAGTGTCCAAATGTAGGGGAAAGGGGAGTGAGGTTGCAGTGTCTGGAGGTGGGGCAGCGAGAGTGGGGGTGAATTGTTTAAGAGGACAGGGATTGGGAGGGAAGTTGGAGGGATATTGGGAATGTTTAGAAGCAGCAGCAGATCGGGAGGAGGGAATGGGTTTCGAGGGGCGGGCGGTGTTGGGAGAGTGGGGATGGGTGGAGCTATTGTGTTTGGTGAGAGGGGATTTCGGGAGACAGTTTGGATGAAGGTAATGTTGGGAATGGAGGGGGCACATTTCGAGGGAGGGGAGTATTGAGGGAGTGAGTGGAGGTGGAGGGGGTGCTGTGGGCGGAGGGGGAGATGCTGGATGGAGGTACTGTTGGGGATGTAGGGGGCATGGCTCGAGGTAAGGATGGAGTGCAGGAGGAGAAGTTAGATGGATGTAGTGCTGGGGGTGGAACGGACATGTTACGAGGGAGGGGAGTACTGAGGGAGTGAGTGGATGGGGATAGGGTAGAGTGGGTGGAGGGGCAGAGGTTGGACAGAGGTAGTGCTGGGAGTGGATAGGTAGGTTTTCGAGGGAGGAGAGAGTTGGCGGGACTCGGGAAGGTGACGTTGTGGGTGGAGGGGGAGAGGCTGGATGAAGGAAGTGTTGGGAGTAGAGGGGGTGTGTTTCGAGTGAGGGGAGTGTTAAGGGAGAGATGGGAGGGGGAGGGGGTGTCGTGGGTGGAGGGGGTGTTTTGAAGGTGGGAGTGTTGGAGGGAGGAGGTATCGGGGGTGGAGGGGGAATGGGTGGAGGGAGGGGGTGCTTGGAGTGGAGGGCTAGAGTTTGGAGGGTGGAGGAGCAGAGTTTAGAGGGAGCATGTTGAGTTTGGAGGGAGACAATATTGTGGATGGAGGGGGAAGGTTTGGAGGGAGAGGGTTTTGAGGATGGAGAGAGTGGGTGTTGAGGGTCATGGGGGAGTATTTGGCGGGAGGGACTGTTGTCTGGAAGGGGGGGTGGGGGTGGACTATTTGGCGGTAGGGGGTGTTGGGGAGAGAGAGGCTGCTGGGAGTCGAGATGATGCGTTTGGAGAATGGCACTTTTGAGGGTGGAGGAGCCATCTTTATAGGGAGGCTGCACTGGGGGTGGAGGTGGTGTGCTGGGCGGTTGTTGGGGGAGGGAGTGTGCAGAAAAAGAGGGTGAGTTAGGTGTGGAGGAAGGGGGTATTGGGGGTAAAGTATTTGGGGGGAGGGAGAGTTCACTGTCTAGGATTTGCATTAGGAGGGTAGGTTCACCGACTGTGACAGGGGAGAGTTTGGAGGGAAGGATTGTTGGTGATGAAAGGATTGTATTTGGAGGGTGGGTTTGCTGGGAACGGAGGGATAGTGTTTCGAGGGAGGGGCGCTGGGGTTGCAGAGTGTGCGGGAGTGCTGGAGTCTCCGAGTGTTTATAGGGACGGTAATTTGGTGGGAGAACATTGTGCTCATGAAGCGGGCTGTTTTTGGAGAAAGGGACAATGGACAGGGAAGGGTTGTCAGGAGAGTGTTTGGGCTCAGGGGATATAAGGATTATATGGGAGGATTGGATGTTGGGCTTGGAGAAAGGGGGTGTTAGTGGTGTGTTTGGAGGGAAGACCTGAAATGGATAGGGTGCCGGGGGTGGAATGGGAATGCTTGGAGAGACTACTTGAAGGGAGGGATGGAGGGGAAATGTCTGGTGGAAAGTTGTGTTGTAAGGTAGAGGCAACATTTGCAGAGGGAGGGGTTCATTTGAAGATGAGGTAGGATAGTTCTGATGTGCATGGGAAGAGTGTTTACTAGGGGAGGAAGGCTGTTTGAGGCTGCATGGCATTACACCGGTGGAATGAGGGTTGTACTGAGGAGTGGAGGTTTCAGAGTGTGGTAGGATTGAGGGTCCATCATTGGTTGGGGGATCAGAAGTACTGACAATGGGGGAGAAAGAATTGATGTAGGTGAGTGACGGCTGAGGAAAGACAGGAGGAGACATTGGTTTGCAGAAGAGGCTCGTGTGTTGAGGGGAGGGGAGTGCAAGGCTGATCAATGATGTGGTGCTGTGAGGCCGGATGTTCAAGATGTAGGGTTCTGGAGGAGCAAAAGTGACTGGGGAGGATATTAATAGGTGGGGAGAGGACCCACGAGGCTCAGTGTAATGTAGGGAGTATGTGCTAGCAGAGAAAACACAAGAATTGTGCAAGAGACCACAAATGCTGGAGTCTGGAGCAAAAGAAAAAAACAAACTGCCGGAGGAACTCAAGGGGTCTACGGAGGGGTGGGAAATGAATTGTCAACAAGGGGGTATATGTGTTCAAATCCCAAGCAGGGCAGAAACATAAGGAATGTAGTCAGGCTTCAGGACGTGGTGACTCTGATGTGTTATTGGGGCAGATTAGGATCAGTGGTTAAGGAACGGGGTAAGTGTGGTAGAAGACATTGAGGAGAGTGGAAAGGTAAAAGGGGATTGATATGCTGGGGAGGCTTTAGGGTAGGAGGAGGAGAAGGGTGGGTTAAGATGGGGAAGGGAGTGGGGTAGGAGGAAGAGGAGGAGGTGAAGAGATTGGAAGTAGGAGAGGATGAGGTAAGAGGGTCTTGGATGGAAGGAGGGCGGCTGTGGAGCTGACGGGGGAGATGGGACTGCTGGAGGAGGAAGAGGAGGGAGGTGCGGCTGATGGAGGAGGAAGAGGAGGGAGGTGCAGCTGATGGAGGGAGGGATAGATGGGGCTGAGGGAGGAGGAAGAGGAGGGAGGTGCAGCTGATGGAGGGAGGGATAGATGGGGCTGAGGGAGGAGGAAGAGGAGGGAGGTGCAGCTGATGGAGGGAGGGATAGATGGGGCTGAGGGAGGAGGAAGAGGAGGGAGGTGCAGCTGATGGAGGGAGGGATAGATGGGGCTGAGGGAGGAGGAAGAGGAGGGAGGTGCGGCTGATGGAGGGAGGGTTAGATGGGGCTGATGGAGGAGAAGGGTGCAGTTGATGGGGGAGGATGTGATGAGGTGATGAGATGCGAGGGTGCTGCGTCGGGGAAGGCTTCCACAGTTACCCGCCTCCCCTGGCGTCACTCCGGCGCTCTCACGGCTCCCTCTCCCGCGATCTTTACCATTTTTTTCAGTCCAGGAGCCGCTCCATCAGCACCGGAAGTCGCCGCCAGCACGACTTCCGTTTCCCGGGGTAACGAATTTTCCTTTTCAAATTACCTTTAATTTTTCCAATATTTTTAAACTGCCGCTTTAGTATTTTTTTTTGTCTTTGGTGAAACGTAATGTTTTTTAAAAAACTGCTTCCACGCGTTGCATTCTGAGAGTTGTAGTTTTACTTGCTTGCCGTTTAAATTCTAAATTTATTATTGTTGAATTGTATTTATCAAAACTAGAAAAGGTTGAAATTTTAAACATAAATTTAGAAAAAATAATGTAATTGAGATCGCTCCTAATGATCTCTGGGAATTGAAGTCTCCAAGAATTTTTGTTTACATTCGAAGTGAATTATATTCCACTGTTACTTCGTTTATATTAGTTAAATATACCTTATTATAAAATAAAAATAATATAATATTTATTTGTGTGGCGTTCTTAACCTTTAATACGTTTAACAGACCCGCCTTTTGTAGGCGGGCTGTTACGTGATTGATAAAGTACTAGTCATCGTGTACAAAAATGTCATGTTTTTATTGGTTATTTGATACGTTAATCAATTGAAATTCCTGTTGCTGATTGGCTATTTGTGTTGTCCGTCACACGTGACCCTCCGTTGCTTCCGCTAGTGTCACGATGATGGCTGGTGGGGGAGTTAGGATTTTATTTCTACTGCTTGTCGCCGTCGTTGGAACTGCAGGGCGGATCCATCGCCTCACACTTAAGGTGCGTGGTATTTGGTTATTGTAAATGGTCGATTCCGTAGATGTCAATGTGGCTGGAGGCTCGTTTCCTTCCAGTGTCTCTGAAGGACTCCAGGTGTCTTGGGTTTGAGATTCTTCTTCACCCACTCAGTCCACACCCTCTTCGCTTTTGGACGCAGTGTTGGTGAAAAGTTCCTCTACATCTCCTGTAGTTTGAAATACCACCTCAATGTGTTGTGAATGTGGGTCGGAAAGAGGGACCATTTGGTGTTGATACTCACAACAGACAGACAATGATGGAGGAAGTCAGCAGGTCAGACAGGCAGCGTCTGTGGAGGGAAATGAACACTCAGGCCGAGACTCTCAATCAGGACTGGAAAGGAAGGGGGCAGTAGCCACAATAAAAATGTAGAGGGGGAGCAGAATCTTCATATGAGAGGGTGGGTGGGGGAGGGGGATTGTTAGAGGCTAAGAGGTGATAGGTGCGAGAGGTAGAGGGCAGAAGAGGAGGAATCTGATAGGGCGAAATAGACCATGGAATAAAGTGAAGGAGGTGAAGGTGGGGGAGACGAAGAGAAGGGGTTGCAGGAATGAGGGAAGATGAAAGGTGTTGGGGGGGAGAGGGGGAAGAAACAGCGGAGTGAGTACTGCAAGTTGAAGTTGATTCCACCTTGTTGGAGATTACCAGAACAGACTACAAAGCGTTTCCCTCCCAGCCTGTGTATGGCCTCAACATGGCAGTTGAGGCTGTGGACAGACATGACAATGTGGGAATGGGAAGTCGAATTGAAATGGGGTGGCCACAGGGAGAACCAGTCTGTTGGTAGATGGAACAAAAGCACTTAATGAAGTGGTCCCCCTATCTCTGTAAGAACTCACCGAAGTAACGGAGGCAGCACCAGGAGCACAAGATGAAACAAGTGACGCTGACAGATTCACAGGTGAAGAACTGCCTCACCTGGAGGAAATGTTTGGGGTTTGATTTCTAACATTATTCCCAAATTCTGAGGAAGTGCCACCTCTTAGCGGGTTTGCAGACTGCCCTTGCCTGAATCATTCTAAAAACATGACCAAAGAAACTGGGATTTGTTTATTATTGGCACAGGTACCAAGAACAGTGAAAAGCTTGTCTTGATTGTTATTCGTTCAGATCAATATCTTGTGCATTGAAGTAGTACAAGGTAAGACAATAGCAGAATAAAGTGTAACAGCTACAGAGAAAGTGCAGTGCTGATAAACAATAAGTTGCAACATCATAAGGAGGTAGATTGTGAGATTATTGTACTATGGAACCATTCAGTAGTTCCATTACATTGGAGTGGAAGTGGTCCTTGAGGCTGGTGATATATGTTTTCATCCTTCTGATCCTCCCTGTGACTGCGTGGGTTTCCTCTCTCATTCCAAGGATGCTCAGGTTAGGGTTAGTAAGTTACAGGTGTGCGATGAAGAGCGGTGACACTCATGGGCTGTCCTGAGCACGTCCTCAGACTGTGTTGGTCTCTAACGCAAGTGACACTTTTCACTGTACATTTCAATGTGCATGTGACAAGAAGCTAATCTTGTTTACACATCAGATCTGTCCTGCTTTTATCAGATTCTTCAGTAGACCTCTTTTACATTAAGATAGACTCTTGACTTCACAATCCACCTCGTTACGAGCTTGCACTTTATTTACCTACTCTGCACTTTATACGTAGATGTTATACTTTATTCTGCATTGTTTTTACTTTGTTCTACCTTAGTCCATTGTGTAATGACCTGATCTGTGAGAACAATATGCAAGACAAGCTTTTCACTGTATCTTTATCTTGTATCTAATGATGCCACGTGTTTAGTCAGTTTCTGCATATGCTGCCCAGCAAACTGAATCTCCCTGAAGTGGTTGACTGGAGGTTTGCTGCCTGGAGCTTGGTCGGAAGCTTACTCGCTCTGAGCTGGAAGATCTCTAAGACATCACACTGAAGATGCTGGTGTCAGGGGGTTTTATTGTTGCAATAATCCTCCTTGTTCCACTTTCTCTGCTTCTTGCCTCCAGCTGTAGCTTCCTCCATGGGACTGCTGCCTCCTCTTCATACAGTTTCACCCTCCATTTCAAACTAGCTGACCTTTTCCTTCATTCTATTCAAGGAATCTTAGAAGTCAAGGTCAAAATAAAATTTATCAAAGTCAAAGTACAATTAATTATCGACGTATGTATATATGTTACTGATAAAGTTTAAGGGAATGGGGGATTCTCAGGTCCCTGTAAACAATGGATTAAGTACTATGTCTGTGACTGCAGTGTGTTTGAATAATGTCTCACAGCTGCCTTCTTTGGAGCAAGATAAGAGTTAAAGTTCGTCCAGATCCACATTGATGTCTCTGGGCTTTTCACACCTTTTGATTTTGACAAAAAGCAGTAGCTGATGGAAATTAGACAGAACATTCCTTTCTTAATTAAAGCATAAATTTGATGGATGTTCTTATCTTGGTCATTAAGTTGTGGCTCCAGCAAACCAGGTAGGACATTCTTTTCTTTAATTAAGGTGGCTGGAGTGTCTAACAAATTGATTATACTTTTGTATCAATAGTCCATTGACTTGGCCGGAATAGTTATCAAACTGATTGTTCTCTGTATCAATAGTCCATTTTCTTGACCAGAATGGTTATCAAACTGACTATTCTTTTGTATTGGTGGCCTTATAACTTCTAACAATTCTGACATCGGGCAGTGAACTTGTAGAACCGCCAAGGAGATGAGAAAGATTCTCTCTCTGATATCGGGTCCAAGTTCACTCGCCGGCTGAGCTCGAAGAAATAAACGTGTGGAAAGGTAAGTAACGATCTTTTTGTGCTGTCGTTATTCGATCCAGCAAAGTTACGTTTACATTAGCACAGTAAAACAGAGCAGATGCAGGCGGAGCTCAGCAGGTCACACAGCATCTGTGGAAAGAAGTGCTTGACATCTCGGGCTCAGAACCTTCATCAGGACTGGCCGTCGATTCCTTTCCACAGAACCTGCCGAGTTCCTCGGGCACTTTGTGTTTTACTCTGAATTTCTAGGGTCTCCAGAATCTCGTGTTTACGTTAGCATATACTGTAAGCTTCATGATCTTGCAGGCATTTACAGGAAAATAAAGAAATACAATAGAATTTATGAAAAACTATGCATAAAATAGTAAAATTTATTAAAATATCTGCATGTTACCATATACTATTTTCAGATTCGGGTGTTTACAGGAAAATAAAGAAATACATTAGAATTTTTAATAGAAAACTGATTATAAACAAAAACTATACCCAAACAAAAATGCCAAAACAATATTTGAAATGTGATGAATTTGGCATGAAGAGAGATTTGCAAGGATGTTAAATGTAATCTCACTCTCACTGTTAAGGTGAAAAGGCTAGGTTTTTTTTCTTTGAAAGGATGACATTGAGGGATCATATGATATGGGGATTGTGAGTAGACAAAGACAGATTGTTACCATCTGCAGAGACAGTACATGCTGTACTTTTGACTTTATTTCGAAACATGAATTACATTTACCCGCTCGGATGATTCTGACAGCACCTCCCAACCTGCTACTTCTACCACCAACAACAAGTGGGATTTCCCAGAGGTCAACAATAATTCCAACCCCTATTTCCATTCTGACATATCAGTCCATGGCCTCCACTACTGCCGTGATGAGGCCACTCTCTGGTTGAAGGAACAACACTTCATATTCTGTCTTGGAAGCCTCCAACCTTACAGAATGAACATTGATTTCTTTAACTTCAGCTAATTTCTCTCCCTTCCTCCTCCTCCATCCGTTCTTCACTTTAGCCCCCCTCTTACCCCTTCTCTTCTCCTCACCTGCCTATCACTTCCCTTTGCTGGCCCTCCTCCTTGCCTTTCTCCATTGATCCGCTCTCCTGTCCTGTCAGACTTGTTCTTCTTCAGCCCATGACATTTTCCACCTATCATCACCCAGCTTCTCCCTTCATCCCTTCCTCCACCATCCCCACCCACTGACAATCCCCATTCCTGATTTCCCCTATCATCTCCCAGCTTCTCCCTTCATTCCCGCCGACAATCCCCATTCCTGGTTTCACCTATCCTCTCCCAGCTTGTACCCATTCCCCCTCCCCCACCTTCTCATTCTGTCTAAATTTCCCTTCCTGTCTAGTCCTGATGATGAGTCTCAGCCTGAAACATTGGCTCTTCATTCCTCACCTGACCTGTGGAGTTCTTCCAGCATTTTGTGTGTGTTACTCTGGAGTTCTGCAGAATCTCTTCTGTGTATGACATGTACAAGGCAGCAGGTACATGGGAAGACCAGGCTGCAGTTTCCCCTCTTAAGTCAGTCATCATATGATTTAGAAATATGTTATCATTTCTATGTTGGATCTAAATCCTCGAATTCCTTGCCAAACAGCCCTGCGGGAATATGGTTAACACTGATTAACAGGACTCTGAAGACTGGTACTTGTTCCTCAATCACACTTCATTTGCGCTTGCACAAGGAGAACTTGGCCCGTGTCTCCACACTGTTCTGAAGTTTGAACAAAGAAATCAAGTTCAAGTTTATTGTCATCTGACTGTACGTTTATACAACCAAACGAAACAACGTTCCCTCAGACCACAGTGCACCCACAATACATATATCACACACAGCACATAAAACAAAATATTACCACAAATGAGTTTTCTTAAACAGAAATGATATTTTTATACAGAATTGAGTAGTAGAGTCAGATATTGACCAATTGGTAACCTTGTGTCTGTTCAAATTATTCACATGTTCAATCACCAATTGCACTGCAGTAATACAGGCATTGCCAATAAAATTACACATTAAAGGCCAATAAAAGCATCCGTTAGTCTTGCAAGACCATGGATCAGCGCCTGGAAAGTCTTCACTCTCCAGGGTGCAGGCCTGGGCGAGGTTGTATGGAAGACCAGCAGTTGCCCATGCTGCAAGTCTCCCCTCTCCACGACACTGATGTTGTCCAAGGGAAGGGCATTAGGACCCATACAGCTTGGCACCGGTGTCGTCGCAGAGCAATGTGTGATTAAGTGCCTTGCTCAAGGACACAACACGTTCCCTCGGCTGGGGCTGGAACTCACAACCTTCAGGTAGCTAGTCCAATGCCTTAACCACCTGGCCGCATGCGTGCCCACAATAAATATAGTCCAATGCCTTAACCACTTGGTCGTGAGCCCAAAGGCCGATAATACTTCAGAATTAGTAAAGTAACTGACCAATAGTG
Organism: Mobula hypostoma; assembly: GCF_963921235.1. Classification (NCBI taxonomy): domain Eukaryota; kingdom Metazoa; phylum Chordata; class Chondrichthyes; order Myliobatiformes; family Myliobatidae; genus Mobula; species Mobula hypostoma. The sequence goes on from NC_086125.1 coordinate 21,113,337, forward strand.
TCACACAAGAATCCTGTATTTGCATTCTTATGTTGGTATGCCAGATGGCTAAGGCCTCCTGCTGTGTGTGCTGTTCAAAGACCTCCCTCCCCTGGGTTGACTGCACTCTATTTGTAAGCTAACTTTGCCTGGACATTATCATCCTAACCCTTGCTCTACTGAAATTTTGGTGGTGCCTTCACTTCAAAGGCAACTTGGCATGGGGAGTAAAAGCTGTTCTTTAAAATGCACCCAGCTCCTGGAAGTTATTGAAAGCTGTCAAGAATTTAAGTTGGAAAATCAGAAGTTCTTCTTGAGGGTGTTGAGGATATGGAACTTCAAAATGAGAATCAGGTTTATTATCACTTTGGCCCCTCCATACCAGAGAGTGATACAACCAAAGGAATAAGTCAGATAAAGAAGGAGGGCAGCAATTCGAGAGGAGCACACGCTGGTTGGGCTGAATATCATTCAGAGCATAGAAACAAACTATCAGTAACTTCCTGTACATCAACAATCTCGGCACTCCTCTAAATTCTATTTTGTTTTGCATCTCTGGTTAGAATGACTTAATTGTTTTCAATTCCTGGGCTCACAATACCTTCCTCAAATTGCCTATGCCTGGCTTCCTTTGTTGCCTTGCTCATCATCTCCTTGTTTTATCCTGGTAATAAAGATTTATGAAATGAATATTAAAAGAAATCCAAAAACCTGTGGAATTCATTGCCACAAATGACTGTGGAGGTCTCGGGAGAGAAGGCGGTATAATGGGGTTGAGAAGAATAATAAATCAGCCAGATGGAATAGCGGAGCAGACTGCTCCTATATCTTATGGTCTGACCTCTTCATACACTGCTTCATCGTGATGACTTGTTGAAACTTATTGGGGGTGTCTGGTTTAATTTGATGTTTGTGGTGAAATTTAACAGAAGTTGAAAGCAAAAGGCTTTTGATTGGAGGATTAGATTATGAAGACACGTAGTCCTCTTTTATTGTCATTTAGTCATAGTCACACTTTATTGATCCCGGGGGAAATTGGTTTTCGTGACAGTTGCACCACAAATAATAAATAGTAATAGAAAAATAGTAATAGTTAAATAGTAATATGTAAGTTATGCCAGTAAATTATGAAATAAGTCCAGGACCAGCCTATTGGCTCAGGGTGTCTGACCCTCCAAGGGAGGAGTTGTAAAGTTTGGTGGCCACAGGCAGGAATGACTTCCTATGACGCTCAGTGTTGCATCTCGGTGGAATGAGTCTCTGGCTGAATGTACTCCTGTGCCCACCCAGTACATTATGTAGTGGATGGGAGACATTGACCAAGATGGCATGCAACTTGGACAGCATCCTTTTTTCAGACACCACCGTCAGAGAGTCCAGTTCCATCCCCACAACATCACTGGCCTTACGAATGAGTTTGTTGATCCTGTTGGTGTCTGCTACCCTCAGCCTGCTGCCCCAGCATACAACAGCAAACATGATAGCACTGGCCACCACAGACTCATAGAACATCCTCAGCATCGTCCGGCAGATGTTAAAGGACTTCAGTCTCCTCAGGAAATAGAGACAGCTCTGACCCTTCTTGTAGACAGCCTCAGTGTTCTTTGACCAGTCCAGTTTATTGTCAGTTCGTATCCCCAGGTATTTGTAATCCTCCACCATGTCCACACTGACCCCCTGGATGGAAACAGGGGTCACCGGTACCTTAGCTCTCCTCAGGTCTACCACCAGCTCCTTAGTCTTTTTCACATTAAGCTGCAGATAATTCTGCTCACACCATGTGACAAAGTTTCCTACCGTAGCCCTGTACTCAGCCTCATCTCCCATGCTGATGCATCCATCTATGGCAGAGTCATCGGAAAACTTCTGAAGATGACAAGACTCTGTGCAGTAGTTGAAGTCCAAGGTGTAAATGGTGAAGAGAAAGGGAGACAAGACAGTCCCCTGTGGAGCCCCAGTGCTGCTGATCACTGTGTCGGACACACAGTGTTGCAAGCACACGTACTGTGGTCTGCCAGTCAGGTAATCAAGAATCCACGATACCAGGAAAACATCCACCTGCATCGCTGTCAGCTTCTCCCCCGGCAGGGCGGATGGTGTTGAATGCACTGGAGAAGTCGAAAAACATGACCCTCACAGTGCTCGCTGGCTTGTCCAGGTGGGCGTAGACACAGTTCAGCAGGTAGACGATGGCATCCTCAACTCCTAATCGGGGCTGGTAGGCGAACTGGAGGGGATCTAAGTGTGGCCTGACCATAGGCCAAAGCAGCTCCAGAGCAAGTCTCTCCAGGGTCTTCATGATGTGGGAGGTCAATGCTACCGGTCTGTAGTCATTGAGGCCGCTGGGGCGCGGCGTCTTCGGCACAGAGACGAGGCAGGACGTCTTCCACAGTATAGGAACCCTCCAGAGCCTCAGGCTCATGTTGAATACATGGCGAAGTACTCCACATAGCTGAGGGGCACAGGCTTTGAGCACCCTGGTACTGACACCATCCAGTCCTGCAGCCTTGCTTGGGTTGAGACGTTTCAGCTGTCTTCTCACCTGTTCAGCCGTAAAGCCCACCATGGTGGTTTTGTGTGGGGGAGGGGTTTAGTCATGAGAGCAGGGTGGGGGACTGTGAGGAGGGGTGGGAGGGGAGAGTGGAATATGTGTTTGTTGGGGGCCGACAACAGATGGCTTATGTGGTAATGCATGCAATAAGAAATGATACATTATTTCCTCTGGTGTGATAGCACAAACCACAGGACAGACCGAGACTGAAAAAACTGACAAAACTACATAATTTTAACATATAGTTACTACAGTGCAACAATACCATAACTTGATGAAGAAGTCCGTGAGCACAGTAAAGTTCAAAGTTTCTCAAATGACCCACATCTCACGCAGACGGGAGAAGGAAGAAAGACTCTCCCTGCCATGCCGACCACAATCCGACTCTGAGTCATCCGAAAACTTCGAGCTCTGATCAGCTCTCCGACACCGAGTACTGAGCGCCATCTCTGTCTGAACGATTCGACTTCCTTCTTGGTCGCCAAAAGCAGGCAAGGCCGGGGATTTTGAGGACTACCCTCCGAAAGATTCCCGACCACACGGTAACGGGGTTAGCCTTTTGAATTCAAATTTTAAAAAGCTTATGAATGCCTCTACTTCCTCATAGGATAAAGAAATTTGGCAAGGTCCAGCAAACCCTTAACAATTTTTACAGATTCATCATTGAAAGCTTCCTGTGTGCACAATGGCTTGGTATGGCAACTGCTCTTCACATGACCACAAGAAACAGCAGAGTTGTGGACACAGCTCGGCACATCACAGCAACCAGCTTCCTCTCTGCAGACTCTGTCTAAACTTTCTTGGTGCCTCAGTAAAGCAGCCAGTGTTATCAAGGACCCCACCCAACCTGGACATTCTGTCTTTTCTCCTCTCCCATCAGGAAGAAGATACAAAAGCCTTAAAAACACATACCACCAGGCTCAAGAACACCTTCTGTCCCTCTGTTATCAGACTCTTGATTGGACCTCTTGTCTGATAAGATGGATTCTTGGCCCAGCAGTCTACCTCATTATGGTCTTGCACTTTATCATTTACCTGCACTGCACTTTTTTTTGGTAGGTTTTACACTTCATTCTACATTGTTACTGTTTTACCTATTCCAGCTCAGTGCTCTGATCTGTATGAACAGTATGTAAGGCAAGATTTTCACTGTATCTTGGTATATGTGACAATAGTAGTAAACCAAAAACCAATATTTCCCATCTGGAAGAAGATGGGCATTGGAATTTTTGGTAAGCTCACAGAGTGTTCACGCCTAAATCACCATTATTCTATGTCATTTTCTGAGGTTAGGAGCAATGATCTCCACCACAGATTGAGTTAAAACAAAGTAATTGGTCAATCTTATGTTCACATCCTTTTTCTTTGTGGCTCTGCAAACTTTTTCCTTTGAATTTATTCTGTTCACCTTTGAAAGTCTCATCAAAAAAGTAAAATATTGCCATAATGTCCTGTGCTTTCTAATCTGTCTGTGTTTGGAAAGGTCAGATATATTGCAATGCTGCCATAAAATAGTTGTTAATCTGCTTTAAAGCTCCATTGTTCTCTGGGAAGGATGGGTTTATTCAGTTCAGGGGTTTGTAAGCTGATGTATGCAAGAAAGCGTCTGTGAGATTCAGGATAAGTATTCGATACCTGACTTTGAAAAGTCATAGGCAAATTTATTGTCATATGTACAGGTGGCTCATCGGCACATGGCATTTGAATTGAATTGACTATTACTTGCATCCTTCACGAGTAAAAATCTTTGCACATTTAGACAGAGACATAATGTAATGTAATTTATAGTATAATGTATAGAATGTACAATGGACAGTCAATTTAGCATAGAAGTACAGTAGCATCAGTATGAATTAAATCAGTCTGATGGCCTGGTGGAAGAAGCTGTCCTGGAGCCTGTTGGTCCTGGCTTTAGTGCTGCGGTACTGTTTCCCAGATGGTGGCAGCTGGAATAGATTGTGGTTGGGGTGGCTGGGATCTCCAATGATCCTTCGGGCCCTTTTTGCACACCTGTCTTTGTGAATATCATGAATAGTGGGAAGTTGACAACTACAGATGTGCTGGGCTGTCCGCACCACTCTCTGCAGAGTCCTGCGATTAAGGGAAATACGGTTCCCATATCAGGCAGTAATGCAGCCACTCTGGATGCTCCCAATGGTGTTCCTGTAGAAAGTCCTTAGGATTTGGGGGCCCACACCAAACTTCTTCAACCGTTTGAGGTGAAAGCAGCGCTGTTGTGCCTTTTTCACCACACAGCCGGTATGTACTGACCACGTGAGATCCACGGTGATGTGTGTGCCAAGGAACTTAAAGCTGTTCACCCTCTCAACCCCAGATCGAATGATGTCACTAGGGATTAGCCCGACTCCATCCCTCCTGTAGTCCACAACCAGCTCCTTTGTTTTTGTGACGTTGAAGGAGAGGTTGTTTTCTTGACACCGCTGTGTCAGGGTGATGACTTCTCTGTAGGCTGTCTCATTATTATTTGAGATAAGGCCAGTCAGTGTAGTATCATCAGCAAATTTAATTAGCAGATTGGAGCTGTGGGTGGTGACACAGTCATGGGTTTACAGAGAGGAAAGGAAGGGGCTTAGGACACAGCCCTGAGGGGCACCTGTGTTGAGGGTCAGAATATTATGAGACAATATTCGCAATAAAACATATTAAACATACTTTATGCGATAAAGTATACATCATGTAATTATTTAAATTATTTTAGAAGTATGTAAAAACTTGCCTGTGAGTATATTTGAGAACTGGCTGTAGGAAGATGTAACTTTATCAAAAAAAAAGCATTTTGTTAGCATCAGTGCAGACTGAGCTAGTTAACGTTGATTCGAGTAAACAAGTAAACCTGCCTTGGATACTACAGCAACACTCAACAGTTCAAACAGTCTGTTAGCAGATCTTGTTGATTAATTAGAATAGAAAATGCATGCTGGCGGGGAAATTCAAAAAAGATTGAATTTGTCAGAGGGTACCTGAGAAAGGTTTCGAATTTTTTTTAATATTTAGAATCCATGCAGTAACTTCCTGGCCTGGATATAGTCATCAGCAGAGGAAGTTGCTTGTATATCTCTAGCAACTTTGTGGCAGGAGTTTCTCTCTCTTGAAGCTTTTTGTTGCCAGCCATTGATTCAGGGGAGATTTCTGATGTGCACCGTTCATTAGTCTGGCTGATGAACCAGTTGAATTAAAGAGTTCTCAAAGACAATGAACCAAAGAGGGGGAAACATAACCCTGCCATGGATGGTCCCAAGCCTGACTGCGAAAGGAGGAGGGTTGGGCATGAGGCTAGCAATCCCATCCGGTAAAAACCCAGAGCTACAAGATCACCAACAAAAGCTCCAATGACTTCATCCCTGGGAGAGAAAGGATCTTTGCCTCGAAGTCGTATGGGGGAAAACTGAAGCCTATCAACCTTCAGTCAGCTCAGGACAGAGGACTCCGGTGAGCTGCTGTCAGCAGCCTATGTCCCAGTAGGGGTGACAGGCTCGCCATGCATAATTAAAGCAAAGACTGAAGTATCGTGTGTGCAGAATGTCTAAAATAGTTATTTGATATGCATCTTAGTGTACATAAAAGAATTATAATCCATATTCAAAACATTAGTTTTAGGACCAATATTGATTCAGCATTAGTAATAAAATGGGATGCCATTTGAAATGTTACAGATAGCTCGTATAACAAAATCTAACAGTTTAAAAATATAAGACCGTAAGATATAGGAGCAGATTTAGGCCATTTGGCCCATAGAGTCTGCTCTGCCATTTCATAGCTGATCCATTTTCCCCTCAGCACCAATCTCCTGCCTTCTCCCTGTATCAGAATTGGGTTTAATATCACCAGCACCTGGCGTGAAATTTGTTAACTTAGTGACATCAGTGAAAACGTAACTTTGCTGGATCAAATAACAACAGCACAAAAAGATCGTTACTTATCTTTTCACCCGTTTATTTCTTGGAGCTCAGCCGGCGAGTGAACTTGGACCGGACATCAGGGAGAGAACCTTTCTCATCTCCCCAGCGGTTCTACAAGTTCACTGCCTGATGTCAGAATTGTCAGAAGTTATAAGGTCACCGATTCAAAAGGACAATCGGACAAAGTCAGCATGGATTTGTGAAAGGAAAATCATGTCTGACGAATCTCATAGAATTTTTTGAGGATGTAACTAGTAGAGTGGATAGGGGAGAACCAGTGGATGTGGTATATTTGGATTTTCAAAAAGCTTTTGACAAGGTCCCACACAGGAGATTAGTGTGCAAACTTAAAGCACACGGTATTGGGGGTATGGTATTGATGTGGATAGAGAATTGGTTGGCAGACAGGAAGCAAAGAGTGGGAATAAACGGGACCTTTTTAGAATGGCAGGCAGTGACTAGTGGGGTACCGCAGGGCTCAGTGCTGGGACCCCAGTTGTTTACAATATATATTAATGACTTAGACGAGGGAATTAAATGCAGCATCTCCAAGTTTGCGGATGACACGAAGCTGGGCGGCAGTGTTAGCTGTGAGGAGGATGCAGGGTGACTTGGATAGGTTAGGTGAGTGGGCAAATTCATGGCAGATGCAATTTAATGTGGATAAATGTGAGGTTATCCACTTTGGTGGCAAGAACAGGAAAACAGATTATTATCTGAATGGTGGCCGATTAGGAAAAGGGGAGGTGCAACGAGACCTGGGTGTCATTATACACCAGTCATTGAAAGTGGGCATGCAGGTACAGCAGGCGGTGAAAAGGCGAATGGTATGCTGGCATTCATAGCAAGAGGATTCGAGTACAGGAGCAGGGAGGTACTACTACAGTTGTACAAGGCCTTGGTGAGACCACACCTGGAGTATTGTGTGCAGTTTTGGTCCCCTATTCTGAGGAAAGACATTCTTGCCATAGAGGGAGTACAAAGAAGGTTCATCCCAGATTCCTGAGATGGCAGGACTTTCATATGATGAAAGACTGGATCGACTAGGCTTATACTTGCTGGAATTTAGAAGATTGGGGGGGGGGGGGGATCTGATTGAAACGTATAAAATCCTAAAGGGATTGGACAGGCTAGATGCAGGAAGATTGTTCCCGATGTCGGGGAAGACCAGAACGAGGGGTCACAGTCTGAGGATAAAGGAGAAGCCTTTTAGGACCGAGATGAGGAAAAACTTCTTCACACAGAGAGTGGTGAATCTGTGGAATTCTCTGCCACAGGAAACAGTTGAGGCCAGTTCATTGGCTATATTCAAGAGGAAGTTAGATATGGCCCTTGTGGCTACAGGGATCAGGGGATATGGAGAGAAGGCTGGTATAGGGTTCTGAGTTGGATGATCAGCCATGATCATACTAAATGGAGGTGCAGGCTTGAAGGGCCGAATGGCCAACTCCTGCACCTATTTTCTATGTTTCTATGAACAATCAGTTTGATAACCATTCCGGTCAAGTCAATGGACTATTGATACAAAAGTACAATCAATTTGTTAGACACTCCAGCCACCTGAATTAAAAAAAAGAATGTCCTACCTGGTTTGCTGGAGCCACAACTTAATGACAAAGATAAGAACATCCGTCAAATTTATGCTTTAATTAAGAAAGGAATGTTCTGTCTAATTTCCATCAGGTACTGCTTTTTGTCAAAATCAAACGGTGTGAAAAGCCCAGAGACATCTGATGTGGATCTGGGCGAACTTTAATCATCTTGCTCCAAAGAAGGCAGCTGTGAGACATTATTCACACACACTGCAGTCACAGACATAGTCAGTACTTAATTCATTGTTTACAGGAATCCCTCATTCCCTTAAACTTTATCATTAGTACGATCCAATATGTGCTAAACTTAAAAATAAATCGATTGTATTCAGTATATATACTTTGTGAACCCTTAAGAATTTTCTATTTCTGCATAAGTGACCTAAAATGTGATCAGATCATCACGCAAGGCCTAAAACTAGGTAAAGGGAACCCAGTTAAATAAATAAAATAAACATACATTTTCATTCGCAAACAGGAGGAAATCTGCAGATGCTGGAAATTCAAGCAACACACATAAAAGTTGCTGGTGAACGCAGCAGGCCAGGCAGCATCTCTAGGAAGAGGTACAGTTGACGTTTCAGGCCGAGACCCTTCGTCAGGACGAAGTCCTGACTGGCCTGCTGCGTTCACCAGCAACTTTTATGTGTGTTGCTTACATTTTCATTCATTTATTTATTGAGAAAAATTATCTGTTGCGTGTATTTGTTGGAAAAAGTATGTGAACCTTTGCTTTCAATAACGAGTGATCCCCTTGTACAGCAGTAACTTCAACCGAACGTTTCTGGTAACTGTTGATCAGTCCTGCACATCGGCTTGAAGAAATTTTAGATCATTCCTCTATACAAAACTGCTTCGACTCTGGGATGTTGATGGGCTTCCTTGCATGAACTGCTTGCTTCAGGTCCTTCCACAACATTTCTGTAGGACTAAGGTCAGGACTTCACCTCAGCCATTCCAAAACGTGAAATTTCTTCTGCTTTAACCATTCTTTGGTAGACTGACTTGTGTGTTTAGGGTTGTTGTCTTGCTGCATGACCCACTTTCTCTTGAGCTCCAGTTCAGACCGATACCCTGACATGTTACTGTAGAATTTGCTGGTACCATTCAGTGCTATCAATGATGGCAAGCTGTCCCGGTCCAGAGGCAGAAAAACAGGCCCAAACCATGACACTGCCACCACCATTTTTCATAGATCGGATGAGGTTCTTGTGCTGGAATGCAGTTTTGCTTTTCACCAAACATAATGCTTCTCATTTAAGCCAGGAATCTCTATTTTGGACTCGTAAGTCCACAGAACATTCTTCCAATAGCCTTCTGGCTTATCCACATAGTCTTCAGCAAACTTTAGCTGGGCAGCGATGTTCTGCTTGGAGTGTAGTGGCTTTCTCCTTGCAATTTTGCCATGCATATCATTGTTATTCACTGAAACACGAGGAAATCTGCAGATGCTGGAAATTCAAGCAACACACACAAAAAATGCTGGTGAATGCAGCAGGCCAGGGAGCATCTTTAGGAAGAGGTACAGTCGACGTTTTGGGCCGAGACCCTTCGTCAGGACTGTTAATGTACTGTTTGCCTGATGGTAGACTCATGAACACTGACATTAGCTAATGAGGCCTATAGCTCCTTAGATGTTACCTTGGGTTCTTTGTGACCTCCTGGAACATCCACTCTATCAAGGCCTTTCACCATTTGATAGGTTTCAGTGAAGTCACCCCTCATTCTAATGAATCCTAATGAATACAAGCCCAGAACCATCAAACACTCTTCATGTGACAAGCTACTCAATCCTGGAATCATTTTCATGAACCTTCTTTGAACCCTCTCCAGTTTCAGAATGTCATTTCTAAGGTAAGGGCCCAAAACTGCTCACAATACTCCAAGTGAGGCCACACCAATGCTTTATAAAGTCTCAACATTACATCCTTGCTTTTATGTTCCAGTCCTCTTGAAATGAATGCTAACATCATATTTGCCTTCCTTGCCACAGACTCACCCTGTAAATTAACCTTTAGGGAATCCTGCACAAGGACTTCCAAGTCTCTTTGCAACTCTTTTTTGTATTTTCTTTCCATTTAGAAAATAGTTTACCCTTTATTCTACCAAAGTGCATGACCATACACTTCCTGACACTGTATTGTATTCCATCTACCACTTCAGTGCCCATTCTCCTAATCTGTCCAAGTCCCTTTGTAGCCTCTCTATTTCCTCTGAACTACTTGCCTGTCCACCCAGTTACCTGCCTCCTGCACCTGGAGGTGGCTACATCCCTGTAGCTCCTATCACCACCTCATTCTCCCGTATGAGTTGAAGATCATCGAGCTGCAGCTCCAGTTCCTTAATACATTCCCTCAGGTCCCCGAGACCACTGGTCCCCAACCTCAGGGCCGTGGACCGATACTGGGCCGCGAAGCTTGCAGTGGTAGCCAGGACGCACCCAGCACATCTTTAAGAAAAAAGCCGAAATAAACAAGCTAATTAATTAGGTGCCGCCTGGCACGTAATTAATTCGCTTTTTTATTTCAGCTTTTTTCTTAAAGATGTGCTGGGTGCGTCCCGGCTACCACTGCAAGCTTCGCGGCCCAGAGGTTGGGGGCCACTGTCCTAGACTTCCCATATCCCACACACAGTACAAAACATTGCCCCTGAGGCCATTCTCACTTATCTACTATGCCCTAACAGATAAGGAATGAACAAATAAGAAAGGGAGAAATTTACCAAATACTTTACCTCACCCAAGACTGATTGTGCCTCAGCCCGATGAGCCAAAGCCGCTGTAAACGCTGCCTCACTCACAAGAATGGCTTGCACTTGAGTTATTTTTACTGGCCCTTTCTAATGAATCCCTTTTCTTGATTGGTTGCTTCTCAACTCGGAGAAACTGCTGTGAAGCTCTGCCTTTTAAATCTCGATCACCGTCCTGATTGAAAGATAGCCCTGATGTTGATTGTCCAACTCAGAGACAACTGCTGCGGAACGAGGACCTGACTGAAAGGTGGCTCTCTTTATGCATTGCCTCTTGCTGATTGGTTGCACCTCAACTCGTATCTTGCATTGTGATCTTCTTTTAAATATCTTTTCTCATTAATTCAACTGATCGATCTTGATTCCAATGGAGCAGAACGTATATCAATGTGTGGAGGTCGAGACACTGACAAGACTCGAATTTCCAGATTTTCTTGCGTGCCAATTGCCAAGTCCATATTAATATCATGGTGTGGTAATGATTGTTGAGCCCTTCACCATAGATATGGCTATAATAGAGAACTTTAAAGTATTTCAATACTTTTGATGTTGAGTTGTTTTTTTTAAAAAATTAGGAAATGACAAATTTATGCTATTTTAGAACTGGGAGCACACTGGGGTATTATGTTGTTTGCTTGATGTAGACCCTGCTCATATACATTTAAATCTCCCATGAGATATTCCTGTTCGCGTTCCAACATGGCCACCTCCTTGTGCCAAGATGAGGCCACCCTCAGGGTGGAAGAACTACACCTTGTATTCCATCTGGGTAGCCTCTAACATTATGACATGAATATTGATTTCTCCTAGTAAACAAATTCCCCTACCCCCCCCCATTCCCCACTCTGAGCTTTGACCTCTTCTCACCTGCCTATGTGCCCCCCCCCGTGTCCCTCCTCCTTCCCTTTCCCCTATGGTCTACTCTCCTCTCCAATAAGACTCTTTCTTCTCTAGCCCTTGACCTTTCCCACCCACCTGGCTTCACCTATCACCTTACAGCTAGCCTCCTTCACCTCCCCACTTTTTTTATTCTATGATCTTCCCCTCCTTTCTCAGTCCCAAAGAAGGGTCTCAGCCCGAAATGTTGACTGACTACTATCTATTCATTTCTGTAGATGCTGCCCGCCCTGCTGAGTTCTTCCAGCATTTTGTGTGTTTCTTTACATCTCCCTTGGGATGTGGGAGGGAATTTTTGATGGAAACCCACAAGTCATTTATTTACAAATGAGAAAACCTGCAGATGCCGGAAATCCAAGCAACACACACAAAATGCTGGAGGAACGCAGCAGGCCAGGCAGTATCTATGGAAAAGAGTACAGTCAACATTTAGGCTGAGACCCTTCAGCAGCACCGGAGAAAAATAGCTGAGGAGTAGATTTAAAATGTTGGAGGAGGGGAGAGAGAAACACGAGGTGAAGCCTGAAGGGGGAGGGATGAAGTGAAGAGCTGGGAAGTTGATTGGTGAAAGAGATACAGGACAGGAGAAGGGAGAATCTGATAGTAGAGGACAGAAGGCCATGGAAGAAAGAAAAGGGGGGAGGACCACCAGAGGGAGGCATTGGGCAGGTAAGGAGATAAGGTGAGAGAGGGAAAAGGGGATGGGGAATAGTGAAAGGGGAAGGGAGTCAAGCAGAACAAGTGCTACACCTGCCCCTACACCACCTCCCTCGCGTCCATTCAGGGCTCCAAGCAGTCCTTCCAGGTGAGACGACACTTCATCTGTGAGTCTGTTAGGGTCATGTACTGTGTCCACTGCTCCTGGTGTGACTTCCTGTACATCGGTGAGACCCAATGTAGATTGCGAGAGGCTTTGCCGAGCACCTACAGTCTGTCCATCAAAGGAAGTGGGATCTCCCGGTGGCCACCCATTTTAATTCCACTTCCCATTCCCATTCCGATAACACTCTACTGTTGTGATAAGACCACACCTGGGTTGGAAGAACAGCACTTTGTATTCTGTCTGTGTAGCCTCCAACCTGATGGCATGAACATTGAATTCTCAAACTTCCAGTAATGCCTCCACCCTCTCCTTCATCATTCGCCATCCCTTTTTCTCTGTATCTCTTTCATCAATCAACTTCCCAGCTCTTTACTTCATCCCTCCCCCTTCAAGTTTCACCTATCACCTTGTGTTTCTCTCTCCCCTCCCACCTTCTAACTCTACTCCTCAGCTTTTTTTTCTCCAGTCCTTCCAAAGGATCTCGGCCTAAAAAGTCGATGGTACTTTTTTCTGTAGGTGCTGCCTGGTCTGCTGAGTTCCTCCAGCATTTTGTACATGTCGTTTTATTTATTTATTTGTTTATTGAGATACAGCACGGCTCCCTCCCGCCCTTCGAGCCACGTTACCCAGCAATCCCTTGATTTAATCCCAGCCTAATCACAAGACAACTTACAATGACCAATTAACCTACCAACTGGTCCATCTTTGGGCTGTGGGAAGAAACCTGGGCACCCGGAGAAAACCTGCTCAGTCACAGGGAGAATGTGCAAACTCCACGCATGCAGTGCTGGGAACTGAACCCCAGTCGCCTGCATTGTGCCAGCCAGTATGCTACAGTGTCACCCTTGCTGAGAGGGGTTCAAAACACCGCACCCTGCCTGTGGTAATTAAGTACTTGGAAGGGGGAAAAAGTGGTAGGATATGGACAAAGAACATGAAAGGGCATCAGGATTTACTCTTCACTAATGTGACGTATAGGCTTCTTGTACTAAATCATTCTGTCATACAATCTACAATCTCTTTTTATAATTGATCTTGTCCATAATTCAGTTAATGGCAATCAAACCATGTGTCTGATGTTTTTGTTCATGATTGTTTCAAGCAACAGAATTTTTAACAGTAGTAGAAACCATGTCACAGGAGAGTTGTTGGAATAAGCAAAATGATTGCTTCGAACATTTGTCATGTGTTATCACTACAAGAGTATTAGTCATTTCTTGATGACTCAAGCCAAGAGGAATTGTTTGCTTGTGACTTTTGGTGCTTTCTGTGTGAATTTTTGCATGCTGACCCTATAACCATGTAGGTTTTGCTGAGTGACCTGATTTCAAGTTTGTTTAATTGTCATTCAACCATACATAAAAACAGCCAAATGAAACAGTGTTACTCAGGGGCTAGGGTGCAAAACACAGTACCAACTGACTTTCAGCACCAGGCAAACATAGCACGTATAAGACAGCTGTAAAATACAGTTACACGCGAACAAAATAGTCCAGGTTCCTGAGTCCAAGAGCGTTGCAGCAGTCTGCAGTCAAACGCCCCACCATACTGTCTTTGCTGAGTGAACACTGGAAGACAGCACCAACTCCAACATGGACGCCACACCACACTGCCTCCAGGGGAGCACACTGACTGTGCCTCGTGTCCATGCTGCAAACAGGTGGCACCACAGTTATAGGCCACACAGCTCCCCCTCCATTTGCCAACAAAATGGTGACATTTGAGTAAAAAAAGAGCATGCAGCACGTCTGTCTTCGGATGGGAGAAAGATAAACTGTTGCTTTTTTTTAAAAAAGCAGAAAACAAGACAAATTCACAGGTTCATAAACAGTGAGTAATAATCGCTGTGATAATCATGAAACTAATAATCATTAATTTTAAAAAGCAGAAATAGCTGACTGCGTCAGATTGCACAATGGATAACTGTTATGTATACTGAGTGAAGTGAACAGTATTTCGAAGCAAGTGAAATAGCCAGTGAGAAGCAAGTGCCAGTTTTGCTAAGTGCATTGGGTTTAAAGGCATACATTTTGCTTAGAAGTTTTAATTGCAGCAGTCAAACCTGCCAAAATGAGCTTTGCTGATATCATGAAAGTAATGTGGGAACATTTACAACCAAAGCCATTGTTGATTGCAAAACACTTTGGGTTTCATAAGCAGAATCAAAAGGAAGGGGCATCTATTTCAATGTGAGGCTGACTGAAGAAGTTGTCTGAGCATTGTCAGTTCAGTGAGCTTTAATGATGCACTGAGAGATTGTTTAGTTAGTGGAATCTTACAAGAAAGCATTCAAAAACAACTAACTGAAGCACAACTTACATTTAAAAGAGCAGTTGAAATAGCTGTATCAATGGAGACAGCAGACAGACGCTGCTGAGTTGCATTCAGGATTGAAAGCGTGAACCAAATTGCAACGAGTAAACAAAAATGCCTGGTTGAACAAATTGTGTTACCATTGTGGCAGAGGCCTAACATACACCAGACCAATGCAGTTTGAAGATGAAATTTACTGAAAGTGGACAGCCCAGGGTAAAGACAAAAAGTCATGTTGCTGTTTCAAAATGAGCACAAATCTGTATGCTGTTGATTTTTTTTAAAAAATTCTGAATATGATAAGAGTGACACAGATCTGGGTAGCCTTGAGATTTTTGATATGAAAACTAATAGTAGACAACCAGAAGTGAATGGCAAATTAATTAAAATGGAATTGGGCACTGGCTCCAGCTGATCCAGTCACTTGACAAACTGAGTTTGAAAAGCATTTCAAAGATGAACTGAAGCCTGCAGTTATCCAGCTACAAACTTGTACTGGAGAAAAAAAAACTCTCATGGGAATGGTATTTGTAACAAATACAACAACCAACAAGCCACATTGAGCTTGTATGTGGTAAAAACAGGAGGGCCAGCATAGTGGGGATGTGGTTGTCTACACATGAATTAACTACAACTTGATTCGAGATCCATCCACCAGTTGCATGCCTCATCCCCTGCAAAAGAGTCAACTGAAAGTGAATTAGGAAGGATACTGGATGATGCCACAGAAGTGTGCAAGGATGGCTTTGGAAAACTCAAACATATCAAGAGCAAAATAGTGTTAAATGAAAATACCACACCCAAGTTTTACAAAGAAGCCTGCCTAGTTACTTGTACCATCCATGATGAAGTTCCCAATGAGCTAGATCACATGGAGGCTGATGGACTTCTTTCTGAGGTAGAGTGGAGCTCATGGAAAATGTCAGTGCTCCTAGTAGCCAAGAAGAATGGTCTGTCAGGATCTGTAGTTATTCTAAGGTCACCATCAACCCAGTGCTGAAAGTAGATTAATAACTTCTGCCCAGGATAGGGATATCTTTTCAAACCTTTCTAAAGGGGAAAAGCTTCAGCAAAGTGGACTTGGCTGAGGCCTACCTTTAGATGGAGATGGTGGAAGAGTCCAAAGTGTTTCTCATCATAAGCACTCACAGGTGGGCTTTATCACCATAATCTTATTTTTGGAGTTCCACTTGCAGAAAGCTATGGACCAGGTGCTGCAAGGCTGCCCAGGTACTCACTGTTACCTGGATGACATCATTGTTACTGGTGATGACAAGGAACATCTCCAAAATCTCAAGACAGCATTAGAAAAATTAGAAGATTATGGGCTCAGACAATGATGTAACAAGTGTAAATTATTTAAACCAAACATCACCTACTGTTATCACATCATTGATGCACAAGCATTACACAAGTGTGCTGAGAAAATTCAAGCCATGGTGAATGCTTCAATGCCAAAGGACACAGTTACGTTCCTTAGGATTTGTCAATTATAATAAAAGGTTCTTGCCAAACCTCGATACAGTGCTTCACCTCTTGAAGTCATTACTACAAATTGGGAAGAAGTAGCAATGGACAAAGCAGTGTGAGGTGTCTTTCAAAAAGATAAAGGAAATTAATGACGTCTGACATTGTACTCGCTCTTTATGATCCACGTCATCCAGTGAAGCTAGTCGTACACTGTTCGAGATGCCAATGTGTCCAGAAGAAAGGTGTCCAGATCTGTCAGAACCTATTATATTTTTTTACATATATATTATCAAATTATTTATTTATTTTAAGCTTTCTTGTTTATTTAAATTTATTACAGGTTACATGTTTAAAAAAAGAATTACATACATCATGACGCTACCACGTCATACATGCATGACTGGCTAAAAGTAAAACTAAGGCTATGTCCACACTACACCGGATAATTTTGAAAACGCAGGCTTTTCGTTTTGACCCTCCGTCCACACTGAAACGGCGTTTTCATCCCCCGAAAACGGAGATTTTCTAAAACACTCTTCAGAGTGTGTAAATTTGAAAACGATTGTTTCGCGTTGTAGTGTGGACGGGGTAAACGGAGATATTTAAAAATGCTGTCATGACAACACCACAACAACAATGCTTTTTCTGCTTCTGCTTGGTACTGCGCAAGCACTGCCAGACGGCTGTTATAACGCGCAGTCGGTGTGAACGGCGTGAGAGTTGAATTGTAAAGTGAGCTTTTTTGACTATATCCCCTAAATTGATTTGATTGAGTCTATCTTTAAAAATATTAATGCCAGAAATACAGTGCAGGCGGCAGAAGATCCCAATCTCTTGGGTAGAGAACGGCTTCATGCATGTGTTGCTTACTTTATTGTCTATGTTAATAGTTTGTTTGGAATTAAACATCCCCACTGCTTTGCTGACTTTGTAGTCGTTTGTAACTCGCAGAAACAGCTTGACTTCATTGTCCGTCTGAACGAGAAGTCCGGTCTGATTTTTCCAGTGGAGGTTTTCTTTGTATTCCTCGAAGACATTGTTGAAAACTTTCTTTCGCTGTTGTTGTTGGTACTCTAGTTTTATTCTATGGAAATAGCACAACGCCGCCACGGAAACGTAAATATTATACCGTTTTCTCTTCACTTGTTTTTCTGTAGATGTGTCTGCGCATGCCCAGTAGGAGTAGATTTGCCCAAATATCAGTTTTGGTGTGGACAGAGATATTTTGAAAAATGCGTTGTGTGAATGCCTGTCATTTTTACTCAAAACCGGCGTTTTCGAAATTATCCGCTCTAGTGTGGACGTAACCTAAGAATGTATATGATTTATCAGAGTTCCATATTTCCTTTCAATTATTTTTTATGCATGAAGTTACAAAACATAACAGATACGAACAGATGGTCACAGGTAAAGCCATTGAACACTTCCATACAGAGAATTGTTGCAGTAAAACCATATAAGACATGCTCTCTTCTAACTGCTTACATCAGGAAGGAAGTAAAGAAACCTCAGTACCACCAGGTTCAGGAACAGTTGCTACCTCTCAACCATTAGGCTCTTGAACCAGAGAGGATAATTTCACTCGCCCCCATCACTGAACTGTTTCCACAACCTATGGAGTCACTTTCAAGGACTCTCCATCTCATGTTCACAATATTTATTGCTTATTTATTATTATTATTATCATTCTTCTTTATTTTTCTCTTTGTACTTGCAGAGTTTGTTGTCTTTTGCATTCTGGTTGTTTGCCCATCCTGTTGGGTGTAGTCTTTCATTGATTCTCTTGTATTTCTTGTTTTGACTGTGAACGCCCACAAGAAAATGTACTTCAGGGTAATATATGGTGACATACAGCTGCAAGAAAAAGTTTGTACACCCTTTGCAATTACCAGGTTTTCCGCATTAAATATTCATAAAATGTAGTCTGATCTTCATCTAAGTCACAGTAACAGACAAACTCAATCTGCCTAAACTAATCACTATAATAATAATAAAATAATAAAAATAATAAACTAAACTAATAACACGCAAACAGTTGTACACCATTTAAACAATCACAGTCCAAGTTCAAAAAAAGTATGTGAACTTCTCGGGCAGGGTTTCTCAACTGGGGTTCCCAGGAACCCTAGAGTTCCATGAGAGATCATGATTTAAAAAAAAATTAAACATCATGTTTTGAAATTTTGCACATTCTGGAATGCTGACAATGCTAGCCAGTGGTGGGCAATGGCTGGGCAGGCCCGTGAGCCATCTCGTTCAATGTTTCTCAGTCTAGTATGGCACTGCGCAGTGGGACCGTGTTTATTTGCTTGAGTCCATTCTCAGTCTTTGGCATGAGATGGTGTGGGGGCGGGACTGCAGGCTGATAATTGGTGAGCGATGTATTGCATAGAGTAGAGGATGGCAGGCTGATGAGTGCTGTATTACACTGAGGGGAGGACGGTGGGCTAGTGGTAACCATGTTTTGCAAGGGGGGAGGATGGTAGGTCATTGCGGAGTGATGTATTGCATGAAGGGGAGAATGGTAAGCTGACAAGGGATGTGAAGGGAATTTTCCATGCATTGAATGGACTCGCCCAACTTTGGCTGTGATGTTAGCCTCTCCCTCCTGAATCATCTCTCAATTTCCCCTTGTGCGCCACTGACTGACTTGTGGGAGCAAGCAAACTCTACTGGTGTAGAAGAAAATTAGAGAAATTTTCATTCAAAAGCTGGGTTTTATAGCACCGGGACTCAGCTACTGGCCTTCCACTTTGCTGTTGTTGTAAAAGTTGCAAAAGGTCATTTGTGTGGGTTAGAAGTGAATTGTGAAGTTTTTTATATTTTCTGTGGTTCTCTCATGTACTTATTAATTATACCATTCTTATCAACAACGGACACAGAAAAATTCAGTCTTTACAATGAAAGCTATATCAATGGATTTTGGCCTGTCATGGACACCCCGCTCTGGTCTTCTGCCTGCTCTGGATCTCTTTATCGCTAACTGCCGCCGGGACATCAACCGTCTCGACTTCACCGCACCTTGTCCCCATTCCAACCTCACTCCTTCGGAACGCTCTGCTCTCCACTCCCTCCGCACTAATCCTAACCTTACTATTAAACCCGCTGATAAGGGGGGTGCTGTTGTAGTCTGGCGTACTGACCTCTACCTTGCCGAGGCACAGCGACACCTCGCGGATACCTACTCTTATCTACCCCTCGATCGTGACCCCACTAAGGAGTACCAGGCCATTGTCTCCCACACCATCACCGACTTTATCCGCTCAGGGGATCTCCCATCCACTGCTACCAACCTTATAGTTCCCACACGTCGCACTTCCTGTTTCTGCCTCCCACCCAAGATCCTCAAACCTGCCTGTCCTGGCCAACCTATTGTCTCAGCTTGCTCCTGCCCCACCGAACTCATTTCTGCATACCTCGACACGGTTTTATCCCCCCTTGTTCAATCCCTTCCTACCTACGTCCGTGACACTTCTCACGCTCTTAAACTTTTCGATGATTTTAAGTTCCCTGGCCCCCACTGCTTTATTTTCACCATGGATGTCCAGTCCTTATATACTTCCATCCCCCATCAGGAAGGTCTCAAAGCTCTCCGCTTCTTTTTGGATTCCAGACCTAATCAGTTCCCCTCTACCACCACTCTGCTCTGTCTAGCGGAATTAGTCCTCACTCTTAATAATTTCTCCTTTGGCACCTCCCATTTCCTCCAAACTAAAGATGTAGCTATGGGCACCTGTATGGGTCCTAGCTATGCCTGTCTTTTTGTTGGCTTTGTGGAACGATCTATGTTCCAAACCTATTCTGGTATCTGTCCCCCACATTTCCTTTGCTACATCGATGACTGCATTAGCGCTGCTTCCTACACGCATGCTGAGCTCGTTGACTTCATTAACTTTGCTTCCAACTTTCACCCTGCCCTCAAGTTTACCTGGTCCATTTCTGACACCTCCCTCCCCTTTCTAGATCTTTCTGTCTCTATCTCTGGAGACAGCTTAGCTACTGATGTCTACTATAAGCCTACTGACTCTCACAGCTATCTGGACTATTCCTCTTCTCACCCTGTCTCTTGCAAAAATGCCATCCCCTTCTTGCAATTCCTCCATCTCCGTCGCATCTGCTCTCAGGATGAGGCTTTTCATTCCAGGACGAGGGAGATGTCCTCCTTTTTTAAAGAAAGGGGCTTCCCTTCCTCCACCATCAACTCTGCTCTCAAACGCATCTCCCCCATTTCACGCACATCTGCTCTCACTCCATCCTTCCGTCACCCCACTAGGAATAGGGTTCCCCTGGTCCTCACCTACCACCCCACCAGCCTCCGGGTCCAACATGTTATTCTCCGTAACTTCCACCACCTCCAATGTGATCCCACCACTAAGCACATTTTTCCCTCCCCCCCCCCCCGCTTTCCGCAGGGATCGCTCCCTACGTGACTCCCTTGTCTATTCATTTCCCCCCCCCCATCCCTCCCCACTGATCTCCCTCCTGGCACTTATCCTTGTAAGCGAATCAAGTGCTACACATGCCCTTACACTTCCTCCCTTACCACCATTCAGGGCCCCAGACAGTCCTTCCAGGTGAGGCAACACTTCACTTGTGAGTCGGCTGGGGTGATATACTGCGTCCGGTGCTCCTGATGTGGCCTTCTATATATTGGCGAGACCCGACGCAGACTGGGAGACCGCTTTGCTGAACATCTACGCTCTGTCCGCCGGAGAAAGCAGGATCTCCCAGTGGCCACACATTTTAATTCCACGTCCCATTCCCATTCTGACATGTCTATCCATGGCCTCCTCTACTGTAAAGATGAAGCCACACTCAGGTTGGAGGAACAACACCTTATATTCTGCCTGGGTAGCCTCCAACCTGATGGCATGAACATTGACTTCTCCAACTCCCGCTAATTCCCCCACCTCCCCCTCGTACCCCATCTGTTATTTATTTATATACACACATTCCTTCTCTCTCTCTCTCTCTCTCTCTCTCTCTCTCTCTCCTTTTTCTCCCTCTGTCCCTCTGACTATACCCCTTGCCTATCCTCTGGATTTTTCCCCCCCTCCCCCTTTTCCTTCTCCCTGGGCCTCCTGTCCCACAATCCTCTCATATCCCCTTTGCCAATCACCTGTCCAGCTGTTGGCTCCATCCCTCCTGTCTTCTCCTATCATTTTGGATCTCACTCTCCCCCTCCCACTTTCAAATCTCTTACTAACTCTTCCTTCAGTTAGTCCTGAGGAAGAGTCTCGGCCTGAAACGTCGATTGTACCTCTTCCTAGAGATGCTGCCTGGCCTGCTGCGTTCACCAGCAACTTTGATGTGTGTTGCTTGAAATTCCAGCACCTGCAGAATTCCTTGTATCAATGGATGTTATGGACTGGTGATCCAAGTTGTCCTATTCCAGTGTGGCTGGTCTGTAGCAAACAACTTACATATGCAGCAATGGCTCCAGCAAAATTGACTTAACTACAAATTACAGCCATGTGACAGTAAAAGTGCTGATCATTTTAAACGGCTATTGAATCTGAAAACAAATGGATTAAAGCTTTTGTTAATAAGGTCACAGTAGAAAGGCTTGGAAGCAAGTTATTTAGTAGCTGAACATTTACCCAGAAAAGGAAAATTCATACAGTTAGTGACAACCTAATGATGCCAGCACGTAGAATGATAGTGGGTAAAATGCTTGGACAAATGCAGTACAGGTTTCCCCCTCTATCCAAAGGTAGAGCATTCCTATGAAACAGTTTGTAAGCCGGAATGTCGTAAAGTGAATAAGCAATTACCATTTATTAATATAGGAAGAAGTTTTGAGCTTTCCCAGACCCAAAAAATAACCTACAAAATCATGCCAAATAACACACAAAACCTAAAATAACAGTAACATATAGTAAAAGCAGGAATGATATGATAAATACACAGCCTACATAAAGTAGAAATACTTTTCTGCAGCACTGTCTAGAGCAATGAAAGTCTCGCGGAAGCGCTCTCAGCAGAAACATTCTCTCCAGTAACCTTTAAGCTATGAAGCTGCCAAATCATACCAAATAACACATAAAAATACACAGCTTATATAAAGTAGAAATAATGTATGTACAGTGTAGTTTCACGTACCAGAATCGGGAAGACTCCAATATATTGCAGATTCGTCACAGTTAAACACTTGCTTATACGAGTAACCACCTGACGCAATCGGCAATCGCCTCTGATCTGGGCCAACTTTTACGTGCTGGGCAGCAACTAATTAATTAGCTTGTTTATTTCGGCTTTTTTCTTAAAGATCTGCTGGGTGTGTTCCGACTACTACTGCACCACTGCATTCTTCGCGGATCGGGATCTGTCCGCGGCCTGGAGGTTGGGACCACTGCTTAAACGATGAAGCTGCCCTCGCCTCGGAAACCGATCAGACCTCCCATGACTACCTTTGAATTCCACTTTCGCAACACTTTCATCACCATCGTCCAGTGCTTTCTGTTTCAGCTTATTAAAAAGACTGACTGATTTCTCCTTAAGTATAGGAAAACTTAACGAACACCACACTTTGTACACCCATCAATCCACTCAAGCAATAGACTTTCCATTTTATCCATTATTGGATGCTGACTAAGAGAGACCACCTTGCTACGAGCAGAACCAACAGTAACATCGGCATCTTTCAGAATTCTTTCTCTCTGCGTATAAATAGTGCGAATGGTGGATGCAGGCAAGTTCAACTCACAGACAATGTCCTTACTTCGTTCACCATGATCGAAACGCTTAATTATGTCTAGTTTTACGCTAACTGTAACACCCTTACGAGCTCTTTTATGCTTTTCCGATACCTTAGAACTCATCTTGCTAACGGATGCACAAAATAAATCGAGATAAAGCACGTGTTTAAGCAATGCCAGCTAGAATGCAGTTCTGGGGGAGGAGCTTGGCTTTTGGGCGCGCGCTGCCTTTTTTTTGTAACAGTGAAAACACCTTCTGTTAGCGAAAACAGGTAACTAATGTAGGTCTTTTGTAACAGCAAGGTGTTGTAAAGCGAATGTTCAGAAAATGGGAGACACCTCTATGAGAAACTGAAAAAGTAAGTTGACAGGTTAATGACATGTCACAAGATGCTGAAGGCGTTTTGTGTAATGAACCGAAAAACAGCTTCTCTATCCAGGTTGATGAGTCAACAGATTTCACCAACAAATGTCATGTTGTAGCATTTGTAAGATTTGTAAATGATGATGAAATTCAAGAAAACTTTTTCTGTTGCAAAGAGGT
The DNA here is from genome assembly GCF_963921235.1 of Mobula hypostoma. Taxonomy (NCBI): domain Eukaryota; kingdom Metazoa; phylum Chordata; class Chondrichthyes; order Myliobatiformes; family Myliobatidae; genus Mobula; species Mobula hypostoma. The sequence continues at coordinate 21,136,872 of NC_086125.1, forward strand.
GCTCGAAACAAGCAAAAAGTCCGAGATATATTTAATGTTTTGTCTTCCTACCTGGAAACAAAAGGTCTGTCTTGGAGGAACTGTGTTGGCATCTGTACTGATGGTGCCCCATCAATGGATGGCTCCATGAGGGGTTTCATTTCACTTGTAAAACAAAATTCTGACATTGTCACAACACACTGCTTCAACATTGCAAAATAAATTTTCATGTTGTAAATAGCATTAATTAAAATCAATTTACATCCTTTATTCAAGTTAAATCTACTGAGCCTACCTTTAGAAAAATTAAATCCCATTTTGGCTTAAGCCAGTTATTTAACAGAAATTTGTTATGTTTGCCTTGTGAGTTTTAAAAATTTATGGAAGGTAAAGAAAGTAGCTACAGGAAACATTTGGTTAGGGTTATTGCTGCTAAAGGAGGTTCTGCCAGTTAGTAAATACAAAGTTTCACATACCTTTAGCAATGATTAAACAGTGTGTTCAATAAAGACTTGAAAAGTATAATTGCTTGTGTGGTATTAGTTAAGCAGATTGTGTTTGTCTATTATTGTGACTTGGATGAAGATCAGACCACATTTTGAGTAAATTAATACAGAAAAACAGTTAATTACAAAGGTTCACAAATATTTTCTTGCAACTGTTTATGTACTTTGATAATAAACTTTGAATAGGTATATTTAATAAGTCTTTCAATGAGGAGAAGGCCTTTGATATTTCAGTTGAAGAGGCTGTTAGAAGTGAACAGTGAGTGTAGTAAGCTACTTGAGAGAAAGCATCTTATGCAAACCCAGTGCTGACTTTGCTGGCTGCTGAGACATAACTTAGTTGGATTTCTCTGAACTCACTATCTTTTCACCTTTTGTTTTAGGATGATACAAGATCAACAATTTACTTGAACACGTTTGGTTTCTATACTAATGGAACTTTGTTAGTAAACCTCACAAGTCTTAAGTTAAGAAAAGACATAGTCTTGGAGAAGATTTTGGTAAGTACTTTGAATGAAATGTTGCATATCATGGAAATGACACAATTTCAATGATCCCTACTGTATTATAGAGTACAAGGATTGGTTTGATAATACTCCTTTTCAATAAAGTTTTTTTCCCTCTCTTTCACAGATATGCAAATTAGATAGCCCCATCCACTTGGGAAAAATTAGCGCCAGCACTTTATGCCCCATTAAACTGCTGAGCTTAAATGTTTTGCTTATTGAAGCCCAAGTTTGATAATGGCAGATCATGGCTTTGCAGTTCTTCCAAAACTGTGAAGTATTGACGGAGGCTGTCTGGCTCAGAGAAGACGAGAGGTCAAGTTTAAGCCTCTAATGACCCAAACCCGTTTGCTTGAATCTCGCCATTCCCCATCATCCTATGCCTCCCCCTCCATCATCACGAGGATCTCCTCATCTCGCTCCAAATCTTACTGATGTGCTGCTCCTTTGAAACATACCAATTTCTACATGTGTTCTTATCCCTAGTTTTACTTCTCCATCTTCTCCCTTGATCCCTCTGCTATCTTCAGGTTATCAGGCTGTTTGATAGCCAAGTTGGATTGGGATGTGGAACAATATAGGTCATTCTCCAAGATCATTCTAACCCTTTCCTCCCACGTTCCCCTCCATTTTTCTTTCATCCAAGTGCCTACCCAACAGTCTCTTAATTGTGTGTATGTATACACAGAGACAGACACAGTCTCCTTGACATTCACCTTGAAATTATGCCCACTGGCCTTTTTGGCCCTTTGAGCTGTGCAGCTCAGCAGCCCTCGGTAAATAAGAAGTATTGAATATGTCAGAAGGGCGGCTGAAAAATACAAGCAATTTTTTTCCACCAAGTACTTAAGAATTCTTGCATATTTATGCAGTTTATTGTTCAATGAATCTTTGTTAATTTTTTTTTCCTTCTTCACCCCCCACCCCCACCCCACCAGATTGGGTTCAGCATTTCAAAAACGAAGACTGATACGCCATATACAGTGAGTACTGTTAAAGAAGTTTTTACATCTCTCATGCAGAATGTCCTGAAGTATGTTACTGCCAAAGGCATCCTTTGGAAACATGGGCGTGGGTATAAAGTGGGAAATGTGTTGGCCTATTTTTGTATAAACTCCCATAAGCATTTTGAATTAATCGTTACAGAGAAATTTTTGTATTTCGTTAATGTAACATGTTAAGTAATAACCAATTTTCAAATTAAAAACTTGATTACATTGTCGGTCTATAACCCAGTACATGATTAAACAAAGATAACGAACAGGATGCTGATGATTGATGACATAATGAGCTGAATGAACTAAACTGATTATCTGAAACAGGTTTAGAAAGAAACTGGGCAAAGTACAACCAAACTGAAAGGTGCAGGTGTGGCGGATGTGATAGTTTAATCTTCAAATCATCAATTCTTACTCCAGAGAAAGAGTGAGCATAGCAACAAGACACGAGCTGCTTGTCCTGTATCAGCACAGTCTCTCCCAAGCAGAAATTTTGCAGTAGGCAGGAGTTTGAAGATGTGCTGCCTGAAGAAGCACAAAGAAACGGGCGAGTTTGAAGACTGGAAACGGGGTGCAGCAGATGAGAGAGACATCAAACTGACTCCCTTCGAAATCGGAAGAAGTCCAGCACTGCCATCAGCTCAGAACGCTCAGAAATCACTGTACACCCCTGTACAGTCCAGAGGAGTCTTGTCAGAAGTGGTCTCCATGGAAGAGATGCTGCCAAAAACCCATTCCTCTGAAATGGAAACAACACTAAGAGATCCACCTACACACAAAAACACACAGACTGGAGTGCTGAACAATGGCAGCAAGTGCTCTGAACTGACAAGTCAAAATTTGGAATTTTTGTCGCAAACAGGAGGCAGTTTGTCTGCAGAAGAGCTGGGGAGTGCTGCATGAATGAGTGTCTGCTGACTTCCCTGCAGGCTTGGGACGCATTTCTGCAAATAGAGTTGGTAATCCTCAATGTTGAGAAGTACAAGCAGATTCTCTTCCATCGTACAATACCATCAGGGAGGCGTCTGATTGTTCTGACTTCATTCTGCAGCAGCCAAGATCATAAAGAACTATCTTCAGTGAGAAGAAGAACAGGGAGTTCTGCAACAGATGGTGTGGCCTCCACAGAGCCATTGATCTCAACCTCATCAAGGCTGTCTGGGTTTACCTGGAGAAACAGAAGCAAGTGAGACAACCAGTCTGCAGAAGAACTGTGACAGATTCTCCAAGATGCTTGGAACAACCTCCCAGCTGATTTTCTTATAAAACTGCACGACAGTGTCCCTAAGAGAACTGATACTGCTTTAAAGGCAAAGGAAGGTGGCACCAAAAACTGATTTGATTTAATTTTTTTAAAGTTCAAGTTTAATTGTTATTCAACCATAGGCTTCAATAGCCATGAATATAGCCAAACGAAAGAGTATTACTCTGGGGCCAAGGTGCAAAATACAGAATCAACAGTCACACACAGCACAAGACACATACAGCACATAAGAAATCGGTAAAATATAGTCACAGAAAAAATATAGTCCAGGACCCTGACTCCATGAATGTTGCAGAAATCTACAGTTTACCACAATACTGCTTACACACACACATTGCTGGAGGAATTCAGCAGGTCAGGCAGCATCTATGGAAATGAACAGATAGTCGACGTTTCGGGCCGAGACCCTTCTTCAATACATCTTGCCTTTTGCCGTGCAAACACTAGAAGGCAGCACCGACTCCAGCTTGGACGCCACTCCACACTACCTCCAGAAGTGCACAGCGACTCTGCCTGTCTCCTGTGCGGCTGTAAACAGGCGACACCGCAGCTGGAAACCTAGTCTTCGCCACAGCCAAGGCCACGAAGCTCCCCTGCCTTCTGCTAATAAATCAGTGAATCGAGCTTGTAGCATTCCACATCAATAATGCCCAACAGTGTCTTGTGATCACAATAAGTGACGAAGACAACTACTCACTGTTAGACTGCACACTGCTTTCGCACACCAACTCCTCCAAGCACTCTCTGATGCACGATCCACACCAAGCCCAGCTCCTTCACTTTCTCTGCCAATGAGCCACTCGCTGATGGGGTTCAACTGCAGTTCTTTAAGTTCTTAATGTGCAGTGGGGTCTAGTAATCAGATACACATTTTAAAAAGGACAGTAAACTTATTGTTGACCCTGTAGAAGCCATTACAATCAATCGCATTGCCATCTTAATGGAAAGATGTTTACTGTTCTTTATAGTAAATTTTCTGATATCTAGATACTTCGCATTATTTTTGAAAGCATCTTCACTTTACAGAATAATTGTACATATGCCTAAGACTTTTGCACAGTACTGTGCGTGCTGAGGTTTGATCACCCAGTCTTCTGCCACCTTCGGGTGGTGGTGAAGAAGAAAGTCTGTGTTCATCCACTGAGTCATAACTGGCACCAAACTGTTGAAACTGTTTAAAAATGTATTGCCATCAATGTAAAGTCACGTCCGCATCTCTGGTGCTCACCCCCTTCACTTACCAGCCACGGAGAGTTTTACCTTTTTACTTAAGCCTGATATAAATGTGGGTTCTCTTGCCCTATCACTTCTCTCTGTTCGTAGCCAACACTTTCTCTAAGTAATTGTCATTCCAGTTAGAACAGTAAGACCGTAGAGAGAAAGGGTATGGAGCCAGGGCATTGGGCTGACAGTCTGTGCTGATTTTCAGCTAACTGATTACACTAATCTTACATGAAACCTATTTATTATCCCTCCATGTTCTCACCACTACCCTCCACCACCACCTTTACCACTTGCCTGCACATCAGGGGCTAATTAACCAACCATCACATTTCTGGATCTCAGAATCAGGTTTGTTGTTATAACGTATGTTAGGAAATCTATTACATCAGTTATGCTGCCCAACCTGCTGAGTTCCTCCAGCGTGTTGTGAGTGTTGCTTTGACCCCAGCATCTGCAGAGTATTTTGTGTTTATGGAATCTATTGTTTTGTGGCAGCAGTACAGTGCAATACATTACATCGATATGGGTAGAGCTGCGTAACACTAAGGGGCAGAAGACGCTGGTGGGAGTTGTGTACAGGCCACCTAACAGTAGTAGTGAGTTCGGAGATGGTATTAAACAGGAAATTAGAAATGTGTGCAATAAAGGAACAGCAGTTATAATGGGTGACTTCAATCTACATGTAGACTGGGTGAACCAAATTGGTAAAGGTGCTGAGGAAGAGGATTTCTTGGAATGTATGCGGGATGGTTTTTTGAACCAACATGTCGAGGAACCGACTAGAGAGCAGGCTATTCTGGACTGGGTTTTGAGCAATGAGGAAGGGTTAATTAGCGATCTTGTCGTGAGAGGCCCCTTGGGTAAGAGTGACCATAATATGGTGGAATTCTTCATTAACATGGAGAGTGACGTAGTTAATTCAGAAACAAAGGTTCTGAACTTAAAGAGGGGTAACTTTGAAGGTATGAGTCGTGAATTAGCTAAGATAGACTGGCAAATGACACTTAAAGGATTGACGGTGGATATGCAATGGCAGGCATTTAAAGGTTGCATGGATGAACTACAACAATTGTTCATCCCAGTTTGGCAAAAGAATAAATCAAGGAAGGTAGTGCACCCGTGGCTGACAAGAGAAATTAGGGATAGTATCAATTCCAAAGAAGTAGCATACAAATTAGCCAGAGAAAGTGGCTCACCTGAGGACTGGGAGAAATTCAGAGTTCAGCAGAGGAGGACAAAGGGCTTAATTAGGAAGGGGAAAAAAGATTATGAGAAAAACTGGCAGAGAACATAAAAACGGACTGTAAAAGCTTTTATAGATATGTAAAAAGGAAAAGACTGATAAAGACAAATGTAGGTCCCCTGCAAACAGAAACAGGTGAATTGATTATGGGGAGCAAGGACATGGCAGACCAATTGAATAATTACTTTGGTTCTGTCTTCACTAAGGAGGACATAAATAATCTTCCAGAAATAGTAAGGGACAGAGGGTCCAGTGAGATGGAGGAACTGAGCGAAATACTTGTTAGTAGGGAAGTGGTGTTAGGTAAATTGAAGGGATTGAAGGCAGATAAATCCCCAGGGCCAGATGGTCTGCATCCCAGAGTGCTTAAGGAAGTAGCCCAAGAAATAGTGGATGCATTAGTGATAATTTTTCAAAACTCGTTAGATTCTGGGCTAGTTCCTGAGGATTGGAGGGTGGCTAATGTAACCCCACTTTTTAAAAAAGGAGGGAGAGAGAAACCGGGGAATTATAGGCCGGTTAGCCTAACGTCGGTGGTGGGGAAACTGCTAAGTCAGTTATCAAGGATGTGATAACAGCACATTTGGAAAGCGGTGAAATGATCGGACAAAGTCAGCATGGATTTGTGAAAGGAAAATCATGTCTGACGAATCTCATAGAATTTTTTGAGGATGTAACTAGTAGAGTGGATAGGGGAGAACCAGTGGATGTGGTATATTTGGATTTTCAAAAGGCTTTTGACAAGGTCCCACACAGGAGATTAGTGTGCAAACTTAAAGCACACGGTATTGGGGGTAAGGTATTGGTGTGGGTGGAGAATTGGTTAGCAGACAGGAAGCAAAGAGTGGGAATAAACGGGACCTTTTCAGAATGGCAGGCGGTGACTAGTGGGGTACCGCAAGGCTCAGTGCTGGGACCCCAGTTGTTTACAATATATATTAATGACTTGGATGAGGGAATTAAATGCAGCATCTCCAAGTTTGCGGATGACACGAAGCTGGGTGGCAGTGTTAGCAGTGAGGAGGATGCTAAGAGGATGCAGGGTGACTTGGATAGGTTGGGTGAGTGGGCAAACTCATGGCAGATGCAATTTAATGTGGATAAATGTGAAGTTATCCACTTTGGTGGCAAAAATAGGAAAACAGATTATTATCTGAATGGTGGCCGATTAGGAAAAGGGGAGGTGCAACGAGACCTGGGTGTCATTATACACCAGTCATTGAAAGTGGGCATGCAGGTACAGCAGGCGGTGAAAAAGGCGAACGGTATGCTGGCATTTATAGCGAGAGGATTCGAGTACAGGAGCAGGGAGGTACTACTGCAGTTGTACAAGGCCTTGGTGAGACCACACCTGGAGTATTGTGTGCAGTTTTGGTCCCCTAATCTGAGGAAAGACATCTTTGCCATAGAGGGAGTACAAAGAAGGTTCACCAGATTGATTCCTGGGATGGCAGGTCTTTCATATGAAGAAAGACTGGATGAACTGGGCTTGTACTCGTTGGAATTTAGAAGATTGAGGGGGGATCTGATTGAAACGTATAAGATCCTAAAGGGATTGGACAGGCTAGATGCGGGAAGATTGTTCCCGATGTTGGGGAGGTCCAGAACGAGGGGTCACAGTTTGAGGATAGAGGGGAAGCCTTTTAGGACCGAGATTAGGAAAAACTTCTTCACACAGAGAGTGGTGAATCTGTGGAATTCTCTGCCACAGCAAACTGTTGAGGCCAGTTCATTAGCTATGTTTAAAAGGAAGTTAGATATGGCCCTTGTGGCTACAGGGGTCAGGGGGTATGGAGGGAAGGCTGGGTTCTTGAGTTGGATGATCAGCCATGATCATAATAAATGGCGGTGCAGGCTCGAAGGGCCGAATGGCCTATTCCTGCACCTATTTTCTATGTTTCTATGTTTCTATTACAAATTACTATTGGTTATATTAAGAAATATAGAAAAGATAGTGCACGAAGAAAGTAAAATAGTGAGGTAGTTCATTGTTCATGTACCATTCAGAAATACGATGGCAGAGAGGTAGATGCTGTTGTTAAGTGTTGAGTGCCTCCTCAGGCTCCTCTGCCACCTCCCTGCCGGATACAGTGAGAAAAGGACATGTCCTGGACGGTGAGGATCCTCAGTGATGGATCTTGCCTTTTTGAGGCACCTTCTTTTGAAGATATCCTTAATTCTTAAATGGTGAGGAGGCTCGTGATGGAGCATGATCGAGCTGAGTCTACAACCCTCTCGTTTTTGTTTCAATCCTGTACGTGGGAGCCCCTACACACAGAGGTGATGCAGTCTGTCTCTCCATGATACATCTATAGATATTTGCTAGTCTGTGATGTACCAAATCTCCTCAAACTAATGAATCGGAGCCACGGGCATGCTGCCTTTGTGGTGGCATTAATGTCCTAGAACAAATCTGATGAGATGTTGCTGCTCAGGAACTTGAAGCTGGTGACCCCCCAGTGAGAACTGGTGTGTGTTCCACATAGTCGCACGAAGAACATGCAAATTCCATAAGACAGCACCCAAGATCAGGATTGAACTTGGCGCTTTGGTACCGTGAGGCAGCGACTCTTATCAACTACACCAGTGCACCACTACTACCTTGGCTGCAATGCTGTGCTGCTTTTACATTTACGATGATCACATGCAGTGCACACCCACCCTCTTTCTCTCCCCCCCTCCCATTAATCCCTGACTATTCTGACTAAAAAAAAATCAAGGTTTAAAGTAAACTTATTATTGAAAATATGTATTTGTTGCCATATACTACCTTGAGATTCATTTTCTTGCGGGTATTCTTGGGGGGGGGGCTAAGAAAAGCAATAGAATTTACATAAAACTATACACAAAGACTGACAAACAAATGTTCAAAAGAAGACAAGCTATACAAATAAATAAAAAGCAAAGAGCCCTTGAAAGTGAGTCTGTAAAATCAATTTAGTGTAGTCATGATTGATGTTATCCATACTGGTTCAGGAGCCTGATGATTGTGGGGTGATAACTGTTTCTGAAACTGGTGATCTGGGACCAATTATATCAACGCAAACGTGAGGAAATCTGCAGATGCTGGAAATTCAAGCAACACACACAAAATGCTGGTGGAACGCAGCAGGCCAGGCAGCATCCATAGGAAGAGGTACAGTCGACGTTTCGGGCCGAGACCCTTCGTCAGGACTAACTGAAAGAAGAGATAGTAAGAGATTTGAGAGGGGGAGGGGGAGATCCGAAATGATAGGAGAAGACAGGAGGAGGAGGGATGGAGCCAAGAGCTGGAAAGTTGATTGGGAAAGGGGATACCAGGCTGAAGAAGGGAGAGGATCATGGGACAGGAGGCCCAGGGAGAAAGAAAGGGGGAGGGGAACATCAGAGGAAGATATAGTGAGAGGGACAGAGGAGGAGAAAAAGAGGGGGAAAAAATAAATAAGGGATGGGGTAAGAAGAGGAGGAAGGGTAGTAACGGAAATTAGAGAGGTCAGTGTTCATGCCATCAGGTTGGAGGCTACCCAGACAGAATATAAGACATTGTTCCTCCAACCTGAGTGTGGCTTCATCTTGACAGCAGAAGAGGCCATGGATGGACATATCAGAATGGGAATGGGATGTGGGAGATCCTGCTTTCTCTGATGAACAGAGCATAGGTGTTCAGCGAAATGGTCTCCCAGCCTGCGTCGAGCCTTGCCAATATATAGAAGGCCGCACCGGGAGCACCGGACGCAGTATATCACCCCAGCCGACTCACAGGTGAAGTGTCGCCTCACCTGGAAGGACTGTCTGGGGCCCTGAATGGTGGTGAGGGAGGAAGTGTAAGGGCATGTGTAGCACTTATTCCACTGTGCCGGGAGGGAGATCGGTGGGGAGGGATAGGGGGGACAAATGGACAAGAGAGATGCGTAGGGAGCGATCTCTGTGGAAAGCAGAGGGAGGGGGGGAGGGAAAGATAAGCTTGGTGGGATCCCATTGGAGGTAACGGAAGTTACAGAGAATTATGCATTGGATATAATTCTCCGTAATATATCAATCTGAAAAATATCCAATTAAATCAATCTGTTTTTAAGAGTAATATTTCAAGTAAGTTTATGTCTCAGCTAACGTCACAAATACGGTACATACACTTGAGGAAATTTCCAAATTTACACAGCCTTCTGACTCAGACTTTTAGAACATACCCAACTGGTGTAACTAGTTTCTATCTATCTACTCATTCAACTTGCCAAATAACTGAACCTAGGTTCCAGGAGACACTGTTCTGCTAAAAGATGCCATTGAATAGTGGCAAGCTTTGCAGCTGCTTATTTTGTTATTTTTAGGCCTTTTTTCCCTCATGGTAACGAGATTTTGTTTCTAACACAGATGGACAACTCTGATACATGTTTGCTGAGGAAGTACACCAATTCTTCAGATGAATCCCTCACCCTCTTTAAGTTTGACTTAAAGAACAAAACGTAAGTATTCTAATGTGGAAAATTCTATTCTCTGTGGAAGGGTAAGAAGGGAATTGATTTTTTAAAAAATTAGCCATTTTGTCCTTGTAACTGTAATGAATTACTGAGTTTTAGATCTTGTGGGCAAAAGATTCTTATTGGAGCTGGCAGATTGCTGTGACGTAGTAATCTAATTCCAAAGTCGCCTCAATATTGATTGAAATTCTGAAGATGTATGGTTAGTAAGGAAAGAGTGGGATTCCTGGAATGTGAAATGGGAATTAATATCAGACAATGTGGCAGATAATTTAAACCAATGCTTTGCATCAGTCTATATGGCAGTGGAAACTACAAGTATTCCAAAGTCAATGTTTAAAAGGCATGGAAGAACCAGGGACGCAGTATTACGAAAACTGAGGTGACTAAAGGCAGACAAGTCGCTGGGACCTATTGCGGCATCCAAGGATTTTCAAACAAAGTGGCTGCAGAGATGGTGAAATTCTCCGCAGAGGAGTGGCACAATAGCAGGGTGGCTTGTCCAGTGCTGTTGCAGTGCCACTGACCTACGTTCAATTCCGCCACATACATTCCCTCTATGACCGCGTGGGTTTCCAACCACGTCCCATGCGTGTACGGGTCAGTAGGTTAACTGATCACATGGGTGTGATTGGGCAGTGCGGTCTTGTTGGGCTGGAAGGGCCTGTAGCTGTGCTGGATCTCTAAATAAATATAAAATCGGATGTGACCATGGAATTGGAGAGTTTGTGCAACTAGCAGTGCAGCAACTTGGGGCAGATCATCTATGATCATGTTGAATAGTGGGGCAGGTTTGAGAGGCGAGCTGGGCTATTACTCTTTTCTTTTGTGCTTTGCCTGGATGTTGTAATTTTAACTGGAGGATTGTGTGTGTTCCAGAAGCTGAGGAAATTCGCTGATAACCAAATGAAGGGAAGTTTTGATATGCTTTTTAAGGTGTTAATGTGAAATCCTGTACTCTGTGCTACCTCACCTCGCCTTTGCATCGTGGCCCTGTGCATTTACTACATTTCCCACGGTGCTTCGTGGTCTTGTCTCTTGCTGTCTGCTCCGCCGCTGCTCTCCTGAGGCATGCTGGGAACTCTGGTTTGCTGTGCTCTGAGATTACTAATGAGGCTAATGTGGGAATTACAGACCTTTCCACAGATGAGGCTGGAGCAGGTGGATGGGTAATACTCCTTTCAAAAGACATAGGAGCAGCATTAGACCATTCGGCCCATCAAGTCTTCCCCACCATTCCGTCATGGCCGATTTATTATCCTTCTCAACCCCAGTCTCCTGCCTGCTGTCCATAATGTTTGACAGCCTTAGCAATCAAAACTATAACCCAATGACTTAGTCTCTACAGCCATCTGTGGCAATGAATTCTACAGATTCACCACCCTCTGGCAAAAGAAATTCTTCATCTCTGTTCTAAAGGAACGGCCTTGTATTCTGACACTTTGCCCTCTGGTCGTAAACTTCCCCCACCACAGGAAACATCCTGTCCACGTCCACGTTATCTAAGCCTTTTCAGTATTTAGGTAGGATCCCCTCATTCTTCTAAGCACTAGTGAGTACAGGCACAGAACCATCAAATGCTCCTCATTCATTAACCTTTTGTTCCGGAGGTCATTCTCCTGAACCTCTCCAATGCCAGCACATCATTTCTTAGTTCCTCAAAAATGCTCTCAATACTCCCAAGTGTGGTTATTTATGTAGCTTGGATATGTATCATGTGAAGTTCAGGAATCTCTCTGCTGCAGTTCTTATGCCTACAGGAGCTTTCATCTTGTATCACATGCTGTAACTGTTGCTAGTCTGTGAAACCTATAGCTGACCCTTAATGCTGTATACTCTATATATCCTTTGTGTCTTTTACATAAAGCTGTGTAGGGTGTAGAAAAAATAGGTTTGAAGTTTGGTGCTTTATTATATTTTCAACATTTCACAGAGTACATGTATCCCTGTCTACTCGGTGTGCTGTATGTTGACTTAGTCAATCAATATCTGTCCTTGTGCCTTCTATGAGCATGGATGGCAATATCCACCTATTCCTCTTGTATTTTAACATTTATCATTTATAATGTAACACACATCAAAGTTGCTGGTGAACGCAGCAGGCCAGGCAGCATCTCTAGGAAGAGGTACAGTCGACATTTCGGGCCGAGACCCTTCGTCAGGACTAACTGAAGGAAGAGCTAGTAAGAGATTTGAAAGAGGGAGGGGGAGATCCAAAATGATAGGAGAAGACAGGAGGGGGAGGGATGGAGCCAAGAGCTGGACAGGTGATTGGCAAAAGGGATACGAGAGGATCATGGGACAGGAGGCCAAGGAAGAAAGAAAAGGGGGAGGGGGAGGAAACCCAGAGGATGGGCAAGGGATATAGTGAGAGGGACAAAGGGAGAAAAAGGAGAGAGAGAAAGAATGTGTGTATATAAATAAATAACGGATGGGGTACGAGGGGGAGGTGGGGGAATTAGCAAAAGTTTGAGCAGTAAATGTTCATGCCATCAGGTTGGAGGCTACCCAGACGGAATATAAGGTGTTGTTCCTCCAACCTGAGTGTGGCTTCATCTTGACAGTAGAGGAGGCCATGGATAGACATATCAGAATGGAAATGGGACATGGAATTAAAATGTGTGGCCACTGGGAGATCCTGCTTTCTCTGGCGGTCAGAGCATAGGTGTTCAGTGAAATGATTTCCCAGTTTGCGTCGGGTCTCACCAATATATAGGCCACATCGGGAGCACCGGATGCAGTATATCACCCCAGCCGACTCACAGGTGAAGTGTCACCTCACCTGGAAGGACTGTCTGGGGCCCTGAATGGTAGTGAGGGAGGAAGTGTAAGGGCATGTGTAGCACTTGTTCTGCTTACAGGGATAAGTGCCAGGAGGGAGATCAGTGGGGAGGGATGGGGGGGACGAATGGACAAGGGAGTTGTGTAGGGAGCGATCCCTGCGGAATGCAGAGAGGGGGGGGGGAGGGAAAGATGTACTTGGTGGTGGGATCCCGTTGGAGGTGGTGGAAGTTACGGAGAATATTATGTTGGACCCAGAGGCTGGTGGGGTGGTAGGTGAGGACAAGGGGAACCCTATTCCTAGTGGGGTGGCGGGAGGATGGAGTGAGAGCAGATGTACGTGAAATGGAGGAGATGCGTTTGAGAGCAGAGTTGATGGTGGAGGAAGGGAAGCCCCTTTCTTCAAAAAGGGAGGACATCTCCCTCGTCCTGGAATGAAAAGCCTCATCCTGAGAGCAGATGCGGCGGAGACGGAGGAATTGCGAGAAGGGGATGGCATTTTTGCAAGAGACAGGATGAGAAGAGGAATAGTCCAGATAGCTGTGAGAGTCAGTAGGTTTATAGTAGACATCAGTAGATAAGCTGTCTCCAGAAATAGAGACAGAAAGATCTAGAAAGGGGAGGGAGGTGTCAGCAATGGACCAGGTAAACTTGAGGGCAGGGTGAAAGGTGGAGGCAAAGTTAATGAAGTCAACGAGCTCAGCATGCGTGCAGGAAGCAGCGCCAATGCAGTTGTCAATGTATTTTCTTGCTAACTCACCTGACCCCAAATGCATCGCCCTACACTTATCCAGGTTGAAGTGCATTGATAAATTCTTCACCAACAAGACAAAATCTGCAGATGCTGGAAATCCAAGAAACGCACTCAAAATGCTGGAAGAGCTCAGCAGGCCAGGCAGCATCTATGGGAAAAACCATTTTGGGCTGAGCACCTTCGGCAGGACTGGAGAAAAAAAGTTGAGGAGAAGATTTAAAAGGGTGGGGGGGGGGAGGTGGAGAGACAAACACAAAATGGTAGATGAAACCTGAAGGGGGAGGGATAAAGTAAAGAGCTGGGAAGTTGATCGGTGAAAGAGATACAGGCTGGAAAAGCAGGAGTCTGATAGAAGACGGCAGAAGGCATGGAAGAAAGAAAAGTGGGGAGGAGCACCAGAGGGAGGCGATGGGCAGTCATGAAGATGAGTGAGACAGAGAAAAGGGGACAGGGAATGGTGAAGGTGGGGAGGAGGGGGCAGTGTGGAATTACCAGAAGTTCAAGAAATCAATGTTCGTGCCTTCATGTTGAAGGCTACCAAGACAGAACATAAGATGTTGTTCCTCCAAACTAAGTGTAGTCTAATTGCGACAGTGGAGGAGGCCATGGATGGATATATCGTAATGGAAATGGGAAGTGGAATCACAATGGGTGGCTGCTGGGAGGTCCTGCTTTTTCTGGCAGATGGAGTATAGGTGCTCGGTGAAGCAGTCTCCCAATCTACATTGGGTCTCACTAATATACAGGATGCCACACCGGGAGCACTGGGCACAGAATATGACTCCAAAAGAATCACAGGTGAAGTGTCACCTCACCTGGAAGGACTGATTGGGGCCCTGAATGTTAATGAGCGAGGAGGTGTAGGGGCAGGTGTAGCACTTGTTCCACTTGCAAGGGTAAGTGCCAGGAAGATCAGTGGGAGAGAGACGAATGGACAAGGAGCTATCCCTGTGGAAAACGGGGGAAGAAAAGATGTTTCACCTATCACCTTGTGTTTCTCTTTCCCCTCCTCCTTTTAACTCTACTCCTCAGCTTTTTATCTCCAGTCCTGCCAAAGGGTCTCGGCTCAAAACGTTGAATGTACTCTTTTCCATAGATGCTGCCTGGCCTGCATTTGTGTCATAAATTCCTCGTGTAGCTTCTGAGTTTCTTCACTGATAACCAATGGCCTATTTTGAGATAGTGTACAAACTACTTGCCCATAGCTAGTGTGCTTAAATTGAAATATTGAAAGCTCTGCTGTCAGTGAGGTAGATTTTCTCTGCATCCAAATGGCATTAACTTTCTGATCATGTGAGAACAGCATGGTTTCTATTGCTATTTGGGTAGAACTGACTGCTTTAGTTTCTATTCTACTCTAACTGTACATAATCAACTCCTGTGTTCATTACGAAGGCAAGCTGGATTGGCCCAACACAAGTCGAGGAGCTGCTGCATGCTTGTTCTTGCAGAAACATGGCTCATGGACAGCATCCCATGCACCATCAATCTTCAGTATGCCACTCAAGAACTTGTGCTAATATTATTTTGTGACTGCATCTTCTATCATAACTATATTGCTGTGTACATACGGTCGAGTAACAATTAAACTTGAACATTGTGTACCTGGGCTGGATGATGGTTAGCTATGCGAATTTCATCTGAGAACAGAAAGGGATGAACAGGTCGATTCACTTTACAGCCATTTCCTTGTTTCACGGATGGAAATGATCTGAGTTCAACTTCTGCGACAGTATCTCACGTGGGTCACCACTTAAATTTAAGAAAATTGCGTTAAATTGAAAGTAAGGTTGAAATTCTGCACCCACAGAGTCTCTATGAAGAAATTTGGTCAACAAAGCAGGTTGTTAATAACAGAACTGAGTGATGGGAAGGAGCTGGATAATGGCGATGCAGCAAGTGTAAAGAAAGAAAGCAAACCAGCTCAGAGCAAAGAGCCAAAAGGAGGTGCTCAGAAGGTGCCAACTTCAGGTAATGAGCTGCATTTTTTTCCTCTGTCTTTAACTTAGTCACAAATCAAACTACTTAGAACTGTCATTTAAGATCTTAGCTCTCATTTGAGAGCAGTACTGAAATATCAGAATCAGGTTTGTTATCGCTGACAGATGTCATGAGGTTTGTTCTTTTGCAGCAACAGTACAGTGAAAGGCAGAAACATATTTTAAGTTGTATTAAAAATAAGGAGAGCATAATAGGTGGTTTTCATGGGTTCATGGACCATTCAGAAATCTGATGGTGGAGGGGAAGAAGCTGTTCATAAAATGCTGAGTGTGTGTCTTCAAGCTCCTGTACCTCCTCACCAATGGTAGAGGACACGTTCTGGATAATAAGGATCCTTAATTATGAATGGTGCCACCTTGAGGCATTTCCTTTTAAAGGTGTCCCCACTGATGGGCAGGCTAGTGCCCGTGATGGAATTGGCTCCCTTTAAAACCCTCTCCAGCTTTTACTGATAAACTGTAGAAGAATTTGGAGACCTTTTTTAAAATATTCATCCTGATTTGAAATGGAGCTGCTGTGCTGATATTTGAATTTCAATTACATTAGCTTTTCTTGGAACTACTCAACACAATCAGCTTTTTAGAAAGCCTTCAGTACCAAAACAATATCTGGTTGATTGAGCTATTTAAACCCTTGCCAGCCCAATCCATAACATGCAGATGTCAGAGCTGGTAGTAACATTGCTTCCAATGTTGGGACATCAGTATTAAATGGATTAGGTTAAGATACATCGTTGGACTTCTGTGGATCCAGGAAATATCATGGCTTACACTCTCAAAATGAGGAGTTAGGCAATCAGAGTAAAAATTAGAAGAAACATTTGCCCAGAAGCATTAACTTTTGTGCAGCAAAGCTTCTCATGTTGAAATTCTGACTTATTAGGTAAAACCAGAAGAAAAAGAGGAACAGATGATAAAAAGAGCAAGGAACCAATCAAAGGAAACGCGAAGCCTGTTAAAGAGGTTAGTGTTGCATGAGATGGGCTCTTAACTAAAATTGATCACGTGGTAAAATAACTTCATGATGGCTTAACATGATACAGTAGTACATATCAAACAAGAATAAGCAGAAAGTCAGGATTTCATTAGTCCTGGTTATACACTTGGTTCTATTTTAGGTTCATCTCTTCCTTTTGATTCGAAACGCCTTAAGCAGGTCTCTAACCCGATCGTTAAATATGCTTTGCGTATTTGGTTTCAATTCAGAAAATTTTTTGATCTTAATCAATTCGGGTTAGCGATTCCTATTTTAGGTAACATATTTTTTCCTCCCTCTTTTACGGATCGCGCTTTTCAAACTTGGAAGACTAAGGGTATTTTACGGTTTTTGGATTTATTTTTAGATGGTTCCCTTATGTCTTTTGAACAATTATCTAATAAATATAACTTATCAAGAATACATTTTTTTAGATATTTACAAGTTAGAAATTTCCTAAGTACTATACTTTCTTCCTTTCCAATGCTTCCTCCTATATATATTTTAGATTCGATAATTAACCTTAATCCATGTCAGAAAGGTGCATCGGCTATGATTTATAATATTATTATGAAACTTAGGAAAGCTCCATTTGATAAGATTAGGGTAGATTGGGAACAGGAATTGGGGCTTACCATTTCTGTGGATGATTGGGGGCAGATTTTACAATTAGTTAATACTTCCTCTATTTGTGCTAAACATTCCCTAATTCAATTTAAAGTGGTTCATAGAGCACATATGTCCAAAGATAAGTTAGCGCGTTTTTACTCGCATATTAATCCTTTCTGTGATAGATGTTCGGGGCAGATAGCCTCTTTAACTCATATGTTTTGGTCTTGCCCTACTTTGGAAACTTTTTGGAGAGATATTTTCAATATTATTTCTAAGGTATTAAATATAGATATCTCTCCTCACCCTATTACTGCTATCTTTGGACTACCTAAAATTTCTAGTAATCTTTCCCCTTCAGCCCGTAGAATGATTGCATTTCTTACTTGAATGGCGAAAAGATGTATTCTACAACATTGGAAAGAGCTTAATGCTCCAACTACCTTTTTTTGGTTTTCTCAGACGATTTTATGTTTGAATCTGGAGAAAATTAGAAGTAACCTTTATGATTCTTCATTTAAATTTGAACAGATTTGGGGACCTTTTATTCGATATTTTCATTTAATGTAATATTTACCCTTCTTGTTTTTTTTTTCACTGTTTTAATGGAGGTCGGGATTGAGGACGTGATTTTAAGTTTAACTCTGTTTGGTTTCAAGTTAGCCCATTGCTTTGCTTTGCTTTTAGTTAGTTGCACGGTGGGTTTTTTTTGGGGGTTTTTTTTTCTTTTTTTCCATTGATATATATAAAATCTAGTATACTATTATGTTATCTTGGTTTCTTATGCTTAAATTACATTGTTTGTAGTATTTTCTTTTTGGTATTGTTATCTTTTGGAATTTTATTATACTTTAACATTGTATTAATGTTTATATGGCTTACCTTTTTTGTATACTTACTCAATAAAAAGATTTAAAAAGAAAGGATTTCATTAGTCCTGGGGATTAGTTGGCAGAAATCAGATTTGTGAAATGACTTCAAACAACAGGAATTCTGCAGATGCTGGAAATTCAAGCAACACACATCAAAGTTGCTGGTGAACGCAGCAGGCCAGGCAGCATCTCTAGGAAGAGGTACAGTCGACGTTTCAGGCCGAGACCCTTCGTCAGGACTAACTGAAGGAAGAGTTAGTAAGAGATTTGAAAGTGGGAGGGGGAGATCCAAAATGATAGGAGAAGACAGGAGGGGGAGGGATGGAGCGAGGAGCTGGACAGGTGATTGGCAAAAGGGATATGAGAGGATCATGGGACAGGAGGCCCAGGGAGAAGGAAAAGGGGGAGGGGGGAAAACCCAGAGGATGGGCAAGGGGTATAGTCAGAGGGACAGAGGGAGAAAAAGGAGAGAGAGAGAGAAAGAATGTGTGTATATAAATAAATAACGGATGGGGTACGAGGGGGAGGTGGGGCATTAACGGAAGTTAGAGAAGTCAATGTTCATGCCATCAGGTTGGAGGCTACCCAGACGGAATATAAGGTGTTGTTCCTCCAACCTGAGTGTGGCTTCATCATTACAGTAGAGGAGGCCATGGATAGACATGTCAGAATGGGATGTGCAATTAAAATGTGTGGCCACTGGGAGTTCCTGCTTTCTCTGGTGGACAGAGCGTAGATGTTCAGCAAAGCGGTCTCCCAGTCTGCGTCGGGTCTTGCCAATATATAGAAGGCCACATCGGGAGCACCAGACGCAGTATATCATCCCAGCCGACTCACAGGTGAAGTGTCGCCTCACCTGGAAGGACTGTCTGGGGCCCTGAATGGTGGTAAGGGAGGAAGTGTAAGGGCATGTGTAGCACTTGTTCCGCTTACAAGGATAAGTGCCAGGAGGGAGAATGAAATGACTTTTCAGGTCTGGTTCTCAGTAAGCCTGAGACGGTGTTGCTATTTTTCTGCTTTAATATGCAATGTGGCATATTGGTGCTTTATTCCAGACAAGTCAGGTGTTTATTATTGAAGCTTGGAAGGATTTTGAAAGGCCCAGAATACGTTCATCATCCAAGATTCAGTTGCTCACTTCTGTGATCTGGATGCCAATTGTCCTTCCCCCTAACATGATCTTAAAATAAATTTCATAATATCTGACCAGCTGAGTTCCCCCAGCATTTTGTGTGTGTATGTTGGTTTACATTTCATAAACATGCACCAGTCTGTAAAGTGAGAACATTGGATACCTGCAACACACACAAAATGCTGGTGGAACACAGCAGGCCAGGCAGCATCTATAGGGAGAAGTACAGTTGATACTTCGGGTCGAGACCCTTCGTCAGGACTAACGGAAAAAAAAGATAGTCAGAGATAGGAGAAGACAGGAGGGGGAGGGATGAAGCCAAGAGCTGGGAAGTTGATTGACAAAAGAGATAAAAAGCTGGAGAAGGGGAGTATCATAGGATGGAGGGCCTTAGACGAAAGAAGTGGGGAGGGGAGCACCAGAAGAAGATGGAGAACAGGCAAGGAGTTATTGTGAGAGGGGAAAGAAAGTGTGTATAAAGGCTAGACTTGAGTTACATGGGTCTACACATGAATGCACACAAAGATAATGCTGCCTTTTTTGGTCTTCTCTCTCAACTTAAGCCTTGGGTGAATGGTGAGGAGAAGAATCTGGAGAACTAGAAACTAAGTCGTCCCTGATCAGGAATGGAACAAAGGGGCTGTATAATCCAAAGTACTGCCTCTGTATGAAACAAGACAAGCATAGGTAGAGCTTGGTACAGCAGCTGATTAACAATGCAGAGAATTGAAATGCCAACTGGCTTAAGTTGTACTTTACCTGTTGCCATGTCTTACAATTGCAGGAGAAGTGGTAGCTGATGTGAGTGAATCCCAGTGACCACAATATAATCTGCATGGCCCTACACGCAACAACAGGATAATTGATGGTTAATGAGTTTTTATGCCTGTCAAGTGAGAATTGTTAATAATCCATGTTCATTTCATTTGTCAGTACACAAGAGTAAAGGAGAAGAAAATCGCTGTTCCTCCAAATCAGATGCAGCATTAAAAAGCATAAAGAACACAATAAATTCAGCAGATTATCTTGTATACATAGACTGCGCTAATCTATGTATTTGTATAAAGGGAACTGAAGTGCATGACACACTGAGAAGTTGAGTTTTTAGTGCAGGCTACCTTTTGGTGCCTTTGGTAGCGGCCTGTGAATGACTGACAGATCCGTCAGCAGTTTGCCTGTTCACTGGAGTTCAGTCTTCTGGTTTCAATGATTTCTTTTCTTCCCTAGCAGGCAAAACCACAAATACAAGAAAAAGTTTTTAAACTGCTAAAAGCGAATGATTCCTACAACTTCAAGGTAAGCATCTTCATTTTAAAGCTTTGTCGCCCTGTTTTGTTCTCTTCCTCCACCCACTCTGTGCCCATTGCACAGACACTCTTCCCCTTGGTTACCATCTCCCTGTACTCCCACCTCCTCTGTTCAGTTCCATGCTCCACCTTCCTGTTCTATCAGATTCCACCATTATCAACTCCTTGTCACCTCCACCTCTCACCTCAGCCTTTGTCACTATTTCCTCACTCCCCCTCCTCACCTGGTGTCATGAAAATATTCTTAAAAATGGTTTCTTGTTCTTTTCTGATTTAGCAGCAAGTGGTATCTAAACAAAGGAGGCAATGTACATTTGTAAAAGGTTATAAAAATTACTTATGTAATTGTGTAAAGAATAAAACAAAGAAAAATGGTTAGATACTCATATGAAACATACATCAAAGTTGCTGGTGAACGCAGCAGGCCAGGCAGCATCTATAGGAAGAGGCGCAGTCGACGTTTCAGGCCGAGACCCTTCGTCAGATACTCATATGATCTCATATAGCGCTCTTTGGATTAGCACAGCTGACTTTTTCTGTAATTTATTTTTTATTGAAATTCATCATCAAACAAACATTTCCATAAGATGTATTTCAAATGCTGTATATATCATATCATATTTGTCATAAATCTCCACATAATATTTATCTGAGGTGTACACTTATAGAAAGGAGAGGAAAGAACAATTGAAAGAAGGAAACTATGTACAAAGTAGGGAGTGATTTTTTTTTTACAACATATTCATTGACTTGTGAGAATAAAATCAGGCCTATGAGGTGTTACGTAGTTAAACTATTTTTCCCAGTATGAATCAAATTGTTCCAACTTATGATTAACAGATGCTGTTATCTTCTCCATTTTGTAAATGTCCATTGTAATTTCCATCCATGCATTTAAAGCAGGGCTCTCCTGTGATAACCATTTCCTGGTAAGGGTCTTTTTACCAGCCACCAGCAGTACATTCATTAAATATTTATCTCTTTTCAACTGTTCTTGAGGTATATACCCAAAATATATGGTCTTACTCTCTAAGGGTGTTTCACATTTAAAGATATCTTGTAGGGCATTATGTATCCCACTCCAATAGTCTTTGATAATGGGGCATTCCCAGAAAATATGATAATGGTTTGCATTTTGATTTCCACAATTTCTCCAGCAAACAGGGAGGTTACTATCATAATGGGATTTCTGAGAGGGTGTAATAAAACATCTTATCAAGTTTTTCCATCCAAACTCTCTCCATTTCTGTGAACTGGTACACTTCCATTGATACCTCCATATTATTGTCCATTCTTCCTCAGATATTATCTCTCCTTCCTTCTCCCATTTTGTTTTAATGTATGAAGTCGAATGTGTTTTAAGATTTGACAAACCCTTATACACGCTTGAAATGATTCTACTACTGTTGTCTGAAATAGCTCTATCAGACATGTACTTCGCTTGGTTACATTTTTAACCGTCATACTAACATACTGTCACATCTGTAAATACTGGTAAAAGTCTTGTTTTTCTAATAAGTGTTTCTCTTTGAGCATTTCAAAACTGAACAGTGTTCCTTCCTTCATTATATTGCATTATTCCTTTGGCTGTCCAGTCCTTAAATCTGGCATCCAGTTTAGCGCAGCTGTCTTAGTCTATCACTAAAAGAGCTCCTCTGTTTTCAGCCATGGTGGCATGCAGAGGGTAAGAATTGCCAGGATTTTCCGTAGGGACCTTTGTCCTCCTACAGCCTCCAGAGTGTCCAGTCTGATTCCTTTGAAAGTCCAGCCAGCCTTTCTAATCAGTTTATTGAGCCCGTTGGCATCACCTGTGTTGATGCCATTGCCCCAGCACACCATTGCATAGAAGATTATACTGGTGACAACAGACTGGTAGAGCATGTTAGTAAATTAGTAAAAGAGACAAAATGGTATTTATCAATCAATCACTAAGCCATGCCACACAATGTGCTGCCAGAGGGATCCACCAATATCTGACAGCTTTTCCAGTCTCTCCTTCTTGATGTCCTTGTCTCTATTTCTGGTTCTGGGCACTAGTAACGGCCCACCCTTAAGAAGATTCCCACTTGCTCAAAAAGTTGCCACTTTTTGATACCTTTCAAGACCCTTTACAGGAATACTTTACCAGACAAATTTTTTTTTTTTACGGTAGCTACTCAAGGTTGTACACTGGACTGGTTCTCTTGTACTTTCTCAAAACGTTCCCACATCCCAGACTAACGCCATTTTATCTTACAAACTTTTTAGATTATGAGAACACTCAGTCCTCTTTTATTGTCATTTAGAAATGCATACGTGCATTAAGCTTCCATTTTGTGTTACATATTTTAGCATATACCAAGGAGGAATCAAATTCAACTCTTTCCTTACCTCTGGACCTACCTATCTTTAGACAGCTCGTGCTCTTCTCCCTCCCTCTTTTTAGACTCCCTACTATCTTTTAATCCATATGAAGAGTCTTGACCTGAAATGTCTACTCTGTCCTTTTCCCTCAATATATGCTGCCTGACCTCCTGAGTTCCTCCACCATCTTGTGTCTATTTTAATCTATTTCAAACATCTATTTGAAAATTAAAAATTAAATTTAAATGTTGGCTTTATTACAATAACTTTTTTTTATTTTGCAGTTCTTTATGAAAATTCCATCCCGAACTGAGGAGGGGCTTTATACCCTTAGCTTTCACAACTGTCATGACATGGTTTCAGGGAATCAGATGGCTTCATTCGATATGACTGTAAGTACTTTGGAGGAAGGGGCAGAGGTTAGGATAGAAAGCCTTTAACTCTTCATTTAAAAAAAAAACTCAAAAGCGTATCCAGATGAAGGGTGTCAGCCTAACATGTCAACTGCTTATTCCCCTCCTAAGATGCTGCTGTACTTGCTGAATTCCTCCTGCATTTTATCAGAACCAAAGCAGAGCTAAGAAAACTCGTGATTTAATAGTGGACTCAAGGGTCTAAGTACCTTCGCTGCTTCTATACCAACAAATCGATGTCTCTTCCCCTATTTCTGGCCTCCAAAGGAGTAGTTCTCTTCACAATTAGTACTTCTTAACTGCTTAGTTTAAATAAGTTCAAGTTTATTGTCACTCAACCATATACATGTGTTCAGCTAATCAAATCACTGTTCCTAAGGAGCTGAAGTTCAACGTAAATTTATTATCAAAGTCACCATATACAAACCTGAGATTTGTTTTCCTGCAAGCATACACAGTAACTCCAAGAAACACAAATAGAGTCTGTGAAAGACCACACCCAGCAGGATGGACATGCAAACGTAACTTTGCTGGATCAAATCACAACAGCACAAAAAGATCGTTACTTATCTTTTCACCAGTTTATTTCTTCGAGCTCAGCCAGTGAGTGAACTTGGACCCGATATCAGAGAGAGAATCTTTCTCATCTCCTTGGCGGTTCTACAAGTTCACTGCCCAATGTCAGAATTGTTAGAAGTTATAAGGCCACCGATACAAAAGAATAGTTAGTTTGATAACCATTCTGGTCAAGAAAATGGACTATTGATACAGAGAACAATCAGTTTGATAACTATTCCGGCCAAGTCAATGGACTATTGATACAAAAGTATAATCAATTTGTTAGACACTCCAGCCACCTTAATTAAGGAAAAGAATGTCCTACCTGGTTTGCTGGAGCCACAACTTAATTACAAAAATAAGAACATCCGTCAAACTTATGCTTTAAATAAAAAGGAATGTTCTGTCTAATTTCCATCAGGTACTGCTTTGTGTCAAAATCAAAAGGTGTGAAAAGCCCAGAGACATCTTATGTGGATCTGGGCGAACTTTAACGCTTATCTTGCTCCAAAGAAAGCAGCTGTGAGACATTATTCAAACACACTGCAGTCACAGACATAGTACTTAATCCATTGTTTACAGGGATCTGAGAATCCCCCATTCCCTTAAACTTTATCAGACAAATAGCCAATGTGCAAAAGACCACAAACGGCAAATACAAAAGAAATAAAATAATAAATATCGAGAACGTCAGTTGAATTGTCCTTGAAAGTGAGCCCATAGGTTGTAAGAACAGTTTATTGATGGGGCAAGGGAAGTTGAGTAAAGTTATCTCCTTTGCTTCAAAGAGGTAATAACTGTTCCTGAACCTGATGGTGTAAGTACTAAGGCTCCTGTACGTTATTCCTGATGGCAGCAGCGAGAAGAGAGCATGTCCTGGGTGGTGGGGCTCCCTGATAATGATTGTTGTCTTCCTGCGACAGTGCTCTATTTCGATGTGCTCAATGGTGGGGAGCACTTTACCTGTGATGGATTGGGCTGTATCCATTACTTTTTGTAGGAGTGTTGGTGTTTCCATACCAGGCCGTAATGCAGCCAGTCATTACACTCTCCACCACACATCTGTGGAAGTTTGTTAAAGTTTTAGATGTTATGATAAATCTTTGTAAACTTCCAAGGAAGTAGTGGCACTACTCTGCTTTCTTCATAATGCCACTTGCATGCTGGACCCAGGACAGATCCTCTGAAATTATAATACTGAGGAACTTAAGTTTGTTGACCCTCTCCACCTCTGATTCCCCCGATGAGGACTGGCTCATGAACCTCTGGTTTCATCTTCCTGAAGCAATAATCGGCTGCTTGGCCTAGATGACATTGAGTGAGGGGTTGGTGTTGTGGCACCATTCAGCTAACGGCAGTGGCTTTGTCAGCAAACTTAAATATGGCATTGGAGCCATGCTAAACCATGTTGTGTTTTGTAACTCCAAAATATTAAATTATTGTAAAGGAAAAGGTGGAGAGCCTGAAATGCAAGTCTTAGTGTTTTTTTACTTTGAACGAGTCACGTATGTACCATATATGCAATTCAAGTATTTTTACATATAACCCGTAATGAATTATTTAAATGAACCAGAATCTTAATCACACAATATATTTACAATATTACTTAAATACTACTGAAATAATAAATACACAACAAGCTTCACAGTCACAAGTATAAAGGGAGTCGAGCAGGGGGCTAAACACAGGCTTGTGGTTCATCTGTGCTGATAGAGATTGTGGGCTGCCGATCCAAACTGACTGGGGTCTGCAAGTGAGGAAATTGAGGATCCAATTGCACAAGGAGATATTGAGGCCAAGGTCTTGAAGCTTACTGATTAGTTTTGAGGGACGATAGTACCGAATGCTGAGATGTTGTCGATAAATATATATATATTTATCTGCACTGTCCTGATGTTCCAAGATTGAGTGAAAAGCCAACAAAATGGCATCTGCCGTTGACCTGTTGTAACGGTAGGCAAAATGGAGCAAATCCAAGTCGCTTCTCTGGCCGGAGTGGATACTTTTCATCACCAACCCCTTGAAACACTTTACTGTGGATGTAAGTGCTTTTGGACGACAGTCATTGAGACAGGTTGCCATGTTCTTAGGCACTGGTATAATTGAAGCCTGCTTGAAATGGGTGGGTCCCTCAGATTGTACAAGCAAGATGTTAAAGATATCGGTGAATACTCTAGCCAGTTGACCAGCATGGGTCTTTGATACTTGGCCGCGTACCCCATCTGGGCTGAATGATTTCTGTGAGTTCACCCTACTGAAAGATGTTCTCATGTCACCCTCAGAGATTGAAATCACAAGGACGTCAGGGGCTGTGGGAGTTTGTGAAGGTTCCCCCATGTTTTGATGGTCAAAACTTGCATAGAAGACATTGAGCTGATCTGGGAGCAAAGGCCTGTTGTCGCCTAGTTGCTTGGTTTCACTTTGTAAGAGGTAATAGCATTCAAGCCTTGCCACAGTTGTCGAGCGTCCTTCAATGACTCAAGTTTGGTACAGAGTTGTCGTTTTTTAATAGCTTTCCAGAGATCATACCTGGACCTCTTGTATCTTTCTTAGTCACCACACCTGAATACACCATTCTGATCCTCGGCAAATCGCAGATCTCGTGGTTGATCTAGGGTTTCTGGTTGGGGAAGTCTGTGAATGATTTTGTGGAGACACACCTGTCTATAATTTTTTTTGTTAATACTGTCCAAAGTTCCTGACAACTGTGGGGTATTCATTCAGATCCTCTGAGTACTTGTACATGGCTTAGTGCACAGTCTCAAAGCAACCTCATAGCCGCTGTTCCGTCTCCTGCAACCACCTCTTTGTTGTCCTTATCTCTGGAGCTTTGCTCCTTATCCTCTGCCTGTACAGGTTGGAGGAGGACGGCCAAGTGATCACATTTTCCCAAAATGTGGCCCAGACGTTGAATGGTAGGCATTCCTAATCATAGTATAGCAGTGTTGAGTGTGTTGGGACCCCTGGTGCTGCAGGTTATACGCTGATAATAATCAGGCAGAAATTTCTTCAAACAAACCTGACTTGAAGTCCCCAACTATGATTTGAAAAGCTTCAGGGTAGGCTGTTTCTTGTTTGATGATGGCAGTATTCAATATTTCGAGTGCCTGATTAACGTCGGCTTTTGGTGGTGTGTAAACTGTGGTCACAGAGGTAAGTAGACCGGTCGGCACGTAATCACTAGAAGTTTCAGGTTGGGCAACAAGAGTGCAACAGGACTGCTGTGTCTGAGCACCACAGAATTTATCATGAAACCCAGACCCCCGCCTTTTGCATTCTCTGGATCAGCAGTCTGGTTCATCTGGTCCACCCTGTGTATGGAGAACCTTTGGGTCTTACTGGTGTGCCCAGAGTGAGCCATGTCTCTGTGAAACACAGAACACAGCAATCTTTTTTTTTTTGTCAGGTGCAAAACGTAGAGTCACACACAGCACATGTAGTTACGATTCAGCACATACAGTTCCAAAATTATGTTAGCACAACCCCTTGACTGACATGGCTTGAAGAATGAGAGGTTAACACATCCTATACAGTCAAGACTGCTCACCAATGCCTCTATTTTCTGAGGAGCCCGAAGAGAGCAGGACTTAGTACATCCATACTCGCATCAATCTACAGATGCCCAGTAGAGAGCATCCTGACAAGTTGCATAACTGCTTGGTACAGAAACTGCACTGCACGGGCAGGAACGATCTACAAAGGGTTGTCAAAACTTCCCTGTGGATCACTGGCACCAGCGTACCTGCCATCAAGGACATCTACAGAAAGGTGCCAGAAAAGGGCCAGTAACATCATGAAGGATCCCATACATCTTGCTCATGGACTATTTGTCCCCCTTCTTTCATGCCAGAACCCACCAGACTCAGACAGTTATTTTCCCCAAGTAGTAAGGCTGATCAACACCTTCACCCACCAACTCCACCACTACTTTGTTATTTCCTTTCAGTCACTTAATGTACAACTTAATGAACATACAGCCAATCTATGTTTCTAAGCCTTGTTAAGTACTTATATGTAGGTATGTGTTTTTAAAATTATTATTGTGTTCTTTTGTTTTTTTTTGTGCATCATCGGATCAAGGATAACAATTATTTTGTTGTCCTTACACTTCTATATAGGAAATAACATTAAACAGTCTTAACATAAAGTGTGAGGTGCATGTTTATGTAAGACTGTATAAAGTTACTGGCACTATTATAATAAAACAAGTTGTATAAATATGTGAAACAGGAGCAATAAATGGAAACTTTAACTAGGGTATAATAGTTTGTGCATTCTCTCCCTCTGTAGTAACCCCACTATTTTTCCTAATTTATTGGATTATTTGTTATAAATTGTCTTTGATCATTTTAAAATGTAGATTTTTATAAAGTTTGAGCTTCAGCCTGCAATTGACTTCATGGTTCCCAATAGACAATACCAAGTTTTCATTTGTACAACAATTTTGATAAAACATCCTGAGGTATGACCGAAAACTAATTTTAATTACCCATTTCTTTTAATCCTTGATTGGCCCAACACTTGAGCACACATTTGAGTTATAGTTGCCATTGTAAATGTACCCTTATGTTTTAAATCTTGCTTCTTAGGTTGAGATTACAGCAAGAAATCCTCAGAACTACCTATCTGCTGGGGAAATGCCGTTGCCTCTGCTGTACTTGGTTATGGCTGGGTTTTTCTTTACTGCAGCCTTGTTCTGGGTTTACCTCCTCCTGAAGCACAGGTAAAGCTTCTTTGCTGCCTAGTATTTAAAGTGGCACATGTGTCTGTGTGTGTAAAAGGTCGTACTGTAGTATGTCTCTTCATTGAGATGTTATTCTCTCTAAGGAGGTCAGTATTAGCTGACCTAGCTGTGCTGCTTCAGAAGGAACTTAAGAAATAGCTACATTGCTGCGGGTTTGTGGACGTATACAAGCTTGCTTCCTGATTGATGTATACATTCTGAATTAAATGTATTTTTGCTGCAATCCTTTTTTCTGAGAACCACATCTAATACCAGCTATTTAAATCTCAGATTTACTTTGGGAGTTGAGGTTTAGTTCCTGAGCCGCTGACAAGAGACTTTAATTTGTGTCAGAGGGTAATTAGACAAGTTAGTAACATGGCCACTATTTCACTACCGAACCCTTAAATTCCCATGAGAAATCAATTTATAAACTTGTCATACAAAATGCAGGTTGGGTAATTGAAGAGTTTATTTGCAGCACATTTATGTTAATGGCCCCTCTGCCTTTGTTACAAGGTTGGAACTATTATAAAGAAACCAGTTAGCTTTGGCTAATCTATGGTTCAAATCCACATAAAATCTTTTTGACAACTGAAGTATGTTTAATAATTTCTCTTTTAAACTTCAAAATGTTTCTTAATCGTGTTTCATTTTACTGATTTTAATAATACAGAACTGAACAAGGATTACAGCTTATGTTTTAATCAATGCTCTCGTTTTAGAATCAGGTTTTAATTTATTGATTTTATTTAGAGATACAGCATGGCTATTCTGGCCCAACGAGCCACACCACCCAGCAAACCCCCCTATTTAACCCTAGCATAATCACAGGACAATTTAAAGTGACCAATTAACGCACTGACTGGTATGTCTTTGGAATGTGGGAGGAAACTGGAGCACTTGGAGGAAATCCATGCAGTCATTATAGGTGGTGCTGGAACTGAACTCCAAACTCCGGTGCCCTGAGCTTCCGTGGCACCCCCATTATCACAACATGCCATGAAATTCATTGTTTTGCAGCAGCAGTACAGTGCAATACATAAAATACACAAAGTTATAATAAGAAATGTATTTTAAAAATTAAGTAAGTAGTGTTTTTAAAAAAATGAGGTTGTGTTCATGGGTTCATTGTCCGATGAGAAGTCTGATGGCAGAGGAAAAGAAGCTGTTCCTAAGACATTGAGTGCCTTCAGGATCATGTACCACTGCTCTGATGGTAACAATGGAAAGAGGGCATATCCTGGGTGGTGGGGGTCTTTATTGATGCCTGCTTTTTTTTGTCTTTTTTTTTTGAAGCATTGCCTTTTAAAGATGCCCTAGATGGTGGGGAGGCTAGTGCACATGATGGAGCTGGCTGAGTTTATAACCCTGTGCAGCCTTTTCCCAATCCTGTGCAGTGGCCAATCCGTACCAGTTGGTGATGCACCCTGTTAGAATGTAGTTGAAACATTGAATAGTAAGGTTGAAGTTTGGGTGATGCTGAGTCACCTTTACAGGGGGGAGGGGGAATTGTGTGACTTTTTACAAAAAACACTTCCAAGAATACCAATTCCAGATATCCACGCAAGTATTGCTTGTTTAAGAGTTCTCTGGAACAGGGACTTAATAAAGGAAGGGAGGAATATTTGCAGTGTTGCTCTTGAAAAAAAAGTTTTTAGTCTTTATGCCTGAAAGTAATGGGCAGTATGCTTAGTGGTCACTTTATTAGGTACAGGAATGAAACCCTGCGTGGTCTTCTGCTTCGGTAGCCCATCCGCTTCAAGTTTCGATGTGTTGTGCATAGAGAGATACTGTTCTGCTCACCACTGTTATAATGTTATCTGAGTAACTGTTGCCTTCCTGTCAGCTTGAATCAGTCTGGCTGTTCTCCTCTGACCTCTTTCAGTAATAAGGCATTTTCACTCACAGAACTGCCACCCACTGGATGTTTTTTGTTTGTCGCATCAATCTCAGTAAACTCTGTGTGTGAAAACCCCAGAGGATCAGCAGTTTCTGAGATATTGAAACCACCTCGTTTGGGAACAACAGTCATTCCATGGTCTAAGTCACTTGGATCACATTTCTTTCCCATTCTGATGTTTGGTCTGAACAACAACCGAACCTTGTTGATCATGATTGAGCTGCTCCCGCGTGAGTGGGTGATTAGATGTTTGCATTATTGAGCAGGTTACCTGATAAAGTGGTCACTGAGTGTGTATGCATGTTATCTCCTCTCTGCTGTCTGTATCTAAAGTCATTGTTGTTGTTAAATGAGTTTGAGTTATTGTTACAAAATTACTATGCAGCATAATGTGTCTTTTAGGTACAACGTGTTTAAAATCCACTGGCTGATGGCTGCCCTGGCATTCACCAAGTCTATCTCCATACTCTTCCATGCTGTAAGTACAAGGCTACATTATGAAAGCATTTATTTTTTTTTGTAATTTATCTTTTATTGAAGTTCATCATCAAACAAACATTTCTGTAAGATGTATTTCAGATACTGTACATATATATCATATAATCATATTTGTCACAAATCTCCACATAATGCTTATCTGATGCATACACTTATAGAAAGGAGAGGAAAGAAAGAACAATCAAAAGAACAAAACTATGTACAAAATAGGGAGTGATTTTTTTTTTACAACATATTCATTGACTTGTGAGAATAAAATCAGGCCTATGAGGTGTTATGTAGTTAAACCATTTTTTCCCAGTATGAATCAAATTGTTCCAACTTATGATTAACAGATGCTGTTACCTTCTCCATTTTGTAAATGTCCATTGTAATTGAAAGCATTTATTTCAAACAGGTTCCTGTTCCCACTAGCAGCACTTTGATTAGCTATTTTATTGGCCTAGATCTGAAAACTGGTGTGCCAAAAATCGTACAGGAACGAGCAAGCCGGAAGGTCTCAGAAGTTCAGTCAAATTAATTGAGTTTAGGCATGTAGCAGTTGTCCATTGCTGGATGAATTGGGGAAGGATATAAGTGAAGAGCATTTCTTTTCCTTTTCAAATCACTGTCCACTTGCCCGTACTGGAAATATTGGTCCCGTTCCACTGCAGCACCTTCATTTACACAGTTTACCATTGCTCACTGTATGCTCAGATTTACAGATCTAAAACTTGGCTTAGGTGGGAAGGGGTTTATGATTCCTTTTAGTGGAGGTAAAAATTTGCTCTTTGCGCAAAGTCAGAGACATAGCAAGGAAACAGTCTCTTCAGCCCAACCAGTCCATACTGACCAAGATCCCAAAACTTTTCCTATCCATGTACCTGTCCACCTTTTAAATGTTGTTAATGTACCCGCCTGAATCACTTCCTCTGGCAGCTCACTCCTTATACAGACCACCGTCTGGGTGTGAAAAGTGTCGTCCCTCGGGTTCCTATTAACTCACTCCTCTCTCACCTTGTACCTGTGCCCTCTCGTTCTTAATTCCACCCACCCCCCCCCGACAAAGACTGTGCGCATCCCCCCCCACCACCCCCATCTAGGCCCTTCATGATCTTAGACACCTCTATAAGATCATCACTTGGTTTCCTACACGCAGATGAAGGAGTTTCTAGACTGCTCATCCTCACTCTATTCATTTAGCCCGTTGAGTCGTGGCAATATCCTTCCTGCATTCCTTCCAACTTAATGGCATCTTTCCTATAGCAGGCTGACTAACACAGAACACAATTTTCAAGATGAAAGCTCATCAGCATTTTGCACAACAATACCGTAACAACAACACTATACCCCTTGCCCATCCTCTGGGCTTCACCCCTCCCCCTTTCTTTCTCCCTGGGCCTCCTGTCCCATGATCCTCTCGTATCCCCTTTGCCAATCACCTGTCCAGCTCTTGGCTCCATCCCTCCCCCTCCTGTCTTCTCATATCATTTTGGATCTCCCCCTTCCCCTCCCACTTTCAAATCTCTTACTCGCTCTTCTTTCAGTTAGTCCAGACGAAGGGTCTCGGCCTGAAACGTGGACCGTACCTCTTCCGAGAGATGTTGCCTGGCCTGCTGTGTTCACCAGCAATGTTTATGTGTGTTGCTTGAAATTCCAGCATCTGCAGATTTCCTCGTGTCTACCTGTTTGTACTGTGTTCAATTCCTCAGCAGGTGAAGTGGCCCCACCTGCAGGCAGCAAGTCCTGAATAGTTTCCTGACAATTAGATCATTAGGACCAAAGAGAAAAAGCATTCACACATCATAAATGCCAGGCAATGGTTATCTAACAAAAGAAAAGCTAACCACCTACCTGTGGCAGTAGTAGTGGTACTGAACGTCAGATTTTTTTCTCTCATCCAAATCATAGGGTGGGTGAGGTGGGGAGGGGAGGTTCAGCTGAACTGTGACTATATGAGTAGGTCAGAGGCTTGGTGTTGGGCAGTGAGTATCTCTCTGCTTGGTACCTCAAGCCCTTTTCTCCACCACTGACCCTGGAGCACGATAATGTATGCTCTACTTGCCTGGCTGACTGCAGCAACATCTCTCTCAAGGAGTCAATACTATGTAGGACCAAGAAGTTGCTTCATTGACACCCCATCAATCATGCTAACAATTTTCTACTTGTGCACTTTGGTTGCAATGTACATTGTTTACCACATCTGCTGCAGGTTCTTGTTGATGCTTTCCCTACAATAACTTCCTAACATGCAGCTTCTATTACCAAGAAGAATAAGGGTGGCAGGGACATAGTGGCACCACCACCTCTGGGTTCCCCTCAAGTCTCACACCATCCTGACTTTGAAATCTATCACCAGACCTTCATTTAGCCGCAGGCTGTGGAAGCACCTAACATTTGGTTCGGCTTGCTAAGTCGTACACTAACTCATCATTATCCACAAATCCATGTACTGCTGAGATTGAGCATGGCTAGGTGTGCAGCTGAAACCAGGTTCCAGTACTTGTCTGCTTCATCTTCCTTCCCACAGCCATTAAACTCACTGGGCTCATGGGAACAGTTATAATGGAATTGAAAGTGTATTGTGGTAAAGCAAGTAATATCCATTATTACAGAAAATGTACCAGCCCAGCTCCACCAACATCACAGTTTTACAGGTGACTTTGCCAGTGATGAGAATCAGGTTTATTATCACTGAGAGATATCATGGAATTTGTTGTTTCGTGGCAGCAGTATAGTACAAGATGTTTAAAAATAATACTTCTACAATATTAAAGTGTAAGAGAGAAACAGTGAGGTAGTGTTCAGAAATATAATGAGAGTGGAGAAGAAGCTGTTCCTAAAATGTTGAGTGTAGGTCTTCAAGATCCTGCACCTCTTTCCTGATGGTAGTAATAAGAAGAGGGCACGTCCCAGATGGTAAGGGTTCTTAATGATGTGTGCGGCAGCCTTGAGGCATGATCTACTAAAGATGTCCTTGATGGTAGGGAGGGTTGTGCCTATGATGGAGCTGGCTGAGTCAACAGGCTGCTGGCCACCACTTATCAAGAGTAATCATGGAGTATATTGGTTACCATGGTAGCACTGGAGCTCAGAGTTCAATTCCAACATCATCTGCGAGGAGTCTGTACTTCCTCCCCGTAGAATGTGAGGGTTTTCTCCGGTTCCTGCAGTTTCCTCCCACAGACCAGAGAAGTACCAGTTGGCAGATTAATTGGTCATTGTAAATTGTCCTGTGATTAGGCGAGGGTTAAATTGGGGGCTTGCAGCTCGAAGGGCTGAAGAGGCCTATTCCACACTGTATTTCAAAACAAATTAGGTGCTATCTTTGCTGGTGTCTTGAAAATATCGAAAATGCTGACGAAAGGAGGTTAAGTGATAATACAATCTGTGTTTCAGTAGTCTCTGTCAAACTCACCTCTGACCATTTGAAACTTGTACAAATGGATGAATTAAAATGAATGCCTGCTGACAACGATGCCATCCCGAGTGGGAGGGGGCAGGGTGTGTGTGCCTGGGCTTACTACAGTCTTTTAATAGAGCAAGCCAAAATGGTAAAACATAGAGTGAAGGAAAGAGATGGAAGCTGTTACTAATTCTCTAAATGAAAGCAGGGTAATTTCACAAGGAAGTGTGGTAAGATCACCAGACGAATTAGAAGTGTGAAGTCGGTCTCTGTCATTTTCAACATTTCTTATCGCCAGCCTTGACTGATGGGAATTACCCAGTTATTTACTCTATTTATAGCTTTAGCAGATGCCTGGATTAAAAGTTTGTAAAGCCCCAAGTGTTGACGTACTTAATATATAATTGATTTATACATGTAACTTGATTCCAACCCTCTGTCCTATAACACCTGGATGGATGAGAGGTAAAATACGAGTATCCTTTCTGCACCATGACCCAGCTGAATACCAAGACTCGAGTTGAAGTAATACAGCCCAGAAATGAATTTTGGCCCGCTGGGTCTGCACCCACCTTCAATTACCCAATCACAGCAATCCCATTTCAATGACCCCACATCCCCATCAATTCCACCCCCCGATTCTGTCACTGGCCTACACACTGGAGGCATCTTACTGTGGCTAATTAACCTACTGATCCCTATTTTGTTGGGATGATGTGTGGAGATATGGTGGGGGGCGGGAGAGGGCTGGCGGAGGGGACACATGCAGTCACAAAGAGAGCATGCAGATTCCACGCAGGATTGAACCCGGATTGGTGGAACTGTGAGGCACCACATCGTGGGAACACTGTGAACCCTTCCCCCACCCCAGCCCATCTTACCTGAAGTTCCATGAGATATTTGAATCTATTATAATAATGTGTTTATTTCCAGATAAACTACTATTTCATTGCTGTCAAAGGATCAGCAATTGAAGGCTGGGCCGTGATGTACTACATTACCCATCTGTAAGTATTTTTTTTGGCACAAGCCTTGTTTGCCCAAATGAAATGAAGTTCCAGCAGTGTTAAAATGTCCATCTGAGGGCTTGAGTCCAGCCCAGGGCAAAGACTGAACTGAACAGTTTATCAAGTACTGGGTGATCACACCAAACATTCATTCCCACTGTGTATGAATGTACTTCCATCAGAAACCATTAATTTAATTTCTGCTCTCAAAAGAATTCAAGGCTGGGATGGATATGTCTCAAGGATACTAAATAAGATTTAAATGGTTATCCCTCCATACTAAAGCAAAGTTGTCTAGGATTCGTTTTTTTGATGTATTTATCGAGTTCGACTTGGCAATGATTCCCTCTTTTGTTCATGTAGCCCTCCAGAACATGATGTTGAAACTTGTATAAAGTTCAAAGTAAATTTATCATCAAAGTACAATATGTCATCATTTACTGCCTTGAAATTCGTTTTTACAGGCATTTACAGGAAAATTAAGAAATACATTAGAATTTATGAAAAGTTATACTAATAAAGACTGACAAACAGCCAATGTGCAAAAGAAGACAAATCATGCAAATAATAAAAAAGTGAATAAATAATACTGAGAAAGGATGAGGACTTAAAAAATACTTCCATACCTTCTGTGCACCAGAAGCCCAAGTGCCTTTTTTGGTTTTGGCATGGAAAGTTGATCTGGATTTTATAAGCATTGCTCTAAAGTTCTCAGCATTGTACCAGTTCTCTCACTCGTACATGTTAGGACAAGCTGGTTCCAGTGCAGCTAAGATTTTCCCTGTGGGAATTCTAGTACTGTCTTCTGTCAGACAGTGAGAACTGGACAGCCACATGTTTACTATCCTGCTGAAATCCTACAGTGCTTGAGACAGCAGTGGGCAACATTTTGTCCTAGTTTAAAAAGTCTGTGTCCAACCCCATTCCATAAGCTTCACAAGTTCTGGACTAATTCAAATGCGGCACTGAATGCATTTGGTATTATCAGAGATGTTGTATTTCACTTGTGACCTTTGTGAAATAGGACTTGTGCCCTCTCCAATTTTTCAGATGGACGGCGTAGAAGAAGATTGGTATGGTTCTCCTTGGTGCTCATTTATCCATTAATTATCATTGTTCAATTTGTTGTGATTAGTATTTATGGGAGTTTATAAACAGAACGGCTAAACTCTTTCATATATATTAACAGTGATAATGCTCTAAAAGTTTTTCAGTTGCTGTAAAATACTTTGAGACATCTTGGGTCCTGAGCTTAAAACTAATGTGTAACTCAGAATCAATTTTATTATTACTGACATACAGTATGTCATGAAATTTGTTATTTTGCAACGTCCAATACATTAAAAAATACTCAAGTTACAATAAGAACTATATGAAAGTAACTAGTGCAAAAAGACAGCAGGAAGTGCAGTCAACGTACACACAGAACGCTGGAGGAACTCAGCAGGCCAGGCAGCATCTATGGTAAAGAGCAAACAGTCAACATTTCAGGTCGGGAGTCTAGGGTCTCGACCTGAAATGTTGACTGCTTACTCTTTAGATGCTGCCTGGCCTGCTGTACTCCTCCAGCATTTTGTGTTTGTGGCTTGGATTTCCAGCTTCTGCAGATTTGCACTTGTTTGAGAAAGTACGGTAGTGTTTGTGGGTTAATGGTTCATTCAGAAACCTTATGGCAGCTGTTCCTAAAATGTTAAATGTGTGCCTTCAAGCTCATATACCTCCTCCCTGATTTGTCCACTG
The DNA here is from genome assembly GCF_963921235.1 of Mobula hypostoma. NCBI lineage: Eukaryota > Metazoa > Chordata > Chondrichthyes > Myliobatiformes > Myliobatidae > Mobula > Mobula hypostoma. The sequence goes on from NC_086125.1 coordinate 21,174,050, forward strand.
AAAGAACTTTCATCTTAAAGACATCGTGACAATTTAGCCTGAACATTCCCAGATTCAAGTTTAAGTTTATTGTCATTCAACCATATACATGTATACCGCCAAACAAAACCATATTTCTCCAGACCAAGGCGCACAACACAATGCAATAACTCAAACACAACACATAAAGTAATAATTTCACAAATAAATTAACACATAATAAAATATATTCTAGAAGATTGACATTTATCATAAGGTGCATTTACGATAGAAGTTTAAAACGTAAACGTTGTAATGCTTCTGGTACTTTGTACGTGATAAGACCTGGATGATAGTTCAGTAGTCTCATGGCCTGGGGGAGCAAGCTGTTTCTCATCTTAACAGTCCTTATCCTGACTTGTTCCATAGGTTGAAAGGTGCCTTACTGTTCATTACTTTGGCTCTGATCGGCACAGGCTGGGCATTTGTGAAGTACATTTTGTCAGACAAAGACAAAAAGATATTCATGATTGTGATCCCCCTCCAGGTAATGAAAGAGTGGAAATTAGTATTACTTTTATTTGTATATGCTGCTGAAGACTGCAGTGACTTTTAATAATACATGTTGGTAAAACTAATTCATGACTTAATTTAGAATTATTAAATGCTACAAGAGTAATTAATTCCCACCTCTATGATGCAGCTAGTCGAACTGCTGTCTCATAGTACCTGGGCACTATGTGGTTTGGCAGTTTACTGGCCACTGTGTTTTGGGGGCGGGGGGGCGGGCGATTGATAAGAATGTATGGAGAATGTTAAATAAAAATGGGAGTAATGTAGGACTAGTGTAAATTTGGTGGTTGATGGTCAGCCCAAAATCGATGGGCTAAAGAGCCTATTTCTATGCTGTATCCCTTTGACTGAATTTCATGAAGCCTCAAGATATAGGACCAGAGTTAGGCCATTTGGTCCATTGTGTCTGCTCCACGATTAAATCATAGCAACTCCATTAACCTGCCTTTTCTCTGTAACCCTTAACCCCTTTACCCCTTTTGAAAATTGATTTTCAAAATTCTTCCTTGGCATGTCCTTGGTGTAGATTATCCATTAATTATCATTAATCTATTTGTTAAGTGATTGCTATTTATGGGAGCTTATAAGCAAAATAGCTAAACTCTTTCATATATTCTCATTTGTTCCACACACGCTTGAGTGCTTTATCAAAATGGCACTCGATGTCACAGATTGACATGGCAATGGGCCATTCAGCCCAACTAATCAATGCTGGCATTTGTATTTCACTTGAGCTTCCTTCCATCTTTCCTTATATAAATCTATCAGGATAACCTTGCATTCACTTCAAGTTCATTGAAACTCCCCTTAAGAGCATCTGCATTATTCACCTCAACCACTCCCTGTGGGCACAAGTTTGTCAATTCCAACATGTATTCCTTTGATATAGAGGTTCCTTAAGTTGCTTCAGATTTCTTGATGACTGTCTTACATTGATGGCCTCCAGTTATGCTGATACTAGGCAGAAACATTCTCTCTATCCACACAATCAGTACTTTTCGTAATTATAAAAACCGCTAAGCCATCCCTGCTATCTTTTCTCAAGAGTTTTGTTTGTCATTTGGTAATATTTGCACCCTTGTATTTCTAGCTGTAAATTCTCCCTGCAGTAATCTAGACACACAACATCAGCGGACCATTGCCAAGAGGATATCAGATGCTGCCTGTCTTACTAGGACCTGTGAGATGGAGGACTGCAGGACTTGCTGACCTCAATTTCCTCCCATTACTTTTTTTTCCCCGTCATCCTCTCTGTACATGGCGTAGTGTTGAGTTCAAATCCCACCATGGTGTTTTGAAGCAGCATGGTAGTGTTGTGGATAGTGTATCGCTATCACAGCACTAGCGGCCTGGACTCATTTCCCACCGCTGTCTGTAAGGAATTTGTCCATTCTCCCCATGACCGCAGGGGGTTCCTCTTGGTGCTTCGGTTTCCTCCCACATTCTAGAGACATTGAGATTAATAGATCACAAGGGTGTAATTGAATGATACAGCCTGGGACCTGAAGGGCCTGTTCTCGTGCTGTATCTCTCTGGGACATTGAAGCATCCAAAACCTCTGTCCTTCCTGTCTCCACAACTCAAAAGACAGGAGAGAGTCTGTAGATGCTGGAAATCTTGTGCAACACACACAAAATGCTGGAGGAACTCAGCATCTATGAAGAGAAGTGAACAGTCAACATTTTGGGCTGATATCCTTCATCCGATAAAGAGCCTTGGCCCGAAACATCGACTGTTTATTTTCCCTCTGTGGATCCTACCTGACCTGCTGAGTTCCTCCAGTATTTTGTGCGCGTTGCTCAAGATTGCCAGCATCTACAGAATCTCTGGTGTGTCTGATTTATGGTAAGAATAATGGCAAGTTTGCAAATGGGGGTAAAAGATGTGGTCTAACATGGGAAAAGTCCCCCTAGCAAGGAAGGATTTCAGTCTTGTGAGTAACTAAGCCAGTAGCCAGCAGATAAAGTGTAAATCAAGGCTTTTGGATGAACTGCACGTGATGGGAGAGGCGCTCAAATTAAAATTGTATTCCTCAAATTAAATAATGCACTTCTATTCCATAAATAAAAAAAATATTATTGAGGGACAAAAAATGGAAGATGTGGGAAAGTTAAATGCCTTTTTTAAATGTCTTTTTGAGGTGCTAGCAAACACAGCGTATATCATCATTGAGTCAACAGAAGAGGGAACGACTGACTACGCATTGTGGAAGGAAGTCCTGTTCCTTGTAGATCTTATTTGCTGCGGGGCGATCCTGTTTCCAGTTGTTTGGTAAGGGTACTTACCGTTGGAATGTGTCACCTGTTTTCGTGCAATGCTTTTTCAGGACACACGCAAGTGCTTTGTCAAGGGATGTGAAAGACTGCGTATTGTAACAGTGTGGACAGCTACAATGCTGAATGTGTGCAAACCTGAGCTCTCTTCTGAACAACTACTTTTTCACATGGATTTAATTTGTAAAGCAAATTCCAAAGCTTTCAAATTTCTTAGTCAACCATTTATGTACTTTCTTATCAAAATTGTCTTCCTCTTCGTAATATATTTTACAAATTTCTCCAGTTTGATGGAAAGAGATGTAGTACTTCTAGATTTTCACTTTCAGACAAGGGAAGATCCCTACATGAGGAAAATTGGTAGGTGTGTACATACATTTCCTACCTTGGAACTCAGCATCGTTTGTGCCCCAAGTGTACAGTGATTGAGACAACAAATCTTCCTTCAGCTTAAGAAACACCCTGAAGAAACAAAAGATCATCGGTGTAATATAGAATGTAGAAATTACACCCCAGAAATTCTATTCAAATAATTTGGTCCAACATATTGTATTTGAATTCACATTTGTATTCTAAACAAGGTGTTTTGTGCCATCTTATCATTCGACACAAATAATATCCCTGATCTGCATTTCTACTCATCATAAACACGAGATTCTGCAGATGCTGGAAATCCACAGCAGCAACATACAAAATACTGAAGGAACCCAGCAGGTCAGGCAGCATCTATGGAGAGTAATAAACAGTTCGATGTTTTCGGCCAAGACCCTGATGAAGGGTCTACTTATCACTTTGATCTACCTTTTAAAGCAGAGTTTCACATTCTCTGGGTAAAGATGTTTCATTGAAAATCTCTTTTGGACTTACTGGTGATTCTTAACTGAAACGCAAACACTTTTGTATATACTGTAATAATCAATGATTATCAGAAGCTGATTTTATTAAGAAATGTGTTCTAGAGAAAGTTGACCTTGGAATCCTCCCCTTTATACACTAATTGTCTTTGTGCTTTAAACAGAACCTGAAGTAAAGGCAAAGCAGACATGCAGCTGGTTGAGCCACTGCCTTGTCTCCAGTCACCCAGGTTCAGTCCTGACCTTCAGTGCGGTCTATCTGGAGCTCACATGTGCTCCTTGTGACTGCATGAGTTTCCTGCAGGTGCTCTGCTTTCCACCCTGGCTGGAGGCTGAAGAAGACATGTCCTGGGGTTAGAGGACTATGTGGGTGGGTGGGACGGAGGAATGGGGCTTGTTTGGTACGTTCTGCTTTGTTGTGTTCTGTTTTGATCTGCCGAGCACTGGGGGCATGCTATACTAGCACTGGAATGTTTGGTTTCAGTTGTAGGCTGCCCCCAGCACATCCTTGGGTTGTGTTGATTGGTAACTCAAATGACGCATTTCGCCGTAAACAATGCAGTGCTTGCACAGCCCACAACTATTCATAAAATTTGATGCAGTTGTGTTACTGGAGTACAAGGGGGTAAGGACTGAGGGTTTATCTGAGATATTATGGGACCCTGCTCCGGAGCTCATTTTTGTGGCCAGTGCTTGGTACTGAAACAGAGCTGTCCATCGATCTCTCATTTCAAAGTCAGGTTTTATCACCTAAACAGTGAAATGTATCATTTGCACCCGAAGATGTGCTGGAGGCAGCCCACAAGTGTTGCCATGTGTTCTGGCACCATCATAATGTTCCACAGAGCAACACAGGACAGGACAACAGCAAAGTCAGCCCCTTTCCCATCTCACCACCCGCTCAGAAACACAAGACCTCCAACCTCAGGACAACTTTCCTCCAGACCTTGTCCCCAGATTCACAGACATCAGACCCCAAACTTCCTGTGTTGGAGAGGTTTGACATGGACATTTCACAGAGAGTTTGTGGATTTGTGTGCATCCAGGTTCTTTGGCGGCAAGTCCTGACCCATCTGTGAATTGTTAAGGGGATAGGTGGTGTTCTAGTAACATTCCTGACCTTGTCTGAAGTTAGCTCAAGTTAGCTTTTTAAAACAAGTCTGATTTATTTGGTGTTTGCATAGAAGGTTATTTGAAATTCTGATTGCTTCAATAAAAGAAATGAAATTCACCAGTTTAAAATTTCCTTTCTGTTCCTCCTTCTGTTATACAGGTCAATCAGGCACTTGCAGGAGGCCTCAAGCACAGATGGTAAAGGTACGCCTGATGAAAGTTGACAGTAAAACTGGAAAGTGGGTCCTCCTCTACACTGGTGAATGACTCTCTCCATTCTTGGGCAACACAAAAATAATCAGAATCCATTGGAGGGAAATGGGTGGTCCATGTTTCAAGTCGAGACCCTTCATCTGATGCATGACAGCCATAAGTAGGTGTAGGAGGAGGCATATGGTCTCATGGCCATACCAGCATTCAATGCCTTTTTCTGACATGACTCCCTTTTCCCAGAATGTACTCTTGCACTTAAGATTGAAGGTTTTGGACTCTTGAGGTACTATAGTCAGTAGGTATCCACAGTCTCCTGATGTAACTACAGTGCATTCCTGTTAATTGGGCCATTGATTAATCAGGGCAGCCATTTATTTGGGACAACTCTTAAAGAACAAAATCTAAATTGAGAAAATAGCCGGGATTCCTTCATTTATTTGGGACACTATCCTACTTAATTGAGGCAGGAGACTGTTGCTGAGCATTTCTTTAAAACTAGCATCAGTCAAGTCAAGTTTATTGTCATTTAACTATATACACGTATACCGTCAAACAAGACAATGTTTCTCCAAAACAAGGTCGCATGGACTTGCATAACCATTAGATACTACACCAAGCATAAAGTGATCAGTTTTTAAATAGCTACATATGTTTGTGTTCAAAAAGCAGGGCTTTTTGGCACTGATATTTGGCAAGAGATAAGCAGTAAGACTATTTGGAACCGTCTTGTTTTGGTTTCAAGTATTCAGGCTTGGAGATGCTAGAAACAACTGGGAGTGAAAATGAAATGATTTCACTACTTCAAGTTAGGAGTTACTAAGAATTTGAAGGTATTGACAGTCATCTTGAATGATATAATGAAAATGAAGATTTGGGGGATGCAATCTAAAGCATTGTATAAAGGCAGTCCATTATCTGCACTGGGTGCGTGTGCTGATTTTGTTCATTTACAGTCAATCAAAATAACACGGCAAATAAATTCCTCCGTCAATAACTATAAGGAACTATAGTACTGTAGAGGTTTTGGTAGTGTTCTAATTTGATCTGTATTTTTTGTTTCTTGGTTAAACAGTAGTTGCCTTTTTAATATCTTTTAACTATTTCCATGAAACCGGCTAATTGAGGCAGCCACTTAATTGGGTCAAAATGTACTGGTCTTGATGGGTCCCAATTAGCTGGAATCCACTGTACTTTAAATGTCTGACAAGATCTGTCTTCTCATCTGTGCTAAATGCCCAGCTTCATTCCTTTAAGTGAAAATCCAAAACAAAAAGGAAAATGCTAGAAATATAAATTTTTTTAAACGTCCTTAGCCGGTGGCACTTGGTCGAGCTATCAGCCTCCTTGTGTCTGTTTTACCAATAGCACAGAAACAGGTCCTTTGACCCACGAATCGTGCCAGACTAATTAATCCAGTAATTGGAAGTCTATTAAACTAATTCCTTCTGCCGATACAAGTCTATATCCCTCCATTCTCTGGGTTTTCTTGAGCCTATTTACAAACATCTTGAATTCCTCCATTGTATTTGCCTCCACTGTCACCTCAGCTACACATTTCAGGCACCTACTGTGTGTATCCTGGACATTTTCCTCGTGTTCAAACAGGCTTTTATCAGGTCCCTTGGTCTCCACTGCCCCAGAGAAAACACCCTGTCCTCATAACACATGCCCTCTAATCCTGGTAAACTTGAATGAGTCTGTCAGTCAGATAATTATATTTCATTATAATTTGTATTCAGAAACTTAATGTCCCTACAAGGGAGATCCACCCCACCCCTAGCAGCTTCCCTTCTGCCCCACTCTCACTATTATTACTCAGTCCAGGCCATATTGGGGAAAAAACAGGTTCTGTTTTTATAAATGTCCACGAATTGATTTTGTCCAAAGGTCAGAAAATGCACAAACATCACCCCAATATTTTAAATACCTTCACAATATTAGAATGAATGGAATCAGAAGCACATAATACAGTTAAGAAAGAACAATTGCTAAAAGTGGAGAGAGGAAAGAGTCCATAAATTGGATTTTGGTTACTGTTACTAATAATATAAGGCAAGCTTGCTCATCTGTTGGTGTAAGTCAGGCATTCATAACCCGGGGCTGGACTGTAAGTGCTAGATGTTGATGTTAAATATTGTTGACGGGTCCTGTGCCCCGCCCACCATGTTTGGTCAACGTAATGGGACTGTCAGTCACTGGGCGTGCTCATGGTCTGACCTTCTGTGTTTAAACAAGAAACAGATGAGCAGGAACTCAGTGGGTCAGGCATAAACAGTTGAATTTTGGGGCTGAGACCCTTCATCAGGACTAGAAAGATGCTCCCCTCCTTTCCAGTCCTGATGAACGAGCTCTGCCTGAAACATCAACTGTTTATTCCCCTCTACAGATGTTGCCCGACTTGCCGAATTCTTTCAGCATTGTGTGCGTGTGTTGCTCAAGATCTTCAGCATCTGCAGGGTCTCTTGTGTTTAAGAAACAAATGAGAATATCTTGCTGAAAAAAGAACTTGTGTGCACTAATTTTAATATTTTTTGTATCTGCAGCTGCAATGAATTTGGCAAAGCTGAAACTCTTCAGACACTTTTATGTCATGGTAGGTCTGTATATTGTCTGCTGCTGGGTAGCAATCAGGTTTGCCTCTTGAGCCGGGCTCCAGCAGAACAGAAGGCTATTCCCAGAAACAGGAAGCCGGTATTTTATACGCAGCTGGGCAACTTTTGGTTTGGAATGTGAGCAGAAGTAATTGGGTGTTGGGAGAAGGGTTATGGCAATGTCGGAGGCAGTGTTTGGACCTGGTGTTGTAGCTCTCTGCAGAGGTTGGTGAGATGTAGCTTCACCAATACCTCCACCCAATGACCTACCTCCTCCTCCCCACATGCACATCCCTCAGTCACTTTATGTACACACAGTCAGTTGATGTATGTACAGTTACTTCCACATTGTGATTTATGGGATTGCTATTATATTATGTTTTTCTTTTATGCTGCATCAGATCCAGAGTAATGATCATTTCATTCTCTTTTATACATGTGTGTTAGAGAATGACAACAAACAATCGTGAAAAGGCTGCACGTTCTCGAGCCTTGTCCGCTCTCCGCCGTCGTGTGTCAGCCAGTACTTATACAATATCCTGGGTGATTTCACCATTCCATAAATCCAGGGATCTATTGAAACTATGTTTGTGGCTGTATACCTACAGTCCTGAGGAATTTCCAGTCTTCAGATTTATTCAGAGAAATGACTGATTTATTTTTTAATCCTGAACCTGTACCTCTGGTTCTTTCCTTTCCTGCCAGACAACACAGTATTAGGGTTAGCATAACTATTTACAGACCTATTTTAAGATCAGGGTTCAATTCCCACGATTGTCTGTAAGGAGTCTCTACGTTCTCCCCATGATTGCGTGGGTTTCCTCCGAGTGCTGCGGTTTCCTCCCACAGTCCAAAGACGTACTGGTCGGTAGGTTAGTGAGGTTTGGGCATGTTGGCACCGGAAGCATGGCAACACTTGTGGGCTGCCCCTGGACGTCCCTGGACTGTGGTCATTGACATAAACAATGCATTTCACTGTATGTTCTGATATACAAATGAAGCTCATCTATATCTTTAACCAGGTCAGTATAAATAACTAAGTATCTAAAGGTAATTGATAATTAGTTGTCACTGCCCAGTTCTCCCTTCCTCCTGTAGTTGTTGGTGTTTTCCAGTGTTGAAAGGATGAGAAGTGACCAGTTGAAACACGGAGGTCATGGATGAGTTGATGAGGCTGAAGGCAGACCAAACTGGTTTTCCTAGTTGGAATTGGGGGCAACTTAGGGCAGCCATTTAGTACTGGAATGAGGAAAACTTCCTTCATCTACATCAGGAAGCTTTGGATACTTGGATGCTGGGTGTTTAAGGATAAGACTGATTATTTTTTAGAAATTCAGAAATTGGGGATGAAATAAGGAAAATGGAAGCAAAAGATGAGACAAGAGGTCAGCAGGGTAGTGTAGCGTTTAGCGTGATGCTTGTCAGCACTAGTGATTCGAAGATTGGGGTTGAATTTCTGCCGCTGTCTGTAAGGTACGTTCTCCCCGTAACTGCGTAAGTTTAAAGGTTATGTCTATTTGTCATATGTACATCATAACACTGTGAAGTACGTCAATTTGCGTCAACGACCAAAACAGTCTGAGGAAGTGCTGGAGGTTGCGGGGGGCGGGGGGGAATCCCATAACTGTCCATGCTTCCAGCCCCAGTGTAGCATGCCCACAACTCCCTTACCCAACCTGAACTGTGCATCTTCAGAATGTGGGAATAAACTGGAGCGCCCAGAGGAAACCCACACAATCATGGGAGAACATACAAACTCCTATGGGTTTTCTCCAGATGCTTTGCTTTCCTCCCACATTCGAAAAGGAGATGTATGGGTGAGGACTAGTAAGTTGTGGGCATGCTGTGTTGCCACCGGAAGCACAGCAACACTTGCAACAGTCTCTCACACATCTTGTAGTGTGGCCATTTAAGCAAATGGCGTATTTCACTGTATATGTTGATGTACATGTGACAAGTAAAGCTAATCTCCCTCTGACCTTGGTGGAGCAGTCATTAGGTATTACATAGAATACTCCGTTTCTATTGTGTGTTTAAGTACCCTTGTGTAGTGAGCCGACTAGACCAGTGAGGAGCACCAGTCTACAGTGTACCATTTGGCATGTTCTAGATTTTGTTTCTAATAATTCTAATGCTTCTAATAATATTTCAAATATTTTTCCTTGCTCAGATTGTCTGCTACATATATTTCACCAGGATCATCGCAATTCTTCTCAAGTTCACTGTCCCGTTTCAGTGGCAGTGGATGTATAATGTAAGTAAATGCTGATAGTTTAATGGGTGCTCTTTATTGGCTTTTGGGTCTTTAATTACTGGTAACAGGAGAATAACTCCAAGACGTATTGAAAAGAGTTGTAATGACGGAGCATTGAAAAGATAGACTCAGATCCATGTTCTTCCTCCTCCTCTTGGACCATCTCTCTGGCCACTGGAAATTGTGATATTTGGTTGAACTGACCAAATGTAAAACAATTACAGTAGCATAGTAATCATCCAAAGATCTAGAAACACAATCCCACTGTGACTGTTTAGGAAGTCATTTAAAATTATTCGATTACCAACAGTTTGGTTACCAAAAAACTGCAAGAATAATGTGTTACTTTAAAAAAAATTACAGAAGTGGCTATTACAAGAGAGCATAATTTTAAGGTGACTGGAGGAAAGTATAGGGAGGTGTCGAAGGTAGGTGTTTTTTTGTACGGAGAATGTTAACACACTGTTGGGGTGGTGGTGGAGACAGATAAATTAAGGATATTTAAGAGACTGCTTGATGGGCGCACGGATGAATGGAAATGTGGAGCTATGCAGAAAGAAAGGGTTAGATTGATCTTGCAGTAGGCTGAAAGGTCAGCACAACATCACATAGCTGTGTGTTGTTGTACTGTTGTATGTTCTATATTAATTTCCACTCAAGAAGAAAATCTGTCAGTTCTTAACCAGCCAGAGTTGTGAGACTGCACCCCCATTAAGATGTGTTCAACTCATAACTGCATGTTAAATTGACCCACTTTAGTCAGGGGCAGTTAGTAATAGGCAATAAATGGTTAAACTGCTCCATTACTGACTCACGTTCTGAGTAGTATATTTGAAAACATCAAACTTCTAATTTTCTTTAAATTCCTCAGTTTTTTTTCTAAGCTACTTGGTTCAAAATAAAGCTTGTCATTATATTTATCAAAGAAACTAATGAGTGCCAATATAAAGAGGATGTAATTTTGAGGATTAGATTTATTTTTCCCTCATTCTATACTTAAGATAAAGGTAGTTTATAATAACAGATTTGTAATAATCTAAATGACATCTTAAACAAGAACTCAGAAAACATGATGAATAATGTTGAGTTTGTGATAGACTGTATTTGTAAAATTGATATCTACTATAGAAACAGTTGGTGCAAGTTTGTGAAAGAGTTGAGTAGCGCGTCCTGAGCTAGAGGCCTTCTCTGGGTGGGTGGGTGGATGGGAAAGGAGCTTATTTTACCGTTGTTGTCCAGTTTAGATTTGTTGTTGCAGCTCGTGTTGTTCTGTGGAACATTGTAGGCATGTTGGCGCTGCCTGCACATCCTTGGGTGTGTTGGTTTTTAATACAAATGATACATTTCGCTGCATGTTTCCATGTACATGTGATAAATCAGTTAAAAATGAGAAGATTATAGTAAGAGATAGCAAGCATATAATCTAGTAAAACATTAAAATACCAAAATAGCTAAGCATAGACGGGAATAAACAAAGGCAAACATTACAAGTGAAATCAACAAAGTACAGAAAATAAACAAGTTGCACCCATCAATGTTTTGGTTTTGTTAGAACTGACACAAACCTTTTGGTGTAATCTGGGTCAAAGAGTATTTAGATGAACCAGCTAGGAGAGTAAGTAGAGGGTCAGTTGTTCTTGTGTACGTTATATTTTGTTCATTGATAAACCTGATATTTCCCAAATGGATACTGCATGAGCTACACCCAAATATTTGTAGTTGAAGTTACCACCTTGGGTAACTAGAGCTAAAACCATAGGATAGAATTAGGACATCCAGCCCATTAAGTTTGCTCTGCCATTCAATCAGAGAGATTTATTATCCCTATCAACCCCACTCTCCTGCCTTCTTCCCTGTGGCACCCTGACTAGTCGAGAACCTACCAACCTCTTTTTTTTAAATGTACCCAATGACTTGGCCTCCACAGCCATCTGTGGCAAGGAATTCCACAGATTCACCACTGGGTAAAGAAATCCTTCCTCATCCCTTCTAAAGGGACATCCTTCTATTCTGAGGCTGTGCCCTCTGTCCTATACTCCCCTACTATATGTCTTAAGTCTTTTCATTCTCGCCATAAATCTACGCCCACTAGTTTTAGATTATTCCATCTTGGGATAAAGACTGCGACATTCACCTCATCTATACCTCTGTAAGTTCACCCCTCAGCCTGCTACGCTCCAGATCATTCAGAATCAGCTGCTTTATCACTGACATAGATTTCTGGGCAACTGTATTCAAATCTGCATGAAAGACCACAAAAATTGGATTTGCACTCTTTGTAACTTGCTCCTGGGTACATCAGCACAGGTTTTGCCTGTTTATTTGGCAATTGAGGTTAACGATGAATCATCTGCCTTGTCGGCTGCTTACTATTTATTTCCTTCTATTAGTTTCTAGTGGAAGTGTCAACACTGGTGTTCTTTGTACTGACGGGTTTCAAGTTCCGACCAGCCTCCAACAACCCCTACCTACAGCTGCCACAAGACGAGGAGGATGTCACAATGGATGAAGTGTGAGTATCTGCCAAAGTTAATCGGCTTGTTGTTGCGTCTCCCTGCTATACTCATTTTGACAGTCTTGGTGGATGCCTTCACTGCTACCCACCCCCTTAGTTCATCTATCCCAACAAACCAGGTCTTCTAAAACCATCCCTGAGCTCCTCTCGGGCTACTTCACCCACCCAAGTACACAGCAATGCAATAAAACTCGGATAATCCTGCATCCAATTGTTCAGATATCCTGATGGATGGCATCTAATACACTCATTTGTCCGAATATGAGCTGGAGAATGATGCATCTCAACATGGACCCACACGATCTGGGCCACGTCCTCTTCTCAATGCTACCATCAGGCAGGAGGTACAGAAGCCTCAGGACCCCACCTCAAGGTCCGACAATAGCTTCTTCCTCACCACCATCAGTTTCTTGAACTGACCTGAAGATTCTCTACACCACACTGGACTCTTTCTTTTCCTCTCTCTGAACTTGCAGTACTGCCGATTATGTTTATTTTGTCATGTAAATTTTTGTATTATTTGTTAGAAACATAGAAAACCTACAGCACAATACAGGCCCTTCAGCCCACAAAGCTGTGCTGAACATGTCCTTGCCTTAGAACTACCTAGGTGCACCAATAGCCCTCTATTTTTCTAAGCTCAATGTACCTATCCAGGAATCTCTTAAAAGACCCTATCGTTTCTGCATCCACTGCCGGCAGCCCATTCCACACACTCATCACACTCTGCGTAAAACGAAAAAACAACAACAACTTGCCCCTGACATCTCCTCTGTACCTACTTCCAAGCGCCTTAAAACTGTGCCCTCTCATGCTAGTCATTTCAGCCCTGGGGAAAAAACCTCTGACTAGCCACACGATCAATGCCCCTAATTATCTTGTACATCTCTGTCAGGTCACGTTTCATCCTCCGTCACTCCAAGGAGAAAAGGCCAACCTAATTCTCATAAGACATGCTCCCCAATCCAGGCAACATCCTTGTAAATCTCCTCTGCACCGTTTCTATGGATTCCACATCCTTCCTGTAGTGAGGTGACCAGAGTTGAGCACAGTACTCCAACTGGGGTCTGACCAGGGTCCTATATAGCTGCAACATTACCTCTTGGCTCTTAAACTCAATCCCACGGTTGATGAAGGCCAATGCACTGTATGCCTTCTTAACCACAGAGTTAACTTGCGTAGCAGCTTTGAGTGTCCCATGGACTAGGAACCCAAGATCCCTCTGATCCTCCACACTGCCAAGAGTCTTACCATTAATGCTATATTTTGCCATCATATTTGACCTACCAAAATGAACCACCTCTCACTTATCTGAGTTGAACTCCATCTGCCACTTCTCAGCTCAATTTTGTATCCTATCAATGTCCCGCTGTAAACTCTGACAGCCCTCCACACTATCCACAACACCTTCAACCTTTGTATCATCAGCAAATTTACTAAACTATCCCTCCACTTCCTCATCCAGGTCACTTACAAAAATCACAAAGGGTAGGGGTCCCAGAACACACCACTGATCACCGACCTCCGAGCAGAATATGACCTGTCTACAACCACTCTTTGCCTTCTGTGGGCAAGCCAGTTCTGCATCCACAAAGCAATGTCCCCTTGGATCCCATGCCTCCTTACTTTCTCAATAAGCCTTGCATGGGATACCTTATCAAATGCCTTGCTGAAATCCATATACACTACATCTACAGCTCTACCTTCAATAATGTGTTTAGTCACATCGTCAAAAAATTCAATCAGGCTCGTAAGGTACGACATGCCTTTGACAAAGTCATGCTGGCTATTCCTAATCATGTGCATGGAAAGTCATGTTTGATGAATCTTATTGAATTTTTTGAAGAGGTTACTAGGAAAGTTGACGAGGGTAAAGTGGTGGATATTGTCTATATGGACTTCAGTAAGGCCTTTGACAAGGTTCCACACGGAAGGTTAATTAGGAAGGTTCAATCGTTAGGTATTAATATTGAAGTAGTAAAATGGATTCAGCAGTGGCTGGATGGGAGACACCAGAGAGTAGTGGTGGATAACTGTGTGTCAGATTGGAGGCCGGTGACTAGTGGTGTGCCTCAGGGATCTGTACTGGGTCCAATGTTGTTTGTCATATACATTAATGATCTGGATGATGGGGTGGTAAATTGGATTAAGTATGCAGATGATACTAAGATAGGTGGAGTTGTGGATAATGAAGTAGGTTTTCAAAGCTTGCAGAGAGATTTAGGCCAGTTAGAAGAGTGGGCTGAAAGATGGCAGATGGAGTTTATTGCTAATAAATGTGAGGTGCTACATTTTGGTAGGACTAATCAAAATAGGACATGCATGGTAAATGGTAGGGCATTGAAGAATGCAGTAGAACAGAGGGATCTAGGAATAATGGTGCATAGTTCCCTGAAGGTGGAATCTCATGTGGATAGGGTGGTGAAGAAAGCTTTTGGTATGCTGGCCTTTATAAATCAGAGCATTGAGTATAGGAGTTGGGATGTAATGTTGAAATTGTACAAGGCATTGGTAAGGCCAGATTTGGAGTATTGTGTACAGTTCTGGTCACCGAATTATAGGAAAGATGTCAACAGAATAGAGAGAGTACAGAGAAGCTTTACTAGAATGTTACCTGGGTTTCATCTCCTAAGTTACAGAGAAAGGTTGAACAAGTTGGGTCTTTATTCTTTGGAATGTAGAAGGTTGAGGGGGGACTTGATAGAGGTATTTAAAATTATGAGGGGAATAGATAGAGTTGACGTGGCTAGGCTTTTTCCATTGAGAGTGGGGGAGATTCAAACAAGAGGACATAAGTTGAGAGTTAAAGGGCAAAAGTTTAAGAGTAACATGAGAGGGAACTTCTTTACTCAGAGAGTGGTAGCTGTGTGGAACGAGCTTCCAGCAGAAGTGGTTGAGGCAGGTTCGATGTTGTCATTTAAGGTTAAATTGGATAGCTATATGGACAGGAAAGGAATGGAGGGTTATGGGCTGAGTGCAGGTCGGTGAGACTAGGTGAGAGTAAGATTTCGGCACGGGCTAGAAGGGCCAAGATGGCCTGTTTCCATGCTGTAATTGTTATATGGTTATGGTTATTATGCCTCTCCAAATGTTCATAAATCCTGCCTCTCAGGAGCTTCTCCATCAACTTACCAACCACTGAGGTAAGACTCGCTGGTCTGTACATTCCTGGGCTATCTCTACTCCCTTTCTTGAATAAGGGAACAACATCCACAATCCTCCAATCCTCCGCAACCTCTCCTGTCCTCATTGATGATGCAAAGATCATCGCCAGAGGCTCCGCAGTCTCCTTCCTCACCTCCCACAGTAGCCTGGGTACATCTCATCTGGTCCCAGTGACTTATCCAACTTGATGGTTTCCAAAGGCTCCTCTTTCTTAATCCCTATATGCTCAAGCTTTTCACTCTGCTGTAAATCATCCCTACAATCGCCAAGATCTTTTTCTGTAGTGAATACTGAAGCAAAGTATTCATTAAGTACCTCTGCTATCTCCTCCGGTTCCATACACACTTTTCCACTGTCACACTTGATTGGACCTATTCTCTCATGTCTTATCCTCTTGCTCTTCACATACTTGTAGAATGCCTTGGGGTTTTCCTTAATCCTGCTCACTAAGGCCTTCTCATGGCCCCTTCTGGCTCTCCTAATTTCATTCTTAAACTCCTTCCTGCTAGCCTTATAATCTTCTAGATCTCTATCATTACCTAGTTTTTTGAACCTTTCCTATGCTTTTTCTTCTTGACTAGATTTTCAATAGCCTTTGTACAACACAGTTCCTGTACCCTACCATCCTTTCCCTGTCTCATTGGAACGTACCTAAGCATAACCCCACGCAAATATCCCCTGAACATTTGCCACATTTCTTCCATACATTTCCCTGAGAACATCTGTTTCCAATTTATGCTTCCAAGTTCCTGCCTGATGGCCTCATATTTCCCCTTACTCCAACTAAACGTTTCCCTAACTTGTCTGTTCCTATCCCTCTCCAATGCTATGGTAAAGGAGATAGAATTATGATCACTATCTCCAAAATGCTCTCCCACTGAGAGACATGACACCTGACCAGGTTCATTTCCCAATACCAGATCAAGTACAGCCTCTCCTCTTGTAGGGTTATTTACATATTGTGTCAAGAAACCTTCCTGAACACCCCTAACAAACTCCACCCCATCTTAACCCCTCACTTTAGGGAGATGCCAATCAATATTTGGGAAATTAAAATCTCCCACCACAACAACCCTGGTATTATTACACTTTTGCAGAATTTGTCTCCCTATCTGCTCCTCGATGACCCTGTTACTATTGGGTGGTCTATATATTAAAAAAAACGCCCAGTAGAGTTATTGACCCCTTCCTACTCCTAACTTCCACCCACAGAGACTACGTAGACAACCGCTCCATGACTTCCTCCTTTTCTGCAGCCGTGACACTATCTCTGACCAACAGTACCACCATGCCCCCTCTTTTATTTTTAACGTTTGTTTACTTACATTTGTCATGTTTGTAATGTACAGCACTGCTGCAAATTTTCATGGCATTTACATTTATACCAGTGCTTATATGCCTCTGACAATGAACAAACTTGAGTTCTAATGGGGAACGTGGCTGGAACCCAGACGATCAAGCACGTGACTGGAACCACGTACAGTCAAGAGAGTGTGTGTACATTTTCTACTCCCTTTAGGTTTACCGGAAATGTATTATACCATTGTATAACATGCTTTAAGAAATGAAATAAGTGTTGGGCTGTTACTAAGAACAGCGCCCAATAAACACGAGATTCTGCAGATGCTGGAAATCCAGAGCAACGTGCACAAAATGTTGGAGGAACTCCACAAATCAGGCAGCATCTGTGGAAAGGAATAAGCAGTCGACATTTCAGGCCAAGACCCTTCATCAGAACTGAAAAGGAAGGGGGAAGACATCGAATAAGGTGGGGGGGAGGAGAAGGAACACAGTGGCAGGTAATAAGGAGACCAGGTGAGGAGTAAGGTGTGTGGATGGGGGAAGAGGGTAAAGTAAGAAGCTGGAGGGTGATCAGTGATGGGAGAGGAGAGGGGGGCCATAGAGGAAAGGGAAGGAGGAGGAGCACCAGAGGGAGACGAGGACAAGGGAAGGTGTGAGTAAATCTGTCAGTACCCAGTCTCGGAGTGTCCATTTGGACGGACATAATCGAGGCTATGAGTCGGGAGATGGGAGTTGACTGTGAACAGGATTGGTGAGCAGCATCCTCTATGTCAAAAAAATCTTCGGGCACTATATGGAATAGGCCCTTCCGGCCCTTATATTGGCCTGGTAACCCCCAATTTAACGCTAGCCTATTCGCAAGCCAATTGACAACGACCAATTAACCTACCAACCGATACATCTTTAGACTGTGGAAGGAAATCAGAGGAAAGTTACACAGTCACCGGGACAGCATACGAACTCTGTACAGTTTGTGGGAATTGAACCCGGGTCACTGGAACTGTAAAGCATTGTGCTAGCCAGTATGCTACGCTGCCGCCCCTATTGATCCTATGATGTGTATCTGTGCCTCCATTTCTCCTATAGATGGTGTACCCTGCAGTCATCGTACTCCTGTTGTACCACAGAACACAGCACTCACTGTCCACATCAACCACCCGCCCACCCATTCACTCATGCTACGTTGATCCCATGCATTCCCATCTACCCCTCCCAGATTCCACCACTGGCCTCCTCACGAGAGGATTAACCTACCAACCCACACAGTTGACCTAAGGGAGTATTTAATTAATGTCCCATTTCAAAGACGGCAGCCCACGCCCCACTGCACCTGGATTATCAGGTGCACTGAGTAGTTAATGAAGTAATTTTTTGACAAAACAACTTGTTCTATACAGTATGAGCTGCCAGTGTGTGCAGTGAATGTTTGTACAACTTGCGATTTTTGTCAGTAACTCTCCCAATACCTTGTCTCCACCAGGCTGACTGAGTCGGGTCTATTGGAAAGTGTAACCAAAGTGAAGAGGACCAACAATGGACGCGAACAGATTCAAGATTCCTCAGTATGAACTCTGCCATCTTCAGACTGGTTGTTTCCATGTCAACGAGGCCTGAGGCCTTTTGCCTTTACCTAGAAATTGGGAAAAAGAACTGGCACAGGAATTTCCAGTGGGAAATTACTGGATCCTGTTGCAATTCCAGTTAGGTAACTGTTGCAAATAAAGTGGCTAATTTGATCTGTACATATGTAATACATACAAGATATATCTTTCTATGATACCTGTATTCTAGTGGGAAGTATTTTCTTTCTAAGTCTTTATGACCAAACTCCTGAGAAAGTGAAGGACAACATTTTGTTCCAGTAAACTTCATTCACTGTTTACAACTGTTTACCTTTGATGTTTACTATGCTTCCACAAGAAAACTCTAGTGATTTTTTTTAAGCTGCGAGCCGTTCCACTTTCTCAGCAGCACCTTATGTTGTGTGTAACCTGTCATCTGCATGACCTTGTATTTGAAGATGGCTAGGCCCAGTTATTTTGTCGATGATTTGCAGCTGCGATTCTTTTATGGAAAACATAATGAGAACCAGTACTGCAGCATGTAGACTTTATTTAATTCAATTATTTTGTACCTGGTACTAGGGATATCAATCCAGAAACGATAGGACCTTTTTTTTTTTGATAGCTTATTTTTAACAATCTTATTTTGATTGTAGTGAAATGTTACTCTTTTGGGAGAGTGAGATTGGTGGCAGGAATTGTTTAAAAACATGGGACCCAAAACACTTCAACTGAGGAGAGCAAGAAGTTACTTTTGAGCCCCAGACACGGAGGTGAGGCGCTATCTTTTTGCACAGAAGGTGAACTGTGGCCGAGCAGTAATTCTCTCCACCATCTCAATGTTGCAACAGCTCTGTTGAATTCCTGATTTCCACAGGTTTGTATAAAGATGACCCATTTTGTAATATTTTTCTTTGCAGTGCCTTTAGAGCAGTTCTGCAGAGAACTTCTGATTTTACTTTCCTGTCTTAGGGACTGAGATCTTGCATCTGGCTGGTGTGATAGGAATTGATAACTTGTATAAAATTTCATGTTTAAGAAAACTGTATGAGGGTATAAATATTTGTATGATATTCTCATGATCCCATTATAGAATTTGTATTTAAATAAGTTTTGCTTTTAAATTAATGCTTAAAATAATGGGATTCTTGAACTGTTCATAGCATTCTTTTTGTCTTGCACCCTCCCCATTTCTTTTTGTTTCCCTGCATTATTTGCTCTCATTTTTTTTGTACACCATCTGTTGGGCTCTTGTGCAGCCTCCTCAGTCCACCTTTCTCACTTATAGGTTTTTTGTTTCTTTATGCCCATCTGGCCTTTCTGGGCATCCATTGTTTTATGAGTTCAGGGTGGCTGCTGACCATAAGCACAAGTGCCTTTTCCAGCAGTATATCTGAATGCTTGCATAGGGACCAAGAAAGCTGCTTTCTCGGAGTTTATAAGTGGCATTTCTGCAGCTATGCAAGTTGCTATAATGTTGTTGTGCATTTACTGAGTGCAGGTTTGTCGAGACCACATCAGAGCAATGATTATTGCCATAGTTCTCACTAGAACCCATTTTAATTTATGGAGCTTCAATCTATTGGGTTATCTGCTTGATGTATTTATTTTCTCCATAGAAATAAATTTATGCTTTGAAATGATTTGATGTTGTTGTAATGAAATTTTTAATTAAAAAAGTTTGGATATAATTGGATCCAGACTCTTGTCATAACTTCTGTACTGTGAGATGTGAGGTAAAATGAGACTGCAAATGCTGGAAAGTGGTTTAAAGTCGCCCTAGATTGAGGAAAGGACTTTTTACACTGGAAACCACTTCTTTTTCTTTTTAAATCTTTTTATTGAATAAGTATACAAAAAGGTAAGCCATATAGGCACTAATACACTGTTAGAATATAATAAAATTACAGGAGATATTAATACAAAAAAATGATACAAACAATGTAATTTAAACATAACGTACCAAGGTAACATAATAGTATACTAATTTTTATATATATATCAATAGAGAAAAGGAAAAATAAAACCCCAAAAAAAACCCACCGTGCAACTAACTAAAAGCAAAGCAAAGCAATGGGCTAACTTGAAACCAGAGTTAAAAAACTTAAAATCACGTCCTCAATCCCGACCTCCATTAAAAACAGTAAAAAAAAAAACAAGAAGGGTATATATTACATTAAATGAAAATATTGAATAAAAGATCTCCAGGTCTGTTCAAATTTAAGTGAGGAATCATAAAGATTGCTTCTAATTTTCTCCAAATTCAAGCATAATATCGTCTGAGAAAACCAAAAAAGGTAGTTGGAGCATTAAGCTCTTTCCAATGTTGTAAGATACATCTTTTCGCCATTAAAGTAAGAAATGCAATCATTCTACGGGCTGAAGGAGAAAGATTACTGGAAGTTTTAGGTAGTCCAAAGATAGCAGTAATAGGGTGAGGAGAGATATCTATATTCAATACCTTGGAGATAATATTAAAAATGTCTCTCCAAAAAGTTTCCAGAGTAGGACAAGACCAAAACATATGAGTTAAAGAGGCTATCTGCCCCGGACATCTATCACAAAAAGGATTAATATGAGAATAAAAGCGAGCTAATTTATCTTTGGACATATGTGCTCTATGAACAACTTTAAATTGAATTAGGGAATGTTTAGCACAGATAGAGGAAGTATTGACTAATTGTAAAATCTGCCCCCAGTCATCCACGGAAATGATAAACCCCAATTCCTGTTCCCAATCTACCCTAATCTTATCAAATGGAGCTTTCCTAAGTTTCATAATAATATTATAAATCATAGCCAATGCACCTTTCTGACATGGATTAAGGTTAATTATAGTATCTAAAATGTATGTAGGAGGAAGCATTGGAAAGGAAGAAAGTATAGTACTTAGGAAATTTCTAACTTGTAGATATCTAAAAAAAATGTATTCTTGATAAGTTATATTTATTAGATAATTGTTCAAAAGACATAAGGGAACCATTTAAAAATAAATCCAAAAACCGTGAAATACCCTTAGTCTTCCAAATTTGAAAAGCACGATCCGTAAAAGAGGGAGGAAAAAATATGTTACCTAAAATAGGAATCGCTAACCCAAATTGATTAAGATCAAAAAATTTTCTGAATTGAAACCAAATACATAAGGTATATTTAACTATCGGGTTAGACACCTGTTTAAGGCATTTCAAATCAAAAGGAAGAGAGGAACCTAAAATAGAGCCAAGTGTATAACCCCGAACAGATTGTAATTCCAATGCTACCCATTTAGGAATGGATAGTATATCCTGGTCAAGTAACCAGAATTTCATATGTTGAATATTAATTGCCCAATAATAAAATCTAAAGTTAGGTAATGCTAAGCCTCCATCTCTCTTAGCTTTCTTTAAATGTATTTTACCCAGTCTCGGGTTTTTATTTTGCCAAATAAATGAAGAAATTTTAGAGTCGACTTTGTCAAAAAAAGATTTTGGAACAAAGATTGGTAATGCCTGAAATATATATAAAAATTTTGGCAAAAAAAACATCTTAACTGCATTAATACGACCAATCAAAGTTAAATATAAAGGAAACCATTTAGATGAAAGTTGAATAATATGGTCTATTAATGGTAAAAAGTTAATCTTAAATAAATCTTTGTATTTACAAGTAATTTTAATCCCAAGATATGAAAAATAATTATTAATCAATTTAAATGGAAAGTTATGATATAAGGGAAGTTGTTTATTAATCGGGAAAAGTTCACTCTTACTAAGATTTAATTTATAACCTGAAAAAAGACCAAATTGTGCTAATAGCTCTAAAACTGCAGGGATGGATTTTTGGGGATTAGAAATATATAAAAGTAAGTCATCAGCATAGAGTGATATTTTATGGGACTTTAAGCCCCGAGTTATCCCAGTAATATTTGGAGATTCTCGAATGGCAATTGCAAGAGGTTCTAATGCAATATGAAATAATAAAGGACTAAGAGGACAACCTTGTCGAGTACCTCGAAAAAGAGGGAAAAAAGGTGAGCTTAGAGAGTTAGTACGGACCAAGGCCACAGGAGAATGATATAACAGTTTAATCCAGGATATAAATTTCGAGCTAAAATTAAACATTTCAAACACCTTAAATAAGTAAGGCCATTCTACTCTATCAAAAGCTTTCTCAGCATCTAAAGAGATAACACACTCAGGAACATTTTGTGAGGGAGTATAAACAATATTTAACAGTGTGCGAATATTATAAAAAGAGTAACGACCTTTAATAAAACCTGTTTGGTCTTCCGAAATAATAAAAGGAAGTACTTTTTCTAATCTATTTGCTAATAACTTAGAAAAAACTTTAGATTCAACATGTAATAAAGATATTGGTCTATAAGATGCACATTGAGCAGGATCTTTATCCTTCTTTAATATTAGAGAGATTGATGCTCTATTGAAAGATTCGGGAAGTTTACCAAGTTTTAATGAAGCCTCAAAAACCCTACAGAACCAAGGGATTAATGAAGGTGCGAAACATTTATAAAATTCTACGGTAAACCCATCAGGGCCAGGAGCTTTCCCCAAATTCATAGAGAAAATAACATTCTTAATCTCATCCGTGGTAATAGGAGTATCTAACATAGAAGACATATCCTGTGAAATCTCAGGGAAGTCTAGGTTATCTAAAAAATCATTCATATATTTAGAATCTCGAGGAGACTCTGATTGATATAAGGAAGAATAAAAATCATGGAAGGTTTGATTAATCCCCGCATGATCAAGTATCAGTCGGTCATTTTGGTTATAAATCTGATTAATTTGAAATTTAGCATAATTAGACTTCAGTTGATTAGCCAACAGTTTGCCAATTTTGTCACTGTGCACATAAAATTCACTACTTGTTTTCTTTAATTGGTTTACAATCGGGGACGAAAGTAATAAACTGTGTTCCATTTGAAGTTCAGTTCTTTGTTTATATAACTCCTCAGAAGGAGCTATAACATATTTCTTATCAATTTCCTTAATCTTGTCCACAATTACCAACTCCTCCTGCTTCAGCTTCTTCCTCAAAGCAGCAGAATACAAGATAATCTGACCACGAATATAAGCTTTAACAGTATCCCAAAGAATGTTCACAGAAATATCCTCTGTATAGTTAACTGTAAAAAAAAAGATCAATCTGTTCATTCATAAAGTTAACAAAGTCCGAGTCCTGAAGCAACAGCGAATTAAAACGCCATTGTCTATTATTTTGTGTATTGACCTGAATTTTAATAGAAAGCTTAAGTGGAGCATGATCCGAAATGGTTATAGAGTCATAATCACATTTAATCACTGAAGAAATAAGACGAGAGTCAATAAAGAAATAATCAATTCTTGAATAGGAATGGTGAATGTGTGAAAAAAAAGAAAAATCTTTTTCCTGAGGAGGCAAAAAACACCAAATGTCCATCGACCCAGAATCAGAGAGGAATGAATTAATCAAAGTTGCAGATTTATTAGGTAAGGTCCGTAGAGGAGCCGAATGGTCCAAAGCTGGAGATAAACAGGTATTAAGATCTCCGCCCTAGATCAATGAAAACTCATTCAAATTCGGGAACTGATTGAATAATGATTTATAAAATTCCAGACAATCCATATTAGGAGCATAAACATTAACCAAAACTACCTTTTTATTAAATAGTAGACCACTAACCAATAGAAATCTACCATTCGGATCAGAAATAGTATCATGTTGTATAAACGTAACTGAGGAGTCTATAAAAATAGAGACACCTCGAATCTTAGCATTGGAGTTCGAATGAAACTGTTGACCCTTCCAGAATTTAAAAAAACATGGAAACCACTTCAAGGTCAGGATTTCGATCAGGGTTTCTCAACCAGGGTCCACGAGAGATTGTGATTTATTTTTTTAAAAACATCTTTTAAACTATGCACGATGGTAATGTTGGCAGTGGTGGGCAGTGACTGAGCAGGTCTCTTAGCCCAGTATGGAAGTGTTTGTTTTGCTTGTCTATTCTCAGTTTTTGACGTGAGATAGGGGAGGACGTTCATAATTGGTGAGTGCTGTGTTGCACAGAGGGGAGGAGGGTTAGGCTGATGAGCATGAAATACATTTTCTGAACTTTGAATGGATTCACCCAGCTTGGGCTATAACTTCAGCCTCTGCCTCCTGAATTACCTCCCCCAGCTGCTGACTGACTTACGAGAGTGATCAGACTCCACCAGTGTAGGAGAAAATTGCAGGGAAAGAAGGAATTTTTTATGCCCCATGATTCAACTGCTGGCCTGCTGCTTCACTGTGCAACAACAGACATTTTTCTAAAAAAAAGTCCATCTTTACAATGAAAGCTACTTATCAATGGATTTTACATGGACTGGTGATCCAAGTTGTCCTATTCCATTGTGGCTGGTCTGTAGCAAACACTTACATATGCAGCAATGGCTCCAGCAAAATTGAAAAGACACGTAACTACAAATCACAGCCATATGACACGTAAAAGTACTGATTATTTTAAACAGCTATTGGAATCTTGAAACAAAACAAACTTTTGTTAATAAAGTCACAGTTTAAAAAAAGTTTAGGAAGCAAGTTATTTAGTAGCAGAACTTGTTACCCCAAAAAGAAAAGGTCACACAGTTGGTGAGAACCTAATAATGCCAGCATGTAAAACTAAAGTGGGTAAAATGTTAGGACAAGATGCAATACGAGAAATTGAAGAGGTTTCACTCTCAAATAGTACAATAAGTTGACGTATTGATGATGTGTCACGTGATGCTGAAGAGGTTTTGTGTGATAAACTGAAAAACAGCAGCTTCTCTATCCAGGTTGATGAGTCAACAGATTGCACCAACAAATGTCATGTTGTAGCATTTGTAAGATTTGTAAAATGATGGTGAAATTCAAGAATTGTTTTTCTGTTGTAAAGAGCTGCCTGAAACAAGCAAAGGCTGAGATATATTTAATATTTTGTCTTCATATCTGGAAGCAAAAGGTCTGTCATGGAGGAGCCATGTTGGTATTTGTACTGATGGTGCCCCATCAATGTTTGGCTCCATAAGAAGTTTCATTTTCCTTCTTTTTAAAATAAGAAAATCCCGATGATGTCACAACACACTGCTTCAACATTGCAAAATAAATTTTTATGTTGTAAATAGCATTAATTAAAATCAATTTTCAACCTTTATTTCCTTTAAATCTACTGCGCCTACCTTTAGAAAAATTGAATCGCATTTTGGCTTAAGCCAGTTATTTAACAGAAATTTGTTGTTTACCTTATGAGTTTTCAAAATTAATGAAAGGGAAAGAAAGATTAATTTCAAGAAAGTTAAGCTAAGCTTAACTACTTGTGTTTTTTTTTTCAAGAAAGGTTGGCTAAAAATTTGTTCTCTACTCAAAAGAGCATGGACAATTATTTTTGGATTATTATATCTACAACTTACTGATCATGCTAACGTACTGTGAGCTGTAGATATAATTTTTAGGCAAGGATTCCCAGGGCAAAAAGGTTGAGAAAGGCTGATTCAGATTTTTCAGCTTGGAGTGTCGTATTGTCCCCACCACTTGATTTTCCAGTGAATGGATGGTGTAGATCTTATGTAGTCTGAAGGTTTCCTGCAAGTCCCTGCATGTCAGAATGGTGGAACAGGCAAGATGGGCCAGATAGCCTGATTCTGCTCCCATGTTTTGGTGTCAAAATGTGTGGTGACACTTGCAGGCTGCTAACGGCACATTCTTGGGTATGTTGGTTGTTACTGCAAATTATGCATTTCACTATGTTTCGTTGTACTTTTTCAAGAAATACGGTGGATTCTGGTTATATGGTCAACTGGTTAATCAGGGCAGCCATTTATTTGGGACAATTCTTTAAAGAACAAAAACGAATCAGAAAATAGTTGGTATTCCCATTGTTTATTTAGGACACTATGCTGCTTAATTGAGACAAGGGGACTGTTGCCAAATAGTTTCTAACTAGTGTCGGTCTCGTGAACTCGTGGCCATTGGACACAACACCATGCTTAAAGCGAACAGTTTTTAAATAGCGTAAGTTGTGTATGTTTATGTTCAAAAAGTACTGATTTTGCCAATGATAGTTTGTGAGAAATGAGCAGTAAGACCATTGAAAATGTTTTTGCTCACTGGGATTTCAACCGTTGAGGCTTGGAGATGCCAAAAACAGCTGGGAATGAAAATGAAACAATTTCACTGCTTCAAAAAGTTAGGAACTACAAAAAATTTAAAGATATCGACAATCATCTTGAACGTTACAAAGAAGATGAAGATTTGGAGAACATACATATACACACACACGCATACCCATTCAGGCCCAAAGATTTAATTGCTGTAGAGGATTTCTTACTCTTGTGGATTAACATTTTTCCTGACAGGGTTGGGTCACTGCTTGTCAGGTGAGACTTGGGGCTGTGAAACAATCTGAGGCCTCCTCCGTGGTGCTTGGAGAGGTTTACCTGGGACTGCAGGAAGTGGCTCTTGCACCTCCCTTCTCCCCTCAACTGATTGATTTGTCACCTCTAGATGATATCTGATGTAGAAATGTGGTACAATTCCAGTCTTAATCTTTGCAAATACCCACTTTTGATCACCTCTGTAGTCTCTTGCCAGAACTGCTTGTCCAGAAGCAAAACATCGAACCTCCTTGTTTGATGAACCTTCAATTTATCTCAGCTGTTTGGGTTTGATGAGATCCAAGTGTGAACACGAGGGACAACCAGGAACAGTGTAGCCGGTGAGTTGGTTGTGGAGTGTACAGCACCATGATTTGCAAGGAGGAAATTGGAGAGCTGATTCAGTGTCAGTGTAGTGTGTTCTGCTGACATTGCTTGCAGTACCTCCTTTAGACTTTGGACAAATGTTTCCAACAAGCTGATTGGTACGGTGAGATTAATACGTCTTATTCCATTTCAAGAATGACTAAAATTGTTCCGCAACAAACTGTGGTCCATTGTCACTGACTCACCAGCCCTTGAGAAGACCATAAGACATGGGAGCAGAATTACGCCATCTGGCTCTTCGAGTCTGCTCCGCTATTCAATCATGGCTGATCCTTTTTTCCTGTCTCCTCAACCCCAGTTCCCAGCCTTCTCCTCTTAAC
The DNA here is from genome assembly GCF_963921235.1 of Mobula hypostoma. NCBI lineage: Eukaryota > Metazoa > Chordata > Chondrichthyes > Myliobatiformes > Myliobatidae > Mobula > Mobula hypostoma. The sequence continues at coordinate 21,201,502 of NC_086125.1, forward strand.
CTTTGATGCCATGTCCAGTCAAGAGCCTATCAATCCCTGCCTTAAATATACCCAACAAACTGACCTCCGTGGCAACAAATTTCACAAATTCACCACCCATTGGCTAAGGAATTTCTCCACATCTGCTTTGAAAGGGCACCCCTCTATCCTGAGGCTCTGCCCTCTTGTCCAAGACTCTCCCACCAGGGGAAACGTCCTTTCCACATCTACTCTGTCTCGGCCTTTCAACATTCGAAAGGTTTCAATGAGATTCCCCCCCCCCCATCCTTCTGAATTCCAGCAAGTACAGACCCAGAGACATCAAATGTCCCTTTGTTGATAACCCTTTCATTCCTGGAATCATCCTTGTGAACCTCCTCTGACCTCTCCAATGCCAGCACATCTTTTCTCCTAATCTGTCTAAATCCTTCTGCAGTCTACCTGTTTCCTCAACACTACCTGCCCCTCTACCAATCTTTGTATCATCTGCAAACTTGACAACAAATCCATCTATTCCATCATCTAAATCATTTATGTACAGCATAAAGAGAAGTGGTCCCAGCACCAATCCCTGCAGAACATCATTAGTCACTGGCAGCCAACCAGAAAAGGATCCTTTTATTCCTATTTGCTGCCTCCTACCAATCAGCCAATGCTTTAACCATGTTAGTAACTTTCCTGTAATACATGGGCTCTTAACTTGGTAAGCAGCCTCATGTGTGGCACCTTGTCAAGGGTCTTCTGAAAGTCCAAATATACAACATCCACTGCATCCCCTTTATCTATCCTACTTGTAATCTCCTCAAAGAATTGCAACAGGTTCGTCAGGCAGGATTTTCCCTGAAGGAAACCATGCTGACTTTGTACTATCTTGTCTTGTGTCACCAAGTACTCCACCACCTCATCCTTAACAATTGACTTCAACATCTTCCTAACCACTGAGGTCAGGTTAACTGGTCTATAATTTCCTTCCTGCTTCCTTCCTCCTTTCTTAAAGAGTGGAGTGACATTTGCTATTTTCCAGTCCACTGGCACCATGCCAGAGTCCAATGATTTTTGAAAGATCATTTCTAATGCCACCACATTCTTTAACGCTACCTCTTTCAGAACCCTAAGATGCAGTTCATCTGGTCTGAGTGTCTTGTGTACCTTTGGGTCTTTCAGCTTTTTGAGCACCTTCTCTCTTGTAAAATAACTGCACCCACTTCTCTTCCTTCACACACTACAACATCAGGCATACAGCTAGTATCTTCCACAGTGAAGACTGATGCAAAATACTCAGTTAGTTCATCAGCCAACTCCTTGTCCCCCATTATTATTTCTCCTGCCTCATTTTCTAGTGGTCCTATATCCACTCTCATTTCTCTTTTATTTTTAACATACTTGGAAAAAACTTTTACTATCCACTTTGATATTATTTGCTAGCTTGTTTTCGTATTTCATCTATTCCCTTCTAATGATTTTTTTTAGTTGCTCTCTGTAGGTTTTCCAAACCTTTCCAATCCTCTATCTTCCCACTAATTTTGCTTTGTTGTATGCCCTTTTCTTTTGCTTTTACAATAGCTTTCACTTACCTTGTCAGCCACAGTTGTACTGTTTTACCATTTGAGTATTTCTTCATTTTTGGAACGCACATGCCCTGCGCCTTTCTCACACACCATTGCAGCTCTGCTGACATCCCTATCCTGAGATGCTGAAGAAGCATCTCAGGACATAAACAGTGTGCGAGGCTGTAGTGGAGGTTATTAGGAACACTTTTGGCCACTTTGTAGCTTCATCCACAAGTACCTAAAAATTTATGCCCATGAGTGGCCCAGCAAAATCCACAAGCCAAGGGAATGCAGGCCATTCCCAGGGATGGATGGGCGCTCCTTCTGGCATCTTCTGGACAAGTTAGCAACGTGAGCAGTGCATGGCCAGTTGCTCGATCTGCTGGTCTATCCTAGGCCCCAGACAAAGCTTTCAGCCAAGGCTCTCATTTTGACTACGCCTGAATGATTGGCATGTAGTCCTCCAACAACAGTTCTCAGCTTGGATGGTACAACAACTCTCAATCCCACCTCCATCAAGGGCAATTTCATCCCAGTGCTGGTAAAATTGGGGGAACTGGAGTTTCTGCTGCACTTTCCAGCTATTTTGGATGGCCATGTAAACATGAGACAGTGTAGGGTCTTTTCTGGTTTCCCTTTGGATCCACTTCTGCCATAATAGGGAGACTTTCGATTCACGTTAAAGAGGATATGTTCTGATGAGTGTCCTCTTTTGAAGATATTTCCTTTTCCAACGGTAAACGGGACAATCCATCAGCATTTCCATGATTAGTTGTCCTCTTGAATTCAATCTTGTAATTGTGTCCTCCATGAAACAGCCCTTCCATGGATTGAAAATGGACACCAGTGATAGGTGATCAGTAATGAGGGTAAACTCTCTCCCCATACAAGTACACATTGAAATGTTTTACACCCCATACCATATTCAAGGCCTCTCTGTCAATCTGCGTGTAATCTTTTTCTTCGGTGGTAAATGAATGTGATGTATGTGACACGACTACACCTATACCATAAGGTGGGGCATCACAGGCAATCCTCACTGGATGAAGTGCATCATAATGTGTGAGCACAGTGTCTGACAGCACCATTTCCTTTACCTTTTGAAAGCCACCTCACACCATTTTGTCCACTGCCATTTCTTCCCGATTTGAAGTAATGAGTTTGGCAGGAGTCTGATGGAGTAACTGACAAATCCTAAAAAGGACCACAACTATGGCACGTCCTTTGGCCTTAGTGGTATCCACCACTGCTTGAATTTTCTCAGCACACTTGTGTAATACTTGTCCATCAATGGTGTAACCTCAGTAAATGATGCTTGGTTTAAATAATTCACATTTGTTACATTGTGTTCTAAACCCATAAGCTTCTAATCCTTTTAACACTGTTTAGAGATTTTGGAGATGTTCCTTGTAATCTTTACTGGTAACAATGATGTCATCCAGGTCACACTGGGTGCCTGGGCAGCCTTATACCACTGGTCCACAGCTTTCTGCCATGATGAGAAACACGTTTGGACTATTCCACTGAGGTAGGCCTCAGCAAAATCCACTTTACTAAAGTGTTTTCCTCCAGAAATGTTTACTGAGATATTCTCTATACTGGGCAGAGGTTATTGATCTACTTTCAGTACTGGGTTGATAGTGACCTTAGAATCACCACAGATCCCGACAGACTCATTCTTCTTGGCTACTAGGACCACTGATGTTGCCCATGGGCTCCACTCAACCTTGAAAAGAATTCCCTCAGCCTCCATGTAATCTGGCTTACTGGATACTTCATCACAGATGCTATAAGGAACCAGACAGGCTTTGTAAAACTTGGGTGGAACATTTAAAATTTAACCTTTGATATGTTTGAGTTCTCCAATGTCATATCTGAACACTGCCGTGGTATCATCTAGAAGAACTAGAAAGGTGGGTTAGTAAAATTGCTGGTGACACAATAGTTCAGGGTGTTGTGGATAGTCTGGAGGGTTATCAGAGGTTACGGCAGGATACCGATAGGATGCAGAACTGGGCTGAGAAGTGGCAGGTAGACTTCAACCCAGATAAGTGTGAAGTGTCTCATTTTGGTAGGTCAGATTTGAAGAAAGAATGTAAGATTCTTGGTAGTGTGGAGGATCAGAGAGAACTTGGGGTCTGTGTCCATAAGACACTCAAAGCTGCTGTGCAGTTTGACAGTATTGTTAAGAAGGTGTATGGTGTGTTGGCATTCATCAACCGTGGGAATGAATTCAAGAGCCGTGAGATAATGTTACAACTGTATAAGACCTTGGTCAGACCCCACTTGGAGCACTGCTCAGTTCTGGTCATCTCACTACAGGAAGGATGTGGAAACCATAGAAAGAGTGCAGAGGAGATTTACAAGAATGTTGCCTGGATTGGGGAGCATGCCTTATGAGAATAGGTCGAGTGAACTTGGCCTTTTCTCCTTGGAGGGACGGAGGATGAGAGGTGACCTGATAGAAGTTTATAAGATGGTGAGAGGCATTGATCGTGTGGATAGTCAGAGGCTTTTTCCCCAGGGGTGAAATGGCTAACATGAGGGTGCTTGGAAGTAGGTACAGAGGAGATTTCACACAGTGGTGAGTGCGTGGAATGGGCTACCAGCAATGGTGGTGGAGGCGGATACAATAGGGTCTTTTAAGAGACTCTTAGATAGGAGCTTAGTAAAATAGAGGGCTATGCGGTAGGGAAATTCTAGGCAGTTTCTAGAGTAGGTTGTATGGTTGGCACAACATTTTGGGCTGAAGAGCCTGTAATGTGCTGTAGAGTTCTATGTTTCATAATTCACTTTCAGTGGATTTTGTAGTGGATGTGGCATGCAAATGGTAGATGGATCTTCAATCAAGTTGTTCTTGTCTCAGCCGCCCACAACCTCACAATGCTGGCCCTCCTGTGTTTACCACATACAAGCCCAATGTGGCTTGTTGTAATTCACTGTTACAAATATCATTCCCCCATGGGTTACCCCTTCTCCAGTAGAAGTTCTTAGTTGGTTAGGTTTCAGTTCAGTATCTTTGAAATACTGTTCAAACTCATTTTGTGCAATGACAAACAGCTGAGCTAGTTCCATTTTAATTAATTTGACATTCAGGCCATTACTCCCCACAAGGAACCTAACATCGTGGATGGCTGTGATTCTTCACACCCAGATGAGCTCAACACCTTTCATGTATGCTTTGGAAGGGAGAATAAGACTACAGCAGTGCAAACCCCTGCAGTATCTGGTGACCCTGTGACCTCTGTCTCAGAGGCTGATGTCAGAACGTCTTTCAGGAGCAACGGCACAGAAAACCTGGGACAACCAAATGCCGGCATCTTCAATCTCTCACTGCTGTGGTCAAGGTCCTCACCTGCTTCAAAAGGGTATCAATCATACCAGTGCCCAAGAGGGGCAACGTTTGCCGCCTCAAAGACTACGGCACTGTGACGGAGTGTTTTAAGAGGTTGGCCTTGGCCAGAATCAACTCCTGCCTAAGCAAGGACCTGGGCCAACTGCAATTTGCCTGTCACCACGATAGATCTACAGCTGATGCAATCTCAATGGATCTCCAGTCGGTCTCTGATCACCTGGACAACAGCAATACCTGCCTCGGGCTGCTGTTTATTGACTACAGCTCAGCGTTCAACACCATCATATCCTTGGTTGTAATCAATAAGTTCAAAAACATGGGCCTCCCTCTGCAACTGGATCCTTGACTTCCTCAGTCAGTGCCGATTGGAAATAATATCACCCAGGCAATCTACATTGCTGCACTCAAGGATGCGTGCCTAGCCCATTGCTTTACTCTCTCTACACCCACGACAGTATGGCTAGGCACAGCTCAATTTCCATCTATGAATTTGCCGATGACACAACTATTGTTACAGGATTTCAGAAGGTGACGAGAAGGCGTAGAGGAGTGATATTGATCAGCTGGTTGAGTGGTGTCGCAACAACAACTTTGCAATCAACATCAGGAAAAGTAAGGAATTGACTGTGGGCTTCAGGAAAGGGGCGTGGAGGGAACACACAGTCCTCTGCGAGGGATCAGCAGTGGAAAGGGGGAACAGTTTGAAATTCCCAGGTTTCAGCATCTCCCAAGATCTATCCTGGCCCTAACATACTGATGCAATTGCAAAGAAGGCACGACCACAGCTATATTTCTTTAGAAGTTTGAAGAAACTCGATGTGTCAGCAAAGACTCTCGCAAATTTCTACAGATGTGCTGTGGAGAACATTGCATCACTGTCTGGTATGGAGCAACCACTGGACAGGATCAGGAAAACCTGCAGAAAGTTGTAAACTCAGCCAGCTCCATCGTGGACACTGGCCTCCCGGGCATCGAGGGCTTCAAAAGGTGATGCCTCAAAAAGGTGGCATCTATCTGTCATTCAGGACCCCCATCACCCAAGACATGCTCTCTCCTCATTGCTACCATCAAGGAGGTGGTATAGGAGCCTAAAGACAGCCACTCAACATTTCAAAAGCAGCTGCTTCCCCTCCACGCTCAGATTTCTGAGTGGACAATGAACACATGTACACCACCTCACTCTTTTTCTACTTATTTAGAATTTTTTATATAGTGTATATCGTATTTTTTAAAATTGTGTATTGCAATATTCTGCTACTATAAAGCAACGCATTTCACAGTATATGCCAATGTTATTAAACCTCATTCTGATTCAGTCTTGCTACATCGGAATACTGAAGATATGTACGCAGCCTTCAACCAGACACCCTCATCCCGCTGCAGGATCAACTTTGTACTTCACGCCTGTATTTGCATTCGTTATCCCCACTGTTTTCCATTCTCTCATGTTATCCATAATATCTCCAAACCCTTAAGCAATAATCCACTATGTCGTACTTTATGCAATGGCCTTGAAAGTCTAGTTATACTATATCCACTGATTTGTCTCCATATGGCCTTGAAAGTCTAGTTATACTATATCCACTGATTTGTCTCCTTTTGCCTCATGAGTTACATTCCTGGGGGGTAAAAAAAGTAAGATCTACCTACCAACCCTTTTTCCCTGGTCCACTGTCCTCTCCTACCAGCCCTTTACCTCTTCTACCTATTGCCTCCCAGCTTCTCACTTCATTCCACCCTCCCCACCCACCCATTTTCCCCTTCACCTGGTTTCACCTATCCCCTGCCATCTCGTACGTTTTCTCCTTTCCAGTCAGTCCTGCTGGAGCCTCAGCCCAAAAGAAACATTAACTGTTTGTTCCCATCTATGGCTGCTGCCTGATCTTCAGAGTTCCTCGAACATCTTGTGTGTTTCTCTATAAAAGGTCTACATTAATAAGTCTAATCAGATTAGCATTTTAGGAAGTTTATTTCAATAATTGTGTTGATTCATCAGATCCTAAAGTTCAAACAAACTGCCTGTAGCATTGAGAATTCCAATAGTTGAGACACAAGAGATTGTTGCTCTGTGGAACAGAATCTATGTAATCGACTCAGATCAACGTTTTAGGAGGTTTAGTGTTAACCATAGAACCATAGAAACTACAGCACAGAAACAGGTCCTTTGGCCCTTCTTGGCTGTGCCGAACCATTTTCTGCCTAGTCCCACTGACCTGCACACGGACCATATCCCTCCATACACCTCCCTTCCATGTATCTGTCCAATTTATTCTTAAATGTTAAAAAAGAACCAGCATTTACCACCTCGTCTGGCAGCTCATTCCATACTCCCACCACTCTCTGTGTGAAGAAGCCCCCACTAATGTTCCCTTTAAACTATTCCCCCCTCACCCTTAACCCATGTCCTCTGGTTTTTTTCTCCCCTTGCCTCAGTGGAAAAAGCCTGCTTGCATTCACTCTATCTATACCCATCATAATTTTATATACCTCTATCAAATCTCCCCTCATTCTTCTACGCTCCAGGGAATAAAGTCCTAACCTATTCAACCTTTCTCTGTAACTGAGTTTCTCAAGTCCCGGCAACATCCTTGTAAACCTTCTCTGCACTCTTTCAACCTTATTTATATCCTTCCTGTAATTTGGTGACCAAAACTAAACACAATACTGCAGATTCGGCCTCACCAATGCCTTATACAACCTCATCATAACAGACCAGCTCTTATACTCAATACTTTGATTAATAAAGGCCAATGTACCAAAAGCTCTCTTTACGACCCTATCTACCTGTGACGACACTTTTAGGGAATTTTGTATCTGTACTCCCAGATCCCTCTGTTCCACTGCACTCCTCAGTGCCTTACCATTAACCCTGTATGTTCTACATTGGTTTGTCCTTCCAACATGCAATACCTCACACTTGTCAGTATTAAACTCCATCTGCCATTTTTCAGCCCATTTTTCCAGCTGGTCCAAGCCCCTCTGCAGGCTCTGAAAACCTTCCTCACTGTCTACTACACCTCCAATCTTTGTATCATCAGCAAACTTGCTGATCCAATTTACCACATTATCATCCAGATCATTGATATAGATGACAAATAACAATGGACCCAGCACTGATCCCTGTGGCACACCACTAGTCACAGGCCTCCACTCAGAGAAGCAATTCTCTACCACCACTCTCCGGCTTCTTCCATCGAGCCAATGTCTAATCCAATTTAACACCTCTCCATGTATACCTAGCGACTGAATTTTCCTAACTAACCTCCCATGCGGGACCTTGTCAAAGGCCTTACTGAAGTCCCTGTAGACCATATCCACTGCCTTCCCTTCATCCACTTTCCTGGTAACCTCCTTGAAAAACTCCAACAGATTGGTCAAACATGACCTACCACGCACAAAGCCATGTTGACTCTCCCTAATAAGCCCCTGTCTATCCAAATGCTTGTAGATTCTGTCTCTTAGTACTCCCTCCAATAACTTACCTACTACTGACGTTAAACTCACCGGCCTATAATTTCCCAGATTACTTTTCGATGCTTTTTTAAACAACGGAACAACATGAGCCACTCTCCAATCTTCCGGCACTTCACCCGTAGACAGCGACATTTTAAATATTTCTGCCAGGGTCCCCGTAATTTCAACACTAGTCTCCTTCAAGGTCCGAGGGAACATTCTGTCAGGTCCCAGGGATTTATCCACTTTAATTTTCCTCAAGACAGCAAGCACCTCCTCCTTTTTAATCTGTACAGTTTCCATGGTCTCACTACTTGATTCCCTCAATTCCATAGATCCAGCTTCCTTAGTAAATACAGACGCAAAAAACCTATTTAAGATCTCCCCCATTTCCTTTGGTTCCACACAAAGCCGACCACTCTGATCTTCAAGAGGACCAATTTTATCCCTTACAATCCTTTTGCTCTTAATATACTTGTAAAAGCTCTTTGGATTATCCTTCACTTTGACTGCCAAGGCAACCTCATGTCTTCTTTTTGCCCTCCTGATTTCTTTCTTAAGTATTTTCTTGCACTTCTTATACTCCTCAAGCACCTGATTTACCCCCTGTTTCCTATACATTTCATACAACTCCCTCTTCTTCTTTATCAGAGTTGCAATATCCCTTGAGAACCAAGGTTCCTTATTCCTATTCAATTTGCCTTTAATCCTGACAGGAACATACAAACTCTGCACTCTCAATATTTCCCCTTTGAAGGCTTCCCACCTACCAATCACATCTTTGCCAGAGAACAACCTGTCCCAATCCACGCTTTTTAGATCCTTTCTCATTTCTTCAAATTTGGCCTTCTTCCAGTTCAGAACCTCAACCCTAGGACCAGATCTATCCTTGTCCATGATCAAATTGAAACTAATGGTGTTATGATCACTGGAACCAAAGTGCTCCCCTACACAGACTTCTGTCACTTGCCCTAATTCGTTTCCTAACAGGAGATCCAATATTGCATCCCCTCTAGTTGGTCCCTCTATATACTGATTTAGAAAACTTTCCTGAACACATTTTACAAACTCTAAACCATCTAGACCCCTAACAATATGGGAGTCCCAATCAATGTATGGAAAATTAAAATCCCCTACCACCACAACTTTATGTTTCCTGCAGTTGCCTGCTATCTCTCTGCAGATTTGCTCTTCCAAGTCTCGTTGACTATTGGGTGGTCTGTAATACAATCCCACTAATGTGGCCATACCTTTCCTGTTTCTCAGCTCCACCCATAAGGACTCAGTAGACAAGCCCTCTAATCTGTCCTGCCTGAGCACTGCTGTAATATTTTCCCTAACAAGCAATGCTACTCCCCCACCTTTCATTCCTCTGCCTCGATCACATCTGAAACATCGGAACCCTGGAATATTAAGCTGCCAGTCCTGCCCCTCCTGTAGCCAAGTTTCACTAATTGCTACAACATCATAATTCCACGTGTCAATCCACGCCCTCAACTCATCCGCCTTCCCCGCAATACTCCTAGCATTGAAATATATACACCTCAGAAGATTTTTACCACCACTCACAACCTTTCTATCAGCGGATTTGCTTGAACTTTCAACATCATTTATTTTCACCCCAGCCACACTGTCAGCTCTGGCACTCTGGTTCCCATCCCCCTGCAAATCTAGTTTAAAGCCTCCTGTTGTGTTAATTCAGCTCCTAGATTTTAACCAAATTGCAAAAGCATCAAAAATTCCACTAATTAAGAGACAAGAGATAGCAGATATACTGAAAGCCGGAGCAACGATCAATTTGCTGTCGATCCGCAGCATCTACAGGAGGAAAGGAATTGTCTTTCGAAAGGAGTAAATAGTCAACGTTTTGGGCCAAGACCCTTCATCATCTTTTAATTTCTTTCCCTAGATGCTGCCTGATCTGAGTTCCTCCAGCATTTGGTATGTATTACTCAGGATTTCCAGTATCTGTAGAATCTCATGTCGACAGAAAGGGATTGTTGAATGGTTTCAACCCAAAGCACTGACAATTCCTTTCTTCCCACAGATGCTGCTCAACCTCCCGCGTCCATCCAGCAGATCTTTTATTTTACTCTTACAAAGAAACTTACTGTCAATATTTTGTCACCTTTATAGAATTCATATATAAAATCTATTTACGTAAGTACTAAAAAACTTGAACATCTTGCACAGAAATACAAAAGGCAATGCCACTATAGATGAATGTGGAGAGGATGCTTCCTATCGTGGGCGAGTCCAGGACCAGAGGACACAGCCTCAGAATACAAGGACATCCCTTTAGAACAGAGATGAGTGGGAATTTCTTTAGCCAGAGGGTGATGAATCTGTGGAATTCACTGCCACAGACAGCTGTAGAGACAGAGTCATTGGGTATATTTAAAGTGGAGGTTGACAGATTCTTGATTTGTAAGGGCATCAAAGGTTATGGGGAGAAGACAGAAGCGTGGGGCTTAGAAAGATACTAAATCAGCCATGGAGGAATGGTGGAGTAGAATCAATGGCCTAATTCTGCTCCTATGTCTTATGAATGACTTTGGTATGTCCTGAAAGCTAATTTTCCACATTTTTTGTCAGTCCGGTGAAATTGCCCCACTGCGGAAGCAGCTGCATGTGATAAGCCTGAGGAAGTTCAAACTTATCTTGAAGAGAGTTCCATGATTAAAAAGCAGGTTGTAAAAACTTCGAACAGACAGATTTCCCGTATTGTCAGCATACTTCATTGCCGTCAACGGTGTGTAGAGCAGGTTGGTCTGGTACCGAAACACTGGTTGTTCCATTTTCATCACTTTGATGGTCGCCTTGTGAAAAAAGGAAAATTAGTGAAATACAAAAATTATTGATTTAGTCCTGGTCAATGATCACTTTTCCTACTACCTTTATACTGGAACAATTTTAAACCTCTTCCACATGTCAACCATCATTAACTTTTATTTCAGCCTGAGCGCACACCCCTCAGCATCAACGGCTCCACAGTGGAGAGAGTGGAAAACATCAAGTTCCTTGGGGTGCAGATCTCGGACAATCTCACCTGGTCCAGGAACACCACTGGGATTGTGGAACGGGCCCAGCAGAGATTGCACTTTCTGAGGAAGCTTAAACAAGCATCACTCCCCACTAACATCTTAACTACATTCTACAGAGGCGTGGTTGAGAGTGTGCTGACCTTTTGCATCACAACCTGGTACTCCAGCTGCAGTGCTGTCGACAAAAAAGCCTTGCAGAGGGTGGTTAGGGGAGCAGAGAAGGTTATTGGGGTCTCCCTACCTTCTGTCCAAGACCTCTTTCAGAGTCGATGCCTCCAGAAGACACGGTACATCATTAAAGACCCCTCACACCCTCTCCATGAACTGTTTGTTCTTCTGCCATCAGGCAAACGTTACAGGAGCATCAAAACTAAAACCACAAGGCTACTAAACAGCTTCCTCCCACAGGCAGTCAGACTGCTAAATAGCTGCTCCACCTGACTCTGCTTTGGACTCTTTTAACTTGCACTGGACACTTATAACTTGATTTTAACTGACATGTGGCTGTTGTGTTTTACTATTTATTGTTATGTTTATTATTTAGTGTTGCATTTGTTATGTTATGATTGCACTGCCCCTGAGAAACGCTGTCTCGTTCTGCCCTGCAGAGCTGATGTATGGTTAGAATGACAATAAAGTTTTTTGAATCTTGAATCTTTGAAAACAATGAGGTAATTCTTCTGAAAACTCAGCAGGTCAGGCAGTGATAGAAAAGGAGCATAATGTTTCAGTTATAAAACTTTTTCAGAACTGCCCAAGGGTCTCAAGCCTGAAACATTAATTAATTCCCTGGGTTATAAGCCTGGTAACTAACCAGAGCTAGGTTTAGGCTCCAAACCACCAGGGGGTCAGGAGCAGGTTTGCAGCCAAAGTCAAGGCTCCCTTAATTCTTTGGGTTGACAGGAAAATTGATAATGCTACTATGTTCAAAAAAAATAATGTTTGAATAATGAGTAACACTACCAGTCAGTTTTACTGTACTCATTTTGAAAATATTTTGATTTGCCCATTTAAAACTTAAATATTAGAGGCATAAAATGAGCTGTTTAAATACTCCACCACTATCAGCCACGCACAATGCCCTTTCACCTTCTCCCTTCCCACCCGAGCCCCATTTCACGAGTGAAGCAACGACTGATGTATACATCTGCTTGAGAATCCTGTAGTCCGCTCTGCAATGGGGAGAATTAAATGAATTCAGGTAATACAAGTATAAAACTTGGTGCTTAATAGTCAGCACGTTGGTTGTCAGCCTTTCTGCATTGTTTTTGTAAACTCTGTATTTCTTCCTGTAAATGCCCACAAGGAAATGAATCTGCAGGTAGTATATGGTAGCATATAGACACTACTTTAATTTTGCGCATGGACACGTTTTCACGCTGTATCCCTCTATCACCTGCTCCCACTACACTCTGAAATCGGTGGCATGGCGGTTCACACAACGCTATTACAGCTTGGGCCGTGGAAGTTCAGAGTTCAATTCTACACTTGTAAGTATTTCCCGTGAGCTTTGGGTGCTCCAGTTTCCTCCCACAGTCCAAAGACTTGCTGGTTAGTTTAATTGGTCATTGTAAATTAACCTATGATTAGGCTAAGGTTAAAGAGGTGAGCTGCTGGGCATACAGTTTGCTGGGCTGTAAGGTTGTTAAGCCAGAGGCGGTAGTGGGGACAAGCTTCCACTACCTGTTAAATGCTTCCAATGGCGTGCGCCTCAAATAGCCTCTGACAACCAAGTCCAGCTCCTGGCCTTCACGTGTGGCTTGGCTACTAACCCCAGGGGAACCATTTCTACTGACAGGAGAAGGGGCAAAGGCAGGTTACTCGCACCTTAAAACCAGTCGCTTTGGCAGTTAGGGCTTGTCAGCTGTGGTTGGCAGCTCATCTAGGAGAAGGAAAACTCCGATCTCAAACCTCTGCTGTCTTGTGGCTATACCCACTAATGGGGAAGACTTTGGGAGTAAACCCCGAGGGAAAAATCTGGAGCAGTCCTATGTTGAGTTCAACACTGTTTCACAACTCCAGCGGCGCTGCTGGTACCGAACTGTATCAGTCTCTGCCGTTCCTTCGGGTTCAACAAATGTGTGGAGAGGGGGAGTTTGCAACATGGGCAACAGCTTGTTCTCCATATCGTACTTCCCTGGTTTGCATACTCCACAGCTTGGACACAATATCCATGGTTAATTCATGGCCCTCACCTCTGGGCTGCATCTCTAAATAAAGTAAATTTTTAATTAACTTTTCCTACCACTGTAAGAAGTAGTTGAGTTGAAACATTAACCTAGAATAGATGCTGATTTTCTTTCCCCACCAGTATTATTTTTGGATTTTCAACCTCTGCAGTATTTCACTTTTGTGTATGTACCCAACTTTAATTTTCACCTTGATTAACATAGGAAAGTTAATGGGGATATCATGGTGAATTAAGGTGTTTTCTCTATGTAATTATGATGAATAATATTTGCTGAAAGGAGACATTAAACTATTTCAAATACTCTTTTTCTAAGCATTTGCTAAAATGAGGATGATTTGCTTCCATGCTCTGAATTTGTGGGATATTGTACTCTTCTTCCCCCCACCCCAGAAGGTTTTAAGAAACTCTTCGAAGTTTTTCTCCTGTTAAGTTCTTTGCTCTGACAGGTTCAGTGCAGAATATGTCGCAGGTGTCTGTCAGAACAATACAACCTGTCCGTCTGAATTCATCTCAGTGCCAAAGGCATTGGCCTGGGGGTGGCTACGACTTGATACTCAGCACACAGAGTAGCAGGGCCAGATAGTCCCCGCAGCATATAATGACACGAATGAGGAGGTGGAAGGGTGGGTTATTTTGAGGATGACACGAAGGTTGGTAGTGTGGATGGTGTAGAAGATTGTCATAGGTTACAACGGGACATTGACAGGATGCAAAATTGGCCAGTTGGAGTTCAATCTGTAAAAGTGTGAAGTAGTACACTTTAAATGGTCAAACTTGAAGGCAGAGTTACAAGGTTAATGGCAGGATTTGTAGCAATACACACACAAAATGCCGGTGGAACTCGGCAGTTCAGACAGCATCTACGGAAATGAATAAACAGTCAACGTTTCGGGCCGAGACCCTTGATCAGGGCTGGAAAGGAGGAGGGAAGATGCCAGAATAAAAAGGGCAGGAGGCTAGCTGGAAGCTAATAGGTGACCCCAGGCGGGTGGAAAAGGTTAAAGGGCTGGAGAAGAAGGAATCCGGGAGGAAAGTGGACCTTAGGAGAAGGGGACCCAGGGGAAGTTATAGGCAGGTGAGAAGAGGTAAAGGGCCAGAGTGGGGAATAGAGGAAGAGGAAGGTGGTGAACAGAGAAATTGATATTCATGCCATCAGCTTGGAAGTTCTCCATACTGAATATAGGGTGTTGCTTCTCCACCAAAAGGGTGATCTCATCTTGGCCCAGAAGGAGCCCGTGGGCCGACACGGGAATGGGGTTGGGAATCAGAATTTAAATGTTTGGCCATCGGGAAGTTCCACTTCTGGCGGATGGAGTGGAGGTGCTCAACGAAGCGTTTCCCCCAGTTTACGATGGGTCTCACCATTGTAGATGGGGCCACATCAGGAGCACCGGACACAACAGACGGCCCCGGTAGCTTCACAGGTGAAGTGTTGCCTCACCTGGAAGCATTGTTTGGGGCCCTGAATGGAGGGTGAGGGAGGAGGGGATGGGGAGGTGTGGCACTTAGGGTGCCTGCAGGTACAAGGGCTGGGAGGGAGATTAGTCGGGAGAGACAAGGGAATTACGGAAGGTGCGATCCCTGCAGAATGGGAGGGGGATAAAGATGTGTTTAGTGGTATGATCCCCTTGGAGATTGCAGAAGGTGCGGAGGCTCATGGGGTTGTAGGCAAGGACAAGAAGAACTCTATCACTGTGGCGGCGGCGGGAAGATGAGGTGAGCGCAGATGTTCGGGGAATGGAGGAGATGTGGGCAAGGGCAGCAGCAATAGTGGAGAGAGGGAAACCCTATCCTTTGAAGGAGGAGGACATCTCAGATGTCCTGGGGAGGAAAACCACATCCTGGGAACAATTGTGGTGGAGGTGACAGAAATGAGAAAAGGGAATAGCATTTTTTTTTTACAGGAGATAGGGTGGGAAGAAATATCGTCAAAATAACCATGGAAATCGGTAAGTTTATTAAAGACGTCAGTAGAAGTTTGTCTCCAGACATGGAGACAGATGAAGAAAGGGGAGGGAGAGGTCAGAAATGGACCAAATGAATTTAAGGGCAAGGTGGAAGCTTGATGGAAAGTTGATAAAATTGATGAGCTCAGCATGTGTGCACGACGCAGCACCAATACAGACATTGGTATAGCGGCGGAAACATTGGGAAGTATTACTAGAGAAGGCTTGCAACATGAACTGTTCTACAAAGCCAACGAAGAGGCAGGCATAGCTGAGGCCCATGCATGTGCCCATGGCTACCCCTCAAGTCTGGAGACAGTGGGAGGAGAGCGAAGGAAAAATTGTTGAGAGTGAGGACCAGTTCTGCCAGACAAAGGAGGGTAGTGGTGGAGGGGCATTGGGTGGTTCTTGTGTCAAGAAAGAAGTGGAGAGCTTTAAGACCTTCTTGATAGGGCTTAGAAGTGTATAGGGCTGAAAATCCATGGTGGTGAGGGCCAGGGAATTGAAAGTTATGGAGGAGATCAAGAGCATGAGAAGTGTTATGGATGTAGGTAGGAGAGGACTGAACCAAGGGGATAGAACAGAATTGAGGTATGAGGACTTGAGTTCAGTGGGGCAGAGCAGGCAGAGACAATAGGCCTACCCAGACAGTCAGGTTGGTGGCTCTTGGGTAGGATGTAGAAGCAAGCAATGCAGGGTATGGGAACTATGAGTTTGGTGGCAGTGGATAGGAATTCTCCAGAGCAGATGAGGTCGGTGATAGTGTCAGAGACAGTTTTCTGATGGTGTAGAGTGGAGTCCTCCTCGAGGAGTAGGTATGAGGAGGTGTCTATGAGTTGTCGCCTGGCCTCAACAAGGTATAGGTCTCCCCTTTGTCTGTGGGTTTGATGGTAAGGTTGGGATTGGTGCAGAGAGAGTGGAGGGCAGTGTGTTCAGCATGTGTTTAAGGAGGAGAGATGAGCGCTGAAGTCGAGACATTTGATATCTTGTCAGCAATTCGAGATGAAAAGATCCAGAGTGGGCAGAGAGGGATGTCCAAGAAGAGGAGGACGGTTGAAGACTAGAGAAGGGGTCATCACTGTGGGGAGTAGGAATTCTTGCCAACAAAGTGGGCTCAGAGATAGAGGTGACAGAAGGAGGGCTCGACGTTGTGGCGGGCGCTATACTCACTGAAGGGGAACAAAGGTAAGGCCCTTGCTGAGGACAGAACATTCTGCCTCAGAGAGGGTAAGGTCGGAGGGAATGGTGAAGACATCACAGAGACTGGAGCTGGGATTGAAGGGCAAAGGAGAGTTGAAGGTATCAAAGGAAGGGGGAGGGTTGGGGTGTTCAGGGAAGGTGGGGTAGGAGTAAGTTGGAGGCTCTGAGGACCCAAGAGGTGACGGTGGGTCCTGAAAGATGTGGGGCTGGAGACTGGTGGTGGGGAAGGGGAACCTGTGGCCCCAGTAGCAACGAGTAAAATCTCAGCCTGGAGGCGCTGGCAGTCAAGGTCCAGGCTGGAGCCAAAGCTCGAAGGTGCACAATTGGCAGTCCAAAGGCATTCGGGGTCGTAGGAACCCGCTCTCCTAGCAGTGTGGAGAAGCAGAGGGATCTTGGGATCCACGTCCACAGATCCCTCAAAGCTGCCGCAAAAGTTGATGGGATGGAAAAGAAGGCATGTTGTGTGTTGGCCTTCATTAGTCAGGGGATTACGTTCAAGAGCCATGAGGTAATGTTGCAGCTCTGTAAAACTCTGGTTAGACCACAAAGGGAGTATTAGAGCTTTACCGGCATGCTGCCTGGATTAGAGAACGTCTTTTAAGTAAAGGTTGGAGGATGAGAGGTGACTCGAGAGAGGTGTCTATAAGATGATGAGGGGGTATAGACAGAGTGGGCAGCCAACATTTTCTCCCCCCAGGGCAGCAATAGCTAATAACAGAAGACATATTTTTAAGGCGAATAGTGGTAAGTAAGTTTAGGGGAGATCCATTTGCCTTTACAGAGAGAGTGGAAGGTGCCTGGAATGCATTGCTAGGAGAGGTGGCAGAGGCTGATGCATGAACAACATTTAAGAGATTGTTAGGTAAGCACATAGATCAAAGAAAAATGGAAGGTTATGGGCGGTGTAGGAGGGTAAACTTAGATTGATCCTGGAATAAGTTAAAAGGTCAGTACTGCATGTCCGGCCAAAGGCCCTGCACTGTGCTGTAATGTTGAATGTTGTACTTTCTAATCCATTTGTATCAATCACTACATAAAGAAATTACCCTGTTTTGACCGAGGCTGTTATGGCTTGGTTTGCCCAATTACTTCAACAGATTTTGCAGTACAATAATCTGTTATGCACTATACAACCCACCCCACCACATTAGCAGATACTCTTACAAATAAAGACCACCAGAACAGAACCAATGAATGTTACAATGGTGAACAGAAAAAAATAAGACTCTTACTCAGAATTAATTGTCTTTAAGAGCAAAACTCTAAGTCTGTAACTTGTTTTGTAACCATTTTTGACAAGACCTTACCTTAGCAATGGAGTCTGGTTTCTGCCCCAGTGTCAGAAAGATGTCATGAGCCGCAGGCAGGTAGACATCTTTGAAGTACTGGATCGTCTCCACGTCCGCTCCTGGAAATTCTGAGCGTGACACTTCCTTCATGAGCTTCATTTCAAATTCTGTGTTCACAGGGCCAGGCTCAATCAGTGAAACACTGGGGAGGGGGGGGAAGAAAAAAGTATATCCTGAAGTTGGTTGTATGCTGTATGCTTCAGGAAGGAGTACAAGTACATAAACAGTATAGGCTCTTCAGGCCGCAGTGTTGTGTCTATCCTTTAACCCACTTTAAATCAATCTTACCTTTCCCTCCCCCATAGCCCTCTATTTCTCTTTCATCCATGTGCCTTTCTTAAATGTCCCTAATGTTTCTATCTCTACCACCACTCCTGCCAGCACTTTCTATGATCCTGTGTAGAAAATCTACCTCTGATGTCGCACCCTGCCCCACACGTACTTTCCTCCAAACACCCTAAAAATCATGTGTCACCATTACCGCTCTCGGGAAATAGCTGAGCTCTGTCTGACCACTCCATCTATCCCTCTTGCCATTTTGCACACCTTTATCAAGTCACCTCCCATCCTCCCTCCCTTGCTCCAAAGAGAAACGCCCTATGGTCAACCTATCCTCATAAGACACGCTCTAATCCAGGCAAATCTCTGCACCCTCTCTAAAGCTTCCACGTCCTTACTATGATGACGTGACCAGAGCTGAACATAATATTCCAAGTGTGGTCTCACCAGGGTTTCATAGAACTGCAACATTACCTTGCGATTTCAGAGTTGTATTGTACATGCATACTTTGACAATAAAA
Source organism: Mobula hypostoma (assembly GCF_963921235.1). Lineage (NCBI taxonomy): Eukaryota > Metazoa > Chordata > Chondrichthyes > Myliobatiformes > Myliobatidae > Mobula > Mobula hypostoma. Next base: position 21,220,369 of record NC_086125.1, read on the forward strand.
TGATCCTTTGATCCTTTGCAACACACATCAAAGTTGCTGGTGAACGCAGCAGGCCAGGCAGCATCTCTAGGAGGAGGTACAGTCAACGTTTCAAGCCGAGACCCTTCGTCAGGACCAGCAACTTTGATGTGTTTTGCTTGAATTTCCAGCATCTGCAGAATTCCTCTTGTTTGCTTTGATCCTTTGACTACTTTGCTCCATTTGTACTACTAATTTATATTTTTTATATTTCTTGTAGTAACTTACAGTACTATTTTTGTGTATTGCACTATACCGCTGCTGCAAAATAACAAATTTCTCGACAATACGTCAGTGATAATAAACCTGATTGTGTTTCTCCCATCCTGGGCATTTTCCCTTCTCTTTCCCCTTCTGTCAGAGATAAACATTTGAGAGGACATACCACCAGGGTCAATGACAACTTCTATCCCATGTTATAAGATTACAGAACAGTCCCCTAGTAGGAGAATGAATTCCCGATCACTGTGTACCTCGGCACGGCCTTTGCACCTTGCCTGACTCCAGGCACTGCACCATATTCTGAATTCAGTTAATGTTTTCCTTAGTGCCACCTCAATGTGCTTTATGCATGGAATGATGTCGTGCAGAATGTAAAGCTGTCCATTCTAGTAATCTCTGGACTGCTGACCGTGTCACCCATCCGTGAGGGTAAGAATGTGATGATTTGGCAGATGAATACGTGGCTGAGGAACTGGTTCAGGGGGGCAGCGTTTCATATTTCTGGATCATCAGGATCTCTTCTGGGGAAAAAAGGATGGGTTATACCTGAATTCGAGGGGGACCAATATCCTTGTGGGCAGGTTTTCTGGAGCTGTTGGGGAGACCTTAAATGAAATTGGCAGGGGAATAGGAACCAGAGTGAGAGGGCTAAAGCCGGGGCAGTTGGTATACAAGTAATGGCAGTGTGTAGTGACACTGTGAGGAAAGATAGGGAAGAAACTGCAGTCAGTAGGATGAGTTCAAGTGTAACATGGGGGCCAATCGAAAAGGGAAATGAATACAGGATTGAAGGTGTTGTATTTGAACATATGCAGTACATGGAATAAGGTAGATGATCTTGTAGCGCAGTTGGAGATTGGCAGGTACAATGTTGTAGGCATCATGGAGTCGTGGCTGAAAGGAGATCATAATTGGGAGCTTAACATCCGATGATAGACATTGTATCAGATGGACAGACATGTAGGCAGAGGGGATGAGGCGGCTCTTTGTTTAAAAAGAGAAGTCAAATCATTAGAAAGATGTAACACAGGATTGGAAGATGTAGAATCCTTGTGGGTAGAGATAAGGAAATGCAGGGGTAAAAAGGCAATGTTGTGATAGTCACAGGGAATTTCAATATGCAGGTAGATGGGAAAATCAGGTTGATGCGAGAGATTTGTAGAAAGCCTCTGAGATGGCTTTTTAGAGCAGCATGTAGTTGATCCCTCTAGCAGAAAGGCAACTCTGGATTGGGTGTTGTGTAATGAATCAGATTTGATTAGGGAGCTTAAGGTAAAGGGACTTTAGAAGACAGTAGTCAAAATATGATAGAATTCACCCTGAAGTTTGAGGTAGAGAAGATAAGGTCAGATGTATCAGTATTCCAGTCCAATAAAGGGAATTACAGAGACACGAGAGAGGAGCTGGCCAAAGTTATTTGGAAGGGAACACTAGCAGGGATGAAGGCAGAACAGCATTGGCTGGAACTTCTGGAGGCAATTCAGAAGGTGCAGAATAGATACATCCAAAAGATGAAGAAGTTTTCTGAAGGGAGGGTGAGGCAATAGTGGCTGATAAGGAGAGAGTCAAACACAGCATTAAAGCAAAGGAGAGGGCATGGAAGTTAGCAAAAATTAGTGGGAAGTTAGAGGATTGTGAAGCTTTAAAAAAAAAATAGAAGGCAACTAAAAAGCCACGAGAAGAGAAAAGATGAAACATAATGGGAAGCTAGCCAATAATATAAAAGGGGATACCAAAGGTTTTCTCAGATATACAAAGAGTAAAAGAGAAGAGAGAGTTGATATTGGACTGTTGGTAAATGATGTTAGAGAGGTAGTAATGGGAGACAAAGAAATGGTGATGAGCTTAATGAATATGTTGTGTCAGTCTTCACTTTGGAAGACACTAGCAATTTGCCAGAATTTCTAGATTGTCAGGGAGCTGAAGTGAGTGTAGTTGCTACTACTAAGAAGAAGGTAGATAAGTCTCCTGGACTACACCCCAGAGTTCTGAAGGAGGTGGTTGAAGAGATTGTGCAGGCATTAGTAATGATCTTTCACAAATTTCTAGATTCTGGAATGGATCTGAAGGACTGGAAAATTGCAAATGTCACTCCACTCTTCAAGAAGGGAGGGAGGCAGAAGAAAGGAAATTGTAGGACTGACTTTAGTGATTGGGAAGATGTTGATCCATTATTAAGGATGAAGTTTCAGGGTACTTGGAGGCACAATGATAAAATAGGCCAAAATCAGTATGGTTTCCTTAAGGGGAAATCTTGCCTGAAAAATCTGTTGGAATTCTTTGAGGAAATAACAGATTAGGAGAGACAAAGGAGAATCAGTGGATGTTGTTTACTTGGATTTTCAGAAAGCCTTTGACAAGCTGCCACACATGAAGCTGCTTAACAAGATATGAGCCCATGGTATTACAGTAAAGGTACTAGCATGGACAGAAGACTGGCAAAGAGTGGGAATAAAGGGGCCTTTTCTGGTTGGCTAACAATGACTTGTGGTGTTCCGCAAGGGTCATTGTTGGGACCACTTCTTTTTATGTTGTATGTCAACTATTTGGGTGATGGCTTTGTGGTCATAATTGTGGACAATATGAAGATAGGTGGTGTTGAATCTGCAAAAGGACAAACAGATTGCAGAGAATGGGCAAAGAAGTGGCAGGTGGAACACAATGTAGAGAAGTGACTGGTCATGCACTTCGGTAGAGGAAATAAAGGCACAGATAATTTTCTAAACAGGGCGTAAATTCAAAAATCAGAGGTTCAAAGGAAGTTGGAAGCCCTTGTGCAGAATTCCCTAAAGGCTAACTTGCAGGTTGTGTCAGCAGTAAGGAAGGTAAATGCAATGTTAGCATTAGTTTTGAGAGGACTAGAATATAAGAGCATGGTTGTATGGTAAGGCTTTATAAAGCATTGGTAAGACCGTACCTGGAGTACTGTGAGCAGTGTTGGCTCCCTTATCTAAGGAAACATGCTGGCATCGGAGAGAGTCCAGAGGTGGTTTGCGAGAATGATTCCGGGAATGAAAAGATTAACATATGAGTATTTAATGGCTCTGGGCCTGTACTCGCTGGAGTTTAGAAGAATGAGGGGAGGATCTAATTGAATCCTATCAAACATTGGAAGGCCTTGATAGATGTGGAGAGGATATTTCCTATAGTGGGTGAGTCTAGGACCAGAGAGCACAGCCTCAGATTAGAGTACACCCATTTAGAACAGAGGTGAGGAGAAATTTCTTTGCTAGAGGGTAGGGAATCTGTAGAATTCATTGCTACAGACAGCTGTGGAGGCCGTCATTGAGTATATTTAAAGCGGAGGTTGATAGGTCAGGGTTTCAAAAGGTAGGGGGAGAAGGCAGAAGACTGAGGTTGAGAGGGATAATAAATCAGCCATAATGAAATGGTAGAGCAGACTCAATGGGCTGAATGGCCTAATTTTGCTCCTGTGTTATGGTCCCTACCTTGATACATGTGACAGTAATTAACCATGGTTTGAACCAGGCTCTGGTCACCCCTAGCCCAGGGGTCTGAAATTTGCAACAGCGGGCCCACAACCAATTGACTGTTGGCCATCCATACATCAACTACACAAGTATTTGGCTACAAACAAGATTCACAGACATTTCTTGAAGAAGCCACTGTATGGGCTTATGCTGAACAGCTCTGGGCAAACTAAAACTATTCTTGTACACACTGGTAATGATATTCACTTACTGTATATTGAACTTCAAAAGCTGAACGGCAAGGCTTTCACAAAATCCCTCCAAGGCAAACTTGGAGGCAGCATAGACATCATTGAATATAATCCCTGGGCAAAAGAAAGAATATTTTATTTGTGAATTTTCAAGACTAAATGACTTATCAGCTGCAATTTCAATATAGAACTTAAAACAGTAGAGCACAGGAAAGGGCTCTTCAACCCATAAGGTTGTGCTGAACCAAATAAAAGAAAGTAATCAAATTAATAACATAATTGGCTAACCAAATTTTCTTTCTTTTCAAATCTTTTTATTATTTTTTTCCAAAATAAACACGAGTACATTGAAGTAAACAACACTTACAATGTCTCAAGAAAAAAAAATTATACAAAGATTGAAAAAATTTTGTGATTAAAGATAAAACCCCTACTAAGTAAGAAAAGTGGGGAGAAAAGAAAAATCCCATTAGGTGTTCAACCCCAGAGCCATGCGTCATACATAAAGCTTCTAAAGATAAACATCAAACCGCCAGCAAAAGGCTAACCAAATTTTGGCGTCTATTTAGCAGTGACAAGCAAGATGGAACTTCTCCCCCCCAAATATTTCCGCTTTCCTGACACGTGAGCTACAAGAATTCACCAAGGTGCTTTCATGTTCCTGCCTGTGAAGACAGTAGGAACAGTTTCCTCAACATTCCCACAGGTTCCTATGAAGCTGATGTATCTACCGACACAGACATGGAGAATTGTGTCCCATGACACCTTTCTTAATGCTGCTGCAGGGATCATTTGCATGCTTATACGCAGTCGGGTCCAAAGAAACTAAATCTGAGAAGTACGACAGCGTAACGATAGTTACCTGACCAGCAATCAAAGATCTGCACCATTGTTCAAGAGGTACGCGTCAAATCCAACATGGTACTGTGGGACTTTAAACTTGAGTAAATAAGACATAGGACATAGAAGAGTACATCACAGGAACAGGCCATTCGGCCCACAATGTTACGCTGAACCAGCTAAAAAGCAATTCAAAAACACCCAGCCAAACACTAATCCCTCCTACCTATACCATGTCCATATCCCTCTATCTTCCTTATATACATGTGTCTATCCAAACACCTCTTAAAAGACTCTAATGGATTTGCGTCTACCACCAACGAATTCCAGGCATTCACAACTCTCTGAGTAAAAAACTTACCCCTCACATCCCCCTACCCTCATCAATCTCTCTCGTCACCTTGTCAAAAAAAAACTCAATCAAGTTGATTAGGGACACACAAAATTGTGCTGCCTAATTAAGCCATGGGTATCCAAATGCTCATATATCCTATCCCTAAGAATTTTCTCCAGCAATTTCCCTGCAACTGACGTGAGACTCTCCAGTCTATAGTCTCAGGATCTTCCCTTGTTCCCTTCTTAAGTAGGAGGTACATTAGCCACCCACCAGTCCGCTGGGACCTTGCCTGTGGCTAGAGAGGACACAGAGATACTGGTCAAGGGCCCAGCAATCTCGTCTCTTGCATCCTTCAATAACCCGAGGTAAATCCCACCAAGCCCTGGGACTGTGCACTCTCCACATGTGTGAAATGGACTTGCCAGAGAAAAGGTGTTCCCAATTAACACTTCTTAGTTCCTGCCCAATGCCCTCTTAATTTGCCCTACTCCATCTTAAAACTCTCGCACAAGGACTATACCTATCCTTATGTATAACTATCCTGAAAGACAAGGAACTGTGGTCATTGTTCCCTAAGCGTGCATCCACTGAAAGGTCAGTCACCTGGCCAAGCTCATTACCCAACACCATGTCCAGTACGCTCCCTCCTTTAACTGGACTCTCATATTGATTTAAGAAACCTTCCTGGATATACAGTACTCTGAACCTCTTACACTAAGAAGGTCCCAGTTTATATATAGAAATCAGTATACAAGGAAAATCTTGCCATCTATACAATAATTATGAATCTGCTGATTGCCCTAAGACCCAATCTGGGTCACTAATGATATCTTCAAAAGGTGATTCCTCAGAAAGGCAGCATCCATCGTTAAGGACCCTCACTGTCCAGGACATGCCCTTTTCTCATTACTACCATCAGGGAGGAGACACAGGAGACTGAAGCCTCACATTCAATGTTTTCGGAACAGCGTCTTCCCCTCTGCCTTCAGATTTCTGAATGGTCCATGAACACCACCTCACGATTCCTCCTTTTCACTATTTTTTATTGTGAAATGGCTGAACTGTACTGCTACCACAAAACAACAAATTTCACAACTACTGTCAGTGACAATAATAATAAAAAAGAGGGGCACCAGAGGGAGGTGATGGACAGACGAGAAGGGGTAAGAGGGGAGCCAGAACCTCGATTATTAAGCTGTGTCTTTTGAATTTATCCCGTAATTCACTGAACAGCACGGCCACACTGTTGCATTTCCAAAACTCTAGATCCCAGAATCTGCAGAGTTTGAAAGGCAATTCTGCCAACCATGCACGTGGCTGGTCTTTGAAAATAAAACCGAGTAACTTCCATTCCTCTGCCCCCTCACCAAGGTCAGGAGAAGTTTCCTTTTCCGTGCTTTTCCTTTCTGTTGTGTGTTGTTTCTGTGTACGTTGTGGGCATGTTACGTTGGCGCCGGAATGTGTGGCAACACTTACGTGTGTGGTCCATAGCACATCCTTGGGTTGTGTTGGTTGTTAACACAAATGGTTCATTTCAATGTAGACGTGATTAATATATGACCCTGAATATGATTTGAATGCCTTTCGGGGAAGCAATCCACTAGTCTTACCTGGGCTGGTCTACACATGTACCACTAATATGGTCAACTAGCAGCTGCCTCCACAGCTCAGGGGGCAATTGGAAATGGGCAATAAATGTCGGCATTGTTGAATTGCTAAATTGTTGATATCCACATCCCATGAACAAATTTGAAAAAGTACCTTTGAAACTTGCTTTAAGTTGTGGGGCAGAAAGGCCAATAAAGGGAAAAAAAGGAGAGGGTCTTTGGATCAAGTTGATCTCAAAGTTCAAAGTAAATACATTATTTAGTAAATATGCATTTATCATCCTGAGATTAATTTTTCTTGCAGGCATTCACAGGAAAACAAAAAAAAATACAATTAATGAAAAACTCCACAAAGACTGACAAACAATGAGTGTTCAAAAGAAGACAAATTGCAAATATATATATTTCAAAAATAAGTGATCTTTAGGGTTGGTTGGGCTTCTGGGCTTTGAATAACAGAAGGATCCAGACTTGTCGCTCGGGCTGGGTTCTCTTGTCAGGCACGAACCCGTACCCTACCAGGGGTGAGCACGTACCTGCTGTTCAGAGTCTCAAAATCCAAGCAGGGAGAAATTTTAGTGGCTTTGAACCATACCTCACTAAAACACAAATCTGAATATCCTAGCCCATTTCAGAACGCTCACCACAATCAACAAGAGAAATTTATCCATTAATCAGATACCTTGAAGTCCCATCACACTGCTCATCATAACAATGTGACCACTTTTTCTTCTCTTCATATCCGGGATCACTGCCTTGACCATCCGAACAACGCCAAAAAAGTTTGTGTCAAACATGTCCTTGATTTCTTGCATGCTTAGGCTCTCTATGGGGCCAATTTTTCCAACCCCTGCGTTGTTCACTAGACAAATAAAGTCGAAGAATTAATAGTCAAAATTGTTTAGGGCCAGCGTGGTAGCACAGCAGTTAGTGTAATGCTATTGCCTTGACAGCGTCAGCGACCCAGATTCAATTACCGCCACTATCTGTAAGGAGTTTGCACGTTCTCCCTGTGACTGCATGGGTTTCCTCCGGGTGCTCCAGTTTCCTCCCACATTCCAAAGATGTACAGGTTAATAGATTAATTGGTCACATGGGTGTAATTAGGAGGTGCGGGCTCATTGGGCTGGAAGGCCCTGTTACAGTGCTGTATCTCCAAGTGAAAAGTTTTAAAATAAGTGACAAATTAATAAAAGTACTGAAAGCAGAACGCGTTCCATTCTAATTTAAAATCGACACACTTCATGTTCCCTTGATGTGGAAATGTGTCAAGTATTATTCATGGGGTAAACATACTTAATTCTGCGGTTGAGGTAATAGAGGCTAATAATCTTGGTCCTGTTTGAAGAATTTGTCTTCAGATATGGAAGGAGTAAACCCGAGGAAAAGATAACTGTAGGTAAAACCAAAGAGGTGAAAATTATTTATAGTGTCTTTAAAGCTTAATTTTTTAATCTACAGTGCCTCTCTAGCCCTGGTTTCTTTCACATCTGACTTCCTCTAATCAACCTTCACTAGCCTCTGATTCGTTTTGTTTACGACTCTCCTCAAAACCTATAGGTCTGATAAATGGAATTGTAGGAATTTAAGGCACAGTGGGTTACTCAGCTCATTGTTCCTCCTGCTCAAAAAGGGAGCATTTGACTGAGTTTGCATCAAGCAGCCCTGGTAACATAAATGTCAATAAGCATCAAGGGGTAAAGAATCCAGCATGGAAACAGGCCAACTTCGTCCTTGCTAACCAAGATGGCCTTCTAATCTAGTTCCGCACACAAAATGCTGGAGGAACTCAGCAGTCAGGCAGCAGTTATACAGCAGAATAAGGAGCCAACATTTCAGGCCGAGACCCTTTTAAACTCAATTGGTCATATTTGGCCTACTTTCTCACCCTCTCCTTTTGATGTATTTGCCCAAGCGTCTTTTAAGTGTCACGTTTATACCTGCACTGGCAGCTCATTCTATACACCCTCCACATTGCATGAAGAAGTTGCCCCTCACATCCCTTGTAATTTTGTTAATCCCTCACCTTAAACTTTGCCCTTTCTCTGGGTAAAGGATTGCATGCATTCACTCCTCTTTGCCCCACATGATTTTATACACCACTATAACATCAACCCTCAGTCTCCTACAATGAATAAACTCCGAGCCTGCCCAACCTCTCCCTGTAACTCGAGGTCTCGAGACCTGGTAACATTGGTCAAAAGGTTGAAGTCATGCTGTCCACAAAGGAAGCTGGTTCCGGTGGCTGGTGGTCAGTCAGGGTCCCAGAACATCTCTGTGCGACTTGCTCAGGGCAGCACCCTTGGCTGCTTCATCAGTGACTTTTCTTCCATCATAAGCTCAAATTTGGGATGATCATGATAATTGCACCATGCTCAGCTCCACTTCTGATTCCACAGCAAAAAGAACAGTCCATGCGTGCACATCACAAGACCTAGAAACCTTACAGGGATTGGCTAGAGTAACATTCACACAACAGAATGTCAGATATTGAAGGGATGCAAGGGAAGAGAAGTGGACACTGTTACTATTACAAAGGAGAAGGTGCTCAAAAAGCTAAAAGACCTAAGGGTACATAAGTCACCCAGGCCAGATGAACTGCACTCTAGGGTTCTGAAAGAGGTAGCATTAGAGATCATGGTGGCATTAGTAATCATCTTTCAAAAACCCTTGGACTCTGGCATGTTGCTTTAGGACCTGGAAAATTGCAAATGTCACTCCACTCTTTAAAAAAGGAGGAAAGCAGCAGGAAGGAAATTACAGACCAGTTAGCCTGACCTCAGTGGTTGGCAAGATGTTGGAGTCAATTGTTAAGGATGAGGTGATGGAGTACTTGGTGACACAGGACAAGATAGGACAAAGTCAGCATGGTTTCCTTAAGGGAAAATCTTGCCTGTTTACCTGCTGGAATTCTTTGAGGTGATTACAAGTAGGATAGATAAAAGTGGATGTTGTATATTTGGACTTTCAGAAGTCCTTTGACAAGGTGCCACACATGAGGCTGCTTACCAAATTAAGAGCTACAGAAAGTTACAGGCATGGTTAGAGCATTGGCTGATTGGTATGAGGCAGCGAGTGGGAATAAAAGGCTCCTTTTCTAGTTGGCTGCCAGTGACTAGTGGTGTTCTGCAGGGGTCACTGTTGGGACTGCTCCCTTTTTATGCTGTATATCAATGATTTAGATGATGGAAAAGATGGCTTTGTTGCAGATAAAATGAAGATTAGTGGAGGGGTTAAGTAGTGATGAGGAAACAGATAGGCTGCAGAAGGACTTAGACAGATTAGGAGAATGGGCAAGAAAGTGGCAAATGAAATACAATGTTCAAAAATGCATGGTCAGCACCTTGGTAGTAGAAATAAATGTGCAGACTATTTTCTAAATGGGGAGAAAATCCAAAAATCAGAGTTGGAAAGGGACTTGGGAGTCCTTGTGCAAGACTCCTTAAAGGTTAATTTGCAGATAGAGTCGGAGGTGAGGAAAGCAAATGCAATGTTAGCATTCATTTCAAGATGTCTAGAATACAAGAGCAGGGATGTAATGCTGAGGCTTTATAAGGCACTGGTGAGGCCTCACCTTGCGTATTGTGAACAATTTCGGGCTCTTCATCTAAGAAAAGACGTACTGGCATTGGAAAGTGTTCAGAGGAGGTTCACAAGGATGACTCCAGGAATGAAAGGGTTATCATATAAGGTATCATATGAGCTCTGGGTCTGTACTTGCTGGAATTTAGAAGGATGAGGGGGGATCTCATTGAAACCATTTGAATATTGAAAGGCATAAACAGAGTAGATGTGGAAAGGATGTTTCCCATGGTGGGGGAGTCTAGGACAAGAGGGCATCCATTTAAAACAGATGCGGAGAAATTTCTTTAGCCAGACGGTGGTGAATTTGTGGAATTGTTACCACAGGCAGCTGTGGAGACCAAGTCACTGGGTGTATTTAAGGCAGAGCTTGATAGGTTCTTGATTGGACATGGCATCAAAGGTTACGGGGAGAAGCCGGGAGCGGGGCTGAGGGGGAAAAGAAAAGGATCAGCCATGATTGAATGGCAGGGCAGACTCGATGGACCAAATGGCCTTATTCTGGTTCTATGTCTTATAGTCTTATGGTCTCATGTGCCAGGCAATGCACATTAACAAGAACAAATTTCACAACACACCCTTGATATTCAGTGGCTTTGCCATCATCCATCAATGTTTTGGCCAGAAATTCAGGCACTGTGATGGATAGTGAGGCAGAGCCTGGTACCCTGCAGTCTGTACTTCACCTCCTGACAAGGCACAAGTCAGTTATGTGATGGAATATGTTCCACTCGCCGGATGAGCTCAGTTCCAACATCCTTCAGGCTCAATAACTTCAAGGATAGAGCACCCTCTGCATTGGTACCCCTCTGTTACAAGTCTATGAGATATAGGAGCAGAATTAGGCCATTTGGCCCATTGAGTGTGCTCCACCATTCCATCATGGCTAATTTACTATCCCTCTCAACACCATTCACCTGCCTTCTCCCTATAGCCTTTGACACACTTTCTTAATCAAGAACATATCAACCACTGCTTTAAATATACCCAATGGCTTTGACTCCACAGCTATATGTGGAAATTAATTCCACAGATTTACTATCCTCTGGCTAAAGAAGTTCCTTATCTCTGTTCTAAAGGGACATCCTTGTATTCTGAGGCTGTGCCCTCTGGTCCTAGACTCCCCCATTACAGGAAACATCCACTCTATCTAAGTCTTTCAATATTCGATAGGTTTCAATGAGATCTGCTCTCATTCTTCTAAACTCCGGCGACTACAGGCCCAGAGCCATCAAACAGTCTTCATACCTTTCATTCCTGGGATCATTCTTGAGAACCTCCTCTGGACTGTCTCCAAAGCCTACCCTTTCTTAAATAAGGAGCCCCAAACTTCTTGCAAATATATTAGCCATTCCTCCACTACCAATTCCCCCTGTATAAAATGCACCACACTTACTCAAGAGTCAGAACTTAGAGCATGGACGCAGGCTCTTCGACCTAACTCGACCACCCTGACCAGGTTGCCTGCCTGATCTAGCCCCATTTGCCTGTGTTTGCTCCACAGCCCTCTAAATCTTTTCTATCCATGTACTTATCCAAATGTCTTTTAAATGTTCTAATTTTACCCATCTCTATCACTTCCTCTGACAGCCTGCTCCATATACCCACTGGCCTTGGTGTGGAAAACTGCCACTCTTATCCCTGCTAGCGTCTTAAGTGCTACCCTTGGCCATTCACCTCCGTTCAGGGCCCCAAACAGTCCTTCTGGGTGAGGCAACACTCCACCTGCGAATCTGCTGGGGATGTCTTATTGCATCCGGTGCTCCCGATGCAGCCTCCTCTACGCTAGTGAGGGACCACTCCATCCGCCCAAAGCGGTTCCTCCTCGGAGGCCAAATATATCAATTCCCATTCCCGTTCCGACATCTCGGTCCACGGTCTCCTCTTGTGCCACGATGAAGCCACCCTCCTGGTGGAGGAGTAACACTTTGTATTCCGTCTGGGTAGCCTCTAGTTGGATGGCATGAATATAGATTTCTCCTTCCCGTAAAAAAATAATTCCCTCCCTTCTTCCCTCTTCTCACCCGCCTATCAGCTCCCCTGGGTCCCCTCCTCCTTCCCTTTCTTCTGTGGTCCTCTCTCCTCTTCTATCAGATTACTTCACCTTTCACCTTCCAGCTTCCCCTCCCCCACGTTTTATTCTGGTGTCTTCCCCCTTCCTTTCCAGTCCTGATGAAGGGTCTTGGCCTGAAACATTGATTGTTTATTCATTTCCATAGATGCTGCCTGGCCTGCTGAGTTCCTCCAGCATTTTGAGTGTGTTCCTTAGTGATTGCTATATTATTGTCATACGTAGCAAGGTACAGTGAAAAGCATGTCTTGCATACTGTTTATACAGTTCAATCATTACAGTGCACTGAGCTAGAATAAGGTAAAACAATAACAACGCAGTTATCGTAACAATACAGTGGTTGGAAAGTTGTTGGAATCAATTGTCAGGGATGAGATTACGGAGTACCTGGAGGCACGTGACAAGATAGGCCAAAGCTAAGGTGCTGCGCATGAGGGCTGCTTAGCAATGGAACTACAGGGAGGTTACGAGCACGGGTGGAGCATTGGCTGATCGGCAGAACACACAGAGTGGGAATAAAGAGATCCTATTCTGGCTGGCTGCCGGTTACCAGTGGAGTTCCGCAGGGGTCGGTGTTGGGATTGCTGCTTTTTACGATGTATGTCAATGATTTGGACAGTGGGATTAATGATCTTGTGGCTAAATTTGCCGATGATACAAAGATAGGTGGAGGAGCAGGTAGTGTTGAGGAAACAGAGAGCCTGCAGAGAGACTTAGATAGTTTAGGGGAATGGGCAAAGAAGTGGCAAATGAAATACAATGTTGGAAAGTGTATGGCCGTGCACTTTGGTGGAAGAAGTAAACAGGCAGACTATTACTTAGATGGGGAGAGAATTCAAAATGCAGAGATGCAGAGGGATTTGGGAGTCCTTGTGCAGGATACCCTAAAGGTTAACCTCCAGGTTGAGTCGGTGGTGAAGAAGGCGAATGCAATGTTGGCATTCATTTCTAGAGGTATAGAATATAAGAGCAGGGATGTGATGTTGAGGCTCTACAAGGCACTCGTGAGATCACACTTGGAGTATTGTGTGCAGTTTTTGGGCTCCTCATAAGAATATACTGACATTGGAGAGGGTTCAGAGAAGATTCACAAGAATGATTCCAGGAATGAAAGGGTTACCGTATGAGGAACATCTGGCAGCTCTTGGGCTGTATTCCCTGGAGTTCAGGAGAATGAGGGGGGGATCTCATAGAAAGATTCCAAATGTTAAAAGGCCTGAACAGATTAGATATGGCAAAGTTATTTCCCATGGTAGAGGATTCCAGAGCAAGAGGGCACGACTTCAGGTTTGAAGAATGTCCTCTTAGAACAGAGATGTGGAGAATTTACTTTAGTCAGAGGGTGGTAAATCTGTGGAATTTGTTGCCACAAGCGGGTGTGGAGGCCAAGTCATTGAGTGTATTTAAGGCAGAGATAGATAGGTTCTTGATTAGCCAGGCCATCAAAGGGTATGGGGAGAAGGCAGGGGAGTGGGGATGACTGGAAGAATTGGATCAGCCCATGATTGAATGGTGGGGCAGACTTGATGGGCAGAATGGCCTATTTCCACTCCTATATCTTATGGTCTTATAAAGTGTAAAAGGTTCATTCTAAATCTTTCCCCTCACTTTGAATCTATGCCCTCTAGTATTAGACTCCACTACCCTTGGGAAAAGACCGACCTTTCACCTTATCCCTGCTCCTCGTGATTCTATATGTCTTTATAAACTTTATAATGATCCTATGAGCACTACCTCATTATTTTTGCACTACTTATTTTTAATATGCATTTCTTATTGCCATTTATAGTATCATTTATGTATTTCACAGTACTGCTGCCACAAAGCAGCAAATTTTGTGTCGTACTCTACGTCAGTGTTAATAAACCTGATTCTGACTCCTACACTCCAGGGGAAAAGCCCCAGGCTCTCCAGTCTTAGCAAGTATACCTCAAACTCTAAAATTTCTCCCAAATAGGCTGGACACAGGAAGTCCATAGGTGCAAGGGAACAACATTCCCTGAAATTTGCGTCCCATTCTAATGTGGAAATAGATCGCCGATTCCTCATTGTCACCGAGTGTGCATAATGAACCTCCCTCAGCAATTAGCACTGTGGGATCTTCATCACGACTGCAGCAGGTGACTATCATTTTCTCAAGGGGGAATACTGTTGGACAACACATCCAGACACTGCCAGAGCCTCTCAATCCCAAAATGTATATGTTTTGTTTAAAAATTGCCTTACTCCCAGGGCCCATCTCTGTCCGTTAACTTGTGGGTTATAGCTTACCAAGCTTTCAGGTTTTAATACAGATCCTCCTCAGTTTACAACAGCCTGACCTATGTATATGCTGTTCTTATATATGAACAAATACTTAGGATTTGGTAGCTGCAGCAGGGCTGCGGGCATCTTCTGCCACATGGGAGCTCAGTTCGTAGCTGCACTTCTGATTTCCAAACTACTCCGGTAACGAACGGTTCATTGATAAAAGGTCCCTACTATAACCTCGAAAGGATCTGTAATGTGATGTGTTTGTTTTAATTTAAACACACCCCGTTCCAGGCTCAGTGAAATGAAGCTTCTTAATTCCCCTCCCACACCCTTTGCAGATCAACTTAAACCTAGGTGTTCCTGCTGAGGGACTGGAGGGTTTGAATTACAAGGAGAGATTCCTAGGCTGAGCAATACACACACAAAATGCTGGAGGAACTCAAAGTCATGCAGGATCTGTGGAGGGAAATCCCTGTCCACCACAAAGGCGGATCTCCTGGTGGCTACCCATTTCAATTCAATTTCCCATTCCCAAACTAACGTGCCTGTCCATGGCCTCCTCTACTGCCATGAGGAGACCAAACTCAGGTTGGAGGAGTAACAGCTCATAGTTGGTCTGGTTAGCCTCCAACCTGATGGCATGAACATCGGTTTCTCCAACTTTCGGTAATTTCTCTACCCTCCCTCTTTTTCTGCCCCCTACTTTGGTTACCCTCTCACTCCTTCTCTTCTCCTCACCTATCCATCACCTTCTTTTGGCTCCTCTCCTCCTTCACTTTCTCCATGGTCTACTCTCCTCAACTATTAGATTCCTTTTTCACCAGACTTTTACCTCTTCCACCTATCACCTTCCAGTTTCTTACTTCATCTTCCCTCCTCCACCCACCAACCTTCCCCCTCATCTATTATTGCCATCTTGTACTCTACCCCATCCACCCACCTGTGTATCTGGCTTCTTCCCCCTTCCTCTCAAGTGCTGATGAAGAGCCCCAGCGTGAAGCGCCTACTGTTTCCCCCTCCATAGATGCCGCCTGACGTGCTGAGTTCCTCCAGAATTGTGTGTGTTGCTCAAGATTTCCAGCAAATGCAGAATTTCATGTGTTTATGATTTGCATAGGCTGTGAGTGTAAGAGGCCTTATAAAGTGATGACCTTATAGAAGTTTTTAAAATTATGAAGGAAATAGATAACGGAAGTATGTTGAGCTCCTATGAATAAAATTTCAAATTACTCATTGCAAGCAAATATCTCGTGATGACTAAAGTTACATTTCCCTGCACAAAAATTAATGCTTTGAGCTTCACCCTGTAATTTCAGAGGAGAAGCAACAGTCAGACGTATTGGTACTACAGTAGAGTAAAGGGAATTACAGAGGCACGAGAGATGAGCTGGCCAAAGTTGATTGGAAGGGGACACTAGCAGGGATGATGGCAGAGCAGCAATGGCCGGAGTTTCCAGGAGCAATTTGGAAGGCACAGGAGAGATACATCCCAAAAAGGTAGTAGTATTTGAAGGGAAAGATGACACAACTGTGGCTGACAAGGGAAATCAAAGTCAACATAAAAGCAAAAGAGAGGGCATAATATAGAGCAAAAATTAGTGGGAAGTTCGAGGATGGGAAACAAACAGAAGGCAACTAAAAAGCCATAAGGATTGAAAAGATGAAATATGAAGTTAAGCTTGCCAGTATTATCAAAAATGACACTAAAAGCATTTTCAGATATATCAGGAGTGAAAAAAGAGGCAAGAGTAGACATTGGACCACTAAAAATGACCCTGAAGATGTAGTAATGGGGGATAAGAAAATGGCAAATGAACTGAATCAGTATTTTTATCAGTCTTCACTGTGGAAGGCACTAGCAGTAAGCTGGACATTCAAGAGTGTCAGGGGACAGAAGTGAATACAGTTGCAATTACTAGGGAGAGGTTATTTAGGAAGTTGAAAGGTCTGAGGGTAAATAAGTCACCTGGATCAGATGGACTACATCAAGAGTTCTGAAAGAGGTAGTTGAAGAGATTGTGGAGCCAAGAATCACTAGATTCTGGCATGGTTCTGGAGGACTGGGAAATTGCAAATGTCACTCCACTTTTCAAGAAGGGAAGGAGGCAGAAGAAAGGAAATTATAGGCTATTTATCCTGACTTCAATGAAGGGAAGATGATGGAGTCAATTGTTAAAGCTGAGGCTTCAGGTGCTTGGAGGCACATTTTAAAATAGGCCAAAGTCAGTATGGTTTCCTTAAGGGAAAATCCTGCCTGACAAGTCTGTTAGAATTCTTTGAAGAAATAACAAGCAGTACAGACGAAGGAGAATCAGCGACACTGCTTAGCAAGATAAGAGCCCATGGTATTACAGGAAAGATACTATCAGGGATAAATCATTGGCTGATTGGTAGGAGACAAAGAGTGGAAATGAAGGGAGCCTGTTCTGACTGGTGGTGTTCCACAAGGGTCAGAATTGGAACTGTTTCTTTTTACCTTGTATGTCAATGATTTGTATGATAGAACCTGTGGCTTTGTTGCTAAGTCTGAGGACAATATGAACATGGGTGGAAGGGCAGGTAGTGATAAGGAAGCAGGAAGGTTGCAGATGGACCTAGTCAAATTGCAAAAATGGGCAAAGAAGAGACAGATAGAATACAGTGCTGGGAAGTGTATGGTCATGCACTTTGCTAGAAGGAATAAAAGCACAGACTGTTTTATAAATTAGGAGAAAATTCAAACATCTGATGCGCAAAGGGACCCTGGGAAGTCCTCATGCATGAATTGCAGGTTGAGTTGGTAGTGAGGAAGGCAAATGCCATGTTAACATTCATTTCAAGAGGTCTAGAATATAAAAACAAGGATGGAATTCTAAGGCTTTATAAGGCACCGGCGAGACCTCACTTGGAATATTGAGAGCAGTTTTGGGCCCCTTATCTAAGAAAGGATGTGCTGAAACTGGAGAGGGTTCAAAGGAGGTTGAAGAAAATGATCTTGGGATGGAAAGGCAATCGTATGAGGAGCATTTGATGGTAGGTGAGCCAGTACTCACTGCAATTTAGAAGAAGGACTTCATTGAAACCTATCAAATGTTAAAAGGCCTGGATAGACTGGACGTGGAGAGGACGTTTCCTGTAGCAGGAGAGTCTAGGACCATAGGGCACAGCCTCTGAACAGGCGGATGTGCATTTAGAATGGAGATGAGGAGGAATTTCTTTAGCCAGAGGATGGTGCATCTGTGGAATTCTTTGCCACAGGTGATCTTGGTGATCTTGTGAAACTCAGCAGCAGGGAGAAAGTGCGTTGATGGAACTTATGTGCAGGACATGAGACCTTCACATCCTTACCCAGAATGTCAATCCTTCCCACATTGCTGAGACATTCTGCCACTGATTGGTCACTGCAAACGTCCAGCTGCTGGATGTGCAATGTTTCATTCAGTCTCTCTCTGCCAGCCTCTTCGAGTTTTCCTTTACGACCTAAATTTCGCATCGTCGCAATGACTGTTTTGGAGGAAAGAAACAACAGAATCGCTAAGTATTGCATTCAGTGTAACCATGCAGTTTCACACCAGATATCCAACTGGTCCCAAACCAAACATTTTGAAATAGAGTCATGCAACACAGCCCAACTTGTCCATACCAAACAGGTTGCCTACCTCAACTAATCCCAATTCAACAACTTCCCTCTAAATCTTTTATATCAATGGACCTGTCCAAATGGCTTTTAAACATTGTAATTGTACCCACCTGTGCATCTTCCTTCAGCAGCTCATTCCATATAATAGACAAAAGGTGCAGGAGTAGGCCATTCAGCCCTTTGAGCCAGCACCACCATTCACTGTGATCATGGCTGATCATCCACAATCAGTACCCTTTTCCTGCCTTCTCCCCCTATCCCTTCACTCAAGAGCTCTATCTAACTCTTTTTTGAAAGAATCTAGAGAATTGGCCTCCACTGCCTTCTGAGGCAGAGCATTCCACATAACCACAACCCTCTGTGTGAAAAAGTTTTTCTTCAACTCCGTTCTAAATTGTCTACCCCTTATTCTTAAACTGTGGCCTCTGGTTCTCCCTGTGTGTGGGAAAGAAACTAGCCTCCCCCCCCCCCATGGCCCCTTTAAATCCTTCCCCTTCACCTTAAACCTATACCCTTGAGTTTTTGGCTTCACTGGGAAAAAGACTGCGACTATTCAACCGACTATTTCTCCCATACCTCAATAAATGTCACCACTCACCCTCCTCTATACCAGGGGAAAATGCTCCAGTCTATCTAGTCTCTTCTTATACCAGTTATATCATGAAGACTCACACCCACCCTGCTGATAGACTGTTTATCGCATTCCCATCAGAGAAGAGGCTACATAGCATCCAATCTAGGGCCACTAGAAAAATCAGTTACTTCCCCTAAGCCGTCGGCTGATTAACACCTTCACACATTAGAAACAGAATCAGGCTTAATATCACTGGTTTATGTTGTTGAAAGTTGATGTTCTGCAGCAGCAGTACAATGCAATACATAAAAAGCTATATGTTACAATAATATATACATAAAATATTAAATTAAATACTGTAAATTGTGCAAAAAGGGAGAAAAAATAGTGAGGTGGTTTTCATGGGCTGGTTCACTGCCTTTTCAGAAATCTGATGGTGGAGGGGAAGAAGCTGTTCCTAAAATATTGAGTGCATGTCTTCAGGCTCCTGTACTTCCTCCCTGATAGTAGCAATGAGAAGAGAGCCTTTCCTGGGTGATGGGGGTCTTAATAATGGCTGCCACCTTTCTGAGGCATTGCCATTTGAAGATGTTCTCGATGCCGGGGAGGCCAATGCCCACGATGAAACTGGCAGAGTTTACAAACTTTCTGCAGCTCTTTCCAATCCTGTGCAGTGGCCCCTCCATACCAGATGGTGATGCAACCAGTTAGAATGCTCTCCATACTTCTGCAGAAATTTGCAAGTCTTTGGCGTCATACCAAGTATCCTCCAACTCCTAATGTAATATAGTGGCTGTCATGCCTTCTTTGTAATTGCATCAATATGGGCCCAGGAAAGATTTCTTAGAGATGTTGACACCCAGGAATTTGAAACTGCTCACTCTTTCCACTACTGTCCCCTTGATAGTGTGTGCTCCCTCTATTTCCCTTTGCTGAAGTCCACAATCAATTCCTTGGTCTTATTGACGTTGAATGCAAGATTGTTGTTTCTACACCACTCAACCAGCCTTCTCGTCGCCATCCGAGATTCTGCCAACAACAGTTATGTCATGGGCAAATTTATAGTTGTAGCATTTTGAGCTGTGCCTAGGCAGACGGTCAAGTGTAGAGAGAGTAGAGCAAGTGAACTAAGCACATATCCTTGAGGTGTGCCAATGTTGATTGTCAGTGAGAGGAGAGATGTTAGATCTAACTGTGGTCTCCTCGTGAGGAAATCAAGGATCCAGTTGCAGAGGGAAGTGGAGGGCCAGGTTTTGAAGCTTGTTGATTAGTTTTGCACGTGTGATGGTGTTGAACTGCGAGCTCTGATCAATATTCCGCAGCTTGGCATAGGTGTTGCTGTCATCCAAAGCCGAGTGGAGAGCCAGTGAGATTACATCTGCTGCAGACGTACTGTATTGTGGTGGTAAGCTAACTGCAGTGGGTTGAGGCCATTGCTTAGGCAGGAGTTGGTTCTGGCCATGGCCATCCTTTCAAAGCATTTCACCACAGTAGATGTTAGCAAAACTGGATGATAATCGTTGAAGCAGCTCACCCTGCTCTGCTTGGGAGCTAGTGTGTTTGAAACCCTTTTGAAGCAGTTGGGAAACTCTGACTCCAGCAGTAAGAGATTGAAGATGTCCTTAAACACTCCCACCAGTTGGTTGGTGCAGGTTTTCAGTGTTCTACCAGGTACACCATCAGGGCCCGATGCCTTCTGAGGGTTCACCCTCTTGAAAGATGTTCTGACGCCGGCCTCCAAGACAGAGGTCACAGAGGCTTCACACAGGTGTAGTTTTACTCTCTCTTTCAAAGCAACACAAAAGACATTGAGCTCATCTGGGAGCCATGGAGACACTCAGGATGTTAGGTTTTGTGTTGTAAGATGTAATGGTCTGCAAACCCTACCAGAGCTGACTTGCATCATATTCCATCTCCAACTTCAATCGGAATTGTTTCTTCACTCTTCTGAAGGTTGTCCTTGGACTTCTTGTATGGTTTTGAATCACTAGTCTTGAATGCCATGGACCTAGCCCTCAACAGACTGCAAATTTCCTGGTTTTTCCATGGATTTTGGTTTGGGTATGTCTGGTATTTTCTCTGTTACGAGAATACACATAAAATTAAGATGTTTGCTGGCCTGGGCTAGCATCAGTGGCATCAGCAGTTGGTCTGCCACCTGCCCTCAGGGGAAGGAGAGATAAGGAACAATGGAGCAGCGTCTGGAGATGTGTAATGAAGGGATGTGGGAGGAAGAGCTGTCTGGAGCGGCTCCCCCCTTTGAACCCTGAACTGTTTGAAGTGATGGACAGGCGATACCCCAGCAGGGGGATAAAAAGGGACAGGTTCGCTAAGACACACACGCCACCCGAGGTAACGAGACCCTGGAAGCGGTGCGCCTCTCACGAGTGGTGAGAAGTACCGGACAACGCACAGGGTGGAAAGGTACGATCAGCGGGAACCCGGTGTGTGTCCGCCCTTGCCTGGGTGCCGGGTTCACTGCAGAGGATCGACCGCATCTGGAGGAGGGGTCACAGTCGGTGACCTCAGGTGACATCACCAAGGACCCGCCCAAATGCTGTTTGTGAGCCATCTCGCTGGTCTGTGAGTGAAGCAGTGTTCTGAATGATCAGTTGTTCCTATTCTGTCTCTCTTCCCCCACCTTGTCCATCGCCATGGCAACGATTACTGCGAACTGAACTACAAACTGGACTGAACTTTGAGTCATTTTGAAATTGGTCATTTAACCCCTAGACAACGATAGAGCTTGATTGATGCTGTTATCTTAATTCTGTGCACATGTGTGGTTATCATTGTTGAATTGTTGCATTTATTATCCTTTCGATTACTGTGTTGCTTGTTTCTTTAATAAAACTTTCTTAGTTCTAGTACTCCAGACTCCAACTGAGTGATCCATTTCTGCTGGTTTGGCAACCCAGTTACGGGGTACGTAACATCTCAAAGGCACGCACTCATCCACACAAGTCTTAATGAGGTCGGTGACAACTGTTAAATATTCATTCAAATTTGAAGATGAATCCCTGAGTATTGACCAGTCCACCGATTCAGACCAGTCGTGTAAGCACTTATCCACCTGCTTTGACTGTACCCTCATGGTCCTCACTCTGTGCCTGTACACCGGGGAGTACAAATACAGCCAGGCGATCGTACTTGCCAAAGTGTGGGCATAGGATGGCACGGTTAAAGTTCTTGATAGTGGAGTAACAGTGGTCCAGTGTGTTGGCTCCTCTGTTTCCACAGGTATTATGTTGGTGGTATTTGGTCAGAGACTTCTTCAAGCTGGCCTGGTTGAAATAGCCCGCAATGATCAGGCTGTGGTTTCTCGTGACCTCGGATCATGGTGCTGTGCTCCTCCAGTGCTTGTCTGATGTTGGCCGGGGTGGAATGTACACCACTACCAGGATAATGACGGAAAACTCTCTCAGCAGATAAAATGGACAAGACTTGACCGATAAATGCTCCAGGTCGGATGAGCAGGATTGAGTCAGAACTGCCATGTCGATGCGCCACGAATAGTTAATCATGAAGCACACGCTGCATCCTCTACTTTTTAAAGGGACTCTGCTCTCCTGTCCTCCTGGCCACGTGGTGAATGGTGAAGCCCTCGTGAAACGGTGGAGCTAAGCATTAACCCACTACATCCACATCAGTCACTCCTCTCCACAGCTGCTCAGCACCCTTCATTCCCCCTCCCCATGCACTGTCACTTCACTCTTACACAATAAGATTGCTTTTACATTTGTTTTGTTATGCTCATTGTTTTAGATTAGATTAGATTCAACTTTATTGCCATTGTGCCGAGTACAGATACAAAGCCAATGAAGTGCATTTAGCATCTGACCAGAAATGCAAAGAATAGTGTTATTTACAAAATGACTGCAAAAAAAAGTGCTACAGCACACAAATATAAAAGTACTGAGACAGTACAATACAGATGCAATACTGCTTAGCACTGTGATGAGAGGTTCAGCAGGGTCACAGCCTCAGGGAAGAAGCTCTTCCTGTGCCTGCTGGTGCGGGAGCGGAGGCTCCTGTAGTGCCTACCAGATGGGAGATGAGTAAGAAGTCCATGGTTAGGGTGAAATGCATCCCTGATAATGCTTTTCGCCCTGCCCAGGCAGCGTTTATGGTCGATGTTCTCAATGGTGGGCAATTGGGTGCTGATAATCCGCTGGGCAGTTTTCACCACACGCTGGAGTGCTTTGTGGTCCGATATGGGACAATTGCCATACCACACTGAGATGCAGTTGGTGAGTATGCTCTCAATGGTACAGCGGTAAAAGTCTGTCTGTATCCTGGGACAGAGGTGAGCTTTCTTGATGCTCCGCAGGAAATAAAGGCGCTGTTGAACCTTTTTGATCAGGATGAAGGAGTTCAGGGACCAGGTGAGATCCTCGGAAATGTGGACACCAAGGAATTTGAAGCTTGATACATGCTCCACCACAGCTCCGTTGATGTAGATGGGGACGTGAGTGTGACTCCTGGATCACTGTAGTGGGTTAATGCTCAGCTCCACCGTTTCACGAGGGCTTCACCATTCACCACGTGGACAGGAGGACAGGAGAGCAGAGTCCCCTTAAAAAGTAGAGGATGCAGAGTGTGCTGCATCAGATCCATGGTAACAATTATTTCATTCTTCTTTACACTTGTGCGCTTAACAATGACAATAAATAATCTTTTAATCTTAAATACCTCAAGCATTTCAGTCCTAATAACATAATTTGAATTTTCATGCACCCTTTCCAGCTTGATGACATCCCTCCTACAGCTGGGTGATCAGAACTGCGCACAATATTCCAAATGTGGTCTCATCAACATCTACCTTTAACCACAAATGTCTATCCAACCTCTACCTTTCTCTCAGCCCCCTCCACCTGCAGACTAACCTGTTCTCACTGACTGCTGCACAGGTTTAATTCCTCCCATTGCACTAATAAACCTTCCTATGAGAAAAATGGTGCTCCATCAGTTTAGGTGTAACTTGTCCCTCTTAGATCATAAGATATAGGAGCAGAATTAGGCCATCTGGCCCATCGAGTCTGCTTTTCATCATGGCTGATCCATTTTTCCTCTCAGCCCCAATCTCCTGCCTCACCACCCACCCCCCACCCCGTATTCTTTCATGCTCTGACCAATTATGAATCTATTAACCTCTGCCTTAAATATACATAAAGACTTGGCCTCCACAGCTGCCTGTGGTGACGAATTCCACAGATTCACCACTCTCTGGCTAAAGAAATTCCTCCTCATCTGTTCTAAATTGACGTACCTCTATTTTGATGCTGTGTCCCCTGGTCTTAGACACTCCCACAATAGTAAACATCCTTTCCACACCCATTCTATCAAGGCCTTTCACCATTCGATACATTTTCAATTAGGTCATTCCTCATTCTTCTAAGTTCCAGTGAACACTGGCCCAGAGCCATCAAACACTTTTCATGTGACAAGCTGTTCAATCCTGGAATTATTTTCATGAACCTTCTTTGAACCCTCTCCAGTTTCAGCACACCCTTTCCAAGGTAAGGGGCCCAAAAACTGCTCACAATACTCCAAGTGAGGCCTCACTAGTGCTCTCGTGCATGTGCCAGCTGCTCTGGAAGGGATCCCAGTGACCCATGTATTTGAAGCTCTCCTTGCTGCATCAGCTCCTTAGCCACATACTGATCTGTACTGCCTTCCCATATCTTGCTTCAGTAGCATGTGGCAAAAGTAATTCTGAGATTACAATCCTAGAGGTCCCACTTTTCAACTAGCTCCCTAAATCTCTTTGTATGATCCCATCTCCCTTCCTGTCCATGTCATTGGTACCAATTGTTACGTACCCCGTATCTGGGTTGCCAAACCAGCAGAAATGGACCACTTAGTTGGAGTCTGGTTTAACAGAAACTAATAAAGTTTTATTAAAGAAATAAGTAATACAGTACTCTGGTCGTAAGGA
Organism: Mobula hypostoma; assembly: GCF_963921235.1. Classification (NCBI taxonomy): domain Eukaryota; kingdom Metazoa; phylum Chordata; class Chondrichthyes; order Myliobatiformes; family Myliobatidae; genus Mobula; species Mobula hypostoma. The sequence goes on from NC_086125.1 coordinate 21,245,112, forward strand.
TATAAATGCAACAGGTTAGCAATGATAAAACACACATGTACACAGAACTAGGGTAATAGGAATCAATCAAGCTCTATCACAGTCTAGGGGTAAAATGATCAGTCTCAAGTGACGCAGAGTTCAGTTCAGCTTAGTACAGTTCGCAGTAATTGCTGTTGTGCCATTGGAGAGAGAGAGAGAATGCAAATTTTGATTCAGACAGACCTTTGATGTTCTTCGCAGTTAGCTTTTGGGCGGACCCTTTTTTATGTCTTCTGTGGTCACCGACTCTGACCCCTCCGTTCCGGATATGACCGTTCTTCCGCAGTGAACCCGGCACCCAGGCAAGGGCTGACACACACACCAGGTTCCCGCCGATCGTACCTTTTCACCCTGTGCGTCTATGGTCAGTTCCCGTGACCAGACCTCCAAACTGCCACCAACTTGTGGGGGCACACCGCTCTTCCAAGGTCTTGTTATCTCGTGATCTCGTGGTATGTATCATGCCTTAGCGAACCTGTTCCTTTTATCCCCCTGCTGGGGTATCGCCTGTCCATCAAACTTCAAACAGTTCAGGTTCAAAGCAACCGGTCTGTCAATATTCTGAAGTGTGTTTCTTTCTTGTTAATCTCTCTCTTCTCTCTTATTAGCATTTTGAATGTTTCTCCATTGTCTCTCTTATCTCTATCAGCATCAATCTTCTGATAACTTGGTTTGTCGTCACACAATATAGACCAAGACCTCTGGCTGCCCTTCCTCTCTCAGAATGTCCTCTGCCCATTCAGAGACCATGACACCAAGGAAGCAACACACCACCCTGGGAGCCTTGTAACCATTTTTATGAAGTGACAGTCGGTACTATACAAAATCACAAGAGGTTTAAACAGGAAGGAGCAAAGATGTTTGAGTAGTGTAGGGTGCCAAAACTGTGAAACACATATTTAGTATTCTGTACAAAGGACATTAAGAATTTCTTTCTTGAAATATTATAAAGTTAAATCCATTATCTGAGTGTTGGGGAATCAAGAGCTCGATGACATACACTTAGGATGAAAGGGAAAAAGTTTAACAGGAAACAGAGCAACCTTCTCACCTTCAAGGTGGTCATTATATGGAAAGAGCTAGAGGTAGAAATGGTTGAGGTAGGCTCCTTAAATACATTTAAAAAACACTCAAGACCATAAGACATTGGAATAGAATTAGTCTGTTCAGCCCATTGAGTCTCCTCCACTATTTCATCATGGCTGATCCTCTCAACCCCATTGTCCTGCCTTCTCCCCATAATCTTTCATGCTCTGACTAATCAAGAACCTATCAACCTCCAACTTCAATGCACCCAGTGACCCAGTCTCCATGGCTGCCTGTAGCAACAAATTCTACAGATTCACCACCCTCTGGCTAAAGAAATTCCTCATCTCTGTTCTAAATGGATGTCTCTCCATTTTGAGGCTGTGCCCTCTGGTCCCACCAAAGGAAACATCCTCTTCACATCCACTCAGTTTAGGCCTTTCAACATACCATAAGTTTCAATGAGATCCACCGCCCCCCCCCAACAAACACCTATTCTTCCAGCGGGTACAAGCTCAGAGCCTTCAGTCACTGGTCATGATAACCCTATCATCGTTGTGAACCTCCTCTGTACCCTATCCAATGTCAGCAGATCTTTTCTTAAACAAGGGGCCCAAAACTGCTCACAATACACCAAGTGAGACCTCACCAATGCCTTTTACAGCCTCAGCGTTACATCCTTGCTTTTATATTCTAGTCCTCTTGAAATGAATTCTATCATTGCATTTGTCTTCCTCACCACCAATTCAACCTGCAAATTAACATTTAGGGAATCCTGCATAAGGACTCCCAAGTCCCTTTTCACCTTGGAGTTTTGAATTTTCTCCCCATTTAGAAAATATTCAATGTTTTTATTCCTTCTACCAAAGTGTATGACTATACTTCCCGACACTGTATATAGTAATATTAACGTCAATTGCCGTCAATCCTAAGTGGGTATTTTATACAAGGACATACTGTACTGCTTAAAGTTTGCAAAATTACATCTTAGTCACTGAAGTTGTATACAAAAGCCAAACTGAACCTTCAACAATTCTGATCATTGTGTGTCAAAATTATGGGTCACGTATTACAAGTGCTTAACCAATATTTAATTTACTCAAGATGAACAGTTGATACCTGTTAAGGATGAAAGCTGACAACTAGCCTGGCTCAATCATTTTATCCATACAGTACTGTGCAAATCACTAGATTTTTTAAATATAAATTTTGCTTTAATATTAATTTTGTTTTCTTCATTAGTGTATTAGTAGAAAAGAGCAAATTTTAAATTTCCATAAATTCAATTTCCAAAAAGTAAATTGGGGCAGGTTTATGGAAAGGAAAAGTTCATGCTGCGGTAGTTAGCAACTCAGTTAGCAACTCCCATATGGGCAGAGTTCACATACTGTACAGGCAGAGTCATTAATAAACTCCCATACAGGCAGAGTTATTAATAAACTCCCATACAGGCAGAGTTCACATACTGTACAGGCAGAGTCATTAATAAACTCCCATATGGGTGGAGTTCACATACTGTACAAGCAGAGTCATTAAAAAAACTCCCATACAGGCAGAGTTCACATACTGTACAAGCAGAGTGGTTAATAAACTCCCATACTGTACAAGCAGAGTCATTAATAAACTCCCATACAGGCAGAGTTCACATACTGTACAAGCAGAGTGGTTAATAAACTCCCATATGGGCGGAGTTCACATACTGTACAAGCAGAGTCATTAATAAACTTCAGTTGAAGATCCTGTAAGGCTGACATTCGTTGGTTCTATGCACTCTTCCACAATATCAAACACAACATGGTGTTAGAAGTGTTGGATCATTTATGAATTCATGCTACGGACCAAGTGAGATCCCCAACAAGAAAGTTTACAGTAAGACAGTTTTTGTTTGCATATTTCTATGAAAAATTTCTGCTCACATATATCTATGAAAAATATCTGTCTATGCTAGTATGCTAAATTGTATGCACCATGGAACACGAGCCAAGAACTGGCAAGAGTTGCCATCCAAAATGGATACATTGTAATAACCCGTGGGCTACTAGCCTGGGGAAGTGCACAGAGACACAAACACAGCAGAGAAGACAGTCAAACTCTCAGGAAGAGAAAAGGTGACCTTCGTAGTCCAAATAAATAAAATAATAAGCAAACAAACAGGGAAACGGAGCAAATACCTTCAGTACCTACATCTACTTACTTAATAAAGCCCCCCCCCCCCACCAAGACATTTAATTTCTCTAAACCAGGGGACTTTGAGAGATGGCTCAGATGCTTTGAGACATCTAGGGTTGGAAGCCATCTCACAGGCTTCAGAAGAGCATCAAGTAAGCAGACTGTTATACCACATGGGTGACAAAGCAGATGACATAGTGATGGCTTACGACTGACTGATGCTCAGAAAAAAAGTACAAAGCAGTGCAGAACAAATTCAAAGAATATTTCACAGGAAAGCAAGATGTGATATATGTGAGGGCAAAGTTCAACTCCTGTAAACAGGAGAAAGATGAAAGAGTAAATAACTTCATCACAGCATTGTATATCCTCTCAGACAACTGTGCACATGGAAATCTGAGAGATGAGCTAATTAGAGACAGGATTGTTGTCAGACTACTAGACACCAAATTGTCAGAGAGACTTCTGTTGAAGGCAAACCTCACATTAGAGAACGCTATTACTACAATGGTCAGGCAGAGTGAGAATATTCATCAGCAATAGGTAGTACTCAGATACCAAAAATGATACTGAGGTAAAGCTAGAAGCTATACAAAAAGAAGGACACAGACAAGATGCAGTTAGAAAGTCTATAGAAAGAGGTGACAGTAGAGCTAAACTCAAACAAAGTTGACAAGTGAAACAGAGAGCAGGGAGATGCTGCAAGTCTCCATTCTACATCAAAGAGCTCTGTCCAACAAAACAAGTGAAATTCCACCAGCACAGCAGAGTTGGCCATTATAAAAGCCAGTGACACTCAAAATCAGTTCTTCAGGAGGTCAAAGAAGACCATGATTCAGACAAGGAGAGAGCTTTCCTTGGGGTTCTAGATTCAAATGACAAGGCTAGTATACTAAGCTTCAGTTGCAAAATGAGGCAGTGACGTTCAAAGTAAACACCGGGGCAGATGTCTGTTCACAAAACTGGTGAAGAAAACAGGCATTGCACTAACCCAACAAAGAAAGCGCTCATGGGGCCAGGGAAACGTAAGCTCAGTGTGAAAGGAATGCTTGCAACTTCCACCCATAAAAATGAGAAACAGTTAGAAGAGGATGTTTATGTTGTTCAAACTCACTTCTCACCACTACTGGGACAACATGCCATTGAGAAGCTGAACCTCACTGCAAGATTGGATTCCCTGAGCAATGTGCATTGACAGAAGTACCCGGAGTTGTTCAGAGGCCTGGGGGTACTGAAGGAAGAGTACCTCATCCAGCTGATGTCAGGAGTAATACCCTACTCTCTGACCATACTGATGCATATACCAGTCTCATTGATGAACAAAGCCAAAGCTGAACGTTAAAGAATGGAGACAATTCACATCATAACTAGAGTGAAATCACCTACTGGCTGGTGTACAAGCATTGTTCCTGTTCCCAAGCCAGATGGCGCAGTGAGGGTCTGTGTCGAATTAACAAAACCGAATAATGCAGTGAGGTGGGAGAAGTTTACTCTGCCCTCTGTTGAGCACGTATTGGGTATGCTTCGTGGAGCAAAGTTCTTCACCAAACTAGATACAAACTCAGGGCTCTGGCAGATCCATTTAGCTCCTGATTCACAGAAGCTCACAAACTTTATCACACCATATGGACACTATGCCTTCAAGAGACTCTCTTCTGGCACCTCATTGGCCCCTGAACACTTGTAGATGAGGATAAACCAAATTTTGGATGGACTGGAAGGAGTAGTCTGCCACATGGACGATATGCTCATCTTTGGAGGTTCAAGTGAGGAACATGACAAAAGAGTGGGAGCTGCCTTGGAGAAGGTGAAACAGGCTGGAATCAACCTGAACGAAAAGAAATGCGACTTTTCATAGATGGAGGTGAAGCTCTTATGCCATCAACTGTCCTTTGAAGGAGTGCACTCAGATTCAGACAAACTGCCAGGGGTTCGGAACATGAAACAACCAGCAAATGTATCAGAGGTCTGCAGTCTCCTTGGCATGGTATCCAGTTGGGAAAGTTTATTTCAGATTTTGCAGAGAAAAGAAAGCCACTATGTAACCTCCTCTCCCAGAGGCATATTTGGACCTGTGACACACCACAGGAGAATTCATTCTCATCACTTAATGCAGAGCTGATCTCACCACCATCACTGGTGTTCTTTGATCTGAAGAAACCAACTAAGGTCTCAGCAGATGTCTCTTCCTTTGGCCGAGGGGCAGTGCTCATGCGGAACTACAGTGGTGTATGGAATCCAGTGGCGTATGCGTCAAGAGCACTGACTCCTACAGAACAGCGTTATGCCCAAATCGAAAAGGAGATGCTGGCACTTGTGTGGGATTGTGAACACTTCCGCTGCGTCTTGATAGGCACTAAATTCCTACTTGAAGCAGATCACAAGCCACTCGTCAGCCTCCTCAGCTCAAAACACTTGGATAATTTACCTCCACGTCTGCAAAGATTCAGAATGAGGCTTATGCAATACTGTTACTACATTGAATATGTCCCCAGCAAATCTTTCCCAACAGCAGACACTCTGATGAGCACGTCATGCAAACGTAAGTGGATGGGAGCCAACACTGCCCTCTTTAAAGATACCAACATCTGCTTATCTCAGGTACATGAAAGCTTTCCTGCATCACAGAGCAAACTGGAGGAAGTTCACACTTGGAATTGAGAAGTGACCAAATAAGCAGCAAGGTCATGCCATACTGCAGGCATGGATGGCCAGCTGTTCCAAAAGGAGCTCACAAACTCGGACCTTACTGGCTCAAAAGAGGCACCCTCACCATTCTTGATGCTTTGCCGTTAAAGGGCAGTCAAATCCACCAAGGACAGCAAGGCATCGAGAAACATGACCTAAAAGCAAGGCAATCCGTGTGGTGGCTTGGTCTTAGCACGCATCTGGGAGATTATGCAAAGTAATGTGAAGCCTTTGGAAAGCTACACAAAAATCATGCTGAACCTCTATCCTACAGAACTCCCAGACTTTCCATGGCAAATTGCAGGCACAGACATTTGAGCTGAAAAGAGACAAATATCTTCTCACTGTGGATTACTACTCCTGGAATATTGAGGAGTCTAAGTTGTCCCCTACAACTTCAGCAGCAGTTATACAGAAATATTGAGAAGTTAGGGGATTGGGAAGCTTCTAAAAACCAACAGAAGGCAACTAAAATAAGTCATTAAGAAGGAAAAGATGGAATACAAAAGTAAGTTGGCCAATAATTTCAAAGAGGATAGCAGAAGTTTCATATAAAGTATGAAAGAGAGGTGAGAGTGGATATTGGACTGCTGGAAAATAGTGCGAGAGAGAGTAACGGGGGACAAGGAAATGGTGGATGAACTAAGTATTTTGCATCAGTCTTCGCTGTGGAAGACACTAGCAGTATGGTGGAAGTTCCAGAGTGTCAGGGGTCATGAAGTGTGTGAAGTTGCCATACTCGGGAGAAGGATCTTGGGAAAATGAAAGGTCTAAAAGGTAGATACTGTAAGTCACCTGGACCCAGATGGTGTACAGCCCAGGGTTCTGACAGAGGTGGCTGAAGAGATTGCGGAGGCATTAGTAATGATCTTTCAAGAATCACTAGATTCTGGAATGGTCTGGAAGACTGGAAAATTGCAAATGTCACTCCACTCTTCAAGAAGGAGAGTGGCAGAAGAAAGGAAATTATAGACCAGTTAGTCTGACCTTAGTGGTTGGGAAGATGTTGGAGTCAATTGTTAAGGATGTGGTTTTGGGGTACTTGGAGGCACATGATAAAATAGACTGTAGTTAGCATAGTTACCTTGAGGGAAAATCTTGCCTTACAAAACTGTTGGAATTCTTTGAAGAAATAACAAGCAGAATAGAGAAAGGAGAATGAGTTGTTGTGTACTTGGATTTTCAGAAGGCCTTTAACAAGGTGCCACACATGAGGCTGATTAACAAGTTAAGAGCCCGTGGATAAAGCAGTGGCTAATTGACAGGAGGTAAAGAGTGGGAATAAAGGGAGCCTTTTCTGGTTGGCTACCGATGACTAGTGGTGTTCCACAGGGATCGATATTAGGACTGCTTCTTTTCACATTGTATGTCAGTGACTTGGATAATGGAATTAATGGCTTTGTTGCAAAGTTTGCAGATGATACAAAGATAGGTGGAGGGACAGGTAGTTTTGAGGAAGTAGAGAGGCTACAGACCAACTTAGATTAGGAGAACGGGCAAAGTGGCAGATGGAATACGGTGTCAGGAAGTGTATGGTCATGCACTTTCGTAGAAGAAATAAAAGGGTAGGCAATTTTCTAAATGGAGAGAATATTCAAAATCTGAGGAGCAAAGAGATTTGGGAGTCCATATGCAGGATTCTTTGAAGGATCATTTGCAGGTTGAGTCAGTTGAGTCAGTGTTAGCATTCATTTCAAGAGGACTAGAATATAAAAGCAAGGATGCAATGTTGAAACTTTATAAAGCCTCACTTGGAGTACTGTGAGCAGTTTTGGGCTCCTGATCTTAAAGGATGTGACACTGGAGAGGTTTCAAAGGAGGTTCACAAAAATTATTCCAGGATTGAACAGCTTGTCATATGAAGTGCATTTTGTGGCTCTGGGCTTGTATTCACCAAAGTTCAGAAGAACGAGGGGTGACCTAATTGAAACCTATTGAGTGTTAAAAAGACTTGACGGAGTGGATGTAGAGAGGATGTTTCCTATGGTGGTAGAATCTAGGACCAGAGGACAGCTTCAGAATAGAGAGGCGCCCTTTTTGGATGGAGATGAGGAGGAACTTTTTTTAGCTATAGAGTGGTGAATCTGTGGAATTCTTTGCCATAGGCGGCTGTAGAGGCCAAGTCTTTACATATATTTCAGGGCAAAGTTGATAAGATTGTTGGTTGGTCAGGGCATGAAGGGATATGGGGAGAAGGCAGGAGACTAGGACTGAGAGGAAAAGTGGATCAGCCGCGATGAAATAGTGGAGCAGACCTGATGAGCCAAATGACCTAATTCTGCTCCTATATCTTATGGTCTTAATAGGTTATGCCTACGTCCACAGTTAGTCACTCCTACATGGGAGGAGCTCACATATTGTACAAGCAGAATTATCAATAAGATTCAGTCGAAGATCCTGCAAGGCTGGCTTCTGGGTGTCTTCCAGCACTCTCCTTCAATATCAAACACAACAGTTCAGAGGGACACAAGCCAAACACGGACAAAAGGTACTAGCTTAGAGAGGAATCTGAGTCGACATGGATCAGTAGGTCTGAAGTGCTTTTTCCGTGTTGTATGATTCTATGACCCGAGTAGAAAGGGAGGAGGGCAAACATGATGTGGAGAGCCAACTGGTCTAAGCACCAGGAATTCCAAAGAGTCAGACAGCAGATTATCAGAGTATTCTTGTGCTATAATTCAGAACCTCCAATTTAAGAACCACAGATCATGGTTAAAACTGGGCAGAAGGCCTGCTGCTGTCGCCTCATGATCAGTGACATGGGTTCGAAGCCAGTCTGCTCCCTGTTTGGAGTCTGTATGTTCTCCCTGTGACTGCGTGGGTTTCCTCTGGGTTCCTCCCACATCCCGGGTTGGTAAGGGAATTGACTCATTGAATTGAAGAGCTTTTTCCCATAATGTATGATTGTATGACTCCAGTATGCTTTCTAAGATTGGCAAATACTGAATCTAATGGACTACCTACCCGGATATTTTACAATGCAAGATCGTGGAGCATTTTTGCACCCAACTGTAGGCTTCTGATAAACATTAGAGGCCATGGGAGTGGATGGTCAAAGTCAAAGTAAATTATCAAAGTACATGTTACCATTTTCTTTTCTTGCAGACATTTACAGCAAAACAAAGAAATATAATGGAAATTATGGGAAAATATATGTTAAATAAGAGGGATCTGGCAGAACTTAATGTCTACATTTCAAAGTACTACTTGATTATGTCTTAAATTTCATGCTTTTCATAGTTTTCTAAACTTCAAGCAATTACATTGTAAACTAATGGGAAATATAAGGTTGCAAAAGTTTAATAAATTTCTTTTTATTATTGACCTACATCTTATAGGGAAACCTAAATATCTGCTAAACCTAAAGATGTCTTCCTGAACATGAAGTCTGCAAGAAGAGGTGGGGAGTGGGTGGCAACTTGTATATTGGTGGGACTATAAACAAGCAATGATGGAATAGCAGAGCAGACTCGATGGGCCAAATGGCATAACTCTATGCCTACATCATAAGGCCTTATAAACAAAGACTGACAAACAACCAATGTGCAAATGAAACCAAATGGTGTCAAAAAAAAATAAATAATACCGAGAACTTGAGTCGTTGACTCCATGAAAGTGAATCAGTAGGGAGTGGAATCAGTTTGGAGTTCATCAGCTTTTAGTCACCACTTGCAGCCATAATGCTCTTCCACTGCCATTCCAACCCAGTTTACACTTGGGCCAAAGTTAACCTTTTGAACCCAGGAGCAAGATATTTAGCAACCCTGTTTCCCTGTTTTGTGATGGCTTCCTAGTTCCAAAACACACTGGAGTAAGAACAGAAGTGATTGTAACGGGAAGATCAATCCCAAAACAAAGTTTTAAATAGCAGGACAATGCGTAATACAAGGAGGTAGGAGAGGAAGGATGATTTAATAAATGTAAAATATCTTCAGATTTTACTTATGATTTAGGATTCATAACATTGATCATTAATAAACCAACATTGACAACTTGATCAACATTTATAAATCTGAACATTGATTTCTCCCCCTCCCCTTCTCTCTTTTTTCATTCTCCATTCTGGTTACCCTCTTACCCCTTCTCTTCTCTCTTCCTTCTGGTTCCCTTCCTCCTCTTTCTTCCATGGTAGATTGTCCTCTCCTGTCAGATTCCTTCTTCCTCAGCCCTTTACCTCTTCCGTATATCACCTTCCAGTTTCTTACTTCAACCCACCCAGTTTCACCTCACTGCAACTCACCTTATCACGTGCCAGCTTGTACTCCTTCCCCTCTCCCACCTACTCATTCCAGCTTCTTCACCCTTCCTTTCCAGTCCTGATGAAAGTTCTCAGCCCAAAATGTCAATTGTTTGTTGACGTTCCCTGACATAGATGCTGAGTTCCTCCAGCATTTTGTGTTTGTTGCTTTAGATTTCCAGTATCTGCAGAATCTCTTATGTCTATTGATGTTTAACCGATGTGCCAATTGATTTATAGAACTGTTCATTTCAAAGTCACAGACAATGTCCTGGTATCTCCTGGTTATGGGGGTCGGACAGGAACTGGATACTGAGAGTGGATGATCAGCCATGATCACAGTGAATGGTGGTGCTGGCTCGAAGGGCCGAATAGCCTACTCCTGCACCTATTGTCTATTGTCTATCTCCCAACAACTTGGTCCATGAGGAATCCTGCATAAAGGAGTTAATGCTGGTACTGCAGTGCTCCAGCCTGTTAATCGGAGTTCAGGCACCAGGTGTTCTATAAAGAAACCAATCCTCTTACAATAAGCTGCCCTTGGCTTCAAGCTTAAGGTCTGCTGTACATTGTAGATAAAAATAATTAACAGAACTAAACAGCTGAAGACACATGTTAAAAAGGGAAAAGAATTAGAGACCCCTTAAGAGTTATAGAATCATAACTGACCACTGAATATAGCACAAAATCTGCCAGGTAAAGTTTGCTCTGTAATAAAATCCAATGTCAAAAGGAGGCTGAAATTTCATTTGTCAAATGTATTTATTTACAGGTGACATCAACTTGTATCTCATCTTGCTGGCCAGGTTACTTGTGTACTCCTAGCAAATCAGAGGAGAGTTCTAATTAGTTATATACAGTACTGTATTTCAGATCAAACTGTCTCGGTTATGGAATGGTACCACAGCATCCACTTCAGCCCTGGTGCTTTCTCAGTGACCACTCCTTCCTGGCTACTAGCTTATCTGTCAGAGTTCCCAAGAACACAAAACTACCTCTACCACAGCTGTGTTCTGGAGTAGGTACGCAGAGGGCAGCTAGCTCCCTGTACCTTTGTAAAGGGTAAATGAGAGTAGGGACACAGAGAGCAGCTAGCTCCCTGTACCTTTGTAAAGGGTAAATGAGAGTAGGGACACAGAGAGCAGCTAGCTCCCTGTACCTTTGTAAAGGGTAAATGAGAGTAGGGACACAGAGGGCAGCTAGCTCCCTGTACCTTTGTAAAGAGTTTTCAAATGTGATTGAAAAATAACAGACATGCTTCAGGGAGGACAAAATGTAACTTTAAATTGCAGTACTGATACGAAATCCATTCGTTCAAACACCTCGATAAATTTCTATAATAAAGGCCAAAGTAGTGAGATTTTACACAGTAAAATAATTATCCAGGAGGGTTTAATCAACAATTTACTCAAGGGATTCCAACAAGTCTCTAATTAACAAGATATGACCAAGGCAGTTTCCAACTAACTTGAACTGCCATCGTAAAAACAGTTCAAATTTGAAAATGCTTGCGATACCCCTATAGGTTTATTCAGATGATTGCTCTGTGAAAATTTATACAATTGCTCAGATGCATTAGAATCTTTGTAACACTTTACAATTACAACATAGAAACAAAACAGCATAGTACAGACCTTTCGGCTCATGATGTTGTGCTGACTTTTTACATACTCTTAAGATCAATCCACCCTTCCCTCCTGCATAATTCTCCATCTTTGTAGCACCCACATGCCCAAGAGTTTCTTAAAAGCCCCTCATGCATCTGCCTCTACCATCACCCTTGGTAGGGCATTCCGCCACACTCTGTGTAAAGAAATTACCTCTGAAAATTTCCTTCCCCGTCACTATACTTTCTTCCAATCATCTTAAAATTATGCCCCCTGGTATTAGCTTTTTCCATCCTGGGAAAAAGCCTCTGGCTATCCACTCAATCTCTACCCAGTGACCACCTAATTAGGTAAATTATATACCTGCTTATTAATGCAAATATCTAATTATGTGGCAGCAACTCAATGCATAAAAGCATGCAGACATGGTCAAGTGGTTCAGTTATTGTTCAGAGCAAACAGCGAAGCAAACCCCTTCAGGAAGGGCAATTCGAGGGAACACAAACCAATCCTCGGAGGGGTCAGAAGTGGAGAGAGTGACCAGTTTCAAGTTCCTGTGTGTCAAGATCTCTGAGAGTGTAACCCAGTCCCAACATATTGACGCAGCTGTAAGGAAGGCAAGGCAGCAGCTATATTTCATTTGGAGTTTGAAGAGATTTGGTTTGTCACCTAAAACACTCAAAAACTTCTATAGATGTACCGTTCAGAGCATTCTTACAGGCTGCATCACTGTCTGGTTGTGGGGGGGGGGGGGGTGGGTTGGGATTGTGGTACCACTGCACAGGACCGAAAGAAGCAAAGGAAAGTTGTGAAATTACTCAGCTCCATCTTGGTTTCTAGCCTCCATAGTATCGAAGACATCCTCTAGGAGTGGTGCCTCAGAAAGGCGGCGTCCATCATTAAGGACCCCCACCACCCAAGATATGCCCTCTTCTCACTGTTACCATCAGGTAGGAGGTACAGAAGCCTGAGGGCACACACTCAGCGAATCCAGAACATCATCTTCCTCTCTGCCATCCAATTCCTAAATGGACATTGAACCCATGAGCACTACCTCACTTTTTAAAAAAAGTATATATTATTTGTGTTTTGCACTATTTTTAATCTGACTATTTAATATACACATATTTTTTTCTCTTTCTATATTATCTGTATTGCGTTGAATTGCTGCTGCTGTCAACAAATTTCACGATACATTTCAGTGATAATAAACCTGATTCAGATTCAGATGTAATTCAAGTGACTTTGACGGCGGAATGAATGATTGTTGGTGTCAGACAGGGCGGTTTGAGCATCTCAGAAACTGCTGATCTCCTGGAATTTTCAAGCACAGCGGTCTCTCAAATTTACAGAGAGAATGGTGAGAAAAACAAAAATCATCCAGTGAGTGGCAGCTCTGTGGAAAAAGACGCTTTGTTAATGAAAGAATTGAGCGGAGAATGGCCAGAGGCTCAAGCTGACAGGAAGGCGACATTAATTCCAATAACCACGGGTTACAAGGTGTGGAACAATACATCGTACCTTGAAGTCAAAGGACTACAGCAACAGAAGACCACATATCCTCAGTAGCCACTGGATTAGGTACCTCCTGTAACACTGAGTATAAGCCTATCATCTTGTACACCTCTATCAAATCGCCTCTTGCCCTGCTTTACCATAATTACTTCTGCACTCACATCAGTCTGTGAAAAACATTTATCAATCCAAAAGGAATCTATTAAAATTACATAAAGAATAGTATCTATTTACTTGATGTATTTAACAGTAATAAAGCTACACTATTTGTGCAATGAGTTGTTTTTTTTTTAACTAACAAAATGCCTACCATAAAATTGTTTCCTGGTATCATTTGCAAGTTGGACTGCAAGTGTTAAACCGATCCCGGACGAGCACCCAGTAATCAGCACAACCTTTTGCCCAGCGCTTGCCATGGTCGCTCCAGCTGCGGGGAGAGAGAGAATAACGAGGAGTTCGCAGACTCACACAAAGCTCATCCGTCACATTGCCACGGCGAGCTGGTAATAAACATGCGGGTATTGTGTAATCTACCAGGCTAAGATTTGTGCGGTTTTAACGTTGGCCAATGCTGCTTAATCTTAAACAGAAATTAAAAATAACTTTTAACAACCTCAGAATGTCCCAAAAAAAAATGTCATACTCACTACTTTTGAGGCGTAGTCAAGGTTGTACCGTTATAAACACAACAGTTGATGAACGTTCAGAAAATTTCCATAAAGGTTAATTAGTAAAGACTAGGAATTCTAATCCGGAGGTACTGAGTGAAGATTTTTCCCTCAAGGACTCTGGAACTCCTGTACCATTCTCCAGACGAGTGTCACAGAATCTCTTTCATCTACTATCTGTCTTCAAGTTCTATTCAAGTCATTCCTCCTCACCTAAGTGCCGAACAGGCCGAGTGTGTCAGTGTTATGTGTTGATCCTAATACAGATCAGTTGCTAACCCTATTACACGATACTTATCCCGATTCACATATGCAAAGACTACTTCCACGCTGCAGTTTGTTTGCACCCTGTAAAAGGGAATAAGACGGGAATCATGGAGAGGCTGTGATCAATGTTCCATCTCAGGTGTGCGTGCACACATCTTTTGCTACAAACGCACAAGGGAATTTAAACCGCGCATGAAGGGCTGTCACCCTCTATTTCGCTGGCATTTTGAGTATATTTCATGATTCAACACAATCACATTTCCCTTTCTGGTTGACAACGTGGAGTTTGCGATGATTTGTCTGTAGATTTTAGGATTGGCTTATTCATACTGTTTTATTCAGTGCGCACATATTGTCGTCACTGGACAAAAAAAATTGCACAGCGCGAGATTTTTGCGCACACTGGACATTACAAATTTGAGGGAACGTTGGCATTTATTAAAGAACCAATTAGATTATTCAACCACTGGTGACCACCCAAAGGACCTATTTCAGTCAGGTGACGCTAAATTAATTCACCATCATTCGCATTGATCAAACTATGTTAAGCCTTCGTATTGCCTGTGAGTGGGATGTGTGGAGATTCACACTGTTTAATTGGATCAGTGTTGGCAACAAATAGCCAGTAAATGCATTTGTGTATAGGAGAGTGGCTTGGAAGGTAAAGAGCAGTTGAGTTGTTTGTCTATATGGAGGGACAGAGCCTCAAGGTTCGAGGGAGTAGACTTAGGACGGAGATGAGGAGGAACTGCTTTTCCCGGAGAGTGTTGAATCTGTGGAATTCTCTGCCCAATGAAGCAGTGGAGGCTTCCTCTGTAAATATATTTAAGGCAAGGTTGGACAAATTTTTTGCATAGTAGGGGAATTAGGGGTTATGGGGGGAAAGCAGGTGAGTGGAGATGTGTCCACGGCCGGATCAGCCATGAACTAATTGAATGGCAGAGCAAGCTCGACAGGCCAGATGGCCTACTCCTGCTCCTATTACGTTCTTATGTTAATTTGTAGTGGGAAGTATTGGCACGTGTGAATTGAAATTGTTAGCTTTCCTAATATTTAAAACCAATTTGAAGACCACGGATATCTTCTGAGAAAAGTAAAAGTAATTCTTGGCCCTCTGGGAATCTCATCTGTTAACCTGACAAATATTTTCTCTCAGAACCTTGCTGTTCACAAGTGTGTACATTGATTCAACTTGTGTTCTAATGTTGGAGTAAGATTGTTCATTCCACATCCCAGTGCTGTTTGTGTTATGGAGTTGCCCATCCGTGCACTTTTCACTTTTGATTTGAGTTAATTTGCTTGAAGAGGTCCTCTCCACTGCTCCAGCTCAACCAATCTGAGGACTTGATTTCCCTTGTCCAACCATGGTAATTCACCTCTTGCCCCCTCATTGTGGTTAACTGGAGTTCCAATGATTCACAACTCTAATTTCGTTTCTCCTGCTGAGTCCTGGTCGGAAGTTTAAAACCCAACTTGGATTGTTCAACCACAGCAAACAATCTCTTGGTACCTCTTGTCAATCCAGCAAGATTAAGGCGCAAGTCTTTGGATCCAATTGCTTTGGGTAGTTGGTGATTTCCTTATCTCTGCCCCTTGGCTGAACTGCAATTTTAAGATTTATGCCAACAGATGCAGCAACTGTCACCATAGTGTGATATCAGATAAGCATTTGACAATTTGTTGTAAGTGAATTCTTGGTCCAATACACACTCCTCCGATCTTCTAATTGTCATTCCCTCTTTCCAAACAAGGCAGTAAACTATCAAACTAACCAGGACACTATTCCTCTCCTCTAAATGAGGGCCAGTTGTTATTATGTGCCTAATGAATGGAATGTGATTGGGGAGGGTGGTTTAGTTTCTGGTCCTCTTTCCCTTTGGACCAGATTACATAGTCACCCTTAACCAAACCACCTCAGTGACTTCATTTACGCTGAAGCCCATTTCAATAACTGCTCACGTACCTACAACTACTGCTTGGTTGTAATGAAGTTACATATACTACGAGATACAAGGATGACCTCCACACTACTGTTACCGAACTCCCATACACTAAAGGTGAACTTTTGAACTCCCATTCTACCATAGCATCACCCTTGCACTTTATTTACCAGAACTGCACATTCTCTGTAACTACACTACATTCAACATTTTCTCAGTTTACTACCTCAATGCATGTATGGAACAGCACTTGTTCTCTGCAGATGGTAGAAAACCATTGGAATTGGGAGCTGAACCTGATCATACTGGGACGGAAGCTGTTCCTGTGTCTGGTAGTATGTATAACTTTCAGATGCTAGCTGATGAAAACAAATATCCAGCCCAAGTGATTCCTTCCCAACAGCTGACAAGTACTTGGACAACTGGGTATCCAAGTCAGCTTGCTAGCTTATCTGCCAAAGCAAAGGCATTCTCACCTGTCCTGTCCTGAAAACTGTGATACAAGGTGCTAGCTCTTCATCTGCGGGTGTCACAAGAGGCAAGTCTTCCTCTGGAGTTATTGCAAGATACTCAGCCTCTAACCTGCTCACATTCTGTTCAGTAAATCCAGGCAACTTCGTAGCCAATCACGGCGCCACGATGTTTTGGGTAGCAGACTGAGCGGAAGGTGGGAGGAAGCAAGAGAGGAAACCCACAGGGTTACAGACAGTGGCAGGAAATGAACCCCAGTCGCTGGTGCTGTAAAATGCTATGCTAACCACTATGCCACCAGAATGAAAAGGTTAACCTTTCAATCAGGATCTGGAAGATTGTGGAAGAGTAGTATCAAAATCACCTTGATTTGTTTCTTTCTTAACTTGAGTGACGGTCATCCCTTTGAGCAATGAGACATTGAGATTTCTTGTCCTATCTCGATGTACTGTTGTAACGAATTCATCTGTATGAACTGTATGCAAGGCAAGTTTTTCATATTAAACCTTGGCACGTGAGAATAATAAACCAATTTAAATTACTTTTCATTTTGGTCAAGTGGCACTTTGATAAACCCTTGGATCTGTTTAAGATTAGTTTTATTTACCACAAGTACATCGAAATATGCAGTGAAATGCATCGTTCACATCAAATCGGTGAGCATTGTGCTGGGCAGTCCACAAGCGCCAACATAGCATGCCCACAGCTCACCAACCCTAACAATATGACTTTTTTGTGATGTGGGAAGAAACTGGAGCACCTGGAGGAAACCCACAGTCACTAGATGAACATATAAACTCCTAACAGACAAGTGGCGGGAATTGAATCGTGATCTTACAGCTGGAACTATAAAGTGTTGCACTAATCACTCTGCTACTGTGCTGCCCTTTTAAATGCCTTATTTAAGAGATCAATAATCAACATTTTAAACCACACCTCAACTCTCATCGTGCCTGTTGAACCACTGTTTATCACTGCAGTGATCCAAGCTGAGAACCAAGTTTCTCTATCTATTCAAAATCATTGTGGATCATTCCAGGGAAATTAGTATATGCATTTTGAAAATGAACTCTTCTTTCAGGAATATGCCCACAGGAAACATTTTTATTTGACAATGAGCATAAATCACGTACAAACAAAAGACATTTTACAAAACACAGGATTTCAGAGGGCAACCGTTTCCTATTTTGTGCATCATGTGGAACATTAACACAGGAGATTCTGTAGATGCTGTAAATCCAAATTAACACAAGCATGAGAGAGAGAGAGAGATTTTGGATTTGTTTTCATAAAAATATTTGCAAAGTGGAAAAGCAGAGTGAATGTATTATCGGAGTATTCATAAATATGTTGTACTGGCTATCGTGTGTCTTTCATAAGTTAATTTGTACTATGTGAATTTTAGCTACAAGAACTGCACGTAACAAATTTTTTATCTTTGGTGATATTAGAACAGAGCATCCAATATTGTCCACTTTGAAGGTCAATGTCACAGATTAAATGTTCAACATGGATTGCTCTAAATATTGGACTCATGATTTGCTTCACAAGGACCTCTATGCCTATCAAGGACTAAGCCTAAATATACAAGTGCAACAGCACCAGGAAATGCTAGAATTAAAGAAAGCTTGTCTGAGGGGATAAATTTTAGGAAGCAATGAGAAGACACTTTAAAAAGGCACTCAACAACAGTAAAACCAAAGAGCTGATTGTGGACTTCAGAAAGGGTAAAATGAGGGAACACAAACCAATCCTCAGAGGGATCAGAAGTGGAGACAGTGAGCAATTTCAAGACCTTGAGTGTCACCATCTCTGATGATCCAACCTGCTCCCAACATATCGATGCAGCTATAAAGAAGTCAAGACAGCAGCTATTTTTCATTAGGAGTTTGAGGAGATTTGGTTTGTCACCTAAAACACTTGAAAACTTCCACAGGTGTACCATGGAGACCACCTTGTCTGGCTGCACCACTGTCTGGTATTGAGGTGGGGGGGGGGGTGCTACTGCACAGAATCAAAGTAAGCTGCAGAGAGTTATAAAATTGGTCAGCCCTAACAGGGGCACTAGCCTCCGCAGTATCCAAAACATCTTCCAGCAGCAGTACCTCAGAAAGGCAGAGTCCATCATTAAGGACCCCCACCATGTAGAACATGCCCTTTTCTCACTGTTACCATCAGATAGGAGGTACAGAAGCCTGAAGGCACACACACACAACGATTCAGGAACAGCTTCTTCCCCTCTGCCAGTTTCTAAATGGACAATGAACTCATGAACACTATCTCACTACTTTTTTTAAATTTCTTTTTACACAACTTATTTTAACTATTTAATATACATATTACTTACTGTAATTGTTTTTTTCCTATATTTATCATGTATTGCATGGTACTGCTGCCACAAAGTTAACAAATTTCATGCCATATACAGGCGATATTAAACCTGATTCTAAATTATTTGATAGACAATTATATAATGCTAATTTCACCTTCTTTGCTTTCCCTTCTTCAAAAGACGATGCCTCAGAAAAGCGGCATCCATCATTAAGGTTCTCCATCACCCAATATATGCTCCCTCTTATTTCTACCAAAGAGGTGGTACAGGAGCCTGAAGATGCACAATCAATATTTTAGGAGCAGCTTCTACCCCTCAGATTTCTGAATGAACAATGAACCAACCCCTGAACACACTCCTTTAGACTGTGCATTTAATTTTTAGTATACGTTTCTTATTGTAAGATACAACTTTTCTTGTATTGCATTATACTGCTGTTGCAAAAAAAAACAAATCTGACGACATACATCAGTGATATTAAACCTGATTGAATCCCAACCGCTCCCTCTTTTGGACAACTGAATCAGTGCAGTGCCCACAGGTTTAAATGTCATCATGAACAAACATTGCTGCCCAAGCTTGGTCAAGAACAGTGCTCCTCATAACTGCAATGGAATCTGGGGCCACTGAAACAGAAGGCTAAAATGCTGTTTTTAAATTCAGCACAGACTTTAAGATAGGTTCAAGTTTAACTAGCAGATTCTTAGAACAGCTTGTACTGGAGCCTACCAGAGAGAACACAATTCTAGATTTAGTGTTGTGCAATGAACCGGTAAAGGAGCCATTAGGAGGTAGTGACCATAATATGATGTTTTAATCTACAATTTGAGAGGGAGAAGGAAAACTCGGAAGTGTCAGTATTACAGCTGAACAAAGGGAACTATGGTGCTATGAGGGAGGAGCTGGCCAAAGTTCAATGGAACAATGCCCTAGCAGGGATGACAGTGGAACAGCAATGGCAAGTGTTTCTGGGAATAATGTAGAAGGTGCAGGATCAGTTCGTTCCAAAGAGGAAGAAAGATCCTAAGGGGAGGAAGGGGAGGTCGTGGCTGACAAGGGAAGTAATAGACAGCATAAAAATAAAAGAGAAGTATAACATAGCAAAGACGAGTGGGAAGCCGGAAGATTGGGAAACTTTTAAAGAGCAACAGAAGGTAACTAAAAAGGCAATACGCAGAGAAAAAATGAGGTACGAAGGTAAACTAGCCAAGAATATAAAGGAGGATAGTAAAAGCTTCTTTAGGTATGTGAAAAGGAAAAAAATAGTTAAGACCAAAATTCAGCCCTTGAAGACAGAAGCAGGTGAATTTATTAGGGGGAACAAGGAAATGGCAGACGAGTTGAACAGGTACTTCTGATCTGTCTTCACTAGGGAAGACACAAACAATCTCCCAGATGTAGTAGTGGCCAAAGGACCTAGGGTAATGGATGAATTGAAGGAAATTTATATTAGGCAGGAAGTGGTGTTGGACAGGCTGTTGGGTCTGAAGGCTGATAAGTCCCCGGGACCTGATAGTCTGCATCCCAGGGTACTTAAGGAGGTGGCTTTTAGAAATCGTGGATGCATTGGTAATCATTTTCCAATGTTCTATAGATTCAGGATCAGTTCCTGTGGATTGGAGGGTGGCTAATGTTGTCCCTCTCTTCAAGAAGGGAGGAAGAGAGAAAACAGGGAATTATAGACTGGTTAGCCTGACGTCGGTGGTGGGAAAGATGTTGGAGTCAATTATAAAAGATGAAATTATGACACATCTGGATAGTAGTAACAGGATCGGTCCGAGTCAGCATGGATTTACGAAGGGGAAGTTGTGCTTGACTAATATTCTGGAATTTTTTTGAGGATGTAACGATGAAAATGGACAAGGGAGAGCCAGTAGATGTAGTGTACCTGGACTTTCAGAAAGCCTTTGATAAAGTCCCACATAAGAGATTAATGGGCAAAATTAGGGCACATGGTATTGGGGGCAGAGTACTGACATGGATTGAAAATTGGCTGGCTGACAGAAAACAAAGAGTATTTCGAAATGGCAGGAGGTGACCAGTGGGGTACCGCAGGGTTCAGTGCTGGGACTGCAGCTGTTTACAATATATATATTAATGATTTAGATGAGGGAATTAAAAGTAACATTAACAAATTTGCAGATGACACGAAGCTGGGTGGCAGTGTGAAATGTGAGGACGATGTTATGAGAATGCAGGGTGACTTGGACAGGCTGGGTGAGTGGGTGGATGCATGGCAGATGCAGTTTAATGTGGATAAATGTGAGGTTATCCACTTTGGTGATAAGAACGGGAAGGCAGATTATCTAAATGGAGTCAAGTTAGGAAAAGGGGAAGCACAACGAGATCTAGGTGTTCTTGTACATCAGTCACTGAAAGCAAGTATGCAAGTACAGCAGGCAGTGAAAAAAGCTAATGGCATGCTGGCCTTCATAACAAGGGGAATTGAGTATAAGAGCAAAGAGGTCCTTCTGCAGCTGTACAGGGCCCTGGTGAGACCACACCTGGAGTACTATGTGCAGTTTTGGTCTCCAAATTTGAGGAAGGACATTCTTGCTATTGAGGGAGTGCAGCGTAGGTTCACAAGGTTAATTCCCAGGATGGCGGGACTGTCATATGTCAAAAGATTGGAGCGACTGGGCTTGTATACTCTGGAATTTAGAAGGCTGAGAAGGGATCTTATTGAAACATATAAGATTATTAAGGGATTGGAGACGCTGCAGGCAGGAAGCATGTTCCCGCTGATGGGGGAGTCCAGAACCAGAGGCCACAGTTTAAGAATTAGGGGTAGGCCATTTAGAACGCAGTTGAGGAAAACTTTTTCACCCAGAGAGTGGTGGATATATGGAATGCTCTGCCCCAGAAGGCTGTGGAGGCCAAGTCTCTGGATGCTGTCAAGAAAGAGATGGATAGAGTTCTTAAAGATAGTGGAATCAAAGGTTATGGGGATAAGGCAGGAACTGGATACTGATAGTGGATGATCAGCCATGATCACAGTGAATGGCGGCGTTGGCTCGAAGGGCCGAATGGCCTACTCCTGCACCTATTGTCTATTCCTGGCAATGCGTTACTTTAGCCAGAGGTTAGTACAAATGTAGCCATATAATTTATCAATGAAAGGACTAGTCAGCAAGTGCAGGTCATAGTTTGGTTATGTACAACCAAAACAACTAGTTTAATGCACACTTACAAATATCCTGTTAAAATACACAGCAGTTTAGGTCAGACATGGAAACTGGCACAAATTCATGATTTACTGCGAGACCACCAAAAACAAAACTACTGCAGCATCTGGAAATGTCAAAAACAAAATCTTAGCAAGTCAAGTAGAGTCTGTGAAGGGAGAACAAGATTTCTGGTCTATTTCTCCCTCCACAAATGCTATCAGACCACCTGTGTAAACATTTTCTATTTCTAAATCTATTAGATCAGTTCCATTCCCCTAAACACTAGTAAAACTAATACCCTCAAATATTAGTGTGGATTAGACGTAAATGCTACTCCATTACTGGTAAATGGTAGAATGGCAATACATCTGACAGTCTGTTTGGACCCAAAATACAAAATGGAATCCTTAAACTACTGAAGGAAATACTTCAGGCAAAGAGACAAGATTGACCGCCAAAAGAAAACAAATATAAAAAAACCTAGAATGTGGACAATAAAGTTTCAAATTTAAACAATTCTGTTTACAACCAATTCAGTGTTTATTTCCCCAGCTTTACTTTTTGAATTTGTTGGTTCAGCTATGCCAAAGCAATGATCAACAGTTCTCAGGCCAAATACAGACAGCATCTTCTTTGATACCAAGTCTGTTTTTGACAAATCAAAACCAATCTACGATTCCCAAAGGTTACTCCACTTTTGCAGATTGTTTGGGATTGATTAAATAAAAATTAGCCTGACAGATCCTGACCCATTCGCCCACATCCTTGTGTAATGAAAGAGTACGGGCATGTGTCTATTGATGCGTCCGGTCCACCTCAATAGTCAGCTTGCTTGCGGCAGCCTCATCGATAAACCAGTGCACCTCCCCGTTGGCTGGCTGGATTCGGGCAGCAGGTAATGGATTTTCCTTGTGGCTTTCCAGAATATCCTGGGTAAAGGCAACAGCAGATGACTTACAAATCCAAATGTACATTGCAGCAAATATTAATGTAAGCAGGCATTCTGCTTCTGATTTCTCAAAGACTTGGAACTTCAATTCCAACACCCAGGAAGCTTTTCAGTTGTCGATAGATACAATCTCTATCAGTACAGCCAAATACAAAGGAGGCTGGATATATCTCGAACTAAACAAGATTGTTACACTGGGTGCCAGATGCTGCACCTCAGGATTGGTCTCTTAGGGGAGCTATGCATATTTACCTGAACAATATTGGGCCTTTGGAGGATTATGTTGTAAGGAAAGTTTGCAAAGAAAACGCTGCTTTTTTAAAAGATCACCCTTATTTGTCACATGTAAGTTGAAGAATCAATTGAAACATGCAGTGAAATGTGTCATCTGGGTCAATGACCAATATAATCTAAGGATGTGAAAGGGAAAGTTCACAAGTGGTACACCTGCTTCTGGTGCCAACAGAGCACCCCCACATTTACTAACCTTAACCTGTAAGCCTTTGGAATGTGAGAAGAAACCGGACCAGCTAGAGGAACCCATGCAGTAAAGAAGAAAAACACAAACCCTTTACAGACAGCGGCAGGAAGTGATGACAGGTTGCTGGCATTGTAAAGCATTGCACTAACCACTATGCTACAGCACTGCCCTCATCCGTAAGGGGTGACCTGAGAGAGCCACTTAAGATGATTAAAGGAATCAACAGTCTGTTAGAAGGAAGGAAAGGGGAAAAAAAAACCACAATGGACAAGTCCAGGATGTAATAAGAGCACTTCTCCTGAAAGCTGTGATGAAGCCTGTATGATCTCAATTAAAAATTGGGATTGATTGATTATGTATGGCTATTTAGGGTTTTAGAATTAACACTGGTATGAAAGGATTTGGGTACAACTAGCCACAAGCCAGAACAGGGTTTCTCAACCGGGGTTCCTTGGGAGGTAGCTAGGGGTTCCGCAAGAGATTGTGATTTAAAAAAGTTTTTGAACAATGCGCAATGCTAGCACTTGCGCTGGTGGGCAGTGACCAAGCAGCCCTGTTAGCAATCTCACTAAAGATCTCCCAGCCCAGTATGGTAGTGCACGGTAGGGCCATGTTTATTTGATCTATTCACAATTTTTGACACAGGATAGGAGAGACCATTGATAATTGGTGAGCACCGTATTGCACGGAGGGGAAGACGTTAGGCTGGTAATTGGTGAGTGCTGTATTGCACGGAGGGGAAGACATTAGGCTGATAATTGGTGAGTGCTGTATTGCACGGAGGGGAGGACAGTAGGCTGATGATGAGCACAAAGTGCTTTTTCTGAGCATTGAATGGACTCAACCAAGTTGGGCTGACATCAGCCCCTCCCTCCCAAATTATCTCCCCCAATTTCTCCTTGCGCACTGTCCAATGACTAATAGGAGCAAACAAACTCTACCGTTGTAGTAGAAAATTGGAGGGTAATTTTCATTCTAAAGGAGGAATTTTTATGTGCTGCAATTCAACTGTTGGCCTGCCATTTTGCTGTTGTTGTAAACTTTGCAAAAGGTGGATTGTGTAGATTAGAAGTGAATTGTATGGTGAAGTTTTCGCACATTTATTATGATGTTCTTATTATGCAAAAACAGACAAAAAAAAGTCTGTCTTTACAATGAAAGCTACTTATCACTGGGTTTTTACATGAACAGGTGATCTAAGTTGTCCTATTCCCTTGTGCCTGGTCTATGGCAAACGTCTTACAAAGGCTCCAGCAAAACTGAAAAGACACTTAACTACAAATTACAGCCATGTGACACGTAAAAATGCTGATTATTTTAAACGGCTATTGGAATCTCGAAACAAAACAAAAGTCTGTTAATAAAGTCACAGTCAGTAAAAAGATTCAGGAAGCAAATCATTTAGTAGCAGAACTTATTACCCAGGAAAGGAAAAGTCACACAGTTGGTGAGAACCTAATAATGCCAGGATGTAAAATTATCATGGGTAAAATGCCAGGACAAGAAGCAGTACAAGAAATTGAAAAGGTTTCACTCTCAAATAGTACGATGTTTTCGTTTTGATGACATGTCAGACAATGCTGAAGAGGTTTTGTGTGATGAACTGAAAACTGCTTCTCTATCCAGGTTGACGAGTCAACAAATTTCACCAATAAATGTCATGTTGTAGATGATGGGTGAAATTCAAGAATTTTTTTCTGTTGCAAAGAGCTGCCTGAAACAAGCAAAGGCCAAGATATATTTAAATGTTTTGTCTTCTTGTCTGGTAACAAAAGGTCTGTCTTGGAGGAACTGTGTTGGCATTTGTACTGCCCCATCAATGTTTGGCTCCATGAGAGGTTTTGTTTCTCTTGTAAAAAAAAAAGAAAATCCTGATGTTGTCACAATCTACCGAGCCTACCTTTAGAAAAATTAAATCCCATTTTGGCTTAAGCCATTTAACAGAAATTCCTTATGTTTGCCTTGTGAGTTTTTAAAAATTTATAAAATGGAAAGAAAGATTAATTTCAAGAAAGATAAGCTAAGCTTAACTACCTGTTCCCCCCCCACCCCCACCCCCAAAGAAAGGTTGGCTAAAAATTCATTCTCTACTCAAAAGAACATTGACAATTATTTTTGGATTATTATACCTACAATTTACTAATGTACTAAGAGCTGTAGATATAATATTTTTTACGTAGGGGTTCCTTAAGACGCAAAAATTATTTCGATGATTCCTCCAGGTAAAAAAGGTTGAGAAAGGCTGATCTAGAAAATATCACATTTAATGTAACATTTGATGGCTCTGGGCCTGTACACACTGCAGCTTAGAACAATGGGGGGAACTTATTAAAGCTTACTGAATATTGAAAGGCCTGGATATAATGGGGATGGAGAAGATTTACCTATAGTGGAAAGTGTCCAGGACCAGAACGCATAGCCTCAAAATACAAGATGCCCCATTAGAACAAAGATGAGGAGGATTTTTTTTTAGACAAAGGGTGGTGAAACTGTGGAATTCATTGAACAGATGGCAACAAAGGCCAAGTCACTGGGTTTATTTAAAGCACAGAATCATAGATTCTTTATTAGTAAGGACAACAAAGGGAGAAGGCAGGAGAATGGGTTGGAGAGGGAAAAGATATCAGCCATGATCAAATAGCAGAGCAGATTCTATGGGGCAAAAGACCTATATCTGCTCCGATGTGTCACGGTCCTATGACTCAACGCCTATTTTCCCAGCTTCTTACCTTTAAGGCTGGTGCCTTACTCTCACCGGTCACAACAAAGACAGCACACCGGGCAGCGTTAAGTAAGGGCAGCGTCATAGTTATACGTTTCGGAGGTGGCTTAGGAGAGTCACTAATTGGAGCAATGATTTTACTTTGCTCCTGTTCCAGAAAAGAAGTAAAACAATGCATTAATGGAGACATTAAAACTCACAGGATTTAACCACGAGCATTAACTGGAAGCATTTCAATAGTGATTAACAGCAATGATAAAGATATTAAAGGTAAGCTTTACTTGTTACATATACTATACATCAAAACACCAGCATTTTATGTGTGTTGCAGATACTTATGCACATTTTATTCCATATCTGTCCTTGAACCACTAACTTTATTTTTTTTTATATATACAACCCTGAATTCTTCTTAATTGTTGATGCTTTTGTTGCATGTCCAGCTCTGAGCAACACACCAAAGCAAATTCCTAATACACATCAATGTATATGGTGAATAAAGCTGACCCTTGATCCACTTTGTACATTGACAGCAGTTATATTCCCCAACCAGAGACAACGATACACTCCTCATGTGATGCAGGAATGGTCCCGAGTGAGACAGGCGGTTGCCAAACAGCAGGGTTATTGACCTGTGGAATTACCAGCTGCAGACAGCATCAGACTCTTCTCTAGATATCTGGCTCTTAAGTGTTATCTCCCTCAAGTGACAGCAGTGTCTTAACATGGATCAGCAATTGAGTGTTCAGTTCACACTCCAGAGAATCTAGCATCATCTTCCGGCTGAATATTTGCCAAGTGCAAGACCTTCAGCGCCACCCACCTCTATGCTCCTCTTTCAATGTCTGGCACAGAACACAGACGGGGCAAGACTAAATGACGCGAATCAAGCCAGCAGCTCACCATCTTGGAGAAGCAAACAGATATAACAACAGGAGGTACTCCCTCCTCAATTCCCAAAGACCAGTCCCACTTCAGGAATGTTAGCACATTTGTTGTGCGTACAGGGAAAACTGCACCCAAGACACCATCTGCTGGATTAAACACCAAACCAGGTCTCAGACTGCTAACTCAGCCAGTGGAAAACTTCCAGTCAGCAGGTAATTTTCTCTGCAGTCGTACTGACCCTTCATTCTCCATACTGTACTGTGCAAAAGGCTTGGTGGGAGGGGGGGAGAGAGGAAGAGAGGGGGGTCTACTAAATGTTTACTAATATTAACAAAAACTGAGGACTCACAGATATTGCTGTTTCAAGGACAAATAAAGAGGATGGAAATGGATGTCATTCCACCATTTGCTTCAAATCAGAATTAATCCACAGGAATTTTTTTTTTTTAAAAACAGCTTGTAGTACAGTGTAAAAGTCTTAGGCACCCTAGCTATATATATGTGCCTATGACCTTTGCACAGTACTGTAGCAAAAACAAGACAATTTAGTCATTGTTAACTATGGCAGTTTCTGTGCACAGATGAGCACTGTAAGCACTTACCCCTCATCCTTCTCAATTTTAAATAACCACAAGCCGTCCCACTGTCCTCTCAGGACAACCCATCACTGCAATCAAATGACCCTGTGCTACATTACAACAACGGCTGCACATCTGAAGCAGAGGTTAGTGGATTGCTTCACACAGCCAGCTTTCACCAATTGGGGTTTAATCCCCTCTGCTGCCCGTAAGCAGTTCTTCCTGTGAGAAACAAGAGCCTGAAGACACACTCAAAATTTTAGGAGCAGCTTCTTCCCCTGCCCCATCAGATTTTGGAGCAATCCACAACACTACTTTGTTCTTTTTGTTTTACATTATTTATTTCGTAATTTCTAGCAATCTTATGTCTTTGCACTTTACTGTCACATCATAAATCCTATTCTGAATATAGGCGCAAGTCTTGAACTGGAAACATTTCAGAGGGGCAGAAATGGGGGGGAAGCATGAATACAGGCTCTTCAGTCTAAACAGACCATAAACAGCCTCTGCTCACATCCCTAACCCATCTTTTCTCACAGTTTTATCCTCTTCCCCTTACATATACCTCTGCTTTCACACCTCCCTTCGGTGGGGAACAGCTTCGCAATTTCACCACTGAAAAAGCTACTCCCTGGTCCTTTATTGGATTGGAGCCTCGGATTTTAAACCCAGTCACATTAATCGAGCACTGTGAGGGTCATGATT
The DNA here is from genome assembly GCF_963921235.1 of Mobula hypostoma. Taxonomy (NCBI): domain Eukaryota; kingdom Metazoa; phylum Chordata; class Chondrichthyes; order Myliobatiformes; family Myliobatidae; genus Mobula; species Mobula hypostoma. The sequence continues at coordinate 21,273,543 of NC_086125.1, forward strand.
TTCGACTTCTCCAGTGCGTTCAACACCATCCGCCCTGCTCTGCTGGGGGAGAAGCTGACAGCGATGCAGGTGGATGCTTCCCTGGTATCATGGATTCTTGATTACCTGACTGGCAGACCACAGTATGTGTGCTTGCAACACTGTGTGTCCGACAGAGTGATCAGCAGCACTGGGGCTCCATAGGGGACTGTCTTGTCTCCCTTTCTCTTCACCATTTACACCTCGGACTTCAACTACTACACAGAGTCTTGTCATCTTCAGAAGTTTTCAAATGACTCTGCCATAGATGGATGCATCAGCAAGGGAGATGAGGCTGAGTACAGGGCTACGGTAGGAAACTTTGTCACATGGTGTGAGCAGAATTATCTGCAGCTTAATGTGAAAAAGACTAAGGAGCTGGTGGTAGACCTGAGGAGAGCTAAGGTACCGGTGACCCCTGTTTCCATCCAGGGGATCAGTGTGGACATGGTGGAGGATTACAAATACCTGGGGATACAAATTGACAATAAACTGGACTGGTCAAAGAACACTGAGGCTGTCTACAAGGGCCAGAGCTGTCTCTATTTCCTGAGGAGACTGAGGTCCTTTAACATCTGCCGGACGATGCTGAGGATATTCTATGAGTCTGTGGTGGCTAGTGCCATCATGTTTGCTGTTGTGTGCTGGGGCAGCAGGCTGAGGGTAACAGACACCAACAGAATTAACAAACTCATTCGTAAGGCCAGTGATGTTGTGGGGATGGAACTGGACTCTCTGACGGTGGTGTCTGAAAAGAGGATGCTGTCTAAGTTACATGCCATCTTGGACAATGTCTCCCATCCACTACATAATGTACTGGGTGGCCACACGAGTACATTCAGCCAGAGACTCATTCCACCGAGATGCAGCACAGAGCGTCATAGGAAGTCATTCCTGCCTGTGGCCATCAAACTTTACAACTCCTCCCTTGGAGGGTCAGACACTCTGAGCCAATAGGCTGGTCCTGGACTTATTTCATAATTTACTGGCATAATTTACATATTACTATTTAACCATTTATGATTTTATTACTATTATTTATGGTGCAACTGTAACGAAAACCAATTTCCCCCGGGATCAATAAAGTATGACTATGACTATCCAATTAAATCAATTACAAACATTGATGAAAGGAGGCTTATCTGAAAACCAGCTAACCCAACACCTACAACGTTTCCAGGTTGAATTTAAACCAGTGACAGTCTCCAAACGAATGCATCAATTTGTAAGCAACTCAGAACACAATTTGTTCAGGTTACCTGCAGCAGGGGATGATCTGGGAAGAGAGAGCAGGTGTGCCCATCGGGACCAATTCCCAGGATCAGCAAGTCAAAGACTGGTATATTATCACTTGGAAACATCTGGAGGAGGAAAGTACAATCAGAAGGTCAGAACAAGGAACACTGACCGAAATGAAAATGATATTAGCAATCACGCAGGAGCCTGCAAGGACTGCACTAGTCAAGCAATGTTCCAAAATGCCCGCAAATTTGCCCAAAATGAGATACCAATGCAGTTTTAAGCTTTACAATGTGGATTTTGATCTTATTCATAGCAGTGTACGTATATCCCAGCAATGTATACATTCCATATTTACAACACTGTATTAGGATGAACTGGTTTCTCTGGATGAGTAACAATCCAATCTGGATGAAATATAATGATCTATATACAGTGATGCAAATGTTTGGGCACCCCGGTCAAAATTTCTGTTACTGTGAATAGTTAAATGAGTAGAAGATGAACTGATCTCCAAAACTCATAAAGTTAAAGATGAAACATTCTCTTCAACATTTTAAGCAAGATTAGTGTTGTACAAGATTTGTTTTGTACAATTTTAGAGTTTAAAAAAAGGAGCACCATGCAAAAGTCTGGGCACCCCAAGAGATTTGAGCTCTCAGATAACTTTTACCAAGTTCTCAGACCTTAATTAGCTTGTTAGGGCTATGGCTTGTTCACAGTCATCGTTAGGAAAGGCTAGATGATGCAAATTTCAAAGCTTTATAAATACCCTGACTCCTCAAACCTTGTCCCGACAATCAGCAGCCATGGGCTCCTCTAAGCAGCTGCCTAGCACTCTGAAAATTAAAATAAATGATGCCCACAGAGTAGGAGAAGGCTATAAGAAGATAGCAAAGCGTTTTCAGGCAGCCGTTTCCTCAGTTCGTAATATAATTAAGAAATGGCAGTTAACAGGAACAGTGGAGGTCAAGCTGAGGTCTGGAAGACCAAGAAAACTTTCCAAGAGAACTGCTCGTAGGATTGCTAGAAAGGCAAATCAAAACCCACGTTTGACTGCAAAAGACCTTCAGGAGATTTAGCAGACTCTGGAGTGGTGGTGCACTGTTCTACTGTGCAGCGACACCTGCACAAATATGACCTTCATGGAAGAGTCATCAGAAGAAAACCTTTCCTGCATCCTCACCACAAAATTCAGCATCAGAAATTTGCAAAGGAACATCTAAACAAGCTGATGCATTTTGGAAACAAGTCCTGTGGACTGATGAAGTTAAAATTGAACTTTTTGGCCACAATGAGCAAAGGTATGTTTGGAGAAAAAAGGGTGCAGAATTTCATGAAAAGAACACCTCTCCAACTGTTAAAGCACGGGGGTAGATCGATCATGCTTTGGGCTTGTGTTGCAGCCAATGACATGGGGACCATTTCACTGGAAGAGGGAAGAACGAATTCAATTAAATACCAGCAAATTCTGGAAACATACATCACACCGTCTATAAAAAAGTTGAAGATGAAAAGAGGATAGCTTCTACAACAGGATAATGATCCTGAACATATCTCAAAGTCCACAATGGACTACCTCAAGAGGCGCAAGCTGAAGGTTTTGCCATGGCCCTCACAGTCCCCCAACCTAAACATCATCAAATATCTGTGGATAGACCTTAAAAGAGCAGTGCATGCAAGACGGCCCAAGAATCTCACAGAACGAGAAGCCTTTTGCAAGGAAGAATGGGTGAAAATCCCCTAAGAATTGAAAGACTCTTAGCTGGCTACAAAAAGCATTTACAAGCTGTGATACTTGCCAAAGGGGCTGTTACTGACCATGCAGGGTGCCCAAACTTTTGCTTCGGGCCCTTTTCCTTTTTTGTTATTTTGAAACTGTGAAAGATGGAAATAAAAAAAGTAATCTTGCTTAAAATGTTAAAGAAATGTGTCATCTTTAACTTTACGTCTTTTGGAAATCAGGTCATCTTTTACTCGCTTAGCTATTCACAGTAACAGAAATTTTGACCAGGGTTACCCAAACTTTTGCATGCCACTGTATAAGACAGGAAAATCCCAGGATAAACATTGATATAGGATGTCTGTAAATAATGTTCTAATCCCTCTGTACCCGGATTTCACATATTACAGAATTACTGTGAACCAGAAGGCTATTTAACGACCCAAAACCATCTTCCTCCACACCCCCTAACAAAAAATGCAACCCATCATCTTCACCAATCCAATTCGGTCCACTCAATCTCTTTCCTGAAAAGCTCTACAGATGTTTCCTTTTCACTGGCACAATTCTTTTACGGGCATTTCTACTGCATTTGCTTCTACTGCCTTTTAGTCTAAATCACAGCAATTCCCTTCATAAAAGAAATTCTCACCTCTGTGTCCTCTAAAGACTGAGCAGTCTTTTGCCAGAGGAAATAGCAGTTTACTAAGTATTATTTTCAAACCCTTTAACTTTGAATGTGTCAAATCCTTCTGTTTCAGGAATGACCCCTCTCTCTCCAGATCCTCAATGTCAATGTCACTTTTCTTTAGCAATCCCAGAGAAAGGTCTATTCAGATTTATTTATCACAAATGCACTGAAACATACAGAGAAATGCATTGCTGGGGTTATCAACCAACACGTGCTGGGGAAGGTGGGGGGGGGGGGCAGCCTGCAAGTGCCACCAAACATTTCCAACGTCAACATAGTATGCCCACAATTTTCCAGCCTGAAGTATTTCCAAATGCTCTGCTCTATACAGTACTTGCCTCACCTCACACTCGATCCAATTATACCCAAGAACTATCATTGCCTCAGAAGTTCCTTCAGCCTAATATGATGAGAAGACAGGCCCCAATTTCTGTCCCATCCATTACACAAGAGCACTGGAAGGCTTTGGATCCTCACACACTACAATGCTGTTCAATACCGTACCTCTCTCAGTCTCTCCGCGTACTTGTCCGCTGCTTCATCCACGGGCAGCGCTGGGTTAATAGCGACCACGCGGTTATTAGGAATGGAGATCTTGGAGAACAGGTGCTTCTGGAGGAGGTAACGCAATGGTTAAGTGCTACGGAGACCAGCCCAGATCAGGAGAAATGGAACAAAGTGTTGACGGCTGTAAACATCAGGCAGATTCTGCGGATGCTGGAAATTTTAAACAACACACAAAAAGTGCTGGATGAACTTAGCAGGTCAGTAAGATCAATGGAGGGGAGTCCTGATGATCTGCTGAGTTCCTTCAGTGTCTGGCTCACTCCTGCTCTGATGATAGAACATCCCACAGACTTCAACTGCTCAATACTTTGGAACAAACACCAAATGCTGGAGGAACTCAGCAGGGTCTGCGGAGAGGAACGACTGTTCTACGTTCCGGTTAAGAACCTGCAGCAGGATTCTCAGCATCTGTAGAACCTCTTGTGTTTATGTTAATTACTTTTACCCTTTATGCCCATGGATTCTTGCACTCAGCCTTTCTGGATGCTAACATTCTGGCAACATTGTTGCTTCATGATTTATTACTGGAGAAATAAAACGCTCAAAATTTTGAATTAGCAAGCCAGATATAAAGATATCAGCATAGCTACCAAAGAGAGAAAAGGCAGGGAGGCTTAGGGGTGGAATTGGAGTTGATGAGAGGGTGATGGAGCAGGAATGTGACACAGAGGCAGAACTGGAAGAAGTCAGAAGCAGTAAGGCAACAGCAGAGGAAGGAAACGCAGAAGTGTTGGAAATATAGGGCAGGAATATTTCTCTGTCAGCATTCTTGATCCCTCTTCTATCAATAGACACATCAGATCAATGATGCTCTTTCACACCCCCTTTCCAGTGATACTGCCATGTTCTTGTTCTCTTAATTGTACCTTTCCTGCTGACTCTATTATTGTCACTTCAGTATTCGATTCCGCAGACAGCACTCCTATCTTGACACCGTCCTGCTGTTGTGCACTCTGTGTAGTTATGATTATCACGTACACCCTTTATTCTGAGAGCTTCACCAAGCAAGTAGTTTCACCGCACACTTGTCCATATGGCAATGCATTTAATCTGATCTGAATCCGATTCCAGCATCCCCAAACCAAACCAGTGCCAATTCAAATCACTGACTCAAGTATGGTTAACCCCAACCCAAAAGTTGGCCTTATCTAGTAACTAAACTTTAATGCCCATTGGAGTCAAGACCATAAGACGTAGACCATTCGGCCCATTGAGTCTGCTCCACCATTCCATCACGGCTGACTTATTTTCCCTCTCAACCGCATTCTCTTGCCTTTGCCTCATAACCTTTAACACCCTAACTAATCAAGAACCTATCAAAGGATCACTTTTCCAAAAAAAAGTTCATTTTATTGTCAAAGTACACATGTACAACTCTAATATTAATCTTCAGATAATCATGAACTACAGAAAAAGCAGGGGTGTTGTTGAAAGAAAAGACATCGACTCCCCATCCCCTGGCAAACCCCACTTTAAATAATCCAATGACTTGGCTTGCACAGTCATCTACGGCAATAAATTACCCAGATTCACCACCTGGCTAAAGAAATTTCTCCCCATCTCTGTCTTACAAGGACGTCCTTGTATTCTGAGGCTGTCCCCTCTGGTCCTGGCCTCTCCTGCTATAGGAAAGACCTTCTCCACATCCAACAGTTAATGGTACTATTAGACAGGGATAATTGGCTCCTTACAATCACTCAGATTAGTTTCTCATATACACACACCAGCATGCAATGAAGTTCCTTGCTGGCATGAGAGTTACACAGAAATACAGTGACAAGTGTAAAACAACAGATTGGTGCAGAGTATAGTAGCACAAACTGAGGCAGTGGAGACAGAAATTCTGAAGTGATCATAAAAGAGGTAGAATTGAAAGAGTCCAAGAGTGTAGAAGGGGGATGTGAAAAAGATGACTGGATCACAAGTCTGATCATAAGCAGAGGGGAAGGAGCTATGCTTAGGTCTGGTCATCCACGCCTTCAAGCTCTGCATCTTCTCCCAGTTGGGAGAACATTAGGAAAGGTTTGACAGGCACCTGTAAGCCTTCCTGATCAACGCCCCACGGCGTCGGGTCCTATGGATAGTGTGATGTACCGGGCAGTGTTTACCACTCTTAGCAGGACCTGTCTACTCGGAGTTCAGCAGGTTTAAATGCACCCCAATGAGTGCAAATGCATGCAAACGACCCCCAATACTGAACAACGGCCAAGTGACTCCTATGTCCCTTGACCTCCCGGCCCGAATGACTGACCAACGACCTGGAGCCCCGGCCCTTACCCGGTACAGGCCACAGGTGCTCTCCGGGTCCTCGAAAGGGACCAGCCGCTCGTCGCAGAAGCCGAGGACCCAGTTTTTACAGTCGGCACCCGGCTGCCGCGACTCCCGGTCCAGGGCGGCCGGGAGTTCGGCCGACAGCAGCTGCACCAGCCCGCCGCCCGACACCGACACGGCGAAGCGCCCGCGGCTCTGCACCGCCTGGCTGGCGGACGCCAGCACGAACTGCCCCAGGGCCGGCCCCAGCTCTCGGGCCGAGGAGAACACGCGAATCCGAGGCGAGGACATCACAGCTCCGGCCAGGTGACGAGTGCAGCAGCCGGTTCAGGGAAGAGAGCGAGCTACCGCCCACCACCACCAACTATCGCCTAATTGCCTGAGGCAGCCGTCAATCACCACGAGAAGCGAATTGATTGTACGGCTCCGACGTCAATCAATTCTTCTCAGCGAATACCCATCCCTCTGGTTGGTCAAATAGCATGCACGGCAGCCGAACCTGATTGGTGTCAGTTACCTCACGATTTCTTGTCCGTGATTGGTTAAAATAAACGCCAATCAATTACTTCTGCTCATTGATTGTTTCATTAATACAGCAAAGTCATGATGAATCGAAAACGGCGTTCGGCCCGTCTACTCCCAAAGACTATCCCCTTGCTTAACAAATCCTAGAAATACTTTCAACTTCTCCAGGGCAGCAAAGCTATTGTGACACGTGTTGCTTGTCTTCATTGAAGAAATGTAATCAGTTCCATTAACTGTCAACAGCATGGCCAATGTTATCACTTTTGAAAGTCCTTGCTGAAACAGCTAAACATTGGGCTGAGGACACACCCTAAGAAATGGCCTCCTTCTAAATCAAAAGATAAATATAAAAGTTCAGCAAGTTAGGGCTTTACTCTTCAGAGTAACGGAAAATGAGAGGAGACGCGTTCAAAATCAGAATCAGCTTTACTCGCACAGAGCATATATCATGAAATTTGCTGTTTTGTGGCAGCAGTACATTGCAATACAAAATAATAAAATTATCCTTTACAATAACGAATATAATTTTTAAATTAATTAAGTAGTGTAAAAAGAGCAAAAAAAAAGAAAAATTTAGATAGTGTACATTGTTCACTTAGAAATCTGAGGGAAAGAAGCTGTCCCTAAGATGTTGAGTGAGTATCTTCAGGCTCCGGTACCACCTCTCTGATGGTAGCAATAAGAAGAGGACATGTTCTGGGTGATGGGGGTCCTTCATGATGAATGCCGCCTTGTTGAGGTATTGCCTTTTGAAGATGTCCTCAGTGCCGGGGAGGTTGGTGCCCATGATGAAACGGGCTGAGTTTGTAACTTTCTGCAGCTTTTTACGACCTCATTCAGTGGACTGTCCAATACAACCAGTTAGAATGCTCTCCACAGTACATCTGTAGAAATTTGTCAGTCTTTGGTATCATACCAAGTCTCCCCAAACTCCTAATGAAATATAGTAACTGATATGCATTCTTTGTAATCACTTCAATGTATTAGGCCCAGATCTTCAGTGACGTTGACACCCAGGAACTTGAAACTGCACACTCTTTCCACTGACGAGGACTGGTGTGTTTTCCCCCAACTTCCCCTTACAGAAATCCACAATCATTTCCTTGGCCTTGCTGATGTTGAGCGCAAGGTTGTTGTTGGAAAACCACTCAACCAGCTGATCTATTTTGCTCCTGTACATCTTGTCATCACCATCTGAAATTCTGCCAACAGTAGTTGTGTCATGGGCAAATTTATAGATGGTGTTTGAGCAGTCATGGGTGTAGGGAGATTAAGCACACATCCTTGAGATGCGCTAGTGTTGACTGTAAGTGAGGAGAAGATGCTATCTCCAAGCCGCACTGACTGTGGTCTCCTGGTGAGGAGGTCAAGGATCCAGTTGCAGAGGAAGGTACAGAGACCCATCAACAAACGGCAGCCTGATGTTTTCATTGCTATTGTCCAGGTGACCCAAAGCCAAGTGGAAAGCCAGTGAGATGACTTGCTGTTGTGGTGATACGCAAATTGCTTAGGCAGGAGTTGATTCTGGCCATGACTAACCTCCCAAAGCACATCATCACAGTAGAAATTGGTACAATAGGCAATGAGACTGCTCGCCCTGTTCTTGGGCAGAGTAAGAGGGGTAGAGTGAACAGCCAGAGGAAAGTATAGGTGGGATGTCATTTTTTTTTAAACAGAATGAGTAGGCGCGTGGAACCCACGTTCTCTGCTCGGCCAGAGGTGGTGATGGAGGCAGATACAGTAGGGATATTTAAGAGATTCTTGGATAGGCAAATGGATGAGAGAAAAATGGAACCTACTCATAGAAACCTACAGCTCAGGTCATCCACAGGTTCAGCCCATCTACGCTACACTGTTTATTGACTACAGCTCAGCGTCTAACACCATCAATCTACCGTTCTGACCAAAAAACTCCAGAACCTGGGCCTCTGTACCTCCCTTGACAGCTGGATCCCCGACTTCCTAACCAGAGGCCACAATCTGTGCGGAATGCAAGTCACATCTTCAGCTCATGTCAATCAATACCAGCGGACCTCAGGGATGTGTGCTTAGCTCACTGCTCTACTCTCTCTATACCCATGACTGTGTGGTTAGGCACAGCTCAAATGCCATCTGTAAATTTGCTGATGGTACAACCATAGTTGACAGAACCTCAGATGGTGATGAGATGGTAGAGGAGTGAGATGTACCAGCTAGTGGAGTAGTGCTGCAGTAACAACTTTGCACTCAGCATCAGTGAGACTAAAGAACTGAATGTGGACTCAGAAAGGGTAAGGTGAGGGAACACACAACCAATCCTCATAAAGGGTTCAGGAGTGGAGACAGTGAGGAATTTCCTGGGTGTCAATATCTCTGAGGACCTAACCTGGATCCAACATATCGATGCAGCTAAAAAGAAGACAAGATAGCAGCTATATTTCATAAGAAGTTTGAGGATATTTGGTTTTGATAGATAGATAGATAGATAGATAGATAGATAGATACACATACTGTATTGATCCCAAGGGAAATTGGGTTTCGTTATAGTTCAATTGGGTGATTGCACCAATCAAGAACGGAATATAAATATAGCAATATAAAACTATAAATAATTAAATAATAATATGTAAATTATGCCAGATGGAAATAAGTCCAGGACCAGCCTATTGGCTCAGAGTGTCTGACCGTCCAAGGGAGGAGTTGTAAACTTTGATGGCCACAGGCAGGAATGACTTCCTATGACGCTCTGTGTTGCATCTTGGTGGAATGAGTCTCTGGCTGAATGTACTCCTGTGCCCACCCAGTACATTATGTAGTGGATGGGAGACATTGTCCAAGATGGCATGCAACTTGGACAGCATCCTCTTTTCAGACACCGCCGTCAGAGAGTCCAGTTTCATCCCCACAATATCACTGGCCTTACGAATGAGTTTGTTGATTCTGTTGGTGTCTGCTACTCTCAGCCTGCTGCCCCAGCACACAACAGCAAACATGATCGCACTGGCCACCACAGACTCATAGAACATCCACAGCATCGTTGGACAGATGTTAAAGGACCTCAGTCTCCTTGGTGGCATACTGTTCCAGTATGACGATGACATTGGCATCTACCCGACAATGGACGATTGACCAGGCATGGCCCATCCAGGGCAAACTCAATTCACCTGAACAATGCTGAGTGGAGCCACTGTTAATCACCCAGTGAAGTGATGGAAGTTGTAGTTTTGTCACCAAAACCACTAGCAAATTTCTACAGTAGTACCATGGAGAGCATTCAAACTAGCTACATCACCATCTGATATGGGGGGGGGGGCTACTACACAGGATCGAAGTAAGCTGCAGAAAATAGTAAAATAAGTCAACTCCATTATGGGTACTAGTCTCCGTAATATCCAGGACACTTTCAAGGAGCAGCGCCTCAGAAAGGTGGCATCCATCATTAAGGACCCCCACCACCCGGGACATGCCCACTTCTCATCAGGAAGGAGGTACAGAAGCCTGAAGGCACACACTCAGAGATTCAGGAACAGCTTCTTCCCCTCTGCAATCCAATTTCTAAATGGACATTGAACCCATGAACACTACCTCACTACTTTTTTGTTCCCTGTTTTTTGCACTACTTATTGAATTTAACTATTTTATGTTTTTTTTTACTCTAATTCAGTTTTTTCCTATATTTATCTTGTATTGCATTGTACTGCTGCTGTAAAAATCAACAAATTTCACGACATATGATTCTGATTCTAGTCTCATCTGTCTGCAATATGTCCACATTACCCCTACGCCTTGCCTTACCAAGCGCCTTTTTGTATCTGCCTCCACCACCACCTCTGAGCTAATTCCAGATAGTTACCACCCTCCATGTGAAATTTTAACCCTCAAATTTCTTTCAGATTTCCCCCTTCTTGATAGAGCTGTCACTACAACTTCCATCACTTCACTGGGTGATTAACAGTGGCTCCACTCAGCATTGTTCAGGTGAACTGAGTTTGCTCTGGATGGGCCATGCCTGGTCAATCGTCCATTGTCGATTAGATGCCAATGTCATCGTCATACTGGAGCAACAGCTAGATCTGAAGCCTGGTCTTCAGTACTACCAAAGGGAAGTTGTCTGATATCACAGCCTTGCCTGCATCCAGTGCTCTGTTATTTCTTGACGTCGTGGAATTTAATTGGACGAAGATGAGCTTTGCCACTGGTGAGGATCTCTGAAAGAAGCTGAAAAGGATCATCTCAAAGAGCCCAAAGGCCTCTTACTTATCTCACAATACCATTACCAATGGGGAATCAGGAAAGACAAACAATAATAAAAACAAAGGATCAGGTGGTAGGAGATAACAGCTCCTTCCAGTGGGTCTCATCAGAGGCTTTGATGGACAGAAGATGAGTGGAGGTTTTGAGGTGCCACAGATGTGGTGGGATAGCTCAATGCCTTCAGTCATGATGGTAATATCTTGATGGTACACAGATGGGTATCGGGCGGGAGGAGAAGATGGCGGCGCGATGCAGCGCGCAGCTCTCTGGTGAAATGATATCGGTATTTGTAAGTAGGATGCCATGCACAATTCTGATTTGATAAAGACAGACGTGAGAAGCACAGAGGAACATCTGGAGAAATTTCTGAAATGCCCGGTTTGCTGCCTGTGCTACTGTGTGATTGAGAATCTCCGGAGGGGAAGGCCCCAAAATCCCCAGCTTTACCTGCTGCTGGCGACCGAGGTTGAGGTCAAAGCGTTCGACAGAGATGGTGCTCGGTACTCGGGGTCAGAGGGCTGATCAGAGCTCGAAGTTTTTGGACGACTCAGAGTCGGACTGTGGTCGGGCGTGGCAGGGAGAGTTTTCTTCCTTCTCCCGTCTGCGTGAAATGTGGGACTTTCGAGAGACTTTGAACTTTTTTACTGTGCTCATGGCCTGTTCTTCATCAAGTTATGGTATTGTTGCACTATTGTAACTATATGTTATAATTATGTGGTTTTTGTCAGTTTTAGTCGTGGTCTGTCCTGTGTTTCTGTGATATCACACCAGAGGAATATTGTATCATTTCTTAATGCATGCATTACTAAATGACAATAAAAGAAGACTGTGTGTCCTCATAATCTAATCTAATCTAATCCTCAAAGATAGATTAAGCCTTGTAGGCCTCCGGTTGGGGCACTTGGGCCGTACTCTGGAAGTGCAGGCCCATCGTGAATTGTTGAGCGACCTCTCGAACACGGTGATGGGATGGTCAAGTGGTGACGTCAGTATCCTCACTCCACCCAAGGCCGGCACTGGGGAACTTTCACTCTGATCAGCTTGTGCACTGCCTTACTCCCCCCACCCCACCCCACCCCACTCCACTCCACCCCACCCCACCCCACCCCACCCCACTCCACTCCATCCCACCCCACCCTGCCGTAACAGTTTTGTTTGATAGGGTTGAGCTGAAAGCCCGATACTGAAGGATCAGTGGACCGCGCTTAGTCTGGCCTCTACCCTTGGCATGGGTGAAAGCAGAAGCGTAAAGCCCTGACTCCAGCCTACAGAGCTCTCCAGGCCATTGAGGCCCGCGAGCCTCCAAACCCTATGACAAGGTCGTGGTCCTCTTGGAGGTGCCCCTCTCCCAGTCTCACCTATCACCTGCCAGCTTCAACTCTTTCCCCACCCCCATCTCCTTGTTCTGGCTTCTGCCTCCTTCCTTTCCAGTCGATGTAGGGTCAAGGCCCAAAATGTCGACTACTTGTTTCCCTCCACAGGTCCCGTCTGACTTGCCGAGTTCTGCAGAACTGCTGCAGTTGGAGATTGCCACATACTTCAAAAAGACAACCATCATACCAGTGCGCAAGAAGGGCAGGGTGAACTACCTCAATGACTATCACCCAGTTGTACTCACATCTGCTGTGATGAAGTGCTTAGCGAGGTTGGCCATGGCCAGAATCAACCCCTGCCTAAGCGAGAAGGTGTACAAGAGTGAGATAGATCAGCTGGGTGAGTGGTGTTGCAACAAAAACCTTGCACAACATCAGTAAGACAAGGAATCATCTTTGCTCTATTATATGCCCTCTCTTTGGCGTTTATGTTGGCTTTGACTTCTCTCATTAGCCACAGTTGTTTCATCTTTCCTTTAGAGTACTTCTTCCTCTTTGGGATGTATATATTCTGTGCCTTCCAAATTGCTTCCAGAAACTCCAGCCATTGCTGCTCTGCCATCATCCCTGCCAGTGTTCTTTTCCAATCAATTCTGGCCAACTCCTCTCTCATGCCTCTGTAATTCCCTTTACTCCACTGTAATACTAATACATCTGACTTTAGCTTCTTCTTCTCACATTTCAGAATGAATTCAATCATATTATGATCACTTTCCCCTAAGGGTTCTTTTACCTTAAGCTCTCTAATCAATTCCGGTTCATTTCACAACAGCCAATCCAGAATAGCTTATCCCCTAGTAGGTTCAACCTCGAGCTGCTCTAAAAAGCCAACTTGTAAGCACTCTCGAAGATCCTCCACCTGTAATCCAGCACCAACCTAACTTTCCCAATCTACCTGTGTATTGAAGTCCCCCATTACTATTGTAACATTGCCCTTTTGGCAAGCATTTTCTATCTCCTGTTGTAATTTTTAGGCCACTTGCTACTGTTTGGGAGTCTGCATACAACTCCCATCAAGGTCTTTTTACCCTTGCAGTTCCTTAGCTCTATCCACAATGATTCAACACCTTCCAACCCTATGTCACCTCTTTCTAATGATTAGATGTCATTTTTCACCAACAGAGCAACGTTGCCCCCCCCACCTCCTGCCTGTCCTTTTGATACAATGTGTATGCTGAACATTAATTTTCTTTCAGCCATGATTCAGTGATGCCTATGTCATACCTGCCAATCTGCAAATGCGGGGCAAGTTCATCAACCTTATTCCCTATATTGTGCGCATTCAGATACAACACCTGCAGTCCGGTATTCACTCTTTTCGATTTTGTCCGCCCTTTATGTTGTAACTCATCCTGTTGACTGTAATTTTGCCCCATCGAAAGCCTCTCCTCACTACACATCGCCTGTGTTTGTATACCGGATACCTCATCTTCCGCACTATTATCCGCCTTTCCTACAATACTTCTTGCATTGAAACATAGGGAGCTCAAGACACTAGTTGCACCATGCTCAACCTTTAGATTCCTAACTTTGTCTGAGGTCTTACCAGCATCTGAGAAGCACGGAGGAACATCTGGAGAAACTTCTGAAATGCCTGAGAAAGGATGGCTTGCAATGCTTAAAGATGTCCAGACAGAGCACCAAAGCATCTTGCAAATGTTTGGATATACTGTCCATCCAAAGATAGTACATCTTTGCACACTGCATTCCCGTAAATGCCAGTGCACAGAACAATGAATTTGTTTTGATGCAAACAACAGGAATTCTGCAGGTGCTGGAAATTCAAGCAACACACATCAAAGTTGCTGGTGAACGCAGCAGGCCAAGCAGCATCTCTTGGAAGAGGTGCAGTCGACGTTTCAGGCCGAGACCCTTCGTCAGGACTAACTGAAGGAAGAGTGAGTAAGGGATTTGAAAGTTGGAGGGGGAGGGGGAGATCCAAAATGATAGGAGAAGACAGGAGGGGGAGGGATAGAGCCAGGAGCTGGACAGGTGATTGGCAAAAGGGATACGAGAGGATCATGGGACAGGAGGCCAAGGAAGAAAGACTGGGGGGGGGGGAACGACCCAGAGGATGGGCAAGGGGTATATTCAGAGGGACAGAGGGAGAAAAAGGAGAGTGAGAGAAAGAATGTGTGTATAAAAATAAGTAACATAGAAACATAGAAACATAGAAAATAGGTGCAGGAGTAGGCCATTCGGCCCTTCGAGCCTGCACCGCCATTTATTATGATCATGGCTGATCATCCAACTCAGAACCCCGCCCCAGCCTTCCCTCCATACCCCTTGACCCCCGTAGCCACAAGGGCCATATCTAACTCCCTCTTAAATATAGCCAATGGACTGGCCTCAACAGTTTCCTGTGGCAGAGAATTCCACAGATTCACCACTCTCTGTGTGAAGAAGTTTTTCCTAATCTCGGTCCTAAAAGGCTTCCCCTTTATCCTCAAACTGTGACCCCTCGTTCTGGACTTCCCCAACATCGGGAACAATCTTCCTGCATCTAGCCTGTCCAATCCCTTTAGGATCTTATACGTTTCAATCAGATCCCCCCTCAATCTTCTAAATTCCAACGAGTACAAGCCCAATTCATCCAGTCTTTCTTCATATGAAAGTCCCGCCATCCCAGGAATCAATCTAGTGAACCTTCTTTGTACTCCCTCTATGGCAAAGATGTCTTTCCTCAGATTAGGGGACCAAAACTGCACACAATACTCCAGGTGTGGTCTCACCAAGGCCTTGTACAACTGCAGTAGTACCTCCCTGCTCCTGTACTCCAACCCTCTCGCTATAAATGCCAGCATACCATTCGCCTTTTTCACCGCCTGCTGTACCTGCATGCCCACTTTCAATGACTGGTGTATAATGACACCCAGGTCTCTCTGCACCTCCCCTTTTCCTAATCGGCCACCATTCAGATAATAATCTGTTTTCCTATTTTTGCCACCAAAGTGGATAACTTCACATTTATCCACATTAAATTGCATCTGCCATGAATTTGCCCACTCACCCAACCTATCCAAGTCACCCTGCATCCTCTTAGCATCCTCCTCACTGCTAACACTGCCACCCAGCTTCGTGTCATCCGCAAACTTGGAGATGCTGCATTTAATTCCCTCATCCAAGTCATTAATATATATTGTAAACAACTGGGGTCCCAGCACTGAGCCTTGCGGTACCCCACTAGTCACCGCCTGCCATTCTGAAAAGGTCCCGTTTATTCCCACTCTTTGCTTCCTGTCTGCTAACCAATTCTCCACCCACACCAATACCTTACCCCCAATACCGTGTGCTTTAAGTTTGCACACTAATCTCCTGTGTGGGACTTTGTCAAAAGCAAAAGCAACAGATGGGGTACGAGGGGGAGGTGGGGCATTAGCGGAAGTTAGAGAAGTCGATGTTAATGCCATCAGGTTGGAGGCTACCCAGACGGAATATAAGGTGTTGTTCCTCCAACCTGAGTGTGGCTTCATCTTTACAGTAGAGGAGGCTGTGGATAGACATGTCAGAATGGGAATGGGATATGGAATTAAAATGTGTGGCCACTGGGAGATCCTGCTTTCTCTGGCGGACAGAGCGTAGACGTTCAGCAAAGCGGTCTCCCAGTCTGCGTCGGGGCTCGCCAATATATAAAAGGCCACATCGGGAGCACCGGACGCAGTATATCACCCCAGCCGACTCACAGGTGAAGTGTTGCCTCACCTGGAAGGACTGTTTGGGGCCCTGAATGGTGGTAAGGGAGGAAGTGTAAGGGCATGTGTAGCACTTGTTCTGCTTACACAGATAAGTGCCAGGAGGGAGATCAGTGGGGAGGGATGGGGGGTACGAATGGACAAGGGAGTTGCGTAGGGAGCGATCCCTGCGGAATGCAGAGAGAGGTGGGGAGGGAAGGATGTGCTTAGCGGTGGGATCCCGTTGGAGGTGGCGGAAGTTACGGAGAATAATATGTTGGACCCGGAGGCTGGTGGGGTGGTAGGTGAGGACCAGGGGAACCCTATTCCTAGTGGGGTGGCGGGAGGATGGAGTGAGAGCAGATGTACGTGAAATGGGGGAGATGCGTTTAAGAGCAGAGTTGATAGTGGAGGAAGGGAAGCCCCTTTCTTTAAAAAAGGAAGACATCTCCCTCGTCCTAGAATGAAAAGCCTCATCCTGAGAGCAGATGCGGCGGAGACGGAGGAATTGCGAGAAGGGGATGGCGTTTTTGCATGAGACAGGGTGAGAAGAGGAATAGTCCAGATAGCTGTGAGAGTCAGTAGGCTTATAGTAGACATCCGTGGATAAGCTGTCTCCAGAGACAGAGACAGAAAGATCTAGAAAGGGGAGGGAGGTGTCGGAAATGGACCAGGTAAACTTGAGGGCAGGGTGGAAGTTGGAGGCAAAGTTAATAAAGTCAACGAGCTCTGCATGCGTGCAGGAAGCAGCGCCAATGCAGTCGTCGATGTAGCGAAGGAAATTTGTTTTGATGATGTGTTAAGAATATAGGAAGGGATCTATTTTTGGAGAATTTTTCAACTTGCAAGCATTTTCTATCTCCTGTTGTAATTTTTAGGCCACTCGCTACTGTTTGGGAGTCTGCATACAACTCCCATCAAGGTCACTTTAGCCAGATAGTGGTGAATCTGTGGAATTCACTGCCATGAATGGTTGTGGAGACCAAGTCATTGAGTATATTTAAAGCGGAGGCTGATAGGTTCTTGATTAGTCTGGGCATCAAAGTTTACAGAGAGAAGACAGGAGAATGGTGTTGAGAGGGATAATAAGTCAGCTATGTTGGAATTACAGATCTGACTCGATGGGCTGAATGGCCTAGTTCTGTTCCTATGTCTTACGGTCCTTAGTGCGTAGAGTGTGACAAGGGTGATTAGGTGGGTAAATTAGAATGACTAAGGGCAATGCAAGCATTAAGCCAGTCGATAACACAAAATAATCTGCAGATGCTGGGGTCAAAGCAACACTCACAACACACTGGAGGGACTCAGCAGGTCGGGCAGCATCCGTGGAAACGATCAGTCAACGTTTCGGGCCGGAACCCTTCGTCAGGACTGAAGAGGGAAGGGGCAGAGGCCCTATCAAGAAGGTGGGGGGAGGGTGGGAAGGAGAAGGCTGGTAGGTTCCAGGTGAAAAACCAGTAAGGGGGAAGACGAAGGGGTGGGGGAGGGGAGGCAGGGAGGGGATAGGCAGGAAAGGTGAAGAAGGAATAGGGGAAAGCACAATGAGTAGTAGAAGGAGGCAGAACCATGAGGGAGGTGATAGGCAGCTGGGGGAGGGGGCAGAGTGAAATAGGGATAGGGGAAGGGAATTACCGGAAGTTGGAGAATTCAATGTTAAGGCCAGTCAATGTCATTTCAGAAGCTAGTGATGAAGGGAGCTGGAGAGCATACAACACACACAAAACTATGGAGGAAGTCAGCAGGTCAGACAGCATCTATGGAAAGGAATAAAGAGTCGACATTTTGACCAAGACCCTTCATCGGTACTGGAAAGGAAGGGGGAAGAAGCCAGAATAAGAAAGTGAGGGGATGGGGAGGAGTACAAGCCAAAAGGTGATAGGTGAGGGGGGAAGATAGGCGGATGGGGAGGGGAGAGTGAGAAGCTGGGAGGTGATTGGTGGAAAAGGTGAAGGGCTGAAGAAGAAGGAATCTGATTGGAGAGGAGAGTGGACCGTGGGCGAAAGGTAAGAAGGAGGGGCACCAGAGGGAGGTGGGGAGTAGAAAAGTAGTAAGAGGGGAGCCAGAATGAGGAGAGGAGAAGACATCAGGGATTCTGGATACTCACTTATTTACTACCGCACAGAAGGGGACATTTCAGCCAATCATATTCATAATTGCTCCATATCAGGCCTACTTCCTCTGCCCTTACTTCCCTGTAGCCCTACAACTTATTCTCTCCCTTCCATTTAATTAATTTGCCAGGTACGGACACTAAGAGGTCACTTACAGTTGCCAACTAACCTAGCAACCAGTGCAGCTTTGGGATGTGGGGGGAAAGGGGAGCACCTGGAGGGAACCCACAGAGATACCAAGTGCCACGTAGACGGCACCCAAGGTCAGGTTGATCCCTGGAGGTGTGGGACATCTGGATTATGCAGACCTAGAAAGAACTCAGATGCGTCTTGAGTTGATATGGCCTTCCTTATTCTACATCTGAGACAAATTTCTGACCCCTTGTTGTCCCTGGGTCGTTTAGAAAATGCGAAAGGTTTATATCCTAGGGGACATCACAGCTCCTATTCACATCCTCCAGCAAGCAAAGCCTGGGTGCCTATTGCCTTTCAGTGTGGCCATAACAAGGGTGCTACAATTATCTGGCAGAAAGGAATAAGCAGTTGATGTTTCGGGTCAACAGCCTTCATCAGGACTTTGCCTGAAATTATTCCTTTCCATACATGCCGCCTGACCTACTGAGCTCCTCCAGCACTTTATGTGTGTGTGTGTGTGTGTGTGTGTTACTCTGGATTTCCAGCATCTGCAGATTGTCTTGTGTTTATGATTTTCCGAAATTATCTTGAGCTTCTGGACTAGGCAAAGGAAGAAACATCACCCAGGTTTTGCTCATTGGAAGGTGCGAATGGGATTTGATTCAGATGCGACTTAAACCTTTGTATTTCCAGTATGACCCTCAGACAACAAGGGGTCAGAAATGTGTCGCAGACGGTAAAATAAGGAACGCCATATCTCCTCTCCTTTATTCCATGGCTCCAGCAGGGGGTTATCAGTATTACAACAGTCAGCACAAATCTGCCATTTTAACACCACCACCAGAGACAGATTTCCACCTCAGTAACCTCCAGCGTCTTGGACTACCGACTGAGCGAGGCGAGGTTGAAGTGCACACCTTGGCCAGCAGCAGCACAGCTCAGTGACTGTTCCAGTGCTGCGAGGTTATTGAACAGAAATCAACTACAGTTCACTTACTAACAAGAGAAAATCTGCAGGTGCTGGAAATCAAAGCAACGCACACAAAATGCAGGAGGAACTCAGCAGGCCAGGCAGCGTCCATGGAAAATAGTAAACAGTCAACGTTTCTGGGTGAGATCTGTTATCAGGACCCTGATGAATAGTCTCAGCCCGAAACATTGACAGTTTATCCTTTTCCATCGATGCTGCCTGGCCTGTTGAGTTCCTCCGGCATTTTGTGTGTATCGCAAAGTTGACTTACTACCCAGGTTGGATGAGGATTTGTTGCAGCAATGTCCTTTTGGGTGAAACTATCTTGAAACTATCATCTTGGAAATCAGCTACTTGCACTGGGCCCTCACCTTAACAGAAGATACAAAGTACAGCTAGTCATCGGCAGGTGGAAGTTAACCCTGGCGGTGTGAGACGACGCACTTTGCAATATGTGGCATTGAGCTTACGCCCAAACTAGGAGGAGCAGAGAGCACTCAATGTCACAAGCAGGGTGGACAAAGAAGAGGCAGTAGAAGTCATTTCCTTGGACTTTCAGAAGGCGTTTGATAAGGTGCCACACATGAGGCTGTTTAACAAGTTAAAATCCTGTGGTGTTACAGGAAAGATACTGGCATAGAGAGAGGAATGGCTGATAGACAGGAGGCAGCGAGTGGGAATAAATGGGGGCCCTTTCTTGTTGGCTGCCAGTGACTAGTGGTGTTTCTCAGGGGTTGGTATTGGGACCGCTACTTTTCACATTGTTTATCAATGATTTTGATCATGGGATTGATGGCTTTGTGGCAAAGTTTGTGGATGATACGAAGATAGGTAGAGGGGTAGGTAGTGCTGAGGAAGCAATGCGATTGCAACAGGACTTGGACAAATTGGAAAAATGGGCAAAAAAGTGACAGATGGAATACAGTGTTGGGAAATGTATGATAAATGAGTTCCTTTTTGGTAAAAGGAACAATAGTTCAGACTATTATATAAATGAGGAGAAGGTCCAAACATCAGAGCTGCAGAGGGACTTAGAAGTCCTTGTGCAAGACTCCCAGACGGTTAATTTACAGGTTGAGTCTGTAGTAAAGAAGGCAAATGCAAAGTTGGCATTTATTTCAAGGGGAGTAGAATATAAAAGCAAAGAGATAGTGCTGAGCCTTTATAAGCCACTAGTCAGGCCACACTTGGAGTATTGTCAACAGTTCAGGGCCCCATATCTGAGAAAGGATGTGTTGTCATCGGAGAGAGTCCAGAGGAGGTTCACAAGGATGATTGCGGGATTGAAAGGGTTAACATATGAGGAGCGTTTGGCAGCTTCGAGCCTGTACTCACTGGAATTTAGAAGAATACAGCAGGATCTCATTGAAACCTACCAAATGTTGCAAGGACTAGACAGGGTGGATGTAGGGTGGATGTTTTCTATGGGGGGGTATCCAGAACTAGAGGGTACAGCCTCAAAATTGAGGGGCAACCTTTAGAAGAGGTAAGAGGGAATTTTTTTAGCCAGAGAGTGGTGAATCTGTGGAATGCTCTGCAATGGACTGCGGTGGAGACAAAGTCCGTGGGTAAATTTAAGGCAGAAGTTGATAGTTTCCTAATCGGTCAGGGCATCAAAGGATATGGTGAGAAGGGAGGTGTATGGGGTTGAGTGGGATCCGGGATCAGCCATGATGGAATGGAGGAGCAGACTCGATGGGCTGAATGGACTAATTCTGTTCCTATGTCTTATGGTCTTAATGTGTGGCAGGGCCCCAGTGAGTACAGGCTGTCCCCGAAATACCCCTAAATACAAACAAGCTCCCATAACATTCATTCGAATGGAAGACAGAACTCTTTCTCTCTGCCTGTCTGTCTCTCCCTCTTCCCTCTTATAGTACTAGATCTTTCTTAATGGTTTTATGTTCTTTAGATGGCATCCATTATAATATTGTGGAGGCGTGGTTACCCTATCAAGTGACCCTTGTGTATTATCCAGCCTACGGACAAAATTGACTACTCAACATGTACACGAACGTAACCTGTTCATCAACCAGAGAATGACCTGTATTTCAGAACAGAGAAATATTGGTGTAGAAGTTCGTGGATTCCTGAAGATGGCAGCACAGGGAAATAAACCAAAGACGACCTACAGGATACAACACAACTTTGTTAATGTAAGCAACATATACACAATGCTGGAGGAACTCAGCAGGCCAGGCAGCATCTATGAGAAAGAGTAAACAGTTGACGTTTCGGGCTGAGACCCTTCACCTAGCATCTTGTGTGTGTTACTCAGATTTCCAGCATCTGCAGATTTTCACTTGCTTGTTAATGTAACATATGTGAGACTTTGGTGATGCCGAACTAGCAGGTTTTTCAGAATATGGAATATGGTTCTACTAATAATTCAATGTCAAATTGAATCTTGCTCTAAACATTATGCAGTAGAGTGCTAGATTTCCCGGTGCATGCAGCAGATTTACAGAGAGTGTGGAAAACAGAAACATGTAAGTTTAAGGAAGTGCAGCCAACTAAACCGGGTGAGTTGAAGGAGAGAACGTTGCCAGTGATGAGGGGACAGGGAGCACGTGGGGGACCAGAGTGCTGACCAACGGGTGGGAATGACTGAGTGGAAAGGGTTAACTTGCAGGTAGCAAGGAAGGCGAATGCAATGCTGGCTTTCAATTTCGGTGGACTAGGATATAAAAACAAGGATGTAATGATGAGGTTTTTAGACTGCGCTTGGAATATTGTGAGCAGAATTGAAGGAAGTTCCTTTAGAACAAAGATGAGGAGGAGTTTCTTTAGCTAGAGGGTGGTGAGTCTGTGGAATCCAATGTCAAGGACGGCTGCGGAGGCCAAGTCATCGGGTACATTCAAAGCAGAGCTTGATAGATTCTTGTTTAGTAAGGATGTCAGAGGTTATGGGGAGAAGGCAAGAGAATGGGGTTAAGAGGGATAATAAATCAGCCATGATGCAATAGCAGAACAGCCTTGATGGGCTGATTGGCCTAATTCTGCTCCTGTGCCTTATGGTCTTGTTGAAAAGGTGCAAGGGGCACTGAGGTATCCGTGGACAGGGAACATAAGTAGTGGTGCCCCAAGTGGCGGACAGGGAGAACAGCAAGCATCCATCACCTAGTAAGCAGGACTTCTGAATAATCGGACAGCGGATTATTGTAATTTCATTAACCTGGGCTGAGTATGTGAGACCCCCAACGGTGATGCTACAAATTTACATGTAAATGGCAAGAAGAGGCTCATGATAAAAATAAACAATGGCACAGAGAAACACACAGGCAGGTGGGGGAACTCAGCAGGTCAATAATTTTATTTGTTTAATTTTAGAGACACAGCACAGTTATCGACACTTCCAGCTCAACGAGCCCGTGCTGCCCCATTAAACCCACGTGACCAATTAACCGACAAGCCCACACACCTTTGGAAACTCAGCCGGTCGCGGGGAGAACGTACAAACTCCTTACAGACGGCGACAGGAATTGAACCCATGTCACTGACGCTGTAATGCGGGATGCTGCTGTGGCTGTGTCCGCGGAGGGAAATGAGCGGGCAATGTTTTGGGTCTCAGCTGACCAACTCCCCCCAGAGATGCTGCCTGACCCCCTCAGTCCCCCCACCCTGTTGTGTGTCGCTCCAGATTTCCAGTGTCTGTGGTCACCTTGTGTCTCCACTGGTGTAGACCAACAGGGTGGGATGGCTTCATCCTTCATCACAAATGTCATGTAGCTCCCTGCTCCCTACCTTGGGATTAATGAAGATGAAAGTACCCTGGAAACCATTGACAATGGTGACCAACTACGCAATCAAATTGGTTTCTTCCCCAAAGTGGAACACGTTGAAGATGCAACAGCAGTGCAGAATGAACGCCTTCATCTCCATTCCAGAAGGACGTCCTTCTACTCCGAGGCTGTGCCCTCTGGTCCTAGACCCCCCCACTATCGGAAACTTCCTCTCCACATCCGCTCTATCTCGGCCTTTCAATAATCGATAGTTTTCAATGTGATCTCCCCCTCATTCTTCTAAGCTCCAGCAAGTACAGGCCTAGAGCCGTCGGATGCTCCTCATACGTTAACACTCCCATTCCCAGATCATTCTTGAGAACCTTTTCTGGACTCTCTCCAATGCCAGCACATCTTTCCTTAGACAAGGGGCCCAAAGCTATAATTATGTATGGAAGGAGCTACAGTATCTGGGTGGAGCGCGAGCAAAAGCTTGTCACTGGATCTTGGTATACGTGACAATAATAAGCCAATTCCAATAGCCATGACTAAACAGCTCAACACATCAACGAAAGGAGTCTACCCCCACCCCCACATGGACCCTTGCCCTTATTTCTCACTGCCTCGGTAAGGCAGCCAACATAATCAAAGACCCCCCCCCCACTCTGGACCTGCTCTTTTCTCTCCCCCCAGTCGGGCAGAAGACACAAAAGCCTGAAAGCATGCGTCATTAGACTGAAGGACTGCCTTCATCCCACTATAATAAGATGATATAATGGTTCCCTAGTACGACAATATGGACTCCTGCCCTCAAGAATCTATCGTGCATCTTATTCTCTACCCGCACTGCATTTTCCCTGTAACCTTTATTCTGAATTCTGACATCTGTACCCTCCTACTACCTCAATGCAATATTGTAATGAAATCAA
The DNA here is from genome assembly GCF_963921235.1 of Mobula hypostoma. Lineage (NCBI taxonomy): Eukaryota > Metazoa > Chordata > Chondrichthyes > Myliobatiformes > Myliobatidae > Mobula > Mobula hypostoma. Next base: position 21,297,721 of record NC_086125.1, read on the forward strand.
ACAAATTGGCAAATTGATTTATTATTGTCGGACCACATTTTAGAATATTGTGAGCGGCTTTGGGCCCAATATCTATGAATGGATGTGCTGGCACTGGACAGCGTTCAGAGGAGGTTTACGAGAATGATCCTGAGAATGAAAAGGTTGATATATGAGGAGGCTTTGATAGTTCTGGGCTGGTACTCGCTGGAGTTTAGAAGAATGAGAGGGGATCTCATTGAAACCTATTGACTATTGAAAGGCCCAGAAAGAGTGGACACGGACAGGATGCTTCCAATAGTGGGAGAATCTAGGACCAGAGGCTGTCCGTTTAGAAAGCAGATAAGGAGGAATTTATTTAGTAAGAGGGTTGTAAATTTGTGGAATTCATTATCATGGACATGCAGGCTAAGTCAGGTGAATGGGTTTGAGAGGGGAAATAAATCAGCCATAATCAACTCAGTGGGCTGGATGGCCTAATTCTTCTCTTCTGTCTTATGTACTACATATATGGTGGTTTGTCCATCGTCGTCGATGAAGACCTGGACACCATTAGTCACTTTGAGACTGGATGCGGTGTGTCCGAAGATGACTGGTCAGGCCAATTCGGGCACGGAATATCCTGGCACATGTTGGGCAGACATGTGTAGGCACTGCAGTTGTTGTGCTGGTGGCTCTGGACTTGCGCAGCTCGTGCCTATGTTGTGCTTCAGAAATGCGCCTTGCTTCGTAAGCTTGGCAGCCCTTGTGGATGAGGCCGCGCCAGGCAGGGCGGTTTTGTGCCAGCGTTTCCCAGGAGGTCGTGTCTATGTCAAGTGACTTCAGGGAGGCCTTTAGTGTGTCTTTGTAACGTTTCTTCTGCCCTCCATGTGAGCATCTTCCAGCAGAGAGTTCCCCAAAAAGGAGCTGCTTGGGTATGTGCTCACCTGGCATGCGGATGACATGACCTACCCACCGGGTCTGTCCTCTCATCAGCCCTTCCTCCATTCACCCCTTCCCTATATTTCCACCATTCAACACATCCATTCACCCACCAGCTGAAACACAAACACATTCTTCGTTAATGATATAAATTTGGAAAATCTCTTCCATTTAATGCCAGATACTTGCGAACATTAAGTCCAAGATTTAGAAGATTATGTTAAACAAAGGTATAATGTAAAAGAAAGAGAGGACGTGTACATAATTTTATAAATGGCAGAACCGAGTTGAGCAGTTAAATGGTGAAGTCCCATGTTCCTGTACTGTCACTAGGAAAGAGGAATATACACCAGTGGCCATTTTATGAGGTACACCTATTCATTAATGCAAATATCTAATCAGCCAATCATGTGGCAGCAACTCAATGCAGAGAAGTATGCAGACAGGGTCAAGAGGTTCAGTTGTTGTTCAGATCAAACATCAGAATGGAGAGGAAAGGTGACCCAAGTGACTTTGACCATTGAATGATCGTTGGTGTCAGATGGGGTGGTTGGAGTATCTCAGAAACTGCTGATCTCCTGTGATTTTCACGCACAACAGTCTCTATAGTTTACAGAGAATGGCGTGAGAAACAAGAAGCATCCGGTGAGCAGCAGTTCTGTGGGTGAAAGTGCCTTGTTAATGAGAGAGGTGAGAGGAGAATGGCCAGACTGGTTCAAGCTGACGAGGAGGCGACAGTAACTCAAGTACTGCACAGTACAGAAGAGCATCTCTGAACCTTGAGGTGGTTGGGCTACAGTAGCCAAAGATCATACCAAGTTCCACTCCTGCACCCAATAAAGTGCCAAGCAAGCTTTTCACTGCACCTGCACCTCGCCATATTTATAAACTGAACATTATCTCCTCAAGAATAAGGATTATAGGTCCACAAGGAAAGGTGGAACTTGTAGTTTTTATCTCTGTCTCGTACCTGACCACAAAGGCGTCAAATTCTCATTGTATAACAACAGCCTGTATTTATATCGCTCCCCTAATATGATCAAGTGATCCAAGCTCCACATGGCAGCAATTGTCAAACAGAATTTGACAGCAATACACATGAATAAGTATTAGAATTGTTAACTGTAGGCTTGGTAAGTTTTTCAAGAAAATCCTAAAGGCGGCAGAGAAGGGCCAGTTGGGAAGGTATAAAAAAAACTTTGACACTGTTCCTGATTATTTTGTTCATTCTGAACAGAGGATTCTGTGTCAGTTCATTTAATACTAACAAATGTCCTGATTTGTGGTTGCTTCTAGCTTGCTTTTGTACTATAGAACTCACAGACTAGGTGCTGAAGCCACTTTGCAGATTAAAACTTGACTTGTGCGAGAGTTCAGAACTACAGAGGGTGTAGCAATCTTATTGGAGTGTAAGGCTAAAGGAAATTACAAAGATGGGGGTGCGGGGATTTAAGACTGGGAACATTGTGTAGGAGTATGAAGAGACATTAGGCATGGTGCAAGACATAACTTTGAAGAGGTTACAGAGCACACTGAGATTTTAGTCATCCATCTGCAATGTTTTGTCTTCATGTTACCCATAACCTACTGAATACTCAAGGACATTGCGTGACAGGCATTATGAGACTGACTCACTCTTTGGTGGCACAGGAAACGGACAGCGTGGGTTGTTTTCCAGATAATAGGAGCAGTAAGTTATTCTATTATTGTCATCTGACACCTCTAGTTCCACCCTCTGTTTCTTAAACTCATCTGCTTACCACTCATTTGCCCTGAACAATAATTTATTTTGACATTTAAACTTTTGCTTGTCTTGGGTCCTTCCTTTTTTGTGCTTTCTCCTCACCTCACTCACATCCTATGCAAATTATATACATCTTTAAAAGTCTACATCTTTCCTATCCAAAGAAAAGCCACCGGCTACTAGGTAAACCTTATGCAGATTTTTACACAGGGAAAGGGCAGTCTGGGTTCTCCTTGATTTCTCAGACTTTCACCTTTCCTAATGATTCTGTCTGTGCATCACCACTCCCGTATCTGTTTCCAGTTATTACCTTCTTAACTTATCAGACTCCAGTGCTGATTTGCAAAGGACACAAGAAACTGCAGATGCTGGAATCTGGAGCAACAAACAATCTGCAGGAAGAATGCAAGATTCCAGGTTGGGTCAAATCCCTGCATCAGACTTCCTCAGGATACATCGACAATTCCTTTCCTGCCACGGATGCTGCTTGGCTTGCTGAGTTCTTCTAACAGATTGTTTGTTGCTCCAGCATTTCCAACCCCTACTGCCTCGTCACCTTCTAGCCTGTGTCTCTACATCCCTGCTCCCCTCGCCCCACCTGCCTCCATCTGTTCCCCTTTCTTTCATGTCCTCCTGCACTGCACTTCCTCCTGCAGTTTACTCTGCATTGCTACTATTTTACCTTGTACTGCCCCAATGCACTGTGTCAAGGTTTGATCTGTATGAACAGTTTTTACATGTGACAAAGAGAAACCAGTTCCAATTCCAGCCACCAGCCGGTGTCTCCAGACTCCATCCTTCCCCCAACTGGCTCCATGGTCCATCATTTCCCTCCTCACTTAGTTGCATCCATCACCCACCAGCCACCACTTCCTTTCACCTCTTTATACTGGTAATCTGTCATTGACACTTTCAGGCCTGAAATGTTGATCAATCCTCTGCCTTTGTGCATGATGCCTGACCTACTGAGTTCCCCCTGGTTTTCCTCTCCATGGTGAAACGCCTTGTTACCAGGAAGTGAACAAGTCCTGTAGGAAACTGAACATTGCCAGTCACTTCCCTCACACCAGGACCATGCATGAACACCGGGTGTATACCATCTGTATTTGGTGCCCAGTTGGAGTTCACGACAAAGGTACACCAGCCACTATCAGGAGTTTGAGAAGATTCAGTACGTCACCAAAGACTCTGCCAAGTTTCTACAGATTTTACCGTGGAGAGCATTCTGACTGGTATTGTGCTCACACAGAGTTGTGGACACAGCTCAGCACATCACAGAAGCCATCCTCCCCTCTATGGACTCTGTCCAAACCTTTCATTGTCTCAGTTAAGCAGCCAGTATAATCAAAGACCCCACACACCCTGGCCATCCTCTCTTCTCCCCTCTCCCATAATGCAGAAGATACAAAAACTGGAAGGCACGTACCGTTGGACTCGAGGACAACCTCTAGCCCTCTGTTGTAAGGCTATTGACTGGTTCCCGAGTACAATAGGATTAACTCTTAACCTCACAATCTACCTTGTTATGACCTTCCACCTTATTTACCTTGTATTGCTTCAGCTTAGCACAGGTTTCTGCAGCACCCCTCTAGTCACATCGTCACTCCTCTCTCCCATTGTTTTCTGTTCAATTACTAATCTTGAAACTGGAGCAGCATATTATTCCAATCCCAATGTTCTCCAGTGTTCAATAATGACATATGCCATCTTAAAGTCTAAATATACCCTATCAACATGTGCTCTTCAACCCCAAAAACTGCAAGTTATGTCAAACATGATCTTTAAAAATAATTAATGTTGACTGCCAAATAATATTATTATTATAAGGTGCCCTACTAGAATGTCTTTAAAGATATATTTTAGCATTTTTTCATTCAGCATCAAGCTAAGTCTGCAGTTCCCCATTTTTCCTCTCGTTCCTTTAATTAACAAAATTAGATTTGCTATATTCCAAATTGAGAGAAAAATTCTAAAATGTAGATCGATTGGGGAAATGGGCAAAGGAATGGCATATGGAATTTAACACAGTTAAGTGTGTAGAGATGTATTTTGGGAAGTTAAAGCAGGGCACGACTTGCACAGTACATGACAAGACACTGCGGGGTGATGTAAAGATTCAAGTACTAATTCAACATCAGTGTCCTGATAAAGGGTCTCGGCCCAAAACGTCTACTGTTCATTTCCCTCCATAGATGCTGCCTGATTTATGGTGTTCATTTTAAGTGTGTTACGCTGGAAATTTCGTGTCACGTTGATTTCTCCAATATTAGTTTTTTTTAAATATATAATGCTACTGAAAGGGTCCATGGATCCCAGGTTAGGAACCCCTGGTCTACAAGGAACTCCCAATCACTTTTGCATTTTATTTCCCTTTTTATTATGTATTTCTTGGTCCTTCTTTGCTGAAATATGAGCTTCCTAATAAAAGTTTTCCTGCATTCATGAAATCAATCCAGCTGGTTTAACTGGTTAAAGTGGATCATGAAAGAGCAATCCCAATTCCCAAAACTCTATTATTCTTGCAACTTCCCAACTAAATTAACCAGTCCAAGAGGAGCTGATCCCCTTAGGAATCCTTCCCGCAGCCTTGAGCTGTCACCGTCATTCATCGAAGAAGTGGAATCCCTAAGCCAGTCATCTCAAATCTTTTATTTAGAAGGCCTGACATATACCATATAAATTACAATGAACAATGATCAATAGTCAAAGGTCTCAGTGCATTACGCGGGGAGATTCAATCCACTGCAAGTGCGTATTTCATAGTTTAGTTAACAAATCTCTCAAATTGAATTATCTTTTTAAAATACTTTGAAGTCCAGGACCGGCTGCTAACTTGAAAGAAGAATCAGAAAGTAAAATTGTGCCAGTTCCTAAGCCATCTTATTGTCCTTGTTCACCTTAACTTACACTGTAAGTGGAATTATACCGTACACAAATTAGCTTTTCAATTTACAAAACGTGACCAGGGTGACATTTCACAAGGGTTGTAAAGCACTTTTGTACATGTTGAAATTGTGAAAAACCTTATATATCACAGACAAATGAACTCTATGCAAAACCTTTAGCTGGTGATACAGAGTAGAGAGAGGTGAGGGGAATTATACAGGCACAACGGATGTCATTTTTTTTAACCACTTCCCCACCTCCCACAAAATATACATCAAATTCAGAAACATATCTGTCCAATGTAATGTAGAAATGATCCTAAACAATGGAAGATGTTTGTTATCATAACAAGCAATTTTAAAAAATCTGGTCTGCAGCAGGTAGGATCTAATTTGTCTGTCATAATTCCATTCGGTTGATGCATTAATAAGAAATCGTCTGATAATTAAACAATACTAGTTGGGTGTTAATTATGGGTTAGGACTGGAAATACCCCGGATCTCTTAAGCAGTTCAGCAGGATCTTTTCCCTTTGCTTGGAAGTCTAGACAGTTTTAGGCTTAACATCTTAAGGCAGATTCAAAATGAGGAGTGGCAAAGCAGTCAGGAAGTTCTAAAACTGCTGATGTCATAGTAATTTGTGATGGGGCACCATTTACAGGGGTGGGGGACACAGGCTGAACAAGAGAACAGAGGCAACAGTGAAACTCCAGGCACACAATATTGCAAACAGTGAAACTCCAGGCACGCAATATTGCAAACAGTGAAACTCCAGGCACACAATATTGCAAACAGTGAAACTCCAGGCACACAATATTGCAAACAGTGAAACTCCAGGCACGCAATATTGCAAACAGTGAAACTCCAGGCACGCAATATTGCAGTGAAACTCCAGACACGCAATATTGCAAACAGTGAAACTCCAGACATGCAATATTGCAAACAGTGAAACTCCAGGCACGCAATATTGCAAACAACACCAGCCAACAGAGAAATGATATTAAAGCATGGAAAAGAGGGAAAAGAGAAATGGCAATACTTTAAAATCTGAAATCTCATGTGTGTGAGACCTCTCGAGAGCAGCAATTCCCCTGATAGCGATCAATATATTCAACCACAGAGGCTGCTGAATGGTAGGACAGTGCAGGAAGTTGCCAGATCAGAGGCATCAAATAGTTTCAGCCAATTTTGCTATATATCAGATTTTACAGTTTACATTTTAAAAACTACACTGTTCAACAAACCCATCCCACTAGTATAGATGATACTTAAAAGTTGATACCAGGTAAGTCAACACCAATGTCACTTCATATCCCAATACATGTGTTTAGTTATCGCCACTATGATTAATTTCAAGATTGGACTAAGTAATAAAATCTTTGAGTGTACAAGTTCTGGAGACATATAAACCCTATGAACGAAAGTTACTCCAAGAGTAGCTGTAACTCATATTGTCACTATTTCACAAACGCTGCCTTTTTGCACAACTCCAACAACCAAACTTATCGCTTCCTTTCTATTCTCACTGAGTTTATTTTACAGAGACTCTAAATAGACATCTAAATGTTACCTCATGGCTAATCACTTTTTGCAGAAAAGCACGGAAGTAGAGAAGTGCTATTTGATGCACTTGAGGGTAATTCCACTCAGTTTGGAAATATGATCAAACTATTTTAACTCCTGTACGTCCTCCCCACTGTCCACTTAACATATCACTCTTTGGTAGTCAGTAGATCGCAGTGTCCACTAGAGACATCTGAATACATAGTCTAGGCTGATATATCCAGCACTGACTGCACTGGCAGAAATGCCATTTTTTTGCAGAGCAGACAGTAAACTGAAGCCTTATCTGGCTTCATGGATGTAACTCAAATCACCTTGCTGCATCACTCAAAGAAAAGCAGGGGAACACTCCAAAAGACCTGACCAATTCAAAATCACTAAAACAGATGATCTGATTACGACTGGTGAGCCCGATGATAATAGGAGGGGAAGGTGGGAGCTTACAGTGTCTGTTACGACAATGGAAGGCCTTGAAGATAATGGGAGACAGAAGAGACTGCAAATGCTAGCATCTGGAGAAAAAACAAACTGCTGGAGGAACTCAGCAGGTCAGGCAGCATCTGTGGAGAGCCTCAACATCCATCGTCAACTGTCCATCTCCCTCCACAAGTACCAGCTGATGACTGCAGAAACAGGAGTCACAGTTGCCGGATGAGGGGAGGCCAACTAGGACTGAAGTGAGGAGAAATTTCTTCGTGCAGATGATGGTAAACCTTGGTAATTCTCTACCGAAGAAGGCCTTGAAGGCTCAAGTCATTTGGTTGTCAGATTAACAGATATTTGGATATTAAGAGATATGGGGATAGTGCAGGAAAATGGTTTGTAAAGCAGGTGTGACAATCACCATACTCTTATTCCTACTCTGCTTGCATGCATGACGGCAACTGCTCTACAAGAAACTGCAGAGAGCTGGGGACACCGCTCAGCACATCACAGAAATCAGCCGCCCCTCTATCTGTCTATACTTCTCACTGTCTCAAGTCAAGCAGCCAGCATAATCAAAGACCCTGCCCACACAGGGCATTCCCTCTTCTCCCCTCTCCCATTCGGCAAAAGCCTGGGAGTACGTACCACCAGGAACGTGGACAGCTTCGGTCTTGCCACCTTGACCTCACAATCTACCTAGTTACGATTCTGCGCTTTCCTACTTACCTGCCCTGCATTCTCCCAGTCGCTTTTACACTTAATTCTGCATTGTTATTGTTTTACCTTACTCAAGCCCAAAGCGTTAAGTAATGATTTGATCAGAACGCTAGATAAGCTTTCACTGTATCTGTACATGTGACAATAATAAACCAATATATTTTTTAATGTTCTTATGACAGTTGTTTTGGGATCTTGCTGTGTGAGCACTAGCACAGCTTTTCGTACAATTACACTTTTGCATATACTTAAAGTTTCAAGTATAGTACAATCGGATGTGTCAGGGACAGGAAAGGTGTTGTGTAAATGTGCGATTAAATTTTATCCCAACTATGGCACAGAGTCTACACTCTTAAGTAAACTGCTTCAAACTAAAGGTATATGCTGGTGCAAGCACAGATTTAAAAAAATCCTCTAGTTTGCTACACTCTTACAGATTCCTGCAATCACTGCTTCAAAAAAAAATGTTTGCAGGATTACAATAAAACCATAATTAGATTGAATTAAAAATGAACAGTTAAAAGCCTACTTCAGCCTTAGTTCCCAACACTTCCCAGTGTGCAAAATATATATGTAAAACTCTACCTAACCGTGAATTTTCAGAAGCTATCTGATTGAGCACAGCACCTTCTTTATTAATTCCTTTATCTTAACGAGTGGGTCAAAATGCTAGTCACTCAGCCTTACTCCATCTAATATATTGGACATTCAATATTGTCCCTCCCCAAGCACTATCCATCCATTGCCACTTGCTTCCATTGACTGGTTACACCACATAAGCACTCCCCCTTCCAGGTCACTGGTCACCCAGCACTGCCCACGCGTAGCCACTGCGGTCAGCAACCATTCCCCTCCTCCCCTTTGCCTGCCATCTCAGCCCCAAAAGGCTCTCGTCTGAGCAGTACCCGTTCCCAGGAGAGTTTTGCGTAATATTTAGAAATCAGTTAACCAGGATGAGATTGTTCCACACTTTCTGATAATTTAATCCCTGGAGACACTACTGACACCAAAGCAATCATTGCTGAACCTTACGTTAATTTTCATCCCACCAAAAGTGAGTAAAAGATTACCATTTCTATTCAGTATTCAGACTGCATCCATTTCCTCCCAGATGCTGTACACATTCAATGTTTGTCGTAGTTTTGTTTTGTTGTCCTCTTTTGCCCAAGATACTGTAGATGAAGAGTAGCAGTGGTATAACACAATAGCCCAAGTTCTTGTTATACATCTGGGGACTGGAGCCTTGTGCCATTATAAAGCTCAGTCTTTAACAATATTTAATTACAAAATTATAAAAACATTTTTACAGATACGTTTGTGCTATTCTTTTCTGTTATTAGAAGTAGTAAAAGCATTAATCTATAATTTCACCCCAGTGAAGATGTGGCATGCACTCCCTTGCATTCAGATCTACTTGTTGCTTTCTTTCAAGAATGTCCAGATGAATTTGTTGACCACATCGGGTTGGTCTTGTTGGACCCAGTGGCTGGCCCCTGGCACGAACTTCAGTTGGAACACATTGTGTACGTACTGTTCCATGTAGGCAGTCAGGCCAACTTCTAGGGCAAGATCCTTGTCTCCCCAAATTACCAGGGTGGGTGCCATCACATTGTGGGACTTTGATGAGTAGCTGTTGCAAAAGAAGCAAATACATCCAGTCAGCAATGACCAACTTTGCTCGATTGGTAAGAATGCAATTCTTCCATGTGTATAATCACATCCAAGTGAAATCACCAACCAGGAACTGTGACCATTCATTCTGTAAATCTAGACACAACTTAATCCTTTCCCAAGCTAAACAATTCAAAGTTCAAAGTAAAGTTATTATTAAAGTACATATATGTCACCATCTACAACTCTAAGATTATTATTTTATTGTGGGCACACTCAACAGGTCCATAGAATAATAACCATTGCAGAATCAATGAAAACCACATCAACTTGGGCATTCAACCAGTGTGCAGAAGACAACAAACTGTGCAAATTCAAAAATAAAGAAATAATAATAATAAATAATAAACAATAAATATCAAGAACTTGAGATGAAGAGTACTTGAAACTGAGTCCATAGGTTGTGGGAACATTTCAATGATGGGGCAAGTGAAGTTGAGTGAAGTTATTCCCTTTGGATCAAGCGGTTGAAAGTTGAGGGTTATAACTGCTCCTGAACTTGGGGCTGCAAGTCCTGAAGCTCCAACACCTTCTTCCTGCTGGCAGCAGTGACAAGAGAGCATGTCCTGGGTCGTGGGGGGTTCCCGACAACGGATGCTGCTTTTCTGCGACAGCATTTCGTGTCAACAATGGGGAGGCCTTTACCCGTGATGGACTGGGTGGTATCCATTACTTTTTGTAGGATTTTCTGTTCAAGGGTATTGCTGTTTCTATACCAGGCTGTGATGCAGCCAGTTAATATGCTGTCCACTACACATCAATAGCAGTTTGTCAAAGTTTTAGATTTGGCATGACATCTTTGCAAACTCTAAGGAAGTAGAGACGCTTCCGTGATTTCTTCGTAATTCCACAAACATGCTGGGCCCAGGACAGGTCCTCTCGAAAACTAACAGCGAGGAATTTAAAGTTACTGACTCTCTCCACCTCTAATGAGGACGGTTCATGGACCTCTGGCTTCCTTCTCCTGAAGTCCCTAGTCTTGCTGACATTTAGTGAGAGGTCGTTGTGACACCACTCAGCCAGATTTTCAATCTCCCTCCAATATGCTGGTTCATCACCACCTTTGATTTTGCCTATGACAGTGGTGTCATCAGCAAACTTGAGTATGGCATTGGAGCTGTGCTTGGCCACACAGTTATAAGTGTGAAGTGAGTAAAGCAGGGGGCTAAACACACAGCCCTGCGGTGCAACAGTGCTGATGGAGACTGTGGAGGAGGAGTTGTTGCCTATCTGACCTGACTGGGGCGTACAAGTGAGGAAAGCGAGGGTCCAGCTGCACAAGGGTATTCAGGCCAGTGACTTGGAGCTTATTGGTTAGATTTGAGGAGATGATGATATTGAATGCTGAGCGGTAGTCGATGAAGAGCATCCTGATGTATGCATCTTTACTGTCTAGATGTTCCAGGGTTGAGGGAAGAGCCAGTGAGGTGACATCCGCTGTGGACCTGTTGCTCCAGTAGGCAAACTGGAGCGAATCCAAATCATTTCTCAGGAAGGAGTTGATATGTTTAATCACTAACCTTTCAAAGCACTTCACCACAGTGGATGAACGTACTACTGGACAATAGTCATCGAAGCAGGTTACCACGTTCTCCTTAGGCGCCGGTATAATTGAAGCAGATGTGTACCTCAGACTGCCGAAGTGAGAGGTTAAAGATCTCAGTGAACCCCCTCCCTGCCAGTTCATCAGCACAGGTCAGGTACCCCATCTGGGCCAGGTGCTTTTCGTGGGTTCACCTTCCTGAAGGTTGTTTGCACTTCATCCTAACTCAGACCTTTTTTAAGCTTTTATTCTATATAGACAACTGGCTGAAAATTTGAACACCTACTGTTTTGAAAATCAACTAGTTGGGCAAAGAGCAAAGACAAGGAAAGAATTAACTCAGACAAGTCTTCCAGGGAATCTGAGAGAATGAGGCCCAACTGTGAAACAAATGAACTAGGTAAATAGAAAACCTAGTATCTAGACTGACTGCAGGAACTGAAGCAGTTTATAAAAAATCAATTCTCCAATTTCAAAGTGTAATGCCTTCCACCTGCGAGTGAAGTGTAACAAAGGTTGGGGGTGTTATGGATAGTGTGAGGTTACAGCGGGACATCGATAGGATGCAAAACTGGGCTGAGAAGTGGCAGATGGAGTTCAACCCAGGTAAGTGTGAAGTGGTTCATTTTGGTAGCTCAAATTTGAAGACAGAATATAGTATTAATGGTAAGACTCTTGGCAGTGTGAAGGATCAGAGGGATCTTGGGGTCTGAGTCTACAGGACACTCAAAGCTGCTGAACAGGTTGACTCTTTGTGCAGATGAATGGCTGCAAGGAGGAAGGTCCAGTACTCCCAAGGGAGAGCCCATTTGTTCCAGATGGATTTCGAGCAAAGTTCAGAATGTGGTGCGTGCTTTCACGCAGACTGCAGGTCCAGTTCATGAACTAAGACAACTGCAGGATGAGCTCCAACTTTATGTGTACATTGGACTGGTTTAACTGTAATGGGCCTTTTTTCCTCTCTTTCCACTAACTGTTCAATAAAGCTGAAATCTGTAAATATATTTTTATAATTTTATGCGGTGTACAATCTGTTATTTCTTGCCGACTGATAACTGTGTATGGGCAATATTTACATAGCATTCATTCAAATCGGGGTTCCTTTAGTCGGAACATCCCAACTTTGTTTAGTTGAACCCCAAATTATACTGACCTTAGACGTATATTGTTTATAAAAGGTGAGTCACCGCTGAGTCCTGTGGCGATTAGCAGAGCCGGCTAACGAGCCAAGTTTGCAGACGAGCCCAGTGAGGGGGGCCACAAAGTGAAAGAAAGAGGGTGAGAGAGGGAGAGAGAGAGAGAGAGGGAGAGAGACACAGAGAGAGAGAGACAGCGAGAAGGAGAGAGAGAAAGTCAAGTGAGAGAGAGTGGGAGTGCAAGAGAGAGAGCAAAAAGAGGTCAAGACTGAGGTGAAAGAGTGAAAAGGAAATGAACGATGGAAAAAAATGAGAGAAAAAGTAGTTGAGCAAAGGAACATGGAGGAAGTGACCTTATTGTCTACTTGGGTAACAAAAAAGATTATTGTCTTATATTCAATATATAATCAATGAAAATGAACAACAATTCAAACAGCAAGGATATGAACCACAGCAGAACTAAATCAAACTGAGGCACATAGGAAGGGGGAAAGGAATTAAAAGTCTAATTATCAACGAATGCCCTACCTGAAAACATTCCTGTAGTAGTTGCAGGGGCCCACCAGTGCTCCAGGCCGAGAAAAACTGTAAACATAGGCCTCCAACTCTTCCTCAGTCAATCTACTATTTTTGTTTTGGATTCCAAATTTTTTACTCATATAAACATTCCTCAGGCTCTAAAAAAATTGATGTATTGGTAAGCGTTAAGCAATTTTGAGCAACTGGAGAACAAAAGTACATAATATGAAATTATCAAAACATAGCCGACAAAAGAAATTTAAAACCCTGTCACTGAGACACACAGTAAATGAATCACAAACAAGAGAAAATCTGCAAATGCTGGAAATCCAAGCAACACACACAAAACGCTGGCCACTCAGCAGGCCAGGCAGCGTCTGCGGAAGAGCGCAGTCGACACTTCAGGCCGAGACCCAGCGTTCTGTGTGTGTTGCAAGCGGCAAAGCAGTTGACTTGCTTTCCTACCTTGTGCTGTTAGCAGGACTCAGCGGAGGTAGCAAGGGGAAAGAGTTCTAAATGGACTCAGTGACCTTGGGAGGGACCACACAAGCAGATGGGCCAAATTTGATCTCTGATTGGAGTCTATTGACACTTGCTTGAAAATGATTGCATGTGGAAGAGAAAACATTCTACAACAGCAGTCCCCACCCACCATGTGCTACCGGGCCATGAGGAAACGATATGAGTCAGCTGCACCTTTCCTCATTCCCTGTCACGCACTGTTGAACTTGAACATGGGGTTGCCAAATGTCCCGTATTAGCTGGGACATCCCGTATATTGGGCTAAATTGGTTTGTCCCATACGGGACTACCCTTGTCCCGTATTTCCCCCGCTAAGGTAGAGTGTTCCTATGAAACCTTTCGTGCTGAAATGGCGTAAAGCGAAGAAGCAATTACCATTAATTTATATGGTAAAACATTTTGAGCATTCCCAGACCCAAAAAAAATAACCTAACAAATCATACCAAATAACACATAAAACCTAAAATAACACTACCATATAGTAAAAACAGGAATGATATGATAAATACATAGCCTATATAAAGTAGAAATAATGTATGTACAGTATAGTTGGGAAGATGAAGGCAAAACCGATTCGTGGGGGAAAAGAGTTGGCACGTACACGCACGCGCACACAGGTGCCCGCGCAAGGCTTCATGGTCATGGTAGTCTTTCCTGGGTGAACGTGCCCAGGGATTTGACTGCTAATTTTGTCCCTTATTTGGGAGTGAGAAAGTTGGCAACCCTAACTGTAAAAGACATGTTGAGATGAGTTTAACCCTACTTGAACACCACCCCCCCCCCCACCCCCGGTCGGCCGGTCCGCAAGAATATTGTCAATAGTAAACCGGTCCACGGTGCAAGAAAGGTTGGGGACCCCTGTTCTACAGCACAGTATCTGTACTCATTCTTCGCAACAGCTTTTCAACTGGGGTTCTGCCTCCTCCCAACAGCTCTCTGCATAACCCTACAATTCCCCCCCCCCACAGCAACTCAGATTTCCTTTTCCTGAATATTATCATTGGATAATACCGCAAGCCTTTCTTGCAGTTTCACATTTACTGGTCTTTAGCAGGCTCTGTCATTCACAGGACTGCTGAGTCTGATATTAGGAAAGATTTGATAGAACATGTCAAAGAGTAAACAGTAAGTAAATGCTGACAAAGAAGGAGAATTGTGTACCTTAAAATCATCCATTTGCATGAACAATTCTGGAAGTTTTGGTATTTGGAAGGAGAACACATAGCTGGATTTCAGAAGCTGGGAAGGCTGTTTCCAGAGGTAGCCTGAATCAAAGAATGTCAACTTATATTACCTGCTACTCAAAAACAAAACAGAATTTCACAATACATATTTCTGTTTGATGTTAACTGTGTTGGCTTAGCTAAAACCAATCTGAAAAGACAATGGTTGGGGAATCAAAAACTAGAGGTCATAGCTTTAAGGTGGGGGGGGGGGGGAAGATTTAATAGGAATCTAGCAGCTTACCTTTTCACCCAGAGAGAGGTAAGCAAATGGGAATAAACTGCTGGAGGAAATGGTTGAGGCAGCTATGTTGCCAACATTTAAAAGACACTCGGGCAGGAAAGGTTTTTGAGGGATGTGGGCCAAATGCAGGCTACGGTGGGAATCTTGGTCCTCGTGGCTGTAGGGCTTGTTTCCACACAATATGACTCCGTGACATAAACTTGCACTCCATTTTAAAACCGCTCGGAAATATCTCAAAGTGCTTCGATTCTGTATTGTCAATTCAGAACGCTGTCGTACATCTAGCACTGATGAATGTTAGCTAAAGTAGGCCATTTCCTACTTCCAAGTCCTACTGAGGTCCTGAAGCAGATGTAAAGTAGCATCCACATAAAGACTGACCCAGCGAAAGAGCCAAACTGCCTTCAGTTCCTTGTTCTATAGTTGGCCTTCCTTTGAAGATTCTACCACCAGTGGGTATAACAGAAGGCAATAATGTAAAGAGAGGTGAGAAAAAACAAACCAGGAATCTAATGTTATTCTCAAATATCCAGCTACTGAGGCTATCGCATTTGATGTGGTTTGGAGGGTTTCGACTGCAGCTCTAGTATAAAACATGGTGCGTCAAATTGTCTCCCCGTGCCATAAATTTCTGTGATCCTATGAACTGTCACTAAGAGTTCAAAATAAGAATTGGCATTAGAGAGCTTTCCATCAGGACTTCAAAAAAGGTTGACTCTCAAAGGCATACACATGAAGTGTAGTCATTATGTAGCACATGTGACAGCGACTGAGCACAGAGAACGATCCTATGGAGAGCAGCATGATAATGACCGGGCAGCTGATGGCAGGGAGATAGATATTAGCCTTGACATTAGAAAAAACAGCTCCTTTTCAGAACAGTGCCACAGAATATTCTACATCCACCCAGGTAAGCCGAGGGCAGTCATGCTTTCATGACACTTAGGATACTTCAGGAGCCTGAAAACACACACTCAACATTTTAGGAACAGTTTCTTCCCTTCCACCATCGGATTTCTGAACGGACAATAAACCAATCTCTGAACACTACTCTCTACTGTTTGCTCTCTTCTTGCACTATTTAATTAATTTTTTATATAAGTTTCTATGCATTGCATTGTACTGCTGCCGCAAAACAACAACAGATTTCACGGCAAATGTCAGGGAATTATAGACCAGTTAGCCTGACGTCGGTGGTGGGAAAGATGCTGGAGTCAATTATAAAAGATGAAATTACGACACAT
This sequence comes from Mobula hypostoma, assembly GCF_963921235.1. Taxonomy (NCBI): domain Eukaryota; kingdom Metazoa; phylum Chordata; class Chondrichthyes; order Myliobatiformes; family Myliobatidae; genus Mobula; species Mobula hypostoma. Next base: position 21,314,058 of record NC_086125.1, read on the forward strand.
CTGGATAGCAGTAACAGGATCGGTCCGAGTCAGCATGGATTTACGAAGGGGAAATCGTGCTTGACTAATCTCCTGGAATTTTTTGAGGATGTAACTATGAAAATGGACAAGGGAGAGCCAGTGGATGTAGTGTACCTGGACTTTCAGAAAGCCTTTGATAAAGTCCCACATAGGAGATTAGTGGACAAAATTAGGGCACATGGTATTGGGGGCAGAGCACTGACATGGATTGAAAATACTGATAGTAGATGATCAGCCATGATCACAGTGAATGGCGGCGCTGGCTCGAAGGGCCGAATGGCCTACTCCTGCACTTATTGTCTATTGTCTATTAAACCTGATCTTGTCCTGATTCTGGCTGTCCAGCAATACTGGCTTAAATTACCAGCCGAGACACAATGCTCAAAGTTTCTGAAGTGAGCCTTGAACCAAAATCTGTTCTGAGCTAGATTGCTACCCCCTGCACTACAGCTATTAAGGAATCAATTGTAAATGTAACTATCTTGCAGGTATGAATTGTCATCACCAACACTGCAAGGCAAAAGAAAAATGTTTATTGAAATCATGAATGTGAAACACCAGTTTGTAGCAAAAGTTAGCAGAAAATCACCTAATATCCAAACACAGTTCAACAATTTCTTGTATTATCTTGGGAGCATTTTGAAGAAGAATAAACTGGCTGTGTATTTTACTGTCCCTTCTTGTTCCACCCCATTGCTGGACCAGCTATTTAAGGTATGGACTGAGAAGGTAATTCAGTCCGTATTAATTTACCTTCTCAATCCATTCCTTAGATAGCTGTTGGTCCTCCCATCTCTCCTGGAAACAAACAGTTGTTTTTGACTCACGATGGAATGATGTTGGATGTGGTGCATTCAGGATGATCAATTTCTCCACCATCTCTGGGTTGTTAATAGCGAAACACCAAGCTAAGATACCTCCCCAGTCATGTCCAATGAGAATGCAGCTATTATGTCCTGAAAGCACAACAAAATAGCATAATCAGTTAGACCATGTTGAGATGTCAATCCATTATAGATATTGCTCATTGTGAATATATCCAACATCAGGGTCAAAAGCCTGCACTTGATAATATAAAACCCAGACAATCTCACATAGGGATCAAGAAACAGGAGATCCAACAAAGTTCTTTACATATCCTGTTCCTGGACTGGTGAGATATTTCCATGTGTTACGTACCCCGTAACTGGGTTGCCAAACCAGCAGAAATGGACCACTTAGTTGGAGTCTGGTTTAACAGAAGGTGATGAAGTTTTATTAAAGAAATAAGTAACACAGTACTCTAATCGTAAGGATATAAATACAACAGGTTAGCAATGATAAAACATACATGTAAACAGAACTAGGGCAATAGGAATCAATCAAGCTCTATCGCAGTCTAGGGGTAAAATGATCAGTCTCAAGTGACGCAGAGTTCAGTTCAGCTTAGGTCAGTTCGCAGTAATCGCTGTTGTGCCGTTGGAGAGAAAGAGAGAGAATGCAAATTTCGATTCAAACAGACCTTTGATGTTCTTCGCAGTTAGCTTTCGGGTGAACCCTTTTAATGTCTTCTGTGGTCACCGACTGTGACCCCTCTGTTCCGGATACAACCGTTCTTCCACGGTGAACCCGGCACCCAGGCAAGGGCGGACACACACACCAGGTTCCCGCCGATCGTACCTTTTCACCCTGTGCGTCTATGGTCGGTTCCCACGACCAGACCTCCAAACCCCCACCAACTTATGGGGGCACACCGCTCTTCCAGGGTCTCGTTATCTCGTGATCTCATGGTGTGTGTCGTGCTTTAGCGAACCTGTTCTTTTTATCCCCCTGCTGGGGTATCGCCTGTCCATCAAACTTCAAACAGTTCAGGTTCAAAGCAATCGGTCTGTCAATATCTGAAATGTGTTTCTTTCTCGTTAATCTCTCTCTCCTCTCTTATTAGCATTTTGAATGTTTCTCCATTGTCTCCCTTATCTCTCTCATCAGCCTCAATCTTCTGATAACTTAGTTTTTCGTCACACACGGAACCAGTAGAACTCAGAAACGGCCATATTCCAAGCAGCTTCCAAACATCTTTACCTCTGTGCACACAGATGAAGATGCTATAATTCTCTTCCCATTGGGCTTTCCTTGGGGCTCTTGGCAGCTCTCTGAGATGCAATAGAATGGTGCTAACATCAGCAGATCTGTAAAAAACAGGATTAACCTGCTCAGTTCCTCAAGCCTGTCCTGTTATTTAATATAATCATGGTTGGTCTACCCTGGGGTTTACCTTCTTCATTGTTCCAGTTCCCCATAAACCTCCATTTCCTGGTCTTTGAAAGATTTATCCACTTCTTCATTAAATGGCTCACAATCATATAGTCTCTCCTCAACTCTCCGGGCAGACAATTCTATAAATTTACCACTGTCCTACGCACCTATGGTAGGGAATAGCAAATTCATAGCAGGATATTGTTCTGTAGCACAGCAGAGAGAGATGGGGGGCGGGAATTGGATGAGCATGCAGAGTGAGATAAAGGGGACCCCTACAGGTTGGTACTGAGCAGTAAAAATCTGCAACAGACTCAACTGGTCCGAGGCACAAACTGTTGATAAAGTGAACGAAAGTGAGCATGCCTGGATACTAGCAAAGGTTTCATCGAACTCCAGGATGGAAACTTGTCTTTGTACGTGTACAGGGTGCTACAGAAGCACAGCGTGTTAGCGTGACGCTACTGCAGCTCAGGGTGTTAGAGTTGGCAGTTCAGTTCCGACACCGTCTGTAAGAAGTTTGTACATCTTTTCCATGAGCATGTGGGTCTCTTCCAGGTGCTTCCCTTTCCTCCCACTGTCCAAAGACACAGTGGTTAGTTAGTTGGTCATTGTAAATTGTCCTCTGATTAGTCTAGGTTTTAATAGGCATGTAGCTGGGCGGTGCATTGGAACGGAAGGAACTATTCGAGATTGTACCTGTGATTAAGTGAGTAAATGAGAGGTGGGGGGGGAATAGATAAGAAATAGTATAACAGTAATGAAAACTTTGGATTAGGGAGCATTTGTTCTAGGATGAGTGACTTGCAATAAAGAGGAAGTTTATTCTGAAGGTAATGATGCAGCTCTATAAAACTCTGGTTAGGCCACACTTGGAGTACTGTGTCCAGTTCTGGTCGTCTCACTATAGGAAGGATGTGGAAGCTTTGGAAAGGGTACAGAGGAGATTTACTAGGATGCTGCCTGGTTTAGAGAGTATGGATTATGATCAGAGATTAAGGGAGCTAGGGCTTTACTCTTTGGAGAGGAGGAGGATGAGAGGAGACATGATAGAGGTGTACAAGATACTAAGAGGAATAGATAGAGTGGATAGCCAGCGCCTCTTACCCAGGACACCACTGCTCAATACAAGAGGACATGGCTTTAAGGAAAGGGGTGGGAAGTTCAAGGGGGATATTAGAGGAAGGTTTTTCACTCAGAGAGTGGTCGGTGCGTGGAATGCACTGCCTGAGTCAGTGGTGGAGGCAGATACACTAGTGAAGTTTGGGAGACTACTAGACAGGTATATGGAGGAATTTAAGGTGGGGGGTTTCTATGGGAGGCAGGGTTTGAGGGTCAGCACAACATTGTGGGCCCAAGGGCCTGTAATATGCTGTATTATTCTATGTTCTATGTTAACCCCAGGCTCTGTGCAAATTTTTTCTGTCTATAGCAGCTCAGTTCTAAATGACCACCCCTTAATCTTGTAACAATGTAACCATGTTCGAGATTCTCCCCTAATGGAAACATTACAAAAACTGGCCATTTATGTCCCATCATGATCTTATATGACCATATGTTTCAATAAGATCACCCCTCGTTCTTCAAAGCTCCGAAGAATATAGATCTAATTTTTTCAGTTGCTCGTGACAGACAACTGGCTGATCCCAGGAATTAGCCTAAGGGATTTCTAGCAGTGAACGTAACAGGTATGACAGGCACTGTTCACCATTAACAATAATATGTTGAGTTCCAGTGAAAGGACTTTCGTTCGTTGACTGGAAAAATCAATTCTGCCTTTGTCTCTGCACAATTCATAAACAGAACAGTTTCTGCAGATGCTGGAAATCCAATGAATCACACACAAAATCCTGGAGGAACTCAGCAGATTAGGCAGTGTCTATGGAGAGGAATAAAGAGCCAGTGTTCCGCTCCAAGTCCCTTCATCAGGACTGGAAAGAAAGGGGGAAGAAGTCAGAAACGTTGTCTGACTTGAGTATTTCCAGCACCATCTTCTTTTTATTATTCCCAGTACCTGCAGTTTTCTTTTGCTCGTCAGGGAATGCAAATGTGCGTTGGATCACATGGCTGCAAGGTGCAATTAATAAGCAAACTCAGCTTTAGGTCGTGGTTGCTCACGAAACTGCAGATTGCAAGTTTTAGGCTCCACGTCAGCAGCGAGCATTTTTAATACATCTGAGATCTACTAAACCTAATTCTCCATGTTGACCCTGGGATGAATAAACTCTGAAAAGAAATTGCAGCCTTCAAAGCATTTTTCCTGTAAGAAAAAAGGTTTGCATGTAACACAGTTCCACACAAACACTAGTTTGATTCAGGAGTCCTGAACAATCCCCGTGTAGAGTGCAAACAGGCAAAATAGCAATTTCTTGGCAGCAACAGTAGGTACCTAGAGCTTCAATAATGCCTCTGATATCAGCCAGCAAACACTCCACTTTGTAGTCACTTCGATCAGTGGGAGCATCAGAATCCCCATAACCACGCAAGTCCACAGCCACCACTTGGTATTCACTTTTAAACTCCCGCAGCTGGTAACGCCATGAATACCTGTGGCATAAAGAGTGCAATGAGACAGGAACCCATCAGCAACACGTCAGAGCCTGCCACGTAAAATAACATACTGAAGAATCTACAAACACTCTCATTCCCACAAAGGGCATGTTATTTCTCTTTATACAAGAGATTCTACAGAGTTAAACACACACAGAATGCTGGAGGAACTCGGCATTTGACTTCTCCTTCCATTCCAGTTCTGATGAAGAGCCTCAGCCTAAACCATCAACTGTTTATTCCTCTCTATAGATGCTGTCTGACCTGCTGAGTTCCTCCAGCATTTGACTCCATTCTGTTAAAAAGAAAAAAAGATTCAAAGGCATAATGTCACTCTGCACCTCATGTTACCCCAAACTGCTTTAAGCAATAAAAACGTCTTCAAAACTTCGGTAATGTGAAGCCAACTTTATGCACAGCAAGCTCCCACTGATAGCAATACCAAAACAACTATATAATTAGCTTCACCTTGTTGATTGTTAATGTTTAGGTGATTCTTGCTTTTCTTCAAATAAGAGATTTATACAGTTATATTAATATAGTAATACACCTCAGTGTGGGAAGACTCTGATAATCAAATTTGATATTAAAATTATAAGGAAATATTAAGAAAGAAGCTTACGAGAGAATGAAAGAGAGATTTATTGTGAGGAGGGAGGATTCAACACTTGAGGTCTCTGGAGAGAAAGGGTAAACCACCAGTGGTGGAGTAATTATAATCAGGAATGACAGGCAAAAAGCCAAACTTGGAGGAGTACAGATATTTAAACGTTGTAAGACCAGATGTGATTACGTAGGCACTATAAAAAAAAGATGACCAGTTGGCACCTTTTGCCTTCTCCGCCATTCATCAGGGTTATAGTTGTATTATATCGTCCCTTGGCCACACAATCAAGAAACATAAAGACACTGCAATCTGGAGCAACAAGGAGCTGTAGAAACTCAGCGGGTCATGCAGCCTCTATAGGAAGAGAGAAATCATCTCTGTCTATTGAAACCCTGCATCAGGACCCAGTCCCACATTGTGTGTTGCGAAGGGAGCGGTATTCATCAGGATGAGTCTTATATCACCATATCAAATAACACAAACATTTGCTTTGTGAAGCTCATTCTTTGCTTTAACCAGCAGGCCAGGGGCCCAACAATATCAACTAATGCACAGCCATCTTCAAGTATTCAACCAACAGAAACAGCATCCTTAATTGAGGAAAGATATACTAGCTTTGGAGTCTGTGTGGAGGAGGTTTGCGAGGCTGATTCCAGAGATAAGGGGTTAACCTATTGAGTCGCCTGGGGCAATACTTGCTGAATTCAGAAGAATGAGAAGGGATCTTATAGAAAGGGGAATACGGACTCATACGGCCAGATTTGGGAACAGCTTCTTTCCAACTGTGATAAGACTGCTGAACGGATCCTGACCCAGATCTGGGCCATACCTTCCAAATATCCGGACCTGCATCTTGTTTTTTTTGTACTACCTTACTTTCCATTTTTCTATTTTCTATTTATGATTCATAATTTAAAATTTAATATTTACTATCGATTTGTAATCCAGGGAGCAGGAACCACAGAATCAAATATCGCTATGATGATTGTACTTTCTAGTATCAATTGTTTGGCGACAATGAAGTATAAAGTATAGATCTAGTACGGAGATGAGGAGAAATTGTTTTTCTAAGAGAACAGTGAACCTGTGGAATGGTCTACCCAGGAAAGCAGATGAAGATACCTCATTAAATATATCTTAGATATCGTCAGATTGATTTTTGCATAGCAGGAGAATTAAGGGTTATGATCTTACTGAATGGTAGAGCAGACTCAATGGGTCAGACGGCTTACTCCTGTCCCTTTCTCTTATGAATACCACTCTGATAAGCAGTCGTCCAACTCCTGACTGGATGACTCACGACTAAAGCTCAGCTCATGCAAACATACAACCCCGTTCACGGAAGACAAAACTAAAATATAAAAATAAGAGCCTGGATTTCATTACAAATTAATTCATGAGGAACTCTCCACTGACAAAAGAAACTGCTAAGTAGAAGTCAAAGGATAGTATTTACCAGATCTCTGGAAAGCCATGTAGCAGCAACATCAATTGCTTGTTCCTCTCCCCAGCTACAACATAGTGAAACCGCAGCCCTGAATCCTGAAGGAAAAAAAAACATTGAGAACTTAGCCACTCTCAGACAACGGTTGTTGGAGCACAGAAGAATTAGAGGTAACCTCATAGATGTTCATAAAATCATGAGGGTTAAAGGCAAATTGGATGGTCATAGTCTTTCTTCACTGAGTTAGAGAGTTCAAAACTTGAGCGCATAGATACAAGAGGGGAGATATTTCAAAGAGACCTGAGAGGCAACTTTGTTACATGGACAGTAGTGAGTCCCTGGAATGAGCTGCCAGAGGAAGTGGACAAGGCAGGCACAATTAAAGAGGCATTTATATAATAACATGGTGGAGATGGGCTTTGAGGGTTATGGGGAAATGCAGGTAACTGGTACTACAGGATGCTGCGGTCAGCACTGGGCTAAAGGCCTGTTTTTATCCTATGACTCTATGCATCTATAACACGATCGTCCCTTTTTAACACCACTGCCATACATTTCAAACAGAATTACTACCATCTTCAATCATTTAAATTATGGTAATCTATACATTTACTGTGTCCTAGCATGCACTCTTTAAATTTGAACAAAGATCCCATATGCCCTGCTAGGTGGATGTAAAAAATGCCATTTTCCACAGATCTCATGCTAATCTCCAAAGTTCAAATGCCTTGAATAAGGTTTCTGAACCAGAAGCTTGGTTCAAAATCACTTTGCATAATTGGTTCTGCTGATAGCGAACGATGGAGAAGGTAGTCAGTGAGTAAACAGTCTGCCAGAGGAATACAGTGGCTTGAGCAGCATTTGTGGGAGGCGGTGAAGGATTATCAATGTTTTGATAATCTACAACAGAATAAGTCTTGATTCACACAGTCAAGGCCTCTACAGAGAATAGCAGAAATTTGGAAATCTCTTCCATGTGCAGCAATTAATGGCAGATCAATTTTTATAATTTATATCCCTTATCAATATTTTTTAAACTCAACAGTCTTCATAGGAACATAAGAAAAAGAACCAGAATAAAATTTGTTAACTTAGCAGCAGCAGTTCAATGCAATACATAATCTAGCAGAGAAAAAAGTACTAAAATAAAAAAAATAATAATAAATAAACAAGTAAACATATACCGAATAGATTTTTTTAAACCGTGCAAAACCAGAAATACTGCATATTAAAAAACAGTGAGGTAGAGTCCAAAGATTCAATGTCCATTTAGGAATCAGATGGCAGAGGGGAAGAAGCTGTTCCTAAATCGCTGAGTGTGCGTCTTCAGGCTTCTGTATCTCCTACCTGATGGTAACAGTGAGAAAAGGGCATGTCCTGGGTGCTGGAGGTTGTTAATAACAGATGCCGCCTTTCTGAGACACCGCTCCCTAAAGCAGTCCTGGGTACTTTGTAGGCTGGTACCCAAGGTGGAGCTGACTAGATTTACAACCCTCTGCAGCTTCTTTTGGTCCTGTGCAGTAGCCCCTCCATACCAGAGAGTGATGCAGCCTGTCAGAATGCTCTCGGTACAACTACAGAAGTTTTTGAGTGTATTTGTTGACATGCCAAATCTCTTCAAACTCCTAATGAAGTATAGCCTTCTTTATAACTACATCGATATGTTGGGACCAGGTTAGATCCTCAGAGATCTTGACACCCAGGAACTTGAAGCTGCTCACTCTCTCCACTTCTGATCTCTCTGTGAGGATTGGTATGTGTTCCTTCACCTTACCCTTCCTGAAGTTCACAATCAGCTCTTTCGTCTTACTGACATTGAGTGCCAGGTTGTTGCTGTGGCACCACTCCATTAGTTGGCATATCTCACTCCTGTACGCCCTCTTGTCACCACCTGAGATTCTACCAACAATGGTTGTATTGTCAGCAAATTTATAGATGGTATTTGAGCTATGCCTAGTCACACAGTCATGTGTATATAGAGAGTAGAGCAGTGGGCTAAGCACACACCCCAGAGGTGCACCAGTGTTGATCGTCAGTGAGGAGGAGATGTTATCACCAATCCGCACAGATTGTGGTCTTCCGGTTAGGAAGTTGAGGGTCCAATTACAGAGGGAAGTACAGAGGCCCAGGTTTTGCAACTTCTCAATCAGGATTGTGGGAATGATGGTATTAAATATTGAGCTATAGTCGATGGAACAGCATCCTGACATAGGTGTTTGTGTTGGCCAGGTGGTCTAAAGCCATGTGAAGAGCCATTGAGATTGCGTCTGCCGCTGACCTCATGTGGTGATAGGCAAATTGAAATGGGTCCAGGTCCTTGCTGAGGCAGAAGTTCAGTCTAATCATGTCCAACCTCTCAAAGCATTTCATCACTGTCGATGTGAGTGCTACCGGTAGAAACAAGCCTGGGGAATCTTTACTATACTTCCCTTACAAGCATATCTATTTTTTTTCTGCAAGAACAATGAAAATGTGTACACTATTTTGGTTGTAATCTTAGAAAAGTGTTTTATAATTGGAGAAAGCAATGTTTATGAGTGATCATTAAATGACGGAACAGGCTCAAGGAACTAAGTAACTCCCCTCTTACCTGTATTCCTATAGGTGTGAGTATAACATGCTGTAAGGTTTCACTGTTAATGTAATGGTTTCTCTGTAGCAGTAATGTTTGGGTTATGACTAGAGATAACGAGGACGTTGGAATGTGTACCATCCAATGAGAGGCATGTTGTTTCTTTCTTGTGGGACTGAGAGAAGGGATTCGCGGCCTTTCGTTCAGCGGAAGATGGAGAGAGAAGTTGCCAGAACGGGGAAATCGTAGACTACAGGACGGAGTGGAATTGGAATGGGGTTGCGAGTCGACGCCCGGGGAGATAATCGAGGGAGAACAAACCAAACGGGAAAACCATGAGTTCCAACGTTGCGAAATAGACTGTTTCATGAGAATGGACTTTTTTTTTGTTTCTTTACTAACCCTATAGTCAAATTAAAAATTATAAAGCTCAATCGTCTAATTGCATGTTGTGTACTGTTTGCTATTTCGAGGTACTGATTTGCAACAGGGGAACACATCACGCAGCATCCACCCAAACAAGATTTCTCAAGTTTGGCTGGCGGAAGCTGTCTTTCCCTAGAGAAAGCCGCTAGCCGAACCTGGGGGTTACATAGGTAATGAATTAAACTTGAGCCCAAGGTGATTGGATTCCCGAATGACTAATATAGGGAAGTAGCAGTCCACTTGGCTTGGACATTGGCTCTCTGAGCCAGTAAATCCGTTCTGACCTTTAAGCGCTCATTAATACTATTCTACTCTTCCAACATTCCCAACATCTTTCCCCAGATTCTATGACTTCAGCCAAGATGGTGCCAGCAAACACCAACACCTCAGGTGACGTCTTCCAGATAGTCCACAAAACAGTTCCTTTCACTTCTTCTGTGTCTTCGTTGTTTATTTCAAATGTGTTTCAGGTACTGTTAGAGCCTGTTTGAAGATCGATTGGGCGATCTGGTGCTTGGCTGTCTCTGAGAACATTCCAGAGGGCGAGCAGCTTAAAACGAGACAAGAACCTGTGATCAGCTCCATTTCTCGCTGATTAAAGCGCCGAGGAAGATTGAGGCTTCGAGGCGAGTGCAGAAGGCCGCATGCCAGCCTCTTGCTCGCTGCTGCTACAGGAAGGAGCTTGCACGTGCTGTATCTCCCACTTGCTGCTCCCCTGCACCCGGGCGGTCTCTCTCTCCCTCCCTCCCTCCCTCCCTCCCTCCCTCAATACTGTCAGAAGGTGCTACTGAAGCTCCGGGCCTGTGATTTCATTCTCTTAGACCTTTTTCACTTTTGTGCTTTATACTCTGTGTTTTCACCCATTCTTTTTTTGAGATTTTTTTGGGGTTTTTTTGCACACCGGGGTTGCTGTTTGCATGAGGGAAGGTTGGGTTTAATGTTCTTGTTGCCATCTGCACGATTTTTTGCGCGCGGGCGAGTGGCTTATGTTTTTCTTTGAACGGCTTCTTTGTTTCGTGGCTGTTTGGAGGAGACGAATCTTGGAGTTGTATACTGCATACTTTGATGATAAATGCACCTTGAACCTTCACATCATCATCACGTGCCATACTCGGCGACCACTTTCTTCCGCTCCGATCCGTCGGCAGTCAAACCTCTTGCATCTCTGGCGGTGAGGCTGGTCCACTTCTTGATGTTGGCGATCCAGGTTGTCCTCTGTCTGCCTCGGGAGGGGGTTCCTTCTACTCTGCCTTCGAGCACAGTGCGTTTCAGTGTGTCATCAGCTCTTGAGATGTGTCCAGAATAGCGAGGTTTCCTTTGGATAATGGTTTCCAGAAGTATTGGTTTCGTGCCAATCTTTTCAAGGATGTAATTGTTGGATCTCCTTTCAATATGATACCCTGAGGATCCATCTGTATGTCCACATCTCAAGTGCTGTCAACTTCTTTTCTTCAGCTGCTTTGAGGGTCCATGTGTCACAGCCATATAGGGTTACTGGCCAGACGAGACTCCTGAGGAGGCGTATCCTGGTGTCAGTGCTCACAGCTCTATCTTTCCAGATGTTCCAGAGTTTGGTAGCGCTTGTGCGTGCCATTGCTAGCCTTCGCCTTATTTCCTCGCTGCATTCGTTTGTGTCATTTAGATCTGCACCAAGGTATATAAAGGAGGACACTTGTTCAATCTTGTCGTTTCCGATGTAGATGTCAGCTTGAATTGCAGTTTTGCTTATCACCATAACTTTGGTCTTTTTGCCATTTATCAGCAATCCAAATTCAGCAGAGACTTTTGCAACATTATTGAGTAGTGCTTGCAGATCTTCGTCTGTTGTGGCTAGTAGGGCTGTGTCATCTGCGTATCTCAAGTTACTGGTGGTTCTTCCTCCTATTTTAATGCCAGTGTTGTCTGGAATTGCCAGCCTCATGATCATCTCAGTGTAGATGTTAAAAAGGTGTGGAGAAAGGATGCAGCCTTGGCGGACTCCTTTCCCATTGCAGAATGATTCAGTCTCGCCAGATGTGGTCCGAAGGCTAGAGGATTGCGTAGCATATAGTGTTTCTAGAACAGGGGTCCCCAACCTTTTTTCAACCGCGGACTGGTTTAATATTGACAATATTCTTGCAGACCGGCCGACCGGGGGGAAGGCGGGGAGGTGTTCAAGTAGGGTTAAACTCACCTCAACATGTCTTTTACAGTTAGGGTTGCCAACTTTCTCACTCCCAAATAAGAGACAAAGGTAGCAGTCAACTCCTGGAACACTTTACCCCAGGGAAGACTACCATGACCATGAAGCCTTGCACGGGCACCTGTGTGCGCATGTGTTGTGCACACGTGCCGATTTTTTACCTCACAAATCGGTTTTGCCTTCATCTTCCCGACTATACTGTACATACATTATTTCTACTTTATATAGGCTGTGTATTTATCATATCATTCCTGCTTTTACTATATGTCAGTGTTATTTATTTTCGGCTTTTTGTGTTATTTGGTATGATTTGTTAGGTTATTTTTTGGGTCTGGGAAAACTCAAAATTTTTTCCCATATAAATTAATAGTAATTGCTTCTTTGCTTCACGCCATTTCAGCATGAAAGGTTTCATAGGAACGCTCTACCTTAGCAGGGGAAATACAGGACAAACCAATTTAGCCCAATATACGGGATGTCCTGGCAAATATGGGACAGCTGGCAACCCTATGTTCAAGTTCAACAGTGCGTGACAGGGAATGAAGAAAGGTGCAGCTGACTCAGATCGTTCCCTCGCGGCCCGGTAGCACATGCTCTGCGGCCCGGTGGTTGGGGATCGCTGTTCTAGAAGAGCCTCGAGGTGTGGTGCCACGCCCAGTTGAATCATTATCGTCCACAGTTTGGTGTATTAAATCCTCACACTAGAGACAATTTACAGTGGTTAATTAACCTCACAATCTTTGTGACGGGGAGGAAACTGGAGCGCCCAGGGTAACTTAAGAGTAAGATCAACCTTGGCGCGGAGGGTGTGTAAGAAACGGAGGGGCCGAACAGCCGGGGCTGGACCCCAGGGGCGACCGGAGGGCAGAGTTCAGTGCGCGTGCGCGGGCGGACTACAACTCCCATCGGGCAGTGGTGCATGTGAGGCAGATAGACGGCGATTCGGCGATCGCCGCCCCCGTTCCCCACGTCGGTACGGTACCTTGAGCCGAACGAAGCAATGAGTCCCCAGCGACGCGTCGTTCAGGCAGGCGGGAGGGCTCTCCCGCACCCGCCACTCGAAGGCCCGCCTTCGCTTCCTGACGACCACCCAGGCCATCCTCAGCACGAACATGACGCCGGCGACGGTGATCATCGTGTAGACGGCGAGCCAGTAAACGGCGGCACTGGCGGCCAGCGCCATCCGGCTGGGGAGCACCAGCAACCGCGCCGACAGCGTCGCCATGTCGCGCCTTGGCCTCCTTCCGCTTTCCGCTCCTATTGGCCCGTCCCGCGGAGCGCTCGAAGGCTCATTGGCCGCCTCGGCCGTCGCTCAGCGCTGGGCTGACGTCATAGCGGGCCAGGTGCTGTTCAGGTGAGTGCACGGTGCAGGAAGGGAGCGCGCTTTGTAGAGATGGTGAGCACCGTCCTCCCGCATTTAGTCTGGGCAAGTGCAATGAGGAGTGCTATTCAAAACAAAGGTCCATCTACCTTGTACATCTCAGTGCTGTTGGTTGAGTGCACCTGATCGTAGAAAGTCCAAAGAGCACGCAGCAAGAGCCAAAGGAAATCCCAGTCTTTGTGTCAAAGTCCGAACTGACAATATGGTGATTCACCTTGTAATTTCCTCAGGATATTACAAGAGGCCGTCCAACCCATGGACTCGGCTCTAATGTTCAATTACGGCCATTAAAGAAAATGTTTTTCAACCACCTGCTCCCCGTAACCCCCTCACCAATCGAGATCCTATTAATCTCTGGTTTAAAGGTTCGGCCCTTTAAACTGAACCAGACGGGCCTGTACCGCACTGTATCTCTATTTTTTTTTTAATTTACTTATCCGCCGTAGCCCTCTGTGGGAACAAAAAACTCCACAGATTCACCACTTTCTGGCTGAAGAAATTCCTCCTCATCTTGATTCTAAAAGGAACGTCTCTTGATTCCGAGGCTATGTCGCAAGATCCTAAATGTTCCCATGAATGGAAATATCTTTTCCACATCCACTCTATCCAAGCCATTCAGCATTCGGCAGATCTCAATAACATTCATCCCTCTCTTCCCCCACCCCCGCAATACATTCTTCTGAACCCTCGAGTTCAGAGACCCACAGCCATCAAACACGCGAGTGTTAAGCCGTTGCCTTGACAGCAACAAAAAAAATACATGCCCAATTCCAGATGCTTAGTGCCCAATCAACCTTCATCTGAAACCTAACGATGGGGCCATTATAAAGTGATGCTTAACAACAGCTTGCTTGCTGGTGCCAGGAGTACCACACATGATTGTACGCTCTAACCAATAAAGTGGTAGTAATAATAAGGATAAGAATAATAAGAAGAAAACAATGAAATGCCGGGCTGCCACCATTTGTTCCGGCACGTTATGACAGCGGTTTTAAAAAGCTCCGGTTACCCTGTACACACTGCAACGGACATTAGGCGTTTTCAGATTTATTCACTCTGGAGACCATTTCTGAAAATCTCCGTTTTCGGGGTGGACGGAGGGTCAAAACGAAGAAAAAAAGCTTCGTTTTCAAAATTATCCGGCGTAGTGTGGACGAGCGTACAATCATCACAGCGATATTTGATTCTGCGTTTCGCAGAACCTAACAATTTCAGAACAGACGGCAACGAGACTGAAGCCAGAAGAGTTAGAAATGTACTCACCAAATACTTCGACCCATAGCTTACTGAATAAGTAAGTATACTCACTTTGCCCTGTTTTCTGTCCTTGCTTGTATGAAGGTAAGGACAGAAAACGCCCTCCGCCACCTCCAGTTTAAATTCCATGCGGAATATTTTGGAGGATCAAGAACCAAGAACCAAGGTGGTTTACCTATTTATGCAAGTACTTCTCTGACAATAGATGTGTAACAGCCTAATGTAACATTGTATGGAGATACAAGATAACACTGACGCAGTCATGTTTTATACATTTAACAAGTTGCTTTATTAATGCAACAGTTTTTCAATGTTCGTCGTCAGCCGGGTCATACTGACCGTGAACTCCCCGTTGGTTGCCTCCATACGCTCCAGTATTTTCTACTCTGTAACTGGACAAACGCGCACCTTCTCGCTTGTTTTCTGTGTCCTGCGCATACCCAGTAGGAGGAGATTCGCCCAAATATCCGTCTAATGTGGACAGAGATATTTTGAAAAACGCTTAGTGTGGACGCCTGTCGTTTTTACTCGAAACCAGCGTTTCAAGATTATCCAGCGTAGTGTGGACGTAGCCTCAGATTTCATCACATCCTGCGTTCAAAATGCACCAAGGAGGTGAATTAGAGTGAAATCAGCGCAGTATCTTCCCACGTGTAACTACCCCGATAAAACTAAAGTCAGCTGGCATCAAAGTTAAAAGTATTAAGGTATGGAGATATTACCATATACTAGCCTAAGATTCATTTTCTTACAAGCATTCACAAAACAAATCAAAAATGCAATAGATTGAATGAAGAACTCCACACAAACGAGGAAGACTGAAGAATCAAAGTGAATGGAAAGCCGGGGGGCGGGGTGGTCAGCGATGGCTCACTACAGAGACGGGTCGGCGGTCACCCCTCACGGAAGGACTGAGTTCGTGTGACCGCTCTCCACATACAGGGAAGAAACGGCGTTTCCCATATTCTGAGATGTATGTGATTATTGGCCTGTACTTTATATTGGTTTCCTTCAGTTTCTCGGTGTTTTCTTTCTTGTGGACAATTGGCGGGTGGGTGAGTGGTCTGTGAATGTTTGTGCGTAAGGGACGGGGGAGTTAGAGGTTTGGTGCTACTTGTCGCTGTTCTTTTCTGGGAGTGGGGGTGGTTGATTGTTATTGCGACCGCTTTTTGCTGCGGGGGGAGGGGGATTTTGGGGTCTGTGAGATTTGTTTTTCTTTTTCGTGCCGGGGTTGGGGGGCGGGGGGGGTGGGATAAGTTGATGTCTTTTCTTTCAGCAATGCCCGTGGTCTTTTTGTATTTCATGGCTATATGGAGTAGACAAATATCAGAGTTGTATTGCACATGCGTACTTTGACATAAAGTGAACTGGGCTGACAAGTGAACAATGTGCAAAAGACAAACGATACAAAACAATGAATGAAAAATAAATACGGTAGATAAATAATACTGAGAACATGAGTTGTAGAGTCCTTGAAAATGAGTCAATTGGTTACCTTAAGTGATCAGTTCAGGGTTGTGGTGAGTGAAGTTATCCACACCTGTTCAGGAGCTTGATGGTTGAAGGGTAATATCTGTTCCTGAACCTGGCTGTGTGGGACCTGAGGCTCAAGGGGAAAACCTTGCAATAGTTGAGCCATTCTTTCAATAATTCCTAAAATAATTAAAGATTATTTAAAAATCCATCATTCCAGTCCTAGGATTTTACTGCAGTTCATCAGGACAGTTTCCTGGGCAACAAAGCACAAAATGCTGGTGTAACTCAGCAGGTCAGGCAGCATCGATGAAAATGAACAAACGGTCAATTTTTGGGCTAAGACTGGAAAGGAAGGGCAAGCTACCAGAATAAAAAGGTGGGAGAGGGGAAGGATGACAAGCAGGGTGATAGGTTAAGCCATATGAGTGGGAAAAGTAAAGAAAAGCTGGAGGAGGAGGAATCTGATATGAGGAGAGAGTGGTCCATGGGAGAACGGGAAGGAGGAGTGGCACCGGGGGGAGATGATTGGCCGGTGAGGAGAGGTAGAAGGCCAGAACGGTGGAATAGGAGAAAAATTAACAGGAGAAGTCGATGTTCCTGTCATCGGGTTGAAGGCTACCTAGGCCAGACCATAAGGTGTTGCTCCTCCATCTTGAGAGTGACCTCATCACAGTAGAGGAGAAGGCCATGGACTGGTGTCAGAATAGGAATGGGAAAAGGAATTAAAATAGTTGGTGACCAGGAAATTCCACTTTTAGCAGATGGAGCAGAAGTGCTTGGCAGGGTGGTTCAGATTGGTTCTCACCAGTGTAAAAGAGGCCACTTCAGGACCACTGGATTCAATAAATGACCCCAACCGATTTGCAGGTGAAGTATTGCCTCACCTGGAAGCACTGTTTAGGGCCCTGAGTGGAGGTGAGTGGGCAGGTGTAGCATTGCTTGTTTACAGGAATATGTGCCAGGAGGGAGATACGAGGGGAGGGATGAACAGACAACAGAATCACAGAGGTGAGTCCTGCGGAAAGCCAGTTTCAGCCTGTTCATCAGTTAACCTCCATCAATCAGATTGGAAAATGTTGAATTCCATTTGAAGCTCCTCAGTAAATAGAACAGCCCCTGCCTCAACTGCAGGCTGATAAGTGATTAAAGAAAACATTTGTGCCAAACAATGACCAACTCCTGGATTTCCTTATTAACTACTCATAAAATACTTCAGCTAAGTCACAATAATAGACAAACATAATCTGCCTAAATTAATAACACACAGACAATTGTCTTTATTGAACATATTCATATTCAAGGCTGGAACAGTATGTGAATCCTTGTATTTATTAACTGGTAGAACCTTCTTTAGCAGCAATAACCTCCACCCAACATTTCCTGTAGCTGCTGATCAGACTTGTACAATGGTGAGGAGGAAGATTAGACCATTCCTCCATACAAAACTGTTTCAGTTCATCAACTTCTCTGGGACACCTTGCGTGAATCCAGAGTAATCCAGAGATTACTACCATTTTGGTTCTGTTTTTTAATTTAGTGCCCAGCTGCTCAAATTCCCTCTTTCCTCATTCTACCTGTGTTGGTGGTACCCACGTGGACCATGACAACTGGATCTTTCCCCTCCCACTGCAAGTTCGTCTTCAGGTCAGATAAGATGTCCTGAACCCAGGCACCAAGCAAACTACACAGTCCTTGGGATGCTGTATCCTCATGAGAGAACTCTGTCTATTCCCTTGACTATACTATCCCCAATTACCACTACAGTTCTCTTCTCTGCCCCCCCCCCCACCACCATTGAATGGCTCCCTGAACTACAGACCCAGTTAGGTTACTTATTCTTCCTATCACTGCCACTCTCATCCACACAGGGAGCAAGAATCCAGACCTGTTGGGACAAGCTCAAGGGTTGAGGCTCCTCCAGCGCTATCTCTTGGATCTCACTACCTGCCTTACTCACAGTCATACCCTCTTGTCCCTGACCACAGACGAATTTAATTGGTGTGACAACTTCACGAAACAGAGAATCCAGGTAACTCTCCCTGTCCCTGATGTGTCAGTGTTTGAAGCTCAGAATGCAGGTAATCAACTTTGAGTCCCTCGAGCAGCCAGCACTTGCTGCAGATGTGGTCACCAGGAACCACGATGGGGTCCACCAGCTCCCACATCGTGCAGCTGCATCACATTCCTGATTTCTGCCAAAAAGTTCAACTTTTGTCTCACCTGTCCACAGAACATTGTCCCAGAAGTGTTGTGGAACATCCAGGTGGTCTTTTGCAAACGTGAGACATGCAGCAATTTTTTTGGAGAGCGGTGGTTTCCTCTGTGGTGCCCTTCCATGAACACCATTCTTGTTCAGTGTTTTTCGGATAGTGGATACATTGAACAGAGACTTTAGCAAGTCAACAGTACCGAGTCTCCTCCATTTGTGGACAATTTCTCTTACCGTGGACTGATGAACACTCAGGTCTTTAGAAATGCTTTTGTAGCTTTTTCCAGCTTCATGCACCTCGACTACTCTAAGGTCCTCTGAAAGTTGTTTTGATTGAGGCATGGAAATAGACCTTTCTTGAGAAGAACAGACTCTGTCAGTAACCTGACTTTGTGTGTCTTTTTTATAGGGCAGGGCACCTCTACAATGCACACCTCCAATCTCATTTCATTGATTGGAATACAACTCCAAATAGCTTTTGTAAAGGCATTACCCGGAGGTTCACCTATTTTTTGAACCTAGACTGATTGTTTAAATGATGTACTCAGTATTGACAAGAAGTAGTACAATTATTTGTGTGTAATTAGTTTAGGCAAATTATGTTTGTCTATTATTTTGACTTAAATGACGATCACAGCACATTTTATGAGTAATTCAGAAAACCAGGTAACTGCAAAGGGTTCAGTAATTCTTTCTTGCAACTAAGTATTATAGCTGCAAGAGAGGTCATAGGTTGTGCATATAGGTGGCACAGTGGTAGCATAACATTTTACAGTGCCCATGATCAAGGTTCAATTTCCAGTTTGTACGTTCTCCCTGTGATTGAGGAGGTCTCCTCAGGTGCTCCGTTTTCCTCCCACATTCCAAAGACTTACAGGTTAGGATTAGTAGTTTATAGGCATGCTATGTTGGTGTTGTAAGCAAGGTGACTCTTGTGGACTGCGACCGACACATACTTAGACTACAGTATGTTGGTTGTTATCACAATTGACACATTTCACTGTATGTTTCAAAAAAAAAAGCTAATTTAATCTTTGTTGTTCGCCCATCGTTGGCATCGATGAGGACCTCGACACCATGATGCTGGTGTCAAGACTAGCGCATGATTTGGATTTGAACTAGCGCGTGGTGTGGCTCCCCGTAGCTGTTTGCATTTAATCTTTAAGGTTAGATAGGTAGACTGCATAGACTTCCCTCCTGATATCCTTTACACTTTCCACAAAGTGCAATGGAATATTCTCCACTTGTCTGAACGAGGGCAGCTCCACCAACGCTCAAGGAAGTTGCCATCGTCCAAAGGACAGAAGTCCAATTGACTCTCCACCTTCACTCTAAATATGACACTGAGTCCTATAACAGGCATAGCTCACATTGAATCCCATAAAGCAGATACAGGCCTAATTTCACTAATACATTATGAACTTGTTGCATATATACTGCCTGGCATTTCCTAGATTAACTTCATTTAAACAGGGTGGATAAGGAGGAACTAGAAATGCAGAGTACAGGTGACCCTGCATTACAGCTGCACAGGTAATCAAAAAATTCCCTTATGGAATTCAAAACTCACTACCTAAAATTGAGATAAATAAAACATTCTCACTGTAATAAAAATAAGTAAAATATAACATTAGCAAGAAATATAGACTTCCTTGACACATGTAAATGACATGGCTTCTCCATTATGGAAAACAGAGTTGGGGGCAGGGGAAGGAGCAGACTGTAATTAAATCGCCAGAAGACATTTGATAAAGTACTGCACAAAGAAAGAATTGCAGGATAGGGGCAACAGGGGTTTCTCTAACCAGCAGAGATAGGGATAACTATGTCACTTCTACCTCTGGAATCAGCAGATTGTTATCAGGATCACCACAAGGTCCTCATAATGTTGCAGTCTGTATTTTTGACCTGAATGGATGGGAAGGACTGGAGCCAAATTTACTTATGGTATAAAATAGGTGGGTTAGCAGAAAGAAATAAGGAATGTGCAAAATAATATAGACGAATTAAATGCACAGGCGTAAAGCTGATAGATGGAAATAAGAGGTTATCCACTTTGGAAGGATTGAGACAATAGTACAAAAAAGAATCAAGGATCCAGTGTGTGAAACAGGTTAAACAAATAATTGGATTGGACAATCATATGGCACTAGTCAGCTTTCCAACCTGTAAATAAAAATCCATTGTTGTTATGTTTTAAAATTCTTTATTTAAAAAACTCATTTTCTGACCATTTATTAACCTTTAATCCAAGCCAGTATATTATCCCAAGATTACGTTCCCCAGTTTTGTTCAATACCTCCTGCCACCTTTTTGAAAACCTGAAGGTTATCCAGATACACTCAACCTACTGGTTTACTGTTGTCCATTCTGCTTATTAAGATACAAACGTGATCTATTTCATGAATCTATGTTAACCTTATTATTTTCTAAGAGCCTTTAATTATGAATTCCAGCAATTTCCCTTCTCATGATGCTAGTCTAATTAGTCTAGCTTCCTATTGTCATGTTACCCTCTTCTCAAATAGTGGTGTTACATTTACTACCTTGTAGTCTTTGGGAACAGTTTTAGAATTGCAAGATGCCAACTAAGTTGTATTGTTAATTCATGCCATTATTCATTACTATTTATTTACATCTGCATTTGCAGTTTTACAGTTAACAGTTCCCGATGTTTACTGTTCATAGATTTGCTAAGTATGCCTGCAGAGAAAGAATCTCAGGGTTGTATGAGGTGACATGTACTTTGAACCAGTGCATACACCATATCCATACCCATGCCACTGAAAATGCTGCTACGCAGAGCATTAGAAAATGAGGATTTAACAAATTTCAAACCCGTATTGATTTTACCAATGCTAATTTTTTCATTCCTCATTTACACAGTTTTCAGTTCTCAATTGCTTCTGTAGTGATCTTCTGTGAAGTCAGAAATTATATCTGCCCTCTCTGCCATTTCCTTATTTATAATTTCCACATTCTTGGCCTGTAAGGAGCCCACTTTAAGTTTGACTAATCCTTTATTTTTGTTACACATTCATGCTAGATATTACTGCTCATTTTTGTTTCTAGCTAACCTAGTCTCATACTTTCCTTTTTCTTACCAATTCTGAATCATGAAATTTTTCCAGTACTGATTGTTATTTTGATATTAGTTTAAAAAGAATAAACTGTTAACATTTTGGGCTAAGACCCTTGTTCAGGACTGGAAAGGAAGTGGGGGGGGGGAGAAGAGACAACAGAATAAGAAAGGTAAAGGGCTGGAGAGGAAGGAATTGGATGGGAGAGGAGAGTGGAACGTAGCAGAAAGGGAAGGAGATGGGACCCCCCCCCCGGGGGGAAGCAACAGACAGGTGAGAAGAGGAAAGGGGCTGCAGTGGGGAATGGAAGAGGAGGGGAGGGAGAGGGATTTTTTTAAAACCAGGAATAATCGATTGTGTTTGACCTAGTGGTTCCCCAATTTACAATGGGTCTCACCAATGTAGGAGCCACATCTTGAGCACTAAGCACAAGAGACAATCCCAGCTGATTCGTAGGTGCAGTGTTGCCTCACTTGGAAAGACTGTTTGGGTGCCCTGAATGGAGGTGAGTGAGGTGGTGAATGAACAGGTGTAGTACTTTGGCGACTTGCAGGGATAAGTGCTGTGGGTAGATTAGTAGGGAGGGATGAATGGCAAAAGAATCATGGAGGGAGCATTCCCTGTGGAAAGCGGAGAGAGGGGGGAGGATATAATAATATGTTTAGTGTTAGGATCCCTTTAGAGATGGTGGAAGTTGCAGAGAAAATTGTGTTGGATGCAGTCACACGGGGTGGTAAGGAAAGGACAAGAGGAACTCTATCACTGTTAAGGTGGCGGAAAGATGGTGAGATCACAGAATTTGGGAAATGGGGGTGCGTGAATGTCGGAGGAAAGGAAAACTTGTTCTTTGACGGAGGAGGACACCTCTGATGTTCTAGAAAGGAAAGCTGCATCCTAGGAATAGATGCAGTGGAGATGAAGGAACTGAGAAAAGGAAAAGGCTATCATCTTTAATTTCTCAATAGCCACGGTTGGACCACTGTTCATTTTGGTGTTTTGCACTTTAGATCAATGAATGATTCTCTCTTTTTAGGAAGGTATTTTGTTAAGCAGGATATCTTAAATCAAAAAGGGATAAATTTTATTATTCTTCCTATGGATAAAGACTTTTGTGCTACTTGTTGTAGCTGTTTTTTTTTTAAACACACGAGGCACATTCCCTAATCAATAGTGTTTTACAAAATTAAAAAAAAACTTTTGTAAATTGGGGAATAGGTATCTGTGTATGACTCTTAAACTACATATTAGAGTAACATGATTCCACGTTGCTACAAATGTCATTATAAAACTTGGAACATATGATTCTCCTTGCATTCTCAACGGCAGAGAACACAATCTCACATGGAAAGTCATATAATAGTGCATCTGTGATTAAGCTTTCTGTGTGGCTGTGGACCTGGATCCTTCCTCAGCTGGCCTTTAACGTCCATTTGTTACAAATACATTACCATAAGGATACTTCCCACATTTTATTGTAGTAGACCAATCAGATCAATAGGAAAGTAAACAATGCTAGGTTGCCTTTATATGGTGCTTATATAGTACATTGTATTCCTCAGTGAAAATTAATGAAGACCAAACTTTCCTGACAAATGGTTAATTGTTTTAAGTAACTTTAGGAAGGTGGAACAAAGAACAAAGAGCTTAGGAAGTTCTAAACCTAAAACTCTCAGCTTTTATAGTGGAAAGTTACCTGAAACTCGCTAATCAACTCAAGGATTAAATTATTCCAGTCAAATGAAAAATGATTCCTCAGTCTCTAACCCGAGTTTTAAAAAAAAATGCAGGGTAAGCAAATGAATTTGTATCATCAAGATTGGTATCTATAGATGAAGACATGCATAACATAGAAAAATCACCGAGGACCCAAGGTTACACTGGAGTTCCACAACTGCAGGAAACTGGCAAGGAGAATTGATAAAAATGCACATCTTTCATACAAAATAAGACAACATATAAATGCTAAGTGCACACCTTTAAAGTTCAGCATGGGAATGGATTCTAAGGCTTTATTCCAAATTAAGAAAAAGGTTATGAACTAAACATCAAAATAGCTCCCACACATTTAGTCATCGGCTTTCTAAATGATAATAATAAAGCATCCGTTAGTCTTGCGAGACCATGGATCTGCGCCTGGAAAGTCTTCACTCTCCACGGCGCAGGCCTGGGCAAGGTTGTTGCCCATGCTGCAAGTCTCCCCTCTCCACGCCACTGATGTTGTCCAAGGGAAGGGCATTAGGACCCATACAGCTTGGCACCAGTGTCGTCGCAGAGCACTGTGTGGTTAGGTGCCTTGCTCAAGGACACAACACGCTGCCTTGGCTGGGGCTCGAACTCACAACCTTCAGGTTGCTAGTCGAGTGCCTTAACCACTTGGCCATGTACTTTCTAAATGAATGGCTTGAATTATACAAGTTTCACAATATAATTTGCCATAAAATTGTATAGCCAATGAAATGTTTATGATGGCCAATGAATTATCTTCCCCCTGTCTATACCCCAAGTACAAAAAGTTGGGGTCATCTCAAAGTATACAAGATTCCAACACTTACTCAATACTACACTTAACTAGACACTTGTGAGGTTTGTACCCAATTAGCTGAATGATTGCAATTTCTTTTC
The DNA here is from genome assembly GCF_963921235.1 of Mobula hypostoma. Classification (NCBI taxonomy): domain Eukaryota; kingdom Metazoa; phylum Chordata; class Chondrichthyes; order Myliobatiformes; family Myliobatidae; genus Mobula; species Mobula hypostoma. The sequence goes on from NC_086125.1 coordinate 21,338,120, forward strand.
CTGATGGCATGTGGATGGATTATTGTGCAAGATAACAATTAGATAATTTTCACTTCCATCAGCTGCAGTACAAATTCTGCCAATGCAGATCAGATAGTTTTCTTTTTAAGTGGTTGCAGCAAAACAAACTTGGTCAAAGTTTCAATTGATTTTGACACTGTTGCACAATTCAATCACATCCCAAATTGGAATTCAGTATTCTATATTCAGTAAAAATGTTTATTTCAACAATAACTGCACAAAAACTTCAGTAATTCAAGTGGGAAAATCTCATAATTTCTTTCTACATATATTTCAAAATGTTTAATACAAGCATTTTCATATTTAATATAATTAGAACTTGAATATGAGCGACATATTGTGTTGCATTAAAAAAGCTAACTATCATTTGATTACGGGTTTACATCACATTGATGCCGTTAATCTGCAAGTCAAATTGCCCACAAAAAAATTAAATATAGTGTAAAATGTGCACTGCATGTAGAACTCAAACATGAGAATTAAACTTAATACGTCTGATGAACGAAACAGTTTCATCTGCAAGCAGCCCATTTAAGAGCTGAAATGCACACTATGAAATGAGCAAGATACAAACAAAAATCACATTACTGGATAATGATTAAAAATACACTGGAGTATAATCCATAAATGTGTACATCTGAAAGTTTTAAATGTTTTGATCAGAATGTAATGAAATCACTTCAGTCTCAGACTGAAATGCTAATCTATTAACAATTGACAATATTTGGCAAATTTAAAGTACAATTTAAAACATTAAAAAGGCTATTATTTCTAATGTCTGAATACAAATAATTTTTATCTGCATACATATACAGTTTAAATACATAGTTTTTTAAAAAATCCAAAATATGCCTTTAAGGTTTTCGTTTAGCACTTGCAATCCATTGTGTTTGATGTGCATGACATCAGTTCAGAACATATTTATACCATTGAGCGCAAAGTACCCACTGAACCCTGAGCACAGACAGCAAGCAACTCCTGTTGAAAGGAAAATAAACTGCCTTTTGTCCTAAATATCAGTTGTGGAATAAACATTGCCAGATTTTCAATTGGTAACCCAAGATCAAAGAGTGTACTGAACATCAACATCAACAATAACTTTAGGATACTCCAAATGAAATCCTAATAAAATTGGAAGTTATTCCCAGATGTTTGGCATTCACATAAATGAAACACTACAGTTCTCACGCATAGTTTTATCCTCCCCTAACAGGCAGTTTTCTATTGCATGTATAAGAAATGATTGATACATCAAGTACAGATGCATCTGTCTATAAAACAATTAACAGGACGTTTCAGGAGTATTACTTCTGGTATAATTAGAGGGTCACAGACTACAGTGATAAATGTTCCATTTGGTCAATCACAAACAGGAGAAAATCTGCAGGTGCCGGAAGTCCAAGTAACACACACAAAATGCTGGAGGAGCTCAGCAGACTGGGCAGCATCTACGGAAAAGAGTGGAGTCAATGTTTCAGGCCGAGACCCTTCAACACGACTGGAGTAAAAAAGATGAGAAGTCCGAGCAAGAAGGTTGGGGGGGGGGCAGGGGAGGAAGAAATACAATATAGTAGATGATAGGTGAAACCGGGGTGGGGGGGGTGAAGTAAAGAGCTGGGAGTTGATTGTTGAAAGAGGTAAAGAGCTGAAGAAGGGGAAATCTAACAGGAGAGGACAGAAGGCCATAGAAGAAAGGGTGGAGGACCACTCGAGGGAGGTGATGGCCAGGTAAGGAGATAAGGTGAGAGAGGGGAATGGGGACTGGTGAAGTGGGGCAGCGGGGGGGGGGCGCGTTACATGAAGTTCGAGAAACCTACGTTCATGCCATCTGGTTGGAGGCTATTCAGCCAGAATATAGGGTGTTGCTCCTCCAACCTGAGTGTGGCCTCAGAGTAGAAAGGGAATTCCCCATTTCCATTTCTCACAGTATCTTCTTACCTGCCCATCACCTCCCCCTAGTGCTCCTGCCCCCTTTTTCTTCCACAGCTTTCTGTCCTCTATCAGATACCCCCTTCTCCAGCTCTTTATTTACTTCACTCCTCCTCCATCCCAGTTTCACCAATCAGTCACTACCTTGTATTTCTTCCTCCCCTCCCCCACCTTCTCATTTGTTTCTCCAGTCCTGATGAAAGGTCTCAGTCTGAAATGTCAACTATACTCTTCCATATATGCTGCCTCTCTGCCGAGTTCCTCCAGCATTTTGTGCGCATTGACTACATTTCACCAGCTTAGTTTCCAAATATCACATTTGATAGTTATATATCCTTACTACATTGAATATGATTGTAAAGCATTTTGCAATTTAAATTTGAAACCAAAACAACAAACGTTATCAAGATATCCGCTTTAAAAAGGGAACTGCATCTCATTTCATCAATAATTGTGTTAACAAAAAAGGGTGCAAATAAAACTAATGGGCACTATAAAACTAAATTTATCCAGCTCCACTAATGAGAGTTGAAGACGCTTCAAAATAAAGCAGTCTAACTGTGCTAGAGTAGCTCAAAAAGTTGTTACTTTTTCTGTCCTAGTTTTCAAAGGATATCAGTCAATCATGGTGTTCATTAATGAAGTACAACATTCGGTCATTTGGATAGTCATGGTGAAGGTGAAGATGCATTTAGTCAAACCCTGTGCATAACCACAAAAATCTCCTGCCTCCGAGTGGCAAGACATTTATATCTTTGCTGGAATGAAATGCATATTGTCCTTAACATTGATAAACCAAGTAAAATCACAAGGGTTAAAATTTTAAGGATAGCCCTAAAGGCAGACATCTCATTTCTTTTGGTCATCAATAAATCTAGGCGTCTGCATAAATTTTAAGATAAAATGCTTTACAGAATATATTTTGATTTAAATTTTATCCATGAAAGAGACAACTGTACCAATAGTTCAATCCACCTCACCCAAGCAATAAAACAATAGATAAGAATGGAAAAGATCTGCTCAAGCTTCACAGGGTGGGTTGACAGTTTGCGGGATTATGGTCTGAAGCCTGTTGTTTAGATATTCCAGTTACAGTTCAACTGCTATGCTCAAAGTGTTGTGTGGGGGTTAAAGAATAAATGCACATTTACATGGGACTGTAGGAGGGGTTTTCACTTCACACTGGTTGTCATGTGAGGTTTGTGGAAATTGTATGATTGAAGACTAAACTTTATTAGTCAAAACCTACAGGGGCCCATTTTTCAGACTGACAGATAGCTGCTAAAAATGACATGACCAGTATTTTGTTATGGTTGCCATACACTATTTCATTCAAGCATATTTGAGGTGGTGTGGGGGGAGAAGAAAGCAAAAAGGGGAATTAAAACACTATAATTTCTATTTTTATATATTGCAGAAATCAGTGTCACAAACCATCAACTTTTAAGAATTTCTCCTTGCAGTAATAAAGCTAATGGGCTAATGTCTCACAGAAAGTACAACATTGTATGTGTCCAAAATGACTTCATGAAACTTTTCACAAGTTAACCTTTGATATTTACATAATAAATGCCAATTTTTAAAAAAAGAAATCCTTAGAAACCTATACAGAGCAGGGTCACCAGCTATATTTTTTTAAACTTTCCAAAGAATTTAATTGAAAAAAACTCGAACTGGCAAACAATGCAGAGCATCGCTTAAATGCCAATAAGCCATTTAATCATTGTGCTGTTCTGAAAGGTAGATTTTCTTGCCTTACTGTCTCAAAACTCATTGTAACAGCACCCTTCCTCTAAGCTGAGCATCAAGAAGGTGTCAATGCTGCAACCTGAACCACACCCAGGGAACTACTTTTCCCAGTGTCTCCACAGTAAGTAATATAACATGACGAATGTTAACAGGTAAGAGGATGTCTCCTCAGAACAGAAGTTAAATAAGTCCTTTAAGAAAGCGATTTGAAATGCTGAATACAAAGAGACCATTTCTGCTGGAAACAAAGTTGTTAACTTGGGTACACAACCTTATAGATGCCAGAAGAACTGGGAGATGATTAATATTCTATTTGCACTAATCAGAATGTTTTGCCTGAACGGTTAAATAGACCCAATAACAACTTTAAAAATGGTACTGAACAAACTTGATAATCTAAGCATTTACAGAGCTATGAGGATTAGAGTAGGTAAATGGGTCCAATTGTGTAGTTTTTTTAAAGATACAGTACAAGCCTGAAAAGGCAAATGGCCTTTCCCTATTCAAAAGGATACTTTGAATCTGTTGGAATGACATGGAACCCCAGATTTGATTCTGACATCATAATGTTGACAAATAGGCACCTGTTTCATAACTTTACACCATTTCCAAGGGATGACTGTCAGCTTCAGAATTAACTGATCTGAAGCATTAGTATTGATTGGGAAGATTCAAAAAATTCTGAATTTACTTTGAAGCCATAGCAAATTTGGTGGTAAATATCCAGTTTTTCTTTGTGATTTGGAGGAAAACTAAATTGAACTATGCATTTAACTCAATCCTTTGTAAACAATGGAAGAATCCACAGCTTACAGCAGAAAAGCCATTGAGATATGAGGAGAAGATTCTTTGAATAATTCAAAAACAATCATATATATCTTTCTCTTCTCGTAGAGAGTTGCAACCTTCTTCACTTTTAAAATTCATTAGCACAAATTTCAGGCAATACAATTTGTAAACTATTCTCCAACATTTCAAGGACAGTATCCCTTGTGAATAAATTTTGAGGGACAACTTTCCCCAACACATTGCAAGTCAAAAGGCAGAGAAAGTTGGCCACTAAACCAGGTGAAACTATTGCTGAAAAATCAGATTTTACAACATTGTCATCTGCCAATACATCTACTCTATCAACATAATGTACTGAGCTCCTCTTAACTGGCTGTTAGTATCCGAAAGCTTTGTCAAATATCTATGGTCCTGCTAATAACGCTGATGATTAATGGTAGAGTTATGTAAAAATGGATTTTTAACTAACGTACTCTTTCCCTGAAAGACGTGACTTTCAGTTCTTAATGACAGCTTGATTTTAGTGAAGGTATTTGATCAGTATTCTGTATTGTCAGTGTACTTAAAGCATGATAATCAGGTATAAATAGTCACTCCAATAGAACAGTCTCTAAGTTTAAGAAAAAGACACCAGTGTATTGTATAAAAGGTGTGTTTATTCAATAATTGATACAGACCAAATGCAATTTTCTGCCTCTCAGTAAAACCAACTTTAAACTGAGGTTACCAACACTGGAGCTGGTACTGTATAGTGGGTATTTTGGCACATTAAAATATGTTCATTTTAAAAAAAGAAAAAGGATTAAAAACAGCTGAAAAAATAAAATTATATTTAAAGGCAAAGACGAGGAATGGTACATTAATTTAAATTGCCATATTTGCCATAAAACAATCACTCGTCTAATTCTTGCTGCAAAGTTTAACTAGGAGAACCAGCACTTCACTTGATGCTTTTAGCAAATACTAAAGAGACACTTGCACAGAAACAGCTTGTTTATTTTGTACAACCCTCTGAAGAAAAAAAAGCCCAGAATTGAACATATAAAGATAAAACTCACACCTGGGCCCCCAAATCGTATTGGAAGTCTGCTACATTAATAAAGTAAGTTTATAATTACACAGAACATACAAGTTAAGCATCGCACACCAACCATACCCACTATACAGCATCGGTTCGACACTACTCAAGGGCAGCTGAAACCTCTGGTTATTTGCAGAAAAGAAAGTCAGCACTTGTATCTTTGCTATTCAGAGGGACAACAGTACAAAACAGTTTCAGCAGTGCCATTCAACATTCGTATCTCCTGAGGTAATGAGACAAACAATTTCACCTACTTTGGTTGGTAGTCCAGCTTTGATCCCAAACACTGCAGAAAAGAAATTAAAACAGGGAAAAACAAAAATGCTTCAGATGGGACTGCTGTTTAAACTCATAACCTCCGACATACGATTTTTTTCCCTTTTTGTATTGCCATAACCATCACATGGCTTGTCAGAACATACTGAGCCTAGTATCTGAAAACTCTGTAGATAAACAAAACCTGCAGACAGCACTATGCACTGTAAAAAAAAGTAATGAAAACATAGTTGCACTGCTTAAATAGTCTATCCAGATTATACTGTTGTAACTTAGTGAAGGGGCCAGTTTTCCCAATTACAGGGGAATTCACCCATTTTATTTATGTATATATATATAATATACATATTATATATATATATATATCATAGTATCGCCCGGTTCTCTCATGAGCAGTGAAAGGAGACGCACTAGATTTATGGAACCAATGCAGCAAAACCGTTCAGCAAACAGGGCCCTGACACTGCAACAGTGAAACCCTGTTTGATTGAATACATCAAAATGTAATTGTGTCTTTTCATACATAGTGAAGGAGTTTGGCGAGGACAGCCTTGCAGCTAATGGGTAAACCCCTCCCCACCCCCTTTACAGTAGTATCATTCGGAAAGCTGGACGCACATTTGTGCACATGTTCTCTAAACAACAATAAGTTTTTTTTGTCTATTTGTTCATTCCTATATTGTGGGTTAAATGTAAGGCAGACTTCTGTCCATCCATGTCCATCCATCCATTCAAGGCAATGACTGAACGATTCGCTCACTCACTGGGTCACACATGCAGAAAGACGTGCACCAAGAACCTGGCCGAAACACTATGGTGCCACTTAACTCATGGAAAACAGTTCCGTAGTACTTTCAAGAGTCAGGATATCCCAAATAAGGAGCCCTCAGAAGAGATTCTCTTCAAATATTGCCATTAAGTCGCTCTGAAAATTCATGTCAATCGTAGCCGCCATCTAAATCACAGTAAAGAAAAGATGTAAGAAAATGTTCAGTGATACAGTTCACACGTCTCATCAATTGTCTTGCTAAATTTCAAACTTCAATTCTTCCAGATATTTTCATTTGATTGCTTTTTGTATATACTCAGTAATATGAAGAGCTGTCAAGCTAACCTTTAGTTAATCAAGGAACAAAAGCAGAGTTGAACAATAGACCAGACTCAAAGGCTACATGGAAACACAAGACACTGAGACTCATGAGACTGCAGGTGCTGGAATCTGGAGTGACAAACAAAATGCTAGAGGAGCTCAACAGACCAGGCAGTGATGACTTGCTGAGTTCCTCCAGCATTTTGTTGTGTTGTTCTAAAGGCTACATGGCCAGCCCTGCACATATTAGCTAAATGACAAGGAGCTTGTAATTCATGCTTATAGTCTGAGACAACACCCAATGCATTGCAGGATCAGTTCATGCCAAGATGTTCTTCTAAGTTCAATGGAAGACCCCTGTGATAGATACAAGACTAAAGAAGTGCATAATTTCAAGTCAGGGCTAAAACCTGTTAACGATGGCTTCAAATGAGGCACTGCCAATTCAGATTCAAGGTCTAACCTCTTACCCATTCCGCTTGCCCTATTTTAATAACGTCCCTTTTTTGTAACTTTCAGTTTCTAAATTAGAGACAGAAAGAGCAAAAGAAAATCAAATCACCAATCATCTAGCCAGAGTTCCTTCTCCGAAGAATTTTAGGAATTTTCCCCATCTCACCATCAAAATGTTCTGAAACTAGCTGTACAGGTGTTGATCAGGATTAACATTTTGATGTCAAATTCAAGATATTACCCTAAGATTAAGATTTAAAACACTAACTAATCACGCTAATGGTATTATTCTTTGTAATCAGCATGTTTAACGAACCAGGAAAATCCAATGAAAAAAACAAATCACCATGCCCCATAGGTGGCAATTTCTTCAAGGCCACTGGCCCTTGAGGGACCCCAGTGGTCAACAGCAAGTGAAAACTCATGTAACACACAGAAAGGTTGAAACCTTTTCTACACTTTTATGATACCCATGCACAAGCATCTTCCAGGAGATGTCAATAGAAAAACATTCAGGGAACAATAATTAAAAATAAATCAGGCCTATTTTTTCACCCCACTTCCTAGCTAACTAAGGGATGCACTGCTAACTGCAATCCTGAAGACGAAGTGACCATGAACACGGGCTCTAAGGGACAGAGTTTTGTTCAGGATTCTATTGTGTACTTACTGCTTCCTTCCGCCTTCGTTCCTGCTCCCGTTTCCTCGCTAGCTCTCGCTGCTGATCCAACATAGACTGTGAGGTTGGCTGAGAGCCCTGTTGTTGCTGTTGCTGCTGCTGCTGTTGTTGCTGCTGAAGATGTTGCTGCTGCTGCCTCCGTGCCTCCTCATGAGCTCTCCGGGCACACTCCAAAGCATCCTCCTCATCTCGACTTCTGCAGTGAAGAGCAGCATTTGTTCAGTTGCAGTCCTTCAGTTGAGTTCTCACTTAATCATATCAGTTGCTGTCATATTAAAATATACCCGAGTAAGACTGAACGAAGTGGCTTATGAGTTTCCTGCAGAGGAGCATTTAACAAAGTACGCCCACACCTAGGGTTTCCCTTGCACATTTAAAAGTGTCTTGAAATTAGTCTACAACCTAATAAATTAACTGTGCTTTTTGGAATAATTCCTCAAAATATTCATGGTATTTCTGTATCTGACCAACATGTTATTGCATTTGTTACATTGATAGCTAGGAGGGCCATCTTGTTGAAGTGGAAAGATACATCAGCTCCCACTTTGTCACAATGGTTCTCTCAAGTGATGCCATGTCTTAGTTTGGAGAAAATTAGAAGTCGAACCTTTGAACCTTTATTTGATTTTGAGAAAAGATGGGGCTCATTTGCTCGTTATGATCATTTGAGCTAATTGATAGATTCTTTCCACAATCTAATTGTAAATTTTTTAGTACGTTTTCTTTTCTTGCTGGCGGTTTGATGTTTATTTTTTAGAAGCTTTTTGTATGATGCATGACTCCGGGATTGTACACCTAATGGGTTCTTTTTTTCCTTCACTTTTCTGCTTAGTAGGTTTTTTTTGTTATCACAAAATTTTTTTTCAATCTTTAAGATAATGTCTTTTTTGAGACATTGTAAGTGTTGTTACTTCAATGTACTCGTTATTTTTTCTGTATAATATAACAATAAAAAAGATTTGAAAAGAAAAAAGTGTCTTGATTACAATTTGCTAAAAATCTGAGCTGAAAATGCCACCAGCATGGAAACAAAGAGATTTGGGACCTCAGACAAGCAAATGAACTGAACAGTGACATGGAGTGAACTGAAAATGTCCAGTTCAATGTCAAATTATGTAGATAAGGTTGGAAAAAGACTTAAGTGTGAGTTTAATTTCCATGTAATAGGTACCTACCTGTGCTGTACCTAACACAGCACAGGCTTCAAGGATGGGACAAACGGTTTACACAAACCTAATTGCATCTCAAGCTGAAATATTTGGATGTGATTTTTTTTTTTGCTCCTAAACACTGGCCAGAATTCTCTTGTCAACGTAACAACTAAACTACCCAATCTCAGTGTTACTTATCCACAATTCATACAGCAACTTAAGCAATGGGTTTCTTTTTTTGACAGAAGAAACTTGGCTATTATAGACCCAATATTTCAGTTTCTCCTGCTGCATTCCATGTTCTGCAGAATTGCACCTGAAGAAACAGCACACGCTGACAATAATTACTAGTTAGCTCCACCAAGAAAGAGAGCTCGCTGATCTGATGAGATAGATGAATTGTCATCCACAAAGGACCTTATCTGGTGCTCCTTCGGAACAAAATAAAATTGACTTTCATCAGGTAAGCTTACATGGGACCAGACACCTATTGCAGATGTTGAGGTGGAACAGGTTCACAAAGGTTGCTGACTGGCAATATGCAGAGGCAGCCAAAGATGTCTACATTAAAGTTGACTTATAATAATTAACTAAGGCAAAATATGAACACAAGAGATTCTGCAGGTGCTGGAAATCTTGAGCAACACACACAAAATGCTGGCGGAACTTAGCAAGCCAGGCAGAGTAGATGAAGAGGAATAACAGTTGGTGTTTCAGGCTGAGACCCTTCATCAGGACAAAACATAGGCTCGATAGTTTTAAGTGCAAAGGCTAGACTTGCCGCTGTCGCTCCTGTTCCATGCGGAGACGTTCCTTTTCTGCCGCCTCCTGTTGCATCTTACGGTACTCCTCCTGTGCTTTGAGCGCCTTTTCTCGTTCCTCCTTTTCTCGTGCCGCTCGCCTGAACTGCTCAAAGCTATCGCTTGATGACTTCGCTGTGGACGAGGGAGTGGAAGGTGTCTTTTTAACGAGACTTGCCCATGAGCCCATGTTCTTGATCTTGAGATCCTAAAGCACACATGCACAAAGAATTTAGAAGCTCATCAAAGTAAAATGTACAAATAACTGTGAAGCTGAGAAACTAAAAGGAAATAAAAGCATGGGTACAATTTAACACTTATTAACTTGAACAACAAATTGTGTTGCAAGCTTTCTTAAAAAACAAAAAAGTATTAACAATAGTCCAAAAGTAAATGAACATCTCATTCATCCAGCTCATAAACCCAAAGATCACTGCTTCAGAATGAATTATCAAACATCAGAGACACAATTCAGGAATATTACAGTTAAGATGAACATTTACTCCAAAATGATTGCTTAGGGGATAATCACAACTTGAGACTACACTATACAAATTGGGAAACCCTCACAATCAATCTTAGTTATAAAATTATTACGCCCAGGGGCCCTGGACAAAAGGGTCAAATAAAGCCAGCCATACTATTTAATGGATAATATTCTTGAGTAAAGCAAGGCCAGAATGCTGAGATTGGAATATGAAGCACTGTGGGAATTAAGTGACAAAAGGCTGGAGAATGTGAGCAGACAGCTGTTAAAGGTGTTGTTTTAACAGAAAATCAGAAATCAACTATAAGCACTATCAGCATCTAAAATCAGGACTTAGAAATAAATACAGGAGGAAAATCTAAAGCCTGACACAGGAAGGCATAAAAGTACCAACACAAAAACTGCATCCCAATAACAGAAACTGAAAAGACAATCACTGGAAAAATAAGGTACTGGGCAAACTAGGAGTAAAGGCCAACAAGCCCAAGTCTGATGTACATCTTACTGTACTAAAAGGAACAGTGGCAAAGATAGTGCATATGTTGCTTAGACCTTCTGGAATCATTTATATTCAGCAAAAGGCTCATATCTGGAAACCGCTAATGCAACACTCTTATTCAAGAAAGGAGGAAGTCAGAAGTAAAAGTCTACCAGTTAGTTAACCTGCAACCAATCTTTGAGGAAATGCTTGGAAAAATTAGGGAACTAACACCAATAGTTTTAGATGATCTTATTACAAAGTCCACATACTTTAAGAACAGGAAAATCATTTTGATGAACTTTTTAAATTTCTTTGAAGATCTAACATGCAAGGCCAGTAAAGGGGAATTGATACAATGGATATCAATTTCCAAAAGGCATGTAATATCACAAAGACATTTACTACAAAAAGTTAAGACACCATGGTCTTAAGGTGAATTATGAGCATGTATAAAAGAATGAACTCATTGTAGCGAAATTATTTGTGATGAACCGGTCATTTCTGAGTAAAAAAAAAGTGCAAAAATTTGTGGGATCCGTACTAAACATCACTGTTTACAATCCAGATGAATAACTTAGATGAAGGAACAAATTTGTTGATACACAAAGAAAAGGGAAAGCAAACTCAGAACGTGACAGAAATTGCAAAAAAATCCAGGCAGATAAAGTGAGTGGGAAAAGTTTGGCAGGTAGAGTATAATGAGGAGAAATTTGAGCTTAAGAGGGTGGTGTCAAATAGGGACTCCTGGATGGAGTTCTGTGACTAGTGATGCTTTGCAGAGATCCATCCTGGGATCTCACCTATTAGTGCTATATGTTGAAGACCTGGATGAAAATTTAGATGGGTAGGTCAGTAAGTTTGTAGATGATACAAAGAATGGTGCTGTGGATAGCATAGACGACTAGCAAAGAAAGGCAGGATCTAGATCAGCTGCAGATTAAGCACAGAGAAATGGCAGACAAAGTTTAACTTGGGCAAACATAAAGTGTTGCACATTGGAAGATCAAATGTAAAGGGAAAGTACACTGCTAATGGTAAGATCCTTAGCAGTGTTGATGTACAGAGAAAGTGGGGGAGAAAGCCCAAAGATCTCTGAAAGTGGCTACACAAGTTGATAGGGTGGTAAAGAAGGAATACTGCAAGCTTATCTTTATTATTTGAGGGATTAAGTTCAGGAATCACTGTGTTACAGCTTTTAAAAGCTAGTTAGACAACATCTAGCGTGTTGTATTCAGTTCTGGTTGCCCCATTAGAGGAAGGATGTTGAGGTTTTGGAGAAGATGGAGAGAGGTTTACCAGGATGCTCCCTAGATTAGATTGACATTTGCTAGGAGAGATTGGGCAAATCTGGATTGTTTTTTTCTGAACTGATGAAAGCTGAGGGAAATCTGATACAAGTTTTGTAAGATTATGAGAGGAACAAAGGAAGTAGAAAGCCTGTATCGTTTCCCCAGGTTTGAAATTCAAAAGCAGACGTGTGCAGAAAATTTCATTTTAAAAGCACAAGTGGTGAGGTGCTTGAAATGAGCATCCTAAAGTGGTAGCGGAGGCAAATATGATCAAATATTCAACATTCAATGGTGGTACAGTAAAAACTCACTAGGTTCCTCAGATGGTCATGATATCTGGAACTTGTTACTCCATAGTTTGAGATCACCAGTTTCAGAACAGGATGGATGGGGTTGTGTTATCGGGAAAACTGAGTGTTATCGAGAACAGGCAGGAAAGTGAAACCTAGACCAAGTTTAGATCATCTATGTCATACAGCCCTACATGTCCATGCCGACTACAGTAACCAGCAAGCCAATTCCATTGCCTGTACTTGGCCCATGGCCGTCTGAAGCTTATTTAGATGGCTTTTTAAATGTTGCTAATGTGGCATAGCTTGACTGAATAGCAGAACGGGGGTGGAAAAACTACAAGGCCTACTATTCTTAAATTCATAGGCTCAACTGTACTCTCACCACCACGCCTCAGATGAAGGTCAAGTCACAAAACACATTCCAGCAAGAATCAGCAACTTTGGGAAAGGAACAGAAAGAGGATAACATCACCAGTTAACATAAAGCTTCTCACTTTTTTGGGAGCGACAGGAGTTTTGGGTGTTTGTTGTTTATGCTTGTCTTTGTCCTGAGGAGAAGGTTGCGAGCTGTGTTCTGGAGGTCGAATCACTGGCCCTGCAACTTCCATGTGCTTCATCTCTGGTCCTGCAGGAGGAAAATACCCAGTGTTTCTAAAGACTGTCCTAAATCAACAAGTATTGAAATAAAACAGAAAATGATGGAAATATACACATCAGCAAGGTTTAGTGTTTTGTCTCTCCACAATGGGCACTGAACTCACTTGCATTACTGTTTTATTTCAGATGTATAACAGCTATAGTATTTTGAACCTTTCAGGGTACCTGACAAAATATTTGATTTGAAAAGTGGCAGAAGAGACTTTTCACAGTTAAAAATGCTGCATTACAATCAACATATTTATTCTCTTGCAGGAACACCAAATGGAAATCTATGGACAGATTTTTTTTACCATTGGGAGCTACATGAAAAATACAAAACAGAAAAGAAAATAAACACACTTTTTCAAGGCCAGGGCTTTTGAGCTGTAATCATTTCAGGTTAAATTTAAATAGGCACACATAGTTCAATTTTGAAATACTGTACTCTGAGCAGGCTTGACCATCTCAATGTTTTATGAGCCATGAATGAGACTGGAATAGCTAGAAATTGGAAACAAAATGTTAAATCTTTTTGAAACCTATTCCACCCTGTCATAGTTCCCTCAATTTTATAGCAGGGTCCATCCAATATAGAAAATTAGATATTTAAAAAATTGTATGAAGATCCCAAAAATGAAAGGTTGTAACTATCAGATATTCAAACCGGTATTCTTATTTCTGCAAAAATATTGAGGGATTGACCTAACAAAGGATTTTAAGATTTGAAAGAACACAGATGCTTCCACTTCAGCAGACAGCAGAACTTCAGTCAGTTACTTTTTCACTTGACATCATATAGAAAATTAATGTGAACATTTTAAGTTACGAGCTGGATTGTTCTTTAGTTCTAGAGATGGGGATTGAAAGAGAGAAAACTCCTCAAATCAAAAACCCTTCTGAAACAATCCATCTGCCTATCAGTCCCTGACACATCTGACATCCACCTTCAAGCTGCCCATTGACTGAAATAACAGAAAGCCCGAAATAAGTCAAAGATACTTACATTTCAGCACATAAAGAAATCCTTGTAAAATATTTCTGATATTTTTAAAAAATTGAGCTGATTTTTTCCAACAAGTTCCCATTAGCGGAAAAAAATGACAATAACTAGATAAATTTGTTTTAGTGATAAAACTTCAAAGATACTGCTAATGATCTACATGTTGTTTTCAAAGCCAATAAAAAGATTTGTACTGCAGTAGTGTTTCACAACTTCAAAACATTCCAAATTCCCTTTACAACCAATTCTATAAGTACCACTTTTGCAGGAAATATCTCATTTTGTGATGATTTAAGGGGTGTCCACTCTGGCTGTCAGATCAATCCCAACAATTCAACTGTAGCCTTCTACTCCAACTGGCACTTTGGGAGGTACGACAAAATCATAGCTCTTGGGGTAAACCGTACAGTTACAGGTAAAAAGTGCAAATTCCACACAGCCAGCACCAGATGTCGGGATTGAATGCAGACTACTTCAGCTGTGCAGCATTCACCATCAACTACTGTGCCACAAATGAAATCAATCTGCACAAGTGTTTTGTTCACATCTCCAAATGATTTTATAAGTCAGAAAGTTATGAATTCCCACGCTGAGACTAAAATCTAGCATTTACCCAGCACGTTCATCGCTGCCAAATATTTTCAAGTACAATGAATTACTACGAAGAGCAGTGACTGTTTTATCAGCACCAGTGATTAGCAACTTTGCACAGAACAATGTTATCTAAACTTCAATGAATGAATGACCACTTGTTTGGACGGCAGAGGTCAGGGAATTATGCCGGTGTGTTGTGCTGCAACAGTGTGCCCGTACAATCCCCAAGATTATCTCTAAATTGCAAAATTCTGATGTTTTTAAATTATGTCTCTTGTTCTGGAGGAAAAGCATAACCAAAGCACTATCTTCACATCCAAAGGAACGATATGATCCCTACAGCTGCCACAGCCTACTGTTTACTTACGGTGACCAATATGTGGAGGTGGTTTGCTTCCCTCCCTCTGTTTTGATGGCTCCTGGCGCATCGAAGGGCTAAATGGCTCATTTCTGATTACAGGTGAAGAGTGACTTTTCTCTTCTTTCATGTTTACCATTGGTTGTGATTGTACTATTGACGGAGTTCGGGGTTCCTGCAAAAGAATATATATTTCTTAGACCATAGCAATCCAAACCAAAACTGCTGAGGTAAAGCCTCCGAACTACTGTGAATTAGTGGTATCTCCACACATTTCCTACAGCATGTGGCTCACAACAAAATGGGACACATAAACTGGAGTGTCAAACAAGGGCAGTGTCTAGCAGGTTAGTGTGGAGGGATAAAACTATACTGGAACCTACGCTTAACACTCATTCCTATAACGCTCTTTGCCTTTGAGTCACTGGCACATGTTCCAATCCCAGTCTTAGCATAATTCAGCATTGGGAACAATGCTGAGAGTGGGAAGAGCGAGGAGGACTGTCCACTGGCTGGCAAAGGAAGTATGGGCCGTTATTACATCTGCATCACGTGGTGACTGACCATCCAAATCTTATGCTCTCTTCACTTACTGTTGGACATGATGGGAGCTGCTGCTTTTCCAGAGAAATCTCTACTTGAAATGATATCTTGAATTAGATCCCATAAGTATGCATGTCGCCTACCATTCCAAATTTCAGATGTGGCTAATCCCTCAAACCAAACCTTCAGTAGGACCGAAGATTTAAAAACTAAAAATGCTGGGGGGGATGGTGGAATCAGGTCAGATAGCTTTGCAGAGAAGCATTTCAGACCAGAGGCACTTCACACTGAGTAGTGAAGCATCTCTTGCGAAGTGTCTCAAGCATGACTTGTCATGACAAACTTTTTAAGAACATAAGGCGTAGAAGCAGAAAAAGGACATTCAGCCCATCAAGGCGGGGAATATAGCATTTTTGTTTTGAAAAATGGTGTTAAAGAGTTCCAAACCATGCTTCATGCATTGGAAGTCTCTGATAGGCAGGATTTTCCCAGGCTTAGTTGAGGGTTCAAAGTAGAAGACAAGTCATGACAAGCCTTTTAACACCAAAAGACATAGAAGCAGAATTAGGCCATTTTGCCCATCGAGTCTGTTCCAGCATTCCATCATAGCTGACTTATTTAGCCCCTGAACCTCATTCACCTGCCTTCTCCCCATTTCTTTAATGCCCTTACTAATAAAGATCCCATGAACTTCGGCTTTGAATATACCCAATAACTTGGCCTCCACAGTCACACACGGCAATGAGTTTCACAGATTCACCAAATACCTCCTCATCTCTGATCTAAGGGAAACACCCTTCAATCCTGAGGCTGTGCCCTCTGGTCCTAATCCTTCCTACTATTGGAAACATCTCATCCACATCCATTCTGTTTGGCCTTAAAATGTGACTGTCAGTGTGCAGAGAAATTAAACTTCCAGATTATCTCAACTGTAGACAAAAAGGTGAAAGTGTTCATTTCTACATGACATTGAAGGAAGATCAGGCACCAAAATTATGCGCGAAGCACAAGAATTATTAATTTATCTCATTATTGTACACTCAGTCATCACGGTGATGTTTATGGTCTGCTGCTACAGCTCATCCATTACAAGGTCTGACATGCGAGTTCAGAAATGCTCTTCTTCACACCACTGTTGTAACATGTGGTTATCCGAGCTACTGTTGCCTTTCAGTCAGCTTGAATCAGTATGGCCATTTTCCTCTGACCACCCTCATTAACAAGGCGTTTTCACCCACAGAACTGCCGCTTACTAGCACCATTCTCTGTAAATTCTTGAGACTGTTGTGCGTGAAAACCCCAGAAGATCAGCAGTTTCTGAAATACTCAAAAAAACCCTGTCTGGCACCAACAATCATTCCACGACCAAAGTCACTTGGGTCATATTTCCCCATTCTGATGTTTGGTCTGAAGACCAACTCAACATCTTGACCCCAGGCCTGCATGTTTTTATGCATTAAGCTGCTGCCTCATGATTAGCCAATTCGCACTATCAAGCAGATGTACCTAATGAAGTGGCCACTGAGTGTACATTTAGTTCCAAGTAAATTGATGGGTTTTGAATTGAAGGCCATTGATCAGTCACACTAATTACAGCTTTAACTCCTTTCAAAAAAAGTGCTGAAATATGAATGCCTGTTACATTAAGCAAAGTGTACTCTGCAAACTCAGATGCACTATTACACCAAATTACACAAGGACTGAATGCATTGATTCCTGTCCATCATTTGAATAGTTCCATTGCCTGTGACAGAAGGCTTCATTGCCATAGAATAGCTTCAAGGTCATTGCAACAGGAAGCCACTGCAGATGTAAGTAGTTTTACAGGGGTTGAGAGAGCAAGAGAAGAAAGGGATTAATGGAATAAGTCCACTCCCAGAAGAAATCCTATTGGTTTGACTCATTCTTGTTGAATTTGAGAAGCTTAAATCATTATATTGTGACTGCTGTTGCACAAGACATTAATTATATACCATTATGAAAACATCATTCATGTACAATGCTTTTCAAAACAATTCTCTGATTAGGGCAATAAGTGAACTATAGAAATTATTAACACCTCTGGCTTGATCCCAAGAATATTTATCAACAAAGTGACAGGGAATAAAAAAAAACTGGATGGGTTCCCACTTGTCATCAATAGCCACAAAACCTTTGCGTAAATGTGCATACACGTTATAATATCTGCCCAGCAACATTCACTTAATTAGGTGCATATTTTCTAAACATGCCTTTTAAATATTGCTATCATTTTGCAGACATGGCATTTATTTATTTAGAAATATAGTGTGGAACAGGCCCTTCCAGCCCTTCGAGCCACACTGCCCAGCAATCACCCAATTTAATCCTAGCCTAATCATGGGACAACTTACAATGACCAATTAACCAACCAATCTTTGGAATCTGGGAGGAAGCCGCAACTTTTCCCTGAGGAAACCCTCGTAGTCATGGGGAGAACGTACAAACTCCTTACAGACGGCAGCAGGAATTGAACCCTGGTCACCGGTACTGTTAAGGCGTTGTGCTAACCACTACGCTACCAATCCGCCCTCGGGTTTAAAGGCTCCCTGGGAAGTTGTAAACAAAACTTTAAAACACTTGTGCCGTTGGAATGGATTATACTCTGGCCCACGTTACATTGAACTGAAGAGATTTTTTTCACCTGTTTTTTAGTCTGTACATTTCTTGGAGGTGACTGGACAAGAGATGGAAATTGTGGCAGCGGTGGGGAATGCATCAGGAGCGGAGAAGACACATCTGCCATATGAGCTGAGAAAAGCAAGCACGAAAAATTAAGTCACAATCAATTTTCCATTAAAGAAAAAGACTTGTACTTAATTGGCACTCTTTGCACCTTCAAAAAATTTTCAAGCACATTTTTACCCCAAAAAGTGTGGACACTATTGTAAATGGGAAAATGCAAAAGCCAAGTTACAAAGTTGTCCTACAAGCAGAAGTGTAACAATGTTAGATATTCTTCGAAAAATGTTAGGGGATAAACATTTACCAGAACAATGGGGTTAATTTCTTCAAAATAGTGTCAAGAAATCTGATATATGGAGTCTTGGTTTGATGTCTCATCCTGAAGATGTCAGCATCAACAATGCAGAACAACTGTGGTGTCAGCCTAGATTTTTGGCGCTCAAGTCTGTGTTGTGGTACTCGATGGAAAGGTTGTGCAAAGGCAGCAACCAATGAACATCTGGTGACACAATCATTGATTTCTTCCTCTCTGGGTTAAGGATGAACTTTTGTATGTACAGATTGCTTTTTTACCCATTTAATACACGGTCTAAAAATCTACACGATAAACAGCTTGCAACTGACCACATTTCACCATGGAAAACTAATTTTATGGGGAAAAACCTGAATGCAGATAGCCTCTACACAACCTGGAAACACTTTTGGGAAACTCATCTACTCCAAACAGGCTGCCGAAACTACTGACCACTTATAGAGTCTCTGCTTGTATTTTAAGAACACACTTCACTGTCTATAAAACTACACAGGGTGAAAGGAGGTTCATTTACTCAGCCCTACCAGCACATTTAATCCCACAACAGCTGTTATTTATCTGTGGTGCTGAAGACCTTTTCATTACATATCCAATTCCTCACATAGTATTGTAATATTCAAATAAAGTCCTGAAAACTCTCCTCCTCAAAATTATATTCACATTCTTGTTCAATGATTGCTTGGTTTACAAACATTTATAAATTTTTACCATACCGTCATTAATTCTCTGGGGCATACATCTTTGAATTAAAAAGCAATTTAAAAAATAAATAGCATGCTGCACTCCACCTAAGACACATTTTGACCCAACTTTCATGCCAGAGGTCAGTTAACACAAGAGATTCTGCAGATGCTGGAAATCCAGAACAACACACACACACACAATGATGAAGGAACTCAGCAGGTTAAGTAGCACCTATGGAAAGGAACAACTCTGTTCCTTCAGACAGACAGATGTCGACTGTTTATTCCTTTCCACAGATGCTGCCTGACCTGCTGAGTTTCTCCAGCATTTAGTGCGTTGCCAGGGGTCAGTACTCCACTATGATTTATTACTTTCCTTAAGATGGATTCAAAATGTTCCCGCATTTGCACATTAACTGATCAGTAAATTGTAGAGCATTGATAGTACAAAATAACCCTTGGTAAAATAAGACTTAGAACCTAAAAGTATTATCCCTGGAAGAGGGTCATGCTAAGAGTAGAGGTGTTATAGAGGTGAGATACAAGTAGATCAGAATCAAGTGGTTTCTGCCCATCAGTTTGCTGATGGTCCTGTGGCTGTGGCTTGATACAACATGTGAATGACGGATCTTTTGAAAGTGCTGATATGTTCAGTTGGTTCAGCATTTGCAAGAAATATGTAAACCAGCATAACGCTCACCTTGCAGGGAATTTGCACTTGCAAATTCTAAAGCAGCCAAAACAAACCTTCAAGGGTTAATGTGGATAAGACAGGGTTCCCTTAAAAGAAGATGCTGTGACACACTATTACCTTGACAGATAAGTAAACAAATCCAGGCTTCAAGGGGAACCAAACATTGCCTTGATAAGGTGAAGGCAAAACACTGAGAATAACTGTAAAAAATCAAGCCTCTCTCAGTCAGAGAATCAAAACATCTAAACTTTTGCAGAGGTGTACCTGGATGACAATTGCTGTGCTACCAAGATTATTACATTGCTCCTTGCCCTCTTCACTTAACAATATTGTGTGAGAATAGAATGTAGAACCGTGCAGCACGGTACAGGCCCTTCAGCCAATGATGTTGTGCTGACTCTTTAACCTACTCTAAGACCAATCCAACTCTTCCCTCCCACATAGCCCTCCATTTCCTTTCTATTCGGACTACTACGTACTACATGGGAAAAATATGCAGGACTGGACAACCTATATTTCCCCCCCTTTTTAAATTGACCTTGTTATGGATCACTATAACAGCACTGATGTTGAAGTGGGCGTAGGGAAAACAGAACAGATAAAATATTGAGAGGTATAAAGTGAAAAGACCCTCTTCCTGTTATCTTATTCAACACTTCTGTGGACATTATAAACAACAAGCTTTGTCCACCAGTAACAATGCCTGTGGACATGTGGCTAAAAGAGGCCATTACACACATACAGGTGTTCTTCGCCAGACCTATACTACTCTTGTATTTTTATTAAAAGTAATAGATGAGAGTGCTAGCAATATGTTCAAGGCAGGGCATTTGGTGAATCTAAAGATCGCCTTCCCAGACATTTGGAAGTGATGCAAAAATCAGGGTGGCCATAGACAACATTAGTGCAATCCTTAACAGCACTGAATGGCATATGGAGGAAATCATGACCAGACTGTACGTACAATGGCCATGTTAGAAGTTTGAAAAGACACAGTCAAGGTGATACAATCTAGTGAGCAATGTACAAGAGAAAAGAGAGCAACAGTTCACTACAATACGGCTTTCAGTGGTGTTCCACTCCAAACAGTGAGCGCCATCTTCAAAGGCAATAAACACACCATTGAGTGCAGAATAAAATGTGAATAGAAAAATGACGTGCATTGCTACAGGGAGCGTTATCAAATGAAGAAAGATATCCAGATTTCTACTGATATTTTGTTTGAGCCTCAATTAGTAGTGATCCACTGGGGGGAAAAGATATGAAGAACTCTTGAACATGGTAAACTCTATCAAGCCCAGATTCACCATAACCAATTGAATATCTCTTCCTCCTACCATTATGATGTGCAAACCCAAAATGACTACTTTATGAGCATTTAACAAGGTACATCATTTATTTTAAAATATTAACTAATAGTTAAATAATATTTAGCTACTTCAGATAGTTCTTTAATGTATTTAATTTTCTTTGGACCAAAATTCTTGAGCTCTGGAACACAATCTGAATTCTTAGCC
Organism: Mobula hypostoma; assembly: GCF_963921235.1. Taxonomy (NCBI): domain Eukaryota; kingdom Metazoa; phylum Chordata; class Chondrichthyes; order Myliobatiformes; family Myliobatidae; genus Mobula; species Mobula hypostoma. The sequence goes on from NC_086125.1 coordinate 21,359,732, forward strand.
TCAAATGGGAAAACCCTTTATGATTTGCAAAATTTTGTCTAACAGAACATTTTCCAGGAATCCATTCCTTCTGAAAATTAAGGAATAACTGTACAAATCAGTCAGGAATGAACGTTTATAAGACTCCTTACCTGTGGAGTAGGGGTCAGGCTTCGGCTGTCGTGGGGAATGGTGGTGCTGAATGACTTGTTGGGGTTTTGCCTGCTGAGGGGGCTGGTGTTGTGGCTGTGGCGGGGGCTGTTGGATGTGTGGTGGAAACTGCATGGGTTGTATGTGTAGGGGCCTTGGTTGATGTTGCTGCTGCTGCTGCTGTTGTACCTGCTGTGGGGGAAGAGGCTGCGGCTGGGGATGTGGCGCAGGCTGAGTGTGCGGTGGAGGCTGGGGCTGTGTGTGTGACGCCTGTGGTTGGTTGAGGACTGTCTGTGGCTGTGGCTGCGGCTGGGGCTGGGGCTGGGACGAGGTCGTTGAGAGAAGTGGGGTTTGATTCTGGACCTTTTGCAGCTGCTGTAAATACAACTGCACTTGTGAAGTATGTAGGGGGATTGAGAGATGAGACTGTGGTTCTTCTTCTTCTAGAATAGCTGGCGGTTGTGTCATCTGCGGGGGCTGTAATATAGGCTGTGGAACCATAGGTGGGGACTGTGTGAGAGGCCGAGGCTGTTTCGGAGGTAATGGTGCTGCTTTACCGCTGGGTCTGGATGGCTGTTGAGGCAGACTACTGTGCAAAGCTAAAAAGAAACAAAACATACCATGTTAAATTATTATATTTGTTTTCAGCATGCAGTAGGCCATTACAAGTACATATATGGACAACCAAACAACACACCTACAGACTGTTCATTTTCTCTCCCTTTTATCACTTATTTCTTAAATATTGTCAGGACTTACACCTTTATTTCCCTATTTGAAATTGGATTCTAATCACCAATCCACCACCCAATTCCTGACCTATGTTCACCCACCATGGGGGAGCTCTACCCAACATTTGCAATTTAATTGGTGGATGATATCCTACACCTTTTACATCTCAACTTTGCTTTTTTCTTTAGAAACATGCCCTGGCATAACCTTTTATAAGACCATAAGACATTGGAGCAATTAGGCCATTCAGCCATCGAGTCTGCTCCTCCATTCCATCATGGCTGATCCCGGATCCCACTCAACCCCATACACCTCCCTTCTCACCATATCCTTTGATGCCCTGACCGATCAGGAAACAATCAACTTTCGTCTTAAGTAAATGCATGGACTTGGCCTCCACCACAGTCTGTGGCAGAGCATTCCACAGATTCACTACACACTGGCTAAAAAAATTCCTCCTTACCTCAGTTCTAAAGGGTTACTCCTCAATTTTGAGGCTATGCCCTCCAGTTCTGGATTACCACTCCTCCCCCCACAAGAAACATCTTCTCCACATCCACTGTATCTAGTCCTTTCAGCATTCAATAGGCTTCAATGAGATCCCTCCCCCTCCCCCCACATTCTTCGAAACTCCAGTGAGTACAGGCCCAGAGCTGCCAAACGCTCCTCATATTCATTCCCAGAATCATACTCATGAACCTCTTCTGGGCACTCTAAACACTTTCCCTCTTCATTTTTTTCTTAAATTCCCCACTCCATCCATTCTATCAGTTTCATCAGCAGAAGTAAACATTAATAAGCATATGGTTATTTGCATATCCATAAAACAATTTTGCTAGCCCAGGTGAATGGAAATGATATCTAGCAGAATAATATACATAACACAAGGACAGAGGCCATATGTTATGATAACATATGAAGCTGAGCAGCAAATTCAAGGACAGTTTATGTCACACTTATCAGACTCTTGAAAGGACCTCTTGTACATTAAGATGAACTCTTGGCCTCACAATCTACTTCATTACGATCTTGCACTTTATCATTTACATGCACTGCACTTTTATAGTAGCTTTTACACTTTATTCTGCATGGTCATTTAGGTAGATTATCAAAAATGCCTGCAGGAAAGTGAATCTCCAGGTAGCAAATGGTGACATATATGTACTTCAATAATAACTTTACTTTGACATATATTGAGATACCATCCAGACACATGGTGCTGAATTGAGGTAGATCGGAGTAGTACAAAAGGAAATCAGAATCCAGAATATACAGTATATGGTATCATATACACACTTTGATGATAAATCTTACTTTGGACTTTACCTTACTCTAGCTTAGTGCAATGGGTAATGATTTGATCTGCATGAACAGTATGCAAGGCAAGCTTTTCATGGTCCGTATCATGTGACAATAATAAACTAACACCACTAACATCAGAAACACAAGATAATGCAGATGGAGCAACAGACAGCTAAAAAAATTCAACAGATGGAGCAGCATCTGCGGAAGGGGGGAATTGTCGCCATTTTGGGGCCTGATGCAAAGTTTCAGCCTGAAATGATGACAATCCTTTCTTTGCAGGTGCTGCTCCATCCACTGAGTTACTGCTACAAATTATTTGCCGTTCCATCAATGTAACATTCATTCTGGAGGTGGGTTTCAATACCAAATAATACTTTAATTAGTGCTTTTCCAAGCAGAGAACACAATATAAAATAGACCCACTTAGCACTTCACCTCAGTGAATCCTAGTGAAAAGATTAATGGTGATTATACAATTTCAAAGGTTTTGTCAGGTGGTGTGCTTTAATAAGAGACTACGAAAGAGATCGTGTACCTGGCGGTGACACCACTGAGTGCTGGGTGAGGTGAGGGGGCGAATGCTGCTCGGGTGGCGGTTGCAAATGCGTCTGCAGCTCGCTTTGGTGAGGAAGGTGCATCATGGGCTGTCCAAAGTGCGGCATGGCATCATAGGCATTGGTCAATATCTGTGGCTCCATGACTGGAAGTGGAGCAGGTACAAACTGTTGAGGTGATTGCTTCATCGGCTGTGGGGGCTGATGGTGGTGGTGATGTTGCTGCAGGGAGAAGAAAAAAAACTCATTAATCTTTATTTTTTTTAAAATAATGTTAGTCTTACTTTAAATTCTGTATCACTCACAATGTTAAATGCGTTTTTAAATTTCATAGGCAATTTTCTCTCTAACCTTCTTTCATTTAGAGCTAATTTGCTTCCAGTCCACAGAGCGCATAGTTCAAGTGATCCTGAAAACACAACCCTACTCAAGTAGTTCAATTCTTCCTTCTTCAAAAATTGATGCAGTTGACCTTCATCTTCCACAACCAAAACAATCGATTAGGAATGACCATGACGCCTGAAAGATCAAATCTGCTTCTACCAAATCCTACTGTGTTCAGATTAGTTTACTGTCATACACCAGGGTGCAATGAAGTTCCTTGACAACGGCTTGGTGCAGCATAAAATTCCACAGCCTCCAATGGTCACAATCAAACCAAACCATGATGAAATGCACTTTCAAGTTTATGGTGAAAAAAAAACAAGCTAAAACTTACTTTTAAACTAAACAAAATGAGTAAATGTGACAGTGACATCATTAATTTTCTCCTCCCTGGCTTGAGGGTTTTGAGGGAGGGAGAAAATTACACTAAGTGTTTGTTTTTAAATCAACATTCTTAAGAGGGAGGGACAATTTGCTAGGTTGGGAAGGAAAGATGCTGTTGGCTCAGTACTGAAGACATTCTGATGCCTGTTGAAAATGCAAAACCAGATTTCCTACACACTAAATACTTTCTAATGGGCTATTATCCATTTCCATCCACCTCCTATCAAATTAACACTCTTCAATCTAAGTACCAAAGGGAATCTAAGCACCTTTGCCCATGCTACAGTAAACTCTCCCAATTCAACTCAGGAGCAGAAAAAGCCAGTCTCATTAGTCAGCAGTCTCTGCCGGTTTAGTAAATCTCCCATGTCAGAAAATTAACTGCATGGGATCCAGATATCAGATGTTTACATGGCACTAATGTGGTAATAAAAAATTAAAATGGAACAACAGGAAGAACCCCAACTCTTCATCAAGTCTCAATCTGGAAATATTAAGCTCAAATTTTAATTAAAATGGAACTTTTTAAAAACAAGCCTTTACAATAAACTCAGTTCTGTAATAAGATTGATTCCAGGAGACTTGTAGCTGTTACATCTGTAGGAGCGAGTGTCCAATTTAGCTCATGTCCTTTTGTGTGCAGAAAATTTAGGAGTGATCACATTGAGCAGTTTAAAATATTAGAATAGGGTAGATACAGAGAAATAATTACGTTGGGGAAGTCAAGACTTAGGGAAACATCAATTAAAAATTCAAGCTAGGCCATTTTAGAGAGATTTTCACCAAAGTAGTAGTCAAACAAGTAACTATGTCTCCTTAAGACTTCATGGGGTCAACTGGAGCTGTGGAAACTGGGAATAACAAGAAATTGTGGATAAGGGCAATAAGGAAAAGTCAAAGGAATACGCGCAATACTGACCAGTCACAATCTAAATAATTGGGACAGCATGAAAGCACACAAGCTATAACAAAATGTTCTAATTTATGGACTTTGGATGGTGCTGAGAAACACCAGGGTGGATGAAAACCTGGGAGCTTTCAAACATGTCCATTTGAAGCTTCATGTGGAATAGCTGACATTCACTGAGCTTTGCCTTTAACTCTGGTACAAATAATACGTACTTTATAATTTTTACTCTCCATTTAATAGCAAGCAAATAATCACCCAACCACAATATTAATTATTTTTCCTTGGGAAGAAACATCTGGTGGGTGACAAATCTCCCCATCCCAAATGTACATTTTCATTATTTACTGTAGCACTATCTTTTTTACATTATTAATGGCTCAGGCCAAATCAGGCAACCAGCTTGAAGGACCTCAAGGAGTGAGTGGTGTACAGTAATGAAGGAGTCCCAGGCGTAACAGCCCTCTCTCCTACTTAGCCTGACTCAGACATCACTGAGATTATGGGCAGCTTGCAGGTAAAAATCAAGCTTACATCTTTATAATCTTTCAGGGTCCATTGGTGCACAGTTATTACCCCTCCTCCACTAAAACATTAAGAACCTTCCTATTGCATCTTAGAGGATACAAAGGGGAGGATAATATCCTGAAAGTCAATTTTCAGAGGCCCTACAAATACAGCTTTGAAATACATTAACAGTTGGCTTGTTTCCTTTTACAGGGAACAAGAGACTGTTGCTCACTGCTTTGGAGTGAAACAAAACAGGTAAAGGTAGTAGAATGATTAACATGCTGGGACAAGAGAGGTGGAGGGAAAAAAAGAGCGGATGAAGAGTCTGAAATGTTTAGTTTCTTTTAGGCAGAAAATGAAATTCTCAAAACCCAGGCCACCCCCACCAGTAAACAAACAGCAGTGTCTCGGCTCGTTGATCATTCCTACCTTCTTCTGCTCCCGTCCAGAGCGGCTCTTGTGGCTGCCATGTTTGGTTTTAGGTGGCACCTCTGCAGAAGAGAGTTGAAATTGAGATGTGCTGGCTGATGGACAACTAAATCTAAACTATACTATATAAACAAGAGCCCTGGGTGATTTAAATGATCTAATAGAGGACCTCTTTACACCAAAGTACAACAGGATGTGTGTTTGCACTGTAAGGATTTTTAGAGGTTTTTGTTGTTGAGTGACAGGCATTTTTATAGTTTAAAAACACTGGACAACAAAGATTTTGCTTCCTGCATACCTTTAGGTATATCTTATGGATTTTTGGGCAACTGATCATGAAAACCATGAAATTTCCCAATCACTCACCATTTTTTAAAAATAAACTTATGTTTATTATTTCAATAGATAATTCAAGTCAATTAAAATGTTGCCTACAATGTAAGCTGGAAAGTTTCCTATCTCGTCCGGGCATGCTTAGGCAGCGCGGCTGTTGCATGGCAGCACAGGTTTTAGTAATAATTATTGGGTTCAGGACTGCAAGGATGGAATTTGCTATCACCAGACACAAAAATTTCTATAAAGGATTTTGATATTTGAGACAGATGCTTCCCAGAATAACTGATGCCAAGATTAAGGAAAGCCTTTTTGTTGGTCCACAAATCAAACAGGTCATCAATGACAGGCAATTTGAGGAATTTGTAGTGGGACCGGAGAAAATCACATGGAAGGCATTCAAGGAAGTTGTTGAAATTTTTCTCAGCATCTGCAGAGCACCAAACTACATGCAGCTGGTTGAAAGCATGCTTCAAGCATATAAATCCATGAAATGCAACATGTCACTAAAGATTCATTTTCTGCCTTCCCATTTAGACTTCTTCCCTGCAAATCTTGGTGCTGTTAGTGACAAGCATGGTGAAAGGTTTCACCAGGACATGGTGGTCAGGGAGAAAAGATACCAGGGCAACTGGGATCCGTCAATGCTGGCGAATTATTGTTGGACACTTAAGCGAGAAGCCTCAGACAAGTACAAATGAAAATCATTAACAAAATATTTTTAACTTAGTTGAACAATTGCAAAGCATCTGCACCATTATGCAATTAAATACATTATATTCAATAAGTTAATCTGTTGTTTCTCCAAATTCCTACATGATACAAGTAGTCTGAAATTATATTTGGGTTCATCTTCGAGCAGTCTATCATAAACAAAAAAAATTCTGAGGAAGCAACACTTTTGAAAAAATTTGCTGTCCAGTGAAATTAGTAAGTATTACCCTTTGTCTATCCCACTGCATCCTAAAGGGCAAGAACATGATATCCAATCCAAGAAATTACTCAGTTGAAGATTTCCACCCGGTGATCTGAATAATGCTTTCCTACACTTGAACAATGATTTCCAGTTGACCAACAGCACAGGTATAGATACAATAAAGATTCAATGAGGTCCTTGATCAATTATATTCATATCATTTGATGCTGCTCAATGACCTTTCAGGTTAAAGTTCTATTTCTCCATTAAGCACAGGCAACTTATTTCAAGGCTGTTGCTAGTGGCACAGAGTAGACAGCAGTGTTCATGTCATTTTCCCTAACAATATGGAAATTGTTGGTTTCACTCCACATGCATCTGATGTTCAACAGATTACAAAACAGCTGAGGTAAGTAAATATGTGGGAAAAACCTTGTCCTGCATAACATGCTGTAGGGTTTCACTGCTGTGTAACATGGTGTAAGGTTTCACTGATAATGTAGTGGTTTCTCTGTAGCAGCAATGTTTGGGTTATGACTAGAGATAACGGGGTTTGGAATGCTGTTGTTCTTTCTCATGAGCTGGAAGAGAGATTTTTGTGGTCTTTTTCCGGGCAGAGGTGAGGAGAGAAGACGCGAATGGAGAGAGTTGGTAGACCAGCCATCCAGGTGGACTTGGAGCGAGGGTCCGAACGGCAACAACAATTGAAGGAGGTCGATGGTGGACGATCGACTTATCAGTGAGCTCCAACATTGCGCAGCAGACTGTTTAATAAGACTGGGCCCTTTTTATCATCTCTTTACTAACCAAAGTAAGAATTATAAAGCTTAATTGTTTACTCGCATATTGTGTACTGTTTGTTATTTCGGGGTACTGATTTGTAACGGGACACACCGCGCAGCATCCGCCCAAAGTTTGACCGGGCCAGGGGCCATCACCCCTATATTAAGCCACTGGCCGAAGCGAGAGTTACACCTGTAATCATATGAGCCTACCACCCCCTACTATGGTGGTGTTTCAGAGACCTATCTAAACCCTAACGGTATTTTATAAGAATATGAAAAATGAGCACTGAAACACTATCTGATTAACTGTATTATTCATTGCTTTCTTCCAGATGTTGATGAACCAAAAGATCACAATTTTCTAATTTTATGCAAAAATAATCATGTTCTTTGGTACATGCAGCTTTTTAATATTTTCATTAACCAGTTGTGTATTATACAAACAGAATGCAATCAAATTGGTTCTGGCAAAGATTACATGACAACTATTAAACAAGCTTATCTTCTAAACAGAAGGTAGACCCACAGGGGTTAAAGCAGTTCTCAGATGTTCACAGTTGCCAAGTGGAAGAGATAGTGGTAAAACATAGGTTCCGTCAACCAATCTGCTACCACTCCCTCCCCCACCAAAGATCATGCCTGCACACACAGGTTCACCATGAAAAAAAATCAGACACTGCTCAGTGCATTGTATAGAAAAAAAATTCTATAATACTTGAGACTTCAAGTCAATATTTAGTACAATGAAATATGCATTGTTGTAAATGCCGAATATTTGACAAAATATTTGCTAAACTTTCACATTATGACAATTGCTTATATATGAAGTTTCACAAAACTACAACATCTCAGCTGTGAAAAATTAACTGCATTAATTTACTCCAGTCTTACCAATGGTATCAATTCTGTAATCCTCTGTGTTCCACCTAGATCAAATGCCCCTTTACATTAACAGAATATATGCCAAATTATTTGTAAAAAAATTCTTTGACCATTTGTAACAACAGGAAAGTACAAAGGAGGTACAATAGCTAACAAAGATCTTGGAAGTTGAAAAGTATGAAACAGGAATATGAATGAATGAAAAGCTGGTAAATATCATGTGAGTTCACACTTTGCAGTGAAAGAAACAATTTGTAACTTTATATTACAACTTTCCTTTCACTGAATGCTGAAGTGCATGTGTGTGTGCAGGTGCATGCATGCGCGTATTGCAGTAGCCATTTATTTGGAACAACTCTTTAAAGAAAAAAAAATCATTAAAACAGTCGAGATTTCCTTAGTTTATTTGGCTCACTATGCCGCTTAATTGGGACAGGAGACAGTTCCTAACTAGTGTCAGTTGTGCACTTGTGTGGCCATTAGACACTACACCATAATCAGTGTGATCAGTTTTTAAATAGTGCGAGTTGCCTGTGTTTGCATTCAGAAAACTGTGATTTTTGTCACTGACTGTTGGTGAGATAAGCAGCAAGCCAATTCCGAATTGTTTTGCTCAGTGCGGTTTCAAGCATTCAGGCTTGGAAACGCCAGAAACAGATGGGAGTAAAAGCAGAACTATTTCACTACTTCCACAAGTTAGGAACTGCAAGGAATTTGAAGGCATCAACAATCATCTTGAATATTACAATGAAAATGAAGATTTGGAGGATGCAATAGTCTAAAGCAATGTATGGAGGCAGTCAATTATCTGCACTAGATGCCTGCACTGACATTGTTCAATGAAAATGCGGCAGATGAATTCCTCCGTTGGTAACTTTTCAAAACTAATGCAGTTTTCTAGTAATGTAGAGGTATTGGTAGTGTTCAAGTTTGTTCTGTATTTCACTTTAATACATAAGCTGTTAAAATGGTACTTTTTCTTTTTTTATGCCTTATAAGTACTTCTATGAAACTTTGGCTAATAGGGACACCCGCTTAATTGGGCCAGAATGTACTGGCTCCGATTACACACGTACACACACAGTATAAATATGCACATATATTAAAACATTGAATGCAGAACCTTATACAGCACTCAAGGCTAGTATTAGAATATATGACTAAAGCTTGATCAAAGACCTAGGCAGGGTTTAAAAAAAGAGACTGATATAAAGAAGAAATATTAGATATTATGCAGAGGCAGGAAGGCATGGGAGCCAATGGGAATGGACAAACAACAAAATCATGAAGGTATGATGGTTACAGTTGTTAAACTTAGTTTTAGTAGTTAACTTTTAAAGTGGGCTATCACTTTACATTGAGACCAGAGAGTTAATTCTCATATTTACAACTTTTGTCAACATGAATCATAATACACATTTCCATAAAAAGAACCACCAGTATTTAAAATTTTCAAAGCTGTTTTGCTTGCTAAACAAGCAAAATCCGATGCATTTTATTAGGCTTCCAGATCAAGATTACAGTGTCATTTTAACTTCAATTGTGGAAGTGGAAGTGTGTGCTGCATTGTCTACATTACATCATGACTATATTTCAGGGATGCTTTTCAGATTAAGTCCAGTTGAAGGATGGTCAGCCAGCCCCTGATGGGCAAAGAAAAAGCTTCAAAGGTAACACCAAAATCAGACTAAAGAAATTATATCTAAACTGGGAAAACACTGCATTCAATAGATAAACCTGGAGGAAAACTGTCCAAGAGGGAATTGTATTACATGAGAAAAACCTCTGCTGCACTGTAGATACCAACATGCATCTTGAAACTTGAGAAGTATCAAATAAATACAAGTATGCTTATATTTAAGTATATTTTGACAACACAGAGTACTTTATCTTCACTCAATAGTGTCTCGTTTTTAAAAACTTCTTTTTACCTCAGGCCACTTTTTTGCCAAAATTGATAAAATGAAGGGCCAGCTTTCAAGTACACATTAGCAAGGTAGATGGGGGACAAGGGTACATCAGGAAGTAGTGATTAGAAAACAAAGATCTGATAACCAATGGGAAAGAGAAATGAAAGGCTAGAATCAGGCAGAAACGAGATAACATGCGGAAGAAAAGAGCAAGAAAAACCCATCTGGAAACCTCTGGTGGCAAAAACAACCCCTTAGCCTCGATATTTAGGAGAACGACCGTTACTAAGATAGAAAAGATAATTCCAAATGAGAAACATTTAGTCCATCTTTCATGACCCATTCAGGATATGACCATATTAAATAAGAATCTAATCCTTTCATATTAAGCCCAAAATGCAATAACATCATGTGTATGAATGCATTATGATTGCACACTGTTAATGGATAGTAACATTCTGACACAGGCGAGATGCTGTGTGGGGTGCATTTGCCAGTAGAAGTTGCTTTTTAAGATGAGGGCAGTTATTTCAAGTGAAGAGAATTGGAGGAGCAAGATTTGGTGTCAAGTAAATGACTGTGAATTTGGATACATTAAAGATTTATGGGAACCTGGCAGGGAATGGAGTGGACGCCAAGCAGCATGTCACCTTCTATTTAAATATGTACACAAACTGCTGGAGCAAATGACTAAAATTTAGTGAGAAAAGTCAACCAAAGACCTTAAAAGACGGAACTTCAGAATGAAGAAGCTATAAGTACAGCTGGTAATGGTGAATGACTGAATAGCTACAATTTGGAGACAACAGATATATTGGAGTATTGCAAAATGAGATTAAGAATAAGGAAAGATAAGACCATAGTGAGCTGTGAATTTTGACACACAACCAGGAGGCAGTGAACAGTTAACAGAAAGACATGGAAGCCAGCCAAGATATTGTTGGAACAGCCAAGAGGCCAAAAAGTCATACTTAGATGGTTTTGCAAAACAAGCTAAAAGAGACATTTCAACAACGTTCTCTTCAATAAATAGAAGTCAGTTTGATACTTGTCTGAAATAAATGACACAAATTATGAATCTTCAACACAGGTACCCCCAAGGTTGTATGCTGAGCCCACTGCTATACAGTCTACTCACATATGACTCCACAGCCTCTCACCCGAGCAATCACATCAAGTTCGCCGATGACACGACAATGGTGGGACTCATCACCAACAATAAGATGGTTTACAGAGAGGTGGTGGAAGAGTCTGAGACCTGCTGCCAGGCAAATAACCTCTCCCTCAATGTCAAAAAGACAAGGGAGATGGTTATCAACTTGCACTATTTACACCCTCCCTACCCCCCTCCACCCCTTTACATCAGTGGCACAGCAACGGAAACAGTTTCAAACTCCTGGGAGTGCACATCACAAACAACCTCTCATGGTCCTAAAAGACACCCTACACAGTCAAGAAAGCTCACTAACACCTGTACTTTGAGAAGGCTGAAGAGAACCGGACTTTGTGCATCCATACTCACGTCATTCTACAGATGTGCAGTAGAAAGCATCCTAATAAGCTACATCACTGCTTTGTACAGGAACTGCATTGTGGATCCACAACAGTTAGCATTGACCCAAGGACACACATACAGAAAGGTACTGGAAAAGGGCTAGTAACATCATGAAGGATCCCACACACCCTGCTCATGTACTGTTTGTCCCATTCACATCAGAGAGATGGCTATATAGCATCCACACCATGACCACCACTCAAAAACAGTTACTTTCCTCAAGCAGTAAGGCTAATCAACATCTTCACCCACTGACCCCACCACTGCTTTCTTACTTCCCATCAGTCATCTTATATACAGCCTAGTGTGACTTTAAAAACATACAATCAATGCGTACAAGCTATCTTATGTATTTATATTTATTGTTCATTATTATTGTGTTCTTTAATTCTTTGTCTTTTTTTGTGGTGCATCAGATTTGGAGTAACATTTATGTACAGGAAATGAAATGGAATCAGCAGCTAGATCTACATAATATCTAACCAGAAGAAAATATGAAACCAAGTAGGACAGCTCAGAATCAGTGGAAGGTTAAAAATGATGCTGATGTGAAACAACTTCTCTTTCCTGTAGTTTTCTTTGATAACAAGAAATTTGATTTATGCTTATAAATTTAATTTATAAATCATAAATTTAGGGCATAGGAGTTTTGAATTGTGTTGTTGGTTATAACCAGTAATCTTCTGCCGTGCTAGTCCCAAATCAAAGCTTCCATTGTTTCCTCTTCAATTGAATGCACTCAATTCATGGGATGTACCATGCCTTCTGTCAAAGGGGAGGGATTTTTTTTGTGTTCTTCCATCCAAGATAACTGTTGAGACTCAGGCAGTTGAGGATTCTACAGACCTATATGATTATCAGTGACATGAGGATTTGGTGACAGCATCAGCCCAACAATTAAAAATTGACGTCAAACACAGGTAAAGGACATAAAAACCAAATTTTTATATGAACTAATATCCTAATAAGGAATACTGATTTTATAATCCCCAATTAGCTTCAATTCCAGATGACACTGCTTATTAAGTTACTTGTTTGACGTATATCCTGGTAATATTCTCCATCTCTCCCCCCGCAACCCCACATCAGTTTTCTGCTTCATGTACCCAACAAGTTGTCCAATATTAGACAACATTATGTAGCCTGACTCAAGAGTCATATCCTATGCAAAAACATTTGTCAAGAAGGGACCTCTCATTGATCTGGAAAATTTGATCATCTTTGGAGAAAAAAGTTGGTCAGGTCACTAACTTTTATTATATTTATTCAAAATTAATAGGACAGATTTTATTTTGCAAAACATTATTTGATGGGGCTCTTCAACAATTACTCTGAAGCTCTGGAACACAAGGATTTATTCTGTTTAAATATAATTAATTAGATCAGGCAGAAGATAGGCAGACTTAGGGGTATATTGGTCATTTCAGATTTGTTTTAAATGGCATTGTAGATACCATGTACGATGTATTCAATAAAAATAAATTCCTCCCCCACTCCCTTATTCAATCGACCATTTTACCATCTATTTAATAATTTTATTAATTCAATTAACTTTGGCAAATTAGCAAAGGCTGAAGAGAAATATTAAGTATTCTTTTCTTTAATCAAACATGTTGAATTTTGTACATGCAGCAGCCCTTTTAGATTGCAAATGTTTCCCTTCAATTTGAAGGGCAAATCCCTGCTTCAGTGTCTCTACCGCTAATGGTTACAGTTCATATTTTTGCAAATATAGGTTGCTGAAATTTATGGGAAAAGTAAGAAGCATTATTTTTTCTCTGTCAGCTCTCAACTACTCCAGGATCCAGACTGGACAAACATTTTCACTTCTTTGTGACAACCATTCAATAATATTGATGCTATATTTGACCCCTAGATAATTAGCTATCCATATACTTTTGCTAACAAAAATTGCTAATTCTGTATCATTCAATTCTGCTTGTCCAAACTCAACTGTTGCTAAAACACTCATCCGTGCATTTCTAGTTTTAAACCACTTTTCCAATACATAGTTACCTCTCCTTTATAAAAATGACATTCTACGCAATTGCGCTCTCGCTTGATTGAAGTTCTACATACACCCCTCGACCTGCAACTTGCTGACCTATACTGGTTGAACAAAAACTAGTTTTTAAATTTATCATCTTTGTATGTGTTGCTCCATGGCCTCAATGTTTTTGATCTCCTGTAGTACCAATTCCTCCAGGCAGACCTCCAGAGCATCCTGAATTTTAATCACAAGCCACAACTACCAAAACATGAAGCTTTGGAACTACAACTGTTACCAATTCTTTATTCCTACAAGAAGGCCCTTAGAACCTTCCTCATCACCCCTAATATTTCTTTGTGGCTCCATAATCAAGATTTGTTTGATAATACTCACTGGAAAATCTAAGATGTTAAAAAGCTTTTACATAAATAACTCTGTATAGGCAATAGGTTTAATTAAGACTGGTTGGAGTACCCAGCCCAATATTTTATATAGCATCTTGGTGCTGATATTTGTATTATGAACAGCTTTATAGAATATATGGAAATATACTTAAGTTGAACATGTTTGAATATACCTAGTGGATACAACAGAAAATGTGACCTAATTTGCTTATGGAGACAAAGTTCTTCCTTTATGCATATTATGAAATAGTTCACTCAAAATGTTGAAGAGTCAACAAGAGAACTCTCCTTATTAGCTGGAAAGAATATTGCAGATTCTTGTAGTTAACATAGTCAGTATCAAGACATCTAGCCTGTTTACTTGCGAACCCACTATAACCAGAAAGGTTCCCTGACGCTAGAAATGAGCTAAGTTAGAGATGCAGGACGGAACAGGCCCTTCCAGCACAACATGCCACGCCGCCCAGCGACCCACTTATTTAAAAGTAGCCTAATCACAGGACAATTTACAATGACCACTAACCAGTACGTCTTTGGACTGTGGGAGGAAACCAGAGTACCCAGAAGAAACGCACATGGTCATGGAGAGAACGTACAAATTCCTTTCAGACTGCATTGGAATTGAACTCCGATGACCCGAGCTGTAACAGCGTTGCACCAATTCCTCTGAGTGGAGGAATTGTGACTATAGGAGATTAACGCTGCATTACCATGTAATGGTTTAAATACATATGAACAGTTCAAACTTAAACCACAGAAATCCAGGTAGTAATATAAATGAGCAACCTTTAGGGATTCTAGGAACCATTTTTTTTCGCTACATCAAAACATGGAACACACTCTGGCCCCATAAATTTACAGGTTACTCATCACTAGAAATGGCAAAATGAATGTGGGATAGCTAGGACATGGTCAATAAAGGTTGATCTACCTAAAGAGATGAAATGTATGAAAATATTCAGTCATGTTTTTGATGCTTCTGGAAATTTTGTTTTTCTTTATAAAGTACATCTGTTTTACAGAGCTTGAGAAGATTGGCTGATTGGAAAAAAAAATAATTGTCCTCAATTTTTTCCTCTCTCCTGTCCCAAAAGCTCCAACTCTTCAAGTTACACAATCCCAGAGGCCCAGTTCAGTTTAACAATTTTGGATGGAATAATTATACTGTCTAAAGAGTAGAAAAACAAGCCCAATTCCTCTATCAGCAGACAGTCATCATTTAGCATCCCACCCCCCCAACATCAAATTGGAGCCAGGCCATATAGGAACAAAATTAAGGGCAACTTGAGACTGTAAATTGATACCATCAACTAACTTTGAAGTTGGGGGCATAATAGTGGTTTAGTCAAGAAAAGGGGACAGATGAAGAGAGAATAGTGAGTGCAGTGAACTATTGGAGGTAGTCAGTTGGCCAAAATTATAATCCCCAAGCAAGACTAATTAATTATAACTTTGTCCTTGTTTATTTATGATATTCTTGCTTTCTGATAGAATGAAAACAGTTGCTATCCTGTGGTCATTTCAAAATGGAAACAAAGGCCATGTAGCATATTAGAGTTGGGAACCAATGTTCTTTATGCAGATGGAGGATAATATCAACAACACAAATTCTGCAGATGCTGGAAATTCAAGCAACACACATCAAAGTTGCTGGTGAACGCAGCAGGCCAGGCAGCATCTCCAGGAAGAGGTACAGTCGACATTTCTGACGAAGGGTCTTGGCCTGAAATCTCGACTGTACCTCTTCCTAGATATGCTGCCTGGCCTGCTGCGTTCACCAGCAACTTTGATGTGTTTTGGTTGGAGGATAATGTAGTCGTGAAGGGGACAAAATGTGGCTAATGCATTCCTTTTGAAGTTTACATATTATTAGAAGAATCAAGTCTCACCATTAATAAGAGACTCCCAAATTGTCAACTAATGTTTAATGATCTTAAGTTTTGTTCAGTAATTACAGATGTGCATATTACTGGCAACACTAAAAGGATCTTTTAATTTGGGGCTAATTTTGTATATTACCATTACCCTATAAGGAAGAAAGTATTTATATTTTTTTCTTTTCAATCAAGACCCGAATTTTCTTTTTTTTTTAAAAATAGTGAACTAGATTTGTCCACTTATAGCACCTGCACTCCAGCCACTGGTTCAGCATTGAGGGCACATTCCAGATGCCAATTTCCTACAGTGCTGAGAGCACTTGAGGGTCAAAGATCTCATCCTTCAGATGAACCCATAAATTATTAGGTGGTTAATACAGAAATATGAATTTGATCATTCTTGAGTTGTAGTGTGTGGTGAAGGTCCTGGTCAATATTCTTCCCTTGAACATTACTTGCACAATCACCTTGCCCTTCACCTGTCCCTTGTTGAACCTGGTTGTTTATGTCAGCTTACACAGCATAGTTCACTTCGTAATGCCCTACCTGCACTGTTCTTTCTAACATTGTATTCTTCTGTTATTGTTTTACCTTTGAACTACCCCCATGCACCATTGAAATGAACTGATCTCTATGAATGATATGCAAGGTATGTTTTTCCACTGTGCCTCAGTACATGTGACAATAATAAACCAATTTACCACTGAACTTTGATACTTTGTATGCTGTCTGGATGCTTCTCAGAAACAATTGCAACCACAATTCCCTGAGCTCTCAGATACATCAGAAGATGTAGTTATGAACTATTAAGCAGGTTTTCAGGTGGTACTCTTAGGAATATGCTGCAACTGAGCAGTGCAGAATCAATTTAAAAAAATATTAACAATTGGCTCCCAAGAATGCCTATATCACTTCCCAGCTAAAACAATCTGGGAAGTCATAAAAGTAGTGATGTGCAAAAAAGAACTAAATGACACTATTCTCCTTACTTTTATTTACCAAATAAAAATACCAAGATTAATGGTATAATATTACAGATGTGAGCACTTCAATTGTTTACAATTTTATTCATGAACAGATACACCAACAAGAATCATAAATTGCTAAATGGACCTCTTGATACATCACATTTCAAAATCCTAAAACAGATTTTGGCAGAATTTTCACATTTACGAATCCGATTTCTCAGCTGCTGCAATCACTTTAGATTACCACATCAACCTTCGAAACACTTTCCCCAACAAAACTGCAATTCAAAAAAAGTTTTTTTTCATGCTTTTGAGTGTGGAATAACTGCTTGAAATCCAACTACTGAATTTCCTCAATTTGCAGACCGGGGTATAGATTTAGATCAGCAAGTAGCTGTTTTCCCACAAGTGGACAGCTTAGTGTGACCAATAAAATCAAGACTAGGAACCTAAACAAAGGTTGGAAATAAGGACCATAAAGGTCTTTCTGGATGATCTATGGTTGTGTTTAACTAGTTATGCCTTGCAATTTCCATTCTCAGATAACAGATCTGGATTACATCATCAGGGCTTTTGTATGAAATGGTATAGAAATAGTATATTCATAGAAAACTGACAAAAGTTTATCTGGCTTCAATTTGTTTTCCTCTATGTATAGCCAACTTACCTGTCTAACTGATCACCTAAACCATGAGGTGCATCAAATGACATAATGTGTAAGAGATTTCTAATTCACGGGCCCAAATGGAAGTGGACAGTCTACAACTCAACCCAGCAAGCAAACACATTCTTGTTTGTAAACTTGTTTTATTTGAGAAATGATGAAAATAGAAAACTATACAAAGTAAAAAAAATACATATAATTTAACCCCAAATATAGGAAGTCAACATGCATTGGATACAACTTAAAACTAGAAAGAGTTAAAAAAAAACACAAAAGCTGCATTTCTGGTAATAAATATCCAATTAATAGATAGTTTTGACAGGGATACTCAAGTCCTTGACTAAAGATTTGAGAGGTTACTTAAGCACAATTTCTTCCACTATTCAAGCAACTATGTTCAACATTTCACATAACTTTCTTGGATCTCCAAAACTCTAAAAATTAGTTCAGAAATGTTCATAAATACAGTCACTCAGTACTTCACTATTTAAAAGTTACTACTGGCTTTATTAAACTAAGCAAAGTCTTTGTGATACCTCAGAACATTTAGTCAATTATTTACTTTTTGCACTTCAAATTCAGTTGAAATGATGATTATGGCACAGCTGGGAAAATTACTTGATTCTTTTAATTACCATTTGAAAACACCATGTAAAGGCATATGAATTCTGCATCATATATTGATGGAATACTTAAGTGGCTTGAAACACATCCTTTCCAATCTCACAATAAATTGCTTGCAGATTTCCAAAACCAAATGTACCTATGTTTTCTGATGGTTTATCAACAGTCAACAGCAAATAGAGTGCAAGATTACTTCAAAGAAAGCATGAAAAAAATTCCAGATCAGTGAATGGAATATTACACACTTGAGCCACAAGCAAAGGCTTGCATTTCAAATTTCCCAATAAAATGCATCAGAGTGCTATGACCAAATTCTGCAACTTTAAAGGAATTGCAGAAAGGTGATTGCCAAGAATACCTGGATAGTTAAGCTTATTAAATGATGCCAGTACATTGGTTGAGCATTAGGGAGGACAAAGAAAGAGCACTAGTGTAATTTCTGATGCTTACCAATATCAGAGACATTCCTGGGCAATGGTAATGCATAAACCTATACAGGAATATAGACAAATCTACCTAACTCTAGTCTTAAGAATGCATGTTTTGGTGCAGTGATGCAGTTTTGCCCTCATGTCCCTTTTATGTGTGAGCTGTGACAGTGTTTTAGATTTGCTCTGCTCACGATGAAATGAATCAAAATATCTGAAAGCCTATAGATTTTTCTTAACACTTTTCCCTCTCATCCAATCAAGTTAATGCTGGCCAAAACAACCCATTCCCCGACCAATTGCTCCTGTATCCCATTTTCCCCAAATTCCTATCATTTGTCCGACCCATTAAGCACAATTTACAATGGCCAATTAATGCACGTCTTTGGCACATGGGAAGAAACTGGACGTCAAGATTGAATCCGGATCAATGAAGCTGTGAGGCACCCATCATACTATCAGAGAAGCTGGCTCCACAGGTTTAACAGAACAGTTAGCGTCAATATCTGTCCATGTATGTTGGCTCAAATTAAAAGACAGATACAGAAACTAAACAAACTTTACAACATTTGAGACTTAAAACTGCAATGCATACATTCAAACTCTGAAGAACTGAACTTTTGTTCAGTAGTGACTAGGTCAAAGGCTCGTCTCCCTGGGACAATGGAGGAATAAGTAATGCACAAAGTGCACAAAACATTTTCTTTTCCTTAATGTTGTAACCTTTCCTTCAGACACCAGACCTCAGATTCCATCCCTACCCTCCTCATTGCCTTAGCAATAGACACTAATCAAGTTGTGGATAGAAAGCGACAGGAGCTGTGGAGGGGGCGAAGGAAAGAGGAGAAATATATGGGGGGTTTGTTAATGCATTAACTTGTATTTAGATAAAGCATCTGCCACCGAAAGATCCTAAGGGTTTATTGTTACCTAATGTTAGAATATATTTGGGGTGATCAGGTAATTGACAAAAAAGTAGAAAGAGGAACATTTTGATCATTCATAATCAGATACAGAAGAGAGGTTTATATGGGGATTTTTTTTTAAATTTGCAAGCGATCAGGTTGATAGCATGGCTGTCATCAATGGAGCTGGTATATTCAAGAATGGTTCATGTAATCAGAAATTGAGTTACAGTGCCTATAAAAAATATTCACCCCCCCCATCCAGAAATTTTCATGTTTTATTGTTTTACAACAATGAATCACAGTGGATTTAATTTTGGCTCTTTTGACACCGATCAACAGAAAAAGACTTCTGTGTCAAAGTGAAAACAGACCTCTACAAAGTGATCTAAATTAATTACAAATATAAAGCACAAAGTGATTACATAATTACTCACTACCTTCAAGTCAGTATTTAGTAGATGCACCTTTGGGAGCAATTACAGCCTCAAGTCTGTGTGGATAGGTCTCTATCAGCTTTGCACAACAGGACACAAATTTTTCCCCATTCTTCTTTACAAAACTGCTCAAACTCTGTCAGACTGCATTGTGATTGTGAATGAACAGCCCTTTTAAAGTCTGGCTACAAATTCTTAATTGGATTGAAGGTCTGGACTCTGACTTGACCACACTAGGATATTAACTTTGGTGTTTGGTATTTTTAAGCCATTCCTGTATAACTTTGGCTTTATGCTTGGGGTCATTGTCTTATGAGAAAACAAATCTTCTCACAACTCTCAGTTCTTTTGCAGATTGAATCAGTTTTCCTCCAGGATATCCCTGTATTTTGCTGCATTCATTTTACCCTCTACCTTCACAAGCTTTCTAGGAGCTGCTGCAATGAAGCATCCCTACAGCATGACGCAGCAAGCTTCATGGTAGGGATGCTTATACCAAACGTGGCATTTAGTCTGATGGCCAGAAAGCTCAATTTTGGTTTCATCAGACCACTGAACCTTCTTCCAACTGACTTCACTCTCCCACAGGCCTTTTGGTAAACTCTAGCTGAGATTTCATGAGTTTTTTTTTAAAACTGGCTCTTTCTTTGCCACTCCCCCATAACGCTGCAACTAGTGAAGTACCCGGGCAACAGTTATTGTATGTGTAGTCTCTCCCATCTCAGCCATTGAAGTTTGTAACTCCCCAGAGTTGTCATAGATCTCTTGGTGCCATCCCTCACTAGGCCCTTCTTGTACGGTCACCCAGTGTATGAGGATAGCCTGATCTAGGCAGATCACCTGTGCCACATTCTTTCCATTTCTTGATGATTGACTTAACTGTACTCCAAGGGATATTCAGTGACTTAGAAATTTTCTTGTGTCAATCTCCTGACTCGTGTTTTCAACAGCCTTTTTGCAGAGATGCTTGGAGTGTTCTTTTGTCTTCATGATGTAGTTTTTGCCAGGGTACTAACTCTCCAGCTGTTGGACCTTCCAGATACAGGTGTATTTTTACTACAGTCAATTGAAACACCTTGACTGCACACAATGATCTCCATGTAACTACTTATGTGACTTCTGAAGCCAAATAGCTACATCAGTGATGATTTGGGGTGTCATATTAAAGGGATGAATACTTATGCAATTATTTTGTGCTTTATATTTGTAATTCATTTAGATCACTTTGTAGAAATCTGTTTTCACTTTGACACAAAAGAGTTGTTTTTTTGTTGAAGTAAAAAAACAAATTAAACCCTCTGATTCAATGTCGTAAAACAATGAAACATGAAAACTTCTGGGGTGGGGGGATGGGTGGTGAATACTTTTTACAGGCACTGTATATGACTCAAGAACACTCTAGGTGGTGGAGCCTAGAAGTCATGAGAATATTCAATAACAATGAGAATACCAAAAGGAGTTAGTGAATTAGGAATCATGAGCCACCAAACAAGTAATAGGCGAAAGGTTGGTTTAC
Source organism: Mobula hypostoma (assembly GCF_963921235.1). Taxonomy (NCBI): domain Eukaryota; kingdom Metazoa; phylum Chordata; class Chondrichthyes; order Myliobatiformes; family Myliobatidae; genus Mobula; species Mobula hypostoma. The sequence continues at coordinate 21,381,260 of NC_086125.1, forward strand.
CCCAGTTTATCGGAAGCTGAATAACTAAGAGTAGCCAGGATTTCATGATCGTCCATCTTACCTCTGGAATTGATACGATGTGAAAGTCATCATGTAAGCCAAAGTGGGGGCAGATTTGGACATTACTGAAGTAGAAATAGCCATTCTTAAAGATAGCTGACTGAAAGCACAGATTGTAATGAGGACAGTATTGTGGACAACTTCTCTACACACTGTGCTCACAGATCAGTTACTTGTTTGATCCTGACCTCTGACGCTGTTTGTGTGTGGAGTCCATATGTTCTTTGCAAATGTGGGTGTTCTCCAGCTGTTTTCAGTTTTATCCCCAAACCGAAAAAAAAAACATGATGGTTAATGCGCTACTAAATGATTTTACTGTGGTTGAGTTCAATGACAACTAGGATCACAGGTTATGAAGAGATAGGGTTGATAGGCAAGAAACAATTTATTACTAGAAAATAAGTTGGCAGTGGGATTAATGAAGTCACATCGACACATGGGCCAAAAGTCCTCTTGCAATGCCATTAGGGAGTATGAAATAGGGCCAGGGACAGATGGTGGCCAGATAAAGAGGGGCTCAGGAATTTTACTGAAGATAAAAACCTGACCCAGCAGCATTCAGTCATAAGGCTGGCCAAAGAGCCCATTTCTGCCCTGTATAATTCCATGTCATGTTTTCTTTTACTTGCAAAGCTTTATGCCACTGAAATGTTATTGTGGTGCCTGTTAAAATTGTCTCAGACAATAATTTCATTAATCTGTGCAAGTCATTGACATATTAGTCAAGAGCTAACCCCATTGAATAGCTTTGACCAGCATCTACTTTATGCTGTTTTGCAATTGGAGTGCACAACGTGAACATAATGTAATGTCAAATAATGCTACTTCCCATTTTAATTATATATCAGTTTAATTAACTCAACTGATAAGAATACATTGTGACCACTTTATTAAGCTACAGGTACGAATCTGTCTACAAAGCAACTCAAAGACTGAGACTTTGGTAACAGGCAAGGCAAGGTGTTCTAAGATCCAGTTGTTTAACAGCTGTTTTTTTTTAATATCAGAAATACAGCTTTCAATCTCAATTTATTAACTGCCAATCACTACACAAGCTGTTTTTTCTCTTGCATGCAATGCATATAAAACAGCTATTCCAACCAATCAATCTCTGTGACCCCAAAGTCAAAAGTAAATACAAGTGTTTTAAAAGCAAAAAAAAAGTCCACCATTACAAAACATGCAAGTCAAAATAAATAAGATATACAATTGCATACAAAACAACAGTTTTGGAACAGTGAATTTATCACAATAAATTGGAATACATTGTCCAGTTTCTTTTTCTAAAAAAACACATCTGTTCTGGCTTACAAATTTTTTAAAAAAGTTAAAAAAGGAAAGTAGCCAACGAGTGCTAAAGTTTTGACTGAGGGGCCAGCTATGCCAGTTCAAAAGAGAAGTAAAGGTTTCTGTCCTGTTAACTAGATTCAAAAGATATTTAACAAAATATCAATTTGATACCTTGTTTACAAGTTACTTCTGGCTAAATGCAATGCATCATTTTGCAGTTCTCATAAGTCTAGATTTTAAAGAACTCATCCATTCTGAAACCTACTCCAACTGCAAAGGATTGTAATAAGCCATTCCCAACCTGTGACCGATCATGTTTGTAAGAGCAACAAGTGTGGCATCATTCGTGATCCCAAATCAACTTAGATCTGAAATGATCTTACAAAAGCAATCAAATCCACACCAATCTCGTTCCTTGCACAGCATCAGCCTCAGAACACATCAATATGGATTCTGAAAAGACTGCAGTGCCAATTTCTATGCAAAAATGAGCATTCATTAATTTTCAAGTAGACAATTTCAATTAGTTACAAATTAAAGCAGCCATGTAATTAACTTTTTTCCAGAATACCACCTCCCAACACAAATATCTAGCCCCACAGTCAAAAGCACCAAAGTTACAACGAAACTAACTGTAACACCGATTTTGCCCCAGCAGAAATTAACCAAGATTGAAAACTTGCAGATTGTATTTCTGATTCATACACTATTTTTTTAAAATAGCGAGTCTCTCACCAGAGCACCAGTGCTTAAAATCATGCATGTCACACACGTACAAATTGAAATGCACTTTAAAAAAGAGAGAGAAGTATAGGAATTTCCAAATGTTAAGTCTGAAATATTTTTGAGTTAAAACAATGGTTTCAAAGTTACCAACAAATTTGAATGGATCAAATAGCGCCTACCTTTAAAATATTTTCTATCAGTGACAATATTACCATACTAAAATTCCTACAATGACAAACAAGTGGATTGTAACTTCCAACCGTGAAAGTAATCACAGAAGATATTCAGGGAATTGGCTTTAATGCAAGTGCTCTAGCCATTCCACTAGGAAACAACTTGAAATACTTCAAACAAGAATGCCAAAAAATCAAAAGATGCAAAGTAATATACAGTAATGCTGTAGATTAATCTACCCTCACAAAAATTTCACTGTTATTGTTATTGTGCATTTTTTATATGCATGGTGACCCTATTTATCCTTTCACGTCAGTCACCAAGGATACCGGTGGTTGGGACAATTTGACACAATACACGCAGTGTGTGACATTGTCCCAAATTACACAAGTATCAATAAAGCCACTTGTCCATCACTCTGCGACTTGTGGCCTATTGTACATTCTTCCACTTTAGGAAGATCAAAAGCTGATGGAATCACTAATAACTGCTGGAGAAATATGCACAAAGAAATAGTTACTGTGCAAAATTCATTCCCAGGTGGGGTTGTCACAATTTCCATAAAGTGGGAGCTGATCTGAAGAAAAAACAGCAATACTGGCATAACTTACACTTTCACAAACTTGTTGAAAATTCAACAGTTGTATATATTGTAATTACACTTGGAACTACTCCAATTGCATGAGCTGGTTTCAAATTAAACTTCTACATTCTCCTTCTGCTATTCCAGTGTTCTTTTCTCAAGAATCCAGATGAGTAACTCAACACGGAGATACTTATAACATTTGTGAGAGTTAAGACTGTGGCAAGTGTGGAATATTTCCCAGTTTGACTAACAAGGCCAAGTCTGCCATTTATTTTGCAGATCTGATCACATTTTAATGTCATATTTATGTGCATGATGTGTACGTGCATGACTGAAACTGGGCCCCACTGATCAGCAGCCGAAACCAAATTCTTGCCCGTATATAAAGCCATTAATATTAAACTAGTCCAGGACTGAATATTAATTATTTGATCTCAACCAGACTAACATCAGGCACGGTATCAGTAAATTCATTTTAAAACAGCAAAACCCTGGAAGCATTTCTGCAACACCTTGTGGCAAATGTGTAATCATCTGCATGGACTACAGGATGCAAACAGAACCATGTCGAGTTGTGTTGCTCCTAGTGATCAAATTAGCTAACATCTATAATGGATACAAAGTACGAGCTTCAGTCACTCGATCACTAGAAAAAAAGAGAGCCTGTAGTTAATTAGAAACATCGTATCCATTGCTTTATAACTTGGAAATTTGAGTCACACCACAAAATCTACATTGGTTATAGTCATCTGAGCTCAAGGCTTCATATGCACACTCCCAATGTTTGGAGGTTATTCACAACATTTTGTACATCTTTAGGAAACTCCTTTCTTTGTTGTTTAAATGAAGATTGCAGTATCACAAAAATTAGCCTTCTATAACTGGGCTATGGGCCATCTAACAAAATATACGATGCAATATTTGCTGAACTATGTGGTGGTTTAAAAAGTTTCCCAGTACTTGGAAAAGCTCTTTTATTAAGTGTAGTCAATGAGTTAATTCCAAACAATGGTTTTGGACTTCTCAACTCTGTAGAGTAAACCCAACATACAAACACATCTGTGACCCAGCCCCTGATACAAGATTGACCCCCACTTGTACTAGAAATCACAGGAGGAACCATGTAATATTCAGCCGGCTGACCTCTCAGTTGCAAACTCTGCACTCTGTGGCTATTACACAATTCAATCTTTAGAAAAGTACAGCTTATAACTAAAAAAAAAATCACTCATCTCAAAGATAGCATTTGTGTAAGAAATCACAGCATCCAAAGACCATACATACCGTAACACGCAAGATAATGGAGTGCACATTACAAAAATAAAACTGTTGACAAATATCTTGGATATATTAAACACACAAAGCAAGAGCCCCTTAGAACAGTTGTGATCAAATCTTGAACGTCCAACTAATGTACATAATGAAATTTACCCACTGTAAACTGAAGGTGCATATGGTGTTAATTAGAAGCCTATTTTTTCATCAGCATAATGACACTTCAGTGGAACAAATACTTTGATTTCAGGACACTTGGATTTTGGAGTAGGAAAGGACGGGTATGGTCATCTAAAGAACTCCTAAGGTCTAAACTGAAAAAGTTGAAAATTTGAAATGATTGACAAGACTACAACACAAGTATCTAGAAATCTTGATGGTAAATTTCAACATTTCGAAAAAATATAGGTTTCTAGTCCAGCATTTCGAACCATTTTGAGAGTGGAAGTAACAATATAGAATGCAGAACAGGGATGAGTCAGAAGGTTTGAGTGAAAGGTCTCAAACAATTTTCAGATTTGAGAATTCTTGAATGAATAAAAGCCTGTACAGTTAACATTTGTTTCTTTAATAGAGTGTGCAATACAACAAACAGGTCACTGTGTTAAATAGAATTTTAGTTCAAATATTCAGCAATGACTGTTATGGGTAATGACAGTAACAAAGGTCTGATATGGTCATATATGCAGAAATGTTTTTTTCTGAAATGATAATTAGGTGGGAATACCTAAGGTGATTACAAGACCATTTATAAACTATGACTGATTCAAGAGAAAATACACAAGCAAAGTTTGAAACAGCTGGCTCCAAGATTAAAGGGACAGCCTTGCAACTAACTAACTGGGTATTTTCTACAATAGTTAAAAAAAGGGTACATAATTAAGTAGCTTACTTGCTTTTTATGCGAAATCTCACTGAGTCGACGGCCATGAAGGTGTAGTAGTAGAACGCAGGATGTAGATAATTTTGCCAATTGTGACAGTTGAAAGGATAAAAATCTGCAGCCCACCAGGTTTGTTTCTCCTCCTTTTGCTGTCCTCTTATTGTTTATATAATCAAATTTAGAAAATGCACATATACCTTACTGCGCAAGAGTCCACAGTGCACATGGAGTTGGGGGAATATCTTGAAACCTGCCCCATTCACCACAGAACAGTGTTAGCACCAACCATCTGAAATGCTACACGAACTGCACACAGGTGAAAACCATGTTTTGTAAACAGCATTCCATATGCATGTCCTGACCAGAAATCCTTCATAATTTTTTTTTAGACAGGTGAAGGAAATTTCATTTGCTGGTAGTCAAACGTTGATCTTTCAAAAGACGAGGTAGAAAAAAAACAATCCTGTTTTTCCAAGAGCAAAACAATTTTCTCTGTTGAAGCTGCTTTCTAATTTAAGTGCAACTCAAGCTCTTTTTATGGCTTTCAATGGTCACTGTCAGTACTATTGCACTTTGTCTATGCAGCTTAAACAGACTAGCGCTAGAATCTCTTCCAGACATGTTGTTCTTTTTAACACAAGGAACTACTGGCAAAAGGCTCCAACTCCATTAATCTGGCAAACTGTATGTATTGCAGTGATATTTAGAAGTCACTGGTTGTCGTTTGTGAAAACTACGATGGGTGGTAAACAGAGTACGTGGGGCAGGGGGAAACAGACTTTGCCAGCGCCAGGCTAGCAACAGGCTCAATTACTGAAAGAATTGACGCTAACCTGTTTCAGAGTCGTTGCTCTCAGAGGAGCTGGAGTCACTGCTACTGTCTGATTCAGAAGAACTGCTGCTGCTTCTCATCCTTGAGGGGCCTCCCACATCCATGCTTACGTCATGCTTCTCAGCTGTACAAAGAGAATTATTGTGCAAGTAAAAAGACTGCTCAATTGTCAATATTGAAACCAACTGGCTTCACTAAAGTTCAAAACTATAATGTCTGGGCTGTTTAGTTTGCTGTTAATCAAAGTTAATTATTTCTTAACATGCTTGCTTCACATTGCATATAATACATTAGACACAAGTCAAAATACTGTAAAATCTATAATTCTTAAGAACGTAAAAACAAGATCCATACTTTAGACTTTTCATAACTGAAGTAATTTGAAGATACAACAAAATTAAAGCGAAACTGCTTAAGAATTAACTACAGTGCTGTCCAAAATTCTTAGGTATAGTACCTAAGACTTTTGCACAGTATTGTATGTTATGTCTTTCCAGCACAATACTATTGAACTAACACAAAGCTAAGTCCTCTTATTTCTGTTGCCCAATCATCTTCCTATTTAACTGATATACTTGTTACATACAGTACAATGCAAAATTCTCGGGCACTCAAACTATATATGCGTGCAAGACTTCTGCACAGTACTGTACGTCAACCCAAATTACTATACATTTAATCTTAGAGCACATTTGAGTGAATACACTCATTTTGGAACACTGCTTCTTGCTGCAGAGCATGAAACAAACCATTCTCCTTTTATGACACATGTAAGCTAAATCTATTCTGGGTAAATGAAATAATTAAACTCTAATGTGATGAACCTATAATGAGTTAATTCAATTTTTCACTAGTTTAAGGGGATAGGGAATAATGAGAAAAGTAACAGTTACGTGATACAGCATCACTTGCACATCTAAATCACATGCAAAAATTATAATCACAGGAAACAGAGAATTGGGCTCAGCTATTTTTCTCGTAACTTCCCAGCCCTCTTTCAGAATAATTAAAAGGATAGCAGAAGAATCATTCTCATGCTATTCCAAGTTGAGAAGACTTTACATAGAATATTAGCATTCACATTAAAGTGATCAATTTAGATAACAGTTCAAATTCTTGGTGTACTGGTGCTCTAATATTCTTACTTGATTTTGAACTCTTCTTTATGGATTAATGATAAGTCCAAACACCGAAAATTTTAAATTGGGAGCAGGCAGTGTTTTATTTTTTTTAATCCTTTGAACCAGCAAGATCTGAGGTCCAAGCAATATCCAATCAGCTTGACAAGCATTGTTTTTTTTTTCAATTCCAAAGTCTAAGAGCTAGCTATGCTGAATCTAACTGAAAACCTTCATTGATATGGTAAAGCTTCTACTTTGATGTAGCTATATTGTTATGATTCCAAGCATTTAGAAGTTCAATTTATATGTAGTATCTTCCTATTTTGCTTTTCATAGTTCTAACAACTAAAGTTCCTAACTTTGCACATGGTTCACAATAATTGATACTTATAGGTTTCGCTCCCAGTCCCTTTAATAATTTCATACCATTGTCTCAAAGTTGCTATATTACTGTTTTATTTACAGCAGTGCAAAAATCACATCAGTGACATTAATTTAGGTTTATTTCTGCTGTAAATTTACAGATCAAATCCAACATTCAGCTAGACCATGGCAGCTGAACATCTACCTCACACACAATCTCCTTTCCTGACCCCATATATCCTTCAACTTCTTTAAGCCACCAAATATTTGAAAAGTTGAGAAAGTTAATTTTGACGTATCAATCTAGAAACCAGTTGATAAAGAGCAATGAGAATGTGTTGCAAAATAAAACAGGAAGTAGCAGAATTTCAGATGACCACAAGTTTATTTCTAGTGAATAATGAAATTCCGGCCTGATGTCATAGGAAAGTCAAGTCCAGAGATAATAAAAGCATGACCCAACATTTCACCTGAAGAAGTGTTGCTGTCAAAGTTAGAGGTGGAATTAGGAAATGGAGCAGGTATGGTCAGGCTAAAAGAATACTAAAATCTGGCTCAATAGGCAATTGGCATATTAATGGCAGGGACAAAAGCTGAAGGCTTCAGCCTTTAAAATATTTTGTTTCTGATCACTCATGTTTGCTCAACAATTGCCAGTCAAGTATTTTAACAAATGAGAGGTACTAAAAGGGTCCACAGTGATTACAGAACAGAGCCATTACAAGAGTTTCTGATTCATTTCAATGAGGAGACAAAGATAAAAAGGCCTGTGTGAAAGAGAACTGAATAAGGAGCTCAAACAGCTGCACTAGGGATTATGCAGGTGCCCAGTTCATCTGACTAAAGAATATTCACTATTTTAAATTGGCTTCATAATGATTTTATCAATGGTTTACTACAATTTGTGATGGTTTACTGAAATGAATTGTTAACCAGTAAAATAAATTACATTCTGTTAAGAAGCAAATTGATTTTAAGCATTTCCCTAGGTTACATGAATCACTAAACAATTTAAGAGTTTATTTGTTATCTGGGACTGGAATCAACAATTAAAAAGGGTAACTGGGGAGACTAAATTAACTGGTGGGCATCATTTAAAAAAACCTAGCATTTCAAATCCAAAAGTTTTTCTCAGAGACAGTGATAAATTACCAAAACCAGACTTCATTACTTGATATTTCAGCATTCAGAATTCCAATCATGATACCACTGCATCTACTTCAGCTTAAATAACCCAATAGTGGAACATAAAAAAAACATTTTCTCCACTAATTGCATAATCAGGTTAAAAATTTAAAATGAAACCGGTCAGTGTTTTTCAATTTACATTAACAGGGTACAAAAAGCATAAACCACCATTAAATGCAACAAATCACAGGTTTAGCTATTGGGTTACAGACATAACAATGCTCATTAATAAAATAATCTGATACAGTAGTGCAGGCAGTTCACAGGTTTTGTCCTTCATTGTCCTGGAAGTTCATTTCTCCTTTAAAGAGATGCAGAATTTCTATGTAAGGGAGCAGATGTTAATGACCATTTGCAGAACCCTAGGTTGAATGCTTTCCTACAGTATAATCCAAACCATACAAATTATAATTAATTTGCATATCACAGTTATGCACCTGAAGATTGCACCAAGGATGTGGAAACCTCCTGCATTTCAGGTTTCACTGCTTTTTTGACAGTGGAAGGAACTATGCCTGTACTCTGCCCAAAGGGACAAACATTCCAGGTCATCCAAAGTTAACTCCCTAAAAGATCCAAGATGGCGCTGGCAAGACATGGCAACATTTTGCTGAGAGCTAATAAAACTATTAACTAATAAATATACTTTTTCTGAACCATGATCACTGCAACCCACAGCTTGTAATTTTCCTTTGGGAGTTGTGCTTTTGAACCGCCTGCAAGACCTGGCATTTTTGCAGCACACTGAAGGATTTGATGAACTGGACTCTCGAGAATGTAGATATGGCTGGGGTAGCCACTACTGGAGCAGACTTGGGGTTGGACTGAAGCAGTGCCCGAGTCCGAAAGCAAAAAGCAAATTGGGGTTTAGCTGATTTAAGTGTCAAGCCACATTAAAAAGATAAAGACATGAAGGCAGAAGGCGAGGGACGAACCAGTGTTCAGCTCAGTACTTCATGAGCCTTTACCAACTTCAGTAGTAAACTGATTCTGCAGCCATCAGCCTCCTGGACCAGCCACAGCACTGAACTGGCTCCATGGCTGTGGACCAACTTTTGGGGCTTCGCAGTTCATGTTCTGTGTATTATTTATATAAATTTTTTATTGTTTGCACGATTTGTTTTTCTTTGCTTTGTGGGTGCCTCCAAGATGAATCACGTGGTTGTATATGGTATACATTCTTTGATAATTAATGTACTTTGAAGAGATCTCGAAGTAACACAATGAGCAAACTTTCGCCCATTTTAAGTAACACATTCAAATGACTAAATACTCATGGTAAAACTCAAGGCAAGCTGCTGTCAAAAACAACAGGAATTCTGCAGATGCTGGAAATTCAAGCAACACACATCAAAGTTGCTGGTGAACGCAGCAGGCCAGGCAGCATCTCTAGGAAGAGGTACAGTCGACTGATTTTCTTTTTACAACTCTACAATTACCTTCCTGCTCTTTATCTGTATACCTTTATGAGACACCACATGCCTCTCAGTCACTGATGCATATCGATCTTAAAACAATGAAAGTCAATAGCATGAAATTTGTAACTAATTGTCTCCTGCTGTTTTTAAACTGGACTTGCAGTAGTGGCTAAAAGGAGACAGCCAGGTTAATGGTTAAATACAGTTACAGTCCTGTCTTAAAATGCATGGTATGCAAGCTACAACATGAGAGACACATTTAACATTAAGTGAAAGGAACACTATTCCTAAGGTAAGGTTCCTATGTGATCAAGAAAGAAGGTACTTGAAAGAGAAAAGATTGCTGATTATAATGGCAAAAATCTCTAATTGCAGGGGACAGGAGACCAATTGAACAAAATGGCAGCTTGTGTACATATTTGACATAAACATCAATAGAATACCTAGCGTGTTTCTGAAAATGACAGCGTAACAGTGTTAGCAAGAATTCTCTGATATGAATAGTGGATGTGCAGATCCTTGGGCTAGTTTGATCCATATAAAGAGAAGAATTTTCAAGATTATATTTAAATTACAAGATTGAACCGTACCCAGTGGTTAGGGATGTTAATATTAATCATGATGCTCAAGTATATTAGCTCAAAGAACATACTAATCCTTTTTTTATGTAGGCATGGCCACAATATACTTTGATCACTATTTACAGCCATTTTCAAAATATGTAGACAAAACTCCTCAAAATCTTTGCTAATAATTTATTCCTTGCAATGTTTATCTTCTATGAGAAATTACTTTAACAAATTCCCTATTTCATCTCCAGTTATTGAATTGTTCATTTTTTAATGACCCAACACCAGTAATAATTTATATTAAGTATTTTTAAGCATAGTCATTTGTAACTTCCATCACAACAGGGTCTTTTCACTTGACATTTATAAATACAAATAGTCAGACAGATTCACTGCAGTGTAATAAATAGTATCCAGAAAAGCTACTAGTACCACAAAAAATAACTTAAAACAGGGTAATAAGACCATAAGGCATAGGAGCACTTCTCCAGTAACCTTTGACACTCTAATCAAGAACCTATTAGCCTCTGCTTTAAATAAACCCAATGACTTGGGCCTACACCACCACCACTGGCAATTAATTCCACAAATTCACCACCCTCTGGCTAAAGAAATTCCTCGGTGTTCTCAAAGGATGCTCTTGTATTCTGTGGCTGTGCTCTCTGGTACACAACTTCCCCACCATAGGTAACATCCTCTCCATGTCTACTCTATCTAGTTCCTTTCAACAGGTTTCACTGAGATAACAAACACCTCCCCACCCCATTCTTCTAAACTCCAGCGAATATAGGCTCAGAATCAAATGTTCCTCACATGTTAACACTTCCACTTCCGGGATCATAATCTAGACAAAGGTAATCAAAAAAGACCAGAATTTTGTACACCAAGGTTGTTCCTTAAATCACTGACTTTTGAAAAATAACATTTGTATCATCGATTCAAGGGCACAATATCCAAGGCACTTTCTGTATGCAATTAAATACTTCTGAAGAGTACAGTTGTTTGAATGTCGACCTATAATATGGCTCCAGCCACAATCTTACATCATTGCCAAGTAGCTATTCTTTGAGCATAAATGAGTGGAATTTTGATGTTCATCAACAATGGACCTGTTACTGAAAAAACCTCATTATCCAGTCTAACGCTTCAGTTGAAGTAACTAGGGAGTACAAGACCTTTGATTCTTCTCACACTCACCCTCCCACAATAAAAATTAAAACCTGGGCCTTGGGGCAGAAAGCCAATTAGAGTAACCCTATCCTTCAGACTGAGGTAAGTTAGTTCAGCACATACATGGAACTGAGCCCAGAGGACATAATTTTATTTGGATTTATTGTTGACAACGCCTGAAATCAGTCTGTTCCAAAATGCCCTTCAAAATTGGCAGTGTACTGATATTTTGAACTGCTTGTATTTCTTTGGTAAAGAAATTCCACTGTTGGGACAGAAATAATGAACTAATAGTAATGCATTTCCAAATCATGATGGTGTGCATCGAGGGCAAACTGGAGGGGATATTGTTCCCATGTGCCCAAAGCCCTCATCTTCTTGGTGGCAAAGGCTGTGGGTTTGGGAAGAGTTGTACTAGTGGTCTAGATGAGAAATTGTAGTGCATTTTGTAGATAGTAGACTCTGTAACACCTAATCCAGTAAAAGTGTTGACAATTACTTAGACCTTACAATAAGTGTGTCAGAAAGCAAGTCACTCACTAAAAGATGCTCAGCATTGCAGCTGCTCTCGTTTCCACAACACTGATGTGGCTGGCTGTGCTAAGCTTCTGATCAAGTGTGTCGGTGGGGAGTCAGCCACAGCAATAACTATTGCACACCACCAATAGCTATTCAGACAATGGTTATTGTCTGGAACTTTCTTTCTTCTGGTACAAATATTATTTGCCACCACCAGTCCATGTCTGAACCTTGTCCCAATATTTCTGGCATTCAGGCTTGGACTGCTTCATTCACCAAAGAATTGCAAATTGCAGTGAAGATGGTGTCATCTTCAGCAACCATTTCTATTTCTGACCTTCTGAAGAATCAGCTGGACCTTCAATAATACCTTGAGAAACTGCTACAGTAATATCCTGGGGCTACAACAACTGACCTCCAAAAGCCACAGTAATCCTTCTCACTGCAAGATGGTTAGCCCTTGCTGCCTCAGTGCCATGAGCAGCTACTCTCAATTCAGGAATTCAGCTTTGTGGTCTATGTTTAAACTAACTCTAATAAAGTTTGAAGCAAAGTGACTTTGGTAAAAATCCAAATCAGCAATATGCTACTGGTGAGCAAGAGCTGCTCGCTAGCACTGTTGACGACACCTTCAACTTCTTGATTGAGTGTAGATTGAATGGGCAGTTACAGTATTGTGCAAGTCTTAGGCACCCTTTTTAAATAAAACTTTAGCTTTAGAGGTTTACTTTTTGTTTTGAGCAATCGTGAGTATTTAGAAGAGAGCAAATTTTAGATTTCCAAAAAAAATGTTGAGAAACTTTTGTATTTAATTAAAGTAACATAATAAGGAATACACCACTTTCAGACTAAAAGCTTGATTACTTTTTAGGTCTATAGCCCAGTACATGATTAAACAAAGATAACAAACAGGTGTTAATGATCAATGACATAATAAGCTGAATGACCTAAACTAATTAAATGAAACAGAAACAGGTGCAGAAGGAATCCAACTGGGCAAAGGCCAACCAAACTAAAAGATGAGTGTGTGCCAGGTGTAACTGTTTAACCTTCAAATCATCACTTCTTACACCAAGGCAAGAATGAGCATAGAAACAAAATGCAAGGTGGTCAATGTGCATCAGCAAGGTCCTCTCCCAAGCAAAATTTTTGCAACAGACAGGAGTTTCAAGATGTGTTGTACGAGCTCTTCTGAAGAAGCACTAAGAAACAGGCAAGTTGAGGACCAGAAGCATAGTGATCAACCACAAAAACGGAGTGCAGCACATGAGCGATGCATCAAATTAGCGTCCCTTCTAAGTCGGAAGTAGTTCAGCACTTCCATCAGTTCTGAACTCACAGAAACCACTGGAACCAAAGTACACCCCTCTATAGTCCAGAAAAGTCTGGTCAGAAATGGTCTTCATGGAAGAGTTCCTGTCAGCCATTCCTCTGAAGTGGAAACAACACCAAGAGATTTACCTACACACAAAAACACACGGACTGGGGTGCTGAACAATAGCAACAAGTGCTCTGGACTGACAAGTCAAAATTTGAAATTTTTGGCTCAAATCAGAGGCAGTTTGTCTGTGGAAGAGCTGGACAGTGCTACGTGGATAAGTGTCTGCAGCCAGCAGTAAAGCATGAGGTTCCTTGCAGGTTTGGAGCTGCATTTCTGCAAATGGAGTTGGTGACAGGTCAGAATTAATGCAATCCTCAATGCTAAGTACAAGCATAAGTACATGCAATACCATCAAGGTGCCATAAGATCAGCCCCATCATCATACTGCAGCAGGACAATCACCCCAAACACACTGCCAAAGTCATAAAGAACTATTTTCAGTGAAAAGAAAGAGGTCATCCTGCAATAGATGATACACCCTCCACAGAGCCCCAATTTCATCTTCATCAAGACTGTCTAGGATTACCTGGAGAGACAGAAGCAAACAAAACAGCCAAAGTCTGAAGAAGAACTGTAGCAAATTCTCCAAGATGCTTCAAACAACCTACCAGCTGACTTTCTTATAAGGCTGCAAGACAATGTACTTAAGAAAATTGAAGTAATTTTCACATTGATTTGAGTTAGTTTTTTTAAAACTGCTTTTTAGTAAATATTGTGATATTTAGAAACTTTAATTTTGAAAGCATCTTCACTTTACAGAACTTTTTTTTAAACACACGTGCCCAAGCTTTTTGTATAGTACTATATATGCAAGATTTAAAAATTTTAATAAACAGGACATACCTGGTCATTTTTCCAAACAATCAGGCAGGTGTCAATATTGTAATGATAATGGAATGGCTTGGCTGGAGGCATAATTCTACAGTGATTTCTAAACCTACAGCCTTAATGATTGCCAGAGCTCTAAACAACTTTACAATATCACATGATCAAGTAGGTTGAACACTGGCTTCAATGATGGTGAGAATTTCGAAGGATGCCGAGATAAATTATCTGTTTAGCACTCTTGACTAAACAATGGCAAAAGAGTTAGCTTCATCTTTAGCACTTACTTGTTGTCTGTCCACAAAGGAAGAGAATATACTCGATGCTGTTACCCCCCCCAATGGCCCCTCATTTATTGTCCTCCATCATTCTTATGTTTAAAATTATAACTCATCATGGGGGGGGGGGGGGATTTGATTTCTGGTCCACAACACTTCCAAATAAGCCTAAGCTTTCAAAGTGCAATTCATTTTTGTGCCCTCATAGTTAGTAGAAAAGGAGCATTGGCAGTTGTGGGAAAATTCAGTGAGGTTTATAACATTTCTGGAAACAGAAGGAAATTATAAACAAAATCTTTGTCTTTGCACTAGATCCAAGCATTTAAAACTTGTAAAAATATCTCGTTAATCAATACTAGAAGTGCAGCAAAATGAGACGTGCTACAAAACTTCACACTTGTGAATTCCAAATTAGGCAACATCTCACTCTCAACTTAATTCCAAAAATGACAAACTAAATATTTCAAACAGTGCAGGTTTGAGGACAAGCCTGTTTCTTAAGAAACTACTTGCAAGATCTCAAATTCTACCAAAAAAAGTGATTCTGTATCATATCCTTTAAATTATGCAGAATGTCCAAATCTCGCTTTAACTGTGCACTATCTAAAAGAGATAAACTTCAACCTTCAAAAGTTGAGCGTCTCTGTAAAGCAGTGATAACTGGAAACAATGAGAAGAGTCTCATTCAGTACTTTCAGTAGCTCGTTACCAGCCACTTACATTGAGTGAAAAATCCTATCTTTTGGGACACTGGAGTGTGATCCTTTACAATTAAATGCAAATTTAATCAACATCAAAAGATGAGGGAAAATCCAGCTTCTATCCCAAAGATTGCAGACACTGACAAAGAATATAAAATAAGATCAAGCTATCCCACTCCTCATTTTATTGAGAGATAAAATGCAGAACAGGTCCTTCTAACCTCTTGAGCTGTACCATCAGCAACCCTTGATTTAACCCTAGCCTAATCTTGGGACAATTCGCAAAGACCAATTAACTTACTAACTAATACGTCTTTGGACAATGGGAGGAAACCCATGTATTCCACAGGGCGGATGTACAAACTCCTTAGAGGATGCCAGGATTGAACTGATGCCATGGGCTGTAAGAACATCCATGCTAACCACTATGCCATCGTACGCCTGCTCCCCAATCAATAGTAGCTGATCTTTCACTTAGGTGTCACTTTTCTGTATAAACCTCATTTCACTTGTTTCCTTTGATATCCTTAACATTCATAGCAACATCCATACTTTGGATAAAGAATTCCAAAGAATTACCAACTTCAGTGGAGAAATATATTTCAATCCAGAACCAAGAATCTTATTTTGAGATTGTGGCTATAGAAATATCAACCTATCAACTTTAAATAGCATGATCGGTGCTTCAATGGGATCACCTTCATAGTATAGATCAAGCCTGCTTACTCTCTACTAATCCAACAACCTCTGCCCATCTCAAGAATTAATCCTGGCCACTGCTGTAGAAACAAGCACAGACCTGCAATGGGTATCAATTTACAGTACAAGGAGGCACTGCATAAAGTGACAAATGCTTCAAGGCACCTAACATTGGTTGTTAGAGTTGTATTGCTTCTCGAGAGCACATAGTCATAGAACATAACTGCACAGAAACAGGCTTTTAACCCATCTAGTCCATGCTGAACTATTATCCTATACAGTCCAATTGACATGCATCCACAACTTAGCCCTCTAACCCCCAACAAAATTTCTTTTAAATGTTGAAATCAAACCCACACCAACTTCTGCTAGCAGCTTGTTCCACCCTATGAATGAAGAAATTCCCCCTATGCTCCTTAAACATTTTACCTTTCACCCAAAACCCATGACCTCTAGTTCGTCTCACCCAACCTCAGTTGAAAAAGCCTGTTTGCAATTTCCTTATCAATACAACTCAATGTTATATGTCTGTATCAAATCTCCCCTCATTCTCCTATGTTCTAGAGAATAAAGCCTTCACCTATTAACTTTTCCCTATAACTCAAACATATACTGTTTAGATAAACAATGCACTGCCCAATTTCTTTCCTGGGCCAAGAGGTGGAGGAAAGAAACTAGTTTGCTTTATTAAATTGATGGCTGCCATGTGTATAGAAACCAGTGTTTTTGACATCCTATTATAATATTGAATCCGCAAAATCATTTCTGGGTTCAGGTGTACAACACTGGAAGATTCCCAGGAGAAAATATTAATCCCACTGCTCTGATCTGAAACTTTAAAGGATATGGTTTCATTTTTACCAGTGCATTACTCATTTCCAATTTTAAATATTTGTATACAAACAATTTTTCATTAGCAGAAAAGATTTCAGGAACCAGTAGTTTATGACGCTACATCAACTGCAAAAAATAATTTTCTGAAAATAAAACATTAATATTGACTGCTCATTGTAGGCATAACACAGGATAAAGTAGATATTGCTATTCGTAACAAATTTCAGATAATCATGTCTTACCCTCTACCTATAATTGCAACGTGAATGATTACCTGTAGTGTACACCCACTATTAAAACCCTGCTTCAATCGAATAATCAAATACTGATGAGATTACCACCATACCTCTCAACTGTATGATTTTAAATAACTGTGACCCAATATAAAGCCGCACACTTGTTGAAATAGCAGCCAAATGCAACCAATCAAGTCAATTTACTAATGCTACCAAAAGCCGCACTCTTCCGCAAGCACGAACCATAATTCTGCCAATCACATTGCAGCTTGAGAGGTATGTGCACCACAAAATTAAAGCTAATACATATATGCACAAATAAATTTAACCTTGGCTCCAACCTATTTTACCCAAGGATCTACTTCACAAGGTTGCACTACACCAACCTTTTCTGCCTGGTTTCTTCCCAGAGCTCAGCTGGCCGCTAACGTCATGTAACCTGGTTTCCAGCTCACTCTTCGAGTCTAGCTGGAGCTCATCGTTCGATTTCCCTGGGACCTTTTTCACTGCAAACAGCATCACACAACAAGATTTGGACCAACATTTTGGTACCATTACACAGTGAACAAAATAAATCTAATTTGGCACATGGGATCAGATGCAAATTGAAGGAAGGAAAAGCAGCTAAAGGAAAAAAGGATCTATTCATTGTTTGCAACTTAAAAGGCCAATGATCTAGAGACACTTTAGCAAATGCTTGGAAGCATGTAGTGAGGTCATGATAATTTTGTCTTAATGAAACATTGCATGATATTTTAAAAAAATTGCTGATATCAAATAAATAGAATACAGGTTTCAAATCATTGCTAAGTATATACCAATCTCAGCTGGGCTGTAAAGAGCTGCACAAAAATAAGGATAGAGAGAAGGGGAATGTGGGGAATGATCCATGGTTACTGCTTACAAAGAGGTCAACGTCAAAAATTATTATTCAAGAATCGTGAGAATAATAAAAAAAACATTTTGACCAAGTTAAATTTCACTTTTAGCTACGTTCACTCATACCATAAGCAACGTTTGAAGGGATCAAAAACCATAAACTAGCTGCCAATGACAGCTACAGAATTCTTTGGCATCTTTGGAAATGTTCAGTATTTCTCCACAGTGGCATGGTTAGCATAATGAGTTATATGACCTGAAAAATCACATTTAATATTTCTTTCCATCAATGTGCTTATCCCCCATCCTCAAAATTTTACTACTGTATCATGACATCACTACTGAAATTCTTTTTATTTTGCCAAATTCAAAGTCGATTTCACTGGAGAAGTCAAATTTAGTTCAAAAATAAAAAAAGGAAATAGTGTACCTCTGAAAACCAGCTGTTGCTCTGACCTCTAGGTTAAGCAGCCCCAAAGATGTCAAAACCCAACCTGTGCATGCCCATTCACAAATCCAATGAAGCTGTAACAGTGTAGATCATTTAACAATGATCATACATTCAAAGTAAAAAAAAAAGATGATTGTTACAAAAATGAAATTTTACAAATATCTTCCAATAAAGAATGTAGAACATACCTCCCAGATTAGGGCCGAAGAACCCCTTCATAGAGCACAATGGAAACCACATCATGTTATCAACTACACCAAAATTACTAATTGTTCACATATGTTCTTATATTAACTTGGATTAAATGGTTATTTATCTCACTTGCAACTACTAACCACATTATCAATAAAATGCATTGAGGCAAATTAGCTATTCTACCATGTACAGCAAAATCCTCTCCCCAAACATTGTATGGGAATTTTCTAAATATCAATTATCTTAGTAAGAATACAATCTCATTTTAGTTGAACAAAAATATTTACCATGTTAATTGTTCATAAACTGGTTAGTGAGAAAATACTGTAACCTAGGATCTGGAATGCTTACAGATGTTAGCTACCAAGAATATGCAAATTCAGATAGCTGTCGCACAGTCTCAAGGTGAAATAATTTGCGCAGGAAGCACCGTCTTACAACGCAACTGGTCAAAGTTGCTCTAAATTCCTGAAGTATTTTTATGGACAAGACATTTTAATGTATAATAGAATGGTCCTGGAATTTGTAATATAGAAAATGAAACTCAGCAAGGCTTCAAGAATTGATGATGAGGAATGACTTTCTACAGCACTACTAACTTCTGTCTTCTAGTAGAAAAAAGCTACATACTATTCAAATTGCAGTTTAGCGCATTAGGAATGGAGTACATGGTATATTTTTCCAGGGGGTGGAAGAATAAAATGTGATTTTGTTTAAATGAAGTAATTTTAATTCCACAATTCCAAGGATTTTGTCATATTTTGGATAGTGGTCACATACCAGTTCTATGTATGTTCCTAATGCATTAAATGTTCAATTGCCATGGCTTAGCTAGATTATCACACTGTGGTTTTCTAGACAAGACGAAGTCTTTTCAGCTGCACCCGAATTGAAGTAAAGGTTGTTTTTATGAAATATCTACTCTCAGAAACACAGTATTTTGAAGTATCTCATGAGAAGCATGTTCTACCATGCTACCAGGAATCCCCAGGATCTTAAGTTTCAGTCAACTTCACTCTCAGTCTATGTAAACTCTACCGCATACATGCAAAACCAATCTAGCCTCAGATTAGTTATTTGCCGTGTAAATTGGAACAGCTTCCAACATATTAACAACCTTCCTTTTATCAGTATATTTATGCAATAGAGTTCCAGATGTAGTGTGACCAATGCCCTCTGTAATTGTCCTCTCCAGCATTTGTAGTGCTGGCTTTCTCAAATACTTAAGAGTATTTGCATAATAGCTTTTTTCAAATCGTACACTAGATCACCCAGATGTTCTGCATCACTGGTCTCTTATAACATGCTATTTTCCTACTTCCCTCTAACAGAAGTACAACTTAACTCATTGCTGATAATCATATATAACATGTACTGCAGGTTTAGCAGCAAATCCTTAATCTTAAAAGTCCTTAACTCTGTGATTCAATCTCCAGCCTATCAGTCCAAGAAGCTCTCAAGACCTTCTACTCCCCCAATTCTTATTCCTTGCACACTAATTTAATCACTTCATTACTGACCACCTTACCAACATGATCTATAATTATCCTCCTGAAACTCTGTCCTCTCTTCGACCTTCGACCAAAGTTTAGTCACTGACATTGATATAGCCTGTGTCATTGTCAAAAGGACACCAACATTGTTCTCAAGTCTCTGGACATTTTACTACATTAAAGGTACTTTTGGAGATGTAAGCTTGTAAAAACACCCATCCCCATAGTGAAATTCATTATATCATGGCATACAAGTATCACTAATAATAATATTCAAATAAAAAAAGCCCAAGGATATTTATTTCATCAGAGGGGGATGAGCAGAGAAAAATATACCCGGATTCAATTTATTTCAGTATGATGGGATTATAAGATTATGTGAGGCATGAAGTCATACTGTGTCAACTCCAAAAAATCCCCTGCAAAACTGTATACATATAGCATTGGTATTCCTAATGAATGCATTGTTAAACTCAGCCAGAAGCGTCTGAATCCCCTAGAGTTATCCATGCAGTCAACTGAGTTCGGAAACATTGTCTGCATTTCTGGTTATGCTGTGAGCTAGGATGGTCTGATATTGGCCCTGGGTTCCCAACACAAACAAGAGGCTTGCTTTTCCTCACCAAGAGCTTCCATTTGACAAGCACCAAAAATAAAGCAGTAAACAGTATGTCAAAATCTGCAAACCTTAAATTTACTGCTAAGTGCGTCCAGCATATTTCAAAAGTCAATTAAAAATAAAAATAAAATGAAATGTGGCTTGCAAAAGAAGTGGTTTTAATATACAATTTATACTCACTTTAGGAACAACAACAGATTTGAAAATTTGTTAATTATATCTTCTTACTGTTTCCAGTTTCCAACTCTCTTTTGATGGTCATAACTTTTCCTCTTTATGAAACATATGGACCTGAAGGTACCAGTAACATACTGCAACAAAACTCATCACCTCATAAGCCAAACAGATCTTAGTTCATAGAAGTAACCAAACCACGACCAGGTTGCAACTGTGAGCTCTGTGGAAACTAGTTGGTGTCCAATTTTATGTTTGCAGAATTCTGCAAAATCACAAATTCCATCTTGATTGCTGGTGACTGATGTGTCACTAAACTTTTGATCATTAGGTTATCCCAGATTCCCAAAAAAAATGAATGATTAAGCACCATAAACATTTCTGCCTGACAGCAAGGGTCAAAACTGACTAACTGGACCTGCACAGAGTACAAGTCCATTCAACTCCATCTTATCACCTTATACAGAAACTCCTATTCCTATGAGAATAAAAAAGCAAACGATGTGCACGTTATGATACACTATTATACTGGTAAGTTTGCCCAAGGTAACTCCCAAGGGATCTTCTTCACAAGCACATTTAATTATACCTTCAACATGATGCTTTGTAGTGCTCCGCTTTCAAACAAGATTGGAAGTCACACATTTTAACAAGACTAACACTGATAAATTTATCCATCTTTAAGATAAAACTTGTAATTGCCACTTGATTTTCCCCCTCTGAGTTGTGTGATTATAGCTATTCATTTTATTGAATTTCTGGAGATGAAGCTCATACCAGCCCAAGGGTTGATCCTGGAGTGATGTTTTCTTTCCATTTTATTTATAATTCCCATCAATACTACCACAACTTCATTTTTGCACACTTAACTCTATGAAATACCAACCTAGCAGTCATACTGTGTCTTGCTGCAGTTGTACAAGTCAATTTCGTGACATTTATTTATTTAGCAATGCGGTGCGGAGTAGACCCTAACAGCCCTTCGAACCATGCCACCCAGCAACCCCACATCTCTAATTAACCCTAACTCAATCACAGGACAATTTACAATGACCAACTAACCTACCTGGATGCCATTGGACTACGAGAAGAAACCAGAGCACTGGGAAAAAGCCCACGTATTCCATGGGGAAGACAGTCTCCTTACAGAATGGGACCAGACGAACTCTGGAATGCCCCGAGCTGAAAAAAGCAATGTACTAACCGCTACGCTATCATGGCATGTTACATAGAACAGAACAGGCCCTTTGGCTGAAGATGTTGTGCCAACCTTTTAAACTAATGCAAAATTAATCAAACTTTTGTCTCCTATACAGCCTACAGCCCTCCCTCCATTTTCCTTTCACCCCAACAGTGCTCTCGAAGCATTTACTATTCTGTGTAAACCAAAACACTACCTCTGACATTTCCCCTAAACATTCCCCACTCACTTTAAAAGGATTTCCTCTGGTATTAGCCATTGTTGTCCTGGGAAAGGCACTGGCTGCCCACTCTAATTATGCCTCATGCAATCATATACGCTTCTATTAAGTCACCTCGCATCCTCCTTCATTCAAAAAAAAAAGGCTGTAGCTCACTAAACCTTTCCTCATAAGGTGTGTTCTCTAATCCAAGCAGTATCCTGATAAATTTCTGCCTCTTCTCTAAACCTTTCACATCCTTCCTATGAGGTGGCCAGAACTGAACAAAATACTTAAGTATTGGTCTAACCAGTTTTACAGAGCTGCAACAAATAAACAGATTCGGTGCACCTATCCATAAAGAAACCATCCAGATACTTATCTTACTCCTCCTAAATGATTTGTCTGTGTTTGCCATTGAATCTTACTGAAAATGATGAACCCAGCCACAGACTTTAATTAGCAAGAGAGATCACAAGGGACATGATTTCTATGTGTGCAGGTCAGTGGGACTAGGCAGAAAATGGTTCGGCACAGCCAAGAAGGGCCAAAAGGCCTGTTTTGGTGCTGTAGTTTTTCTATGGTTTTCTATGAGGGAAAAACTTCACTCCAAAATTGTGGGGATGTGGAATTCACTGCCTAGTATGGGTGGGTAATTTAAAAACATTTTAAATTCTATTTAAAAAGATGAACACCTGCACATAGTAAGCCCATGAAACAGCAGCTAGAACTGAATGGCAGTAACCTTCTAAACAGTTTCATTTTTAACTGTCAGGTCTTTCCCACACTCTATAGTCTCGACACAATGGCCTCACTGTTACCAACTTCAGGAATTTATATACTGTATCATTATTGATCATTTAAATCATAATTAATAAAACAAAATAGTCCTTTGATGTATGGTGTGAATAAATATTTAGTTAAATTTTAGTATCCAGTCTGAGGAAAACCAGCCAAAGTATCAGTTTACCAGAATTTTCCTCCAGTGTTTAATTCCTCTCCACACTTCAGTTTCTAGAAAGTAGAAAGGGGATGAATATGGGAAACAAAAACACCAAAAAAAATGCTGACTTATTCAGCATTTTCAACTCTATGGCACAGTAAGTTGTCACTGGTCACTAAATTGTCCTGTGATTAGTCTAGAGTTAAATGGTTGGGTTGCTGGACAGGGTGGCTTACTGGGTTGGAAGAATCTGCTGGATTTCTAAATAAAAACAAAACTAAGCTCTTAATTACAATTCACTCATCTTGCCAAATAGAAATGAGGGAATACCAGTGTTAACCATCCTGCATTTATGTGCACTGATGTAATCAAGCTGACTCTTGGGGAGGGAAAAGTATCACACTGCATTCCTATTTCTGCTTACTGTCAAACCCCAACTGCGAGAAAAATGTGATTGTAAGACAGTAGAAGAAAAAAGGCATTTCTGCAACACCCCACAGCTAATCAATAAAGACTTACTGGCTGCTTCATCATGTAAGGATGGTCATTCTGGCAAGGGGTGATGCCTCAAAAGTTAATGGAAAAAAGGGAACGGACAGTTAAAAAGTTACAGCATACATGGAATCCTGTTTCTTATACTTCATATTAAATAGTAAATAAAAAATGATCTCATTGGAAATGGAGTAAGGAGAACTGCCAAGACAACAATCTAAAGGGATTTGAATTATCCACCACGAAGCAAGACAGAAGTAAATTTCATCTGTTGAATTACAATTATAGAGCAAGGGGATTAAGTTGCAAGGAAGGCCATTACGGTAAGTACTGCACCCATTGTGTTTGCTCCCAAAATGTCTCTTAAGCTTTGTTTAAGGTGATACCACTTCAATCAATGAACAAAAACATTGTTTTCTCTCAGATGCAAGTCCAACATTTTTGATTAAATTTCAGGGTTTCAGCATGTGTGATTGTGTCTGTTCCCTAAAATTGACAATTGCTTCGACAAACCAGTCTCTGGCAATAATACAGTGTGTTAACATTGCATAGAACACCAGCAATGTTGGTCCGGGTCCAGCGTAGGACTTAGGAAAGAAACAGTTACTCCACGTATCTTATACATTGCCCAGCAGCTGGTTTTCAGAGGTAATACTAGGAAAAGTCTAGAGGGAAAAGAAGTCCCATAAGGGCCCAACAAACAAGAAATAGTGTAATGAATGATGGTGGAGAATAATTTCAGTAAAGGAAGATTACTGATTTCAGGAATAGCTTTTGTAAATTTGCACACAAAATTCAAATCTGTAAAACTGATCTAAAAATTCAATTAGCTCTTTCTTCTATGCAAGGGATAACTCTCACCTTGAGGTTTCCTCGCTTTTTTCCGTAAACACGATGTAACATATCGTTCTAGCTCTCGCAATGTGGAGGGCTTTAACGTTTCAAAGTCTATTTCAATCTCATCAGGGTTTGAGTTTCTCAGTGAGGGTTCGCGGGACTGAATGATGTGAACTACTCTTCCCAATTTATCACCAGGAAGTTTGTTTATATCCAAACTCAGCTGTCTCTTTTCCTCATAGGTCATCGGCTTGCATTTATCTTCTTCTTCAGAGTCATACGTGGGTCCAGGTTTATTGTTCTTCATATTCCTGAAGAAAGAGTGATAGGAATTAAGTTTCAGTGAAGAGGAATGCTCACTAGTTCAAAGAAACAGAAAATTGTCTATAAGAGAATTAAGTTGTAACCATTTTTCCAAAGTGGTTGATACATCATTTGGTGCATTTATAACTACAAATATATTCACCATAGAGGATGTAGAACACCTACAAGCAATTTATTTAGGACCGTGATGAATATTCATAGCTCAGGTTGAGGCAGCTGCCGAGCCTGGCAATTAGCTTGCAGACTTTTCATCACCAGTCAGGGTGACTTCCGTAGTGCTCATTTGTTGGTGTTTCTCTCCGGAAGTACTCGCGTTTATGTAGGCTCCCCATTCACTTGTCTCAAATCTGACTGGCTACTCCTTCAGTTGACCTTTGAATTCTATTGGCTCATGTTTCTTTGGCTCTTACAGAGTAAACAAACATTTCAAAATACAGTAGATCCCATCTATGAACCGAGGCAAACAGATGGGGGCCTTTATAAACCTGAACACTCCCAGAGAAAAACACCAACTACACAGAGAATGTCACCTCAACTGGTGATGAAACCCCTGCAAGCTAATTGCCAGGCTTGGCAGACAATGGAACATCAAACAATTTATTTTTCAAGTAGTATTGTAAAATTTCATTTTATTTGCTTTTCACCTGAAGATCATGGAATCATACCTTCCACGGGTAATGGGCCCTCCAGCCCAATACATCCAGAAGAACCTTCCCACCCATCTACACTAATCCAAATTGTCTGCATCAGGGCTGTAAACTTCCATGCCTTTCTTATTTTAGTGTCTGACTATACAGTGATTGTATCTGATTACACGGTGTATTTTGCTATCAACTACTGTGTTTAAAAACTTTCTCCTTGGACCTTTTTAGAACTATCCATTCAGCTCAAACCCAACTCATCTTGATTTTGATACTACTACCATGCAGAAAAATGATTCCCACCAATGACCCCAACTATGCCTCTGATAATTTCATTCATGTCACCTTCAGCTTCCTTCACACTAGGAAAACAAGTGCATCAAACCTCTTGCCACAACTAACATCCTCCAATTCAGGAAGCACTCTGCTGAATCTCCTTAGCACTTCTCTCTAGCACAAATACATCCCACCTGTAGTGTGGTTAACAGGACTGCACACAATACTCCAATTGTGGCCCAACCTGTGTTTTGTAAAATTGCAATGTAATATCCCTTTTACTATCATGAAGTGTGCTATATATCTTTCTTCATCACCATGTGCTGCCACATTCAGGGAATAGAACTTGAAACCAAAGGTCTCAATTCTTAGCACCCTAATATTTACTGTACATGTCCTACTTTAACTAGACAACCCTAAAATCATCATCTCCCCCCCAAAACTTGGGATCAAATTCCATCTGCCAACGGTACCCCTACACAAACTCATTATTTTCAATATCCTTCTCCTTGGTGAATGCTGGTGTAAAACATTCACTTCAGACCTCTGCCACATTTCTTCTGAGAGCTTCTAATATTGAATTAAAATTTGAGATTAACAAATACAAATAGGTCCTGATGAAGGGTCTCGGCCCGAAACATCGACTGTACTTCTTCCTAGAGATGCTGCCTGGCCTGCTGTGTTCACCAGCAACTTTGATGTGTGTTGCTTAACAAATAGAATAATAGTTTTTTATTCCCCAAATGGAGTACCACACTTGCAGAGCTTGACAAACGATGATCTTCAGCCAACAGGTATGAAAGGCAATTGTGGAAATAAACATCTACTCTGAGCTCCATTCCAAGCAAACCTCCGACCAACATAAGAGAGAACTTCAGATACTGAGTAGGTATCTCTTAATATTTACAGTTACATGGTTATTCATTATGAACACTAGAATAGGAACTCCAAATTTCAGGAAATTGAAGATAGAAAAATTGACAGCAAGATTTAACCATGACCGACATTAAACTGACACATGAGTAACTTTCACACCACTGAGAAAAAATTACCTGGTATTTGCATTGTTCTTCTTTGATTTTTTTGGCTGTTGCTCCTTAGGTTTGCTTTTCTTCTTTTCCTCCAAATCATCCTTCTTTTTATGCCTTTCCCTTTCTTTTTCCTTCTCTTTCTTCTTCTCTTCCTTCTTGTCCTTCTCTTTCTTCTTTGGTTTTGACAGTTGTGGTTGGGAAAGGGCAGCCAGCTGCTCATGTACCGCTTTCAACTGTACGACACAAAATAATGTTCAAACTTAATTGCAGTTTACTTCAAAAAATTTTGAATACAAGAACATTTTGCATGTATTTGATAGATTTAATGCAATGCAGAGGACTGGTTACTATAGAATGTAGTGTTTACAATTACCCAGAATCACGGGATGATTACAGAATAGGGGGCCTGCCTTTGGTCTATCAAGTTTGTCTTGACTCCATACAAAATTAATCCAGGTAGTCCCAAACCCACTCCCTCCCGATAGCCTTGAAAATTGAGATGTTCACCCAAGTACTTTTCAAGTCTACAATTCAATTTCCTTCTATTACTCCCTCAACAATGCAGACTAAACCATAACTATTTGTGAGACTTTTTTAAAAAAGTGGCCTGATTACTTATATGGGCAAAAAGAAATAATCTGCTGGAATCTATTCTCAAGGAAGTGGCAAAAAAGGCTCTTAGAAATAACATGAATTTATCAGAGAAATATGGTTAACCAATAGAAGGCAGAGAATTGGTATAAATGGATGTTTCTCCAGCTGGCAGTCAGTGGTAAGTGGGGTGCCGCAGGGTTTGGTGCTGGGCCCGCAGCTGTTTACCATTTACATTGATGATTTGGAAGAGGAGACAGAGTGTAACATAGCAAAATTCGCTGATGACACTAAACCGAGTGGAAAAGCAAATTGTACAGAGGGTGTGGAGAGTCTGCAGAGGGATATACATAGGTTAAGCGAGTGGGCAGATGGAATACAACGTTCGTAAATGCGAGATCATCCACTTTGGAAGGAATACTAGAAGAGCAGATTATTATTTAAGTGGTGAAAGATTGCAGCATGCTGTTGTGCAGAGGGACTTGGGAGTGCTTGTTCATGAATCACAAAAAGTTGGCTTGCAGGTACAACAGGTTATTAAGGCAGCAAATAGAATGTTGGCCTTCATTGCTAGGGGGATTGAATTCAAGAGCAGGGAGGTCATGCTGCAACTATACAGGGTACTGGTGAGGCAGCACCTGGAGTACTGTGTGCAGTTCTGGTCTCTATACTTGAGGAAGGATATACTGGCTTTGGAGGCAGTGCAAAGGTGGTTCACCAGGTTGATTCCAGCGATGAAGGGGTTAACCTATGAGGACAGATTGAGTTGCCTGGGACTACTTTCTGGAGTTCAGAAGAATGAGAGGGGAACTTATAGAAACATACAAAATTTTGAAAGGGAAAGATAAGATAGAAGTAGGAAAGTTGTTTCCATTGGTAGGTGAGACTAGAACTAGGGAGACATTACCTCAAAGTTCAGGGAAGAAGATTTAGGGCAGAGATGAGGAGTAACTGTTTTTCCCAGAGAGTGGTGAATCTGTGGAATTCTCTGCCCAGGGAAGCAGTTGAGGCTTCCTTACTAAATATATTTAAGATACAGTTAGATAGGTTTATGCATAGGTAAGGGAATTAAGGGTTATGGGGAAAAGGCAGGTAGATGGAGCTGAGTTTATGGACAGATCAGCCACGATCTTATTGAATGGCAGGGCAGGCTCAATGGGTCCGATGGCCTACTCCTGCTCCTATTTCTCATGTTAAATCTTTCACACTTACAATCAGCAGAATTGATAAGGGATGTGATTGATACAAGTTTGATAAAGGATTTTCAGAAAATGTTTGATAAAGAGTACTGCACAAGATTAAAATTCAGAACACATTGTATTAGTACTGTCACAGATAGAGATTTGCTAATAGAAAGAAAACTTAAATTATCTGGGAGGCTACAGAAGAGATGCTATTGGATTGATGCTGGAATCCCAGCTGTATATAACCTATTGGCTAACAGGATCATGCAACATTTCTAGGTTTGCTGACAATAGTATAGGCTATGTGGCATTATGAGCTGTGAAGATGATGCAGAGGTGCCTTGAAGGAACATGAATAAGCAGAATGAAAGGCAGAGAATATGGTGGAGGGAAATGTTCAAAGATGTTGACGTTGAGAGGAAATGTAGACAAATCATTGAAAATTCATATACTGGTTTAGAAGATCATTAGGAAAGCATTGTGCTGGATCTGAGTGGAAAAGCAAAGGAGGCTGGGTATATTTAAATGGTTGACTAAAGTACAGCATATTCTGAACTAAATATACAAGACTACAGCTACCATGACATAACAATGAAATGCCTGGACAAGTGGGAACACAAGTGACAACAGCAACACCCACATAGCAAAATTCCAATGTCTTGCGACTGGTTTTTTCATAAAAAAGCTGCACACAGCTCAGAACAGTAGAGTTTGACCTTTGAGTAAATGATCTCATTATCGATTAACTTTATCTTAAGCTTCAAATTCTTAAGCATTATTTTGTTATTGCTTATGAATTGTAGGAATTTTGTGAACATTTAAAAATCCAATACAGTTTTGAATATGTTACTCATATTTCCAACATATACCTGAATTTACACATCAAAATAAATGTCAGATACAGTTTGTTTACCAGTTGGATAGACAGCATTTTTACTGAATCACTAAAAATTTTCATCACAAGGGAACAAAACACCCTGTTGGCAAAGATGAGTTACTTATGGCAGACATAATCTCTAGCCACAGCACTATATGCAATTAAATAAACTCACTTCCAACCTAAGTAATTTGATCAAGGTTGACTCCAAACTCAGTGGTACGATACTCAATCAACATGAAGTCATGAATTTTAAAGTGCAGTCCATCCAAATCCCACTACTTTACTTCAAAGCAGAATAAATTCTAAAGCACTATGTTTGTACAAGATGTAGTTTTGCAAAAAGTTCTTTCTCTATGAATCAACTAAAACATTCTAACTGATTTTCAGTTTTCAAATTATGGCTCCAGTCTAATTGAATATCAACATTCAGATTAACAAAATCAAAAATATTTGTTAACTATCAAATCAAGGTCATCCTCAAAAGATTGTATTTTATAGTTCTCCAAAACAATTCCACAATGCTGATATAGTTCATGTTTTTGACATAGATAAAAATTGTAATATTCCTTGCCCAGCTACATGTTAGAATTAAACTTGCCAATGTCTGGTGAAATTGAGAAGCTCCAAGTTATTTAATACTACTAAATTTTGATCATTTATTCCAAAGACTGCTTCCCCCCCCATCTAGTTCCTAATTTAGTGAAGGTTCCACCCCACCCCCACTACAAAATCCAGAGACCAAAAAATAAATTCATAATATGGTTTTCAAATCAATAATTTGATCAGTTTTTATTTATCAAAAACAATAGCTGTCTAAATAGGAATTGGTAGAGAAAACTACAATCATTGCTGTGGGTAAACATTCACTCCAAATGCATTTCCAATCATAGCTCCATTCAGATGTATAATTGCATTAGAGGTATGGGAGATCATAATCTGCTGTTTGCTGAGATGAAGTAATGCTCATTAAAAAGATGTTATGTAAATCAATGCAAACTTTTGACAATATCTAGTTGAGATAACACCAATATTGAAAAAGAATGTTAACAGTTGGACAATAGGGAAGTACTAAAATAACTGGTTAATTGGTAACATTCAAGGACAAATTCCCTCCACAAAGTAAAGGAGAATAATTCAAAAGAACATCTAGGACAGCAAATTAACCAGAAAGAAAGAAAATATACTAATAATAACATCCAAAACATATCAAGTGTCGCAGTATGACTCAGAATTAGGCAAATGAAATATTTAACCAAAGCATGCTATAGTGGGGACATAAAAGTGAAATAAAAAGAACTTGACTC
Organism: Mobula hypostoma; assembly: GCF_963921235.1. Lineage (NCBI taxonomy): Eukaryota > Metazoa > Chordata > Chondrichthyes > Myliobatiformes > Myliobatidae > Mobula > Mobula hypostoma. The sequence goes on from NC_086125.1 coordinate 21,412,102, forward strand.
ACTTGAGTAAATATCTCCCATATAGCTAAGACAAACACCAACCCTGGTTGACAGAACTGCATGGCCAGTAACTGTGTTGAAATTTCTTACTTAATGCTTTGTCATCCATGCAGGCAAACAAGTCTACAGAAACAGTAAACCACGAAAATATGTGGGACACAGAGAAATATGAAATTACCTCTTCAAACCTCAAACATGGGCATTTGTAAGTGAACACTTCACTTGAAGCAACCTATTCCTCAGCTAATGTCAGAAAAGCAAATAGCCCATTCAGTAACTAACCTTTCTGATCTACCAAGTGGGAAGGTACAAAAATGCAATTAGTGATAAATGGACGTGAAATTTCACTTGAAAAAACGCCTGACGAATTATTTTTTAAAATATCAATATCTTAAAATGGTAACAATAACATAAAATAGCTTAAAAGAAATAAATTCCCTTTGTTCTCTGCTGTAGAAATATGAAACTAGGATACTGAAATCATGTCCCACCAAAGTTTATATGGAGGCCTCAAAGGCGGTACCTGTTCTTGAAGTTCAGCCAGCCTCTGTGCCCGCTCCTCCTCAGAATCATCTGTGCTGCTGTCACTGTCAGAGGAACTGTCACTGCTACTATCACTTGAAGATGAGGATGATACTTGGTTGGTTGGAGGTGGCACAGGAGGAGGAGATGGAACAACTGGTTCAACAGGCTCATCTGGCATTTTTGCAAAACGCATCTCAAAAACATCCTAAAAGAAAAAAGATTGCAGACCAAATATATGAAATCCAATTTCCACCTAAATTGGATTGTTCATATACAATGCATTCAAAATATACCTGATTTAAAGACAGCTACTTCCCTTCATTTGGTTCTTGAACCAACCAGCAAAACCCTAATCACTAGCAACACCAGGGCCATTTGATCACTTTGCACTTAAATGGACTAGGCTTTTCTGTTCTGATTGTGCTTGTTCGTGAAAAGGTTGTGTATATGTTATGTTTAATTTACATTTTTCTTGTGAATGCTGCTTAAATAATGTTGTGTTTGCAAATAAGATTTTCATTGCACCCATATATGCATGCATGACAATAAATTTGACTTGCTCTTGATTGTGACATTAGTATCCATATTTTTAACACATGTAAGAACAATATCAATTTCTACATGATAAACAACTGGCTAAAAGATGCCAAGTTGAAACAGTTTCACAATAAAAATGGGTGCATCTGTGAGAATGAGAAAAACATAACTTTGTAAATTTTTCTGCACTGAAAATTGAAGGGTAGGTGTACCAAAACTAGTTATGACTCTCAAAATAACTGCAGAAACATTACTTCCTACTGTCTTTCAACACAGTATAGAATTACAATAATGGTGGTTGCAGTTATTGTGACAGCAATCTCTCATTGAAACTAATCCATCAGAGGGAGACTTGGAAGAGACCTGCTCAGCTGTAAAATTAAAGCCCAACACAAACCACAGAGATTTTGTACCCCAAGTTGGCCAAGACAATTTGAACCTTATACAAACCTGATCTCTTAAATTCCTGACACGTACCCCTTACTACTAATTTGCTCCTCTCAATATTCTATTTCAGGAAAATTTTAATTTTGAACCCTCTCATAGCACTTTTCATCTGAGTACATAATTACTGCGCCAATAATATGGGCAAAATATTAACTACACAATCCAATGCTATGAAGTAATTCAACATCATTGATCAGCTTTTATTTTCAGTGATTCTATAGATTGAGTAGAGAAGTTAAAATGCAACAGCTTTTACATCCCAAGGGTATCCCATGGCAGTTCACCAAGTCAGTTTGAACTGTAGTTATTAAGGGACAAAAATAAAAACAGTATTTGCTTTGCACAAAATCTCACCAACAGCAGTGTGATAAAGGTCAAAAATCTTAATGGTATTAATTAAGAAATACGTGGTTATGAAGTCACTATCTCTGAGTCGTTCCATAGCTGCGTGTGTGTATATATACACACACACACACTTGAATGGACAGACATTTAATATCTGAGAGATGCTATTCCAAACAATACTCAGTCAGTCATAGTCAAGTGTTAATCTGGTAAAGTGTTTAATTTTTGGAATACAGCCTAAATTTCATGAATGTCTTGATTCAACCGGCAAAAATGTGTGAATTACAGACAAGACCCATAATCCGATGTACTTTGACCTTTACTACTTGCACCTTTTCAGCTTGTTTACTACATTCCAATTTCCTGGTTTTTACAACCTTATGTACCTCACTGACATGCTAGGGTCAAAGAATTTGTTAATTTACAACTGAGATGGAAATATATTTTCATTTGCAGGAACTATTTTAGCCATGTCTTCAAATAAAAACACACTGCTTCAATCCAATTTTGTAAAACTTCTTAGCCTTTCCCTATTATCCTCACCTAAACCACAGACACGTGTATTTGGGTAATACAGGTCGACCTTCTATAATCTGGCACCATTGGGACCTGAGGAGTACCAGATTAGTGAAAATGCCAAATTACAGAAGGATCACATTAAGCAATAGCTAACCGCCTCATCATACCTTCAAAATATCAAAGGATTCAAAGGTTCATTTAATGTCAGAGAAATGTATACAATATACATCCTAAAATGCTTTTTCTTCAAAACGAAAACAGAGGAGTGCCCCAAAGAATGAACGACAGATAAATGTTAGAACCCCTAAGTTCCCACCCCCGCTTCCCTCCCTCCTGAGCGCAAGCGGCAGCGAGCAACAATCCCCCCTCCCCACTGGCAAAAAATAAAGCGCACCCACTACCAGCACTCAAGCGTGAGCTAAGCGATAGCAAAGACTCAGACTTGCAGTTACCCCAAAGACTACACTGCACTCGCAGTTACTGAGGGAATCCTCGTCAGTTTCTTTTCCTCCGCTGAGTAACATGCTTAAATTCAGTGAGTCACCACGTCTGATCTGAGGTCGCAGGCAGAAGAGAACGGAGTGCCGGCCGGGTGACGCTGGAGGGCAGTGCGCGACTGCTGGCAGGCGGACTGACCCAGCGCGTGCCAGCTCCCCCACCGCTGGCAAGTAAGACAGGCGAGTACCAGGCGGCCACGCCTCACGCAAATGTTATTAATAAGTGCAGGAAAACAAGCAGGAATCGCCTGTCTGTGCTTATAAGAGTGCACCAACACGTGAACAGATCTAGCGCAACCAAAACAATGTGCAGCAGGTTGGTACGGTGGCCCGGAAAATTTGAAATTACAGTTGCACGGAAAATTTGAAATCAGTGCGGAACCGGAATACAGGTAGGCGGATTAGTGAATGTTGACCTGTACACGTTTCTAGTGCAGAAAAACAAATCGGAAAGATCAGTAATTCAATAAACATCCATTGTAACATATTCTTCTCAGAACAGAACACAAACCTGCAATTTTCTTGCCATTGCTACCACTTCATGATCAGGAGGATTATATTTGTAACAATTGGAGAACATCAACCGAACATCTGCTGAAAATTCTTGAGCATCCCCATACTGTCGGTTATCCATTTTTGCCTTAAAAAAAAAACAAAGATTGGGACATTTGTTACAATTCACAGGCAAACTATTAATCACCATAAAAGTCCTTGTATATTATTAAGATTAATTAACATGTCTGGGGATTTGCTCCTGGAATATATTAGGAACGCCATACAAGGAATCATATTTCTGAAACAAAAAGGCCCACAGTTAGAGCATAACCTAAACAAATCCATTTGAATGAAGGTAACGCAGCTTTGAAAAGTTTTGAAAATGGCTTTTAAAATAAGACACATATTTCAAAACAAAAAGTGAATTCTTCATCCAAGAACACTATCTTAATTTAAAACATAAAAGGTAGTGTTGACCTATGGCAATTTTCAATAATTTTCTAAAATCCATCAACCTGTACACCTTCAAAGCTGTGAAGCTTTCAAATAGAAATTCCTTATTTTCCCAAAAAGTTCTCTAAGTGCATGTACACCTTACGTACAGGTCTTACTTCAATGAACACATTTTTCTGTGCTCTTTGTGTAGTTCTTCAAAAATTTTAATTCACTTTATTTTCCTGTAAAAGTCTGCAAGAAAATGAATCTTAAGGTAGACTATGTGACATTCTGTACTTGATAAATTCTGACTTGATTTTTGACTCCATATTGCAACAGTATTTGAGGATACTGATCAGGAACATCAGAACTTTTTTTAAAACCCACTAGTCCAACATTACATTACACTAGACTGCCCTAATGCCTGCAAAACTAGCACAAATAGGCACCAATAAGAACCTCAAATTTCTAATAATTCATCTTTCTGTCACTTGCAGAAATCCAATGCTAAATGTACCATTGTGTGCAACTGCAATTTGATTACAGTAACAGGTCTAGCCCACTGATAGATGCTTTGGACTCACTGACAAGGCCAGCATTAATTACCTAACCACAACTGTATCTTAAGTGTGATGCCACCTTGAGTTCTTTTCAGTGAAATAGGATTTAAACCCAGAGACAATTAACAAATGCGATACACTTCCAAATCTGGATGGCATGAAACTTGTAGGGAATCTGCAGATGATGATGTTCCCATGAGCCTCAAATCCCTGCCCATTTTGATAATACAGGCCACAGGCTTAGGAAGAGCTGTCAGGAACAACTTAGGCAAGCCACTGCAGAGCATTTTGTCAATGGTATACATACCAGCTACGGCGTGCTATGTAGGAAGGAATAAATTGTGAAAATGGGTGATGGAATGACATCAAGCACACACCTTTGCCCCAATTAGTGACGAGCTCTGAGTAGTGTTGGAGTTCCCCACCCAGAAAGGCATTCTTTTGACTTGTCTTGAAGATGGCAAAACAATATCAGGAGTCAGGTGAGTCAGCAAGTCACTTGCTTCAAGACACACAGTCTTTGATCTGCTCTCATAGCTATAGTATTTATGTTACTGGTACTTTGAACGTCTGGTTAAAACTGGAGAACTGATTATAGTAATGCCATTTAACAAAAGGTACACACAATTCTTGCTACATTCTGTGCTGTCAGCTACTTCTTGGTATTAAAGAGAAATAAATTGGTTGAAAATTAGCTTCTGTAACAGTGGGAATCACAAGCCATCAATTTGGCATTTATGCAGAATTGAATTGACTTTATCACTTACATCCATATATACATGAATAAAAATCTTTACATTACGTCTCTGTTGAAATGTGTGTTATAGTAATTTATAATAATTATGTACAACAGGGCAGTCAATATAACAGAAATACAGGTGCATCAGCATGAATTAAGCAGTCTGATGGCCTGGTGGAAGAAACAGTCCCGTAGACTGCTGATCCTGGCTTTTATGCTGTGGTACTGTTTCCCGGATGGTAGCAACTGGAACAGTTTGTGGCTGGGGTGGCTCTGATCCCCAATGATCCTTCGGGCCCTTTTTACACACCTGTCTTTGTAAATGTCAAGAACAGTGGGAAATTCGCATCTACAGATGCGCTGGGCTCTCTGCACTACTCTCGGCAGAGTCCTGCTATTGAAAGTAGTACAGTTCCCACACCAGGCAGTGATGCAGCCAGTCACGATGCTCTCAATTGTGCCCTTATAGAAATTTCTTAGGATTTGAGGGGCCAATCCAAACTTCTTCAACTGCCTTGAGGTGAAAGAGGTGCTGTTGTGCCATTTCTACTACAGCCGGTATGTACAGACCACGCGAGATCCTCAGTGATGTTTATGCCAAGGAATGTAAAGCTGTTCACCCTCTCAACCCCAGATCCATTGACGTTTATAGAGGTTAGCCTGTCTCCATTCCTCCCGTAGTCCACAACCAGCCCCTTTATTTTTGCAACGTTGAGGGAGAGGTTGTTTTTTTGACACCACTGTCAGGGTTATGTCTGCCTCTTTGTAGGCTGCTTCATTATTAAGTGAAATTAGGCCAATCAGTGCAGTGTCGTCAGCAAATTTAATTAGCAGATTGGAGCTGCGGGTGGCGATGCAGTCATGGATGTACAGAGGGTAAAGGAGGGAGCTTAGTACACAGCCCTGAAGGGCACCTATGTTGAGGGTCAGAAGTGAGGGAGCCGACTCTTACCACCTGCCGGTGATCTGACAGGAGTATGGCTTTAGCACACAAATCCTGAGCTGCTTAAGAAGTGAACATATTTGGAGCCATATATGCCTGTTACCTTTAATTGTCCACCACCTTTAGCAAGCTGATGTGAAATATTGACGGTAATTCATCAATTTAGCATTTCATTTTCAGGTACACCTTATCCTGTTCTGCATATCCCTTTCATGCTGCTCAACGAATCATTCCCCTAACAAACATTTAAGCAAAGACCACTATACTCTTTCCTTGTCTGTTAAAGGACTCTTATCACATCTTGGCCTCCATATTGATTTTCCTTCCACTAAATTAAACAGTGAATCACAAGAAGAAGCTAAAATGTTAACTAACAAATTATGCATTTTGACAGAAAAATTCCAATTGCTCAATGCTAAAATAGTATGGTACCAATTCTCAAAGAACAAACATAGCTTTAAGTTAATCTTCCTCATAGATTCTAGCCTGATAGATAACTGTTCCTGATCTAGTACGTAATTGAACACATAATTGTTATACAAACTAAGAACTAAAATCTGTGCAGCCCAAGAGAGTCAAATTACAATCAGCCAAATGCCTGTTATAGTGTGATTATCGCTGGCAAAGAGAATTGTAAGGAGCAACATCTAGTTAGAGTATGTTAATGGTAGCCAATAATCACTCAAACTAGCAACTTTCAGAAAATGTTTTCAAAAGTCCACAAAATAAAACACTTAAATAATGAACTATTTGGTCACATATTAAACGGAACCACCCAGCCAAGATATAGTGCTTGTGTGTTTGAAGAACTGGTGTTTAAATGTCATTCGAATTTTTACCAAATTTTGTTAATTCAGGTTACACAGAACAGTAAATGATATTATTGAACTCTATAATCTCCCTCTGATAGGGAGTGTGTGAATGAGTGCGCGCGTGCTCCAAAATAAGATGGATGCTTGACCTTACGATGTACTCTGTATTGGCCTTGTACCTTTATGGTCTACCAGCATTCTACTTTCTCTGTAACTGTAACAAACTACATTTTGCATTCTATTGTTTCTCCTTGAACAATCTCAAAGGACAGATGTAATTAAGCTATCTGCACAACATGCACACATGACAATTTTCGCTGCGCCTCAGTACAAGTTAGAATAATAAGCCAATTTACCAATTTGATAGACTATGCAATACCCTCGCAAAAACCATGTTCACATTGGCTACCCTCCTTAAATGAAGAGTAGGGATACAAGTTAATACAACAATTCATGTTTGTATTAGAAATTAAGCACTTATAACACTTTTCCTCCTGTGCCCTAGTTTACTGTTTGTCTTTTAAATTCCTAAGTCCCTGCTTTGTTTGTAGCTCTGAAATTTTTAGCGATTACACTGTTATTCAAAACTGCTTAACATTTCCAAAGTTCTGAAGTTTCCAAAGTTCATATAACCAGAACTTGAGTATGAACATTGGGTTAAGGGGTTTATCGGAATAGAAGAATATGCAATCTGCAAAAAAACTATTAATTTAAGTTTAAAACTTGAACCTATTCATTTTACTCTTCCCTCTCATCTGGTATCACCCAAGTTTTTAAAACGGTGCAGAAACTGAAACATCAGAAGAGTTATGTCATCAGGAAAAATAAGAGGGCCAAAATGGGGAAAATGGCTTTCAGAAGAAAACACTGCCAGAAGTATACCACGACAATGATGAGAAGTAAAAGCACTAAACTTACCACGAGCATGCACATTTACTTCCAACACTGAACTTAAGAGCTATAAAAGGGTGTTTCCTTTTTGTTAAAACAGACTGGAAAACAAACAACTGAAATCTTCAAAACTGTAGTTAAAACATATTAACTGGTTCTCTCACATTTTATAAAAAGCATGCTGCACTACGAACCAGCAATCTACACTGGTGATAAAACTGCAACATTCTATCACTTTGCAAATGCTTCTGGATTTGCAAATTGTAATCTTATTCACTTAACTGTAGGAAAAAAATATACAGTGGATTCTGGTTAATCGGGATACATTGGGACTAAAACATTTTGGCCCAACTAAGTGGCTACCCCAAGCAGCTGAAGTTTCATGAAAATAATTTAAAAAGGTAAAAAATACAAACTACCATTTAACTGAGTAAGAAGTTATGCATCTAAAAATACAAAATAAAAAATGCTACCAAAACTACAACAGTACTATAAAACTCATGTATTAATTCCTAATAGTTATCAACACAAGAATTCTGTTTTTGTTGGTGTGTTCTTTTAATTGACTTTAAATGAACAAAATCAATCCAGATGTCTAGTGCAGATAGCAGACTGCCTTTAAACAGTGCTTTTGACGATTGTAACATTCAAGATCAGTGGTCCCCAACCTCCGGGCCGCGGACCAATACACTGCCGATACATTGCCGCGAAGAATGCAGCGGTGGCCAGAACACACCCAGCACATCTTTAAGAAAAAAGCCAAAATAAACAAGCTAATTAAGTAGGGCAGCATCTAATTAATTAGCTTGTTTATTTGGGCTTTTTTCTTAAAGATGTGCTGGGTGCGTTCCGGCCACCGCTGCACTCTTCACGGCAACGTCTTGGTCCGCGGCCTGGAGGTTAGGGACCCCTGTTCAAGATGACAGTCAATACCTCCAAATTCTTCATAGTTGCTAACTCGTTGACGTAGTGAATAGCTTCATTTTCAATCCTGGAATTTCTGGCATCTCCAAGCCTGAATGCTTGAAACCACAGTGAGCAAAACGGTTCTGAATTGTTTTGAATGTTAATTACTCACTATCAATGACAAAAATCACTGCTTTTTGAACACAAACATGCAACTGACGATACTTAAAAACTGTTTGCTCTAAGCACTGTGTAGGGTCTAACACCACACGACATGCACGCAACTGACACTAGTCAGAAAATGTTCGACAATAGTCTCCTGCCCCAATTAACTGGAACCCATTGTATTGTCCCAAGCAAGCAGCTGTCTCAACTAACTGGAATCCACTGTATTAATTCTCAGAGAAACAAAGTTCAACTGCAAAGCAAGTTGCAGTTCCAATTAAATTTTCTATCAGTTCCATTTTTGAAAATTTAATGAATAATTTCACTTGATATTGCTTTCAAGTTACAGAATCAAATGAATGCAACCCTTCAACAGAAAAACCTACCCCAACTGCACTTGAATGTTATATTGGGATTCAGAATGATAAAAAAAATGCTGCTGCAAAAGAACAAATTTCACAACATATGTCAGTGATATTAAACGTGATTCTGAATCACCATAAAGTTCAAATTACTAAATGTAATGAGAAACATCAAAAGATGGTGTATTGGGGTACAAAAACACAAGAAGATCGGAAGAACAGGTAACCAGGAAGCCTCCTTTCTGCTACAACTAGAATTGTAATTATAGCAGCAACTGTAATTATTGCAGAACGGCTACCAAACTACAAATAAATTAGTCATTAATTTGAAATACAATAACAAGATCAGAATATATCCACCTTTAAGGAATCTCATTAACCTTTCTAATAACTGAAAAAGTTTTCAACCTGTTAATTTTATGCAACATTAACAGTAACCCTTAAAATATTAGCAACAGTCCAAAGCAACTTCAAAGCTTAACTCTGACCACATGCTATTCCTGTGCCTGTAACAGATTTTTGTGCATCACACATTTTAGACAGCCAATAAAGACAACCAGTAAAGTCCCCTGTGCATCAAGAACTAATATTTTTTTTGGACATAGTAGCTTGTTATATATTTGTGATATTATACTCTACCAGTTTTAATCGACATTTAATCTTTGAGATTAATGTAATTTGGAGAGAGAGAAAAAACCCACATCCCTGACCAACCCTTGTTTCCAATGTCTGGTGATCCAAATAGCTTTAATTCCTATTTCAGAACAGAAGTTGAAGAATATAACTAAAACATATATTGATACACAGTATAGGATCAATGGACTACCAAAAAAAGACAATTGTTTCATTTTGTACATTACTGCTCTCCATTAATGAAAATATTCAAGGATAATTATTCCAGCTGTGGCAAAGGATAGCTATAGTAAGCATTAAAACAAGTGGCAATTATATCTGTGTTCAATCCCTGCTGGACTGTTATTCTCTGAATTGCTTTGAAACTGAGGGAAAACAGGCTAAGCTATTGAGTATACAGTCACAAAACTTTATAGATATTTGATCAAACACTAAATTGTATATCAATAATCAGACCAAATTAGTAAACTTTGGAAGTAGATTGCTAAAAATTCTAAATAAGCTCCTTAGAATGTTGCTACTATCTGTTGCTCATTGTTGTAACTTTGCTTTTTATTTCACATTTCTAGCCTATGCTCAATTTGCAGCTTCATTTCCAAATTTTTGAGGTTAGTTATCACAGAATCCTACAGCATTGGTTCAATTCTGTCTTTCTTGCCAATTACCTTAAATCTGTATTGTTCAGTTTCTTGTTCTTCTGCCAGGAGAAAATATTTTCACTCGTTCAGTCAAAAGACATCATAAATACTTCTACTAAATCTACTCACAGCCCTCCCTGTCTCAGAGTGCTTCAAATGTGTTCAGGAACATTTTCTAAATCAATATATAGAGGTACCAACGAAAGAGAATGCAATTCTTGATCTCCTATTAGGGAACCAGACAGGTCAGGTGACAGAAGTATGTGTTGGCGAACATTTTGGGTCCAGTGACCATAATGTCATTAGTTTCAAGTTAATTATGGATAAGGATAGGTCTGGTCCTCGTGTTAAGGTTCGAAGTTGGAGAAGGGCCAATTTTGAGGAAATGAGAAAGGATCTAGGAAGAATGGATTGGGATAAGTTGTTTTCTGGCAAGGAGCGTTCAGTATGTGGAAGGCATTCAAAGGCGAAATTTTGAGAGTGCGGAGTTTGCATGTTCCTGCCAGGATTAAAGGCAAAGTTAACAGGCATAGGGAACCTTGGTTTTCAAGGGATATTAGCGATCTGAAGAAAAAGAGAGAGGTGTGTAGCAGGTATAGGCAACAAGGAGCAAATGAGGTACTTGAAGAATATAGAAAATGTACGAAAATACTAAAGGAGGAAATCAGGAAGGCAAAAAAACGACATGAGGTTGCTTTGGCAGATAATGTGAAGGTAAACCCAAAGGGTTTCTACACGTATATTAAGAGTAAAAGGATAGTAAGGGACAAAATTGATCCCCAAGAAGATCAAAGTGGTCATCTATGTGTAGAAACTCACGAGATGGGGGAGATCTTAAACAGTTTTTTTTTGCATCAGTATTTACTCAGGAAACTGGCATAGCACATATGGAAGGAAGGGAAACAAGCAGCAGTGTCATGGAACATATAGAGATTAAAGAGGAGAAAGTGCTTGCTGCCTTACAGCGAATAAAGGTAGATAAATCCCCCGGGCCTGACATGATATTTCCTCTGATCTTGCTAGTGTAGAAATTGCAAGTGTCCTGGCAGAAATATTTAAAATGTCCTTAGCCACAGGTATGGTGCTGGAGGATTGGAGGGTAGCTCATGTTGTCCCGTTGTTTAAAAAAGGCTCCAGAAGTAAACCAGGTAATTACAGGCCGGTGAGCTTGACATCAGTAGTAGGTAAATTATTGGAAGGTGTTCTGAGAGATCGGATATACAAGTATTTGGACAGCCAAGGGCTGATTAAGGATAGTCAGCATGGCTTTGTGCGTGGTAGATCGTGCTTAACGAATCTTGTAGAGTTTTTCGAGGAGGTTACCAGGAAAGTAGACGAAGGAAAGGCTGTGGATGTTGTCTACATGGAATTTAGTAAGGCCTTTGACAAGGTCCCACATGGGAGGTTAGTTCAGAAGGTTCAGACACTAGTTATCCATGGAGAGATTGTAAACTGGATTCGAAATTGGCTGTGTGGGAAAAGACAGAGCGGTAGTGGATGATTGCTTATCAGACTGGAGGCCTGTGACTAGTGGTGTGCCTCAAGGATCTGTGCTGGGACCATTGTTGTTTGTTGTCTATATCAATGATCTAGATGATAATGTGGTAAATTGGATCAGTAAGATTGGAGGTGTTGTGGACAGTGAGGAAGGCTTTCAAAGCTTGCTGAGGGATCTGGACCAACTGGAAAAATGGGCCAGAAAATGGCAGATGGAATTTAATGTAGACAAGTGTGAGGTGTTGCATTTTGGAAGGACAAGTCAAGGTAGGACATACACAGTAAATGGTAGGGCACTGAGGAGTGCGGAGGAACAAAGAGATCTGGGAGTTCAGATACACAAGTCCCTGAAAGCGGTGTCATAGGTAAACAGGGTTGTAAAGAAGGCTTTTGGCATCCTGGCATTCATAAATCAAAGTATTGAGTATAGGAGTTGGGATGTTATGGGGAGGTTGTATAAGACATTGGTGAGGCCAAATTTGGAGTGTTGTGTGCAGTTCTGGTCACCTAACTATAGGAAGGATATCAGTAAGATTGAAAGAGTGCAGAGAAGATTTACTAGGATGTTGCCAGGTCTTCAGGAGTTGAGTTACAGGGAAAGACTGAACAGGTTAGGACTTCATTCCTTGCAGCGTAGAAGAATGAGGGGAGATCTGATAGATTTTTACAAAATTATAAGGGTATAGCCACAGTAAATGTGAATAGGCTCTTTCCACTTAGATTAGGAGAGATAAATACGAGAGGACATGGCTTTAGGGTGAAAGGGGAAAGGTTTAGGGGGAACTTCTTCAGTCAGAGAGTGGCGGGAGTGTGGAACGAGCTGCCATCTGACATGGTAAATGTGGGCTCACTTGAAGTTTTAAGAATAAATTGGACAGGTACATGGATGTGAGAAGTCTAGAGGGTTATGGACTGGATGCAGGTCAATGGGACTACTGGAATAATGTTTTGGCACATACTAGAAGGGCCGACTGGTCTGATTTCTGTGCTGTAGTGTTCTATAGTTCTAGTTTTTCCACATTATACACATTCCTATGCCTTATACTATGATAGCTTATTTCAGTTCACCTCTACATTCTCGCTAAAACATAATGCTGAGGAATATCACGGCTGAGCATGAAGTAACTAGCCTTAAGAAACCTACTTAATTTGGTAAATTATCCCACATTTTGAGAGGCCAATGGTCCATGAAGTTTTTTAAAATATATCTAGAAATTTGTTCTATCTACAAATTGATGTGTACATAGATTCTAAGACTGTACTTCTAACCCAACTATAAACTGAAAATATCATTTTGCACCAGAACAGGCAGTTAACCGATCATAAATATGTATTACTACACCATCAAGCATCTTAATAATTTCTTTAACTATTTGCAAACCCGAACTGGCTTTTTGAACGTTGTTTCAATGTAAATATACCAAAGTGCAAGACAAATGCATATACATTTTAACTACGTTACAGATGATTAGCCCATGTTTCCACTTCACAGCTTTTCTATATTTGCAATCCAGTAGACCCCTGCCAAAACACTGGCACTGTTATATTGCTTAATCTCAACAATAAAGGACAAGACTACCGAATTTTTAAATACCTCTACTTTATCCTATTCAATCTCTCTACTTCTACAAGATTGTGTGTGCAGTTCAAGTTATTTGAGAAGACTCATCAGATTTATTACTGGGATGAGGGAATCAACAGAAGGCTAATGAGAACATTTCGTGGAGCTCAAAAAAATGGGAGGCAATCCTTGAAAGTAAAATATTGGGGGAGATTGAGAGCATGAATGGAAAAAAAGGAAAGGAAATTGCCTTTTAAACTCACGAGAGAGCATAGGCCATCAACTTTTTACTGTTGATGTTTCTGTAGCAAGCCATTTCTTTTTTACGGGGTCGAGTTGCTAGCTTGACGCTCAACCCAGCACAGATGGAAAGCGTGCCTGGGGAGCCAGCTGGGTTCGAACTCAGGAGCCTTTGCTCCGAAGTCAGGCACTGATGCCACTACGCCACCAGCCAGCTTGAATGCTGAGAAGATATTTTGTAGTATGGTTATATAAAGCTAAGCAATGGAGGTCACCCATTTAATAAATAGGAAGACGTTTTGTGAACTTGTGGATCTTTGGAATTCTCTACCCTAGACAGCCATGGAGGCAGTATCACTGGATCTAAAATAATTTCATAATCTTAAGCAATTTAAGCAAAGAATGCTTGTTTAGTACTAGTGTGAAGCAAGACACATTTCTGAAAGAACGCAGATATCAAGCGAGGCAAAGGCTATGGAAAGAAAGTGAGAAAACGATGACAGTCAAGACAGTAACCACAGTGAATGGCAGAGAAGGATCAAGGGCTTGATTGGACTACTTCTACTTATGTTCTTGTTTTCTGCCGGTGCTTTATCCCAGAATAATAATTTTTAACATATTACTGAAATAATAGATTCAGTGGAATGGAATTTCATACTTGAGACTATCCATTATATCACAGACACCAAACTTAATTGTAATTCTGCATAATTGTGTTCAACTTAACTCGCCAAAATGGCTTCCAAGATCTAATTCTTCACTCAGTGCAATGTCTTATGTGATGTTCCTAGCTTCACCGGCATAAGTTATGCAGTTTAGATTACCAAAATAATTACCTCATCAAACACACAATGTTGAGAACCAATCAAATACTGCATGCTAAATATTTGTATAAAAGGAGTTGGGGTGGGTTGCAGATTTAACAAGAGCCCTGAACACAATATTATCAAGCACTGAAATCTGCAGTGTTTCACATGTATTATGGATGAGATGTTGAAATATTTGTATTTATAAATCATCACACCATAACCCCAAACAATTAATGTAAAATAATGCTAATTATTAATAAGGAAATTAAACAAAATGATTCTGAAATAAGTTATACTTCAACAAACTGCAACAAATTTAGGCAAGCCTGAGTTGGATAAACTAGGACTAGAATCAGGAATATGCCAGATGCACCCACCATCACCGTACCACCCAAAGACCAAAGTTATGGCTAATATGCCACCTTAACACTATGTTTTAAGGATTATCATATATCCCTCAATTCATCTAATGTTCAAATTTATATTTACTTTTTATTTAGAGATACAGCACAGAAACAGACCCTTCTAACCTAATGACCCCACGCCACCCAAATACACGCATGTGATCAATTAACTCAACAACTCCTATGGTTTTAGAATGTGGGAGGAAACCAGTGTGCCAGTAGGAAACAGGCATTCCCAGGGAGAATGTACAAACCCCTGATAGCAGTGGTCCCCACCGACCGGGCCACAAAACAGGTGCTGCCGGGCCATGAGGAAACGATATGGGTCAGCTGCACCTTTCCTCATTCCCTGTCACACACTGTTGAACTTGAACATAGGGTTGCCAACTGTCCCGTATTTGCCGGGACATCCTGTATATTGGGCTAAATTGGTTTGTCCCATACGGGACCGCCCTTGTCCCGTATTTCCCCCGCTAAGGTGGAGCGTTCGTAACAAAATGGCATGATGCGAAGAAGCAAATACCATTAATTTATATAGGAAAAATTTGAGCATTCCCAGACCTAAAAAAATAACCTAACAAATCATACCAAATAACACATAGAACCGAAAATAAATAACACTAACATATAGTAAAAGCAGGAATAACATGATAAATACACAGCCTATATAAAGTAGAAATAATGTAGGTACAGTGTAGTCGGGAAGATGAAGGCAAAACCGATTTGTGGGGAGAAAAAATAAAATCAGCACATACACGCATGCGCACGCAGGTGCCCACACAAGGCTTCATGGTCATGGTAGTCTTTCCTGGGGTACAGTGTCCAGGGATTTGACTGCTACTTTTGTCCCTTATTTGGGAGTGAGAAAGTTGGCAACCCTAACTGTAAAAGATATGTTGAGGTGAGTTTAACCACACACACTCCCACCCCGCCGGTTGGCCGGTCCGCAAGAATATTGTCAATATTAAACCGGTTGCGGTGCAAAAAAGGTTGGGTACCCCTGCCTTACAGACAGCAGCAGAACTGAACCACTGCATTGCCGTGCCACCTGTATTAGAGGACTACAAGATCATGAGGTTTTATTTACACAAAAAAAATCAATGTGAGTCAGCTTTTCTTCAATGAGCTCCAATGAAATTGTTCAATATAATTTACCTTCCTCAAAACCACATTGATTCTGCATCATTTCCTTGAACTGAATTTAACTTAACTGCCTGATCACCTTAAAAAAATTGCTTCTGAAATTTTCCTTGCGACACAAAATAAATGGTCTGTAATTTCTTGCTTTGCCTCATTTACTTTTTAACTAGAGGAAAAATGGATGTTTTCTAATCCAATGAAAACTTACACAATTCCAGGGAATTTTGGAAAAACTAATGCATCAACTGCCTCACTAACCAGTTAAGAACACTGGAGCTCACTGCAAATCAGAACTTTCCTTCATTGCGTGTTTAATTTGAAAAGTAAACTACAACTATTTACCAATTTGTCTCAATGTTGAATTTTAAAATCAGATTTAATTACTCCACTAAGATGAAGTTTTAGTGAGGAACAATAACAGAAAGCAGAGAAGCACCATCAAATCAGGCGTCCTCATTCAATCACCAAACCTCCAAAATGTGCACAATTTACTAAAGTTAGTAACTTGTTGATTTAATTCTGTTTACATTTGCTATGAGGTTACAAGTGAATGGAGTTCCTTTGGTTATCTTTCTGATAAACAATGGAACATAGTTGCCTGATTACCAGATGGCCTATAGATCTGCTGTCCTTAACATGCTCTTCTAACTTAAAAATATGAAGCTTGGTTCTGATAGGTTTTATTGATAATTTTTTTTAATATAACGTTAAGTAAAATTCTGCCCTAAATTTTACATCAAATAATCTTTTTTTAAAAAAAAATACAACTTTGTTGACCAATGCATACCACTTAGAATTAACTTTTAACCTCTAGTCAGCAGAACATCAGATCATCTCACTAAACTAGAAGATACAAAGGTTAAAGTTCTTCTGGACTCAGGCAATACACACACAAAATGCTAGAAGAACTCAGGAAGTCAGGCAGTATCTATGGAGGGAAATAAACAGTTGAGACTTTGGGCCAAGACTCTTCATCTGTACTGGAAAGGAAGGGGGCAGAAGCCAAGCCATGCCTGATGAAGGGTCTTGGCCCGAAAGGTCGATTGTTTATTCCCCTCCACAGATGCTGCCTGGCTTGCTGAGTTCCTCCTGTATTGTTTCCCACATCTGCCGAATCTCTTGTGTTTATGACCTTCCGGGTTCACTTACCTTTTTGTATTGACCACACAAGTATTCATAACATTGTAAAGTGCAGCAAGGTCTCACATCAAGCAACTTATCCCCCCTTCAATCATTGTATTTAGGCTGACAATGAAATAACACTTTAAACACTGATGAAAATTCAAAATGACTGACACTTCAAAATAATCTATACAGATTCAATGGTGCTTCATAATCCAAACTCTACTACTGAGAAAACAATAACAAAGCGTAGGCTTACTTTAATAGTACTGAGATCCATGGGGTGTTTTATAATGTCGTGATAATCATGCAGTCCCAAGGCTTCTACGTCCACAGGTTTGTAGAAGGGCCAGGCATATGCTGCATGCTTCTTGGCGAACATTTCCTTAAGAATGCCAGTGCAGTACTTCAATTGTTCCGAAACCTTTCCACTGCCTACCACAACCCCACCACCTACAATCCCAACACCTCCGCCCCCACCCTTCTCAAGATGTGGCTGCTGTTGGGAGTCTGGAACCTCTTTCTTAGTGGGCTTTGGAGGTCTGCCACTCCTGGAAGGAATCTTTGCAGGTTTGGGTTCAGTCATTAATGGAGAAGACTCTCGACTCTTCACTGGAACATTGGTTGTCGGAGTTGTTGTATCAGCTTTCCTTTTCACACCCTTTTTATGCTTAAAAATAAAAAAAGAACATTTTAGATTCAACTATCCTACCCTATTAGGAAATAGCAAATAATCAGCATACATATGTGACAAGTGAAAAGAGTATTAATTTAACATCCTATTGACCTGTAAAGGGGACCTTACTACTTCAAATTCCTGATTTTCCCCACATAATGGACTTTAGGATAGCCACTTCGGAAGAGAATGAATGAAGCCAATTTCTGATAACGGAATGAAAGGCGTGACATAGTGAAAACCCCGACATTGCCAATGTGTTGTTGTACAGGCAAGATGTTTCTTAAATATTCCAAAATTTTAATCCGAATTTTCAAATAATAAGCTATCAAGTCAGTGAGTAAAGGAATGAAAATGAGATGTGTGCGAAGAATTAAATGCTTTGAGCAAAATCAATGTTATAACAATATATCCATAAATTCCACCCTCTATGTTTTCTCACTATCTTCTTTCTCAAATTCTTCCTTAAAATTCACGGGAGAAAGTCAGTAAATTATTTTCAAACATGAAAAAGTGACTAACATAAACCAACAGTTTTCAATTTGGTAACTCAATGATTAACAAAGCAGTCTAGCCTCCACTCCCACAAATTATACGAAGCCATTAAATCCTATATGCTTGGAACCACATGTGAGTTTAGGCATCCTCGAGGAAAAGCTGCTCAAGAGGTAATTACCTTTGAAGGCTGTGGAGCTGTTGCCATCACAGTTGTTGGCGTGAGTGTTGGCATTGGGGGAGCTGAAGTATGTGGAGACACTGTTGTTGTTGGTGGCTGGCCTATCAAGTCAGGAGTCGCAGGAGGAAATGACTGGGGTGTGGGTGCTGGCACAGATACCGATGGAAGCTGTGGCTGCGATGGTGCAGGCTGAGATGCCTGGGGTGCCCGCTGGGGTGGTGCCTGTTGTGGTTGTGCTGGTGCCGATACTGGCATTGTCACTTGGGAGGCAGTCTGTACAGTTGACACATTTGTTTTAGACTGAACTAAAAAAACAAAACAAGTCACTTATATTAAATATTCAAAGTGATGGATACTCAATTTGAGTTAAAAACTTTCCAGTAACCACAGTTTAGTATATACATTAAAATATAACAATGTTAAGATTCAGTGGACCGTGACAAAACCCAGTGCACAAATCATTCTTTGGTCAAGGAGAAAGCAACAGCAAAGAAATGGAATTTTTAATTCACCAAAAAGAGAAAAAAAATTCACTTCTGGTGGGATACCAGAGGAAGAAATTGTTCCAGCCTGAAGTGTAACAATCTTAAGTGGAGAAACTGGGAATTCTATGAAACAGCACGATCAGTTTCCAGATAAAAATTCTGTTATTGCATGTATGGGGAAGATTTAAATTTTGGTGTCTTGATGCACTTGATGAACCAATGCAGCAAGTTCTTAAGGATGCACAAGAGTATCTAACATCATGCAAGCACATGAACACCAATTTCATAAACATGCATGTGGTCTGTGGGTATTATGGCTATTTAGACAGTGGCAAGGTCTGTTTCAGTGATAGTCAGCAGAACTGCAGCACAAAGAACTGGTTTCAGGTAGGTGCCCTTCCAAGTAATGACAGGTCTCACTCACTGTTTTCCTGTCTAATTTTAATATCTACTTGATACCCACTTTCAAATGCAATCTCAGTTTCCACCGCCACTACTTGAAGTTAATACTCTCCCCCAACAACTAATTACAACTTCCCAACCACCCATACTCAAGTTTCATGAACAATAGATATTTACAGATGTGAAAACAAGCTGACTCACAAACCAAAGTTTAACATTAAACAAACTCATGTCACTTAAAAATAAACTTCATGAAACCAAAAACGGATGATGTGCCTAAAATGGGTAATTCTACAATGCAACCCATTTTAGTGCTTTAGAACTCTGCCTATTACTATTCAAGTTAAATCTCATTACCAGAACCACACAGTGAAAAAGATAGCAATTAGTCCATTGTATGCATGCCAACAAACACCCATATAAAATAATACTATTTTTCTCATCACTAATAATTCCACTCTCCCATAAGATTTACCTGCCATGCATCTATATTAGGGGCAATGTATACACAGATACAAGAGAGACTGCAGATGCCAGAAATCTGAAGTAACACTCACAAAATACGGGAGAGACTCAGCAAGGCAGGGGAAATTCATTGAAGCTTCGGTCCAAGACCCTCTCTCAGGGCTGGAAGTCACAATAAAGGGGTGGGAGGTGGAGGAGCACGAAGAGATGGGGTAAAGGGACAAGATGGATAAAGGAAAACAGGAATGGGGGGCAGGGAGCGATTACTGGAAGTTAGAGAAATCGACGTTGACGCTGTCAGGATGGAATTACCGAGACAAAATACGAGATGCTGCCTATCCAATCTGCGTCCGGCCTCAATGCAACAGCAGAGGCGGCCATGGACAGACATGTCAGAGTGGGAATGGGAAATGGCTAGCCACTGAAGATCCTGTTAATGGCAGGCAGAGAGCTGGTGTGCGAGGCAATCACCCAATCTGCGTCGGGTCCTACCAATGTAGAGGAGGCTGCAACAGGAGGGCTGGATATAATGAATGGTCCCAACAGATTGGCATCTGAGTGCTGCCTCAACTGGAAGGACTGTTTTGTGTTGGAATAATGAAGTAGGGGAGGTAGTGTGGATGCACGCAAAACAAGTTTCATGGCCTACAGCCTGGAGGTGAACTGGTGCAGATGGACAAGCAGACTGGGGATTCACAGTAAGTGATCCCCAAGGAAAATGGAGTGGGGGGGGGGAGAGAGAGAAGGTGAGGTGGTATCCAACTGGAGATTGCGGAGACTGATGCATTGGAAGCTGATGTTTGGGGTTCGTGGAGTGGCAAATGAGGATAAGAGGAACCCTTGTATATTCAGGGAGGAGCAGACAGGTTGGGATGATGGCAGAGGTGGGCAAAATGGAGGAGGAGGTGGGGATGAGGATAGCAGTAGAGAGAAAGACCACTGTTTTATGAAAGAGAAAGGACATCTCAGAAGCCCTGAAAGAGATGGTGAGCATTAATGACAAAGGTTTGGAACGTGGATCAATCCACGTAGCTAACAAAAAGGGAAGCATAGCTGGAGAAAGTGAAAGGAGCTGAAAGAAAAGGGCAAGTATGTACAGTTATTGAACCTACCCACCAGCACACTTTTGGCATGTGGAAGGCAATTGCAGCACCCAGAGGAAACCCACACATTCACAGGGAGAATATACATAATCCACACAAATAATACTGGAGGTGAGAATTGATCCCGAATCTCTGGAGCTGTGAAGCAGCTGGGATAATAGTTATATCACTGTGCCGCCCTTGTTCACTGTAAAAAGACTGTCAGGATAACATTATAGGTGGAACCACAAGATTAGTGTTTGCTTCCAAGGATGTTAAGCCATCTCCTGGATCAGCAGGATGTAAAAGATCAAATAAATCTTATTAAAGAGCCAATATAGATCAACTAATTTTTCTCAAGTGTGCCTGAGAATCTTCACATGCAGAAAGCAGTTCAAAGCCACTTGGTTAGCTTTAAAACGTGAGCGAAACTATGTACAGTTCATAATTTTTCAATATTTAGGTGACCTTTCGATTGTTTTGACTCACTGGAAAACATAGAAGACATAATACAAGCACATTTCATGCATGCTTTTAACTTGTGTCAGTAGCAGGAATATGAAAATTTCCAGATCTATACATATCCAGAGTTAGAATGGAAAATCTGCACTATTTAAGTTTCTGTCCCACTAATTGTGATAATTGTTAACAACCTTTTGTGAACACTAAACTAAAATTTAAAAGATGGCAGCCTTTTACTAATGGACTTGAATTAAAGGCAACTTCAATTTGCAAGTTCTTTCAAAATGGAATTATTCATCCTGCCTTAGAAAAAAAGGTCAAGTTCTTAAATACTGAAGTTCACAGACCAGATGTAGCAGTAACACAACCTCTCAACGTTTTAATTTAGGAGAATGGTTTGCATGAGAAAAATTCTTTCAGTCCTTCAAATGAGACCCAGTAAGCAGCCAATTAATTAACATAATTCATGACCAACATGCACAAATAATTCTATTAAATGAAGTTATTGATTGAAATTAAGGTCAGTTTCAAACTCTCTGCATAAAAAGATGCATGTAAATATTTGTTTTAAATTAAAGTTGCAACCAGATCACTCTACCAAGTATTTCATCTCCCAAAATAAAGCTTTTCTGTATGTAAGACTAGGAAACAGATGTTTGGAATACCAACTGCTTGACAGTTTCCAATAGGATGGATTACATTGGACTGACACTTGTACAAACGTTATTAAATTTCACACATACAGCCTACCTGTTTCTTTTCTGCCTCTACCCCGTGACCCTTTGGCAGGCTGGATAGGTACTTCAATCTCTTCTTGCGGCATCTCTGAAATTTTCTGAAGAAATATCTTTTCCAAAGCTTCTGCCATTAAGACTATATCATCCCCTTGCTATTAAAAAAAAGGGGGGAAAAAACATTTAGTACAATTATGCTGATTTAGTACTTAAACAATACAAGCACAATTGATGACTAACTTTACTGAAAGGAAATAGAAAAAGATAACTAGGATTCTTCTAGAACAGTTGCTACCAATTTAAATCCATTCACTTTAATCTCTAAATGAAATTAGACTCTGATCATCAAAATATTGCACTTGAGACATCTTCAAAATTTACATGAATACAACTTAAAGAAATTCAGATACAAATTAAAAATAAAGGCCCGATTATAAAACATAATGCCTGAAATGGCCTGAAGCCCAGCTTACTTGAGAAGTTCACTGGTTTTAGTTAGAGCAGCAATAAATGTGTTGTTAATGTTTTGGGAACCACAGGGTTATGGGTAGAGAAATAAAAAGGGCACATTATTACAATCCTTTGTAGCAACCTTGTCGAAAGGTCATCATTGTAGTCACTGGGCGGGAATGTTCAAGCTCAGGATAATACACAAATCATTTGGCCTCTCACACCTGCTCTCATTCAGCAAATTCTTAGCTAATCTTAGTTCAGATCCACTTTCCTGGCTTGTAAATATCTTTAAAAAATTATTACCTGACTTGAATTCACTCCACTACTGAATATTCACATCCATCTTAGATAGAAAACTCCCAAGATCCTTTAACACTGAATATTTTTCCTCTCATTTTAAAATTTAATGGTCAGCCCCTTACCTCAGGGCGTGATACTTGGCTCTTAAACTCCCAAGACCCTGCCCACCAAACCAGAGAAAGCATCCAACAATGCACCTACAATGTTGAGTGCCAAAAGAATCCCAAATATTTCAATGAATCACCTCTAAACTCAAGACTGGGCCCGGCCTGTTTAATCTCTCCTCATAGGGGAGACTCCAGAAATCCATCTGATTAACTTTTGTCACACTCCCTCTACAGCTAGTACAACTTCTATTAAACAAGATTCTAGGCCTGTGCTCCAGGCAAAATTGTGTCATTGACAGACCAACAAGACAGATTTGCAGGCTGCTGTAAGGAATCTTTTCTCAGTTGCAATGAGGCATCTCTGTGATCGGTTTCTTCCTGAAGATCCCCCTCCCCCACAAGTTGTGTTTGGTTGAGCACAGGACAGCCGTGAGCACTGAGCAGACTCAAATCAGTGAGGCTGGCTGGCAGCTGCTTGTCCTGTGCCTGCCCATTCTCTAATCACAGTTGTTTCTGTCATCATACCTCACGCTCCGTTTTTATTTCTGAATCACGAACAGTACTTAGGAATGAAACCCTAACATGGGGATTTTTTGTATCTGCATGTCAATTTTCAGTAATACATACGAGAGGAGACAAGGTACCTCTGAATATCAAGATCTTAGTCACAACTTTTTAAAGTCACTGACAGCAAAGTAGATGACCTTGTCTTCTACATTTCATTTTTCAAGCCTTGCCCATTCACTCACTGTCACCATCTTCTTTAAGCTCCGCTGCATTATTTCAAAGGCCTTTGAAAGTCTGAAGCACACTGGATTACTCTTATTTTGTTTCAAGCTTTTAAAAATTTGGAATATTCGAACAGTTCTCAGTTTTATAAATGCACACCGACTCTGCCAAGTTCTTATTAGCTGCCTTGTTAGTATGTCCTCAACAGTACACTCTCGAAATCTTACCATGACCGACCTCAGACTAAGTTTTCTTTGGATTTCACGCATCTGCAGACTTTTGAGTTTTTTTCTTTCTTTTTAAATCTTTTTATTGAGTAAGTATACAAAAAAGGTAAGCCATATAAACATTAATACAATGTTAAAGTATAATAAAATTCCAAAAGATAACAATACCAAAAAGAAAATACTACAAACAATGTAATTTAAGCATAAGAAACCAAGATAACATAATAGTATACTAGATTTTATATATATCAATGGAAAAAAAGAAAAAAAAAACCCCAAAAAAAAACCCACCGTGCAACTAACTAAAAGCTAAGCAAAGCAATGGGCTAACTTGAAACCAAACAGAGTTAAACTTAAAATCACGTCCTCAATCCCGACCTCCATTAAAACAGTGAAAAAAAAACAAGAAGGGTAAATATTACATTAAATGAAAATATCGAATAAAAGGTCCCCAAATCTGTTCAAATTTAAATGAAGAATCATAAAGGTTACTTCTAATTTTCTCCAGATTCAAACATAAAATCGTCTGAGAAAACCAAAAAAAGGTAGTTGGAGCATTAAGCTCTTTCCAATGTTGTAAAATACATCTTTTCGCCATTAAAGTAAGAAATGCAATCATTCTACGGGCTGAAGGGGAAAGATTACTAGAAATTTTAGGTAGTCCAAAGATAGCAGTAATAGGGTGAGGAGAGATATCTATATTTAATACCTTAGAAATAATATTGAAAATATCTCTCCAAAAAGTTTCCAAAGTAGGGCAAGACCAAAACATATGAGTTAAAGAGGCTATCTGCCCCGAACATCTATCACAGAAAGGATTAATATGCGAGTAAAAACGCGCTAACTTATCTTTGGACATATGTGCTCTATGCACCACTTTAAATTGAATTAGGGAATGTTTAGCACAAATAGAGGAAGTATTAACTAATTGTAAAATCTGCCCCCAATCATCCACAGAAATGGTAAGCCCCAATTCCTGTTCCCAATCTACCCTAATCTTATCAAATGGAGCTTTCCTGAGTTTCATAATAATATTATAAATCATAGCCGATGCACCTTTCTGACATGGATTAAGGTTAATTATCGAATCTAAAATATATATAGGAGGAAGCATTGGAAAGGAAGGAAGTATAGTACTTAGAAAATTTCTAACTTGTAAATATCTAAAAAAATGTATTCTTGATAGGTTATATTTATTAGATAATTGTTCAAAAGACATAAGGGAACCATCTAAAAATAAATCCAAAAACCGTAAAATACCCTTAGTCTTCCAAGTTTGAAAAGCGCGATCCGTAAAAGAGGGAGGAAAAAATATGTTACCTAAAATAGGAATCGCTAACCCGAATTGATTAAGATCAAAAAATTTTCTGAATTGAAACCAAATACGCAAAGCATATTTAACGATCGGGTTAGAGAGCTGCTTAAGGCGTTTCGAATCAAAAGGAAGAGATGAACCTAAAATAGAACCAAGTGTATAACCCTGAACAGATTGTAATTCCAATGCTACCCATTTAGGAATAGATAGTATATCCCGGTCAAGTAACCAAAATTTCATATGTCGAATATTAATAGCCCAATAATAAAATCTAAAGTTAGGTAATGCTAAACCTCCATCTCTCTTAGCTTTCTGTAAATGTATTTTACCCAGTCTCGGATTCTTATTCTGCCAAATAAATGAAGAAATTTTAGAGTCGACTTTATCAAAAAAAGATTTAGGAACGAAAATTGGTAATGCCTGAAACACATATAAAAATTTTGGCAAAAAAAACATCTTAACTGCATTAATACGACCAATCAAAGTTAAATATAAAGGAAACCATTTAGATGAAAGTTGAGTAATATGGTCTATTAATGGTAAAAAGTTAGTCTTAAATAAATCTTTATGTTTACAAGTAATTTTAATCCCAAGATATGAAAGGTAATTATTAATCAATTTAAATGGAAATTTATAATATAAGGGAAGATGTTTATTAATCGGAAAAAGTTCACTCTTACTAAGATTTAATTTATAACCTGAGAAAAGACCAAATTGTGCTAATAACTCTAAAACAGCAGGAATAGATCTCTCAGGATTAGAAATATATAAAAGTAAATCATCAGCATAGAGTGATAATTTATGGGACTTTAATCCCCGAGTTATCCCAGTAATATTTGAAGATTCTCGAATAGCAATTGCAAGAGGTTCTAATGCAATATCAAATAATAGGGAACTAAGAGGACAGCCTTGTCGAGTACCACGAAAGAGAGGAAAAAAAGGTGAGTTTAAAGAGTTAGTACGAACCGAGGCTACAGGGGAGTGATATAACAGTTTAATCCAGGATATAAATTTCAGGCTAAAATTAAACATTTCAAGCACCTTAAATAAATAAGGCCATTCTACTCTATCAAAAGCTTTCTCGGCATCTAAAGAAATAACACACTCAGGAACATTTTGTGAGGGAGTATAAACGATATTTAACAATGTACGAATATTATAAAAAGAGTAACGACCTTTAATAAAACCCGTTTGGTCTTCCGAAATAATAGAAGGAAGTACTTTTTCTAGTCTATTTGCTAATAACTTAGAAAAAACTTTAGAATCAACATTTAATAAAGATATTGGTCTATAAGATGCACATTGAGCAGGATCTTTATCCTTCTTTAGTATTAAAGAAATTGATGCTCTATTAAAAGATTCCGGAAGTTTACCAAGTTTCAAAGAAGCCTCAAAAACCTTATAGAGCCAAGGAATCAATAAAGAAGCAAAACATTTATAAAATTCAACGGTAAACCCATCAGGGCCAGGAGCTTTCCCCAGATTCATAGAAAAAATAACATTCTTAATCTCATCCATTGTAATGGAAGTATCTAATAAAGAAGACATATCCTGTGAAATCTGAGGAAAGTCTAACTTATCTAAAAAATCATTCATATATTTAGAATCTCGAGGAGACTCTGATTGATATAAAGAAGAATAAAAATCACAAAAGGTTTGATTAATCCCCACATGATCCAATATCAATCGATCATTTTGGTTATAAATCTGATTGATTTGAGATTTAACATAATTAGATTTCAGTTGATTAGCCAGCAGCTTGCCAATTTTATCACTGTGAACATAAAAATCACTTCTTGTTTTCTTTAATTGGTTTACAATCGAGGACGAGAGTAGTAAACTGTGTTCCATTTGAAGTTCAGTTCTTTGTTTGTATAGCTCCTCAGAAGGAGCCATAACATATTTCTTATCAATTTCTTTAATCTTGTCCACAATTGCCATCTCCTCCTGCTTCTGTTTCTTCCTCAAAGCAACGGAATACGAAATAATCTGACCCCGAATATAGGCTTTAAAAGTGTCCCAAAGAGTGTTAACCGAAATATCTTCTGTATGGTTAATTATAAAAAAAAGCTCAATCTGTTCATTCATAAAATTAACAAAGTCCGAGTCCTGAAGCAACAGCGAATTAAAACGCCATTGTCTATTGTTTGGTATATTGGCCATAATTTTAATAGAAAGCTTAAGTGGAGCATGATCCGAAATGGTTATAGAATCATAATCACATTTAATCACTGAAGGAATGAGACGAGAATCAATAAAAAAATAATCAATTCTTGAATAGGAATGATGAACATGTGAAAAAAAGGAAAAATCTTTTTCCTGAGGATGCAGAAAACGCCAAATATCCGTCGACCCAGAATCAGAAAGGAAAAAATTAATCAAATTTGCAGATTTATTAGGTAAAGTCCATAAAGGAGCCGAACGGTCCAAAGCTGGAGATAAACAGGTATTAAGATCTCCGCCCCAAATCAATGAAAACTCGTTCAAATTCGGAAACTGATCAAACAATGATTTATAAAATTCCGGACAATCCATATTAGGAGCATAAACATTAACCAAAACTACTTTTTTATTAAATAGTAAACCACTAACCAATAAAAATCTACCATTCGGATCAGAGATAATATCCTGTTGTATAAAAGTAACTGAGGAATCTATAAAAATAGAGACGCCTCGAATCTTAGCATTGGAGTTCGAATGAAATTGTTATCCCTTCCAGAATTTGAAAAAACGTAGTCTGTCCCCCCTCCGTACATGGGTCTCTTGTAAAAATAAAATTTGTGCTTTAAGTCTCCGGAACACTTTAAAAACTTTTTTTCTTTTAATAGGATGATTAAGACCATTAGTATTCCAGGAGACAAAATTAATAATAGACTCCATAAATCCTAAAGTCAACCCACGACAAGGAGGATTGACAATAGGCGCGACCCACAAACCCGGAGAGGAAACAGAACATACAAAAGATACCGGGGAAAAGGACGCAACCAGTACTTCAATAATGTATATAGCCCAAAGAAAAACAAACTAAAACGTGAAGCCCCTCCCGCCACCCCCCAGCCCAAGACCCCAAGGCAAAATCTAAAGCAGACCCGCCAGAAAGAAGCAAGCGCTAAAACTACCCCCATGACTTCCGGTATACGCTCCCTAAAAAAAAGGTATAAATATGAAAAGGATCAGCTAATTGTAAAACAGTAAAAAAATAAGTAAAAAAAAGTTAGCTCAATTAGAATACACACAGAACAGAACAAAAGCCGGAAAATATATATTAAAAAAAACCACAATAAACCTCAAACTCATGAATAGACACAGCAACAAAAAAAAATAGGATTATTAACATAAAGTGATTATAAAAAGCAAAACAGAATAAAATTTAAACAAAAACTACAAAATTTAAGGCCGCACAGGAAATACGTAAGATGACAAAAGGGAAGTAACCACCCAGAATCCCCTGGGAAAAGAAAGAAATGACGCAGTTAAAAAGAAAGTTTAGTAGCCATATTAAGAAATCGAAAGTAAACTTTTCTGCCCAAATAGGGCACAGAAAAAGTTAAAACCAACCAATTCACAGCCTCCGATCGACGGAGAAAATTAAAAAGAAAGCAATTAAGATGTTGGAGATGAAAGTTGATCCAGATAACTCTGGGCATCCGATGGAGAATCAAAAAAACGAAGGGCTCCATCTGACATGCGAATCCTTAGACGTGCAGGGTACAGCAGCGCTGGTCTTAAATCCATCTTATAGAATTCCGACATCACGGATCTGTAACGGACCCGTTGGTCCCAGATTGGTTTACTGAAATCTTCCACGAATCGGAACTTAAGATCCGAAAAATCAATGAAACCTTTAGATCGAGCGAATCGAAACAGTCTCTCCTTGTCTTGAAAGTAATGAAAACGTAAGATAACATGCCTAGGTCTATCTGACCTAGACGAGTATGATGGGATTCTGTGAACACGATCCAGTAGCGGTGGTTGGTCAGGAAATACAGTAGGGAATGCATCTTTTAAAAGTTGGGAGAAATATTTCATGGGGTTGTTACCTTCAGCGGCTTCCCTCACGCCAATCATTCGTAAATTCTGCCGTCGCATTCTAGATTCCAAGTCAGAGTTTTTAAAAGTCAAAAAGTCAAGTTTCTTCTTCATTACATTAATTGTTTCTTCGATTTTCCCCATTTTAAGCTCACTTTGTTGCGCGAATTTTTGAAGATCAGATATAGCCGACTGATGTTCCGCAATACATGTTTGCATCTTATCAATTAAATCGGCAATTTTCTGGAAATTAGTTGAGATTTCCGTATGAATCAGGTCTTTAACAGGGCCTGCAATTTCCGTACGAATCATCTCCCTAACAGAGGTTGAGATTTCCCTCTGAATTAACTCCGCTATCGCTTTCAAAGTCACCGGTGATTCAGTCGGAGGGAGATCCGTAGCTTTCGGTTTAACCGGAGGTTTACCATCCTTGCCGTCTTTCTCGTTCTTAGACATAGCAGATCTAAGTTCCATCCAGTTGTCGGAGAATTCAGTTTAATTCAAAGTATTGTAAGAGTTGATGCCTTAATGGTTAATTAAAGTATAGCTGACCATAGAGAAAAAAAACTCAGAGGTAATGGAGCGAGTCAAGAACGCAACTTCACTCCATGAGCGCTACCGGAAGTCTCCGACTTTTGAGTTTTTAATTGTTTTCTACTGCCCATTTTCTTTCATTTTTCTTGATTAGTAGGGGTAGATTATTTGTTATCTTCCAAACAGCTCAAGAATGGATGGATTGATGAACTGATTTTAGTTAAGACTTACATAACTTACATAGCTACTTCCTTTTAAAACCTTAGGTCCTCAAGATTTACCGGATGAGTGTTCTGTTAACGTTTCTAATACTTCTGTTAAACTGAGGTCAATTTCTTTCAGCTCTACATTCACTCTGGGTCTATCAAGTCACACATTTTTCAGGGAGGTTTGTTGTACTTTTTATCATTCCCAGGAGACAGAACACAAATAATTTCTGTCATTTCCTTATTCTTCAATGTAATTTCTCTTGTATCAGTCTATAAGGGACCCATATTAACTTTTGCTACTCTTGACTTTTTTCTATTTGCTGAAGCATTTACAGCCTGTGCTCATAACACTTGCTAGATTACCAAAGATTTTTTCACCTTCTGTTTAATTCAAAACTTTTCTGTTTTGCTAATGTTAAGACTTTTCCCTTTGATCCATTATATTTAATTTTAAAATCACGGTTGGACCTGTTGTGTTGTTGGGGTTTTCTGATTCCAAAATACATCTAATATGTATAGATCTTTAAACACTGGTCATTGTGGACTGTAATATCTTTTTAAAGTTTTTATTTACTCAATCCACCATTGCTACGTCATCCTTTGTAATTTATTTAAGATTCTAATTTAAATTTGAACTAAATATTTTACATCTTTATTTGACATTTCTGTATTTTGACTGCTCTTCCCTAAACGCCCCTTAACTACAATATTTTTAATTTAGTCCTTTCTCATTGGACAATACCAGAAGCAAAAAAGTTCTTTTGCATAGTAATCTAAAAAAGCACTCCATGAATTCATTCTCCACATTATCAGTACTCAAGTTTGGTCCCTATGTAGGATTAACTCCTGATATTATGGCATTATATTTCTTTCATACTCTAATTTCTGGTTTGTACCATGACCAAATATTTAATGGCCTACAGAAAACTTTCAATGTTTGCTGCCCCAGGCTGTGATGTAAAAATGTATTTAGGAGCTGATCAGCTGATGTTGTACACTAAGATAGTGTCTGTTTTTCTACCTCCAAATTATTTTGTTGCACATCTTCATGCCCTTTTATTCCTTTAATATCCAGAAGTTTATTATTGTTTTACAGCTACAGTTTTCCAGGATAGAGAAGTAAAAAAAATTCACCATCCTCAAATGATGGCACGTCCCTTCATCAAAGTCCTAAATGGCCTGCCCCTTAAAAGCTCTAGTCCTCAGCCAAGGAAACAATAAATCCTGCAGCAATCCTACGGTTTCTTCTAAGAAATTTACAAGTTTCAGAAATCACCTCTTCAAAATATAAAGACCAAATCAACTCTCATGGGACTAATGCAGGATCTTGACCCGAAGTGTCAGCTATCCCTTTGCCTCCATATATGCTGCCTGACCCACTGAGTTCTGCCAGCACCTGCTTCTTCTTGCTCTACTTCCACACGTTTACAGTTTCTTGTGTGAACGTACCCACATCTGAAGATGATCTCATTAATCTTCATTGCACCTCCTCTATTTCGTCTTTTGGGTAGAGACGATGGACATGATACTCTAAGTTGATGACTGAATGTGTTATTCTGCGTATTACTGAAATTACGTAACTCTGGAAGGTATATGGAAGAATGGTGGGCAGTTAAATCTGAAACCCTGAAAATTGAATTATGGTCTCAATCTGTAGGCCAAATACAATTCCAGACATCGCAACTGAAGAAAAGGTACAGCTTATTCTATGAACTGTTATGTCCATTTGCTAGATTCATTTAAAAGTTACTTTAAATCATGGCAAAGGAGTACAGAGGAGCACCAAGGTGCCATCTACTACAACTTCATCACTAATCATACTAAAGATCATCCTGCAGAAAACATTTCATCCAATTCAATAGCAGCTTTCTTCATTGGTTCTCCAGAATACTCAGGTCAATCAAAAGATAGATGAATTGTCAGAATATTTAGTTTCCAATTCCAAAATTAATGTCTCCAGGATAATCTTTTTCCCTCAGATAAGATCCAAAAATGCCAGACTTCTCAAAATGAACATTAAGTGCCTCCACGCTGAAAATAATCTTAAAATTGTAACTTGTTCTAGACAAATTTACTTAAGAAAACCCTTTTTTTAAACTGACACAAGTTTGTTCCCAATTATTTTAGATTTTAATGCTCGAGTCTCGCAGTACACTGCAAAGAACAAGTGGATTTCTAATATTCGGTTTACTTGTATTTCACACCAAGTCCTTGTTCTCTGCTGATTTATTAACTACAAACCTGCATATACTGGAGGTTGACTGTGCATTAATAAGATTGCTGACAAGTATGACAAATGCTTCAGAGCCTATTTCTGTGGTGAATCCCATTTGCCATGAGATGGATTGCACTTGATGCCTCTTGCAACCAGAGGTAACTACACTCACAATACTGACTGATTCCACAGCCTATGGGCTCACTTGAAATGAAGCTGAAACAGACTTTTAAAACCATAAATCAGCAATTTTTGTTATGTCTCTCCTCTCACTGTGAAAAGGGACACCCCTTTTCCCTTTATTTGGGGGTGGGGGGGAGCACGCGTACCTGTGGTATGTTGAATTGTCGGGTGAACAATTATTTTTTGTTGTACTGCAAATCATGGTCTTTATTAGGGACTTTGCTATTGCATGCTTGGTGGATGGAGGGTGCTGATGCTTTTTTGTGGAAGTGGGTGGGGGTGGGGGGGGTCATTGCTGTGCTGCTGCTTGTGTATGTGAGGGGAGTGGGGGCCTTTGGGGTTCTAACATTTTTAAACTGTCACTCATTCTTTGGGGCTTCTGTTTTCATGGATGTCTGTGAAGAACAAGAAATTCAGGATGTATATTGCATACATTTCTCTGATATTGAAAGTAACTACTCAACTGTTCTTGTATGACAAAATTTCAATCATGGAGCAAACAATTTACCAAAATTTCTACAAAAATCTCAGGTAGTCTGAGCTAGAAGACAATTACTTAAGCAGAAGAATCATATTTCAAAGAGCTCACCATTTTAGAAAAGGGGTTGTGTAAAGCAGAGAGAGCAACAATCTAAGTCATTACAAAACTTTTCCTTTTCATTTTGCACACGATCGATCCCAATGCTTTCACTTTCAATTACCTGCAACAAAAAGTGCCGCTTATTTTTCCACTATCTTGTTGAACATGCATCACAGTCTTACCTTATTGTAAATGTAACAGTTGGTAAACATGGTATTGAAGTCTTGAATACATTCCTGGGCGTTCAAGTAGTAGTTGTTTTCCAAGCGTTTTTTAATTGTTCCCATATCCATAGGATGTTTGATAATTTTATAATAATCCTGGAAAGAAAGTTGTAAAGATAAAATTTCAACTTTGAAAATAATTAAATTTTGCAGCACAATTTTGTCAGTGATTGGAGATAGTCATTCTTGCTTTTGGATTAAATTATGCAAGCAGTGATGAGCTGGAGCAGTGAAGAGAGACAACTCATTCATCAGCATCATGTTGCAGGTAGAGTGTATGGACTTTTGTGCTAAGGTTTACACATGGTCAATTTTAATGTTAATAAATCTGACTAGATAATGGTAGCAGTAACTTAAAATTGAAATTGAGCACTCCAAATTAACTACAGAACAGTCAAGACAGATAAATAGAAACCTCATTGAATCAATTTGTTGTTGGATTCATTAATAAACTGCAAGAAGTTTATCAGTGATGAACAATTTCAATTTCGTAGGCAAGTTCTACGAGACTATTAACAAAACAAGATCTTGTCAACATTATTTTCCAAAATAGTTTAAATTTATATGGAGGAAATATTCCTAGTCAGTTTATTTTTCTGAAATGTTGCTCAAAAGTCAATACAGTAAATAGATTAGACTAGCTTTGTCACATATACAAAACATCTAGAGTGAAATGTGCTGTTCACGTTAACAACCACAGTCTAAAGAGGTGCTGGGGTCAACCTGCAAGTGTTGCCATGCATCTGGAGCCAATGTAGCATGCACACAACTTACTGACCCTAACCCATACATCTTTAGAAGGTGGAGAAAACCAGAGCACCCCGCGTAATCCCACGCGGTCACAGGGAAAATGTACAAACTCCTTACAAAGAGGCTAGGATTAAACTGACTACTGGCACTGTAAAGCAGTGTGCTAAGTGCTACACTAAACGTAGAAAAGTGAAATCTACCTTTCTGTAAATTAACAGATGAAAAATATACAATTAGAAATGGTTTTGATCATGGTTAAAAACAATTTTGAATTCCTCATCTTCAATTCTGCAGTTAGGAGTAGCTATGAGAAATTAAGAGTTACAGGGAAATAAGGAGCAGCGCGATAGGACCAACAGAATTGGTCCCTGAGCGGGGGGAGCACAGGCCTAGTGGGTTGAATGACCAATGACAGTCTCCTGCATTGTTAAATGTATTATTGCTACAATACAATAGGGTAAATGACAGAAATTAAAAATTTCTGGAACATAAATGAGATACATTAGTTAATAGATGCATATGCAACAAGGTGCTCAACATTAACTGTCTACAGAAACACGTCCATAGGCAACCCAAAAGTGATCTCCCCCCCACCTTCCCTTTCTTAAGCAGTTTTCAGGTTTAAAGATAACTCAAAGATCTTGATGTCCGCACAGACAAAGAGTAACCACCCATTTATTGTCCCCACCAACCCATTTAACTGGACAACTGAATCCCTTCTCAATCTGGTCTCACCTTAACATAGATTTATCCATACTTCCAGTGATAAATTATGTAAAAGGGTTACCACGTTAGTTAAACAATAGCAGCCAGTTTTTCTGAAAGAAATCGCTGATGAGCAACAGATGTGCTAATTTTGTTGTTCAATGCTGAGCAATATTTCTTCTTGAAGGTAGCCAGCTAGGGTTTCAGGATGCTTATCTCCTTGTGCAGTCATGCGTAGAGATAGGACAGCTCCACTCTGTTTTGTATACGTGAGGCCATTATGCCTATTCTGTAATTTGTCTTTTTAGACTGTCATGTAGTAGATAACTTTGGCTCCAGCCTGTCTTGTGTGGGGGTATCTGAATGAATATATCCATTTGTAAGGGGAACTGTGAGTTAGTTGGTGGATTGGGCAGGAAGAGTCACATACTGTTCCTGTTTGAGTGACTAACTGAGTAAGCCCTGGGTGCTTTGAATAAAGAGTTTGTACTTATACGGTCTCTGAGTGACTTTATCCAGATTCGACTTCCACACCTGTTCTGCAATTAAAAGCCAATTTTATAACTCTTTCCCAGTTTCTAAGAGTGTTGCACTTGAAATGTTAACTTTCTTTCCACAGACCCAGCAACTATAGCCCATTAAATTTAACCTTGCAGTGGAGGAAAATTCAGAATGTTAACCAGACAAAGATAAAGCATTTAAATTGTGAATTGATGTGGAAAAGTCCCATGGATTTGCTTGAAGCAAATTTAAGTCATCTGAAAATTCTTCGACGAGGAAACAGAGAAGAAATTGTAGCATTATTTTCAAAAAAAAAGTGATGCATAATAAGCTGTCAACAAAATTGAAGCCTGTGGAATAAAAGACACAGTATCACGTATAAAAAATTTGTTAAGTAAAAAGAAAGCAGTTGTCAACAGTTTCCTTTGGAATGTAAGGAAGTATACATTAGTGCTCCCCAGTCGGCTGATACAAGAATCCCAGCCTTTGTCAATTTATATTCATAGCTCGGGCATATAGGATAAAGTAAACAAATTTGTAGATGTTAAAAAAGAGAAGCAAAATAAATTCAATAGGAAATGGAGAGCTTGTGGACTCATCAGGTAAAATTTAATATAGAAACCTGAAGGTTTACAATTACATAGAAAGACCAAAGAGGCAAAATAACTGGTGCTAAATTCTGGAAGTGATACTGGGACAGAGTTCTGGGTTACATGTGCCTGCACCACTGAAATGGGAAGGCATTATGAGATGCTGATGGCATATACAGGATTCTGGATTTTAGTACAGAAGCAAGGAGATCATAATGAACTTTAAAACACTACTTCAGCCAGACCTTTTATATTATGCCAGTTCTGCTTGTCAGTCTCAATACAAGTGAGAAGACTTTAGATAGATACAGGCAATTGGCCAAAAGACCAGAAATAGCAAGGGGACAATATTTTTCTTTTAAACAATGGATGCAGGGGAATTGTTAGAATATGAAATGTAGCGTTGTGTTGGGGTGGGGGGAGGGGGGAGCAAGAGGAGGCATTTTCAACTATGGCATTCAGAAGCGGGCAAGTACTAATAATTGAGGGCTATGAAGAGCAGGAGAGTGAAACTTGGTCAAATGCTCCTGCAAATGAGTCAAATAACCAGTTCTTGCCCTGTAATACAAGGTCTTCACATTCATAGGATAAATCATGTCACAAATTGTTGAAATAGCAGTGAACAAAGATTTTTAAAAATGTGTAACTATACAGGGAAAACAATTATAGCAACTTAGATAAACAGAAGCAGCCGAGGCGGTGCAGGCTCGAAGGGTCGAATGGCCTACTCCTGCACCTATTTTCTATGTTTCTATGTTTCTATGAGACATATCAGATCGAGTCCTCTGCATTCTTAAGTGGGAGGGTAAGCTGCCAGAGGTTGTGGTCCATGTAGGTATGGATAGGAAGAGTGACAAGGTTCTGCAAAGGGAGTTCAGGGAGTTAGGTGCTAAGTTAAAAAGGCAGGACCTCCAGGGTTGTGATCTCAGGATTGCTACCCATGCAGGTGAGGCCAGAAGTAGAGAAAATATACAGTTTAACACTTGGCAAAGTAGCTGGTGCAGGAGGGAGGGCATAAGATTTTTGTATCATTGGGTACTCTTCCAGGGAAGGTGGGACTTGTACAAAAGGGACGGTTTGAACCTGAACTTGAAGGGGACCAATATCCTAGCAGGAAGGTTTGCTAGTACCCTTGGGGTTTAAACTAGAGTTGCAGGGTAATGGGAATCAGAATGCCAGAACTGTTAGTGGAGATGTTGTGAAACATGTTAAGACCTCAGACAAAGTCAGGAACCAAAAAGTTGAGCAGGTGCGACTAATGCCCTGAGCCGCGTATATTACAATGCAAGAAGTATCGTAGGAAAGGCAGATGAACTCAGGGCATGAATGAACACCTGGAATTATGATATTGTGGCTATTAGTGAGACTGGCCAGGCCAGACAGCAACTATGGGCAGAGTAACCAGTTGGCGTTTCAGTCCGAGACCCTTCATTAGGACTGGAAAAAAATGATGAGAAGTCGGATTAAGAAGGTGGATTTTCAACATCTGCAAATTTTCTTGAGTTTGTTACCCCAAAAAGGTAGGTCCGGTCTGCAGGTTGAGATTCCAAATTGGAGAAAGACCAATTTTGATGGTATCTGAACAGATGTGGCAAGTGTAGATTGGTACAGGTTGCTTTCTGGCAAAGTACTTGGTAATTTGGGAGGTCTTCAAAAGGCACTAAACATAAAACAGGAAATTACAGGCCAGTGAGTATGACATCAGTAGTGGGAAAGTTATTGGAAGGTATTCTAATGGACCAGGCATAAACGATTTCAAAAGACATGAACTGATTAAGGATAGTCAGCATAGCTTTATGCATGGTAGGTCATGGCGAACCAATCTCAAGAGTTTTCCGAGGAAGTTACCACAAAAATGGATGAAGGCAAGGCAGTTGATGTTGTCTACATATACTTCAGCAAGGCAGTTGACATGGGAGGTTGCTCAAGAAGGTTCAGTCATTCGGCATTCAAGATGAGGTAGAAAACTGGATGAGACATTGGCTTCGTGGGAGAAGCCAGAGTGTGGTAGTAGATGGTTGACTCTGAATGGAGGCCTGTGATTAGTGGAGCGCCACAGGTATCGCTGCTGGGTCCGTTATTGTCATCTATATCAACAATATGGATGATAATGTGGTTAACTGGATCAGCAAATTTGCAGATAACACCACGATTGGGAGTGTGGTGGACAGTGAGGGTAACTATCAGAACTTGCAGTGAGATCTGGACCAACAGGGGAAAAAAATGGGCTGAAAAATGGCAGATGGAACTTAATGCAAACAAATGCAATGCGTTGCACTTTGGTAGGAGCAACCAGGGTAAGTCTTACACAGTGAACAGTAGGACTCCAAGGAGTGCAGTAAAACAAAGGAATCTGAGAATACAGGTCCATATTTGTTGAAAGTGGCATCACAGGTATATAGGGTCATAAAGAAAGCTTTCAGCACATTGGCCTTCATAAATCAAAGTATTGAGTACAAGGGATAGATGTTTTGAAGTTGCGTAAGACATTGGTGAGGCCTAATTTGGAGTGTTGTATCTGTTTTGGCTACCAACTATAGGAAAGATGTCATTAAGGTTAAAAGGATATTGCCAGATCTGGAAGACTTGAGTTATAACAGAAAATTTAATGAGTTAGAATTTTATTCCTTAGAATGTACAAGATTGAGAGGAGATGATAGAGGTATACAAAATTATGAGGGGTATTCATAGGATAAATGCAAGCAGGCTTTTTCTACTGAGGTTGCGTGAGACTATAACCAGAGGTCAGGAGTTAAGGGTGAATGGTGAAAAGTTTAAGGGGAAGATAAGGTGAAACTTCTTCAAAGGGTTGTGAGAGTGTGGAATGGCCTGCCAGCACAAGAGGTGCATCATTTGAACACTTAAGCAAAATTTGAATAGATACACAGATGGTAGGGGTACGGGGGTCTATGGGTGCAGGTCAACTGGAGTAGGCAGTTTAAATGGTTTGGTAAGGACTAGATGGGCCAAAGGGAGTTTCTGAGTTGTACTTTTCTATGACTCCATGACTCTAATAGACTTAAGCCAAAATATTAAAACCAAGCCTTCTCAATTGCATGTAAAATCTCATGGAATAATTCAAATGGGAGTGACACTCTCCTGGATCTCATTTATCCATATATCACAACAGCACAATTTAATTTCTCCAAGGTTTGGGAGGCAACGCCTCATTCTGGGTAGCCTCCAACTTGACAGTGTGAACAATAATTTCCTCCAGGTTCAAGTACTTTCTCTCCCCTCTTACCACCTGCCTCTGGTGTCCCTTCTTCCCTTTCTTCCATGGTCAGCTTAAATGTTTCCAAAGATTGAGTACCGAAGAGCAGCACAATTCAGACAAATTATTAAGAAACTTTAAAATGTCAGTTTATTGCACACCAAGTCAAAATTATTCAAGACAACCCACAATTTCAAAGCAATTTTAAATGCCAAGTCTGTGTCAGTTCCCCCTTGTGGTTTCGTTTCCAATACCGCTGGTTTGTTGGACTAAATTCACTTCATAAGACTTGGCAAATTTATCAGTTTACTTGATCTAAGTCAGTGAACCATACAGATTTACAACTACCCAGTGTTTACTTATGTTTGTCCAAAACTGTAAAGTATCCAAATGGCATGGAGTAACTGATACAACATAACTGGTGAGTGGAATAGTTTAATGAAATCTAATAACTACTTTGAAGTGAAAGCCTAAATACTTGATTTGACACGGTGACAGGAAATCTGAATTGTTAGCACCATCAGGACTTCAATTACTAATAAAGGAGTTCAATTCAATCATCTTACAATTGTGTATTTTTGGCCATCTTTATTGCAAAGAAATTAGCATTGATTTGGCTCACCAAATTATCCCCTCCCAACCTATCCAAATACATGAACAATTTGCACCACAGAATATTCATTGTTAAACTTAAAAGCACATCAACATATCACTGAAGCTGATAATTAGGCTATACAAAGTACCTTCTGAATACATGAAACTGGCTGAGTCACAGAAATGTGATGCAATTGGTTTCTTCTCAAGGTCAAGAAATAACTTCTATTTCATAGAATTAACTGGTCTGCTCTGTGTATTACTCAACATAATGAAAAATTTCAAAACATTTATTCGTTTCTGTATATAATTAACGAAACCAGCACTTAATGCCCATCCCTATCAGCCTCTGAGAGGTGATGGCTATACCACCTCCATGCACTGTTGCCATCCTTCTAGTAATGGTATAACAGTGCCAATGGTGCATGTATATGTACAGGAGTCAGTAACAACTGTGATGCATTTTCATATTGCAATGGTCTGTAAATTGGAGAAAAACCTACAGATAGTGGAGTTCCCGTGTGCTTGAAGTTCCTTGTCCTTTTATGTGTCTAAGGATGCAGGCTTGGATGGTGCATATAAAGTAATGCTACCCATCTTGCAGTGGATGGTACATACTGCAGTCGGTGTATGGAATTGGTGGAGTGAGTATCAAACAACTGCCTTGGATATTGTCAAATTTCTTAAGAGCTGTTAGTGGCAGATACAGGCAAGGGGAGAGTACTCCGTTACACTCCTGACTACGTTATTATAAATGATGGAAAGATGGCAAGTCTTTGAGGGGCCGTGAGTTTCTTGCAGCAGAATATCTAACTAACCTTTACCATGCCCCTATAGTAAACGTGTGAAACTGATTCTAGTCAATGGTGATCAGGAGCTAATTGTCTGCACTTCAAATGGTGCATTTTTCAACATGAATGCTGCCTGGCATTTTGTGGCACCGAAGTTACATGGCATTCAATGGTTCACACTTGAACGTTGTCCATCTCTGCACAAGCACGGTGGCGTTCAACAGTTCATGCTCAAGTGTTTTCCATCTCTAGCTCACTTGCAGTAGCAAAAAGAACTGAGCAACCAGCATTTTTGGCAAGTAGTTAAGCAGCTGAAGATGTATGTCTAAGATACTCCTCTGTTCTGGATGATTGGCTTTTTAACTATCAGTGAACTATAAATTCAGCCACTTCAGTGTTCTTCCTTTGATACCACTGACCTCAGTTTCATCAGAACTGGTTCTGATAGCTAAGGGTATACCGATTAAAAAGACCAGTTTGCACTTGGCCAACTTCTTCTGAACCAAATGTGCCTAGTGAATTTTAAGAACCAATGTTGTAGTTGCACTGCTACAGCTTGGCCAAAGGAGCAAGTAAATCTTGGAATCCTACAGCAAGGATCTTGTTTAGTTTCTTAGATATCTGTACCCAGCATTTTCAATGACATCACATGAAATGAGTTAAATTGGCTGAAGAGTGCTTCCAGGGTGAGGATCTCAGAAGGAAGCTGAGGATCACTCATTCAGCAATGCTGATCACAGCTGTGAATACTTCCCAATGCATGTTGTTCTTGCAGTTTAGCCGATTCTATGATGCAGATTACACAGACTGACACACTTCAGTTTTGGGTGTGTCTGGTGTTGCTTCCAGTATAATGGACCATAGAATATATATCTAGGTATACATATCTGCTATAGCTGATTGCTCACTGAACTTTGCTACCTGTTAATGTTGCCAGACTATCACCTTAAGTAAGATTGGGTGCACTGGATGTGAAAAAGTCAGCTTTGCCTTCACAAGATACATGTAGCAATCACTTCTAACAGCACTTATACCCCATGGGTTGATTGGTGATGAGGACAAATTGGGTTATCCTTCTTGCTGGTTCACTCCCTACTTGCTGCAGATCCAATTTGACAACTACATCGGTCAGGTCTCAGATGGCTTGAACAGCAACGGAATGACCAAACCATTCTTGCTACTGGATGCTGTAAACATTTGCAGACATATTCTGTTCAACTTTCAGTGCTTCTACTAAGGGAACTGCAGGTAGTACAGTTTCCTTGTCAATTTTCTAACTCATGGGATCTGGAACCACATTAACACCACAACAGACGACCACCTTTACCTATGAAGCATGTGCTTCCACCTCAGAGTTCTTGATGGAGACACTAGTACATCATATTAAAGGTTTGATTGTCTTAGTACAATTTGGCTGTGGAAAAGCTAATGATTTACCAGCTATCCCTGGGTTATGAATGTCCTACTAAGGGACACGTCTACATAATTATTAAATTCAGAAATCCAATGTTCCTCCAAATGGTAGAACTAGTTTCCCATCTCCGCACTTGTTAGCAATTGATTTTGCTTATCAGACTTTTGATACTATTTATCATGGAGGTACGATGATAGAGTGATCTCTCTGTATTTTCAAACTTAAAACACAAATCAACATATGCATCTGTAAAAACAAAACCCAATCATTACACGAGGACAGCTTG
Organism: Mobula hypostoma; assembly: GCF_963921235.1. Classification (NCBI taxonomy): domain Eukaryota; kingdom Metazoa; phylum Chordata; class Chondrichthyes; order Myliobatiformes; family Myliobatidae; genus Mobula; species Mobula hypostoma. The sequence goes on from NC_086125.1 coordinate 21,454,256, forward strand.
TATTCATCAGTTATTAGACGAATTACGCAGAATCAACTAGACTAGCAGGCAGTTTGTTGCATCCAAATCTGGTGGATGGGGCAATACCAGGTATCCAACTTCATTTTCCTTTTCAACACTGCCACAATTATTCAACTGACTGACTTCCTAGGCCACATTAGAGGATGTTTAGGAGCCAGACACATTGCTGGGCCTGGAAGGCACATCTTGTTCACACCAGGATCAACATTTAGTAGTTTCATGGTCATTTCAGATCATAAACTACCATATATGTGATTTGAAAATTGGGTTACTGAAACTAATGCACCACCACTAAGCCATAGAAAAACTTGAATTTTTACTAAACTCCATTATGAGACTGGTGTAACATAACAAACAGAGCAAAAGTATTACTTTCAATGTCGTCCCATTCCCAATAAAACTGGTGAAACTCCATCCTTAATATAAATCATAAAAACTTGCATAGCAAGAGATCAGAGGGAAAAAATGGAAAACATTTCTAAACACTATTTTGGATATTTACAATTCTTCCCCTAATCAGTTTGCTTTGCTCCCTGTTTTGGTTCCTTTAATTGTTTTAAAAACTAAAAAAAAAGTTTTAGATATCTGTACTGCTGACAATCACATTTTATTCCTCTCCTAATTGGAAGCCAGAATTCAGTTAAATTGTTCTGTTAGTACAAAGCTATCCTACAATTTGGTGGGGAGCTGAAACCTTAAAAATTAGTTTAGAACGTAAACAAAGCAACAAGCCATGAAAGGCTTGTTGTAAATTATCAGATCAGAAACCTAGAAATTTAAAATAATTCTTCTATTGGCATAGAAAGGTAGATGAATCCTACAACCCAAGTAGACAAGATAGTTAATTTTGTTTGTCAAGACACTGATATGGTACTACTTCCCCATGGAAAGGGCCACAAGCAGAAAACTGCAAGTCATCCCCAACAGATGGCAACGTTACATGGTGCCATTGGGAGTAAAAATTGTCAGTAAGGTTTGGGGCAAGGATTACAGTCAATGATGGCACGACACAGATTTTTTAATTTTAATTTTCCCCCCCACAGCAACCTGATATCTAGAAGCTCTAATCCAACAATTCACAAACTAGGAGTAAACACTTTGGAAACTGAAATTGCCAAGTCAGTAAATATCAGTGTTGATCTGGCTGTAAATGCAACTCCATATCACACTACCTACAGCAACCATTCATCCATCTAATCAAGAAGATATTTAACTTTTAAAAATAATCAGCTATTCTACTACCACCATGGTGAGGAAGTGAGCTACAATAATTTCCAAAATTCAAAACAAGTATGCCTGTCTAAATTGGGCAACATTTTCCTCCTACAAAAGGAAATATCTTCACATCCACCAGTCAGTATTTCAAGAATGTATTTCAATTTCCACCATTTTCTCAATTTCAACATACATAAATATAAACCGAACCAAATCTCATATTCTCCCATTCATGGTGGCAGTCTAGCAAGCCTCTACTCAACTACTTCCAATGCAATAAGATCCTTTCTTAATTAAGAGACAAGAACTATTCACAATCTTCCATGTATAGTCTCACCAATGCCTTCTCTAAATGAAGCGTAACCTTTCAACTTTGTTGTTCAATTCTCCGAACAAAGATTGCTAGCCTTCATATATTAACCTTTCATTAATTTTGCATTAGGCCACCAGATTTCACTTCATCTCAGAGCTCAACAATCTCTACCATTTTGTGAATCAGAATCAGGTTTATTATCACCGGCATGTGACGTGAAATTTGTTAACTTAGCAGCAGCAGTTCAATGCAATACAGAATTTAGCAGAGAGAAAAAAATAAATAAATAAAAGAAAAATAAAGTATAATCAATTACAGTATATGTATATTGAATAGATTTTTAAAAGTGCAAAAACAGAAATACTGTATATTAAAAAAGTGAGGTGGTGTCCAGAGATTCAATGTCTATTTAGGAATCGGATGGCAGAGGGGAAGAAGCTGTTCCTGAATTGCTGAGTGTGTGCCTTCAGGCTTCTGTACCTCCTACCTGATGGTAACAGTGAGAAAAGGGCATGCCCTGGGTGTTGGAGGTCCTTAATAATGGATGCTGCCTTTCTGAGACACCGCTCCCTAAAGAAGTCCTGGGTACTTTGTAGGCTAGTACTCAAGATAGAGCTGACTAGATTTACAACCTTCTGCAGCTTCTTTCAGTCCTGTGCAGTAGTCCCTCCACGGCACAACTATAGAAGTTTTTGAGTGTATTTGTTGACATGCCAAATCTCTTCAAACTCCTAATAAAGTATAGCTGCTGTCTTGCCTTCCTTATAACTACATTGAATACAAATGTAATTTTTGCTGCTAAAATGGATAATTTCAACATTTTCCCCAATATACATCTTCCAGACCCTTGCTCACTTACTCATCCTATCTTTGACCCATTGGGGATTTGTGTCCTCTTTACATCAACTTTCCTACCTACTTTTTGTGTCATCAGCAAATTCAACAACCATGAAGTTATACCTTCAGGTTAGTTACATAAGTTGTGAAGCTACAGTACAGTACTACCCTGTGGCAAAACTACTGATGACATCATGTCAATCATAAAAATCAACTAAACAAATTTAAAAAATGATATTACTCTCACTGATGCAACTTCATATTATAATTGGCCCCCAAGTAAAAGCCAATGCCTGAATATCAGAAACCTGCTGCAGTCAGATACAGGCTTTAATACTAAAAAAAACTTTTGAAAACATGGCTTTAATTTAATAGCTGATAATATTGCTCTCATTTGATTGTCGTAAACTTAGACAGGCAGGGATCAGACTCCATTGCAATACTTTCATATTTCCTTACAACCTGGAAGGCACTCATTTTTACCAAGAGCCTTTGCCAGTTCTCAGAATTCTCCCATTTCCATGAAATGTATTCAATCATACAGACCCATTCACACAATCTGATTGCGTGGATAGCCAGAGGCTTTTTCCCAGGGCTGAAAAGGCTAGCATGAGAGGGCATAGTTTTAAGGTACTTCGAAGTAGGTATAGAGGAGATATCAGGGGTAAGCATTTTTTTTCCCCAAAAACACAGAGAGTGATGAGTGCGTGGAATGGGCTGCCGGCGGCAGTGGTGGAGACGGAAACAATAGGGTCTTTGAAGAGACTCCTGGATGGGTACATGGAGCTCAGAAAAATGGAGGGCTATGGGTAAGCCTAGGTAGTTCTAAGGTAAGGACATGTTCAGCACAGCTTTGTGGGCCGAAGGGCCTGTAGGTTTTCTATGTTCCTATTTCCCAATCGATTCTTTCACCCGCTATCAATACTAGCAATTTATAGTCTTTGAGACGTACCTGGAAACTGGCATGCCCATGACACTCAGATGGTAACAAGAATGTAAAATTTACCCTGATAAAGGTTACAATTAAACACAGATCGCTGAAGCCATGAGACAGCTGCACTAATGCAGCACCACTATACTAGCTTTGGTCATTTAATTCCTTTGTTTAATGGACCTTGTTTTATGAACACTGCCCATCATATCAACAGTATTTAAAAACAATTAACTGCAGTGATAAAAAAGTAAATCCTGATTATCAAGGAATTTAAAAGATCTAATTAAAAATAAAAATCCTTACAAATCCCCCTTTCCTTTTAACAAATTCAACTAGGTTCCTAGCTGGTGTAAAATTACAATCCTGGATTGTAAAATTCTAAGTAAATTCATTACTTCTTCGGTTGTCCATTGAAATCTGATGACGACGTCCACTCCGTTAATGGTGAGATCTTTGATGACTATACAGTCCTATCCTGGACCCACAAGCTCTATTGCAGGTGGGACATGTATATGTACAGGTGGTGGTAGTGGTGGCAACCATGGCTGCATTTCTCCTGGCTCTCTTCTGCTGTCTTCTGATTGTTCTTTCCATCTCCAGAATACGAGCCCCGTCCCTACACAGCTATCGCCAAGTGGTACGGTCAGCAGCAACCTCCTCCAGGTCCTCGGGTCTGACCTTGCACTTCCTTAAAGCATTCTTCATCTGATCCTTATAGCGTTTCTTCAGCCCTCCAGCTGAGCGTCGACCATGATGTAGCTGGCTGTATAACACTCTGTGGGGTTGCCGACATGGGGGCATCCTTATCATGTGCCCCAGCCACTGCAGCTGACGCTGGGTGATTATGGCCTCAATACTTTTGTAGTTGGTCTTTACAAGTATTTCAGTGTGAGGTACCCGCTCATGTCAGGTAATTCCCAGGATATGATGGAGGCAGCTTATGTGGAAGTGCTCCAAGGACTTGATGTGACGGCTGTAGGTTACCCAAGCTTCACAGCTATAAAGGAGGGTGGTGACACAGACCGCTTGGTATACGGCGACCTTTGTGGAGGGACAAAGGCTCCTGTTCTGAAAGACTCTACGCTGAAGTCTCCCAAAGGCAGCTGATGCCTGTTTAATGCGGCTCTGGATGTCGTTGTCAATGCCGCTATCCTCAGAGAGAATGCTCCCCAGATATTTGAAAGATGGCACTGCTGACAGCTTTTCATCACCAACAGTGAAGGCAGGTAGAGTGGGTGGGACACTGGTACTCCACTGGCAAACCACTTCTGTCTTAGTGGTATTGACAGTCAGCCCCATCCTGCTGTACGCTCTCACGGGCACAGCAAGGAAGAGTCTGAAGATCCTCTGGAGTATGGGCCACAAGAGCACAGTCGTCTGCACACTGCAGCTCCAGGACCCACTCTCTACTGAGTTTGGTGGTTGCGTGAAGCCTCCCAATATCAAAGAGGTTGCCATCTAATCTGACATCCACTGCCACACCGCTGCTGTCTTCAATCTCGTTGTGGAGAAGCTTAGTAACACACAAGAGGAAGATGTTAAAGAGCACTGGTGCTAGTACACACCCCTGCCTCACCCCTGTGCGTACAAGGGTGGGAGTATTTGCTCACGGGGGTGTGTGTGTGTGTGTGTGTGTGTGTAGCCTCTAGTGCAGTACTGCTTTAGTTAGTGCATGCTGCATAGTGCTCTCTGCTTACAGCTATTGCCGCTGGCTAGCCTTCTTAATAAATTTAAGTATCTTGTAACACACAAACAACCACTTATGCAAATAGTCATAAAAGAAAATTTTATTTTTTTTGAAAATCCAAATAAAAAACTGTGCCAGATGTACTAAAATTCACAAGAAAACTTTCAAAGTTTCTTCTGTATTTCCAGCGAGATTCCAAGTTGTTGTTTCTTTTTCAGCTTTTCCAGTGGGGTTTACTCATTTCTACTAGTATACACCCACCTTCCACTGCACCTAATGTACATGCAACAACCAATTCTTACCTCTTCCCTGCTACCAATCAGAGCCTCAGACAATTTTCCAGGTGAAAAAGCAATCAACTGATACTTGAAATTCGCACATTGCATTCACTGTTCATCATTTACAATGGGGAGCACAAATGTATACTATATATATACCTTGGAGAAGATCAGTAATCTCCGAGCATAACCTAGATTACTTCTCAGAAGTGGTGAATTTTTGGAGTTCCGCCCCAGCAGGGCATGGAAGGTTAATTGAAGTATTTAAAGTAGAAGTGCATAAATATTTGATAGCTTGAAGAATATAGGGGTATGGAGAAATAGCTTAGAAGACAGCATACAACAGGAATTCTGCAGATGCTGGAAATTCAAGCAACACACATAAAAGTTGCTGGTGAACGCAGCAGGCCAGGCAGCATCTCTAGGAAGAAGTGCAGTCAACTTTTCAGGCCGAGACCCTTCGTCAGGACTAACTGAAGGAAGCAACCTTCAGTTAGTCCTGACGAAGGGTCTCGGCCTGAAATGTTGACTGCACTTCTTCCTAGAGATGCTGCCTGGCTTGCTGCGTTCACCAGCAACTTTTATGTGTGTTGTTAGAAGACAGCATAATCATATGAAACAGGATGGGCTCAGAAGACCCAATCGTGCTCTCCTGCTCCTATTTTCTTGTATATTTCATGAGCCAAGCTCCCAAATATCCTACACTTGGCCTCCTGGAGTGCTCCGATGAAATTCAATGCAAACTCTAGCAGTCCTTTCAGGTAAACGAAAGGACAGCTGTCCAGATTCAACATCTAACTTCAACAATTTTGAATAACAAACGAATCTAGCAAATGCAGCATTTCTCTTGTTGCTTCAAATATTCTGCTTCCTATGTTCATTTCTTTCTTGAGGGCTTGCTTCTGGACATGTACAACACTCTTGCATCCTTTGCCCTTTAACTGCTTCAACAAATCATCCCAGAGGTTTCCTATGTCCTCTTCCTTCAAAGCATTTTTAACTTTCTTCTAGTTCTGCAAGGTCAGTAACTTGAAACATTTACTATTTCTTTCCCCCCAACCTACTGGGTACTTACAGCATATTCTCCCAGTTCATATAAAAGATTCAAAGAAGTTAGACATTTCATATCTATAAAAATATTTATTAAACCCCTCATCAAGCTTCACCTATCATCTTTAGCTTCTACTCCCCTCTCCCCCTCCGCCCCCCTCCCACCACACCTACCTATTCTGGCTTCTTCCCCTTCCTTTCCAGTCTTTATGAAGGATCTCAGGCCAAAATTTTGTCTCTATCCCTTTCCATAGATGCTGCCTGACTTGCTGGGTTCACCCAGCATTTTGCATGTAACTCATATCTCTGAAGTATTTCTCAAGCACATGAAAAATAGCTTACTTCCAACGCCAAAGTTAATTTCAAAAATTTGTTCAAAAACATATGCTGGAAAGCTATAACCATCTGTTTCCCTCTCCAGAAATATTGCTTGGCCACCAATCACATTTTCAAAAACAATTCATCCTCCCAAGTTACTATAAGCTACCTCAGAAATTTTTGTTTCATGATCTTAACTGAAAAATGATGCTTGATTAAAAGGATACCCAAAGGAAAAGGATACCCAAAGGAATAACAATCTGTTCTGCTGTGACCCCCTCCAATTACAACAGGCTGGAACAAGCATCTTTGCACAACTGACAACCAGGGTTCTGATATAAAGCAATTAGAGAAAACAAGCAGAAAAAAATAATTTTAGTAGTAAAAGGCAACAGGAAGAAAATAATTCTCAATGCCTCTGTAAACAAGTGTAAACATTTTAACTTTGTAAATATGAACGCACGCAGAATTCAACCGGATGTGAATTAATAACACAAGTGGGTTTCATACAAGTTATTAGAAATAACCAAAAGTTTTATCAAGATTGCAAACTAAATAGTTTGGGGTATTTACAAAAGCTGAATAAAATTGAAAAGGATGCAGGGAAGTCCAAATAAGAAAAACAAAGAGGCAGACTGCAATCACATTCAACTATTACAATTGTACAGTCAGAAGTTAAATTGTGAACCATACTGACATGCTGCAAACCAAATAGGCAATCACTTCCTCCTTGTAATACAGTGCCTAGCATTATGTAGTTACTGTTATCCAACAACAGTAGCAACATAGAAAATTGCAGATACAAGTCCCCATAGAAAAATCCTTCCCAGCAAACCAGACACTGGGGAGGTGAGGAGCTTAAAGGCAGAGAGAATATCTCAAATGATCAGAGTAAAATCTGAAGAAAGAGAAAATGCAAGTATAAAAATGGAATATGATCCCAAAAAAAACCCAGTAATTAATAACTTTCTCTGCTAACATTACTATTTATAGCATATCTACTGCTGAAATTAAAACTAGGCTCATTGGAAAGGAAAAGTCAACTTACAGGTAGGTTTAGTTTTGCAGCATCCACAGGCTGTTGGAAAGGCCAAGCAAATTGGTGCTTCCATATTGTCTTCAGGAGCACTTTTGACAGAAACTGTAGTTGGTTCGTCAGTCGTTTGGATCGATTGGGATTGGAGGTTTCAGGAGGGGGAGGATTACCGATAACATTACTTTGTTGGGGTTGAGCTTGTGACTGTGTTGAAGACATCTGTGTGTTTTCTAAGCCATCCCCCATTGCCGGCGGTTTTCTTAGTCTCTTCCCAGGGCCACTCTCACTCGACATACCATTGATCCCATTGTAGACCTCACCTGGCAGCCTGTAACAAGAATAATGCAGTTAGGAACTTAAAACTCCACAATGTGGCTTGCATATTTCAGTTCCAATGCAATTTTTTTTTAAGGTACGCCATGTTAAGTTTGATATGATATTTATGCATTAACTTCCTTAAAAACAAGTCACGGAACATTTATTCCATAACTACATTCCCTAGAAAAATGTTCATAGGTTTCACCCATGTAAAATGTCAGGGAGCCACTCAAGTGTCATGCTCCCGTTCACTTTCACATAGTCAGTCCTTGGTAAAAAGACTGCAAACATTGTGCTTACAGTTAATTATTGGTGCAATAACATCGTAAGTCATCAAACTAGCAAGATTAACTAAGAATTTCTTTGTGCAATCAATTCATGATTGCCAAGAATGACATTCAGAAAATGGATTTAGACTTCTTTCGTAATTGTGAAGTACTAACACTAGGCATAAAACTGTTACCTCCTTTTCCAAGTTGTTGTTGGAATTCAAACTTGAAGATGCTGGCATTAGATAATTACAGAAGCTACCTTGATCATCTTAATTATAACATATATCTGATTGTATTTAAGGTTAGAAATTACAATCCTAAATTTAAGATGAGTCTTTATGAAGCTAAGCACTCAAATTTGTTAACATGCAAGTCATGTTAATTGATCTGGAATTAATTTCTCTGTCATTTCCCAAATAGTCAAACTACTGAACAGCACATTCAACTCAGCAGTAGCAATTAAGTTGTCTTATAAATCAAAGCAAAAATTCCTAATGAATGGTTTCATTAAAAGAATTATTCCACAAAATACGAATAAGCATTACTCCTGTGACATGAATTTCCAATATCATTAACTAGATTTATTTTTCTTCCACTAATTTATGCTTTGATCATTTAGTCCAAAAGTCCAACACAAAAACAAAGCAAAAAAATAGTCCCCCTAACACAGAAAGGCATTCTTGGTTCTATGTTTCTGGATTAGACTATTGCACTTATGGATTCTGGATTTATGATTTTTGTATTCTGTGTTTTTTTAAATTGCCTGTTCCTTCTACATTTTATTGAGTGAGGGGAAGGTGTCTGAGGGTTGATGCTTCTGTTCCATTTTTTGCGGGAGTGGAGGTAAAGGGGGTTGGGGGGGAAGGGGATGTTGATAATCAGGATGCTGTCAGTTTTTTGAACAGATGGGAGGGGGGTAGTGTTTGATGTTTACCTCTGATTGACCTCCTTGTTCTTTGTTTCATGGCTACATGGAGAAATACAAATATCAGAGTTGGATATGGATACGTGCTGTGTTTGAAAAATATGAACCTGTGAACCATCAAGGAACAGTTCTGATTCTCCTTGAGCTGCCAAGTAAAACAGTCAAGGTGGGGGGGGGGGGGCACAGAGAAAAGAGATTGAATTCAGCTTAACTCTGCCATGATTATAATTTGCATCTACAAAACACCTTCAACAAAGTTACACTTTCTAAGACACTTTGAAACAACATTAACAGGCATTAAGAGGAACTTTCAGCAAAGAACAGAACTGCAGCAGTTGAGGGTTCCAACACAACAGCAAAGGTGGAACTGAGGTCATGACTCAGCAAGTGATGAGGGGTGCAAAAGGCAACAAGTAAGAAACAGGTGAATATTTCTAGTTCAGCAGATTGTTAGTTAAACCAAGACAAGGTCTTTGCACGGGTGAAGTGTTCAGAGTAAAATAGTAGCCCCAAATTCAATTTAATTTTAATTTGAGGGGAAAGTCATGGTAGGAAAGCCCAGAAATCAGAGATATTTCCACTGCTCATAATAGCCATTTAACAAGGACGTAGACCCAATTGCCAATGTTCGCAAACTAATTTACAGAGCTAGAGATGCAGAGGGATTCAAGGTGCTAAGGTGTTTATATAGTATATTTAGGGATGTTGTCACACCTCAGGTTAAAAAGGGTGACAAAGCAGGAGTAAAATACAGAAAAAATTCCCTCTGCTGATCCTCTTTTCCAACAGAATTACTGCTTTGGATACCATTGGGTGAGAACAGATGACAGCAGCAGCCACCAAGTTCATGGCACCATAAGACAGGAGGGGAGGAAACAGTAATGATAGATGATTCAACTGAGTATGCTTGCAGCCATAAATGAGACACTAGGACAGAATATTCCCTTCCTGACTCCCACGTCAAAAGACAGAGATCCCAGAGGTAACCAGTTGTGGTGGTACACATCAGCAAGCACAATCCAGTTTTTTAAAAAAAAAGGACGAGGTCCTCAAGCCATCCAAAATTTCATAGAAGTATTGACTGTAACTATAGTACCTCAGTGATAGAAGACAAAATTGTTTAATATCATTCCTGTGCACAAATATTCAAATGATAAACAAAATCCAGATATGATGCAGCACAAAGATAAAGAAAATAATAACAATAATAAACACAATAAATCCAAATACCTGATAACTTGTGTATTTAGAGTGACTGTATGTCTATAAAGTGATGATATGCTGTACCTGAGGTGACTGACAGAAAATAAAGGAAGTGGTGTTGGAGTTAGTGGGGGGAGGTGATGAGCAGCCTCACTACTTGGGGAAAGTAATTGTTTTTAAGTCTGGTGGTCCTGGCATGGATGTTACGTAGCATCCTCCATGGCTGAGTAAAACAAATGGTCCATCAGCAGAGTGGGTGGGATCCTTCACGACGTTACTAGCCCTTTTCTGTATCTAGCTCCCTTATGGCGGGTAGGCTGGTGCCAGTGATGTGTTGGGCAGTTTTGACCACCATTGTAGAGCCTTCCTATCTGCCACAGTGCAGTTTTTATAATAAGCAGTGATGAAACTTGTTACGATGCTCTCTACTGTGCATCTGTCATATGATGTGAGTATGGTTGTGCTAAGTCCAGCTTTCTTCAGCCTCCTACTTAGTGAAGATGCTTGCTCATGAGACCCATGGAAGTACTGAGGGTTGGGGAAGAGTGTGGGGTCCTTCTAAAACCCGTTATGAGCCATCAATTCCATACTATGTGAACCAATTCCATATTATATGACTCAGTACCAATAACTGGATGCTACAAAACTAAAATAGAAAGATGGCATTGCAGCAACCAATAGCCTAGCTGTAACAAAAACAAAGATGAATGAAATTAGCCAGCATAACGTGGCACTGCCTCAGAGGATAGAACAATTGGGTGAAGATGACCCATAGGAAAAGAATTTAACACCATATCAGATCCTGAAGAAAGTACAACGGCTGAACTCACAGAGAAACTCCAGGACTAACAAGAACAAACTCTAAGGTGAGAACTCGGAAAACAGGAAGGAGGCCATGAGTTTAAGCAAAAGTGGTCAAGATGCCAGTGCTTGTCCACTGTTTTTGAATGAATCCAAGTTTACTTTTCACTAATTTTCAACAGCAATAAAACTGCAAATTCAGAACAAGAGGCAAATCCAATTTTGGTAAGTGTGTGAAAGGTTACTGTAAAAAGATGGGCTCTGGATTTGAGGTTACAATCACATCAACCACAATCAAAATGCAAAGCAGCTTTGAGGGGCCAAGGAGCCCATTCTCGCGCCTAATATATGTTTGGATTAATGGTCCTGAGATTAGTTTCCACCATACAAAAGATTGTTACAAGTAACCTGCAGCTAGCCCATATATAGAGAGATATATATAGACAGCATACAAACAGATGGGACTAGTTTAAATTGGCATCGTGGTTGGCACAGACATCATAGACCCCAAGGCCTGTTCCTGTGCTGTACTGTTCTATGTAAGGTGTTTGCAAATGGAGAAATATTATCCCTGCTGTACAGCTTACAAAGTACAAAGGAGCTTATATAATTGATTTAAGAAAGGATATCATCACAATACGGGCAGAACAGTAAAAGTTCATTGGGTTGATTCCTGGATGAATGGCTTGCTCTCTTCGGCTCTGTGGTAGTGTGCCACTGAGTTGCTCTTAATAGTTTATCAAAAGCAATGTATATTAAACAAAACTTTATACTTTGGTACAATAGTAAGTACACGCTACAGCAAATCTTCCAAATAGCTACCCGATTTACTAACAAATCCTTCCAAAGGACCAAGGTTCTATCAAATAATAGAAAGGAAAGACAACATTTGCGGACAAACTCATTATACACGTCTGTACAGTTAAGGATAGTTTGTCATGGATATCCTCCCCCAGTTATACTCAATGCAACTTCTGTCAAATAAGCTGCCCCTAACAAATTACCTGGCAGAGATCCAGCATGGCTGACTTCGACTTTAGGGGAAGTAAATTCCAAAGAACAGTTTTTCATATTTTTAATTCTGAAACAGCAGAGTCTTGATAGTAATATTGAAGATGCATAGAATTTATCAATAGGCTTAATAAGTATCCAAGAAAAATTACACGCCGCAGCAAGCCATGTTTATTAGGGCAACTCCTGAAAACTGCAATAGGTACTGAAACTATCTGTAACTTCAAGCCCTGTATTTCCCTCACTATCAAGACAGGACATCAACCAGTTTCAAACTGCAGCACAGAAGGAAATGCCAAATACAAAACAAGATAAGACATACCTGAAAATGAGGTACTGAACTAGTGAAACTGCAACACTGCCAGGACCAATGCTCTGTTATGCTGCCACGTGTAATCGTGAGTGGTGTAATGTGAGCAGCATTAAATTTCAATTGCCTGGTAGCACTCACATCTACAGTGATGAAATGCTTTGAGAGGTTGCTCAGGCTAGACTGAACTCCTCCCTCAGGAAGGACCTGGACCTATTGGAACTTACCTTATCACCACAAAAGTTCATTGGCTCTTCACATGGTTGTCCACCTGGACAACACAAACACCTGTGTCAGGATGCTGTTCGTCGACTATAGCCCAGCATTTAATACCATCATTTCCATAATCTTGAGTGAGGAGTTGCAGAACCTGGGCCTCCGTACCACCTCCCTCTGCAACTGGATTCTCAACTTCCTAACTAAAATCTGTGTGGATCGGTGTTAACATCTCCTCCTCACTGCCGATCAACACTGGTGCACCTCAGGGGTGTGTGCTTAGCCCTCTGTTCTCCTCTCTATACCTATGACTGTGTGACTACGCATAGCTCAAATACCATGTATAAATTTGCCGATGGTAGAGTCTCAGGTGTTGATGAGAGGGCGTACAGCAGTGAAAAATGTCAACTAGTGGAGTGGTGTTGTAGCAACAACATGGCACAACGTCAGTAAGACGAAAGAGCTGATTGTGGACTTCAGGAAAGGTAAGACGAAGGAACAGATACCAATCCTCAGAGAGAAGTGGACAGAGTGAGCAGTTTCAAGCTGCTTGGTGAAAAGATCTCTGAGGATCTAGCCTGGTCCCAACATGTAGTTATAAAAAAGGCAAGACAGTGCCCATACTTCATTAGGAGTTTGAAGAGATTTGGTACGTCAACAGATGCACTAAAAAAACTTGTATAGATATACCGTGGAGAGCATTCTCATTGTCTGGTATGGGGGAGCTACTGCACAGGACGAAAGAAGCTGCAGAGGGTTGTCAATTTAGTCGGCTCCATCTTGGGTATTAGCTTACAAGGTACCCAAGGACATCTGCAAGGAGTGGTGTCTCAGAAAGGCAGCGTCCATTATTAAGGGCCTCCAGCACCCAAGGCATGCCCTTTTCTCACTGTTACAATCAGGTAGGAGATACAGAAACCTGAAGGCACACACCCAGTGATTCAGAAACAGCTTCTTCCCCTCTGCCATCTGATTCCTAAATGGACATTGAACCTTTGGACACCACCTCACTTTTTAAATATATATTATTTATTTTTTGCACAGTTTTTAATCTATTCAATATACGCATACTGTAATTGATTTACTTTATTATTTTTTTCCTTCTATATTATGTATTGCATTGAACTACTGCTGCTAAGTTAACAAATTTCATGTCACATGCCGGTGATAATAAGCCTGATTCTGAATTAAACTCATAGGAAAAAACAGCTCTGAGAACACACTCATCCTCAACGATAGTAGGCTGTAATATAGAGGTGCTGAAGGCTGAAGCATTTATAATAATTTACAATGAGAAATGCCAAATCAACGATCTAGCTTTAAGATCACAGAAGCCAGTCTTCAGCCAATTCAATTAATTCCACATTAATATGGTACAGTAGAGTATGGAGGGCTATGGTCTGGGTGCAAGTCCATCGGATCAGGTAGATTAATGGTACTCTGTTGCCATATTGCACTGTGGAACTAATGTAATGCTAGACGAACTGTTTCAGTACAATTACAACAATGGCAGCCAACTAAATTATTCAACTATGCCATACTCATAAAAAGGTAAAAGCAGTTTGGCCTATTACCATCTACCTCATCTATCCACACAAAAAAAAAACATTTTCACTCTTTAAATACAATTCTCAGGTTTTTCTTATCCTACTTCTTTAAGGCTAGAGTGCTGGGCAGGGCAGGTCCCACCACCTTACCGTTAACTCATTAAACAAAACAGTTTCACATGGCCCAGTTAGCCATTTTGATAACCTACTGCAGACATTCCTTCCGTTCTGCATAGCCCTCTCCCATCTTTTCTCCTACTGTAAACCAACTAGTGTTTCTCCTTTACAGTTATGAAAGGTCACAGACCTTTGCTCATTCCAGAGATACTGGCTGTCCAACTGTGTTTATTAACCTTTCAAATTATGAACTATCACTTACTCATTGATAACTTGCTCAATAATGAACAGTTACTCCCCAGATCAATCAGGTCCACACTTCAACATGGCTCAAAGGACCAAATTCCAGGAGATGAAGTTAGGAATAAATGTTCTTAACATTAAGACAACATTTGACTGATTACAACACAAAGCAGCTCTCAGTCAATGGGTATTAAGGAGGAAAATACTCCAATAGTTAGTGTAAAGCCCTGGCAAAGGTTTCAGTGCTAATGTAATGGTTTCTCTGTAGCAGCAGTGTGTTTGGGTTCTGACTAGAGATAACGGGGGCTTTGGAATGTGCAGCGTCCAATGAGGGGCGTGGTCTTCCTTCTTGTGTGCCTGAGAGTGAGGGATTCGGGGGCTTTTGTTCAGCAGAAGATGGAGAGAGAAGAGGCCAGAATGGAAAGGTTGTTGTGGACTGCAGGACTGAGTGGACATGGAATGGGGTCGGGAGTCAATGATGCCCAGGGGGAACCAATGGAGAACAAACGGACGGGAAAGTTGTGAGCTCCAACATGCACATTAGACTCTTTCATTAAAATGGG
Source organism: Mobula hypostoma (assembly GCF_963921235.1). Lineage (NCBI taxonomy): Eukaryota > Metazoa > Chordata > Chondrichthyes > Myliobatiformes > Myliobatidae > Mobula > Mobula hypostoma. Next base: position 21,469,471 of record NC_086125.1, read on the forward strand.
CCCTTTTTATTTTCTTTACTAACCCTCTAGTCAAATTAAGAATTATAAAGCTAAATCATTTAATTGCATAAGGTGTACTGTTCATTATTTCGTGGTACTGAGTTAGTATCCACCCTTACCTCTCCGGCGAATAAATGGGAAAGTCCCTGCTATGGTAGGCTCTGCCTATTCTCTGGAATTACACCCACCCCTGAGGGGGAAGAGGAGTATGAGACGTGGGCAGAGCAGACCTCTCAGTTGCTAGATGAGAGGCAGTGCTCTGATGACACAAAGCGACAGAGATTGGTTGAAAGTTTGAAGTGAGGACAGACGCCAATCCCCGAACATATCCTGACCTCATCAAAATTGGATGCCACAGGCAATCAGTGGTTGGCGGCATTGTCTCCCTATGATTTTAGCCTGAAGTACCAGCGGGGAAGCAGGAACATTGATGCTGACGCTTTGTCCCGACGTGGGTATGAGCGGCTGGACAGGGACAAAGAGGGGGACAGCTTTCCTGCTCTGGGGGTGAAGGCTATGTGGTCAGTTTGCCATCACAGTGAAGGCAGACGGAAAACAAGGGCAAGAACAAGCAGCCTGTGATGGTGCCATTCCACAAGTTTACCGTAACCTGACTGCTCTCAAGACAAACCAGTTGCCAGAATTGAGTTTAAACGCAAACAACAGGAATTCTGCAGATGCTGGAAATTCAAGCAACACACATCAAAGTTGCTGGTGAACGCAGCAGGCCAGTCAGCATCTATAGGACGAAGGGTCTCGGCCTGAAACGTCGACTGTACCTCTTCCTATAGATGCTGCCTGGCCTGCTGCGTTCACCAGCAACTTTGATGTGTGTTGCCAGAATTGAGTTCTGGGGAAGTGGCAGCGGCTCAGCAAGATGACCCAGGCATCAGTACCATTTGGTCAGCGGTTGTAAAGGGAGACATGTCTCAGGTGGAGAAGACAGAACACGCCGCGGTGCTTCCATTACTGAGAGAATGGCCACGGCTGGAGTTGAGGAACCAGATCCTATACAGAGTCACGTCACCTCCGGACCGACCTTGGCGTTCCCAGCTGGTTTTGCCGGAGAAGTATCGGAGGATTGCGTTGAAGTCACTTCATGATTCTGGATATTTGGGGGTTGAAAAGACCTACGGATTGCTCAGAACCAGTTTTACTGGCCCCAAATAAAGCCAGAGGTCAAAGGATACTGGAAGTTGTGCTTTCGCTGCATACGGCAGAAGACACTGACTATGCAGGCAGTTCCCTTGTCCCACTTGCAGAGTGCAAGGCCCCTGGACCTGGTGTGTATGGATTTCCTGTCAATAGAATCTGATGCCAGCAACACGGCAAATGTTTTAGTCATCATGGATCACTACACCAGATATGCACAGGCTTTCCCTACCAAGGACCAAAGGGTGTTCACGATGGCCTAAGTGTTGTGGGAGAAGTATTTTATTTATTATGACCTCCCCAGGCAGATTGATAGTGATCAGGGATGGGAATTCGAGAGCAGGCTCATCCACGAGTTACTGGGCATGCTTGGAGTTGAGAAGTCAAGGACCACCACCCATCATTCTCAGGGTGATCCCCTACCCGAGAGGTTTATCAGACCTTGCTGGACATGCTCGGGGCCTTGGACATCAACAGTAGATGATTGTTACTGATCATCCCAGATCCAAGACTTCACTGCAGAATCTCCTCACTGAACCTTTGGACAATTCATCAATGATCTTGCTTTAGTTTCAGAAATGAGCAGGTTAAGTGATGATTGTGCAATACTAAATTCCATCAGGAGCTTCTCAGCATATGAGACTGCCTGTCAAGCAGCAAAACCTAAACAATACTCAGGCATACCTTTACACCAAAGGCACAGGAAACAATTCAAAACAACAGTTCACAAGGACAATTTGGAATGTGCAGTAAAAGCTGGCCTTGCCAATGATGCCAACAATGATGAAAACAACTATGTTAGTCTTCATCGTGAGGAATTGATTACAGGAGCAAAAACTCTTACTGTAATCATATAGCCCTTCATGAGACTGCACCTGGTGCACTATATACAATTACTGTCATACACAAAAAAAAATTTGCCTTCGAAATGTATAAAAAAATTACTGACTGATTCTTTGGATGCTATTTCAAAAGCCATTGAATACCTATTATTCAGATTTCAGAAGACTGATACGAATTCTCACTGAATAATACAAAGCAGAATAGTGGTTAGCATGCCGCTATTACAGTTCAATTCCAACATCACCTGTATGAGAAAGATGAGGAGTAGACTTAAAAGGTGGGGCAAGGAGAGGGAGATCAGTAAAACCAGGAAGGGAGAGGGGTGAAGTAAAGAACTGGGAAGTGGGAAGTTGATTAGTGAAAGAGCTACAGGGTTGGAGAAGGGGGAATCTAATAGGACGGTACAGAAGGCCATGGAAGAAGGAAAAGGGGAAAGAGTACCAGAGAGAGGCAATGGGCAGACAAAGAGATAAGGTGAGAGAGGGAAAAGGGGATGGGGGGGGGGAAATAATCAGAAGTTCAAGTAATTAGTGTTCGTGCCATCAGGTTGGAGGCTACCCAGGTGGAATATAAGGTGTTGTTCCTCCCACCTAAGTGTGGCCTCATCACAACGGAAGAGGAAGCCATGGATTGACATATCAGAATGGGAAATGGAATTAAAACAGGTGGCCACTGAGAGATACTGCTTCTTCTGGCAGACGGAACGTAGATCCTCAGCAAAGCGGTCTCCCAATCTACGTCGAGTCTCACCAATATACAGGAAGCCACATCAGGGTTCCGGACATAGTACATGACCCCAACAGTCTCACAGGTGAAGTGTCGCCTCACCTGAAAGGATGTTTGGGGCACTGAATGATAATGAGGGAGGTGGTGTAGGGGCAGGTGTAGCATTAATGCCCATCCCTTTTCACCATTCCCCCCTCTCACTTTATCTCCTTGCCTGCCCATCACCTCCGTCTGTTAGTCCATCCCCCTTTTCTTTCTTCCATGGCCTTCTGTCCTCTATTAGATTTTTCCATCTCCAGCCATCCTTCACCAATCAACTTCCCAGCACTTTACTTCACCCATCCCGGTTTCAGCTCTCACCTTGTGTTTCTCCCTCCACCTTTTAAATCTACTCATCTTTTTCTCCAGTCCTGCTGAAGGGTCTCAGCCTGAAATGTTGACTGTACTCTTTTCTATTGATGCTGCCTGGTCTACCGATTTCCACCAGAAGTGAGTGAGTGAGTGTGTTGCTTGCACATCTGCAGATTTCCTCTCGTTCATATATAAAACTCCTAAGTGGTTTGACAGGGCTGGTATGTTTCCTTGATAGGAAGGCATGTTACACCACTGTGCTGCACTTATGATTCAGCCATGATGTTGATGAATGTCAAGGGGGGGGGAGGGAGTAGGAAAAAAGCTTCTTCTTTCTTCCCCATTCCTGAAGAAGGGCCTCAGTCCAAAACTTCAACAGTTTATTCATTTGCATGGATGTGTTCTTCCAACATTTTGAGTGTTGCTTTCGAATTCCAGCATCTGCAGAACTTCTCATGTATGATTTGCTGCTCCACTGTGAAGTCTCTTCGAAGGATGCCTATCATGAATAAGTTTAAAATCTTTTCTTTGATGGGACTATCCCTCACTGCTCTCCCTTTGTGATCTCTGCTGCTCTCCAACTCATCGACCATGTACTCACTCAGACTCCCTACTACAGCCACATATCCTTCCTGCAAAGTTGTCTTCATTTCTCGCATCTTCCCCCTTCCTGTCCAGTAATGAAGACAAGCCTTGGCCTGAAATTTCAACTGTTTATTTATTTCCATTGATGCTGCTTACCTTGCTAAGCTTTTGTGTGCGTTGTTTTGCATTTCCAGCATCTACACAATCTCGTGTGTTTATGAACAGCTTCTTCCTGTTCCTTTGTTATACTGATTGGTGTGCTATTTAGCACCATTCCACGGTGTGTTTAGTCCTCTAGTCTAACAAGCACATATTCCTCTGAAGCAGCCTGCAGCAGGAACCTAGCACTAAAGGCTGATTTATACTTGTGAGTATGGGCTACGCCATAGCGAGCATGCGTAGTTGTGTCTGCGTCGCTCTGCAATTCACCACCAAAACGCTAATTGGCAGTGGGATTTCTATGCAACTGTGTTGAGTTTCTTCGTGAGAGACACGGACAAGGAAATGCATTTCAAATATTTTCAGATATCGGCAGGTAGATTTGACGATTTGGTTCATCGTTTCCAACCATTTATTTCGCATCAGTGTACAGACATGGCAGAGAAAAGTAACCGGAAATGCGTAGGAGGAAATGCGATGCTACCAAGCAGACCAATCACCGTTGTCGTGGTCTGCGTCGCCGTGATGCATGAGTTAACTTTTGGCGAGGTGCACGTCACCCTACAGTGTAGGGTACGCGGTACCTACAGCGTACATTTGATGCAGAAGTATAAATTGGGCTTTATGCTGTGCCGCCAGTGTTCAGTGGCAGCTATAGTTTTTTTTTACCATTGAGAAATCTACAAGCTTGGAAAACTATGTAGTCGAACAAAGAGGGGGTGGGAGACAGCCGGTTCCATGAAATCCCAGACTCAAAGGGCCGTTAGGTTTTCAATCTCAAATTTCACCACTGAGCAGCTGCACTAGTCACTCCAGCCCACCCACCACTACCCTCACAAGTAGGTTTTTATCAGTAATACTATGAGCCATAAAACACATTTTTGTGCTGATTCCATGCGCACTCTTGACATATCCCATGCAATAATATCCGGTGTATACAATGCCCAGATATCAAAGACTGTGGTTGGCAAAGGATTAAAACAGAATATATCATGCACAGAGCCTTAAAATAGTGTTACAAGGTTCACTAATGATCAGTGATGTCTTCTAATAACGTTAGAACAGGTTGAGCACCCCTTATCCAAAATGCTTAGGGCCAGAAGAGTTTTGCATTTTTTGCGCGTTTTGGAATTCTTACATCTGGATGACTTGGGGATGGGACTCGATCTAACACAAAATCATAAAGCTTAAACATATACTCTGAAGGTAGCTTTATATAATATTTTTAATAGCTTTCACTACCCCGGCCACCCAAATGAACAGTCAGTGGCTGTTTGACATCACCATCATACACAACTCTGAATTTGGTAAGCGATCACACATGTACTCATGCAGTCGTTCAGTGTTAAATTTTCTATCGGTGATGATCTTGGCAAATAATGAATTCCTCTGCTGCTTCATGATGCTTTATCACTAAAATCCTTCAAAAATTTAATGTTATGCCTGTTCTGCAATCAGCCTGCTGAATCACCTTCAATTTTCAGTTTTCACGATAGATCTTTGCTTGTTTTATGAGCAGTTCTCAGAACTGTGTGGTATACAGAGACCACAGCATCAACTGGGAATCTTCCCAGAACCATGTGGAATATCCCATTTGTAATGTTCTGTCAGCGCTCAAAAATTCCAGATTTCGGAGATTTTCAAATTTTGGAATTTCAGATAAAAGGTCCTCAACCTGTATAAGCAAGGATATTCATAGCAACTTCAAGGAGTGCTTCTTCGGTATTGATGGATCACAGGATTCCAAATCAGATTTTGAAAATTCAGTGGCAAAACTCTGGGGTAGGGAAAAACAATTTGTACTGAAATAAAATCCACATGAGATCTACAATACCTAAAGTATCACTCACCACTCGCTATGCAGCAGCCCTGGATCATTAAGTTAACTTAACTACGACCCAGGGCTTCAATAGCGTAATAAAATACAGCATAAGCAAACTGGAAAGTGGCCATCAGGTTGCAGTCAGAAAAGAAAAATGGATTTACTCCAAGACATCTCCATTGGCACACAGAGCAGGTAGATGAGCTATAGTACTAAATAAAAAGGCAAGAAAATAGGCCTATCCCATATAGGAAAATAGGTCCTTGCAATATCAGAAACATTCAATTCCGCAGTCCTCTGCAACCAAATGGCTCAGTGCTAATAACTAGGATGTGGAATATGAAACTGATAGTTGTTTACCAGTTCAACTACAACAGGACAAGCACAGACAAAAGGGGTCAGACTAGGATTATCAACATGGTACCATCTTTCTGTTCTCCTCCAATAAGGAAATTGAATCTGGAAATTAGGATCTAACTCCTCACCAAACATTGGACACAAGAAACAGAATCCAGTCTAGGACTCCGAGAAAGCTGGTAATCATGGGAACCAATTACCTTTGTCTAAATGGTTAGCATATAATGCAAGCTGTGAGTAATGTATTTGCAATTAAGAGTAAATATACATTTCACTAGTTGTCACTGGTATCTCCAATACGTGAAATTAAGCACAATACAAACCTTGACTACCACAAGATAGGCCAAATGTATTAATCCTAATTCCTATGTCTTATTGTTTTAAATTCAACATGGGGCAGTAATTACAACACCTCAGACATCCCACAAAACATATTTCATCTCAACCATGTTGGTGCCAAGGGCTACGTGAGGTCAGCCACCCATCAGACAACCGTCCACCCAAAAAGAGTCAGAATGTTCTATTCAGCACTTACTTCTAGATCCAGGACCTGAAACATTTGACAGATGCAGTTTAATGTTTTCCAGCATTTTGCTCTTATTTCCTATTTCCAACATCTATAATCTTGACTTTCATTTCCTATACTTCCTAGCTGTCAACATGGAACCACTCCCGCCGATGCCATTGCACATGCTTCCTTAATGCAAAAAGCATACAACTTTCCCAGCAGAGCATTTCCACAGTACCCATCTGACTGTTGCCACTTCACTACAGAATGGGTAATTTACTACAGCCAATATATCACAGTTTACAACAAGTGTGAACATCCTTTGGGCACTCACTTGATCATGGGGAGAGTGGAGTTATGGTTATGGAGCAGTACAGCACAGATCTATTCGTCCGGCTGACCTGTTTTCCTGCCTAATCTCCTCAAACCACATCCAGACCGTATCACTCCATACCCCTCTCATCCATTTGCCTAACAAAACTTCTCTTGAATGTGCAAACTCCACCTAGGGTTAAGATCAAACAAGTTCCTGGAGTTAAAGGAGAAGTGTTAATGGCTGTACTAACCTTACAGAAACCAGGAAGGACAAGTTGTATCAAAATTTTGCAAAAGTGGATTTTAGAAATTACATTAAGATTAGCTTTATTTGTCACATGCACATCGAAATATACAGTGAAATATGTCACTTGTGTCAAATCAAATCAGCAAGGATTGCACTGGGCAGCCCACAACTCACTAGCTCTAACCATTCCTCTCTGGAAAGGAGGAAGAAACAGGAGGACCCAGAGGAAACTTCTGCAGTCATATGGAGAACGTAAACTCCTTATAGATGGCAAGAATAGAACCTCAATCTTACAGCTGCTATTGTAAAATGTTGCGCTTTTGTTAGTGCAATTTGTTTTTTCCACTTACAAAGCAAAATACATACATTTTTGTAATTACATCTTGCTTCTGACACATTTCTGACAACGTATTTCAGACTTTTGCTGAATTCTGCTATTAAGTGAATCTCAGAAATTTAACACAAACTCCCAAATTATCTATCTTGCCACGCAAGTTTCACACCATCTGAATGTCAGTAAAACTCAGATAATTTGCTAGTCCGGGTTCAGTATCCAGTTGATTTTTGCTGAACTGCCTTCCCACTTGCTGGGGTCCCAGTTAAGCTTACCTGGTTCAATTAACTTCGCATAGCTCACTGGAATATTTTTATAAGGCAAAGCATTTTAATATGAATTAAATTTGCAGTTTGGTATTAACAGAAATAGCATACAGTACCCCAGAAAATCTGGCAGGCTGACACCAAAAATCCACGTGCATCAGACTATCAGAGCTTTATGGTGGTTTCCTTTCCAAGACAACGTTGGGCTATAAACACATTCTCTCATCGTCTATTTCAAATACCTAATTGTAATTCCCTCCCCAGTGCACTAACTAGAAAAAAGAAACAAATGTTTTCCAAATAATTCCCAGAAATAAAAATGAGATTAAATGTGAAATTAAAAAATGCTTTTTACTGATATTGGAGAATTCTGAGAAAAAAGTCTCATAACTTTTCAAAATGAGCAATGTGTTGTGAACAAATTCCAGCCTCATTCTTCCAGAGCCTATAAATAAATATTAATTGCTAATGTTAGAAATTCTCAGCTCTGTTTTATCATTTTTGGCAGATTAATAACAGATGGTTAAAATATCACAATATCTGAGGCAAAAATAGAAACCAAAGCCAAAAAGGATCTGATTACTAATTTCCAAGAAAAAAAATATTCAGCTCAAAATAGGTATACCAGTAATTTCACTGCACTCCGGTCTTGCCACCTTGCATCACTTCCACCAATCAATAGTTCCTGTTCACTTTCAAATTTGCAAAGTCACAAGTGCTATTTCTCTTAACTATTCAATGCAGTAACACATTGCACATACTTGCTAAAATGCAATCTGCAACAACACAACCAGAAAACGTACATGTTAGTAATTTTATGGCAGAGGAGAGGAGCACATGTTTGTAGGGCCATTGCAACATTAAAGTATTGGATGATAAAATGCAAGACCAAAGTGAAGATTAACAGTTTGGCCCGTTCTGTCAGACTGATAAAAGAGGAACAAGGCCTATCAATTGTGGAGCACAGATAACAGGAAGGATATTTTGGAGGGAACTAAAGCTTTCACCAGAGTTGTTGTATTTCAGCTCTTTACACTTTCAGGTGTAGAAAGAGGAGAATAGTCAGATTTCTCTCAATCACTTGAAAGGAAATCGCTGAGCTTCCAATCATTTAGGTAACCAGGGCTAGAGAAAAGATAAAATCTTCTGATGTTATGGAGGAGTCGTGCTAAAATTCAAAGCAAAGCAGTATTCATCAGTCCTCAGGGACTTCAAAGAACTGAAATTCAAAAAAATTCACAAAGAGCTGACAAAAGGTCCTATACTATCAGTATGACAACCTCCATCCTAATAAGGAGCATCCATGACATAGGACCTGTAATCATAGAACAATCACTTCAATTACATAACAGAGATCAAAATGAAACTTGGAATCTTTGGGTCACTGACGTGTACTGGCTTAGATTAACAGCAAGGAAAGGTGACTGTCAGGTGAAGAAAGCTATCATCAGACAGGCACAAACTTGGGAAAAATTAGGTGGTTTATTAGTTTATTTTGTAGAATATCTTCAGAAAATCATTTAGCAACTTTCTTTGAATTTCGAGCTCAGTAGTGTCAAAGGAAAGCACATATTCCAACAGTTCAAAGCTGACAGAAATACTAACCAAGTAGCCCTGAACATGAAAAAAAAATCACTGTATCACTTCATCTATAAAGTTGGAAAAAAAATTTCAAGTCGACACTGTCCCACTTACCTGGCAGCAGACATTAGCTGCTTTGGAGAGATCGTTAGTTGACTTTTGATCACCAGATGACATCACGGGGCTTTCTATTGCTGGCTGAAATACAGGAGGGCCTTGTTTTTAAAATTAAGTTTCATAAGAGTACAATATTAGTGATTAATCTAACCACCGATGGAACACAAGACCAAGAATAGGGTATTTAGCCTCTCGAGTTGTCTACTGAAACAGGAATATGAAATTTTAATGTTTTCCAATAAGCATGTCATCTAGATACAATAAACTAACCTCTGAAGCAAATAATAACCACCAACAAAATTACGAGTATCCAACTACAAATTTCTGAAAATAAAGTGAGGGACATGCTTAAATGTGTGAACTCTTTCCATTTTTTAAGATAAATTATAATCAATCTAAAAAGCATGCAATTGTTTAAAAGACAAGTGAAAGGATTTTGACCATTAGCTCAATCTTGTGAGATGGCCCCTTCTGAATGAAATAACCTGGTGCGTCACATGCAATGCGATATAGTACAAGATGGTGGCAATAAATATGCAACTATAACAATTAGCTCCAATAAATTGATTTTGAAGACCATTATCTGCACTTCACTCCGACAGGAGAAATACTATTATTTATATAGATTTTGACTCACATGAACTTTTCAGCATTTCGTTTTTATTTCATAAGCCAGCATGCCAGATTTCCTAGATCTTACTATACTACAATTTTCACAACATTGACAGATATGCAGGAAAGGTGTTCCAATGGAGAATGAAGTCCAACACCAAACTTGATGAGAGAAAGAACTGACAACATGATTCAATAACTGGAAACAAGATTTTCCCAAAGCAAATTAGGGGGCGCTTTAAACACAGGTGGCCAGTCAGAGCAACACACACAAAATCCTAGAGGAGCTCAGTGGGCCAGACATCATCAAGGAAAAGAGTACAACTGACGATTCGGGCCAAAACTCTTTACAGGGCTAGAGAAAAAAGCTGGGGAGTAGATTTAAAAGATGGGGGGAGGGGAGAGAGAAACACAAGGCGATAGGTGAAACCTGGATGGGGAAGGATGAAGTAAAGAGCTAGGAAGTTGATTGGTGAAAGAGACAAAAGGTCAAGGAAGAAAGAAAGGGCAGGGGAGAGGAGCACTGGAGGGAGGCAATGGGCAGTTAAGTAGATAAAGTGAGAGGGGGAAAGGGGGATGGGAAATGGTGAATGGTGGGGGGTTGGGGAGCATTACTGTAAGTTTGAGAAGTCAATGTTCATGCCATCAGGTTGGAGGCTACCCAGACGGAATATAAGGTGTTGTTCCTCCAGCCTAAGTGTGGCCTCAGTGGGGATGCCATGGGTGGACAGATTGGAATGGGAATGGAAAGTGGAATTAAAATGTTGGCTACTGGGAGATCCCTCTTTTTCTGGTGGACGGAGTGTAGATGCTGAGCAAAGTGGTCTCCCAATCTACGTTGGTACTCACCAATATACAGGAGGCGACATCAGGAGAACCGAACACAGTAAATGACTCCAACAGACTCACAGATGAAGTGTCACCTCACTTGGAAGGACTGTTTAAGGCCCTGAATGGTAATGAGGAAGGAGGTGTAGGGGTAGGTATAGCACTTACTCGGCTTGCCAGGTTAAGTGCCAGGAGGGAGATCAGTGGAGAGGGACGAATGGACAAGGCAGTCGCATAGGGAGCGATCCCTGCTGAAAGCAGAAACTGGGGTGGGAGGGTTAGGGAAAGACGTGCTTAGTGGTGAGATCTGTTGGAGGCAGCAGAAGTTTCAGAGAATTGTATGCTGGACATGGAGGCTGGTGGGGTGGTAGGTGAGGACAAGGGGAACCCTATCCTGGCAGAAGTGCCAGGAGGATGGGGTAAGAGCAGATGTGCGTGAAATGGAAGAGATGCAGTTGAGGACAGTATTGGTAGTGGAGGAAGGGAAGCCCTTTCTTTGAAAAAGGTCATCTCCTTCATTCTAGAATGAAAAGCCGCATCCTAAGAGCAGATGTGGCGGAGACGGAGGAATTGAGAGAAGGGGGTGAAGTTTTTACAAGTAACAGGGTGGGACAAGGTATAGTACAGGTAGCTGTGAGAGTCCGTGGGTTTATAATAGACATCAGTGGATAAACTGTCTCTAGAGATAGACAGTCAGATTGAGAAAGGGGAGGGAGGTGTTGGAAATAGACCAGGTAAATTTGAGGGCAGGGTGGAAGTTGGTGGAAGTTGGAGGCATTGGATGAAGTCAAGTTCAGCATGGGTGTAGGAAGCAGCACCAATGCAGTTGGCTACCTTGAATTGTCTAGGTTCCAAGCCTATATTACTGACTGTCCCGCACTTTTCCTACGCTACTGGGAACATGTCTTCACTGATGGCCAGTCTGAGTTCAGTTGGATGTTCAGTGGAGTGGCAATTAATAATACAGTGCAGTGAGTATTACTTCCCACGTGGTGTTCAAGGAGTTTAGCAGGGCTTGAATCAACACACTCTGAACTCAAGAGAATGTTAGGAAGGTTAGTCAGAGAGATAGAATTTAAACATTACAGCAGGGAGATAAGAAAATTCTGGAGCTTGACAGGTATACTGAAGGAGATAAATAGGAATTTAAATAATTTAAAACCTTTTGACTATAACTTACTGTAGACCATTGCAATTTAAATGCAGGGATATTTTTACGCCTGATGTAAGAATGGTGATCAGACCAAAAAAAATCAAATTTGAGGACAAAAGAAGAAATGGAGAGACAATAAACAGACAAGTAAAATAACGCAGAATTAAATGATAAGAGAAGAGTTTGAAGTTCATCTTAGGGCAAAGTTAAAATTGCAAACAATATAAATTTAGCATCTCCATAAGGGAAACAATCTGTGGTTAGATTGGAATCAATGACTTCTGTTCTGCCCCAATTTTAATGCGTTTCCGGTATAATTAATGATAATTTACCCAATTACACTAATCCTACATTAATTCCAATTTTTAATTGTATCCACATTCTCACCAACTGCCCCCCCCCACCAGATATTACTTGTTTACACAGCAATTTACAATGGATGATTACTGAACATTGATTATTTAAAATTTAATTTGTGGATATGGCTGCTCCCAATTGCCCCAACTGAGTGGTTTGTTCAGCTATTTTATGGGTATGTAAAAAATCAATCACTGAACTTCATATCACAAATAGATAGGACTGGTACTAAATTAAGGGTCTTGTTGACAGTACAGCAGGATACAATGAATTACAAATAGATCTTAATCAGTTAGGCTCAGATGGGCTGAGGAATGACAAATGGATTTTAAAACATAACTGTGAGGTGATGCATTTTTGACAATCAAACTAGGGTAGGACTTATACAGTGAATAGCAAGGTACTGACATGTTATAGAAAAGAGGAGCCTTGAAAGCAGGCACACAAGTAAACAGAGTGGTGAAGGTGTTTAGCATGCTGACCCGCAGCCAGGGCAGAATTTAGGAACAGAGACTTTGTGGCAGTTAAGCAAGTTGTTGGTGAGACCACATTTGGAGCATTGTGTACAGTTTTGGTAGCCCTGTTACAGGAAAGACACTGCCAACCCGCAGAGGATGCAGAAGATATTTATGAGGATGCTGCATGAACTGAACTAGAGAGCTTAAGTTACAGAGCGGTTGGCCATGCTGGACCTTTATTCCCTGTAATGATGGAGAATGAGAGGAAACCTCAGCAGTTTACAAAATTGAGTGATATGGCTATGGTGGACTGTCTGCATTTTCCCCTGGGTTGGGAAGTCTAAAATCTGGAGGCCACTGATACAAGAGGGGTGAGATTTAAAACAGACCTGAGGTAACTTCTTTACACAGAGGGTAGTGAATATCTGGAATAAACTGCACGGAGGGAAGAAGTTTGGAGGGTTATGACATGAACACAGGAAATGGAACTAGAAGGGAGCTTGCTGTTGTCAATCCTCACCTTGTGCAAAGTTAACCTCCTCCACTGCAGAAAGAGTTACACCAAACTATAAACTCTTTCCCTCCCACTGTTCCCTCGAAGCTGCATGGGTGCGTGGCCTCGCAGTAACTGAAATGCTCCTGCACACATAGCGTTTGTTGCCACGTAACTGGAATTTTTCTTTTATACAATGTTAATGTTAGTATAATTGTGACATACCTTGTAACTGTGTGTTAATGAAAATAAGCCATTAATTGTCTAAACAGACATACTTTGAAACATTTTATGGTTTCAACATATTTACATTATCAGTGTTTCAAGGTACAACACTGTTGTAAGTTGTAACAATAAACACAGAATGAAAGGTGGTAGTCCACCAAATGCTGACGCTGTCTAGTCAAAACATTTTATTTTTACCACTGTGCCTGTCAGTTGTTTTGGTTGCCTGCCATCATTTGCTTGTGTTCTCAGTTGTTGTTTGTGTTTGTTTAATGTACATATTACAAAAAAAATTCAAGTGCTGCACTGTTTTAAAGCCGCGTAACAATTTCTTGCTTAAAGCAAGTTGGTTGGTTGGTCCGTGCAGCGGTGTAAAAAAAAAGAGGGAATGTTATCCTCTTGTGTCTCTTGAATTAAGAATGGCTTACTTTCACACCAGCTCTGATTTCTAAAGTGGCTGAGGACGATGTTCGATCCACATATTCAGCTACAGGTGAGGCAGGATGTTTGACAGAGTAGGCATATGAGCCTTGTGGGAAGTGGTCCTCTTTTTCGGTATGTACAGGACTTCTGTATGCTCCCAAAGACAAATGAATATTGAACCCTCTACTTAAACAGTCAGGGCTGAATGATTTCCAGAAGTGACACCTGTTTGAAATTGAGAATGTCTTTTGAGTGCTTTCTCTGTTCGCATAGTAAATTTCTACGACGACAAAGCCTGGAATATTGTTTTGGAAGTCTAGTATTAAGCATGTAAACCAGATGGACAGCCCATCACAGCCAACTATAATCAGGATCTCTAATGATCCTATTGATGACAAATACAGTATTCTCATAAATACCATGTTTTGAAAGACAAGACTTCACCACAATGCCCTCCAGTTCAGGATAGGGCATCTGTGAGATTATCCTCAGAAAGGGCAAGAATGTGTTTATTACCCATGCTCTGAAAGGCACTAAGTATTAGTCAAGAAAATGTATGCTCTATAATAATCATGGATAATCTTAACCTACATATCGACTAGACAATTGGTTGACATAGTGGCATTGAGACTAAGCTCACAGACACAGCTTTGACTCCAAAAGTACTATTTTATGTCTCATTGTTAATCAACTCTGGTTCATTACACCATTTCATATTATTGATTCTGGAAGAGCCTTCACAGAATTCAATATTTAGTTTGAGAAATCTGGGTCTGAAATTCATTTTCTAAACATTAATGAACAAAATGACATTGGTTTAAGAACAAAGTTGACTAAAGAGGACTGGAAAAATAAATCAAAGGGAAAGAGTGCAGATCAACACAGGCATTTATATCATAAACATTAAAATAATAATTCAGTGAGGAAAAGAATCCACAAGAATGCACTTGCAATCTATGAGCAAGTTAATAATGGTCTCAAATGGAAAGGCAAGAGCGAAGGTTAACAAATTGGGTAAACTTTAGAAACCAGGAAGAGCTGACTTAAATAAATAGAGTATGAGAATAAACTAGTAAATAATTTTTGAGGACTGGGCAATAGGGGAGGGAAGAAAGCTTTACAAGAGTAGTTTATGTAACACTATTAGAAAGGGGTGAGCACACAGGTTAAAAAGGCATGAAAATCCTAAAGGGGATAAAAAGAGGGAGGAACTTTCACTGGGGGAAAAAATGCTTAGCAAGCTATTGGAACTAAAGGCCTCATGGCCCAAAGCCAAGCGAAGTGACTCCTAGTACTCCAAAATACTCTGGATTCCAGAGATCCCAGAAGACTGAAAAACTACAAATCTAACATCACTATTCAACGCAAGGAGACAGGAAAGCTGTAAATTGTAGCCCAGCTAACCAAACAATATTGTTGAATTCTAGCATTTTCCCAAAATATGTTAAATGTTCAAATTAATCATAAGAAAGTCAAGCAGATTCAATATGGTTTTTGAAACACTTTAACAAACTTACTGGAGCTCACTGAGAATACAGAGGCAGATAAGAGGGAACCAATAAATGAAGTGTTTCTGAACTTCAAAAGGTATTTGGAAAGGTGAGGCATAAAAGGCTACTGCACTAAAATGCAAATAACTTTATATTGGCACAGACAGGGAACTTAGTAACAGATAGAAATAGAATCCAGATAAATGACACACAATAAAAGTTGCAGGTGAACGCAGCAGGCCAGGCAGCATCTTTAGGAAGTCCACGTTTCAGGCCGAGCCCCTTCGTCAGGACTAACTGAAAGAAGAGATAGTAAGAGATTTGAAAGTGGGAGGGGGAGGGGGGAGATCCAAAATGATAGAAGGCGGCGGGGAGGGCAGGGGGAAGGAGCCAAGAGCTGGACAATTGATGGGCAAAAGGGATATGAGAGAATCATGGGACAGGAGGCCTAGGGAGAAAGAAAGGGGAAAGGGGAAGCCCAGAAGATAGGCAAGGGGTATAGTGGGAGGGACAGAGGGAGAAAAAGGAGAGAGAAAAATAACGTGTGTATATAAATAAATACAGAATGGGGTACGAGGGGGAGGTGGGGCATAAGCGGAAGTCTGAGAAGTCAATGTTCATGCCATCAGGAAGGAGACTACACAGACAGAATATAAGGTGTTGTTCCTCCAACCTGAGTGTGGCTTCATCTTTACAGTAGAGGAGCCGTGGATAGACATATCAGAATGGGAATGGGACGTGGAATTAACATGTGTGGCACTGGGAGATCCTGCTTTCTCTGGTGGACAGAGCACAGATGTTCAGTGAAACGATCTCCCAGTCTGCGTCAGGTCTTGCCAATATATAGAAGGCCGCATCGGGAGCACTGGACACAGTGTATCACCCCAGCCGACTCACAGGTGAAGTGTCGCCTCACCTGGAAGGACTGTCTGGGGCCCTGAATGGTGGTGAGGGAGGAAGTGTAAGGGCATGTGTTGCACTTGCTCCACTTACAAGGATAAGTGCCAGGACAGAGATCGGGCGGGGGGGGGGGTGAATGGACAAGGGAGTCCCGATAAATGAGTTACTTTGCAGTTGACAGTATCTGGTAGGTATGCAGAGGTCAGCTTTGCAGCCTTTCCTACTCAATCTTTATTAATGATTTGAATAAAGTGATCAAGATTGGCAAATATACATAGAGTTCTCTGGATCCTCTACACCTGACAACCATGAAGTCAGGCTCACTGAATATATCTGAAGTAGGCATCGGCAGTGATTTGAACTACAAGGGAGTTGATGGGTATAAGGAGATACGGAAATGATCTTGAGCTAAGATTAGATATGTCACGATTGATTAAATGGCAGAGCAAGCTTGTGGGCTTCTTGGCCTACTCCTGCTCTGTTTAAGTTCTTATATAATTATGATGCTGGACTATCCACTACCTAATGCACTGCCCCATCAATCAGACAAACAGCAGCAACTGAAACACTGACCATAAGTGTTTTGTTAATACAGTATCTAATAAATGACCTCCAACAAACAGGAGCTGCAAGAGTGTCCACAGCATTGAATATCTTCCAAGTCTAGAATAAGTAGACTCAATCAGAGCGCACTCGGCAGCTTTGAAAAAATGACCAGTAAACTGTGAAACTAATTAACCACCACAAATAAGACACTCCTGGATGCAAACCCACCATGCCCAAAGGAAAAAGAAACTGCTTTAAAGGTAAACACGAGGAATTCTGCAAATGCTGGAATTTTAAGGAACACACATCAAAGTTGCTGGTGAACGCAGCAGACCAGGCAGCATCTGAAGTAAGAGGTACAGTCAACGTTTCGGGCCGAGACCCTTCATCAGGATGAAGGATCTCAGCCCGAAACGTTGACTGTACCTCTTCCTAGAGATGCTGCCTGGCCTGCTGCGTTCACCAGCAACTTTGATGTGTGTTGCTTTAAAGGTACTTGAAAGCCATGGTTCAACAGAAAAGTGACCTAAGGAGCTGGTAATTGAAAGGAGCAAAAGAATTTTAGCAAAATGCTACATATTCTTAAGTACTGTCAAGGCCATCTACAACAAGGTTTCACTTTGCTGAAAGTCAAGAAAGGCAGTGACAATATACTTACTGGAAGGGACTTGGGGCAGAATGCTCAATCCTGTGCTGAACAACTAGGTCAGTTAAAATCAGATGGTCATATTAATAGAAACACAGAAAACCTACAGCACAATACAGGCCCTTCAACCCACAAAGCTGTGCCAAACATGTCCTTACCTGAGAAATTACCTACGGTTAACCATAGCCCTCTATTTTTCTGAGTTCCATTTACCTGTCCAGGAGTCTGTTAAAAAACCCTATTGTATCCACCACCACCATCGCCAGCAGCCCATTCCACGCACTCACAACTCAGTGTAAAAAAAACTTACCCCTGATATCTCCTCTGTACCCTCTCATGCTAGCCATTTCAGCTCGGGGGAAAAAGCCTCTGACCATCCACACGATCGATGCCTCTCATCATCTTATACACCTCTATCAGGTCATCTCTCATCCTCTGTCACTCCAAGGAAAAATGGCCGAGTACACTCAACCTATTCTCATAAGGCATGCTCCCCAATCCAGACATCCTTGTAAATCTCCTCTGCACCGTTCCTATAGTGAGGTGACTAAAACTGAGCACAGTACTCCAAGTGGGGTCTGACTGGGGTCCTATATAGCTGCAACATTACCTCTCAGATCCTAAATTCAATCCCACAATTGATGAAGGCCAATGCACCATATGCTTTCTTATCCACAAAGTCAACCTGCATTGCAGTTTTGAGTGTCCTATGGACTCAGACCACAAGATCCCTCTGATCCTCCACATTGCCAAGAGTCTTATCATTATTATATTCAGTCATCATATTTCACCTACCAAAATGAACCACCTCACACTTATCTGGGTTGCACTCCATCTGCCACTTCTCAGCCCATTTTTGCATCCTATCAATGTCCCACCGTAAACTCTAACAGCCCTCTACATTATCCACAACACCTTCAACCTTTGTGTCAACAGCAAATTTACTAACCCATCCCTCCATTTCTTCATCCAGGTCATTTATAAAAATCACAAAGAGTAGGGGTGCCAGAACAGATATGACCTGTCTGCAACCACTTTTTACCTTCTGTGGGCAAGCCAGTTCTGGATCCACAAAGCAATGTCCCCTTGGATCCCATGCCTCCTTTCTCTCTCAATAAGCCTGGCATGGGGTACCTTATCAAATGCCTTGCTGAAATCCATATACACTACATCCACTGCTCTACCACCAATGTGTTTCGTCACATCCTCAAAAAATTCAATCAGGCTCGTAAGGCACGATCTGCCTTTCAGAAAGCTATACTGACTATTCCTAATCATATTATGCTTCTCCAAATGGTCATAAATCCTGCCACTCAGGATCTTCTCCATCAACTTACCGACCACTGAAGAAAGACTCACTGGTCTATAATTTCCTGGGCTATCTCTACTCCCTTTCTTAAATAATGGAACAACATCCACAACTCTCCAATCCTCCAGAACCTCTCCCGTCCCCATTGATGATGCAAAGATCATTGCTAGAGGCTCAGCAATCTCCTCCCTTGCCTCCCACAATAGCCTAGGGTACATCTCATCCGGTCCCGGTGATTTATCTAACTTGATGCTTTCCAAAAGCTCCAGCATATCCTTTCTTAATATCTACAGGTTCAAGTTTTTCAGTCCGCCGTAAGTCATCCCTACAATCGCCAAGATCCTTTTCTGTAGTGAATACTGAAGCAAAGTATTCATTAAATACCTCTGCCATCTCCTCCGGTTCCATACACACTTTTCCACTGTCACACTTGATTGGTCCTATTCTCTCACATCTTATCCTCTTGCTCTTCACATACTCGTAGAATGCCTTGGGGTTTGCCTTAATCCTGTCCGCCAAGGCCTTCTCATGGCCCCTTCTGGCTCTCCTAATTTCATTCTTAAACTCCTTTCTGCTCCCCTTATAATCTTCTAGCTCTCTATCATTACCTAGCTTTTTGAACCTTTCGCAAGCTCTTCCTTTCTTCTTGACTAGATTTAGAACAGCCTTTGTACACCATGGTTCCTGTACCCTACCATTCTTTCCCTGTCTCATTGGAACGTACCCATGCAGAACTCCAAACATCCCCTGAACATTTGCCACATTTCTTCCATACATTTCCCTGAGAACATCTGCTTCCAATTTATGCTTCCAAGTTCCTGCCTAATAACCTCCTTACTCCAATTAAACGCTTTCCTGACTTGTCTGTTGCTATCCCTCTCCAACGCTATGGTAAAGGAGATAGAGTTGTGATCACTATCTCCAAAATGCTCTCCCACTGAGAGACCTGACACCTGACCAGGTTTATTTCCAAATACCAGATCAAGTACAGCCTCTCCCCTTGCAGGCTTATATTAGATTAGATTAATATTAATGCAACATTTCAGAAAATTAGCACTACAAATAATTTTCTTCAAATTACTGGATGGCATTAGGTTCTCACCTGAATGTAATAAATGAATTTCTGAGGTACATTGAGTTAAAAAGGCAAAGGCAATCCTGGGACATGTCAAGAGGCATTAACTTCTGAACCAGAGTTTCCATCTCAAATTGACTCGATATATACAGGAAGGCTAAATAAACCTATATGAACAGGCAAGTATTTTTGCACAGGTGAGAAACAAAAAATCTGACAGCTCACAGAACAGAGGTCAATATTATATTAACACGATGTACGAAGCAGCAAACGTGACCAAATCAAGTTGTGTGCCAATAACTTTTTTTTAAAAACCATGAGCAGCTAAGAAGGAGATAGCACAACAATCTGCTGGAGGAACTCACCATGTTGAGTACGATCTGCAGGAGGGCAGAAAATGTTGACGTTTTGGGTCAAATCTCTGTATCAGGACCCTGCAACAAGTCGAAATGTCTACATTTTCTTTCTTCATTCAGATGCTGCTCAAACTGAGTTCTTCCTGAACATTGTTAGTCCAGATTCCAGCATCTACAATTGTCTCTCCTGAAATGGTGCTTTTTATTACCCCAATGTTTAAGCTTCATTCTTTAAACCTTCAGCTTCCTCCTCTAATTAAGATCATTGACCAATCATACTGGATCACTGACTAAAACAAATAGTTAAATATAGAAAATATTCCAGGCATATTCCACCATCAACACTCTCATAGCAATCATCCACTCTAGTATCATGATGCCATTCTTCCTGTATTACTGATCTTCAGCATTAAATACATTTGTCTACTGTGAGAGGCAGTAACAAGTCTACCACTGAGTGAGGCAATTTCTGTTTGAAATCTAACGGCCAATCCAGTTCTCAAACTTGTGACCCTTGATTTCTGAGCCCTCCTGCCATCTAGAATATCCCCTCAACACAGAGGGCAAATTCCTACAGGATCTAGTCCTACAGGATTTTAACAGACTTACACAAGATCGCCTTTCATTCTTTTATCTTTCATTTATAAAAATAAAACTGAATCTGAGGTATTTAAGTTTGTTGTTTGAGCTTGTAAACTCTAAATTTAATTAACTGAATACACTGCTTTGCTAAAATGATTCAGATTGGGTGACTCATTCAGTGACAAGTAATCTACTCGAGATATTTCCTATCCGGTAACCAAGTTGATAATCACAGCTGGTTTGTGGGTGGCTACTATATGTCACCCACATTGTGATGACACTGTGTAAATTAAAATCTTTCATGATTCAACCAAGTCAAAAGCAATTCATTTTCACAGATTTCTTCCAGAAACTTCACAGATTTCTTTTAGGTTTCTAGAAATTTTAGCTAGATAACAATTTGTAGAGGACTTTAAAATTGTGGAAAAACAAAAACTAGATAGAATAAATGCTTTAAAAATGGTTTTGAGAGAAGAAACCAGGGAATGAGGAAAACACTAAAGCTATTTTAAAATGTTATTTACATATTGCCTCAAAAGGTGCCAAAACCAGAATCACTCAGGACATTCAAACGGGAATTAGACTGGATAGGCATAAGCATTTGTAGGCCTGTGTTTGTGTTTGGGGGCAGTGGAAGGAAATCAAGTAAAAGAATGAGCTAACTGGGCTGCTCTAATAACCTGTAACAACAAAGGGTCAAACAAGCCCTACCCCAACAATCCTATGATTTACTAGGCTTAAGACATTTTCTGCAAAATCCAAAATTCATTCAAAATACCAAAATAAGATTCTTTGTTGTTCCAGTAAACAAATGGGAAGTTAAGGTCTGTTGGAGAACCTGCTGTGTCTAGCAACTTGCTTTGACGTAAAACTAAAACCTGAGCCCAATGCAGCCAAACTGAGTCAATGACGTATTTTTTTCAGACCTAACTCCTCCAAACACCAAAAGGTCAATATTTATAACTCATCTGAGGTTCATTTTCAGGTGGGCATTCAAAGTAGATTAATCAATGAAAAACTACAATGACTGACAAACACCCAGTGTGCAAAAGACAAATTGTGCAAATACAAATAAATTAGTACAAAATACTGAGACATGACCGGTTTGAGAATAAAATATTGATCAAGAAGAGCTTACACAAGGTAACACTTAGTAATACCCAACTTTGAAGTAAGTGCACCATGGCCGAATTATCTCATCAGTAAATACATATGCCAAAAAAGCAATATACATTGTTCGGTCCTGTCAAGCTTAGGTAGAGTAGACAGGTTCCTACTCAGTGATTAGTGAGGTGAGTGTAGCTACGTGAATACTTCTGCACAATTAATTTATAAACAGACTGCTCCAGCTCATGCAGTGATACTGAGATGAAGACTGTTAATTTAGATCTTGCACAGTCCCACTGCAGGCAGACTATTGTAGTGGTAATTGCACTTACAATCTATGGACAAATAAAATCATCCCCAAGCACTAGAAGGGAAAATGGCAGGTACAGCATAGAATCTGCATGACTTATGAAAGTGGCTGCATACTATAGAATTTGCATGACTCAAAAATTACTGTTATGTAATTTGATGTGTAGAAGAGGACACTACCGTAAGTTATTGTTCCAAATCAAACTAGTGTCACTCAGGCAGATGTGATATTAAATTCAAGCAATAAAGTCCAGAATAAAAACTGCTCGTAATTGTGACTATGAAAATAGAAGATATTATAAAATTCCATCTGTCATCTTCATGTGACCTATATGGACCCTAAGTACATAACTAATTTATTATAATTCACAACTACCATTTCAACAGAAACCAGAAGTAGGGAACAAAAACTGTGCTTACCTCTGACTGCTGTTCAGAATTCAATGAACTATAACACTGTCCATACTCAGCCATGTAAATTGTCCCTACTCACACACGAGGTGAAGTGCTTATCGACATAACCATATAATGACTAAAGGCCAAACACAAGCTATTAAGACATTAGATAGGGAACAAACTATATATGCGCAAACATTTGAGTTGGACAAAGGGAAAAAATGATGAAAGGTTATTGGTTTGAACTATGAATTTCAAATCTCTCCAATGCATTCCAGATAGTCAAGTCACTATACCGATCTGATAATGACATTCCTTAACTATTCCCTCTTTCTTGGATCTATCGGGTTGCATACCAATTTTAATCACATTTATATCTAGCTGAGATATACCTATAAGACAACACTTGTTCCGTTGCTGGACAAATTTTAATACCACCCAACTCTTGTACTGCAACAATACTTATTTACACACAATTGACTACCAGATTGACTAGAAATTAGTATTTTTGTTACTATGTACAAAGTTTATTGGTCAGGATATGAAGAGATATGGGGAGAAGGCAGGAGATTGGAGCTGAGAGGAAAATTAGATCAGCCATGATTAAATGGCAAAGCAGACTTGATGGGCCAAATGGCCTAACTCTGCTCCTACATTATGGTTTATTGCAAGTATATTTAATTTGCACCAAGTAAAAGACATTCCGCGAGTACTAGTAGAAGTACCGACAATGTTAAAACTTAGAATCACTAGTGATTTTTACTATCCCTACATTAGGATTTGTTCCCTACCCCCAAACATTACAAAGCAACTCTTGATAGAAAACAGATGTTTGTAGGCGCCAGTTCAAGAATTGTCTGCCAACAATCACTACTCAAGTGCACTCAAAGAACTGAAGCATGGATCAAATGCTGGGGAGTAGCTGACATCTAAAAACATACCTTAGCTTCAGTCATGAGAGGAAAACGAAGTAGCTGAATAAATAACTTAAGTACCTGTATCAAGTATACAAGTCTGTTTATGAAATGCACAAACCAGTTCCCTAATACAATACATTCAGTACAGTGTTATATTGCAAGCATCTTAAGCCTGAGTTTAATTTAGTGCAGGCATAAAATACAACATTAAGACTGATATGGGGGAGGAGGTACGAGCTCTACTCAGGCACATTTCTAACTGGTTTCAATACATTCAAGCAGTGGCAGACACGTGACTGCTTTACAGTTGCTTTCAGAATCTTGAATTTTTAATAAATGGCCAGAGTCTCTAAAATTACAAGTTCTATTTCAATACAAAACAGATTTCCAGAAGCGTGCAACAATTTCCAGGGGTATAAACAAAAATCTTAAAACATAGACCAGACAGTTTTACATTTTAAGAGTGCATGGTCAACGCAAAGAGCAAAAATGAACAAATCTGAACAGACCTCAAACATTTCACTACTCCTGATACAGCTCTGAAGACATACATTCCTGTAAACAGATGCCAGTCTGTTTATTCCAACTTGCCTCCCCATCAATCCCATTTACAATACTTTACAGTTTATTTAGTCTGCATTCCCATTTAGAAAACAGATATTCATTTCAAGAACAAAGTAGATCAAATTTCATATCTCACACATTACAAACCTCAGGAACTAAACATAGCACTGCATTAAAAGAAATGCGAATACATATCTGTTGATGCTGAAGAACAATCTAATCATCATGTAAAATCCAGAGGTGTACAGTTTCATAATTATTTAATCCAAAAAATTTTAACTTTTTAGTTTCATTTATCAAAATTATTTATTTAAACCTTGATTAAGTGATCCTACCTTTCTTCTTTGGAGGAATAAAGGAGTTTATTCCTTCATGGATCTGTTTCAAGATGGCCTATTGATGTCTTTTGAGAAATTAGTAACTAAATACTCTCTTTCACATTCACATTTCCTGCAATATCTTCAGGTCAGATACTTCTTACAAGAATATTTAAGTAATTTTCCATATAAATAGGATTCTGACCTGTTAGATATTATTTTTAAAATGAGCTCTTTAGTGAAAGGTTTTATTAGGAAAATTTATAATTTATTGTTACAACAGCAGAATTACCCTTCACTTAAGATTAAGCAAAATTGGGAAAGAGAGCTTAACATGACCGTGATAACAGAGGATTGGTTATGGATTTTGAAGTTGGTTAACTCTTCTTCCGATCTGTGCCAGTCACTCTTTAATTCAATTTAAAATTGTACATCGTTATTATTTGACAAAGGAGACACTGTCTAAAATGTTTCTTGATGTTGATAGTCAGTGTGATAGATGTAAAACCGAGACAGCTATATTGACACACGTTCTGTATTGAAACATTTTTGGAAATCTATTTTTTCTACAATTTCTAAAGTTTCAAATATTAATTTACAACCTAATAAACTAACAGTTTTGTTTGGTATAATCCCTCCACATATTCATGGTATTTCTCTATCAGACTAACATGTAATTGCATTCGTTACATTATTGGCCAGAAGGGCTGTTTTGTTGAAATGGAAAGATGTGTCTACTCCTACTTTGATACAATGGTTCTCTCAGGTGATGCTATGTCTTATTTTGTAGAAAATCAGAAGTCGAACTTTTGATCCTCAATTTGATTTCGAGAAAAGGTGGGGTTCTTTTGCCCACTATTATCATCTGATTTGAGTTAATTAATATGGTTTCCTTTTCATTTTTGCTTAAATGGATTTGAGTTGGCGGATTAATGTTTTTCTTTTATGGAAGCTTGTATGTCATATAGCTCCGGGGTTGTGCTCCCAATAGGTTTCCCTCCCCCTTTTTTTTTTAAAAAGAGTTAGTAGGGTTTTTTTTCCTCTCTTAGTTGGGGCTCTTTTTTTTCTTTCAAAAAAAATTCTTAACACTTCATTTTTCTTATTATTGATATATTGCTTAGCTTTATTAATCAGTTATTTGCTAATTTAATTTTTTATTGTACAATTGACATATTGACTTGATTATCTTAATGTATTATTGCTGATCTTTAAAAATTAATAAAAAAGATTTTAAAAATGAAAATAGGTGTATTTTTTAAGTGCCTTCGAAGTTCTACTTCTAGGTAAACTACTGACATTGATTTTTTTTTGTAACTGCATCACTCTAAGCAGTGAAACAGTAATCCGTATGAACTTGGCATGAACAGAGTCACACGAAAAACAACTTACTATTTGGGGTCCAATTTCATTATTGCTAAGCTTAACTTAATGGCATGGGTACACTATGAGCAATAACTTAAAACAAGAAATCAATGCATTTGAAGGGATCAAGCAGCCACATTAGTTAATGCTAACAATGCCAATATATAGAAAAATAAACTATGCAATTTAGATTATGAGATCACTCAGTCCTCTTTTATTGTCATTTAGAAATGCATACATGCATTAAGAAATGATACAATGTTTGTCCAGAGTGATATCACAGAAAACAGGACAAACCAAAGACTAACACTGACAGAACCACATAATTATAATATATAGTTACAGCAGTGCAAAGCAATACCATAATTTGATGAAGAACAAACCATGGGCACCGTAAAAAAAAGTCTCAAAAATCCCCGAGTCGATTGACTCCCGATAGTCCCCAATAGCAGGCGGCAAAAGGGAGAAAATCCCTGCCATAAACCTCCAGGCACCATCAACTTGCCGATACCTTGGAAGCAGCCGACTACAGCCGACACTGAGTCCGTCCGTCCGAAAACTTCGAGCCTCCGACCAGTCCCTCCAATACAGCCTCCTGAGCACCATCGACCTAGCCCCGGCTGCTGAAACAAGCAAAGCCGAGAGTTCGAGGCCTTCTGCTCTGGAGATTCCGGTTACCACACAGTAGCAGCGGCAGCAAAGCGGGCATTTCAGAAGTTTTCCAAATGTTCCTCCGTACTCTCACATCCGTCTCCATCAAATCAGAATTGTGCACAGTTCCCTACTTGATAGATTACAGATATCATTCACTGGAGAGGCTGCGCGCGCTGCCATCGTGCCGCCATCTTCTCCTCCCTGACATTTAAATCCACTGTCAAAGACTAGTTCAAATTTAATGCAAATTCACAACATGGCAACAATTCTAATTTATGTCTGCTGATAAAACAAGTCCTTCAGAAATAAAGGAAGTCACAAAATAGTTAATATTATTCATTAATTCACATCACCAATAATTTTAATAGATATTTACTGCACTCTGATGCTGGTCTGTTGCATGTAAATTTCACATTACTCAAATACAATCTATAAAAATATTGATATAAATATGTACCAACCCACCCTGAACAAATAAAATGCACCGAAGGAAGTCCAAAACTTGGTAGAGCAGAACTTTTGGTCCTCTGAGATTTTAATGCCCATTGATTGGCAACAAAGTCACTTGGTTAGGGAGCTGAAAATAAATCTTAGTTCTATGTCTTGATATTAAATCATTCCATTAATTGTTTGCACAGACAAAAGGTGAAAGGCAAATCAGAAGCAAAAGGAGTGGTCCACAAAACTAAAAAGTCTATGAAGCACTGTAGCTTTACATGCCACTTGTTAACAAATAAGGTGAATCTAGGGGGTAAGATGAAAATCATTGAAACCAACCAATGTTGTTACATAAAGAGAAATTAAGACATTTAGAATCAGATGGCCTATTATCAGGAACAATGTCTCAAATGTAAGATCCTTTATTTTAAAAACAGCCAATTGGGATGATCAGATATAATCTTGCAGAATTTTTTCTCAGTGTACTTTTTGAAAGTGAGAATTACACACATACAAAACACATTTAGCTTTCACTCGGCAATAATACTTTAACCCCAGGTCAATTACTGGCAGCAAGGTATCTGCAAATTGCACTCCAGTAGATTTCTGCATTGCACTACAAATGATACCCAGAATATTCTGATTTCAAGACCTTTGCTTGATCAAAAGGCATTGTAAATTGCATTTAATGAACATGGGAGTCAAAAGTAGGGAATATTTATTTATTTACGTGTGACTAGAGTGAATTAAAAATGGGATTATGCATGATTAGTATAAATAGTTATTCGGTAATCAATGCAAACTCAGTGGACCAAGACCAGTTTCTGAGCAGTATCACTTTGACATTAACTACAGATTACTACAAAATTAAATTTTAATAAGTAATGAAAAGTCAAAGTAATCAAGTCCTACTTAGCTACAAATTACTTAATAAATATTCACTATAAAGCTATAAAATTCAACAATTGCTTTTCAACTAAACAAGTACCAATCAATACATTAAGTTAGGATAAAAAAAATTTTTATTGCCTGTCAAATTATATTTGATAAGTTTTATTCTTAAATAGCTTGATTAATCTTAGGATTTTAATACTTTCTTTAAAAGAAAGACAGGAAAGAATGTGATTTCCAAAGTCCTCAGATTATGAACGTGTGACTTACATACAGCCTGTACATATAAGTAATCATTTGGTGGACTGGTCGTTTGGATTTACGGGCTGCTGCAAGCAGAACTCAACCCTGCCTAACCTGGGAATGATTTGTAAAGGACCCCTTTAAGAGAATTTTTTTTCCCCCATGAAGTATGGACTAGCAAGTTGGGTAGTTCTCAGAGAGTTTGGAGTGGATACCACAACACTGCTCAGAATACATGTTACAAATTATGTCACTTTAATTTCAAAATTCCAAATATTATGCAAACAGATGAACTCTTAACTAGATAGTATTTAATGTTTCACATTTCTTCAATGCAGGTCAAATACCTTTCTACTGTCATCTTATCATGCAAATTCCATTACTCTGTCCTAAAAATGTGGGGTGTAGAGAGTCAAATTTATACTAGCATAAGTTTTATTTTTAAAAAGCTGTCTTTCATAAGATCAATGATATACTTGTGACAGCCAATCTAACTCAATGGAACACATGCATTGACTACGACAGGAAGGTGTTAAATACATTTGTCCAGAACTGCTATACTGTCCATTAGATTGCAATGCACTGCATTAAAGTATATTGACATACATTTGGCTATGATGCAAGATCCAACTTTTTCCATCACTGTGTTTCACTCATTTAGTGAAGCCTAACCATTCCTTTAAAAAAAATCACTCCCAAAAGGAAACAATCGTTCCCTACAAGATCACTATAAAGCCAGCTTGTGTGGCAATAAATAATTTCAGGACAGTCACTCAATTACAACAATCTTAACCTCAGTAAATTAACTTTAGAATTAATGCAGCTTTGGAGAAAATTATTTATTGAGATACAGCACAGAATCCACACTTCAAGCCGCGCCACCCAGCAATTTAACCTTAGCCTAATCATAGGACAATTAATAATTAACCTACTAACTGGTACATCATTGGATTGTGGGAGGAAAGCAGTGAGCCCAAAGAAATCCCACGCATTCCACAGGGAGGACATGCAAATGAGGAACTGAGGATATAAAAAAATCATTTTGAACCTATGTAACTTCTGGCTAAAAGAATAATTGGGACTGAATAGGAATTTTTGAACTAAGTAAACTCTGTCTTCAGCAGTTAGCTAAGATAGGCTCATTACTGGTTCTCCTTGGTTTGCAGACATTGTATATTGTTCCCTCATTTGAGTAGGGGGAGGAAGACTCACCGATGAGGACAGGAATGAACATCCATATGTAATTAAGTCAGGACCTAGCAAAGGGAATAACTGATAAAGACTGGACAGCACATCCATCATCATTAAGCCTTGATTTAGCAGACTCTCTTATCTGTAACTAAGTTTCACATCAACAGACTTGGTGGGCGTACCAGTTCAAATGACATCTTGCAACAGTACTGTATGGGGCTTACTCTGTATAAATATACAGCTGTAACCGGAGGGAGTGGGCCCACTTGTTGGGTCGTGGCAATACTTACGTGCCTTCCCTCTGACAACTGGGTCTCAAACTCCTGCAGGAGGGTATGCAATAAACTGTTGTAACTATAAGAAGCGGGTCTCCCGAATTTTATTCAGATTCGACTTTAACATTTGGCATCACAAACAGGATCCCAATAGAGAGAGTGCCAAGCAGACGGGCTGAGTAAGCAGCTGGACCACTCTGGGGACTGGGGAGACCGACTGGACGCCCAATAAGTATTTTACCTTTTGCTGCTCTCCGTTAGTTCCTTTGGAGGCACGATCCCTTGCCCAAGGCTGATCGCATAACCTCGACGGGATTGGGAAAGAATCTGCTGGGAGACTCGTATAAGGTAAGCAAATTTTATTAATTGAGCAGGAGGCAGTACCAGGTCAATTTATTAATTGAGCAGGAGGCAGTACCGGGTAAACTTTACTAATTGGGCAGGAGGCAGACATGCCCGGTCAATTTTATCAATTGAGCAGGAGGCTTTGTACCATGTAAATTACTTAGAGAACATGGGTTAATTGCAGTCCATTGATACAAGCGGGCCAGCAGCAGTCCTACACAATATGTGTGAGACTTTTCCAGACAAGGAAAAAGATTTATGAATGTTAAGTGCAGCGCTGAATAAGAAATTGGGGAACAAAATTTGGCCACGGGGGGTGGGGGGAGAGAACCTGGGATATTACCTCATGAGAACAAGCACTAAATTTGATATGGAAAAAGAACTGTGGAAAGAAGTGGAAATTGTTGAAAAGGGAATGGAAGGAAAAGGCAGATGTAAAGTGGAACAGTATATTATTAGCAAGTTGGAGGAATAATGCACACGACAAAGGGATAGAGGAATGTACTGCTGAAGGTACACCAAAAGGTTGGGAGACGCTAAAGGCGGAAGGTGAATGGGTAGATGGGCGCTGAAAACGAGAGCAGGAAAAACAACGTAAGCAAACTCAGTCTGACCTAGATAGGAGAGAAGGGCAGGAACGTCAGTCTAAAGTTTGAACTAATAGGGAAACAAGGGATCCCGAACCCATGTCTGGCATACCGACCCTGGTTGAGGACAGTGACCTTGATGAGGAGTGGGCACCCACCTTACCAGGGGTCAAGTGTAACAAGTGCTCCCGAATCCCAATCCTCCCAGTATTCATACAGGTGGCCGCTCAAGTAAAACAGCGGCGGCAGAGAAGGGGAGGCCCCTATACCCTGAGATCTATAAAGGGAACACCAAGGATTGCTCCGAGATGGGGAGGGAAGAATCCAATAAAACCCTCCAGAGTTAACGGCTCCACCAAGACGACTGCCCACCCAAATGCTGCCCAGTCCACAAGCAGCGGAGGAGGGACAGCCCTCAATGATTCCTGTGTACACACCCTGGAAGCCTCAAGAACTGATAATGATCATGAATCAGGCCCCAGATAGAAAAGAAAACCAGCACAGTTTGCTCAGTATGTCCGCAGTACTATACAAATGTATAATGCGACCCCACAAGATTTATTCGGTCTCTGCTGCATGATTCTCTCAGTTGATGAGGGGCGAAAATGGAAGGCAAAATTAAGATACCAAGCCTATCAGGAGTTACAGGCAGGAAACCCTAAGGAGAAGGAACAGACAGACCAGATTATTCAAGCCTCTCCAGCAACCTGTAAACATCACTAAAGTACTTGAATGCAAACCTAAGCCTGGGGAATCCGGACCAAACTATTGGGAGTAATTTGTGCCCTGCTACAGCACTTTCACAGGAGACCAAGCCTTTAATAATGGGAATCCGTCCCAGTTTAATGCCCTATTGCTCCAATGCTTACCAACTAAATGAGCCAATAATATAGCGACGAGCTTTGACATATTATTGGGAACCAGCTTTCAAATCCCGATCAACCCCGAAGGGAACTAATATTATAGGTGAATATGTTCAGCGGGGATGCAAGCAGACTATATCTGGGGATCAGAACTGGGATCATTTTCCCGATTGGCCATACCCTGTTAACCCGGACTCTTATTTGACAGGATCCAATAGAATGCTAACCCAATGACTTCCATCCAACCATCAGGATTCTAGGAATGGTAGGTCTGGTCCACCACGCCGACCATTATCACAGACAGGCAATGGGTATTTGGGGGGGGGGCAAACCCCAGACCAAGTGGGGTATGCTTCAATTGTAGACATCCTGGGCATTAGAGGGCGAGGTGCCCATGGGAACAAAAACCTACCAAGGAACAGGTGGGGAATATACATGCCAACTATCCAAAATTCTCCAAGCATTACATTCACAGGTACAATAGACTTACAAGGAAGAGAACTACCCTGCAGAGAGGAGTGACTATCCCACCCTAGAACCTGGGGATTTTGTCCTGATCAAGAACTAGCATCAAGGGAAACTTGGAATCGGTAGAGAGGACCATATCAGGTGTTACTGACCAATCCCACGGCTGTGAAACTGAAGGGGCAATCTCGATGGATACATCGAACAGACTGCAGATGTGTTACTGAAGGAACTGAGTAGGACTCTCTCTGACTAAAGGGAAATATATTGGTTGACAGTGCTGTTCGTGTTTGTGTCTTTGAGAGGGCTAACCCCAGCATCTGGGGCCCCCATGTCAACACCTTTCTGTCTCTCTGTCACACCAATGCCAAACAGGTAGAACTAGGGGTCTGCTGGGTTTGCGCCGAAGTTCCGCAGTATGGTAAGACTATGATTCCAATGTCAGTAATCCCGCTCAACCAGAGTGATGAACTCTCAGCCTGGGCTTTCTCAAATACCACCCAGAGAAGTGAGGCATAGAATTGTAGTCCAGTCAGAGGTGATTGTGGCTGTTGGTGTTTTGAGGGATGGTATCTCGGGCCCCCACCAAACGGAACCTCATATACTGGGAAACATACATCCTGGCCATACCCGCAGGTGCCTGGCAGCAGAGCGGTAAATGCCACCTGTTACTGTAACTTCCAAGGAGGGGAAGATGCATTTTTTCTGCGAAATAGCAGCTGTACCACCTGTACCACTGCAGACCCTCCCAACTGGTAAACAGCACCCACTGGGTACATAGAAATCGGACCTATATATGACTCCCAAGGGAAACTTCCAGCAGATGGGACCCACAAAGTCCCAGCAAAGGATGGACCGGCTGCTGTTACCTAGCATAGGATCACCTCCATTGGAACAGGCAGCGGAGAGGTATAACTGAGACGGAGCTATTTTTGATGATCGCTTTTCCCTCCTATGGAATAGCCAGGAATTCACGAGAGACAATCAATTTGGCTGCAGCACTTGAGGAGTTGGTCACAATACTGCAGGGGCCCTGACAGAAACACAGGCCGAAGTACCAGAAATATCCACTGAAATGATTGAAATCCAGCAAACAGTCCTACAGAACCAGATGGCCCTTGATTTCATTCTGGCAGAAAAAGGGGAAAGGGAAAGAATGCTGTACCTACATACCCAACAAATCTAGTAACATGTCATCCCTTTCTGAGCATGTAACCCAGGAAATGCAAAAGATTCATAATGCAGGACAGGGGTTGCATGGGTTTGGCAGCAGGACAGGATGGTGGTCGTTTGGGAGCTTCTTTGGGAATATCGGTTCTATGCTATTGCACTAAGTACTGTACTTATTGTAATTGCTGTCATTCTTGTACTGCAATGATTGTGGCCACTGGTAGCTAGCTGCTTCAGCCGTGGAATCCGATTGTAACCTTTGGGCCCTTAGAGCTATCATGAAATGACAAAAGGAGGGAATAATGAATTGAGGATATAAAAAAATAATTTTGAACCTATGTAACCTCTGACTAAAAGAATAATTGGGACTGAATAGGAATTTTTGAACTGAAGTAAACTCTGTCTTCAGCAGTTAGCTAAGACAGGCTCATTACCAGTTCTCCTTGATTTGCAGAGAGACATTGAGACATTGTACAATGTACCCTCATTTGAGTGGGGGAGGAGGACTCACCGATGAGGACAGGAATGAACATCCATCTGTAATTAAGTCAGGGCCTAGCAAAAGGAATAACTGATAAAGACTGGACAGCACATCCATCTGTCATTAAGCCTTGACTTATCAGACTCTCTTATCTGTAAGTTTCGCATCAACAGACTTGGTGGGTGTACCAGTTCAAATGACATCTTGCAACAGTACTGTATGGGGCTTACTATGTATAAATATAGGGCTGTAACCGGAGAGAGTGGGCCCTCTTGTCGGATGTTGACAGAACTTACCTGCCTTCCCTCTGACAACTGGGTCTCAAACTCCTGCAGGAGGGTGCACAATAAACTGTTGTAACTATAAGAAGCTGGTCTCCCAAGTTTAACACAAACTTCTAACAGATGATGCTGGGTTGAGACTAAAAATACCAAAACCTGAAAAACTACACCCCAAGCTTTTGAAGGAGGTAGGTACTGAGATAGCTCAATTAATAAAGGAGGGAAGCAGAAAATAAACAGACATAGATCCAGAGTGAAAAATTCAAAAATTTCTTATTAAATGGTGGCAGAACAAAAAAAAGGGACAGGGACAGGGAAAAGTCAAAGTAAAGGTAAATCACAGTTGTTAATTACTAGAGCTTTTAGGGTTTATAATTGGCAAAATGAACAAGGGAAGTAGATAACAGTCTATTTAAACCCTTCAAGATATATTTGAAAGAAGTCATTAACATAGTTTGACCAGATGCAATTGGGACGAATGTATTAGCATAGATTGAGACAAGAGGGCTGAATAGGAGGAGAGTGCCACAGGGCTTAGTGCTGGGATTGAAACATTCAGAACTACATCTATCCTGAATGCTTTTCTCATTAAGCCACCGCAGGTCAGGGATTCACATGGATCAGCTAGAATGTTACTCTCTACTAACCATTTGAGAACCTCTGAATCTTTAATCTCAGTATGACAGAGCTCAGAACTCTCTGCTTCAGGAATCTGGTGTCAAACATGAAAAATTATGTGGCCTGTTCATTGAAGCCAAATGAGTACGTCTAGTATTTCAATGCCATCTTGGGCTGATCATTCACTGCCACTGATTTGCTTCTGCTGATTACAGATCTGGAGGAATCCGTAGCAGTCATGATGCAGCCTTGCTTAACAATGCTGCAGTGAGACTGGGCCTTTTTCCGACATGCTCATTTACTACCATGTTCTTCGAGCCATCATCAAGCAACTCCTACAAATTTGAAGGGATGACCCATAATTTCATCAATTGACAATCAAAGACTTCTGAGTTCAAAAGGGGCCCCATGCCATGGATGCTGATGATCTCTACATTTCTCAAGTTAACAAACTTCAAGTGCCTTTAGATGAACAGAATAAACAGTTGGAGAGCATTTCCCCAGCCTCTATAAGGTGGCACTTTAAGGAGACAACTTTTCCTTTGGAAGTCATAATCATGGTTAGTCCATGCCAACCATCAAACACTCATTTACACTAATCCCATTAAAAATGTAATAAGAGCTTCCTCCTACCTTTCACAAAAAGCATTTAATTCTTCTGCTGCACGACACAATCACCAGTCAGTGTAATCTTTTCAGAGATCATTTACTTCGGTCAAATTTGTTAACGCTATGGAATCCCAAGTCCCTGAGAAGTTAAATGGCTTCTATTTCTTAGTTTTAATTAATTGTGTACAATGACAGCCTAAGAGGCTTGCTTGAGTTTAAAGGGGAAATGATGTTCCCCTTTCCAGTCCACAGAGATTGAAATGAGCACTTTCCTCATTCAGTGCAACTTAATCAACATTCAACTCACTAAAAATGAATTTTAACAAATGAGCAAGGACGAATACAATTGGAGTCAGAGCACGAAGAGCTATAGCAGCAGTACTCAAAGCTAATAACTCAATGTGTTCACTGCATTAGAATAAAACTCAACTTCTCAATGTCTGCCTCAGCCTACTGCACACCACAGGTTTACCACAGGCCACTTGGCCTCGTGTCTGTACTCCAACCTTCAGCCCAAATCACAAACTACAGATGCTTCCAATAGTCAAACATAAAGAAATAGCGACCTAATGAATTGAAAACTTGTTTCATCTTCAGACAACCGGAGTATAGAACATAGGAATATTCTGTTCCACCGCATTCATGCCATTGAAAAGCTACACAACCTAAACCAACTTTCTAGATAGCACATGTACAAAACCTGACACGGTCGTGCTCTTCAATTATGCACCAACATTGTTCTAAAGTAATGAAAGTTTCTGATTCTACCATTATTTCAGGCAATGATTTTCAAGCACCAACTTCTAGATAAATACAGTTTTAAAAAATTATTTCCCTTCTAATCCTTCTGCTAATTATTTTAAATCAATGCTTCCTGGTTTTTTGACACCTCAGATGAAAGAAAATGGTCCTTCCTATTCTACCCCTCAATTGAGATTTCTCTCAACCTTTCTGTTCAGTAAACCCTAACAGTAAAATCCCCTATGCACTCTGCCTGGTGCAATCACATCTTTCCTGTAATGTGAACTACAAATATATACCATATTAAAACCATACACAAATTAGCTATAGAGTTCGAGCATAATCTCTCAGTATATACCATCCCACCTAAAGAAAAGCATCTTTTATTCCTTTGCTGTGTGTGTTGCCTTTTGTAGTTCAGTACCAGTTGATAGAAGGTACAATGTAATAAATAGCACTATTCCATAAAAGAGCAGTTCAATTCACATAGCAAAACTTTAAAAAGTACATAAAACAGTTTAATGAGTGCCTGTTCATATGAAGCAACTTTTTTTTTGAACAATTGCAGACATTTAATTCTCTAAATAATGGTCCCTGTTAATGGATGTGTGCCATTTTCAAATCTTGCCGAATGAAAACACAGCAAGCTCGGCTTTTTCCTCATACCATAAAATAATGCTATATGCAGGCATTAGACAAACTGCATTTCATACATAAAAATATACAAAACAAACTACTTTTAAATCAAACACAACAGAAATAATACTAGGAATTACTGGGCATATAGACACAAAGTCATAATGTAAAAGTTGCAAACTTACTTAAGACTCCAATAACTGAATTCTAAATCACTGCACAAGAATTTCACTGCCAGTTGAAATTGGTTTCCTATTGTAAACTGTTTAAAATTATATTAAATATTACTTCATGCTTTTGAATAAGTCTCCATTTCTCTATTTACAGTAGGGATGGGAGATTTACTTCCTAAGAATGTTAGCGAACCATTTAGAATTTTACTACTATTACGTTTAATTGTCATTATAGTTCTGTAATTTAGTCAATTGAAAGCTTCCACAGACATATTAGGATCATAACTTATCTTTCAACCAACAGACTAGATTTTTAGATAACCGGCTGAACAATTTAATTATTTATTAACTATCCCACTTTTTTTAGGTACATTTTTTTTATATACAAAACATACAAAAAATACAAAACAAGATTGAGACCTGGTTTCACAGGTAGACAGCTTCCACGATGGAGATAATTTATAGCTAAAGGATCTGGAGCACTTAACTATATTCAAGCATGCGTCGAATACAAAAGAAAATCTGACACGTACTCCTCATACAAGGTTTTAAATTTTTTATTTAAAATTTGTAATTTTTGAATTCAGAATATGTACATATGGACGGAGTCTCAACCTTCCCTAATTATGGCTACCCAAAAAGCTGAGACCGTGTACTTTAAAGCCAAGACTCAGTAGGTCTGGTCAAAATGATAATATAATGTCTATACGTTTACATGCACACAAACTAAATTTCATTAAGAAATCCTTGACCTCATTTCATCCACATATATGTCCTTCTCTTCCTCCATTCAGACTCATGATTGTCTACTCATTT
This sequence comes from Mobula hypostoma, assembly GCF_963921235.1. Lineage (NCBI taxonomy): Eukaryota > Metazoa > Chordata > Chondrichthyes > Myliobatiformes > Myliobatidae > Mobula > Mobula hypostoma. The sequence continues at coordinate 21,506,736 of NC_086125.1, forward strand.
AATATTAGGAAACAAAGAATAGTTGAAAAAAATACCATTAGCAATACCTGCAAGTTAATTCCTTGCTCATGAAAGATACAGCAAGTTAAAATTCTTGAAGCTATAAAACTCAACGAGATGCTATATTCAAAAATTATTTCAAATGTGAATATTTTGAGCAGTGGAAAATTAATCCTGATCATTGTAGAACTGATTTGCAAAACAATACTGATTTTCACATGAAACTTTACTCACATTAGTAAAACCAGATAACTCAATAACTCCTCATTGTTCGTGATATACAGCAGAACTTTAATTGCCTGATTGGGCAAGAGAGAACTGACATTTATTGGGGTAATGAAAAAAGCTAGACTGAGCCAGTTGTGTTTTTAATTGCAGCAATTTAAAAGTATTCACAAAGACTTAGGGAACACGACAAAAATTCCTAGATGGTACAATCAGATTTCTCCTGAGGTTTAAACAGTCACTTCACCTATAGTTTATCACTGTTAACATGATTAGTCATTACCATTCATCTCAGATTTCTTTTGCTCAAAGATAATGGCAGTAGGAAGAAGGTTAATTTAAAAAGCTATGATATGACTTAATGCACGACCACAAAGGCACTTAAAAAGGAAATGTTGATGAAATATGTAAAAAGATTTCACATAATTAAGTGCAAGGGGCATAATCATTACTAAATTTTAAATTGAATTGATATGTTCATCAAAAGCAGATAAACAGAAATACATGTAAAAACTAATTTTTAAAAATCCAAATGAAAAAGCCTCTGCATTTTGTCTAGCTTCTATTGCAGCTGGTGATTTCTTTGCTATTTGGCACCATTTTGCCTTAATTAGTTTTATCACAAAAGCAGGTGATCTTATGCAAAAATGAATCAGCCCCATTTCTAATGCAAATCAAAACTCCCGTTGGAGGAAATACAATTACCTATCCCTCAGCAAAATTAATATACTGAGTTCTACACTTCTGCGAGAAATTTGTTGTAAGATTTATTTTAGATAACAGCACTGACATTTTGATTCAGTTTTACTTGAAATATTGCTCATAGTTTGGATCTGCAAGCTTAAGGTATGACACTTCTATTCATTCAAGGGCAATGGACAACCTTTAGGGAGACACAAGGTAGCAGAGTGTTCACACAATTAATCCCTTGGATGACAGAATTGATGCGATGAAATTGTGGACAAGCTAGACCAATAACCCTTGGATTCATAGAGTTATATAACACAGTTAAGAATGAGAGGTAACTAATATTGAAATATTAGACACCGAGAGGTTTCGGCAAGTGAATAATGAGAGGATGTTTCCCTAGTGAAGGTATTCAGAGTTAGGAGAGTTTCAGAATACGAGCCATACATTTGAAATGGAGATGTGGAGTAATTTTCTTCTAAAAAGCAGAAGGTCCCAACTCTTTGAAATTCTCTACTTCTAATCACTGTGAATGCAGAGTTAATGAATATATTCAAAGCAGAAATAAATAGACATTTGATCTACAAGGGGTTCAAGGAAGACAGGGTGTGTGTGTGTATAAGTGATGCTATAACTTTATAGAATAACAAAAGCAACCTGGGGGCCAATTGGCCTACTCCCACTTCTTAATTTTCAATTAGTTATAATTTATTGTCAACTATCTTAACTAATAACTCATGGGTAACAGGCATATCCAATGGCATTAAAGGATAACAAAGAAAGTAATGATACAAATGACAACCCTGACTGCGTTTATGACGAGTTTGTTTATGATAATTTAACATTTATAATTTTAGCTTACTCCTTAATACTCTTTAAAGGAAAAAAACATTTTAAAAACGCTTTCATGGGCAACTTTGTTGTCAAGCAAAAAAATACTAAAATTACTACTGTATAGCCAACAAAGGAAAAAATAATGAAAATTAGCAGCTGATTTATCATAACCCTTGTGGAAACAATAAAATGAATTAAGATATCACCAGAAAAAAAGGATCGAGTGCTTTCCCAGTGTATATGACAAATAAACTCTGCTCAGGCTTCCAGCTAGGTATAGGTATCAATAACCAATGTTTCAATGACAAACTCTTGTCATCTCCTTCAGGGATGATGCCTGGGTATGACTTGTCCAGTGGTATTTATACTCTTGTAGTCCGTTCCTCCTAATCAGTTAGTCCTCATCCAATCTGGCTTCCACTCGCCTACCTTGTTTACTATCGAATTCCAGTTCTTACTTAGTGCAAGACCTTCATCTTCGTTAAAATTCTGTTCCTCTAATTTTATTTCAATGACTTCCTTTACCAGGTTGACCCAAGAGCCATTGGCAATGCACAGTAGTTTTGTGTTGAAGTCAATCCTATTACCATTGTGAATGCAGTGTTCTGCTACTGCCAATTTCTCCAGGTAACCCAAAATGAATACACTTCCTGTACTCCTAGATGCAGGTTTGCATCTTCTATTTGAAGATTACATTCCAACTCGGAATACGTGCCTGCTACTTGCTCTGCAGTACCTACTATAATTATGGTGAAATTAAATAACAGTCAAATGTTTTGGTTGTTTTACACTGCCATTTGAGGTGTGGTGTTAGTGTATTTTTAAACAAAAAGAAAAGCCACAATTACACCCTTTCAAAGATATTCTAATAGGTCTGACATAATTTTCACCTACAACAGTATCAGGAATGCCTTAAGACACATACAATATATTAATAAGATTAAGATTCTCAATTTTCATTTCTGAATGAAGGTAATTAAAATTCTTGTTTAATTTATTGTACAATGCATGCAGTTGCTGCACCAAACATTATAATTTAAAGCAAATAAATCCCTTAAATTAGATCATTTTCTCCATACAAATTAAAACGTACTTGAATACAAGTCTTAAATATTCAATATTAAATGATATTGTACAATGCATGCAGTTGCAGCATCAGAAATAGATAATTCAAGAAATAATTTTTTAATGTTAATATTTTGAAAATAGGAGAACTTCTGCAGATGTTGGAAATCCAAAGCAACCTACTGAAAATGCTGGAGGAAATCAGCAGCTCAGGCAGCATTTATGGAAATGAATAATTAACAGAAGGCGAGAGTCTTCTTCAGGGCAATATAAAATTGAATACTGCAGATGCTTTAAAAAAAGTCAGACAGACCTTGCATTGGAGTTGATGTTAGAATTCAAGTCCATAACTAAACATCCTACATGGAAAACAAAAACAGGTCAATAACTATGGATAACAGGGCATATTGAGAAATGAAAGCAATGGGCAGAATCAACATGGGCTTATCAAAGGGAAATTGGTTAGACTTTTTATTGATACTGTAACAAGCAAACCAGATAAGTGTGAACCAGTTAATACATGTACTTGGGCTTCAAGGACTTTGGATAAGGTGCAACACAAGAAGTTACAGATATTAAACAAAATTAGAATGTGAGGTATAGGAGTAATATACAGGTGGCCCCATTTTTTGAACTTCCGCTTTACGACAGCTCGCTGTTACGAAAGACCTACATTAGTACCTGTTTTCTCTAACCAAAGAGGATTTTCACTTTTACGAAAAAAAAGATGCCCGCTTTATACGTATGTTTACCCCGATAAAGACTACCATGACCGTGAAGCCTTGTGCGGGCAGTTGTGTGCGCATGTGTGTATGTGCTGATTTTTTTTCTCCAAATCGATTTTGGCTTGGTGTCTGCCCGATTTTGATAAGTGAAACTACACTGCATATACATTAAACAACACACATTAAAGTTGCTGGTGAACGCAGCAGGCCAAGCAGCATCTGTAGGAAGAGGTGCAGCCGACGTTTCAGGCCGAGACCCTTCGTCAGGACTAACTGAAGGAAGAGTGAATAAGGGATTTGAAAGTTGGAGGGGGAGGGGGAGATCCAAAATGATAGGAGAAGACAGGAGGGGGAGGGATAGAGCCAAGAGCTGGACAGGTGATAGGCAAAAGGGGATACGAGAGGATCATGGGACAGGAGGTCCGGGAAGAAAGATGGGGGGGGGCGGAGCCAGAGGATGGGGAAGAGGTATATTCAGAGGGACAGAGGGAGAAAAAGGAGAGTGAGAGAAAGAATGTGTGCATTAAAATGAGTAACAGATGGGGTACGAGGGGAAGGTGGGGCCTTAGCGGAAGTTAGAGAAGTCGATGTTCATGCCATCAGGTTGGAGGCTACCCAGACGGAATATAAGGTGTTGTTCCTCCAACCAGAGTGTGGCTTCATCTTTACAGTAGAGGAGGCCGTGGATAGACATGTCAGAATGGGAATGGGATGTGGAATTAAAATGTGTGGCCACTGGGAGATCCTGCTTTCTCTGGCGGACAGAGCGTAGATGTTCAGCAAAGCGGTCTCCCAGTCTGCGTCGGGTCTCGCCAATACATAAAAGGCCACATCGGGAGCACCGGACGCAGTATATCACCCCAGTCGACTCACAGGTGAAGTGTTGCCTCACCTGGAAGGACTGTTTGGGGCCCTGAATGGTGGTAAGGGAGGAAGCGTAAAGGCATGTGTAGCACTTGTTCCGCTTACACGGATAAGTGCCAGGTGGGAGATCAGTGGGGAGGGATGGGGGGCACGAATGGACAAGGGAGTCACGTAGAGAGCGATCCCTGCGGAATGCAGACAGAGGGGGGGAGGGAAAGATGTGCTTAGTGGTGGGATCCCGTTGGAGGTGGCTTCCACCACTAAGCACATCTTTCCCTCTCCCCCCCCCCCTGTAATTACATACTATTTATTAGCAAGCTTGCATTGCTCAGTTGAACCACAGAGCATGGGAAAATCTGCAAGTCAAGAGTACTGCATGGGGATGCTGTTATACATTCGTTATCGCATACATACTCTGATTGTTGCTAGGCATCCTTGGTAGCTTTCCCATGCAACAAGCACTTTTGTTCATTAGTTATCTTTGTAACATTATTAGCCAAGCTGCAAATAAGTCAGTTAGGTTTTAGATCTTTTAATTCTGCATATAATTCCTCATTGTCAGCCAGAACTATTATATAGCCACCATCAAATCTGAATGCAAGCAATGAGGACAGGCAACCACTAGAAACATACTATAATGATTGTTTTCAATAAATGAATGGATAAGGGTTTTAATGACAGGTATTATCAAGGTTAAAATAAATAATCTGATGGAGTTCACTCGTGGGCAAAAGCAGTCCAGATTTAAACTAAAGCACAAGAACAACTGATATTTAAAAATAGCAGGAGCTGGAATCCAATCGAGTAAAGGAACTGCCATTTAGATACTTGTGCCCTCAATAAAGTAAAAGGTGGACTGCACTGTAAAACCGGAAACAAAAATATGCAATATTTTGAATGCCAGTTCATGTGAAAGTAGTATTTAGATCATAAGACATAGGAGTGAATTAGGGCATTCGGCCCATTAAGTCTACTCCATTTCATCATAGCCAATCCAATTCCCCCTCAACCCCATTCTCCTGCCTTCTCCCCATAACCCCTTTCACACCCTGACTAATCAAGAATCTATCAACCTCCATAGCAGATGAGTGACCTGGTCTCCACAGCTGCCTGTGGCTACGAATTTCCACAAATTCACCACCCTTTGGCGGAAGAAATCCCTCATCTCATTCTAAATAGACATCCCTCTATTTTGAGGCTGTGCCCTAGACTCCCCCAAAGGAAACCCCCTCCACACATCCACTCTATCTGGGCCTTTCAACAGTCAATAGATTTCAATGAAATCCCCCCTTATTCTTCTAAATTCAACCTTCAATCGCTGCTCATGATAACCCTTTCATTTCCAGAATAATTCTTGTGAACCTACTCTGCACCCTCTACAATGTCAGTACATCCTTTCTTAAATATGGGGCCCAATACTGCTCACAATCCTCCTAGTGAGGACTCCCCAGTGCCTCATAAAGCCTCAGCATTACATCCTTGCTTTTATATTCTAGTCCTCTTGAAATCAATACTACCATTGCATTCATCTCCCACACCACCAATTCAACCTGCAAATTAACCTTTAGGGAATTCTACACAAAGACTCCCAAATCCCTTTCTACCTCAGACCTTTGAATTTTCTCTGTTTAGAAAAAAGTCAATGCTTTTATTCCTTCTACTAAAGTGTATGACCATATACTTCCCGACACTGTATATAGTAATATTTATATCAATTGCTGTCAATTCTAAGTGGATATATCTACACAAGGACATATTGTGTATTGTACCGCATAAAGTTTTCAATACTACATTTTAGTCCGCTGAAGATAGATACAAAAGCCAAATTAAGTCTTCAACAACTTGCATCTTTGTGCATCTAAATTATGGATCAAATATTACAAGTGCTTAGCCAACAGTTCATTTACTCAAGATGGTCAGTTGATACACATTAAGGATGAAAGGCACCCTGGATTCATTTTTAAATAAACTTTGTTTTAATGGTTATTTTTGCCCCCTTCATTAGTGCGTCAGTTGCCGTTGTTGTTCCTTTCCACACCCTGTGGCGCATTGTGCAGCAACTTTGCTGTTTCTTTAGCATTTTCATCTTTTTTTTACGGAACAGATTGCTAGATTGACAGTGTGTCAGTAGAAAAGATCAAATTTTAAGTTTCCAAACATTCATTTTCCATAAAGAGAACTTTTCATAGTTCATATTAATAGACCCCTTTTCAAATAAAATGATTACTTTATAGGTATATAGCCCAGTACATGAATAAACAAAGATAACAAACAAGGGCTAATGATTAACAACATAATAGCTGAATGAACTAAACTGATTAATTGAAACAGAACCGGGTGTAGAAGGAATCAAACTGGGTCAAGTGCAACCAAACTAAAAGGTGTGGCAGATGTGACACAACAGCAAGATGAACATAGCAACAAGTCTCTCTCATGCAGAAATTTTTTTGCAGACAGGACTTTCAAGATGTGCTGTCCAAGCTCTTCTGAAGAAGCACAAAGAAACGGGCAAGGTCGAAGACCAGAAACACAGTGGTCGGCCAAAGAAACTGAATGCAGCAGATGACAGATACATCAAACTATATCCCTTCTAAATTGGTAGTCCAGGACTGCTTTCAGCTCTGAACTCTCAGAAACCACTGGAACCCAAATACAGCTCTCTGGAGAAGTCTTGTCTGAAGTGGTCTTCCTGGAAGAGTTGCTGCCAAAAAGCCATTCCTCCAAAGTGGAACCAAAGCCAACAGACTCACAAGGACTGGGGTTCTGAACAACGGCGGCAAGTACTCTGGACTGACAAGTCAAAATTTGACATTTTTGGCTCTAACAGGAGGCAGTTTGCCCGTAGAAGAGCTGGAAAGTGCTATAGAATGAGCATCTGCAGTCAACACTGAAGCACGGCAGAGGTTCCTAACAGGTTTGAGTCTGCATTTCTGCAAATGGAGTGAGCAATCTCATGAGAATTAATGCAATTCCTCAATGCTGAGAAATAAAAGCAGATTCTCATCCATCAGGGAGACATCTGATCGGTCCCAACTTCATTCTGCAACAGGACAATGATCCAAACACATAACTCTTTAAGACCTTGGCCATCTTCAGCAAAAACAAGCAGTTCTACAAAAGATGGTTTTGGTCTCCACAGAGCCCTGATCTCAACATCATTGATAATGTCTGAGATTACCTGGAGAGACAGACGCAAGCAAAACAGCTTGGAACAAACCGCCAACCAACTTCTTAGAAAACTACATGACAGTGTATCTAAGAGAATTGATGCAGTTTTAAAGGCAAAGGGTGGTCACACCAAATATTGAGCTTAGTTTAAGTTCACTGCTCTTTATAGTAATTTTTTTGATATTTAGAAGGTTTTCATTTCATTTTTGAAGACATCTTCCCTTTACAGATTTTTTTTACATGTGCCTGAGACTTTACACAGTACTGTATATGCAAGATTATTTTTTTCTGTTAATAAACAGGATATACCCGGTCATTTTTCCAAACAATCGGGCAGATGTCAGCTTGGCAGGAAGCATAATTCTATGGTGATATCTGAACCCACAGTACTGTATATCAACTTACAAATAGCTACACAAGAGGAAATGTTCAAAATAAATGTCCAAGACCAGCGGTCCCCAACCACCAGGCCGTGAAGCATATGCTACCGGGCCGCGAGGAAACGATATGATTTGGCGATATGAGTCAGCTGCACCTCTCCTCATTCCCTGTCACACCCACTGTTGAGCTTGAACACACACGAGGTCATAACCCACGCATCATCCATGTCAGCACGGGAAGGAGATCAACTCCTCGAGCTTGCAAATGACGGCGGGCTGAAAAGTATGTTTGATATAATATCTCTGCCGGCATTCTGGATCAAGGTCAAGGCTAAATATCCTGAGATAGCCACGAAAGCATTGAAAACGTTGCTTTCATTTTCAACATTTTTCTGCGAAGCACAGTTTTCTGCAATGAATGCAACGAAAACTAAATTGCAGACTAGACTGGACATAAGGAACCCCCTTTGAGTATCGCTGTCTCCCATCACCCCTCAACAGGACCGTCTTGTTGCAGGAAAACAAGCCCAGGGTTCCCACTGATTTCAGCAATATTGGTGTGTTGCAATGATTTTATAGATTCATAAGGGGAAAATATGTGCTGTGTGTTTAATATCCAAACGTTACTTAAAACGTTATGATGCTATTGACTTATGAGTGACTTATATAACCATACAATTACAGCATGGAAACAGGCCATCTCTGCCCTTCTAGTCCGTGCCGAACGCTACTCTCACCTAGTCCCACCAACCTGCACTCAGCCCATAACCCTCCATTCCTTTCCTGTCCATATACCTCTCCAATTTTTCTTTAAGTGATAATATTGAACCTGCCTCTACCACTTCTACTGGAAGTTCATTCAACACTTACTTCAAGCTCCCCTGATAATTGACTTATCACTATATTGATGCGAGGAAAATATGTGCTGTGTGTTTAATATTAAATTCATTAGATAAATCCTTTTAGAAACGAAATTGAGTGTATTAGTCACTTATCACTGATATTGCGGTCGTGATTAACACCCCCCCCCGAACAGAACTGCCAAAAACAATTTGTAGAAAAAAAGTCGACACATACACGCATATCCACTGGTGCCTGCGCAAGGCTTCATGGTCATTGTCGTCTTTCTCGGGGTAAACACAACGTAATTGACTGCTATTCTTGTCCGTTGGCAACCGTACACCCGCGCCCCCCCCCCCCCGAGTCGGCCGGTCCGCAAGAATATTGTCAATATTAAACCGGTCCGCAGTGCAGAAAAGGTTGGGGACCCCTGCTCTAGGGACCTGTTCTGACACCCATGTCCTTTGTAATTTTTATAAATGACTTGTACGAGTAAGTGGAAGGATGGATGATTAGTAAATCTGAAAATGGCAAAGGGTAGTGGTATGGATAATGGAGAAAGTCTCTGTAAATTGCAACTGGACAGATAGGGTGCAGAGCTGGACTGCCAACTGGTAGATGCAGTTCAATCTGGAAGTGTGAAGTGATATTCTTTGGAAGATTGCACTTGAAGGCAGAGCATATGGTAGGACCCTTAGCAGCATGTGGAACAAAGATCCAAGTACATAGATCCCTCAAAGTTGTCATGCAAGTTGATAGGGTAGTTAAGGCAACATATGGTGTGTTGGCCTTCACTATTTTGGAGCCATGAGGTAATGTTGCAGCTCTATAAAACTTTAATTAGATCACATTTGGATTATTGTGTTAAATTCTGCTCGCCTCATTTTAGGAAGAATGTGGAAGCTTTAGAGAGGGTGCAGATGAGATTTACCAGAATGCTGTTGAGCAGGTCAGGGTTTTTCCCTTTGGATCAGAAAACCCTATCATCTGTACTCTTTTCCTAGATGCTGCATAGCCAGCTCAGTTCCTCCAGCATATTGCGTGCGTTTTTCCTCTTTTACTCTTGCCTTTCAGATTATTGACTTGAGACATCCAATTTCCATTAAGCTTCAGGTGACGGTCTGCTACTCTGACATTCTCCTGTAAAGTCCCTTGATACAATTTTGAATTCATCTTTCCCACAGTAATTACAAGCTGTCCAGGCACTGAGGCAGCAGGCAGCCCCAAACTATGATGCTCCTTCCACCATGCTTCGAAGTCGAGAAGAAATCTTGGTGTTGGCATGTAAACGTAAAATTGCTTGATCAAATAATGACAACACAAAAAGATTGATACTTATCTTTTCACCCATTTATTTCTTCGAGCTCAACCAGCGAGTGAACTTGGATCCGATATCAGAGAAGCGTTCTTATCTCTCCGGCAGTTCAACAAGTTCACTGCCTGATGCCAGAACTGTTAGAAGTTATAAGGCCACCGATACAAAAGAACAATCAGTTTGGTAAGCATTCCAGCCAAGTCAACAGACTATTGATACAACAGTTTGATAACACTCCAGCCACCTTAATTAAAGAAAGGACTGTCCTACCTGGTTTGTTGGAGCCACAACTTAATGACAAAGATAAGAACATCTGTCAAATTTGTGCTTTATCTAAGAAAGGAATGTTCTGTCTAATTTCCATCAGGTACTGCCTTTTGTCAAAATCAAACGGTGTGAAAAGTCAGGAGACATCTTATGTGGATCTGGGTGAACTTTAACCCTCATCTTGCTCCAAAGAAAGCAGCTGTGAGACATTATTCAAACCCACTGCAGTCACCCACAAAATACACAGACAGTTGGCACTTAACCCAGTGTTTACAGGAATCTGAGAATCCCCCATTCCCTTAACCTTTCAGGCGTGCATGGCCCTTTTCCCTCCAAAAAGCAGTGTGCATTTCTGCCAAGTTCAACTTTAGTCTCATTTGTCCACATAATCCCAGTAGTGTTGTGGAACATCCAGGTGGTCTTTTGCAAACTTGAGACGTACAGTACTGTTTATTTTGGAGAAAAGTGGTCTCAGCCATGGCATCCTACCATGAACACCATTCCTATTCAGTGTTCAGGATCTGTCAGTAACCTGACTTTGTATGTCTTTTTTTAAAGGGCAGGCACCTCTGCAACTCGTACCTCCAATCTCATCTCATTGATTGGAACACATGACTCCAAATAGCTTTTGTAGAAGGCATTACACCAGAGGTTTGAACCTAGACTGTGATTGTTTAGTGTACTTTTTCTTGCAACTGTATGCAGAAGACTTGCCTAATGGGAAGGGTTGTGGAATTACATGCACTGGCAATCCTTTAAAAGGAAAATTTATTCATCCAAGATGCAGATCTGATCACGTTTTATGAGTGATGCAGAAAACCAGGTAATTGCAGAGGGTTCACAAACAACTTCTTGTTCTGCAGGTTGGCACAACACAGTGGACCAAATGGCCCATTCTATCCTGTACCGTTCCAAGTTCTGTGTATTAATGTCACTCATCTGTTCTCCTTAGGAACTTCGGTTTCTCAATGGAAATGCAGGAACCATGTTATTCTCAAGAAAACACACAGCAAGAAAGATACTGCTGGTGCTTTAGTGCAGAAACATGGAAATCTACAAAACTCCCCAACTTGCTTCAAAAATTTTGGGCAGACGATATATACAATGCTGACGAAACAAGGCTTTTGCATTATGCCATGTTGAATGGTTCCCATTACTCAAACACACAATACTATCAGGTTCAAAGAAAGCAGTGGATTGCATAACTGTATCACACAGGTTGAATTCTTTGTCAATAACTATTCAGAACTAATACAGTTTTATAGTACTAAAATAGTATTGCTGGTACTCTAATTTATTGTTTCAATTAAATACATAGTTTCTTATTCTTTGAAATGGTAGTCTCTTTTTAAAAATACCTTTTTAACTATTTCCATGAATTTTCAGCTAAAGGAAGCAGCTGCTTAATTGGGCCAGTTGATTGGTTCCAATATGTTCCAATTAAGCAACAGTACTCTGGAAAGGATAGAAAAGCAATAAAAAATGCTTTAAGATGCATCTTTCTCTTCTTCCCCCCCCCAAAAAAAAAATCTGGTTGAATTGTCCTGTTGAACGATTTCAGAACATAACCTGATACACGTTGGGTTCAAGGTACATTTATTATCAAAGTCTGTATGCAGTACACAGCTGAGTTTCATCTTTTCCAGACCGCCACAAAACAAAAAGCATAGATGTTGTTCAAAGAAATACAATAAACCAAAGCACGAAAAAGGACATCAGAGCACCCCCCCAACACAAACTATGCAAACTGCAACAAGAAAGAACAGGGAAAAGCACAGAATATAAAACACAAAACTGATAGAATCCAAGAGAACCACAGTCCAATCAATAAATCACAGACCCAGAACTTTGGTAACATCCTCTGGAAGCATTGTGGGAAAGAGAGAGACCATTTGAATGCAGGGCCTTCCTTTGGGAGCAGTGAGCAAGAGACAGGGCGTGCATGAATCTTTCATTCACTCATATCTCAAGTACCAGTGACTCAGTTGGAAGACTACCTTGCTGTTGGAAACAGTGTTGTTCCACTTGCCTCCCAGATGTTCACAGAACACAACTCCAAAATTTATTTTGCTGTCAATATTTGTGAGCAAAAATTATAAAAACAGTTATCTGTTATCACATAAACAGTGATCTGGTTATCACATGTGAAATTGGCCTGTTATATTAATGCATCAAACCTATTAACTTTGAGAGTTTGAGAATGGTGTGAAATTCTTGCAACATTTCTGCAAATATTACATACAATACATGCATTTTGTTTTTGAAGCATGACAAAATGATACAAGTGAAAAACCTGCACAGGTTACTGCAATGCACAAAAATAAATTCACTGCTGGGTCTCAGTCTTAATCAACAATGATTAAGCATTCATACACTGAAAATTGGTGCTGCACAATAAAAGACTTGAGGGAAGACCTTGGCTAAATTATGTGCTCAAATCTAGCATGTCACAGAATCAGTTAACACAATATTCTGTTGCAGCATACTCTAATGGTTATATATTTATAATAGAAAGCATGTAACTAAGGAAAACAAAATGAAATGCCATACACTGAAAACATCACAACCAATGCTAACAAGTTTCTTATGCTTTACTAAATATCCTCAAATTACACCAAATGCTCAAAACAATTAAACCAAACAATACTGGTTCTAAATTCTTTCTCCAGATGCATGTACAGAAGATTTAAGATAGAATTATTTCAGAAGATAATTTGCAAATAAAGGTCTAATTATTTTAATATCGGTCAAAAAGTTATCAATATACCATTAAAATCCTCTTAAGCACATAAGGATTTCACACTGTTTTTCACTATTAATGACCCTAACCAGATTAACACACTTAGTTCCCAGGCAGGTGTTTCACTCAAAAAGTTGATATCACCTCCCCTTCTCAGATGCTGATCAACCCAAATGGAAGTGATGCCCCCCTCCCCCCATTAGACTGTTTGAGGTAACTCATTTTTAAAATTCTTTCTTACTTTTCTAATATTTGTATATTTCTCTATCTGTGTACTTGCAATGCTACTGTGACATTATAATTTCCTTTGGAATCAATAAAAGTATCTATCATAAAAACACCCATGTACATTTAGTCATTTTAAATCTTACTCCAGCAACAAGCTGTAAATAAAGATTCAATGACTTAGTATGCGATTAGTCATTCCCACCTGAGTAGATGATAATTTTGTGAAAAGCCCAAAATATAACAGGGTATCTGTGACAATCAATGAATATAGAGCAGAGGAAACAAAACTACAAAAACTCCTACTCAATAAAGCAGGATAATTTCCTAGAAAAGTGCAATGAGTGAAGGTTGCACCCATAAATTCTCACACTTCAAAAAGAGCCATCAAGTCTGATCAGGTAATTTTATCACCTCTATACTCTACAGGTTCAGCACTGGCACCTTCCTAGTCCCTGGGCTTATCAAGAAAATACAATGGAAATGCATTAAGTACAAAGAATAGTTTTTTTTTCTTGTGGACAAACTGCATGATAACATTTTATAACATGATAAAATATTCTTTTTTATATATAGAAGAGCACTTCCCAACCATTAATTTCAAAAGCCTGGTTCAATGACCTTACTCACTGAAGGCACAGCTGCTGGTAGCAAAGTAACTAGAATCAACCACATGCAGGAAATCCACAATGTAGCTAACACGTGCAAGGGTTGAAAGTGGTTACAGAGGTTTTAGAGATGTTGGAATTGGATGCAAGACAACATTGAAAGGTAAACAGCATTTAGTCAATGTTAGGATACAGACAGCTAAGGTTTGCATGCTTATGGAAGACGAAGGCCACTTTGCAAAGTTTAGAAGTTGCAAAAGCATACACACAAGCTGAGAGGTTAGAGTTGGCAAAATTACTCATTGAAATAGGCAGCTTTAATGAATGTTTAGACACATGGTCAGAAGCCATGTTAAATACAAGTTGCCAGGGAGAACGATGTTGGTAGTCATGGCAAAATGCAAAAACTTTGCTAAAGGAACATTTCACTAACAAGTAGATATTTCAGCAGATGGCTCTGAACTGACTTCTCTTCCTCTCATTTCCCATCCTACTACACTGCTCAATTTCACATGAAGAACACCCTTGTGTTCTGGACCTTCTGTTTTAAAAAGGAATTTTAAAAACACAATCAACACACATAAAAGTTGCTGGTGAACACAGCAGGCCAGGCAGCATCTCTAGGAAGAGGTACAGTCGACATTTTGGGCCGAAACATCAACTGTACCTCTTCCGAGAGATGCTGCCTGGCCTGCTGCGTTCACCGGCAACTTTTATGTGTGTTGCTTGAAATTCCAGCATCTGCAGATTTCCTCGTGTTTACGGTTTTAAAAAAAATCTCCTTTGGAAAAAAAGATCACTGCACAATACAAAATTAACCAACCTACACTGTCACAAGAAAAAAAATCTGCAGATGCTGGAAATTCAAGCAACACATACAAAATGCTGGAGGAACTCAGGACAGGCAGCATCTATGGAAAAGGATACAGTTGACGTTCCGGAACGCGATCCTGCTGAGTTCCTCCAATATTTTGTGTGTGCAGCCTACAATGACATTTTTTTTTGGCAACATTGTTTCCATTTGAAAAAAAATACCATTTTCTTCCATGCTTTGTCATTCAAGATCACATTACAAACATATTGGTTTCTTTGAAGTACAAAATTGCTAATTTCAGCAAAAAAATGCACTTCTAATTTAACAGCAACTAAGTTGAAGCATTAGAAGCAGTAAGAGTGCAACTTCAACTACAATAGTTCTTTGCTACAAAAACTGCATCTTTTTTATTAAATAATTCTTCTATTCAAAGGGTGAAGGGTGAGTAGTCTACATGTTAAAAGCCATTCACAATAGTGATACTAGCCTGGAATTCAACTGTTCCAGAGCATAAATGGGCACAGAATCAACAACTAAATATTTATGCTGCTACAATGTAAATAGATACAGCTGAAAATAAATAGTTATAGCCATGCATCAAGAAATTGCTGTCATCCTGAACCAAATATCAACACAGATCCCCTGGGTTGCAACTTACGCATCTCTCACTTTGTTACTCGCCTGTTCCCTTCCACACCACCCCATCAGCACTCATTGCCTTGCCTTATTACTTTTTTCCTTCATATTTCCTAGTCAAGTATAAGCATCTGACCAAAGAACAAAAGAAATAAGGTCAAACTCCAAACACTAGCATCTAACATCACAACATTCATACACTAAAAAGCCCATGCACAAAAAAATTCAATGTGGAATTATCAGATATTTTAGTCATGTCTGTGAAAGGGATGGAGAATTTAAATTGATAGAAAAGGCTTTGACAGACTGCATTGGTAGAATGCATTTCTGTCCCACCCTCACATCTGACAGCCAATAATTCCATTAAAGGATCATATTCCAGTCTACATTCATTAGTTAAGTATCAGTTTTCCAAGCTAATGCACCATGATGGTAAGTCGCTATATTTAAAGGCGTGTGTTTCCTTGTCATACATAGTGAAACACATCTGGCACTAGAATAATGCAGTAAAGAATCCCACAACTTTAGAGACATAAATTATAAACCACCCAAAGTGCAAAACAATTTCCAATCTCTGCAGACTCCCAATTTATATCAAAAATCTATTTCATAAAAATGATAAATTAACTATTTTACCAAATTATTCTTCCATCTA
Source organism: Mobula hypostoma (assembly GCF_963921235.1). Taxonomy (NCBI): domain Eukaryota; kingdom Metazoa; phylum Chordata; class Chondrichthyes; order Myliobatiformes; family Myliobatidae; genus Mobula; species Mobula hypostoma. The sequence continues at coordinate 21,522,784 of NC_086125.1, forward strand.
AAACTACACCAAGTAAAATTTCCCTGGAATCCCTGAGTTAATGATAACATGCAGAATTTGAAATGTTTAAATGCCAAAATCATTGTGAAATTGTTCACTTTCTAACAGCAATTTAAACATGCCACCCATCCATTTTAAATTGCCTTTACCAACTGCAATAAGATTATACCAATTCTACAAGCCAAGATGAAGATCCAAGATATAAAAATTCCTAAAGTGCATACACATTGAATTAACCTGATAGTACTGAACATCAAATAGGTACAGAATTGATTATAATGTACAGGATCACATCAGCACTTAAGATGTTAGTAAAATTCATCATTTGGATAAAAAATACATACACATTTCATTTATTTGGTTAAATTTATAACCAAGAATTCAAACACTTAAATTTCATACAAATCAACACAAATTAAAACAATTCCTTTAAGCTGCATTTCCAATTATGTAAATATTGCATGCCATTAAATGAAATAGAAACAAAACAATTGAGAGATTCACAATCCAAGATTCGCACTACCTGGTCATATCTTTCAACAGTATTAACAATTGTTCCCATCACTAGAACTTCTGCAGTAAAAGGATAAGGAAATACAATTGCATACCATGCTGTCTCGTGGGAATTTTTAAAAAAATAATGTATTTGAATATTTCCACCAACATTAGTGCATTATTAAGAATGGGAGTATGAATTTATTTGCATAAATGATAAATAGTTTGTTTTAAACAGGGTTTTGAATCACACAGCCAGCCACAAAGCAGGGACCTCAGTCCCAAGATATATATAGACGAAGTAAAATATTAACATATACCAACTTTTCAATTCAGATCAGATAAATAAATTGGATTAATTTAATAGATTCAAAAAGTATAAAGAACTCAACCGTTCAATAACCCCTTGTCAATTATAAATTTAGCGTGCAATAACCAAAATGTAATCAAAAATATTACACAATGTTGGCCAATACAAAGATATAGAAACCAAGTGGGAAAATGCTGTTTTAGTTGAATAGAACTCCTACCAAAATTGCCAATAAAATTTCAAAAACAAGGAATACAGAGAAACACATGCAAGCTGTGCCACATTTCAAACATGAAATTTAATTACAACGTCCACGCTGTTAACACTAATGGCCCCACTCCTCTTATAATTATACAACCAACCACACTGGATCATATCTCAGTCAACAATGCCAGAGGCAATTAACCATCTTTCGTTACGTCAAATGAAATCTTTCCTGCAAACTTTTCTATTCTGGAACCATTTGGGGGCCAAAAAAAACACGATCAAGGGCATAAATTTCGCACTTCCGCACATTCACATGCTTGTCGAAATGGCCGGTACCTGAACTTAGGTAAACAAATCAAAGCAATTTACAAAACCCGCCATGAACGCTTTGCAGTCACAATACTGAAATACTTTGCGACATTATTAACAAATGTAGCTCCAATGTGATTATAGTTGAAGCCAATACATTTGCAACAATACATTAACTGTTACAAAAGTAACTTTTAGGAATGCATTTACGTCATTTTACGTGAACACAAGGGCAAAGAGAGAGTGAAGCGTCTTCTCTTGGCTACTCACTCTTTGATACCTGCTGCCATTTCAGCGCGTGAGCAATCAGGGATAGCATCCAGTAGTAATTAATAGGCCAAATACACAGATCTGGGAGGGAGGCTGATGAAACAGGAGTGTAAGAGCCGGACTTCGCTCTGCCAGGTTGCTTTACCACCCACTCACAGCAGCAAGTACAGCCACAGACACACACCAACATCAACAGTTAGGCGCCGCCAGTATGGAAAGAGCAACGGGCGTTTCTTTTCCTTTTTTTAAAAAAAGTGGCCGTGAGCATTGAGACCGCCGCGGTCCTGGGCCTCACACACAAAATGGCGTCAGGAAGCCGTTTCCCGCTCGGCGCCGATAACAATAAAAGCCGATCCCCCGGCCTCTCCCTCACTCCCTCCCCCCGCGGCTTGGCCTTGCCCCGCCGGCACTCACCGAGTCGTTGGGCCTGCCGGGGCCGTAGAGCCACCCTCGCGCTCCATGCTCCAGTTAAAATCCCGTTATCAGAAACGGCAACTGAACTGCGGTGCCTTCAGGTCAGTTTTTAAGCCTAAAATTCCGCCGTTTCGTTTCGAATTTTTACTTAATCCCCGACACGAAGCAACTCACTAAACCGAACCCCTGCTCCGCAAATGGCACCCCGACGACACCTTATATACCACCCGCCATCTTGGATGCGCCGATTGGTCAGAATGCCGCACGTGATCGAAAACCGCTCATTCTCATTGGCCGAAGCATCCCATGTGACACCAAATCGGCATTACCATTGGTTACCATCTCTGTGTGAGTCATAGCGACGACCAGTTTTTTCCAGCAGCAAGTGACGTCGAAATGTCCGCGGTGGAGAGCGAACCGGATCCGGGAGTTTGCAGCCAGGCCCAGTAAATTCACGCGGAGAGGGGCAAGCAAGCGATTTCGGGGCCGTGGTGGGACTTATAATCCGCCTCCGGTGCCGAAGATGCGCATTGGTAGGGTGCCATCACGTGAGGCGGGCATCACCCGGGGACTGGCCGCCGCTGGGCACGTGACACCTGACACTCTCACTGCCGCAAACCCTCCCCCTCCCCCCACCCTCCTCGAAACCTCCCTCCCTCCCTCCGGCGTCGGCGGCGGCCGCCAACCATTCACTCGCCGCCGCTGTGCAGGCCGGGCCGGCCGGCCTGGGAGCCCCCCTCTCCCGCGGCTCGGCTCGCCTCAGGCAGGTAGCCGCGTCCCTCGCACCCGCGCCGGGGACCTGGGCCCGGGTCCGGCTTGCCCTCCCTCCTAGGCGGCGCCAAGTTTTTTTTCCTCCCCTCCCCTTGCGCGTTTCTCGCCGAGTTTGACCTCATTTTGCTTTCCTCTCCTCCCCTGCCCCCTCCCACCTCATTTTCCGTTCCGGGGCCGCCCGGTCCGCCCGCTTCGTTTCTGAGGCGGCCCGCGCCCGGGTCGCTTTCCCCCGCGTATTTTTCGTCGGCCCGAATATTTTTTTTACCTGTGTTTGTGCGCGCACGGCGTCCTGAATTCCTCACAACCTTCGGGCCGTGCGTGACGTGACGTCAGACGCAGCGTGCGTGGCCGCGGTTACTCGTCGGAGAGATGGGTGCCCGGCCCCTCTTAACCCTTGGAGGAAGTGAGTGGGTGCTGAGGCCGGCAAACAGCACTGACCTCCACACTCAGCCACCTCTGGTCTCGTTCCAATGTATGCTGTGCTACGCTGCAACCAAGGTACATGATGAGGCATTTTACAATAGACGAGTGGGATTTGTCCTGATTGGCTTGTTGCCAGAGCAGCAACTTTGGAAGAAAAAGGTACATGAAATGTGTGAAAACCGCAAAACTTTATTATTCAGAGAGATCCCTTCTTCAAAGTCAACTTTATTGTTACAGGCACACTTGCAGTTTAAAAAAAACTGGAGGGCGACAAATAAACGTCCAACATATTGAAATTATATTCAAACTAAATCTGCAGTGACCAGATTTTATCTTCTATGGAAATTTTTCAGTGTTTACTAGTCTGCATAATGTTACAAAATAAGTGAGTGGTAACTTCTCAATACAACTAATTACTCTACTTTAACTTACCATTTCCTATAAAGTAGTTTTTTTTCCGTTTAAGAAAGCCAAAAACTTTGAATCAGCACGTGACTATTCATATGGTTTTATACTGATGGCTTTGTGGGTAACAACACCACCTTTTTTTGATCTTAGTTCTTTGGAATGAGAAATATGCATATTTGGCTCTATATTGTCCTTAATTTAATCTAAGTAACATAAGGTTATTAAAGTTGCTCCTCTTGCCGTAAGGCACATACCCCAATCCAGTTTGTTGCTGCAGCAATGCCTACTGGAGAATGGGGTCATTGCAAGTTCTGATCTCTTTGCAAGTGTAATCCAAAATCAAACAATAGTGGGTTGAAGCCACTGGAGAGTTTCAAATGGGACAACCAAAGGAAAGCAAAATTATTGTGGACCCTTGCAGCTGGTATGTATACCTGTTTCACGCAGATTTTTAAAAAATGTTTCAGTAGCAATCACCTACCTCCATAATGCAAAGAGTATCTTTGGAGAAGCTGGTGTAGAATCATGAGGAAGAAGAGGCTATTCAGTTACTCATTTAATCATGGATTTGTATGTGAAGTTTCAACTTTTGATCCGTGCAGACATTTTCTTGCTCTGTTTGTCAGTATTCATCCCCATATTCCTCTACTTGTGCAAGAACACTTTCCAGTTTCCTCTTGCATATTATCAGGAAACTTAGCGCCAGTTTACTTCTTGTTTACGGACATCTCCATTATAATGCAATAAATTCATGGTCTGTGTTGTTCACAGGTAAAATATCTTTTTTTGCTCCTGTATTGCTTAATATTTTATCCAGCTTGCATTGTTCTCACTTCTGATGTTTCTGCTTGTTAGAGGTATAAACACCTGAAACCATGGTTACAGAAGAATCTGAAGCGGAATACAGAATCATACAGTTGTTGACACCATGGTGATCTTGTGTTCCATCATTACATAGCTGCAGGGCATTCCAGTCAGTGGCTCTGAAAATAAAACCATTTTAATAAAGTATGTTTACCATTCCTTTTTCTCTTTATTTCATTTATTTGAGTTTTTTCAAGAACTAAGAGCATAATCTAGTTAAATGATTGATACTAAATTACCATGTGTTTTTAATGCTGCAGATGTACAGTAGAGAATTTTGGACATGGTGTTTATCTCTAATTAGACTGGAAAAGTTTGTATTATACAGTGAAGTATGCAATTAAAAATTGCCATAATTGCTGGGAGTAATTTCTTGATAAGATTAAAGATTAGAGTGATTAGCCTTATTTGTCACATGTACATCACAGCAAACAGTGAAATACATCATTTGCATCAAGGACCAGCACAGGCTGGGGATGTGCTAGTGATGGATGGCCCTCAACTCTTGCCATTGTTCCATGAAAAAACTGGAGCACCTGGAGGAAACCCTAATGGTCGTGGAGAGAACTAAAAACTGCAGACACCAGTGGAATTGAACCAGATAGAAACATAGACAATATACAGCACAATACAGGCCCTTCGGCCCACAAAGCTGTGCCGAACATGTCCTTACCTTTGACATTACCTAGGTTTACCCATAGCCCCCAATTTTTCTAAGCTCCATATAGCCATCCAGGAGTCTCTTAAAAGACCCTATCGTTTCCGCCTCCGCCTCCACCACCACCACCGGCTGCCCATTCCACGCACTCACCACTCTCTGTGTAAAAAAACTTACCCCTGACATCTCCTCTGTACTTACTTCCAAGCACCTTAAAATTGTGCCCTTTCATGCTAGCCATTTTAACCCTGGGAAAAAGCCTCTGACTATCAACACGATCAATGAATCTCATTATCTCGTACACCTCTATCAGGTCACCTTTCATCCTCCATCACTCTAAGGAGAAAAGGCCGAGTTCACTCAACCTATTCTCATAAGGCGGAAAGCTACTATTGTGGATGAATACCTTCCACCAGTCCTCTTACATTCTGGGGAGTAAAAAATAGAGGAAAAATTGTCATCTACGTATCCAAGCTGCAAGAATTCTAGGGACATTTAAGAGCCTCCTAGACAGGAACATAGATGAAAGAAAAATGGAGGATTATATGGGAAGGAAGTGTTAGGGTAGGTTAAAAGGTTGGCACAACATCATGGGCCAATGAGCCTGCACTGTGCTGTACAGTATTGTTGGCACAGCATCATGGGCCAAATGCTTCTCAATTTCATGCAAAAGGTTATAAGTTCTGTTCTGAAATCATATCTGTTGTGAAATCTTTCTTGAACTTGAAAATGTATGTCAGAAATAAAAGTTGCTCTAATCCATGACTTGTATCACCAAAAATGACAAGGGCCTCTACTGTGTGCTTTACTACTACCTGCTGGTTTACTTCCATTGAAGGTACCTTGGCAAACACCACTGAACACTGCTGTCCCTTCAGCCCACCATTTAACCTATTCCGAGACCAATCTAATCCTTCCCTCCTCAGCCCTCAATGTTTCTTTCATCCATGTGCCTATCTAGGACAGCCAGGAATTGAGAGAGGTTGTGTCTTTGCTACATTATATTGTATGATCAAGACCAGTAATCCATCTGTTCCCTTTTCCATCATATTGTTCAAAATAAATCTTTTCTGCCCTTTATATTTTTCTATAAGTAATTGTCCTTTGTAATATCTCCTAAAGCACAAAATGAGCTCCAAATCTTCTTCAGTAATTAATCATGATGGATAGCTGGGGCTTCAAATTAGCCATCACTATTGAGGACCCTCCTTGGATTACCAGCATCAACTTTATTAATCATTTTGTAAGATGTATTCAATAAATACATCTGTTTTCTTTCCCTTTAATAACCAGGGATTGTGTCTCAGTCATCACTGTGGTATTACATGGTACTATCAAGAATAAAGAAGCCATTGTCTTTGATGGGCACCACAACTTGCATTCCATCCTTCTCCCAGACATCTATCTTGAACTGAACCGAATGCTTCACTACTTTTGTCAAAGATGGACATTGACTAATACATCTATGTCATGGAGGTGTGGTTATTTTTCTCTCTGGTGATAACTAACTGTCCCTAGTTTCATTTGCTGCTGAACTTCTTATTTGTGCCTTTGTTGGTCTAACTTTCTCCGTTCCAAAATACTGCTGGCCAATAATCCAGGACTCAGTAATCTTGACCATTCAGAACCTTGTAGTTTATATCCTGACTCATTGTCTCATTTACCTATAACCACTATTAATTATTAAGCATTTTCAGGGTGTATTCATGTTCCTCACCAAAAGTGGCCACATTTAAATTCTTGGTTCTGTCTCTGTTGCTAACTGACTGACACTTCAATTTGAAAAATTCTCGTATTTTCAGATTCTACCATGGTCTTCTCAATCCCTAACGCAGTAATCTCTGGGTTGGCCTTTTGATCGTTCCTGCTTGAATCAGTCTAGAATTGGTCATTATGTTTTCAGCAGCAAAACTCTTAAGATTTCGAGATCACAAACAAGAAAAAATCTGCAGATGCTGGAAATCCGAGCAACACACAAAAAACCGGAAGAATTCGGCGGGCCACGGAGCTTGAACTTGTGCGTGTTGCTAAAATAACGAGATTCCTCCTTCTACCCTAACCGTTTTATAAATTATCCTACATCTCTGCTTCTCCTCCGTTACATGCCTTCCAAACCATCCCTTTGGAACAAGATTTCGTTATTTTCCCCAATGACCTACGTAGATATGTTTTTTATTAATATGCATTTGGTAGGTACACTTTGCCGCATCTGTGCTACATAAATGCAAATTGTTAAGTATGTATTTATGTATTCATCTACCTGTCTCTAACGTTTAGTGAGGAATTACAAAATCTGTAGACTCATTGCAAGTTGTGCGGGTATTAGCTCTATTAATTTATTTTCCCCAACATATAAACCAAGCCAATGTGAACGTTTTCTCGTTTCAATTTTGCCTCGCTCCGAACCCACTTTGCGCTCGTCGGGATTACGCACCGCCCACTCCTGTGATTGACGGCAGCGTGATCCAATCAGCTGGGTGGGGATGCCGTTGGCCGTTCAAATAGAAGGCGAGGCGCAGGCTCAGTTTAATCTTTCCCAACCGTTGATGAGGCACCGTTTGAAAAATCTGGCGGGTTGCAGGAAGCTTCGACGACTTGAGAGAGCGTGTGGTGACACTATCTCATATGGCTGTTCTCTCGTCAATTCATTGAAGTAACTTTAGGGAAGAGACTGCAGTTTTTATAAACACCCAGCTACACTATAGAAATAGTGTCAGTAAGTGACTTGTCTCTTTTAATTTTTCTAGAGCTTCTTTGCACGCATGAAGTAATCGAGGGAAACCAGGACAAATCTAATGGAGTTATATTTTACAGTTAGCGTGAGGGCACCGGCTACCCCAAAGCAAAAGAAAACAAAATACTAGATGAAGGATCTCGACTTCCATAGATGCTGCCTGGCCCGCGGAGATCCTCAGCAATTTGTTTTCTAATCAAGCATCGGCAGTTTCTTGCATTTCTATTCTGATTGGTACATTCCTGGGAATTTTAGTAATTGTGTTGTATTCTGACACTGTACTATGCTGAATGTGCGCCAACTGCAACCAATCGGGGCATTTCAGGGTGGCTTAATATGTTGATTAAAGGGTCTGCAAGGTGCTATCTTCCAGGTCCGAAATGTGCAATTTAACCAATAAAACAATAATCCGGGCAGTATTGTGATTGGTTGCTTTATTTCCTTCCATTGCATTTATTTGCTGAAAGCTTAAAAGAAGTAAAATCGTCTCTGTAGTAAATCACATACATGTTGTAGAAACAGACCAGGCAGCATCTTTGGAAAAGTCGACATTTCAGGTCAAGACCCTTCGTCAAGACTGATTTCCTGCATCTGGTGATTTTCTCTTGAAAATAGACTCTGGTCTATTTTTTTTTAAACAAAAGGTTAGCTGGTCTTTTAAAAGGGTTTCCAAACAAATACTTTTATAAAGAAACATTTTCAGCTTATTTCTGTTGAAGTATCTTACCTACTATCTACCATCTCTTATTGGCCAGGTTTGTCAATGGTTGTCCATAATAAATCACTCCATTGCATGGTCTGATGCAGAAGGGGATTACCAGGTTGGCAGAGAATAATATTCAAGGATGTCCTCAAAGCTTCACTGAAGAAGTGAAACATCCCTACTGAACTGTGGAAGCTAAAGGCCCCATGATTGCTTAACGCGGAGAAGAAGCATTCAGGGTGGTATTGGGAAGCTTGAAAGCCCAGGAGGAATGCCGTTGCTCTCAAACCACCCACTAGTTTACCCATCTGTGGTTACCCACACTGGCCTCATGAGCCACCATACAACCTCAGTGGAAGCAAGTCTTCCTGTCCTAAAGGACTGTGGCAATAAGAAGGTAACTTCAGAAGATGAAAAAGTATGTTCAATCAGGTGGTGCAGTGTCCTTTAACAGCAGATGAAAAGTACTCAGTACAAATTATATAGCAATCAGAAGCTGTTACTTGAAATATACGTTCAAAGTTCAAAGAAATTTATTATCAATGTATAAGGTCACCATATACTAACTACCCTGAGATTCATTTTCTTGTAGGCATGCACAGTAGATACAAAGAAACACAATAGAATCAATAAAAATCTACACACAAAGAAAGATGGACTGATAACCAATGTGCAACTGAAGACAAATGGGCAAATACAGAAAAACAAATATAAATAAATAATATTGAGAACATGCGTTGTAGAGTCCTTGAAGGTGAGTTCACAGGTTGTGAAATCAGTTAAAAATAATCAAAATAGCAAATGCTTTAAACATGCACTAATTTTCAAGATGGAATTAATCACTTAAACATAGCTATTGCTGTACATTCCCAAACCAAAAACCGTGTATGAACCAGGAGGTACGTCGTCTGCTCTGGCATTCAAGTCTGGTGACCCAGGTCTGTACCAGAAAACCAGGTATGACTTGCTGAGGGCTATTTCAAGGGCAAAGAGACAATTTTGAATAAGATTGGAGGCAACATCAGATGTATGACAATTCTGGCAGGGTTTGCAAGACATTACTTCCTACAAAGTGAACCCAATAGTATGAATGGCAGCGATGCTTCACTACCAGAATATGCCCGCTTTGAAAGGGAGAATATAGAAACATAGAAAATAGGTGCAGGAGTAGGCCATTCGGCCCTTCGAGCCTGCACCGCCATTTATTATGATCATGGCTGATCATCCAACTCAGAACCCCGCCCCAGCCTTCCCTCCATACCCCCTGATCCCCGTAGCCACAAGGGCCATATCTAACTCCCTCTTAAATATAGCCAATGAACTGGCCTCAACTGCTTCCTGTGGCAGAGAATTCCACAGATTCACCACTCTCTGTGTGAAGAAGTTTTTCCTAATCTCGGTCCTAAAAGGCTTCCCCTTTATCCTCAAACTGTGACCCCTCGTTCTGGACTTCCCCAACATCGGGAACAATCTTCCTGCATCTAGCCTGTCCAATCCCTTTAGGATTTTATACGTTTCAATCAGATCCCCCCTCAATCTTCTAAATTCCAACGAGTACAAGCCCAGTTCATCCAGTCTTTCTTCATATGAAAGTCCTGCCATCCCAGGAATCAATCTGGTGAACCTTCTTTGTACTCCCTCTATGGCAAGGGTGTCTTTCCTCAGATTAGGGGACCAAAACTGCACACAATACTCCAGGTGTGGTCTCACCAAGGCCTTGTACAACTGCAGTAGTACCTCCCTGCTCCTGTACTCAAATCCTCTCGCTATAAATGCCAGCATACCATTCGCCTTTTTCACTGCCTGCTGTACCTGCATGCCCACTTTCAATGACTGGTGTATAATGACACCCAGGTCTCGTTGCACCTCCCTTTTTCCTAATCGGCCACCATTCAGATAATAATCTGTTTTCCTATTTTTGCCACCAAAGTGGATAACTTCACATTTATCCACATTAAATTGCATCTGCCATGAATTTGCCCACTCACCCAACCTATCCAAGTCACTCTGCATCCTCTTAGCATCCTCCTCACAGCTAACACTGCCACCCAGCTTTGTGTCATCCGCAAACTTGGAGATGCTGCATTTAATTCCCTCATCCAAGTCATTAATATATATTGTAAACAACTGGGGTCCCAGCACTGACCCCACTAGTCACCGCCTGCCATTCTGAAAAGGTCCCGTTTATTCCCACTCTTTGCTTCCTGTCTGCTAACCAATTCTCCATCCACATCAATACCTTACCCCTATAACTACAGCTGTGAAGATCCCTGTTGCACCCAGTGACCCTGTGGTCTCAGTCTCGGAGGCCGATGACTGTCTTTAAAGAGATTGAACCCTAGCAAGGCGGAAGGCCACGACAGAGTACCTGGTAAGGCTCAGAAAACTTGTGCCAACCAGCTGGAGGGAGTATTCAAGGACATTTTCAACCTCTCACTGCTACAAGCAGCAAGTTCCCACTTGCTTCAAAAACGTAACAATTATCTCCTTTACCATAGCATTGGAGATGGGTAGGAACAGACAAGTTAGGAAAGTGTTTAATTGGAGTAAGGGGAAATATAAGGCTATCAGGCAGGAACTTGGAAGCATAGATTGGAAACAGATGTTCTCAGGGAAAACTACAGAAGAAATGTGGCGAATGTTCAGGGGATATTTGCATAGGTACATTCCAATGAGACAGGGAAAGGATGGTAGGGTACTGGAACCATGATGTACGAAGGCTGTTGTAAATCTAGTCAAGAAAAGAAGAGCTTACGAAAGGTTCAAAAAACTAGGTCATGATAGAGATCTAGAAGATTATAAGGCTAGCAGGAAGGAGCTTAAGAATGAAATTAGGAGAGCCAGAAAGGGCCATGAGAAGGCCTTGGTGGGTGGGATTAAGTTAAATCCCCAGGGCATTCTACGAGTATGTGAAGAGCAAGAGGATAAGATGTGAGAGAATAGGCCCAATCAAATATGACAGTGGAAAAGTGTGTATGGAACCGGAGGAGATGGCAGAGGTACTTAAAGAGTGCTTCAGTATTCACTACGGAAAAGGATTTTGGCGATTGTAGGTATGACTTACAGTGGACTGAAAAGTTTGAGCATGTAGATATTAAGGAAGAGGATGTGCTGGAGCTTTTGGAAAGCATCAAGTTGGATAAGTCACGGGACCAGAAGAGTTGGACCCCAGCCTACTGTGGGAGGCAAGGGAGGACATTGCTGAGCCTCTGGCAATGACCTTTGCATCATCAATGGGGACGAGAAAGGTTCCGGAGGATTAGAGGGTTGCGGATGTTGTTCTCTTATTCAAGAAAGAGAGTAGAGATAGCCCAGGAAATTATGGACCAGTGAGTCTTACTTCAGTGGTTGGTTAGTTGATGGAGAAGATCCTGAGAGGCAGGATTTATGAACATTTGGAGAGGCATAATATGATTAGGAATAGTCAGCATAGCTTTGTCAAGGGCAGGTCATGCCTTATGAGCCTGATTGAATTTTTTGAGGATATGACTAAACACATTGATGAAGGTAGAGCAGTAGATGTAGTGTATATGGATTTCAGCAAGGCATTTGATAAGGTACCCCATGCAAGGCTTATTGAGAAAGTAAGGAGGCATGGGATCTGTTCTGGGATCCCTATTCTTCGTGATTTTTATAAATGACCTGGATGAGGAAGTGGAGGGATGGGTTAGTAAATTTACTGATGACACAAAGGTTGGGGGTGTTGTGGATAGTATGGAGGGCTGTCAGAGGTTACAGCAGGACATTGATAGGATACAAAAATGGGCTGAGGACTGGCAGATGGAGTTCAACCCAGATAAGTGTGAGCTGGTTCATTTTGGTGAGTCAAGTATGATGGCAGAATATAGTATTAATGGTAAGACTCTTGGTAGCGTGGAGGATCAGAGAGATCTTGGGGTCCGAGTCCATAGGACTATCAAAGCCACTGCGCAGGTTAACTCTGTGGTTAAGAAGGTATACGGTGCATTGGCCTTCATCAATTGTGGGATTGAGTTTAGGAGCTGAGAGGTAATGTTGCAGCAACATAGGACCTTGGTCAGACCCCACTTGGAGTACTGTGCTCAGTTCTGGTTGCCTAACTACAGGACGGATGTGGAAACCATAGAAAGGGTGCAGAGGAGATTTTCAAGGATGTTGCCTGGATTGGGGAGCATGCCTTATGATAGGTTGAGTGAACTTGGCCCTCTCTCCTTGGAGTGACGGAGAATGAGAAGTGACATGATAGAGGTGTACAAGTTGATGAGAGGCATTGATCATGTGGATAATCAGGCTTTTCCCCAGGGCTCAAATGGCTAGCACGAGAGGGCACAGTTTTAAGGTGCTGAGAAGGAGGTACAGAGGACATGTCAGGGGTAAGTTTTTTTACGCAGAGAGTGGTGAGAGCATGGAGTGGGCTGCCGGCCACGGTGGTGGAGGCGGATATGATAGGGTCTTTTAAGAGACTCCTGGACAGGTATATGGAGCTTAGAAAAATAGAGGGCTATGGTTAACCCTAGGTAATTTCTAAGGTAAGGACATGTTTGGCACAGCTTTGTGGGCCAAAGGGCCTGTATTGTGCTGTAGGTTATCTATGTTACTATACCAGTGCCTAAGAAGACTAATGTGAGCTGCCTTAATAACTATCACCCACTAGCACTCACTTATACAAGGATGAAATGCTTTGAGAGATTTATCATGACTAGACTGAACTCCTGCTTCAGCAAGGACCTGAAACCACTGCAATTTGCCTATCGCCACAATAGGTCAACGGCAGACACAGTCTCAATGGTTCTTCACATAGCATTAGACCACCTGGACAATACAAACACCAATGTCACGATGCTGTTCATTGACTATAGCTCAGCATTTAATAGCATCATTCGCACAATCCTGATTAAGTTACAGAACCTGGGCCTCTGCACCTCTCTCTGCATTTGGATCCTCGACTTCCCAACCGGAAGACCACAATCTGTGCAGATTGGTGATAATATCTCCTCCTCACTGACGATCAACACTGGTGCACCTCAGGGGTGTGTGCCCACTGTTCTACTCTCTCTCTATACTGTGTGGCTAGGCATAGCTCAAATACCATCTATATATTTGCTGATGATACAACCATTGTTGGTGGAATCTCAGATGGAAACGAGAGGGTTCACAGGAGTGAGATATGCCAACTAGTGATGTGGTGTCACAACAACAACCTGGCACTCAATGTCAGTAAGACTAAAGAGCTGATTGTGGACTTCAGGAAGGGTAAGACGAAGGAACACATATCAATCCACATAGAGGGATCAGAAGTGGAAAGAGTGAGCAGTTTCAAGTTCCTGGGTGTCAAGATCTCTGAGGACCTAACCTGGTCCCAACATATTGATGCAGTTATAAAGAAGGCAAGACAGCGACTATACTTCATTAGGAGTTTGAAGAGATTTGGTATATCAACAAAACCACTCAAAAATTTCTCTAGATGTACCATGAAGAGCATTCCGACAGGCTGCTTCACTGTCTGGTATGGGGGTGGGGGGGCGCTATTGCACAGGAAGAAGCTGCAGAAGGTTGTAAATTTAGTCAGCTCCATCTTGGGTACTAGCCTACAAAGTACCCAGGACATCTTCAAGCAGCGGTGTCTCAGAAAGGCAGCGTCCATTATTAAGGACCTCCAGCACCCAGGGCATGCCCTTTTCTCATTGTTACAATCAGGTAGGAGGTACAGAAGCCTGAAGGCACACACTCAGCGATTCAGGAACAGCTTCTTCCCCTCTGCCATCTGATTCCAAAATGGACATTGAACCCGTGAACCCTACCAGTCTTTTTAAATATATATTATTTCTGTTTTTTGCATGATTTTTAATCTAGTCAATATACATATACTGTAATTGATTGATTGATTTATTCTTGTATATTATGTATTGCATTGAACTGCTGCTGCTAAGTTAACAAATTTCATGACACATGCCAGTGATAATAAACCTGATTCTGATTCTATTTACTCCTCTGAGAAAATGTTAAAATGCAATGCTGATCATTAACACCAATCGGCTGACTTTAGTCTGACAGTTTTCCGATCTGCCATATATCTAAACAATCGTGTAAATTCCTAGAAATAAACTGTAGATCAAAGGACATTAAAGTTAAACATCTTTTATTTCAGCTGATACCTCAGAAATAACTGTGAAATTGAATAGATTTGGTATATTAACAAAAACACTCAAAAATTTCTCTAGATGTCCCATGAAGAACATTCTGAAAGGCTGCATCACTGTCTGATATGGGGGTGGGGGGTGGCTACTGCACAGGACAAAAAGAGCTGCAGAGGGCTGTAAATTTAGTACCCTGATATATTTCAAACAAGTGCTGGAAAGTACAAACCCCATTTCCAGAAAAGTTGGGATATTTTCCAAAATGCAATAAAAACGAAAATCTGTGATATTTTAATTCACGTGAACCTTTATTTAACTGACAAAAGTACAAAGAAAAGATTTTCAGTAGTTCTACTGACCAACTTAATTGTATTTTGTAAATATACACAAATTTAGAATTTAATGGCTGCAACACACTCAACAAAAGTTGGGACAGAGGCATGTTTACCATTGTGTTACATCACCTTTCCTTTTAATAACACTTTTTAATCATTTTAGAACTGAGGATACTAATTGTAGTGGATTTGCAATTGGAAATTTTGTCCATTCTTGCTTGATATAAGACTTCAGCTGCTCAACAGTCTGTGGTCTCTGTTATCTAATTCTCCTCTTCTTGATGCGCCATACATTTTCAATAGGAGATAGATCTGGACTGGCAGCAGGCCAGTCAAGCACATGCACTGTGTCTACAAAGCCATGTTGTTGTAGCCCGTGCAGAATGTGGTCTGGCTTTGTCCTGCTGAAATAAGCATTGACGTCCCGGGAAGAGACGTCGCCTTGATGGCAACATGTGTCTCTCTAAAATCCTAATATATGCCTCAGAGTCAATGGTACCTTCACATACATGCAACTCACCCATGCTGTGGGCACTGATGCACCCCCATACCATCACAGATGCTGGCTTTTTCACCTTTCGCTGATAACAATCTGGATGGTCGTTTTCATCTTTGGCACGGAGAACTCGACGCCTGTTTTTTCCGAAAACTAGCTGAAATGTGGACTCACCTGACCACAGCACACGGTTCCACAGTCTTTCGGTCCATCTGAGATGAGCTCGGGCCCAGAGAACTCGCCGGCGTTTCTGCATAGAGTTGATGTATGGCTTCCTCCTTGCGTAATACAGTTTCAAGTTGCATTTCTGGATGCAGCGACGGACTGTGTTGAGTGACAATGGTTTTCCGAAGTACTCCCGAGCCCAGGTGGCTATAATTGTCACAGTAGCATGACTGTTTCTTAGGCAGTGCCACCTGAGGAATCACGCACATTCAACAGTGGTTTCTGACCTTGCCCTTTACGCACTGAGATGTCTCTGAATTCTCTGAATCTTTTCACAATATTACGTACTGTAGATGTTGAAAGACCTAAATTCTCTGCAATCTTGCGTTGAGAAATGTTCCTTTTGAACTGACTAACAATTCTCTCACGAATTTTTGCACAAAGGGGTGAGCCACGACCCATCCTTGCTTGCAAAGACTGAGCCTTTGATGAACGTTACTTTTATACCCAGTCATGATACCTCACCTGCTACCAATTAGCCTGCTTAATGTGGAGTCTTCCAAACCGGTGTTACTTGAATATTCTGTGCACTTTTCAATCTTATTTTAACTCTGTCCCAACTTTTGTTGAGTGTGTTGCAGCCATCAAATGCTAAATTTGTGTATATTTACAAAATACAATTAAGTTGGTCAGTAAAACTATTGAAAATCTTTTCTTTGTACTTCTGTCAGTTAAATAAAGGTTCACGTAAATTAACATATCACAGATTTTTGTTTTTATTGCATTTTGGAAAATATCCCAACTTTTCTGGAAATGGGGTTTGTAGGAAAATGCCTCTCAGTTCTCAGGGATAATGCTTTGGATAGAATAACACTAGTGACTCTGGAGAAAACAGTAAGTAGCATATTTAATTAAGCACTCAGCAAGCGCACATTAATTCAATAGGAAACTATTGTTGATGAAAACCCAAAATAAAAACAAGATGCTTATGAGGCAGCTTCTGTGGACAGACAACCAGAGTTAATGCTTCAGGTCAGTTACCTCTTCTTAGAACATGATGTGAAACATCCTCTGTTTTATAGCAAATACAAACGTAATTAAGACTTCAACATATTAAACTGTTTTGCAAAAAGAATTGATACTCTAAACTTAGCCATATATTTGTAATTATTGGCAAGAAAAAAGGCAGCTTCAGGTTTATTTCTCACATGTTCATTGAAATATACAGTGAAATGCAACATTTTCGTTAATAACCAACGCACCCAAGGATGTGCTGGGATAGCCCGCAAGTGTTGCCAAACATTCCAGCACCAGCATAGCATGCTCACAGTATTCAACACAACACAAGCAGCAACAACAATAATAGCAACATCACAATACTAGACAACAGTAAAACAAGCCCCTTTCCCATCTTCCCACCCACTCATGCATACAGATCTCCAATCCCAAGACAGGCCACTTCCGAACCTCCAATCCTCGGCACCAGACTCTCAATTTTGGAGACATTGGGCTGATGACTAATACCACAAAACTATAGTTGTTTAGAATTGTGTTTTGCAATAAGTGAAAAATATTTCAAAATGTCAGTTGATTCCCATTGTAGTGGAAAATATTGAGGCACTAGCAAAGAGTTACCTAGTGATGAAATAAAGGAGTAAGAGTTTTAGCCCTTCAGACCAATCAATATTTAATATCCACTCAGTACTAGTAATTAGTCAGCAATTTGAGCAACAGAATTAACATTGGTGCCCCTGAGCAAGGGAGGGTAAAATCATCTAGCTTCTCAATCCAGTGAACCCTGATGAGGACATGATCTTGCTCAGCTGTGATTTTATGAGAACATGTCACTAAGGTCACAGCCATAATTACCCATGTCTATTGAAAAACAATTTCTGTGCAACACCATTTACACTGTTACCTTTTCTTCCCAACAGGAATGATTCCAGTGACAGAACTATCATATTTTGGGGAACAAGACCCAGCATTCAAGATCCTGAAGCCCTGGTGGGATGTATTTGCAGAATATCTGACCCTTCTTATGGTTCTGGTGTCAATGTTTGGAGGGGCACTGCAGGTAAAACAGGAAGAGGGAGCCTTTATCACAGAGAAACATTTTGTTAGTAATGTATTGTAAGCTCTTCAGATCATTAATGCTTTAAAGTATGTTGTATTAATTATGTAAAGTGGCTTTGCTCATTAGATTCTAAATTAAGGCATTTCAGAGAAAGGTGGAATGGGTGTAGTGTGGCGGTGGGACCTCTACCATGCTGGGCCAGGCAGCAACTCTCAGACACCTCCTCATACCTACCCCTTGAAGAGGACCCCACTCCGGATCATCAGAAAACTGTCTCCAACACCATCACTGACTTCATCATCTCTTGAGGACTCCTATCCACTGCCACCAAACTCAGAATTCCCTTGCCCTGCACTGATTGCTTCTATCTCCTACCCAAGATCCACAGACCTGACTGTCTGGGTGGACCCATTGTCTCTGCCTGCTCCTGCCCCACTGAACACTTGTCCTCGTACCTCAACTCCATTCTAACCCCCTTGGTTCAGTCCCTGCATGCAGGACACTTCTCATGCTCTTGATCTCCTCATGAACTTTTAATTCCCTGACCCTGACCATCTCATTTTCACCGTGGATGTCCAGTTCCTATATGCTTCTCTCCCCACTTTCCATGTCTTTGCCAATAAAAGAACCAACAAGTTCCCCTCCACCACCACCCTCCTCCATTCTGGCACTGGTCCCTACACTCAATAATTTTTCCTTTGGCTTCCCCCACTTTCTCCAGCTTTTTTATTGGCTACGTACTTCAGTCTATGTTCCAAGCCTTTCCCAGTGATGCTCCCTAACTCTCTCTCCACTACACTGATGACTGCATTGGTGCTGCCTCAGACACCCATGCTGATTTCATCAGCTTTACCTCCAACTTCCACCCTGCCCTTAAACTCACTTGTTCCACTTCTGACACTTCCCTCCCTTTCTCAATCTCTGGAGACAAACTCTCAACCAACATCTTTTATAAACCTTCCAATTCCCAAAGTTACTTTTACTATACATCTTCCCACCCTGTCTCTTTTTCTCAGTTTCTTCGTTTCCACCGCATCTATTCCCAAGATGAGGCTTCCCTTTCCAGGATACCAGAGATGTCTTCCTCCTTCAAAGAGCGGGGTTTCCTTTCCTCCACCATTGACGGTGCCTTCACTCGCATCTCCTCCATTTCCCAAAAATCCAAGCTCACCCGTTCTTCCCGCCAACAGTGACAGAGTTCCTCTTGTCCTTACCTACCACCCCATCAGCCTCCACATCCAACATATCATTCTCCGTAACTGTTCCCATCTCCAAAGGGATCCTACCACCAAAGATATCTTTACCTCCCCACCCCACCCCATCTTTTTGCAGGGATCACTCTCTCTGTGATTTCCTTATCCATTCGTCCTTCCTCAATAATCTCCCTCCCAGCATTTATCCCTGTAAGTGGCCAAAGTGCTACACCTGCCCATTCACCTCCATTCAAAGCCCCAGGCAATTTTTGCACATTCAATAGTCAATGGTTCCATTTAATATACGAGAATGTATAAAATATACAACCTGAAATTCTTACTCACTGCAGACGTTCTCAAAACAATAAAAACCCTGCAAGAATGAATGACATAAAAACGTAAGGACCCCTAAGCCCCCTGTCCCCTTCACACACACAAGCAGCAACAACAGAATAAATCCTCCTCCCACTTATTTTAACACAAAGCATCACCACCTGACATTCAAGCCAAAGCAAAGCTTCCAAAGAGAGACCATCAAAAACTAATTGTTCACTCCAACATTTCAAATCCCCCAGTCTCTGTCTCCCTCTGAGAGGGGGGGGGGTCGATGCCAAATGCAGAGCCCTCCGACAGCCACTCTTGCTGTCTTCGATGCTTCACTCCAGTTGACGACACCAGCAAGAATTCGTGTCCATAAGGCCGCTAAGGCGCTCGACTTCAAGCCAGATCTGGTCATACTGAAAACGTGGCCAATCGCGAGCTCCAAGCCACCGTGCAGAACTGCAGTTTCTGAGGGCTGCTCTAGATCAAAGATCCCAATGGGACCCTAGCCACCCTGGAAAGGAAAATAAAGACATTAGAATCGGAAGAATTTAATTGTTTCGCTGATGAGCCGCGGCCATCATTAGCTCCACCCATCCCAGCATGGGTGAGGCAACTCATTCTACTGTGGTCGTCTATTGTGTCCGGTGCTTCTGATGCAGCCTCCTCTACGTTGGTGAGACCCATTGTAAATTTTGGAACTGCTTTGTCAAACAGCTCCGCTCCATCTGCCAAAAGTGGAACTTCCCGGTGGCCAAACACTTTAATTCCCATTCCAACATGTCACCCTGTGGCCTTCTCCTGTGTCAAGATGAGACCGCTCACCTTACATTCCGTCTGGGTAGCCTCCAACCCCATGGCTTGAACATTGACTTCTCCTTCGGGTCAAAAAAAATTTCCCTCTTCTTCCCCTCTTCTTCAATTTCCCACTCTGGGCTCTTACCTCTTCTCACGGGCCCATCACCTCTTCTTCTCCTGCCCTTTCTCCTACAGTGCACTCTCCTCTTCCATCACGTTCCTTTCTCTACATCCCTTTAGCTCTCCTACCCGTCTGGCTTCACCTGTCACTTTCTAGCTATCCTCCTTCCCTTCGCCCCAGCTTCTTATTCTGGCGACTTCCCCCTTCCTTTCCAGTCCTGAAGAAATATTGACTGTACTCTTTTCCATACGTGCAATTTGTGTGTGTTGCATTGGACTTGCAGCATCTGCAGATTTCCTCATGGTTATGATTTCAGAATAGCAACGGTGAGTTTTAGTTTAATAATACCCTTGTCTTCCCATGCTTTTTGTCCTTTTGGATGAATTCAAGGAAATTTATAACTAAGTGGGCAGACTGACTGAAATCAGCAATATTCTCTTTTCCATTCTGGCTCCCTTCTTACCCCTTCCCTCCTCCTCACATGCCCCTCACATCCCCCTGGGCCCTCCCCCTTTTACCCATGACCCATTCTCCTCTTCTATCAGATTCCTCCTTCTCCAGCCCTTTTCCTTTTCCACCTATTACCTTCTGGCTTCTTACTTCATCCCCCCTCTCTATTCAGTTGGCTTCACCTATAGCTTGTCCTGCTTCCCCTACCCCCCCCCCACCTTCTTATTATGGCATCTTCCCCCTTCCTTTCCAGTCCTGATGAAAGACCTCGGCTCGAAATGTTGACTGTTGATTCATTTACACAGGTGCTGTCTGACCTGCTGAGTTTCTCCAGCATTTTGTCTGTGTTGCTCTGGATTTCCAGCATCTGCAGAATTTCTTGTGTTTATGGAGTGATGTGCTATATGTGCCAACAGAGGGAACGAGTGCTTTTGGCTGAACAAGATAAAGTAATGGAAGCTATCATCAACAGTGCACTAAAGCAGTACATAACCATCAATATCATAACTGATGCTGAGTTTAGGATTCACTGAAATCACTTTGCTCCAGACTTCTTCACAGTCTTAGTCCAAAAAGAGCTGAATACTGAAGGTGGGGAGTACTGTAGTTGAATGTATTTGACATCAAGTCAGCACTTGACCAAGTGTGGCATCAGGTGTCCTGTTAAAAGTGAAGAGAATAGTTAACCAGTGGTTGAAGTTACACAAAGGAAAATGGCTGTGATTATCAGAGGACGGTCACCCCAGCCTAGCTCAGTGTCTTAGGCCCAAGCATCTTCATCTGCTTCGTGAATGATCTTCCATCTATTTATCACAATATCAGGAATGTTCACTGGCCATTGCACATTGTTCATTTGTCATTCTTCAGCAAATGAAGCAGTGTAAAGCAGCATTATGCATTATTTTCCATCAACAACAGATAGACTCCAAAGATGTGCTGGGGCAAACCCGCAGTGTCACCATGCTCCTGGTACTGACATGGCATGCACACAATTCACTAACTTTAATCATAACTGTATGTCTTCAGAATGTGCGAGGAAACTGGAGCATCCAAAGGAAATCCATGTGGTCACGGGGAGAACTTCCTATAGACAGCTGTGGAGATCAAACCCCGATCTCACAGATGCCACAATAAAGGGGTGCACATTCCATTGCTAACTTAGTGAGGAACCAAAAAAAAATAAAGGAAGATATCTTCCTTCCCTTGCAGCTATTTTTTACAGAAAAGAATTTACTTAAAACTTGCCATTAACTGTTTCTTTGTAAACTATTGTAAAGGTTTGGTGTCATGCCTGCACAGGCAGGTACCTCCCAGTCTCCAGCCAGCTAATAGGAGTCACCTGCAGCCTATTTAAACCCAGCTTTCATCCACAGCCTTTGGTCACTCATCATTCCAGCCAGCCTCTGCTAGTTGCTCCAGCCTTCAATTAGCTTTTCTGCCCGTGGTGTTTAGTATCTGTTCTCTCTTGTTTGAGGCACCCCTGGGGTTGTTATTTTGCAGTCTTGTTAAAGTTACCATTCATCGCTGAACCATCTCTGCTGCGCTGCTTTTGGGTCAAGACTCCTTTACATTTCTTGACAATTTGGCATTCTGAGGAAATAATATTTTTTGATATTTTGTTCCACATTCCATATTTCTGCTGATTGCTTTATCAGTGTTCTTAGAGCATATTTCCATCATATTTTATAATTCATACAATTTAAAGATCCATATTACATGTCCTTTTAAATTATATAGTATTATAAGATTTGGCTTTTCATTTTATACACAATTGATGAATCTGGATCACATAGCATGATTGTCTCATTATACCTGGATGTGACCAAGATAGTTGGAACAGCCTTCAATTTCACCCATTTCAGAATACTGGGATATAAAAGGTATTTTTTATTTCACTGCTGCCATGGTCTCCATAAGAGATTATTCTGTGTTTTCTGTCTAGTTTTCCTTCTGGCAAGATATTATGTTTCCTTTATATATGGGAAATATACACACATGCAGGTCACCCTTTGTTTTCCATCTAATGTCACATGCTAATGTTGTTTACTGCACAGAAGACACCACAGCTAAGCATTTACTCCCCAGAGCATCTAAATTGTTTATTGTGCAACAGTTCAGAAGAACTGACCAATAATCTTCTATGTTTAGAGTTTCTATGTGTAAGTTTGCATGGGCCTCGATGCTCATAAACATATTTTCTGTCGCAATTACCTATGCACCTGAGCTGAAATGCTCTCATGATTGTTGTTGTACCAGTTACGAATATGAAAATGAAATCTATAATGTAAAGTACTTATGTTCAGAATGATTTGTCATTTCCAGGTATCAAACGAGCAGATTCTGTGCATCCCAGTGCCAGAGGGCCTCTCCATTCAGAAACGTCAATGGAACCACACTGTTTTGGAAGGACGTAGGCTTGATGTGCTTGCCTCTGGATTCCAGACTGGTCTAGATGTTCAGCAGTATTATCTTATTAATCAGTGGTGCTATGATAATGCTGTGATATGGTTTTCTAAATATTTCCCTTACCTAGTCCTTCTACATTCTTTGATATTCCTCATCAGTAGTAACTTCTGGTTTAAATTTCCAGGCACAAGTTCTAAGATAGAGCACTTTATCACTGTCCTTGGGAAATGCCTTGACTCTCCATGGACTACTAAAGCGCTGTCAGAAACTGTGTATGAGGAGTCTACCCCCAGGGTGCCCATAGTCTCTGAATCCAGCACAGATCAATCATTATCTTCTATGAATAGTCCACAGAAAGTTGACTCTTCTGGGTCATTCTCACAAGAGATTGCATTCAGTAATGATGTTTATAAAGGAGACAAGGCTTCTCTTTTGTCCAAAGGCTCTTCACAAGTTATGAAATCAGCTGGTGGCATTATGGTAGACAATTCTTCAGTGAAAATTCTGGATAAAAAGGAAGGTGAGCAGGCCAAATCCCTCTTTGAAAAAGTGAAAAAGTTTCGCCTGCATACAGAAGAGGGAGACATTCTCTATACAATGTACTTGAATCAAACCATTGTTCGGACTGTGCAAAGTGTAATTATTCTTGTCTACATCAGCATTTTTATTCCTCAAATGTGTAACAACATCCACTGTGTCGATGCACTGCACATCACAGGGTTCACTGACTTCTTCTGCATTCATGCTTTGTGGAGAATGTTCCAAATGTTATCACTGTTATACATTACTGCAATAGTCTTATATAGTTGCACTTGTCTGTACACACTGCATTGGATACTTTATTATAAATTGAAAGAGTATTCATTTGAAAATGTGAGAGTTGAGACTGGGATGGATGATATTCCAGATGTGAGAAATGACTTTGCCTTCCTGCTACATCTTATTGATCAGTATGACAAACTTTATGCCAGAAAGTTTGCGGTATTTCTCTCAGATGTGAGTGAAAATAAGCTTCTACAGCTCAATTTGAATCATGAGTGGACAGAAGAGCGCCTGAAGCAGCGTCTCATCATGAACATGGAGAACAAAGTGGAAATGCACCTCTTCATGATGCCAGGAATCCCCATCCAGGTTTACAACCTGACCGAGATTGAAGTCTTAAAGCTGGAGCTCATCAAAGGAGTCACCATTTCTGCTGCCATCTCCAATCTGAAAATGTTGAAGGAAATGTGGTTGTACAACTGCTCCTTTAAGGTAGAAAGACAGGCACTGCTATTCTTGAAGGAGAATTTGATAACTTTACGTGTACGATTTGGTATCGCTGATGAAACACCCCCATGGATATTTACCTTGAAGAATTTACATGTGCTCTATATTGAAGGGCAACTGCAAACTGACAGTAAAATCTCCACAGCCCTGCAGATGTTTTGTGAGCTGCCAAACATAGATACCTTGCATCTAAAGACCAATGTAACTAAGCTCCCAAATGCAATTTTAGATATGGCCAATCACTTGTTGTGCTTAATAATTCACAATGAAGGAGTAAAAATAACATCATTAACAAATATTAAGAAGCTCTTTGGCCTGACTGTGCTGAGATTGCTCCATTGCAATTTAGAAAGAATCCCTAGTGCCATCTTTAGTCTGACCAATTTACAGGAACTTGACCTCAAAGACAACAACCTAAGTTCAATGGAAGAGCTTGCCAGTTGTCAAAACCTCCGAAAACTCAGCTGCCTAAGATTGTGGCATAACAATATCACTTCCATTCCTGTTCACATTGCCAAAATTCCAAAACTTGAAATGCTCTATCTCAATAAGAACAAGATTGAATTCCTGTCCCCAAGTATATTTAAACTAACGAAACTTCTCTTCTTAGATGTTTCCCACAATTACATTTCAAAGATCCCTCCTGAGATTGACCAACTAGTAGAGTTGCAGCATTTTGCTATAGAATGCAATAAAGTGACTGAACTTCCTGAATCTCTCTTCTCCTGCACCAAACTGCGAGTTCTCAACCTTTCGCACAATAACCTGACTTTTCTCTCACCCTCTGTTGGACGTCTGCGGCAACTGCATCTCCTGGATCTTAAAGTCAATAAATTGGATAAACTTCCAGCTGAGTTGGGACAATGCTCTTGTCTCCGGAAGACCCAGCTGTTTGTAGAGGATGACATTTTTAAAACATTGCCTCTGAACATCAGGGAGCAGATCACAAATACGTCATAAATCTGAGATGTGAGTATTGAATAAACTGAAATACTAAAGAGAGCGAAGAAGAGAAGAGGGAGAAAAAGGAAGAGAAGGAGAAAGTGAAAGATGAAGAGGGAGAGAGAGTGAAAGAGATGAATGGAAAGCACGAGACAGAGGGAGGAGATATATTGAGCTGGGATTGGGTGAAGAGAAAAGCATGGAGGATGCAAATACACATGCAATTTCTTGTTCTTTTCCGTGAAATAAAGTGGTGACATTTCATATAGGTCTCATTATGGTCCCATTTGATTACTATGGATATTGGTTTATCATCATCACGTGTACAGTGAAAAGCTTCTGCTCTGAATGAACAGATCATTCCATGCATAACTACATCAAGGCAGAAAAACGAGAACAGAATGTAGCATACAGTTGCAATTACAGAGAAATTTCAGTGCCGACAGGCACTATGGTGCAGGGGTCATGATGTTTCCTATGTACTGTAATTCCAAAAATCCACTTTAAAAGGAATAATTAGATTGGTATATATTTAATATTTTCAAAAGGATTGCAGAGCTGTTTCAGTAGCAGGTAGCATCAATGCCCTTTTAATTAACTTAGGCAGGAGTACTTCCTGCTCATGGTAAAACACAAAGAGTTCAGATTTCAAATGGGTAGATGAATTATTTTAACTTTAATATACATTGATGTGCCTGGTTTAACCTCTGGTTGTTGATTAAAACTACTGGTAACTTCATCATTTTACATGTTACTGTTTGTGAAACGGGCATGTTTCCTGTAATGCTTTCTACACTAGCTGCACAAGTGTGTCTGCACATAAGTGCAAGTTTTTTTCTTTCTGTACCATTCACATGCTGAAATCTTTCCCTTCATTTATATGTCTGATCTTGGTTTCCTTCAGTTTACCTTTGCAATTTGGCCCTCTGGCCACCCTCTCAACATTGTTCAGACACGTTTGTCCTACCTCAGGAAGTTCTCTCCTAAATCTTGCCACTCCTCCACTAGATTCCTTGCCTAAGCTAGTCTGTTCTAGTAATCTTTGGTGTTCATTTATCACTGTAAACTTTGTTTGGATATCTTCAGTGCTGAATAAACATTGTCATTTCCTCTCTTTGACAAAGGTAGTTTACTGCAGTCTCAGCTGAGGTTTTGATTCTGGCCTTGGATTCCACTTGAAACAAGACGTTATGAGGAAGGGCTTTAAAGTTACTGTGTGCCATCTTGAATCCTAATTAAAAGTGACTAACAGGAAGCAGAAGATAGGCATAACTGAGTCTTTTTCTGCTTCAGAAATGTAGCACAGCAATTGGTGCTGGTCTTTAACAACTTACCACTTACCTAAGTAATATATGATGGTAAATGTGCTAGTGACACAAAAATAAGCATATAATTTAGGCTGTGAGACTAATGAATACACTCCTACTAATGAGGTCTCGTCACTAGGATAGTGAGCTGTTTAAGGTTTACAGTTTACCTGTGCTATGCATTCCATGCATTTCGAATTATATATACTTTTAACTTATTAATGGTAATATTTTGATATGTGCTCTGTGTGAGATATACATAAGCACTCTGATCCTGAGGAACATTGTTTCATTTGGTTGTCTCTATGTAGAGTCAGATGACAATAAACTTGAACTTGAAGGAGAATTGACAAAAGAAGAAAGATTATGTTTATGTTCTGCAGGGAATTCTGGAGTACTATGTATGGTTTGATTTCCTTATTTCAGTAAGGGTAATGCTTTGGAAGTGGTTCAAAGATGAATTACTAGGTGAATATTTGGAATGGGCAGGTTGTTTTATGAGGAAGAGTCACACAGGCTAGGTTTTGTTCCACTGGAGACTTGATTGAAACATACAAGATCCTGAGAGGTGGGTATGGACGTGGAGGGATTTTCCTCTTATGCAACAACCTAGAACAAGGGGTAAATGTTTGAAAATAAAGGGGTGCCCATTTAAGGCAGAGATTTTTTATTTCTCACAGAGCGTTGTGGGAGACTAGAACCCTCTTTCTCCGGGCAGTGGAAGAAGATACTTTATTTTAAATGCAGAGGCAGATAAATACTTGATGTATGTGGGTGAAGGATCATCATGTGTCAACAAAAATGCAGATTTGAGGTTACTATCATGATTTTGTTAAAAGGAAAAGCAGGCTTGAAGACCCAAGTGGTCTATTCCTGCTCCTAATTTATATATTCAAAGTAGTTTCTTTCTCCAGTTATTTAGAATTTATTTAATTTTTTGGTCCAGGCCTCACAGCTTATGAGTCATCAAATTAGATTTCTTAAGCTCATTGGATCCAGATATTTGAAGTAGCCTTTTTGTATCATTTGGCATATAGGACAAAGGAACCATAGTGTTTACCTAACCATGTTATTTTCTGGAAACAACGCCAGTTTTCTCTCCCTCCCTGTCCATCAGAATGCATGTCCTGGAATCAGAGACCTGGTGTGAGGAATATTGTAAGAGCCTTTGTTATCTCCGCTTTTGAAACTCATTGAAAAGTTCATTTCATTAGAACCAGTCTTATGTCACTTTACTTATGCAAATGACTCTTTAACTGCATGGTAAGATGCTGCTGAAATACTCAGGGACCATGTCTAGAAGATTGCATCATTGTACATTGTTTTATGATGCTTAAAAGGTAGACAGCCATTATAGGCAATTGGATAATATAATTTAAACTTACAAAGTCAACAAAGTTAAATATACTGCATTGGCTTGGTTTCAGTGTGTAATCACGCTGGAAATTGTGATTACAGAACTTATTTATATATTTATATGAAATTAATTTGTCCCATATTTTACAAAATAATATCTTAACCAGGTTAATATTTTTGCTAAATAGCAACCAGAATTTCATGTAATTTGTGCATATTGTTTCTCAGTGGTATAATCTGCCCTATTGACTGGAGACAAAATGGTAATTTTGGTTTGAATTTAAATCCAGGCTCCAGAGATGAAAAACACTATTGTTGTTCATTAGGAACATTAAACATCTATAGATCACCTGCATGCTTATACATTATTTGATACACAAAACAATTTTTATATTACATCACCAACTACTTGATAAATCCTTTCTGTTTTGGTCCCCTATTTAAATTTCAATAGGTTCTGTTTACAAACATGCTTGCGCTTAAAGATAACCAGATTCATGTCACACCAATTTGATGATGTGTTGTAAATCTAAATTGTAAGTAATTTTATTGTTGACTGTAAAACTATACTTTGAATTCTTAGCATGTTTCTAGCTTTTTCAGTGCTGGACTATCCTTGCAAGATGAATAGTTATTTCTGATTTTTTTTCTCAAAAGCTTACTTCATGATGTCCATAAAACACATTCCCAACATGTTTCAAATCACTTTAACTTGATTGATTTATCAGCATAATTAATTGATTATGAGACAGCAGTGTGGAACACTTCAATAGTCTGAAAAGTGTAAGTAGATCCACATTCCTTGCTTTTGATAATTTTATACAATTTTGCACAGACATGGCTGTGGGATGAATGAAAAATTAAGCTGGGGTCTGATGCAGTCCATAGCTAAAGAACCAATTGGCATATATCAATAGTTTGACTAGCTGGATAAGACGGAGACCTCAGATGGAAATCTACCACTGTGCATCAGTATGTTGTCACCAAGAAGTGAGAACGTTTGGCAAAATGTAAATAAGTACCACTACAGGCAGGTCAATTTGTTTAAAATTGTTTACTCATGTTTTGAAGCCTTTACTTTTATCTTTGGTCTCTGATTGTTGGAATGTAAGGATATCGGTGTAATTTTAGGATGAAGAGAAGGCCAAGTATAAATTTAGGTACCAACATGTTTTTATATGAGAAAAGGTTTTAATCTGAAGATTTACAAAGGAATTGGTACAGAGGTAATAATGCAGAACAAGGAAATGGTGGACCAACTAAGAAGTATTTTGCACCCTTCTTCACTGTGGAAGACGTTAGCAGTATGCTGGAAGTTCGGCAGTGCCATAGGGCAGAAGTGAGTACAATTGCTATTACTAGGGAACAGGTGCTTGGGAAGCTGAAAGGTCTGAAGGTAAATAAGTCACCTGGACCAGATGTACTACATCCCAGAGTTCTGGAAGAAGAGCCTGAAGAGATTGTGGAGGCATTAGTAATTATCTTTCAAGAATCACTAGATTGTGGCATGATTCTGGAGGACTGGAAAATTGCAAATGTTAGTCCACTATTTAAGAAGGCAGACAGGCAGAAGGAAAATTATAGGCTAGTTACCTTGACCTCGGTAGTTGGGAAGATGTTCAAGTTGATTGTTTTAGATGAGGTCTCAAAGTACTTGGAGGTATGTGATAAAATAGGCCAAAGTCAGCATGGTGTCCTTAAGGGAAAATCTTGCCTGACAAATCTGTTGGAATTTCTTTGAGGAAATAATAAGCAGGATAGACAAAGGAGAATCGGTTGATGTTATGTATTTGGATTTTCAGAAGGCCTTTGATAAGGTGCCATACGAGGCTGCTTAACAAGAGCCCATGGTATTGCAGGAAATATACTAACATGGATAGAAGAATGAATGATCGGCAGGAGACAAAGAGTGTGAATAAAGGGAGTCTTTCTGGTTGGCTGCCAGTGACTAGTGGTGTTCCACAGGGGTTGGTGTTAGGGAGTCTTTCTGGTTGGCTGCCAGTGACTAGTGGTGTTCCACAGGGGTTGGTGTTAGGACTGTTTTTGTTACATTGTATGTCAATAACTTGGATGATGAAATTGATGGCTTTGTGGCCAAGTTTGCGGATGATACAGATAGGTAGAAGGGGAGGTAGTGTTGAGGAAGCAGGGAGGTTGCAGAAGGACTTAGATTGGGAAAATGGGCAAAGAAGTGGCAGATGGAATACACTGTCAGGATGTGCTTGGTCATGCGCTTTGGTGTAGGCTATTTTCTAACTGGGCAGAAAATTCAAAAATCTGAGGTGCAGGATTCCCTAAAAGTTAATTTGCAGATTGAGTCAGTGGTGAGGAAGGCAAATGCAATATTAGCATTAATTTCAAGATGAGAATATGAAAGCAAGGATGTAATTGTAAGGCTTTGAATGTCTCCCTCAAAAATAGAAAAACAGTAATTTAAAAATGATATGAGATTGAATGTATTTGAGGAACCTGGTATTCTGTACACAAATCACTCAAAGCTAATGTGCAAGTACAGTATGGAATTAGGAAGGCATGTGGTTTACTATCCTTTATTGTAGAAAGATTTAAGTACATCTTACTAAAATCATATGGACTTGGTTTCTACATACAAGGATAATTGCAATAGAGGGAGTGAAGTGAAAGTTTACAAGATCATCTTATGAAATTTATAGGCATCCATTAGTCTCATGAGACCATGGATTTGTGCCTTGGAAAGTTTCCAGGGCGCAGGCCTGGGCAAGGTTGTATGGAAGACCGGCAGTTGCTCATGCTGCAAGTCTCCCCTCTCCATACCACTGATGTTGTCCAAGGGAAGGGCATTAGGACACCGGTGTTGTCGCAGAGCAATCTGTGGTTAAATGCCTTGCTCAAGGACATACACGCTGCCTCAGCCAAGCGACCTTCAAATCACTAGATGAACACCTTAACCACTTGGCCACGAGCCAATACAATGATTAAGCTGGACCTTATTCAAATGAACATTTTTTTCCTAATTCATCCAAAGCAGACAACAATTTCAAAATATTAAGGTAATCATGGGATATAAAGTTGGTGCAACAAAATGGCACTGTATTAGGTAAATCATCCATGATAATTTTTGGATAATTGTTCCGGTGCCAAGAGCCAAACGGTCTTAT
This sequence comes from Mobula hypostoma, assembly GCF_963921235.1. Lineage (NCBI taxonomy): Eukaryota > Metazoa > Chordata > Chondrichthyes > Myliobatiformes > Myliobatidae > Mobula > Mobula hypostoma. Next base: position 21,553,836 of record NC_086125.1, read on the forward strand.
CCTCTTTCAATTGCTTATGTTGTTACAAGAGTTGGGCTGCACTTCAGAGTATTATCAAGAGAAGGTTGATTGTGCGATAGTAAGCCAAAAATCTATATTCCCTCAGGTCGATGTAAAATATCATATACTTTCATTTTGAAGTTCCATCCTTATCAATATGTTATTATTTAGATATGTGTTAAAGCAATGACTTTCTCAAGACTTGCACTCACAATAAATTTTGGATTGAAAGTATATTAAATGGTCAGTCCCTGATAGAAACTGCTTAAGCTTGTGGGTAGGTGCATAGTCACTACTTGGTTTCCTAGCTTCTATCTTGAGATCAGGCCAACTAGTAACACCCAAATAGATAAGTTACCTAACTTCTTCCTGTTACCAATCTTTGGTTATGAACTTCTACATGTACATTATATCTTCTATGTTAAATGAACGTCAGGCTCTTCTGCAAATAGAAAGTAAAATATATTGGAGAAATTCAAACCCAGGTACGTTGGAGGCAAATATACTACATACCTGCTTTGCACCTCTAAAGTAAAAGTGATGAGCTATGAACAAGCAGCCTCTCCATTCTTGTCAGTTTTCTATTGGGCAGCCAGCTTAAATATCATCTCCGTACACTACTTTATGAGACATGCAACAAGTACCCATCTGTTGCACCTTTTAAGTATGTGGCCTTTGTTTTAAAATATTAAAATAGAAGCCCATTGCTAGTACTTCACTCATCCTAGGGCCTGTGCGAAGCATTAACACTGATACAAACCTTGGGAGCAAATTGTCCATTTGTTCACCACCTGTTTGATATAATTCAGCAAAAAAGATTCTTATGGAAAGATGAGTTTACAGCTTTCATTACTGATCATTTATCTTTTGCCTGGTTTCTGCATCTTGAAAGATAAACAAATGAGCCCAACTTTCACCCATTCTTAACTAACTTTAAATCCTTATTTTGAATGTGATGGGGGGGGGGGGCAAAGTATCTAAAGCAGGAAAACAATAGTGATTCATCAAACATTTATAAAAAGGTTTTATTATTTTATTGTATACAATTTCCAGAAGTTAAGCAACTCCTCCTTTTTCCAGTAGCAAAACAAAGGTTACACTTGATCAATACCCAGGTAGCGTTGCCAAAACTCAACTTTTATTCAAAAAACCCAACTAAAAACATATGTTGTCATATCTCCAATAAATTGTGTTTCATTTAAACTTCTGGATTAACAAATGTTAAAAGTTTGATTGTACAATACAACTTCTATTCACCTTTACAGGAAATGTAAGAATACTCAGCATAGCCAAGCAAGTTCTTCCTGAAGGAACCTACTTTATTAAAGCCCCCTTCAACATCTTCAGTCCAAAGATTGAGACACAAGCAGACAGTTTTGAGGAGTCACACCATGCTACTAAACACAGGGAGCTTCCATATTGTGTAGGAAAAAAATCCCCATGTTCTTGCAAGTGTCCATATAATCTCACTTCTGAACTAACCAGGAAAATCATTTCCATAAAGTTCTGTGCAACCCTTGAATGTGGTGCAGAAGTCAACATCACCTACTCTGGAAGATTTTTTTAAAAAGTAACAGGGTAAATGCACTCACAAAGCACTTTCACAGAAGAACAGCATTCCACATAAAAATAGTCAGACAAAACCAGGAAGTAGAGGGCTGTCCCAGATTTGGGAGTCATAGCCAAATTTAGGATCTCCTAGAACCATACAGGAACCTTTGTCAACTAAGACAACTTTCTTTTATTCAGATCCAATTTAGTTAGAAAAATTTAATGTCAGAAGAAAGGAAACAAAGAAGTAATATCTATTTGTATAACAATTATTCTGGCTCTTCTGCATCATAATTTTCATCTGGGGAAGTTTCATCAGGATTTTGTCCAGCACCAACTCCCAAGATCTTGTCTTCACCTTCAGCTGGGAGAGGTGGTTCAGGATCTTTACCTGCTGGAATGGATTTTTCAGCATCCTGATCTGCTGTCAAATTGCATTCAGGCTCTTCATCAGGGGCAGCCACCTCCCTCTCAGACGGCTCTATGACTGTCTTAGGTGCACTGACTATCTCATTGCCACCTTCACTTGCCTCTGGCTCTCGACCTCCCATTCCCTCTGCTTCTGATCTTTCACCTTTATCTCCTTCATTTTCACATTTAATGTTTTCATTTAGTCCATCACCCTTCGTAGGGTTGTCAACGCCAGCTTCATCTTTAGAATCTTCTTCAGTAAATGGATTCTCACCCTGTGAAGGAGAAAATTTAAAACCATCGAGTGTATTACAACAATTTACCATGAGATCTATTAAGACTTTAGGTCAGAACAATACTGGCAAGTTTCTCCCATTGGAGAGATGTAAATCTTCCAAGGAATGATCTGGGCCTCAGCTGAAGCCACTGTCATGCAGTATTTATAAGGGTATTTGTACCATACGCTGAAATAAAGATTCAAAGTTTAAATAGATTTATTATCAAAGTACATATCACTATATACAACCCTGAGATTCACTTTCTTGCAGGCAGACTCAATTGAGAGCATCCTGACTGGCTGCATCACTGCCTGGTATGAGAACTGCAGACAGCCGAGTGCGTCTGTAGATGTGAACTCCCCACTACTCAGGACATTTACAAAGACATTTGTGTAAAAAGGGCCCAAAGGATCATTGGGGACCCGGTCACCCCAACCACAAATGTTCCAATTGCTACCATCCGGGAAACGGTATGGAAGCATAAAAGCCAACAGGCTCAGGACAGCTTCTTCCACCAGGCCATCAGACTGCTTAACTCACGCTGACACAACTGTATTTCCATGTTCTATTAACTATCCTGTTGTACATACTATTACAAATTGCACATTTAGACTGAGATGTAACGTAAAGAGTTTTACTCTTCATGTACATGAAGGATGTAAGTAATAAAGTCAATTCAGAAATCGATAATAGAAAGACTGCACCGACTTGGACATTCAACAAGTGTGTAAAAGACACAGGGTGGTTAGTCCACCTTTGGTCCCCACCTGGCACTCAGCTCTCACCTGTGGCTCCCGTAGCAGTCTGCATGCAACAGCAGCCACACCCCGGGCAACGGCTTCGACAAGCCGGCTAAATCAGGTGAGGGTAGCTGACGGGTCTCAAACCCTCGGTGAGATAGGGAGTTGTCTATCCCAGCATGTGAAGGCAGACTCCGGCAGATTGAGCGGATGAGACCAATGGAAGGTCCAACGGTCAAGATGGCGGTCTGTTCAAGCGTCGTGGAACACGTAGAGCACGACAAGACACAGATGTCCTGGTCATCCACTGCGCCTAGTCCCATCTCCAGCTGTCTCCACTCTTGTCTTGCCACTGGATCCAGATGGGAATTGGGAAGAGAGAGTGAGGCTGACGCTGCGCAAATCTCCCTCACTTAAATCCAAATCAAGCGCTAGTCTCGGCACCATCAGCCAGCTGGTGGCGCAGTGACATCAGCGTCGGACTCCAGGAGCGAAAGTTCCCAAGTCCGAATCCAGTTGGGCCGCTCCCAAGCATGCTATCCATCCGTGCCGGGTTGAGTGTCAAGCTAGCAACTCGACCTCATAAAAAGTACTAATGGTGTCGAGGTCTTCATCGATGACAATGGACGAACCTTAAAAGACAATAAACTGCAAATGCAAAAAGAAATAATAATAAATAAATACACAATAAATATCGGGAATATGAAATGAAGAGTCTTGGAAAGTGACTCCACAGGTTGTAGAAACATGTCAATAATGGGGCAGGTGAAGTTGAGTGAAGTTATCCCCTTTGGTTCAAGAGCCTGGTGGTTGAGGGGCAAGTCATGCTTTCATGCTGGACCCACGACAGGTCCTCTGAAATAACAACACCAAGGAATTTAAAGTTCTCTCCATCTCTGATCCTCCAATCAGGACTGGCTCGTGGACCTCTGGTTTCCTTCTCTTGAAGCCAATAAGCTCTTAGGTCTTGCTGACATTGACTAAGGGGTTGTTGTTATGGTACCACTCTGCCAGGTTTTCAGTCTCCCTCCTCTGTGTTGATCCCTCACAACCTTTGATTCAGCATACGGAAGTGGTGTCGTCGAGCAAACTCGAAAATGGCATTGGAGGTTTGCTTAGCCACACAGTCATAAATGCAAAGTGAGTAGAGCAGGCGGCTATGAGCACAGCTTTGTGGTGCACCTGTGCTGATGGAGATCGTGGATCAGGTGTTGTTATCAATCCAAACTGACTGGGGTCTGCAATTGAGGATCCAATTACACAAGGAGATATTGAGGCCAAGGTCTTGAAGCTTATTGATTAGATTTGAGGGGACGATGGTATTAAATGCCGAGCTGTAGTTAATAAAGAGCATCCTGATGTAGGAATCTTTGCTGTCCCAATATACCAGAGTTGCGTGAAAAGCTAATGAGACGGCATCTGTTATAGAGCTTTGCTCTGGTAGGCGTACTGGAGCCGATCAAAGTTGCTTCTCATGCAGCAGTTGATGTTTCATCACCAACCATTCATAACACTTCATCACTGTGGATGTAATCGCTACCAGATGATAGTGATTAAGGCAGGCGGCCACGCTCTCCTGAAGCACTGGTATAATTGAAGTCTGCTTGAAGCTGGTGGGTAGCTCAGACTGCCGAAGCTAAAGGTTACGATCTCAGTGAGCAGCCGGTTGATCAGCGCAGGTCTTTAGTACTTAGCTGGGTACCCAGTCTGGGTTGGATGCTTTTCCCAAAGACTACTCACACGTAGGCCTCATGAGACTGAAATCATAGGATCACTGGGGGCTGTGGGAGTTTGTGATAGTTCCTCCATATTTTGACGGTCAAAGCAAGCATAGAAGGCACTAAGTTCATCTGGAAGTCAAGCCCTGTTGTTGCCTATATTACTTGATATAACTTTATAAGAGGTGATAACATTCAAGCCCTACCATATCTGTTGATTCAAGTTTAGTTGGGAATTTTCACCTTGCCCATGAGATAGCTACCCTCTGTCCCTCTCACTATACCCCTTGCCCATCCTCTGGGTTTTCCCCCCCTCCCCCTTTTCCTGGGCCTCCTGTCCCATGATCCTCTCATATCCCCTTTTGCCAATCAACTGTCCAGCTCTTGGCTCCATCCCTCCCCCTCCTGTCTTCTCCTATCATTTTGGATCTCCCCCTCCCCCTCTCAAATCTCTTACTGGCTGTTCCTTCAGTTAGTCCTGACGAAGGGTCTCGGCCCGAAATGTCGACTGTACCTCTTCCTAGAGATGCTGCCTGGCCTGCTGCGTTCACCAGCAACTTTGATGTGTGTTGATCCAAAGATCATACTTGGACCTCCTGCAACTTCCTCCATCACAAAACTTCAATGCCTCTGATATGGCCCTCAGGTTGCATGTGGTTCTTCCAGGGCTTCTGCTTAGGGAAGACACTGAATGACCTTGTGGGGATACACTCGTCCACAACCGTTTATAAGAAGTCCGTGACAACCATGGTGTATTCATTCAGATCCACAGGTGAGTCCTTGAACAGGCCCAGTCCACTGACTGGAAGCAATCCTGTAGCTGCTCCTCTGCCTCCCGAAATCACCTCTTTGTTGTCCTCAACTCTCGAGCTTGGCTCTTTAGCCTCTGTCTGTATGCAGGTAGGCGAAGGACAGCCAAGTGATTAGATTTACTGAGATGCTGTCTAGGCATGGAATGGTAGGCATTCCTTATCTTAGTATAACAGTGGTCTAGTTGTTGGGACTTCTGGTGCTACAGATTATATGCTGATGGTAATTGTGCAGGGTTTTCTTCAAACGAGCTCGATTGAGGTCCCCGACTATGATATGAAGTGTGTTGGGATGGACTGTTTCTTGCTTGGAGACGGCATCATGCAGTATCTCAAGCACTTCATCGTCGGCCGCTGGTGTATGTAAACTGCGGTCGAGCACTCCTTGGGTAAATAGAACAGATGGGATTTAAGCGTTAGGTGTTCAAGGTCAAAGGAACACAAGTTCAACAAAACCACCACATCAGAGCACACACCGCTACCTTGTGCCTTTTTCAAATCAGTAGTTCGGTCCATTCTTCTGTGGATCAAGAAGTCTTTGGGTCTGATCACTGTATCTGGCATGCTGAGAGAAAGCCACATCTTGTTCAAACAAAGAACACATCTCATTTCCCTCTGACACAGCAGTCTTGCACTCAGGTCCTCAGTTGTGTTCTCCAGTGACTGCACATTTGCCAACAAGATGCTGGGTAGAGGGGGGCCTCATCCCTGTCTGTTTCAGCCTGGCCTCCTGCGATGAACCTTCGTCTGCTTAAAGGTGCCGTGCCTATTTGGTCCACAAGTCCCTCAGAAGATCATCAGGACTGTAGATCATTAAATTGATTTAAAAGTATACTGCTTAAAAAGAAATTACATGCTGCAGACTGCAGTGAGAGTAATTCAAAAGAGGTATATTTAGAAGTATTGCACATAGCCTGCAGAATGTTGCCATGTGTCACTGGCGCCATCTTGAAGGGACTTTTAAGAAGATTTAATTGAAAGTTCACAACATTGAGGCCTTTTGTTAAAGTAAGCGACACCGGGTATTACCATTACAACTGATGTGCTGAACAAATGGTATCGACTGAAGATTCCTGATAAAAGAATGGGAGGCAGTGAAGAGTATTTGTATTTTAATCACAATGAGTTGTCATATTCTGTAAGACATGCTCAAAAAGTTGATAAATATTTGTATTTTTTTTAAGTTTAGAGATAATGAGTGGTGTAGTGTTATTAACAATATTTATTTCATTAATAGTACAGACCCAAGGACCGAATGGTCTCCCTTTGAGATTCCAAATGAGTCCAGGGGGTATCCTATTTAAGACCAATCTTGTACTTACACATATCCAAATAAATTCTTTTAGACCCCATAGAGCAGTAGACATGTCAAATAAACAGTTAATTCATGCTATAAGTTAACCTTCGGACCTTTGTATCTTTAGTTATAACATGAATTGGCAGCCACCGACAAGTTTCTTTTGAACATGAGCTCAATCACACTGCCACAATTACTAAGGTATTTTCCATTCTCACAGTTTGATTATGTAAGTGTAATCACAATTACAAAATATAAACTGTTAACAGAGAAACAAGTATGTATGCAAACATCGTGGTATTGTTGTCATAGGTGTTTCACCTGTTATTAGAGCTTACCTCTGTTAAGGTGCTTGGAGTTTTGAATTACATCCTGGTTAACACAAGCTAACTGAAATCCATCCAGCTATTTGGCCATATGGCCATATGCAATAGCATGCAAATAAGAATTACCTGAAGATATTTTTCCAACATGCTCACAATATTTCGATTATTCAGTATACACTTTGCTACTTGAAGGCCACTCCTCTTTGAGTGCTCAAGCATCACCTGAAAACAAAAGAAATGTTGCTTTAAGAACCCAGCCACTCTCACCAGGACTTAGCAGTTCTCATATTCAGCTTCAGGTGATCCCTTTTTAAAATCTCACACAGAAGAAGCACCATGTTACATTAATACACATTAAAGCCATCCAACAGTCTTAGCAGCAGAGCTGCTACCATGAAACAAATGGTCACTGATTTATCTCTGTCCTTAGTCCAAACATAAAATTTAAATTATGCTTGGGTCAGCACAAAATGTTACAGTTTGGGAAGGCAAATCAGGGTAGGACTTTCACAGTGATGATAGGACCCTGAGAAAAGGCAGCTTTTGGCACAGTGACCTTGAATATAGACTTTGGTATGTAATGTCACAGTTGTACAAGACTTGGCAAGGCCATATTTGGAAAATTAGTCCAGTTTTGTTGAACCTGCTACAGGAAAGATGTCATTAAGCTAGAAAGGGTGCTGAAAAGATTTACAAGGATGTTGCCGGAACCTGAGGGGCCATAGGTATGGAGGGAGGTTAAGCAGGTTGGGACTTCTTTCATTGGAGCATAGATAGGCCAAATGTAGTCTTTTTCCAAGGGATGGGTGACTAAGACCATAAGACAGAAGCAGATTTAAGCCACTCAACCCATCCAGTCTGCTCCACTATTCCATCATGGCTGATCTATTATCCCTCTTGACCCCATTCTTCTGCCTTCTCCCCGAAACCTTTGATGCCCTGACTAAACAACAACCTATCATCCTCTGCTTTAAATATACTCAATTACTCAGCTGCTACAGCTGTCCGTGGCAATGAATTTCACAGATTCACCACCTGGCTAAAGAAATTCCTTCTCATCTCTTTTCCAAATGGATGTCACTCTATTCTGAAGCCTCTGGTCCCAGACTCACCTACTATGGGAAACATCCTCTCTTCATCTACTCTGTCTAGACCTTTCAATATTTCAATATTCAATAGGTTTCAATGTTCATTCTTCTAAACTCCAGCGAGCACAGGCCCAGAGCCATCAAATGCTCCTCATACATAAACCATTTAATTCCTGGAATAATTCTCATGAAGCTCCCTGGACCCTTTCTGATGCCAGTACATCTTTTCTTAGATAAGGGGCCCAAAACAGCTCACAATACTCCAACTGCAGTCCGAGCAATGCCTTATAAAGCCTCAGCATCATAACCTTGCTCTTATATACTATTCCTCTCGAAATGAATGCTAACATTGCATTTGATTTCCTTACCACTGACTCAAACTGTAAGTTAACCTTTAGGGAATCCTGCACAAGGACTCCCACGTCCCTTCACAACTCGGACTTTTGAATTTTCTCATTTAAAAGTAGTCTATGCCATTATTCCTTCTACCAAAGTGCATGACCATACACTTCTCTACAATATAGTCTATCTGCCACTTCTTTGCCCATTCTCCCAATCTATCCAAGTCCTTGTGCAGACTCCCTGCTTCCTCAACACTACCTGCCCCTCCATCTATCTTTGTATCGTCTACAAACTTGGCCAAAAAGCCTTCAATTCCATCATCCAAATCATTGACATATAATGTGAAAAGAAGCAGTCCCAACACCGACCTCCTGTGAAACACCACTTGTCACTGACAGTCAACCAAAATAGGTCCCTTTTTATTCCTACTCTTTGCCTCCTGACATCAGTCAATATTCTATCCATGCTAGTATCTTTCCTGTATTGGTCTCTTGTTAAGCAGCCTCACATGCAGCACCTTGTCAAAGACCTTCTGAAAATCCAAGCACACAACATCCACTGATTCTCCTATATCTATCCTGCCTACTTCCTCAAAGAATTCGAATAGGTTTGCCTGGCAAGATTCCCCCTTAAGGAAACCATGCTAACTTTGGTCTACTTTATCATATGTGCCTCCATGTACCCTAAAACCTCATCCTTAATAATCAACTCCAACATCTTCTCAACCACTGAAGTAAGGCCAACTGGCCTATAATTTGCTTTCTTCTACCTACCTCTCTTCTTAACGAGTGGACTGACATTTGCAATTTTCCAGCTTCTGGAACCATTCCCGAATCTAGTGATTCTTGAAAGATCATTGCTACTGCCTCCACTATCTCTTCAGCTACCTCCTTCAGAACCCTGGGGTGTAGTCCACCTGGTCCAGGTGACTTATCTACCTTCAGACCTTTCAGCTTCCCAAGCACCCTCTCCTTAGTAATAGCAGCTGCACTAACTTCTGTGCCCTGAAACTCAATTTTTTAAACATACTGCTATGTCTGCCATAGTGAAGACTGACACAAAATAATTATTACATTTATCCACCATTACTACCTCTCCAGCATCATTTTCCAATGGTCTAATATCCACTCTCGCCTCTTTTACTCTTTATATAGATCAGAAAAAAACTTTTGATATTCTCTTTGATACTTTTGGATTAGTTTACTGGCATAGTTCATCTTTTCACTCCTTATGGTGTTTCTTCAGTTGCCTCCTGTTGGTTTTTAATAGCTTCCCAATCCTCTAACTTCCAACTAATTTTTGCTATATTATGTGTCCTCTCTTTTGCTTTTATGGTATCTTTGATTTCCCTTGTCACTCGCAGTTGCCTCATCCTCTCTTCAGAATATATCTTCAGCTTTGGGATATATCTATCCTGCACCTTCCAAATTGCCCTCAGAAACTCAAGTCATTGCTGTTCTACCAACATCCCTGCTAGTGTCCCCTTCAAATCAACTTTGGCCAGCTCCTCTTTCATGCCTCTGTAATTCCCTTTACTACACTGGAATACTGATACATCTGACTTTATCTTCTCCCTCTCAAACGTCAGCATGAATTCTATCATAATACGATCACCGCCTCCTAAGGGTTCCTTTACTTTAAGCTCCCTAATCAAATCTGGTTCATTAACACAACACTTAATCCAGAATTGTTTCTCCCCTAGTGGATTCAACCACAAGCTGCTCTAAACGGCCATCTCGTAGGCAATCTACAAATTCCCTCTTCTGGAATCCACACCAACCTGATTTTCCCACTCTACCTGCATATTGAAATCCCCCATGACTATCGTAACATGCCCTTATTACATGTCTTTTCTATTTCCCCTTGAAATTTATATCCCACATCCTGACTACCGTTCGGGGGCTTGTACATAACTCCCATCAGAGTCTTTTTACCCTTCCAGTTTCTTAACTCTACCCACAAGGATTCTACATTTTTTGATCCTGTGTCACCTCTTTCTAAGGATTTGATTTTATTTTTTTTAAACCAGCAAAGCTACTCCATCCCTTCTGCCTACCTGCCTGTCCTTTTGATACAAGGTGTATCTTTGGGTTAAACTGCCAACTATGATCTTCTTTCAGCCATATCATTGTTACCTGCAATGTTATACCTGCCAATCTCCATCTGTGCTACAGGATCATCTTATTCCATATTCTGTGTACACTCAAATATAACACAAATTAAGAGCTAAAGGACATGCGTTTAAGGTGAGAGGACAGAGATCTAATAGGAACCTGAGGGGCAACTTTTCACCCAGAAAGTGATCAGTATGTGAAATGAACTGACAGAGGAAGTGGTTAAGTCATCAACAACATTTTTAAAGGCACTGCGACAGGTACATGAATACGAAAGATTTAGAGGGATATGGGACAAACAGAAGCAAGTGGAACAAGCTTAGTTGGGAATCTCGGTCAGCATGAATCACTTGGGTTTAAACAGTCTGTTGCTGTGCTAATGATTTACTGCATTTTTCAGCACTGCCTTCCCTAATCTTCCCCAGCTCCACAATCCTCAGATTTGCCATCATTAGTTTTTGTGAATTTTTGATACATTTCATTCCCTAATTTCTGGCAAAGCCATTCATCATCCTTACTATCTTATTGCATCAAAACAAAGCTACAGGGTAGTTTTTAATTTACATTATGGGTAAACATAAAAATTATAGCTTTTTCCTTTTTGGTTCAAGAACCCACTGCCTACAATTTTAGTCAATAAACCTCTTCACCTCATGTCCTAAGTATTCAAAAACATTTCCCTGAAAAGTTTACATTCTTTATATAATAAAGCATTTCATAACACTTCGCAAGAATGCTAATAAGCAAGTTTGACACCACAGAAAATTGTAGGTGACAAGAAGGTTGGTGAAAAAGGTAGGATTTACTGAGAAATGCGGTGAAGAAATTCAGCGAGGAATTAGTTTAGAGCCACAGGCTGGGTCATTAATGACACTATTTTAAGTGATGGAGTGATTAGAGGCAGGAATGCATGAAACAGGGGGAGTTATAGAGAAACAGCCTAGAAAATCTAAACAGAACGTCATAGCATCAACACAGTACTGAAATAAGCCCATTTGCTTATGAATCCATTGACTATCGAGTACCAATAACAATAGGTCCATTTTATTCTCCCCCATTCTCATCAACTTTCCTTAGATTCTGTCACTCACCTAGTTACCTGGGACAATTTACAGCGGCCAACTAATCTACCAATCTCACACTCTTTGGAAGGTGGGAAGAAACAGAAGCTCCTGCTTTCAGGGAGTATGTGTAACCTGAGTAAAAGTTGTCCTAAGAAACAAGAATTTTTAAAAAATCAAGCCATTGCTAACATAGATGCCAATTTACGTATGGGAGTACAATGCTAATATAAGTGGGTACTTGGTACAAATTAGGATCAGCGCAGGAGATTTCAAATTTCCAAAGGCCAGTCATGAAAGTTTAGGAACGGTCAAGTTGGAGCTAGAAATACCAACGCTTCTGAAAATAAATTTCTGCCACATTCATCAAATGGCCCCCCGGCCCCCCCGCCCCCCCTGCACACACGCCTCCCCAGCACACATTAACCTCTGTCGAGCATGTTGAGCTATACAAATTTAAGCAGGTTAAATTCCCAAAAAGAATGTCACTACTAAGTTATCAATCTCAGATACGTTAAACCTAAATTTTCATTTAGTGTTAAGTCCTATACCTCACTCTCCATCCAAGACACTATTATACCTGCAGAATAATTTCTCTCATTCAGAGATTGTTGCATATTGTTCTTTTTGTAATGGGGTGTGTGAGATGGGTGGAAGACAGTCGCTCATAAAGTGTTGATAAAGAGTGAAAACTTACTCTTCTATTCCTGTTGTGATCAGGTGCCTTCATATGTCGCTGGATAGCATTGTATTTCATTGGAACGAACATTTCACAAGCCATACAGTGTACAGCTTCCACCTTCTTCATGAAATTGTCAATACTAATACCTGCAACATAAATTGTTGGTCGGTGGAAGAGACCTAAACTGTAATTCATGCTTTGAGGAATGTTTCCAAATCCATTAAAATGACATTAAAGAATGAGAAAATAGTGGATATATTACACATGGAAATGGTAACTCTGCAGAGTATATTTTAGCAAAGATACCATTTCAGTTCTGTTTACAATAGTGTGTACATTAACAGCATTCTATTGCAGACCACAGGGAGTCACATACTGACTCTAGTTCAATAATGAACTAGTATTCTGCAGCGGTAACAGAAGCAGTGAAAGAACTAGGCAAATGTTGCTTATTTTTGAAGACAAATGAGAAAAAACTTAGGACTTTTGCATCAGTCAGAATCACGTGGGCAGTTATTAATGAGCATACAGAAGTTGGTCAGAAGTAATCAAAGTGGAATTGTAAGCAGAGTGTACTTGAATTCATGGAAATCATTGAATGCACAATCTATCCACATGAGTCACTCACTGTAATATAGATGCATACATTTTCCAGTGGCGATAGATTGCTTCATTGTCAGACTTACTTTCTTTTAGATGAAATGTTATTCTGAGGAACCACCTGACATTCCTGGTAAGAACTCATCTCAAAAATATTCCTGTGCCTATCATTCCACCAGCACTATGGTACAAAAAAAAAGTTCTTTGGGATTCCTATTTTTCCTGTAATCGGACAATGGATAGTTATGTTGAGACAAGGAAAAAGGGAATGAAAACTCAAGAAGCAATAACAATAATGAGTAAGTCTTGAGGTCCATAACAAAAAAAAACTTTCACTGATTGTTACATCAACATCAATAGAATGCAAAAGAAAATTAGCACTTATTAAATAAAGATGTGAAGCAAAACTATCCCACAACATACAATACTTTACTTTCTGATTATTGGGACTCAGTAATCTCCAATAATTTAGAATTAACACACTGATTAGTACACTGAAAAAACAAAAAGATAGTAACTTTTTTTGCAGGAAATCTGAAGTTAATGTTGGGAACAATCAGCAGGTCAACGAGGATCAGTGAAAAGAGAAACAAAAGTTAATGTTTCAGATCAAGAGTTCTTTAGAACTGAACTGAAGGCTCTTTCTAGGGATGCTGCTTGACCTGTTGTGCTTTTAGCATTGTTTAGTATGTCAATATGGACACCATGATCTATGTGATCTGAGTTACAATGCTTAAGTATGTAACTCGCATACTCTTTATCCCTCTTGGCAATACTCACCATACAACAGGTTTTGTTCCTGGATCCTCTTTTTAATTGCATTTTTATCTTCCATTGTATCACGGAACTTTAGAGTCTTTTTATTCTTATTCAGAATAAACTCCTGGAAGAAAAGACCAATTGTTCATGACAATAAAAATCTGGTGCGGCTGCCAGAAACTTATGAAATTAAGCATTCTGGCTACAATTTACTATATCCATCTTGACATTTTAATTGATAGGCAAATCGTGGATTGGCAACACAATATCACAGCAATGATAAATGAAAATTCCAGATAGCAAAGGACTGAAGCAGGAATATATGCCTATCATTCAGACTGGATGTCAAGACTAAAATAGCTGGAATCAAGGAGTCAGCATGCTAGATGACATATTCAGAACATCCGTTAACATATCTTGAGCATACAGAATTTTAGGACAGCAAATCCCTTTGGTAAAACAACAGAATTTGTCTCAGTTTCAATAGGGTGAATAAATTAGGAAGAACATGCAGAAAATTTCAGCAGGGACTGTTAATTTAGTATGCTGCACAACTATGCTAACTAAACTATGCAATAAGCTATCAGTCCCAGCTTGAGTTGAGATATTGAGCATGGGAATCTCATAGTATACATTTAATTTCCACTGTATAAGTAAATAAGTTTTTTGACAAAGGTTATGTTAAAATACAAAGTCAACATACATGCAAAAACTCAGCTGTTTGTTTAGGAAGCTTGGTCCCAATGAATTTGAAGTTCTCCTTATGGAATTTACTTTCCAAGTGGGGGAAAATTTCTTCATCATCAAAGGTGCGAAACTTGCAAACTGAACAGACGTACATTATCCTGAAATGACAAAGCTTTGTTAGGTGTGAAAAATTTTTGTAAAACATCGCTGTATTCAATTGCAGAATTGAAATCTACTAATTCCAAGTAGCTTCACACAGCAGCTAATGGTTTCACAGAATCAGCTAGCACAGAAGACAGATACTCAAAACATCAAATTAACACAAGACAGAAGAAAAAACTACCCAGCCTAATCCCTGCTCCCTGCACTGGATCCATATGACTATCCACTACCTGTTTACAATAGGGGTTTGCAGCCTCTACTACCCTTTCAGGTAGTGAATTCCTTTTTAAATCTTTTTATTGAATAAGTATACAAAAAGGTAAACCATATAAACATTAATACAATGTTAAAATATAATAAAATTCCAGAAGGTATCAATACCAAAAAAAATACTACAAACAATGTAATTTAAACATAAAAAACCAAGATAACATAATAGTATACTAAATTTTATATATATATCAATGGAAAAAAAAGAAAAAAAAACCCCAAAAAAAAACCCACCGTGCAACTAACTAAAAGCAAAGCAAAGCAATGGGCTAACTTGAAACCAAACAGAGTTAAACTTAAAATCACGTCCTCAATCCCGACCTCCATTAAAAACAGTGAAAAAAAACAAGAAGGGTATGTATTACATTAAATGAAAGTATCGAATAAAAGGTCCCCAAATCTGTTCAAATTTAAATGAAGAATCATAAAGGTTGCTTCTAATTTTCTCCAGATTCAAACATAAAATCGTCTGAGAGAACCAAAAAAAGGTAGTTGGAGCATTAAGCTCTTTCCAATGTTGTAAAATACATCTTTTCGCCATTAAAGTAAGAAATGCGATCATTCTACGGGCTGAAGGGGAAAGATTACTAGAAATTTTAGGAAGTCCAAAGATAGCAGTAATAGGGTGAGGAGAGATATCTATATTTAATACCTTAGAAATAATATTAAAAATATCTCTCCAAAAAGTTTCCAAAGTAGGACAAGACCAAATTTTTTGATCTTAATCAATTCGGGTTAGCGATTCCTATTTTAGGTAACATATTTTTTCCTCCCTCTTTTATGGATCGCGCTTTTCAAACCTGGAAGACTAAGGGTATTTTACGGTTTTTGGATTTATTTTTAGATGGTTCCCTTATGTCTTTTGAACAATTATCTAATAAATATAATTTATCAAGAATACATTTTTTTAGATATTTACAAGTTAGAAATTTCCTAAGTACTATACTTTCTTCCTTTCCAATGCTTCCTCCTACATATATTTTAGATTCGATAATTAACCTCAATCCATGTCAGAAAGGTGCATCGGCTATGATTTATAATATTATTATGAAACTTAGGAAAGCTCCATTTGATAAGATTAGGGTAGATTGGGAACAGGAATTGGGGCTCACCATTTCTGTGGATGATTGGGGGCAGATTTTACAATTAGTTAATACTTCCTCTATTTGTGCTAAACATTCCCTAATTCAATTTAAAGTGGTTCATAGAGCACATATGTCCAAAGATAAGTTAGCGCGTTTTTACTCGCATATTAATCCTTTTTGTGATAGATGTTCGGGGCAGATAGCCTCTTTAACTCATATGTTCAGGTAGTGAATTCCAACCATCTTCTGGGTGGAAACATTTCCTTTAAATTCCCTCTAATCCATCTATTTATGGCTATAAATCAACCATCACCCTCTTCTCCTGCCCTACTTTAGCCTTCTTTGTTCCACAAAAATAAACATAGCTTATTTCATTTTTTCTCTTTTTTTCAAGAACTTACTTTTCCAGTCCTGGCCACATTTTCATAAATTCTTTCTGTACTCTCTCCTGTGTAATCATTTATTTCCTTGATCTGAATTTTATGCAGTACTCAAACTGTGGCTATTGTATCCAATACGCTAATCCTAATGATCACTGCTTTAAAAGTGAATTCAACTTGAGGTTTCCTTTTAAATCTGATTAGAGGTTCATTCTAAAGGGGCCAGTAAATTAAATGTTTACAAACATCCTAATTGTAATTCTAATCTGTTCTTAGTAGACTGTACAATTCTCTGTTCAACCACCCTCTACAAACAAAGCAAAAGCACTTGGCATGGCCGATCATTTATCTATTCTCTCTTCAGGCTCTGGCTAACATTTACTGCCACTCCCTAATTATCCTTGAGAAGATGGTAGTGTGCTGCCTTCTTCAGCTTCTGTAGCGCTGTTAGATAGGGCATTCAACAACGTAGGCATTGCACTGATGAAGGACTGGCAATCAATATTCTCCCTAAGATGTGTAGGTGTGCGTGCACACACATCCTTTGCTACTAGTGCACAAACGGTTGTCACCCTCTACTATGTTGGCATGTTAAGCATATTTCATGATCACATATTTCATCATACACAATCACATTTCCTTTTTCGGTTTCTGATGCGCACGGTGTTGAGATGAAGTTTGCAATGATTTGTCAGCAGATTTTAGAACTGGTTTATTTATACTGTTTTTTTTTGAAAAAATTATTGATTCACTATGTCGAAATCCAAAGAAGCAAAGGACGTGAAGTGCAAGAGAACTTCTGGTTAATGAAACAGTAGAAACTGCGATACCGAAAGCTCATGAGGTCAGGAATGTGCAGTTATGAGAAATATTCATGTACAGTACAGAAACTAGTATTACCTGTGTGTATTGTTGCAGTGTAAAAGTTACTTGAGAATTTTCAAGTGGGAAGAAATACAGTGATAATTGTAAACTTGTCTTTTTAAAGTGTCATTTAGCAAGCAAATCACATGGACAGAGAGAAAATCCAAAAATTAAAGCTCCAGTGAGAAAATCCTTTATTACCTGCTACCACCTTGCAATGTATGTTTTGTTAGAGGACAGATGAAGGAGAGTGAAAATGATCAAACCCAAAGGAGATCAAAGTTCTGTGTTTTTCTAGCTGTTAAAATGAATACCTCTATATATAAAATATAGTGCACACATTGTCAATGGGCAAACAATAGTACAGCACCAGATTTTTGCGCACATTGGTTATTACAAATTAGAGGGAACATTGCTGGCAATATATATCAAATCAGGAAGGATTCCAAATTTGAGGGAAATTCAAAAACAATAGTGTTCCCATACAGCCAAAGCCTCATCCTTATTTGGTGGTAGTGGCTACGGATTTGGGAGTAAGATCAGTGAATTTTGTAGATGCCACACACAGCAGCTGCTGTGCATTAGTAATGCATGAAATGGAATTTATGATGGTTGAAGTGGTCTGCTTCGTTCTGGATGACGCAGAGCTTCTTGACAGCTGTTGGAGCCTCCCTCATTTGGCAAGTGGAGAGTGTCCCATCTACTTAAAGACAACTTGTAGACAATGGCTTTGTAAACAGTGGAATGGATTTGGGGCATCTTAAGTCACTTGCTCCAGAATATCTAATGTCTGACCTCTGCCCATAGTATTTTCAATATATGAAAATACATTGAAAATATATTTTCAATATATATGTTGAACTATCTATTCAAAATACGCAATAAAAATCAACCACTTAATCACAAGGCTAGCAGACATGATTTCTGAAAAATAATTATAAGTTATCATAAGACTGTATAATGTTTACTCATATGACTGAAGCAAGTAAACTCCACAGCCTCAAAATCCAGACAATTAGATTCTGACCACCCAATTATTTAGCAAATCAGCCTTTTGTGAGTCATTTGAGAATATTTTTCCTATGTTTAAGATAAATATATTTATAAAAGGAACCAGTTAAAATGCAAAATTTAAATTACCTTTCTGTAACGCGATCCCGCTGTTTCTTCCTTGGTTTCTCTTTATAATATAGCTTCTTTTTAGTGTCGCCAGTTTCCTCTCGTAGGTCACCAGCTAACAAAAGCATGAGTTAACATCACAGATATTCTATCAGATACACACAAACAAAATTAGCAGCAAAACCAGCACTCTTACATTTCTTGGACTCATTATCTTCACCCTCAGCAGTTTCTTTTTTCTCCTTTTCAGGGTTTTCACTTGAATCTTTATCCTCAATACTCTAAATATAAAGAATAGTTTCAATGATACACTTACAAACTACCCCAAGTTTTTACATACCTATATTGATTCAAATAGGTAATTATGGAAATTTTTGGTGCAGAAATGAACTAGCATCACCTAGAGATTGCTTTAAAACTACCACAATTTTCTCTAGAACTTGCCAAACTTTACCATAACTAATCAGAATAGTAAGTTTCTCCTCTGATCTACCAAAGAATCAAAGCTAAACTAATTTTACTGGAACATTTCACTACCTTTAAGTTGCAAATCAGATATTTGAAGGAACACTCTCTACCTGTCCCAATAAGTGCAGAACCAACAATTTTCATTAAGCCGGACACCATCCGGGACAAAACAGCCCATTTAATTGACTCAACATCAATTCTTTAAACATTAATTACCCCACCACCAGTAAAAGGATAACACTTCGAAAATCCTTGACCTCAAACAAACTTAACGGTAATAAGATCATGGAAGACCCCACATGCAGGTTTCTCTCCAGGTGGTATACTAGCACGCCTTGGAAATGTTGGCCCTTCGTCATCACCAAGTTTAATTCCTCAAACTCCCTTCCTAATAGCACTGTGGGTGCCCCTTCACCTAAAGGTCAGCAACAGCTGAAGATGGCTGTTAGCCACTACTTTTTCATAAGGACTATAAATGTTACCCCTTTATCATCTCTAATAATACAGAGAAAAAGCAGTGAACCTGTGACCAGGTTGCTAAAGAAAGTGTTCAAAATATTCCATCCTTGTTCTTAAAAGAAAATTAATTGCATAAATATATCAAATTTGTATCCACTCAGATCAGTCATTTTTACATGTAATGCATTAAGTAGTGTTAATAATAGAGCACATACATAAATAGACTTACTGAACAATGAATTTTAAACTGGTTAAGAGAGCTCTCCAGATGTATCCCTGGAAACCCAAACCATTGGCACAATGAAACCATTACCACGCTGGTCACAGCTGTATCCTCAAGAATTCCACAAATACTCACAGCGCACGCATCACCAGCAGTAGCATCTTCAACATCACCTCCATCATCTTTCTCCTTGTCTTCTAAAAACACAAATAATATACTAATCAATATTTGCTACCTAAATAAAAACTGGAATGGCAAAAAAAATCATAAGAATGTAAAGTAAGAGCTAGTTCACTGGAAAATGAATAATTCTCTCAACAGAAAATTTGCCTGGATTCTTAAACAAGGAAGGAAAAAAGGACCACTGTCATGTTAATTTTTCTTAAATGTTGTAGTACAGGAAAAAAAAGCACATAATGAACTACCTGTTTCAAAATGACATCTGAGACTAGCTGGTCAGGAAGATATCTCGGGTGTAGTTTAACAGGCTGTGAAATGTTTTAAGTAAAAAGTACAGGTCCATTATGTTTATTTGGCAAATACACTACACAACCTAGAACATCCCCAAGTTCCAACCTTGATATACACTACATACATATAAAAAGAGTCTCAAAAGAAGATAAAATCTAGTCCCAGAGAGGGAGAGACAGTTACTGTTCCAACTCCTGCCTGATCACTCCTACCAAGAAGTGCTACGTAAAAGATGGTTATTGTCATATTTTGGATGTTTTGATTAGCTCTTCCACAGATGAATAAGTTACTTAAACTCCTCATCTAGAATGACGATCAAGTCAAAAGGGAAGAAGGTGCAATATTTTTTTTTTTAAAAAGTTACCTTCTTCACTGTCTGAATAATCTGACTGGTCTGTTCTTGACACTTTGAAGTCTGGTTCATCATTGCTTCCAGTTGATTGCTTCCTCTTCATTCCACCTATTACTCCACCTCTACCTCTCCTCTGTCACAAAGATATTACAGTATTGGTCAACATTTCCCCTCGATTCTGTTAGCTGAAAGAGATCATGTTCCTCAAGTGCACAGAGCACAAACAGTTCACATCACTTTGATACATTTCCAATTCTAGCAGAAGCTCAAAACAAGAAGCTAATTTCTTTCTACGACCC
Source organism: Mobula hypostoma (assembly GCF_963921235.1). Classification (NCBI taxonomy): domain Eukaryota; kingdom Metazoa; phylum Chordata; class Chondrichthyes; order Myliobatiformes; family Myliobatidae; genus Mobula; species Mobula hypostoma. Next base: position 21,574,451 of record NC_086125.1, read on the forward strand.
AGAGGAGACCATGTTTCAATTCTAATGTTTTTACACATTTAATTACATCAAAAGTTTTGTGTTCAATACTACGTGTAACCCTGTCATTCACTGGTTTATGAGAATGATTGAACACACCCAAGCACTTAAATGAAAATTAACTGGTATACAAATCCTATACAGAAGGTGGAATATTGAATGTTAAACCTTCTAAACTCTACATGCACACACCGATTTTTCCAATGAAACAGATAAAGTGCAAGAAACGAAAAGCAAATTTAAAGACCAACAACAACCACACTATTTAGATCCTGTTACTTATCCTGTGTACAAACAGCAATTCTCATTGCTAATACTCTAAATGGTTTGAATTCTATATCCAGAACTTTTAAGCTGGGGTAAGGGACAGGTTCTCCCAAAACTACAGGCAGCACCTATAAGTGCTCTATTTGGATATTCCAATCCATTCAATACTTTCAATCATTTCAACTAGTCTTTATGTTTTACTTCTAAGCAGTTAAGGACCAGCAAGGGACTGCATCAGACACTCGAAATGTGACTTGTTTGTGCTTCTTATGAAATTCACCCAACTGAATGCTTTAGCCTATGACGTTACAAAATAAAAAAAAGCATTTTACTTACGCCTCTAATTCGATTCCAGTCTCTCCTTTGCTGTCCGACACCTCCAAACTGGTTTCCCATTCCTTGTGTGCCATAACCAGAGAAGAGCGAAGGGAGGTTCCAAGGTGGGGCAGCACAGTCCCTGCCACCCATTCCAAATGACATCTCATTCCAGTATGCAGACAGTCGCTCAGAGCTTGATGATGAGAAAGAGTCATTCCGGTAAGGTCTGTTATTTGGAACCCACACTCTAGACCAGTTCTGACCCCGAAACTTGCCAAAGCCATCACGTCCTCTGTAACGGAAATGATCTCTGCGGCTCCTGGTGGAGTAGTCAAAGTGGCCAAATCGACCTCCACAGGAATCATTATGACTACGTTCATATTCAGTGTAACCGAAGCCCGACCTGAACAGATCACGATCATCCAGTGAAGACCTGGATTCATAAGACTCAAAAGGTGCAAACCTGAAAAAGAGTCGCACAGCAGGCAAGGAATCTGGTCAGTAGTTGGAACATGCTAAATAAAAATTCAAATAACAATAATGGTGTTTTGTATTTAAAAACAAACAATATTACCTAAATTAGCAACAGACTATGGTAATGGACAGACAAGTGATAATTAAGCTATTACCAATTTAAGAGCCTCATTATTGACTCTGACCTTCCCCCAAAGTTAACAATATATAAATGGTTTTAGCTCCCAGCATGCAGATTATTCTTAATCCCTGAACCATGTGAGAACTGATAATGGTCAATATGCGGATGGAAACAGACTGCACATACCTCCACATTAGCTGTCCTTACATTACTAACATTTTCTAATGACACAGTGGGAGTCCATTCAGCCCAAAGTTAATCATGTCTCTTAGGGCACTCCTGTCAATCCTATTCCTCCACTTATATCCTCTCTAACCTATTCTCTCTTCCATGACAATCAATTCCACCCCAATTACCTGACCACTCACCTACTTTGTTATACCTAATCAGTGTCTTCACAGAGTCATATAACACAGACACTGGCCCTTCAGCCCACTACTTGCTTCAATGCCGATCATTTTGCCCATCCACATTGATGCAAAATAGCATTTCTGGTATTGAATATATTCTCATGTTTGTTGGCAAGAATTCGGATTAGTAACTAAGCTTTTCTAAAGCCTTTCGCTCTGTATTTTTGATATGGGAGGAAATTGGTTCACCAGCAGAAGATCTATAGAATCACACAGAGATCAAGAAACTCCACACAGTCAATGAGCAATTATATACAGAATAAAAAGGGTTAAAACCTGACTGACTTGTTTGCAGCTTGACTAGTCACAGTATGCAAATAATAATGTAAGATAACTAATTGTGCCTTACTAAACTGCTAACCGTAGGGTTGTTCGAGACACCAACGTAAGGAACAAAGGAGTACTTGTTGCATGGGACAGCGGCTTTGTGTAACCACTAATCAAGGATGTCTGACAATGATCAGAATCTGGCAATGTCATAACGAATGTTTAACAAACAGCCCTGGACAACCAAGTGCTTGGGGCTCACTTGGTTATAGATATCCAGGCTCTATGAGTGGGACTCTTTAGATCAACTGAGCAATGCAAGCTTGCTAATAAATAGTATGTAATTTTAAGTAAACTGAGTTTGACAATTATTCCCTGGGTCTGAACCTAAAGTCCTCTGGTAGAGAGGCAGATCAACATCAACACCAGAAATCAAGATTGAAGTTGGGTTGTTGGAGTTGTGAATTAGCAGAAAAATCAGCTACTGATCCATTGCTGCCCTACTTTATGCTCTGTTTATTGCCAAGTGCGGTAGTGGAACATTCTTCAGTGGAGGCACATAGGAGTACAGACAGCATCCTGTATTTTTTTTCCTTAACCTTCATCTCAATACCACACATTAACCCACAGCTTATCACTAAGAAATTCAATCTTGGTTCACTTTTATTTGATGAAAAAGATTTTTTTTGTCCTGTAATATGCAAATAATCACAACTTATTCTGGAAGGGCTTCTGATATTAAAATGGAAAATCAACTCCCAGACAAATCCTTCAAGTTCCAAACTCAAAACAGACATTAAAGAAATTAAGAAACAACACAGTTCTCCAAAATAATCTAAATCAGCAGGATGAGAAGATGGCAGCGCGCCACGCGTGCGCAGCTCTCCGGTGAAAAATGATATCGTATCTGTTAAATAGGGGCCATGGACAATTCTGATTTGATGGAGAATGGATGTGAAAGCACAGAGGAACATCTGGAGAAATTTCTGAAACGCCCGTTCGCTGCTGTCGTTACTGTGTGGTTGTGAATCTTTCAGAGGGTAGGCCTCAAAATCCCCGGCCTTGCCTGCTTTTCACGACCGAGAAGAAGGTCGAATCGTTTGGACAGAGATGGCGCTCAGTATTCAGTGTCGGAGAGCTGATCAGAGCTCGAAGTTTTCGGATAACTCAGAGTCGGACTGTGGTCGGCAAGGCAGGGAGAGTTTTTCTTCCTTCTCCCGAGAGTTTTCGGATGACTCAGAGTCGGACTGTGGTCGGCAAGGCAGGGAGAGTTTTTCTTCCTTCTGCGTGAGATGTGGGATATTTGAGAAACTTTGAACTTTACTGTTCTCACGGACTTCTTCATCAAGTTATGGTATTGTTGCACTGTTGTAACTATATGTTATAATCATGTGGTTTTGTCAGTTTTTTCAGTCTTGGTTTGTCCTGTGTTTTGTGATATCACACCGGAGGAAATAGTATCATTTCTTAATGCATGCATTACTAAATGACAAAAAAGAGGACTACGTGTCTTCATAATCATGATCAAATGTTTTAAAATTTAGGAGTTAATTAAATTAATCCCTTCTACTCAGGGAACGTCATGGTGTGAATGCAAACGCAACATTCAATTTAAAAGTTCCCACATACTTATTACTGTCACATCACTATTTTAACACATGAAAAGCTTACACCTGAGACAATATACAACAAATATATAAAACTGATGACTTTAGAAAGGAATTAATTAACAATCCAAATGCTTACCAACAAGCACAAGAATGTACTTAGTACTAGATATGCTGTCTAATTCAGCCTGACAAAGTAATAGCTACCTAACAACTTTAAGCATTAATCGTGTACATAATAAGTATAGTTTAATCAATAACTAAAACAAAGGCCTATGAGATCCTGGACTTTATTAGCTGGAGCACAGCGTTTAAGAACATAGAGGTTATGGTCAAAAACAAGAGAAAATCTGCAGATGGTGGAAATCCAAGCAACACATATAAAATGCTGGAGGAACTCAGCAGGCCAGGCAGCATCTATAGAAAAGAGTAAACAGTCGACATTTTTGGTTTGTGTGTGTTGCCTAGAGGTTTTCAAAAATTATAACGAACAGGAGGATGAGTAGTGAAAAACTTTTCCCCTTAACAGGAATGTCTAAAGCCATGGAGATAGGTTTAAGGCAGGGGTCCCCAACCTTTTTCGCACTGCGGACCGGCCAACCCGGGGGGGGGGGGGTGTGGGGTTGCCAACAGACAAGAGTAGCAGTCAAATAAATTGCGTTTACCCAGAGAAAGACTACAATGGCCATGAAGCCCTGCACGGGCACCAGTGTGCATGCGTGACCTGCCCACCTGTGTACCTGCCGATTTTTTTCCCTGCAAATCGATTTTGGCGATTCTGCTCGGGGGGGGGGGGGGGGTTGCTAATCAGGACCGGAATATAGGTGAGAAGTGGCTAATACACTCAATTTCGTTTCTAAAAGGCTTTATCTAACAAATTTAATATTAAACACACAGCGCATATTTTCCCCGCATGAATATAGTGATAAGTCAATTATCAGGGGAGGACAGGGAAGCTTGAAGTGTTGAACGAACTTCCAGTAGAAGTGGCAGAAACAGGTTCAATATTATCATTTAAAGAAAAATTGGATAGGTATATGGACAGGAAAGGAATGTAGGGTTCCGGGCTGAGTGCAGGTCGGTGGGACTAGGTGAGAGTAGCGTAAGGCACGGACTAGAAGGGCCGAGATGGCCTGTTTCCGTGCTGTAATTGTTATATGGTTATATAAGTCACTTACAAGTCAATAGCATCATAACATTTTAAGTAATGTTTGGACATTAAACACACAGCACATATTTTCCCCGTATGAACATATAAAATCATTGCAACACACCAATATCGCTGAATCAGTGGGAGCCCTGGGCTTGTTTTCCTGCAACAAGATGGTCCCATCGAGGGGTGATGGGAGACAGCGATACTCGAAAGGGGTTCCTTATGTCTAGTCTAGTCCGCAATTTAGTTTTCGTTGCATTCATTGCAGAAAACTCCGCTTCGCAGAAAAATGTTGGAAATGGAAGCAACGTTTTCAGTGCTTTCGTGGCTATCTCAGGATATTTAGCCTTGACTTTGATCCGGAATGCCGGCAGAGATGTTATGTCAGACATACTTTTCAGCCCACCGTCATTTGCGAGCCCGAGGAGTTGATCTCCTTCCCGCGCTGACATGGATGGCGCGCGTTCAAGCTCAACAGTGGCCGTGACAGGGAATGAGGAAAGGTTTCCTCGCGGCCCGGCAGGGAATGAGGAAAGGTTTCCTCGCGGCCCGGCAGGGAATGAGGAAAGGTGCCGCCCATGACAGGGAATGAGGAAAGGTGCAGCTGACTCATATCGCCAAATCATATCGTTTCCTTACGACCCGGTAGAAAATGCTTTGCGGCCCGGTGGTTGGGGATCGCTGGTTTAAGGTGAAGAAGGTTAGAGGTGATGCAAGGAAAAGTTTTTCCACTCCTAGTGCACTTGTAATTTGTAACACACTAATTAGAAACAATTCCTCTAACAACATTTAAAAACAATCTTGAATCGCCAAAGCACAGAAGGTTATAATCAAATGCTGGTAAATGAAATTTATAGAGATGGACACTATGGCTAGGTGAATGGCCTATTTCTCAAAAATCTCTATAGCAAAATATTTCCAGTCTTTTAAACTCTCTTCTTCAAAGCACAGTGTTTGAATATTTTTAAAGTAGATAGGTTCTACCATGGGTAAATGGGGATGCAGAATCAATGTTACAATCAGATCAACCATATTTTACTAAATGGCAGAGCAGGCTTGTGGATCAGAAGCAGAGCTACGAGGACCTTCAGTGTAAGTGTTGAACAAGCTTCCAGCAGAAGTGATAGATGTGGGGTCAATTATAGCATTTAGGAATTTTGGATAGTTACATAGGTTATGGGGTGCAAGTAGATGGGGTTAGGCAGAAGACCTGCTCGGCACGGACTAGTTGGGCCAAGGGGCTCGCTAAAGTGATTCAAATCCAAGTTAGGGTAAAACTCTGATGATCTGCAATCCAACCACTCAGAGAAGCTAATGGCTCAGCATCTATCTACGACTAGAAGTTCTATTGGATTCGAATATGCATTCTATCCTAATGTTGCAAAATAGCAGTCACAGATGTGAGATAGTTGTAGCACAAGAGTTCATTGGAAGGAAATTCTATGAAAGTCAAACTGCATGATGTAACTATCTTTACTTTCTTGGGTAGCGTAGTAGTTAGCACAACACTTTAGAGTACAGGCGACCGTGGTCCAACTCCTGCGCTGCCTGTAAGGAGTTTCTATGTTCTCCCTGTGACCATATGGGTTTCCTTCAGGTGCTCCCATTTCCTCCTACAGCCCAAAGACGTACCAGCTAGTAGCTTAATTGGTCACTGTAAACTGTCCCATGAATAGGCTTGGATTAAATCCGCCCCGGCACAGCTCAAAGGACTGGAGGGGCTTATTCCACACTGTATCTCAATAAATTCCCTGTCACTTACAAAGGCCTGAGACACTGGTAATCTCCATCATTTAATTTATGGCAATTCACACATCCAACTGTATGCTATTTTCAGCCTGTTCTTTAATTAAATGTCCATTGTGTTTAAGTAAACATTTTCATCAATATTACTACCTCAAGTCCAGTGATATATTAAATATTTGCCAAAAACCAAGGAGTCCGTAGTGAAGCACAGGCTGCTACAGTTCTCAGCTACTGAGATAAAATCAAGGATAGTCCTTTGTCCATTATTGCTTAAATCAACAGCACACAGCATGTGTCAATGAAGCTACTTAGGATCTCCTGGGAATCCTTCACCTGATAGTCACAACAATCCCCTTGTTATGAGAGTCCTATTACTCCAAAACTAGAACAGCTGCATCTTGCTTTGATAAGCATATTAATCATGCATCAATTCAGCACAAGGTTTGTTTAATCCAATTGAACAATGATAATAAAACTGACTGATACGGAAAATATTTCTCTACAACCAATTGAAAACCATGGATGTTGACCTATCCATAAAACTACCCCCAGAAGAGATGCAATAAGACTAAAGCAGCTTGGGGAAAGACATTCAACTTAACTTCTAGAAATGACGACTTGGAGCATATTGGCTGCAAGTAGTGATGGCCTCATGATTCAATGAAGCAACAGTAAATGTGACCAGAAACTAATCCCACAAATATTTAAGTACCTACACTCAAAGATAACTTATTTATCCTTAATGTCCATCACCAGAATCTCCATATAGCATAGAAAAATATGTAAGCAAATAATAAGTCAAAAGAACATTAAGTGTTAACAATGCATCCACATTTGAAACAAAAAATGAAGGATAATGACCCACTGAATGTAATCAGACGTCTAATCTATGAAACTCAAAATAGCTAAACTAATATAGAGTAACAATCACCAACTAAATAAATCTTCTAACCAATACAAATTTTTGAAACTTTTATAGATACCTTTCCTGCTCGTCACTGTCATGAGAAAGCAAATCTAACCGTTGGTTAATTTTAGCAACAATGGATTCAGAATTTTGACTGGCATTCCCTCTCTGAGAGTCCCATGATTTGCCACCATAGCCATAGTTTGATCCAGAGCTTTGTCCATAGTCATAGTTATAGTCATCATAGCCTGAAGAGGAAATAAGAATGTACTGCAATGATATGTCAAAGTTCTAGGATTAAACAAGCTTGCAAGCCCTTCAAAGTTTGCAACGTAGTGTTAACAACACTTGTGTTCAGATTCAGATTAATTTATCACATGCACATCAAAGCACACAGTGACATGTGCCATTTGCATTAACAACCAACCAACTAAGATTGTGACGGGGGCAGCCCATAAGTGTTGTTGTACATTCCAGTGCCAATGTATGTACTGATATATCAGGTCAAGAAATTATCAGCCAGATAATTCAAAGTTGGGAGCTATGAGATAATCATCGGGAATTAAAATGCTCGGCCATTAGAAAGTCCTGACATGCAGGATGGTGCATGTCAATGATTAGGATGATGGAATCAATGGCTTTGTTGCAAAGTTTGCAGATGATATGAAGTTGGGTGGAGGGGCAAGTAGTTTTGGGATAGTAGAGAGGTTACAGAAGGACTTAGAGTAAGAGAAAGGGCAAAAAAGTGGCAGATGGAATACAGTTCTGGAAAGTGTATGTTCATGCACTTTGGCGGAAGTGAAAGGGTTGACTGTTTTCTACATGGAAAGAAAATACAAAAACCTGAGATGCAAAGGGACTTAGGAATCCTTGTGTAGGATTCCCTAAAGGTTAATTTGCAGGTCGAGTGTGGTGAGGAAGGCAAAGGCAATGTTAGCATTCATTTCAAGAGGACTAGAATATAAAAGCAAGGATGTAATGTTGATACTTTATAAAGCACTGGCGAGGCCTCACTTGCAGTATTGTGAGCAGTTTCGGGCCTCCATCTTAGAAACAAAGGAGGTTCACAAAAATGATTCCAAGATTAAATGGCTTGTCATATATCTGATGGCTCTGGAACTGTATTCACTAGAATTCAAAGAATGAGGGGTAATCTCATTGAAACCTATCGAATGGTGAAACACCTTGTTAGAGTGGATGTGGAGAGAATGCTTCCTGTGGTGGGAGAGTCAAGACCAGAGGACACAGACTCAGAATAGAAGGGTGATCTTTTGGAACAGATACGAGGAGGAATTTATTTAGCCAGAGGGTGGTGAATCTGTCAAATTCCCTGCCACAGGCTGCTGTGGAGGCCAAGTCTTTATGTATATTTAAGGCAGGAGGATAGATTCTTGATTAGTCAGAGCATGAAGAAATACAGAGGTGGTGTGGCGGGGGGGGGGTGGAGGCAGGAGATTGTGGCTGAGAGGAAAAACGGATCAACCACGATGAAATGGCAAAGCAGACTCGATGGGCCAAATGGCCTAATTCTGCTCCTATATCTTATGGTCTTATGGTATGGAAAGTGTACAAATTATTACACCTATATACTGTAGGTGTTGCAGGTAGATCTAGTTTTCTGCCATTTTCTATATGAAAGTCAACAGTAAATATTTTACCATCAGATAATCTATAAAAATGTACACTTACTTTGATTTAGTAAAATATTCCAACAATATTTCAACTTTTGACTTTGTTTCCAAAAAGAAATGTCACAAATATTAAGTCCACCAAATGAACTACAAATTCTCAATACCAGCCAATGAAGTAATTTTGAAGTACAGCTACTCATAGTGAGCCTTAAGGATGAGGTTCCTACTTCTACATGTGATAGCCTCTCATATACCAAAAAATAGAGAATCAACTATCCTTTGTGCACTATACCAATGTAACAGAAAACGAACTGATTGAGTTCACATTTTAAAAAAGAACAAGACTGCATTGCTTAACAATTAGTGGGAGGCTTCCCAGTACAGAATTTGTACAGTCTTTCATATAGTCATCATGTATACGTAAAGCAGCAGGATAAACAATTAAGAAACAGGGACTTGAGTAGTGTGCACATCAGTCTTTCCCCGTCACTGATAGTACCTGCACCAGATGATTCAGCATCCCAATTTCCGTATGAACCTGTAAAATGAAAGACTTGTTTAAAATGTTCTGGTTTACTTCAGATTTTCTTTTTAAAAGTACAACATTTACAAAGCAAAATTATGAAGCACAGAATGTAACAATAATCTACTAATGTTGGTCGCTAAATTTTGATCCGTAGTAATAGATGGCAGATGTAGCAGTCATAGAGCAACCTCCGCAACGTCCCAAAACATTTTACAGCGAATAAAGTAACTCCGAAGTACACAACGTATATTTGCAATTTAGGGAACTCAACACCTTAGTTATTTTGCCTGAGTGATTAATACTGGTCAGGAGTTAATATAACATCCTTGATTCATTTTTATTCGTTTTTATGTCGAGACAAGAGAACACACAGGACTTCAACTAAAATCTCACTTGAAAGTGGCAAATCCAGCAATTGCTTAGAATTTCAGTCAATTGCAGCCTTGATCTTTGTGCTCAAGTTACCAGAACTAAACCCAGCACCTGCAGGTATTTGTGCATGTACGTAGGCTGACACTTTATTACTGGGCATCACCAAGTGGAAATTAAACTGCTGGTGGTAATATCACAGGTGGACTTAAATAGTGCCATGACACTATCTAAGAACAACCTCAGTGGTTGTTCTCAAGTATTGCCAATATTTATCGCTCAGCCAGCAAAGGCCTAGTTCTTCCAGATGTTCTTTACCTTTTCCAATACTGGTCATTGCATTTCCTGCATCAAAAGATTGACCATATCAAAATATAATTTTCTGTAAAATGATTAGGTCTTAAAGATAACAAACAGTGCAATATAAATATAAATGAACCTTGCTTCCTTTGACATATTGGTTTATTCTTCTGATTCTAAGTTAACTGCCAAAAAGCCACACCAAAAATGGAGTTTTTAAGCTGTTGACACCCACAATATACACAGAACACTGAAGATATAAATTTACCTTCTTTGATACAGGTTACTCATGTCTCTTTTTAAATCACATTCCTGGACATTATGAACTTATTTTGTTATTATGTTTGCTTTGTTATGTTTCTACTTCAATGTGTTTGCATACTTACTTTACTTCTGCATGATACAGTATATTCTCCATAATATTTAATGTGTATTATATAATAATTCTAAATATCTAACAGAAACACAAATTTGGTAACCTATGTTTAAAGGAACCAACACTTGAAACAACTTTTACATATGGGCATAGCTAAAGACAGATATAAACCAATATTTTACTGCACTACAAAAGGTCATCTGCTTCTTCTTCAGCCCCTCACAGTTGAGGGTGACATGCTTTCACTCTCAATCTGTGAGCTCTGCTGAGGCCAATGGAGGGAAACAATGATGCAGTGGTTGGATAGGTAGGATGGGAAATAGCACATCCCTTCCGAGGTTTTCCTTGGTTTCAATATGGCGCAGAAAGAACTTGAGATGTAATCCTGGTTGCTAATCCATTTTCAACTTTCATTTTCTCGATCACTGGGGATGTTAAACTTTTTTCTGGGAAGAACGTTGTTGAATCTATTCTGTCCAGCTCATGTAATAAAAGCCTTGAAAGTGTGTATGCTGGCCTTGTTCTCATACCATGAAAGTAGAATCAGAGGTCTCTCTAGCTACACACTTTGAGATATCTGTTGTATGTAGTCCATGTTTCAGATGCATACTGAAGGATCAATGCCACCCAGGGAACCACAGTCTCTTGCTATGATGAGATCTTGCTGTTCCAACACTATGTCAATTTTTCAAAGAGAAGGACATTCTGCACACCAAGATTCTTACTTGTGCATCAGATTGGGCACCATCAATGAAAGGACACCATTGTGGGGTTATTACCCTCTTGAAAAAAGCTGTACCTAACATATTTACCATTCACTGTTAATTCACAGGCAATATCTTGTCCAAAAAAGCCTAAGTGATACACAGCACAAATCATTAAATACTGTTATCACAGCAGTACATACTCTCTTGCTCTCAATTCTCGGCCGTTTCATGAGCTTTGTATTGAGAATGATGAACAGTTTAAATACTTGCTGTTGCACACAAGTCAGATGGCTCTCAAAAGGAAACTGCCTGAGACACTTTTATGCACTTTTTGAAACTGTGATAATATTCTTTAAAGATTCAAATGTTTCATTCAGTAATCAACTTTCCTCGTGTTTGCATAAGAATATTAGACATGACACTGCTTATTTATCAGAATTATTCACAAAGTTTCATGAAACCAATCTTCAATTGCAATGAAACGTGAATCAGTCATCTCCACATTTCTGACCAAGTTAATCCTATTCGTGAATCATTGCCATTACGACCTTTTCCACTTTCTGAGCCTGGCTGAACTGGAAGATAAAGAAAGAATGCCAGGTGCTGATCTTCAAGTATACTGTGCTCACTTGGATGAGCTGTATAAAAACATGTCAGAGAGATTTCAGGACCTTCCCTCGAGTACAAATTCCAGATTGGGTAATAAATCCATTCCTGAACACTTGCAAAGAGGAATTAACAGGAGGGAGAACTGATCTCACTACAAAATTACTGAGGTGAAGCCAAGGTTCAAAAACTCATATCAAGACTTTTGGTTGCAGAAAGACATCTCTGAACGCCATCCCACACTGTTGGAAAAGGTCAAGATGTAATTTAGTAGAGTGTAGTTTCAGTGCAGTCACCCAACTTCTTTCAAAGCAACAAAACAGGCTACAAACTACTGAACTTGGGGATCTGAGACTCCTGAGTGACATTCAGCCTGATGTTGAGAACCTGCGATCACTGCTTCAAGCCCACCCATCTCATTGAAAGGTAGAAAAACAATGGAAGTAGTGAATAGTTGTACTACAAAGGTGCACTCTAAATTACTGATGAAATTGGTTTTACTGGAACTAAAGAAACAATTCCATTTGGAGCTTTATATAGATTTGAATATTTCTTTGTGATTATTTATCACTGCTTTGAATTTGCAGTTCTTTGACTGTGCATCATAAATCAAAATTCCTTATAGTTTGTAAATAATGGCTGTAAAGGGACAGGGAGGTTCTGGAGATGTAACCTGGGAGCCAAAGGGGCAGTAATCCAAAAATTCTGCAATAAGTTCCTTCTCATCACCGAACTACCGATCTGCAGTAAAAAAACAGAAGCTACCAGAAACACTCGGCAGGTCGGGTAGCATCTTTGGCGAATGGAACAGGACCAACGATTTAGATAGGAAATCTTTGTCTGGTTGGTTAAGCCCATCACCACTACTGGGGCATTGCCAACCAACAGACAGCAGAGTCCTCTGTACTGGACCAGTCTTCCAGGTTGTCCCCAGGTGTAACCCATCTTCAAAGATCTCTCCTCTCCTAAGTATTAGGTCTTTGGAGCTTCAGTTGGCGTTTCTGTAGCTCTGAATTTTTATGGGATGGGGTTGCTAGCCCCATACCCAACCCTCCTCCTTTCGCAGACGGGCTTGGGACCGTCCATGGCGGAGTTCGAAAATCCTTGGTCAGATCCGAAATGTTGCGGCCGCCGGGCGTGCGGTAACTCCTATACCGGGACGTGGGGGTCCCGCGTTTCCTCTGGGAAAGGGGGCGAACCGCAACACGTCGTCCCACTGAAGTGGCGCCATTTTGTGAGGTGGACTGTGCATGGGGAGGGGGGGACCGCCGGGGAAAACACGACACCCACCGCAGTTGAGCTGCCGGTAGTTCGCCGCCATGTGCCAGGGCCGCGCTCAGCCAGAGATGGCTTCGGATGAGGGAAAAAACAACAAATACACCTGAACCACAGCCAAAGGCACCGCGCACTCCAACTGAAAACTGACATGTGGCCTAGCCAATCACATGGCAGGAGATCCTCCACTGACATTAGCCACAGCCAATCAGTGGCAGCGTAGGGTCGGTCATATGTGACGTATTATTTCTTGCCTAACCTCCAACAACAGAGAAAAAACAATTACTGCTTGCGGGGTTTATTTTACCTGGTCTTCATATCAACTACACGGCATATCAAACCTTATGAGGCGCCTGTCAAGACTCGATTCACTGACCTGAATAACGACCATCCATTTTGTTTAGGTTCGGAGAGAAGCGCCCGCCGGGCGTCCAGCGGGCTGCCACTCACCCGGATGTACCAGTAGCGGCTGCCCATTGGTCAGGGCTGAGGCATGTGGGCGGGTCTCAGGACGCAACACCGCCTCTGATCAGCGGCAGGATGAAACGTCAATCATTGTGCCTGCGATTCATTATGGGTGGTTCTGTGTAAACTGACTGGCAGCGATAAGCAGCCGACTGATCTATTGGGGGCCATACCGTGACTGCTCCCTCTGTGAAGTTTGCACTACTGAACGTACCGTACACAAATGCAAGGGTTTCTTTGCATTGTATATATTTATTTCTGTATATCTTTAATGATGAATAAAAATTGTTTGAAATAACAAAGACTAGCGGACACCTGAGAGGCAATGATGCTATAGTTTTAAAGGTGAACACTGCCCAATGTATTGTGCATGAATATAACATGTTTTGCACAGCGTATTCCCTTTTTTTAAATTATGAATAAAAGTTATTTTTAAACAAATGACTAATGGATGTACAGATTAACATACAGTGTCCTGATGGGAAACGTCGAATGTTTATTTCTCTCCATAGCTGCTGTCTGACTTGCCGAGTTCCTCCAGGCATCTGCAGACTCTCCTGTGTTTGACGGGCATACTGTTCATCTAATTTTGTCTTTCCACGCTAAATTTAAAATCAAAAGTGAATACTTTTATTTGGACTAGATGTCCTTATATTTAGGCATGCTAGCAGGAAAGGTTTAAACCTCTTTAAAGACATTTCCCCTAGATTTCCAGCATCTGCTATTTCTCTTGATTACTGAATTTGATACATTACTTAAGTGAAAAACTTTGATTTTCAGGTCATGCAAGCATATATTATGGAATGGCCCTTCATCTGCACCGGGCCATGGTTTTCATAAGAATAGAAAAGATGCTACCTCACATCTTGTGATAAAGGTTTGATTCTGAACAGGACTATAGCAAGACACCTTCTATCATCTTCCCCCTTCCTTTCACCCTGAAGAAGTGTCTCAACCGGAGCAAGACGTCAACTGTTTATTCATTTCCATAGATGCTGCCTGACCTGTCGAGTAGCTCCACCATTTTGTGTGTGATGCTTTGGATTTCCAGCACCTGCAGATATTCTCATTGTTTCAGACTGAAGAATTTGCATATTCTTCCACATGGCAAGTTGCAGCAAAGTTCCTTGTTTGGACAATGATATAACCTTAACAAACCGTGCCTTGTTCTTGGATTCCCATGCTTATCGCTCTGGTGAAACAGTGTTAGTTACAAGCTCAAGCTCCAGACATTTTAGTAGGTTAGGGTTCAGGTGGGTCTCTGCTGAATTTAGTTTTTGCAGAACTATAGTTTCGGTTGGATTTGTGATCATGGTTGTGGTTATCTGTTAATGCAATTATATCCCCTAGAGTGGTCATGATCCCAGCGTAGCAATCAGGTAATTTTCTGCTTAGAGTTAAACTTGACAAGCCTAAATTCCATTCAAAGGGTCAAATACTACAGCGCTAACCATCTAGCAACCAACCATAACTTTGATGAGCTGCATATTTGGAGTAGACACGGCTAATGCACCAAGGTAGTATTAAGCCGTTCAGATTTTGTCAAGAATACCAAATAATGACTTCTATGTTACTTTTCTTATCCCATTAAGCACGGTATCATGAGCACCATAAAGGGCGTGACTGTTACAAACTCAGCTATCTGACACGAGGTTTTGTATTAACAGACAATCACAACTACATGCAAACAGTTTGGACAAGCATTGAAAGATTTCAGACATGGGTAAGATGGCAATTTGCTGATTTGGAATGGTAAGAAGTTTCTTCTAAATTAATTCAGGAACCATAATCACTTCACCCAATGTAGTTATCATTTCAAAACTGTGATGATCTCCTGAGTTATTATGGACTGTGCCTTTAAAAAGAGAGAGAGAGAGCATGCAGCTGTACAGCACGAACAGCCTGCTACACAGAGAGGGAGAGAGGGGCGAAGACTCCTCATGGGTTGCTTGTGACTTCTGCAAGGACACTGCCAGCTTCTGAGTTCCTACAGAGAGAGGGGAGGAGCTACATGATGGACAGCTGGTGTTCAGCACAACAGTATTTAAACTAGCATAGTTGCTTGTTTCATAGGACACCCAGAAGACAAGGACACGCAGACGCACTGTGTGGTGAAATTACCACTACACTTTCAGGTGCCCATGAGTGTGGGACTGAGGATTGATTAAGAGGAATCGATCTGTGATTATTAGTGCGTGACAGAGTGACCTTGTTGAGTCTAGCAGTGTGTCTAACCCTTGTCTGGGTTGGTAGATTACCACTTGTAGACGGCGCTCTTAAATTGGTCAAGTTTGGCTAACTTGGAAGTTTCGGAGGACAACAGGAAGAACTGACGGCATCGGCTTATATGGACTACTAACCTCCCTCTTTCTCCACAATTCTACTCAACTCAATAACATGAACTGAACTGACTTCGCTTACATACCATCGTAAGACTTTATCACTTACCACCTAAGCTTGAAGAAGTTTGGGTTTTATATTTCCACACCTATATATGCATAAACTTTGCAAACCTGGTTGATTTATCTAGTTTTATATTACTGTATTACGCAGTTAATGATAAAATGGAATTAATTAACAGCAAAACCAGACTCCAGGTGTGTTCCATTTATGCTGGTTCTTTTAACCCGTTATGGGGTACGTAACAGCACAATGTAACTGTGACCAATCCTAGTAAAAGCCTGCGATAGGGCTGTCCAGTCCCAAAGTCAGTCACACTGATCACCTTTCAAAACTCTCTCTCCCAGGGTCAGATGGCCGGGATATCCTGCTCTATGGAAGGATCTGGAGTATAGTTAAAGCCTAAGTTCTACGATGTTGATCTAGGAGAGAGTACTGAGCTTGGTTCACTTATCTTTTCAGTGAAATTGAGGGTTTTGGTGATTGGTTTCAAGTTCCTTGCTGTAGGTAGTGGAGGACTTAAGCATATGGAGGACAGGGATCACTACTACAGTAAAACTATTACTTTGTTCTGTCTGCAGTCTTAATTTTCAAATAACCTTTTCCTCAATCAACTAAAAGCTGTACTAGTGCATCAGGAGCAAAAGGATAATCATCTTAAAGGTAACTATGAATGCAATATAATCACACTGTCAGATGATGGGATGAAGTTCCCACTTGCTTCAAAAAGGCAACAATTGTGTCAGTGCCCAAGAAGAATAATGTGAGCTGCCTTAATGACTATTGCCAGGTAGCACTCATATCGAAAGTGATGAAATGCTTTAAGAGGTTGGTCATGATTAGACTGAATTCCTGCCTCAGCAAGGACCTAGACCCATTGCAATTTGCCTATCACCACAATAGGTCAACAGCAGACGCAATCTCAATGGCTCTCCACACAGCTTTAGACCACCTAGACAACACAAGCACCTATGTCAGGATGCTGTTCATCGACTATAACTCAGCATTTAATACTATCATTCCCACAATCCTGATTGAGAAGTTGCAGAACCTGGGCCTCTGTACCTCCCTCTGCAATTGGATCCTCGGCTTCCTAACTTCATGTCACATGCCGGTGATAATAAATCTGATTCTGATTCTGAATAACCAATTAACAAGGAATATAGGCTAAGTTGAAATATGTTCATTTGCACATTGATATTTCCTGACCTAAATACAGATTTAAATAATCTATTTAAATAATAACCTACTTTTCCATTTTCCTCCTAAGATTTATAACTTGATGCCTATTTACACCATCCCCATGCCCACAGTACTACTGAGCTTTGTGGTATATGCATATTTAGAAATATTGTAGTAAGTTTCCTCATCCAAACCATCAGTGATCAGTGATCACTGAAACGATTCCCTACAACAACCCATTCCTGTCACACAAAAGATCTGTTATTCCTTCTCTTTCTTGTTTGTCAATTAATTTTCAATCCATTGCAACTACATCCCAATCCCACGCAGTTTAATTTTGTACACCGACCTATTTAAAGGATTAAAATTAGATTTATTTGTCACATGTACATCAAAACATTGTTACAATAACCAACATAGTCTGAGTATTGTGTTGAGCAGCCCATAAGTGTTGCCAACAGCATACCCACAACTCACCAACCCTGACGATACAGCTTTGGGATCTGGGAGGAATTGGGACACCCAGAGGAAATTCAGCAGTCATGGGATGAATGTACATACTCCTTACATATAGCAGCAGGAATTGAACTGATTGATGATCGCTGGTACTGTAAAGTGATGTGCTAACCATTACGCTATTGTGCTGCCCTATAATGTGGGGCTTCATCAAAGGTCATCATCAAGATCCAAATAGTTCTTTGCTTTCTATTCTACAATGACTGTGGCTCTGTATAAAGAGTCCTATTATGACATCCTTTTTACTAGAGTTTAGCACTTTTCCCACTAATTTTAGTTTAATCTGTCCATAGTTTCTAGTTTTCTTTCTCCTTTCCTCTTTAATAATGACATCTTCCAAAATGCAGGGACCACTGCATTATCCATTAAGATTTTAGAACATGAAAACAAATGAATCACTAATTTCATCGCTGCCTGTGGATTTAATGATAATCAGCTCCATCATTTTGTCCAGCACTATTTTCTTACACTAATTCCCTTTAGTTTCTGCTTTCAGCAGAATCATTTTCCTAGCATTCCAGGGCAGTTATTGTGTTCTTTTTAACAAAAGTTATTTCTTTGTTACCCATTGTTGGGGGCGCCTCAGTAGTGTAGTGATTAGCGCAATGCTGTTACAGCCCAGGGCTTTCCATAGTTCAATTCTGGTGCCGCCAGTAAGGAGTTTCTTATTCTCCCTGTGAGTCTGTGGGTTTCCTCCCACAGTCCAAAGATGTTCCAGTTGGTAGGTCATTGTACATGGTCCTGTGATTAGGCTAGTGTTAAACTGCTGACTTGCTGGGCAACGCAGCTCATTTTGGCTGGAAGGCCCTGTTCTGCACTGCATCTCCAAATAAATAATGAATTCTTCCACTTTTGTCTTCACCAGTCTTTTTTTTCTGTCTTCATATTTGTAGTTTTTAAACCTTGGGCTTTCATCTCTTTGCAAGTTTACTCTCATACTTTTCTTGCTCTCCTAATCAATATGCTGGTTCTATAAAATAGGGAAATGTGGAAATGGTACATTTTGGCAACAAAAGAAATAGTAGCTAATCTAACTGGCAAGTGTTTGCAGAGATTTGAGATGCAGAGAGATCTAGAATCAGGGAATTCTGAATCATACAGCACAAAAACAGGTCATTTAGTCAGTACTAACTGCTAGAGCAAGTTGTTTTGGGTAGATGACTTAAATGACTTTGGCCACCAGACTTCTATTTGATTGAGTCCACAACAATGCACTTCCTAAAAAGGTGTGAATACCAAATGCTTCTGGCGCCATAGTTTGACCTGATGCTGTAGTTTCGAAGACAATATTATCTATACATTAGAAATATTAATTGTCTTCTGTGTTAGCACAGGAAATGCCAAATAATTGTATCGTAGACTTAACTTGCATTCCTAAAGGCTGTGGATACCAACCCAGACATGCTAGCGTTGGAAGGAAAGGATAGTGTGATATTTTGTATGTAGCTTCAATAGGAAGCATTGTCTATAACTTTTTAAGTAGCGATTGCCTTTGTGTTTAGCATATAAATAGAGCCCACATTGAGCTAGCAGACCTTTCTGCAGAAATCGTCTCCATCCATAAGATGCCTGCTGTACCTTGTTGTGTGGAATAAAGAAGCCGCTTTGTATCTACCAGTGACTCTGTCTCTCCGGTGATTTCATCCACGCCACAACACTAACCATTAACCATTGGTTAGGACTAACCATTAAGTATTCCTCATCAACGCCCCCCAGATTCTACTTCACCTCTACACTAGAAGCAATTTACTGTTGTCAATTAACTTTCCAGCAGCATGCTTTGGGACATGGGAAGAAGCCAGAGTATCCAGAAGAAGCCCATGCAGTAAAGAACATGCAACACCACATCAATAGTGCCTGAAGCCAAGCTTGAACACTGGACTCTGGTGCTGGGGTACCAGCTCTACTTGCAATGACACTGTGCTACCCAAATATACAATTCACTAGAGATTTATATAGCAGTATACCAAGTTATGAAAACCAAGTGTTAGTGCTAGAGAAGTTAAATATAAAAGTAGAAAGGTTATACTGTATATTCACTTTAGCATTGAAGGCACCATATTTGGAATACTGTGCATGCTGGTCTCAGTATTTCAAGAAGAATGTTAATATATTGGACGCAGTTCAGCTGTTTCTTGAAATAACAATTGGAACAGCTAGAATAAAATGCTCAGTTCTAACGCAGGGTCCTGACCTGAAAAGCCAACTATCCCTTTACTTTCACAGATGTTCATGATCCACTGAGACCTCCAGTAGTGTTTTTTTGCTCCAGATCCCAGCATCTGGAGTCTGGTGTGTCTTCATGTGGAATGGATGGGATCTAACAAGGAAAGAATGCCAGACTGGATTTGTGTCCACTGGAAAAAGACTCTACTTACTTAAAACATAAAACTAAGACAAATGTGGATAGGATGCTTCCTTTGCTGGAGAATTTAGAACAAAGGGTTATTGTTTAATAACATAGGCGCAGCCATTTAGAGAGAGGAAGCATTTCTTTCCTCCATAAGGACTGTTTCCTCTAAGCTGAGCACATAGCCTTTATTGCCGCACAGCTGGAATTATCTTTCCAATAATGTTTTATTAAAGTGCTGCATCGTTTTCAGGCCATGTAAAAATTTCCTGTTCAGAGCAATGGTTGGTTCACTTAGCTGTAAAAAATAATTAAGAGGGATTGTTATCTGTGGGTCAATTCCTCAAATTACTGTGAAAAGTCTCTGAATGTTCTAGTGTTTATAAAAAGTATTCACCCCCCCCCCACCTTCAAAGTTTTCATGTTTTATTGTTTTACAACTTTGAATCACAGTGAATTTAATTTGGCTTTTTTGATACCTTCAACAGATAAACTTTCAGTTGGAAGAGTGAAAACAGATCTCTACAAAGTGATCTAACTTAATCAAATATAGAACACAAAATAATTGGTTTAAGTATTCACCCCCTTCAAGTCTGTATTTAGTAGATGCACCTTTGGCAGCAATTATAGCTTGAGTCCGTGTGCATAGGTCTATCAGCTTTGCAATTTTTCCCTATTCTTCTTTACAAAACTGCTCAAGCTCTGTCAGATTGCATGGGGATCAAGAGTGAACAGCCTTTTTCAAGTCCAGCCATAAATTCTCAATTGGATTGTGGTCTGGACTCTGACTTGGCCACTCCAGGATATTAAATTTGGTGTTTTAAAGCCATTCCTGTGCAGCTTTGGCTTTATGCTTGGGGTCATTGTCTTGCTGGACAACATATCTTCTCCTAAGTTGCAATTCTCTTGCGGACCGCATCAGGTTTTCCTCCAGGATTCCCCTGTACTTTGCTGTATTCATTTTACCCTCTACCTTCACAGGACTTCCAAGGCCTGCTGCAGTGAAGCATCCCCACGGCATGATACAACCACCACGCTTCACAGTAGGGATGGTGTATTTATGATGTGTGGTGTTTGGCTAATGCCAAGCATATCGTTTAAGTCTGATGGCCAAAACGTTCAATTTTGATTTCTTCAGAAGATTGAACCTTCTTCCAGCTGACTTCAGTCTCCCACATACCTTCTGGCAAACTCTAACCGAGATTTCATGAGAATTCCACCCCCCCCCCCCCAACAGTGGCTTTCTCTTTGCCACTCATCCATAAAGCTGTGACTGGTGAAGCACCCGGGCAGTTGTTGTATGCATAGTCTCTCCCATTTCAGCCATTGAAGCTTGTAACTCCTCCGGAGTTATCATAGGTCTCTTGGTGGTCCCCTTCTTGCACGGTCACTCAGCTTTTGAGGACGGCCTGGTCTAGGCAGATATACAGCTGTGCCATATTCTTTACATTTCTTGATGATTAACTTAACTGTACTCCAAGGGATATTCAGTGACTTGGAAATTTTCTTGTGTCCATCTCCTGACTCGTGATTTTTAATAACCTTTTTGCAGAGATGTTTGGAATGTTCTT
Organism: Mobula hypostoma; assembly: GCF_963921235.1. NCBI lineage: Eukaryota > Metazoa > Chordata > Chondrichthyes > Myliobatiformes > Myliobatidae > Mobula > Mobula hypostoma. The sequence continues at coordinate 21,596,013 of NC_086125.1, forward strand.
TTGTCTTCATGATGTAGCTTTTGCCAGGATACTGACTCACCAGCAGTTGGACCTTCCAGGTACAGGTGCATTTTCAAAACAATCAATTGAAACACCTTGACAGCACACAGGTCTCCCAAAACAGATCTCCATTTAACTCATTATGTGATTTGGTAAGTCATATTAAAGTGGGGGGGGGGGGTGAATACTTATGCAATCAATTATTTCGTGTTTTATATTTTTATTTAATTTAGATCACTTGTTTTCACTTTGACACAAAAGTCTTTTTCCGTTGATCAGTGTCAAAAAAGCCAAATGAAATCCACTGTGATTCAATGTTGGAAAACAATAAAACATGAAAATTTTCAAAAGGGAGTGAATACTTTTCATTGGCACTGCAAATTAGGTAGAGTAAGATTGATATTTGGTAATGAAGGGAATGAAAAGGTGGATAAGAAAAAGAAATAACCAGGCTCCTCCAATCTGAGCTGATTCCACAACCCATAGATTCACTTGCAAGATCTCTACAACTTATGTTCTCAGTATTATGCATGTTAATTTATTATTACAATTATTTGTTTTTATTTTGTATTTGCAGTTTGCCTTATTTTGCACATTGATTGTTAAGTCTTCGTGTTTGTAGTTTTTCATTGATTGTTAAATTCCTTTGTTCTATTGTAAATGCCTGCAAGAAAATAAACCTCAGGGTAGTATATAGTGACATATACATGCTTTGATAATAAATTTACTTTAAACATTTGAAGTGAGGTTACTATTAGGTTGGCATTGGTCTTATAAAGTGAAACCACTTGAAGGACCCATCTTCAGTTCCTTAGCAAATCACAGATCAGATTTGCCTTCATTTGTTTAAAATGGAACACTGGAAATACTCATCTGCCAGACAATGTTGTGAAGGGAGAAATAGTTGTTTCAGACAGACAACTTCCATTTCCTGTAGTTGATTTCTGATTAGCTAAATAGAATGCAAAAGTTAATATACTTACCCATGATGCATCACCTGCCCTGGCAGCTGGTAAAGGATTTGGTCAGCACGCTGTTCTTTTATGTGAAGAGAATACTTTGATACCAGAAATCAATTTACTCAGAACTTCATTCAAAGAGTCACCCATTTAAAACAGAGGTAATCACTTAAGACAAAAATAGGAATTTCTTCTCTTAAAATTATGAGTCTTTGAAAGTGGAAGCAGTATCTGTACTTTTTTTTTAAAAAAAAGACCGAGATAGACTGATTATCAAATGGGACAGAACATCACTGAAGGTCTACTGAAATAGTGTTACAGATAAATGTGGACAAAAATTAAGCCTGGGAATTTAGGGTCAACAAAATCAAGAAAATAGCAAGGTGAGGAGCAGATCTGGTTTGTCTTCTCATAATTTGCAATAAGTCCTGTTGGAAAAGAAGAACTAATGTTCATGGACATTCTGTGCAAAGAGAAACCCTTAGCCCTCAAGGCTACATGACCAAGTTTCTTATAATCAATGGTGAGGAACCATTGGCCTTCAAGACTACAAGACTAATGGCTTGGTTTTTTTTATAATTAATGTGGAGGTTCCTTCAGCCTTCAAGGCTGCAGGACCAATGGCTTTGTTTCTTCTAATTAATGGGGTACTGATTCTGTATGTGGGGACCTAGGTCTAATTTTGTGTAAGGTATGTCAGCATCTGGAAACTTTTCAATAAGACCTAAACCAGCACTTTCAGCCCCTGAAAACTGAATTGCATGTATTCCAAAGGTTTAAAAGACCATGCTTGTGGTCACTTTAGCACAGTTGTAGCCAGACCTCTGTGATCAGGTAATAAAGTAATTAAACCAAATACCATGGTCTGTATCTTTAAGTCTAACTAGCAATAGTAAATTTCTGTTAATAAGCCACAGCAGCTATCATGTATTTGCATTGCAAAGTAGAAGCAATAGCCATTCTGATCCAAATTTATATACTTAACCATGAAGTTACATTTCCAGATGCAAGGTATTGGCAAACAATTCGAGGGGGTTCAACAAAATGCCTTAGTTCAAGATCGATCCCCTTGTGTCCTTATGTGGCATGGGAGAGATAGTGAGGAAGTTGTTTGTGAAAGTAATCTTCTACACTTTACATTTTCCTTACTTGATAGATTGGAATTTAATAATCTGATTATAGAATTACATCTGTGCCCCTGCAAAAGGGCCTGCCTATGGGTTATTTCAACCACCCATTCTACTCACTGCAAGATAGTCTTTTATCCTTGCAATATCATTTCCCAGTGCTATTCAAACAGATTCAAACTATTCTAGATATAGATCCATGTCCTGAAAATGCACAAATGATTTGCAATGAGAACTGACAATCATTTGTGTAATAATCACATGACCACTACTCTGGTCATTTAAGGGACATGGACTAAACCAGGGGTTCCAACCATTTTTATGCATTAACCAAGGGTCATGGACCCCTAGACAGTACGTTAATATTATTGATCAAAATCTGGTTTAGAGTGAACAAAGAGGGGATACATTAGGGATAGTTAAGATATGCACATGGATAATTAAAAAAATTGTGGGGGAACGTGGGGGTGGGGGTGGGGAAGACAGCACTATGTGGGAGGGAAGAGTTAGCACAACATTGTGGGCCAGAGGGCCTGTACCGTTCTAGGTACATGAACAGCATTACTGTTGCAATTTATTATTTATTGAAATGTGGTCCCTTTGAGCAGCGCCACTCTGATTCAACCCTAGCCAGATCACAGGACAATTTACAATGACTAATTAACTTACCAACTGGTAGGTCTTTGAACTGTGGGAGGAAACTAGAGCACCCAGAGAAAACTCATGTGACCACGGGGAGTATGTACAAATTCCTTACAGGCGGCAGCACGAAAAGAACCCAGATCACTGCGACTGTAAAGTGTTGTGCTAACCACTGCACTACATGATCCAGCAATTTATCACCTTTCTCTTAGCTTACATGTTTACTTAATCATCCTACCCTCTAACACACAAGCTATTCTTTTAAAAAAAGAGGACGTCATTGTTTACAACACCTATACGTTCTACAACTTTCAATTAGCACATTCACTTTCATGGGCTGAGAACATTCCTTTAACAGTACAGATTACCACATCAGTCCAATTATAGAAAGAATGTTTATTGTAAAATGTTCCACACAAAGATTGAGGAGAGATTACGGTCTACATTATGAAAAGCCATTCAGTACAGTACATAGGAAGCATTTACTAGACTCTTGAAACTATGAAACAATCAGCTGGAACTCAAGTACAGCAATAACAAATCTACTTGCAAGTTCAAAACAACGAAAAACGTTAAAACTAATATTGGCTTCGGAGAATGACAGGGGAATATGATCATTTGTCCACATCAATTCAGGAAGTCACGCTAAGTTACTCTAAATCTGTATCAAATGGTAATGCATCAACCTCTCCCTCCAGAATCTTATCTTCATCGCCTTCAAGACACTCCTCTGGGTCCTTGCTTGCATCATCGTCTGCTTCTCCTAAGTCTTCTTCAGCTTCAGGGTCTCCCTCTGTCTCCTCCATTTCTTCATCCATTGTATTAACTGGTTCCTCAGATGCATCTATTCCTTCTTCTATGGTGATGTTCTCTTCCCCATATTCACCCTCACCACCCTCATCTTCTCCCTCCCCACCTTCTCCCTCTCCTTCACCTTCTCCCACATTCTCTCCACCTTCTTTCTTCTCACCCTCATTGGTACTATCGTTGAGCCCATCATCCTCAGCATCACCTTCACCCTCGTGCAATCCTCCCTCCTCTTCATCTTTGTCATCTGGATCATCGGTGAATGGTTTTTCACCCTGTAGAATTAATCATAACAAATAAAATTCACTATAGTTGACTGGTAATCTAAGGTTTACCACCAAAGGGGTATCATCCAGAAAGTATAGTCCTTTTACAAGAGGCACCATTTTGTTCCCGAACTTTCATAAATCAAAACCTACTTTCAAACAGAAATCCTGGGTATCGAAACTAAATGCCTTCTTCATTTCAGAACTAGTTTTATTTGTATGAAGTATAACAATATTACTTGAAAAATGTTTACACAAGCTATATTCAAAAATTAGTGTTGGTGCCAGAACAGTTATATCAATACCAGCAAGCACAAAGGAAACAATGATTTGTAATCAAAGTAAAAAGTTTAATGCTTTGGGGAACAGTGCTCAAAGCTAACAAGTTATTGGGATAACGCAACAGAAGTTTGTCCCAAACCAAACAGGAATAGAGTCATAGAATACTACTACAGAACAGAAACACACCCTTCAGCCCAAATACACAATTCTGGCTCCAAAATTATGGGAAAGCAGACACTATATAAAAATAACATTCTTACCTTGACATATTTCTCTAACATTGTTGCGATGTTGCTGTTATTCAGAATGCTCTTGGCAATAACCAAGCTACCATTTTTGGCTCTGTAAAGAGCAAGCTAAAAAGGGGCAACATAGCATAAACATTGTTAAAATGTGACAGTTCAGACTATGAAAATGTTCTTTTCAGAGAAAAGCAAATACTTGAGTACTTTTCGTTAGAAAAATAAATCGAAGTTACCGGTTGCTAGTATACATAATGTTTAGCAAAGTGTACACTCCTCATTGCTGCTCACTCAAATTTTCCCCAGAACTGAGATTTCAAAATAATGTAATTTTCAATTGCCAAAGTTTTACTAGGCAGAGCAGTGGGACTACCTATATTGCTCATGTAGAATCAGTACCCACTGGAGCAGCTGTGTTTCAACCAGCCTGTGATGATTCAACTGCCTGTCAGAATTTATAGATAGCAAAAAGGACAGCAGTTCCATTGTTTCAGTACAGCCCTGCTTTATAATTTTAACTAAAATAACACCCTATTGTAAAATTCCCACTGTCATTAGTGCTGGGAAAGCATGTGTGCTTGGAAAGAGTCAAGAGATGATGTGTGGGAGAAGAGACTTCACAACGAACCCTACTTCATTTAAAACATCTCTACCTCCTTGGAGTTAAATCAGTAGTTTGATGCCTGCTTGTCATCACAGCCAGGCAGCTCAGGTAACTGCAGCAACCACAGGCAAGGCAGTTATAGGCGACAAAATACCGTAAGCCATTGGAAAATGGTGAAAGTACAAGTCTGGCTGTGCATTCTACCCCCACTCCTCCCTTCAAATGAGAGCAGGAACATATCAGTGCAAGATAGCATGACTGACCATGGGAGTTTGGGAGAAGTGTTGGAAGTAGATGATTTTGAGAAGTGAACAGGGTACAATGACAGGGTAGTTAGTACTGCTGCTTCACAGATGCACTGGCTTGGCTCCAATCCTGATCTCAGGTGCCACTCTACATATTCTCTGTGACCACCAGGGTTTCCCCCATGGTGCTCTAGTTTTCTTAAACATACCAATAAGTTAGTTGCTTACCTTACAGTATACAAGATAGCAAGAGAATCAAAGGGAAGCTGATCAGAGAAATTATCCTGTAGGGTGCAGGTAAAGGGAAGGCGCGGGGGGGAGATAGGAATAACGGAATGGCTCTGTTGGGAGCTGGCATGAACTCGACGAGGCGCATTGTGGTGCTCCGTTTATTTTGAAACTGTTCACTTACTTTTCGGTTCCTGATGTGGTCAGGTGACCTTAAATGTTGTCCAATGAAGCCAGTCTGCATTGGGATGAAGAGATCACAAGCCATGCAATGAGCTGCCTCCACCTTCTTCATGCACTGCTCCATACCAAAACCTGCACAGAACCAGGAGTCAGTGATGGCAAAACAAAATAAGCCATTAATAAATTGAAACACAATCTTAAATTGTCCAGTCTATAAGATAGAAGGTTTTGCAGACAGTAAAACCGAATTAATGTTTTGAGGTCAATGACCTTTCTCCACAACAGCAAGGTTATCCATTTGGAATATCCATTCCATTTCCCTGTTCACAGATACAGCCTGACCTGCTAAGCACCCCAAACACGTTCCATTTCACTTCAGATTTCCAGCATATTACAAGTAGTTTGTGATTGAGAACCTACTCCATCACTTTTCATTTACAAAGATGAATTAAATCCAGTTCCAACACCAACTGTAAAATTTACCCAGCAACACCCAGAGTTCAGGTGTAGTATTTCTAAAGTTTTAATTTCATAAACTTGACGTTCTTTTAAGTTCCACAGCTGCAAAGCAATTTTCAGACTTAGCAAAAGAATAAGACTTCTTGATAAGGATGGGAGAAGGAAGGAGGAAATGAGCAAGAATGGTAAATAACATAAGTAACTATCCCAATATCTGGCCTTTGGATCACTAAGTATTTAGACATATAAATATTTATACTCCAAGTTTGTGCAATATACAACTTTTCTCTTTGGAGAAAAGGAGGCTGAGAGGTGACTAACAGAAGTATAAGATTATAACAGGTATTTATGAAGTGGACAGCCAGCAGTTCCCCCCACCCCCCAAGAGTGCCAATGGCTACTATCAGAGTCCGTTCTTTTAAGATGAGTGGAGGAAAGTTTAGACGAGGTGTCAGAGACGGTATTTTATTTTTCCAAAACAGAAAGCGACAAGTTCCTGGAACGCATTGTTGAGGTGGTAGACATTAGGGATTTTTTTTTGGAGCTCTTAGATAGGTACATGAATGAAAGAAAAATGGAGGGCTTTGTGCTATGGTTAGATAGATCATGAAGTAGGTTAAAAGACTGGCACAATATTGTGGATCAAAGGGCCTGCTTTGTGCTGTACCTTTGTATGTTCTGTCCCCTAAATACTTGATAGATTGAAGAACAGGGGAGTGGTACAGAAGAGGAGCTGAAGCTTCTATCAACCACAATCATTAAATGGTAGGGCAGGGCAGAGCCAGATGGATAACTCCTTCCTACTCTTAAATTCTTCAGTTCCTGCATTTACAGAGTGCTTGCCTACTGCATCACTAAAATCATTGTGGAAAATAGAACAAATTGCTACAATTTTATACCTTGTACGAATATAATTTAAACAATATTAATGAAATACAAAGGATATTTTGGTTTCCAGCATACCTTGAAGTACATTGTGCTGCTGCATTAGTTGCATTAGTTGTTTTTTTAGAATAGTTTCATCTCCTATCTGCTCTCGACGCTTTTGTGTTTTCTTATTCTTGTTCGAAATGTATTCCTGAAACAAAATGCAAAGACAATTTTAGTATTTACATCTCCCACCCGCATTGCTTACAACTAATCGACGATGGACATGGACCAGATGAGGTACTTGCATGATCTTAGCTCTCCACTGATCACAGTCAACTGGCTCAAGGAATGAATCCGTTTTCACATGTTGACTAGTCACTGATGTTGAACATGTGTACAGGTGACCCCCAAGTCATGATGGATGTGTACTTAGAAAATACTTTTTAAATTATATTCTTCCGAAACACGAAGCTGTTTTATGTGTATGCATTAAAATAAATAAGAGTTAAGGGGGAAAAAATTGTGCTCATTTATTTACTTACTTCCTTTTCTCTTCCTCACCCTACACAAATTCTGCAAGAGCTAATTTTATTCTACACCTCAAATTTTTGGGCAGTGATTTGCAAATTCTGTAAGTGTGAACCCCAACAGCCATAATGCAGGGGTCATCTGTATATGCAAGTAAAATAAGACAGCGATGGCACCTGAAGGTTATAAAATTCAAAACTGCACAAGAGGCACAATCATTACTTTAGTTAACTACCAAAAGAGTAAATTTAAAGAACAGAATTACCTTTACTACCAAGTCTGAAAAATAGAAAGCACTTGAATCGTGGTATAAAATGCATTGAATCAACTTTAAATTTCAGTAGGATCAGATGATAGTTTATCAGTTTAATAAAATCTCAAATCACCACTCACAGAATTTAGTTCTCAATACATAAAAGTTGCTCAGTTGAAAACAATTCATGCAGTTTGTCACATTTCAAATGAGAAGCTTTGAAACTCAGCAACTCAAAATCAACAGCTTAACAGAAGTACTAGCAAATCAGAAGATCTGTCAACGCATAATCAATACATTGTAGTTATAAATTACATGGCAAAGAGAATACTAATCTGGACTCTGTACTAGGTGTCATTTTGATTATGGCACAGGTTCTAGTTCACAATTACTATCCAATAATCCATGATTCCTGAACACATTTAGCAGCGTAGAGATGTAAACAAGGAAAGCCTGTAACTTATTACAAGAATAGCACAAACAAAATGCTGGAGGAACTTTAACAGGTCAGGCAGCATTTATGGAAAGGAATAATGAGTTGACATTTCAGGCCTTGACCCTTCAAACCTGGAAAGGGGGAAGACAGAATAACAAGGTGGTGGTGGGGGCGGAGAAAGTTAATGTGTTGGTGGGCAGGGGTATGAAGTGAAAAAGTAGGTGGTGATAGGTGGAAAAGACAAAGGGCTGAAGGAGAAATTTGATAGGAGTGACTGCAATTGTATTAGGCCCATATACGTAATCAAACCTTACAATTTATTCAGCAATGAGGTAAGCATTCAACTGAGGGAGCCAAATAAGGATCAGGTTTTAAAAGGCAATGCAGTAATCTTTTATATCTCGAATTCTAAAACATTCAAAAACACTTCAATATACATACATCCAAGAAGTCAGCAGTTTCAGGTTTCAGCTTGGACCCAATAAATTTTAAAGTTTCCTTATGAAATCTGCTTTTCATGTGATTAGCAATTTCTTCATCTTCAAACGTACGGAACTTACAGACTGAACAGGCATATGTTATCCTGCAAGAAACAGAAAAATTAGCTTAGGAACTCATCCTGCCCTGGCCATATTCACAAACTAATGAAGTATTTTCTTACTCTTCCAAGTACATTTGATTTGTATTTAACCAAATGGAATTACATTTGTAATATTAAGATCAATCTTATTATAAAGGTGACTGGCAAAGCATCTAAGATGTACATGTCACAGACATTGCTCATCTTCTATCAGATAACTGAATGCTCTTAATTGGAATAATCTTTTCCATTGTACCTAACATAGCACTCTAAAATGACTTGAGAGTTGTCATGTACAAGAGGATGACACAAGTTCATCCATACTCGTACGGTTCTGCTACTGTGGAAATGCAGTTTCACATGCCAAATCACAGTCAGCTTTGATCTTTTAAGTAAACTATATGGAACTCTACTTATTACACTACACATTTTTTTTTAAAAAGCTGTTTGCAATGTTAATCTGCCAACAGTTCTCAAACTTGGCTAAAACTACCACCAAGTACTACCTCTCTGCAAGACGGTCACGATTCTTCTTGGGCTTGCCAGTCTTTTTCTTCTCTTGCATAGTTGGAGCTGTTTGAGGGGGGGGAAAAAAAGACAGTAATGGGTAATACCGTTATTACAGGTGTTAAAACAAAGCCTAAATCAGGCTGAACGTTTGCAAATGTATTAGATGTTAATCGCCACATTGCACTCAACCTCCTCTTCTTGAATTCTATTTTTGAGATGTACACCTTAGCATATCTGGCAATACTCCTGTAAACCTACTCCACGTATTTTTCTGAGCCCCAACGCTCTTTTTCTCATTTGGCCATCAGAAGTGCATGCAATATTCAGAAACACAGGCTGACAAAGGATACAGCATATATCCTCAACTTGCTGAAATAAACATTAGTTTTTTACCCCCCCGCCTTCTTCTTTAATGATATTGTGCCAGAATTTAATATAGAGACTAGGGTATTTTACTCCCAGATCCTTTTGTTCCTGAAAAAAGTCTTTTCCTATCACAGCTGTGGTTTTCTTTATTGTTTGTTTATGTAGAGATAAGAGCACAGAACAGGCCCTTCAGGCCCACCAACCCACCAATTTAACCCTAGCCTCACCACAGGACAATTTACAATGACCAATTAACCTACTTACCAGTACAACTGTGAGAGGAATCTGAGCACCTGGAGGAAAAACCCAAGGACACAGGAAGGATGTACAAACTTTCTTACAGAGGATGCTAGAATTGAACACCAAACTCTGACATCCAAGCTGTAATAGCTTCACACTAACCACTCTGCTACCATGGCACTTGGTGATAATTTTGACATCTAGGACTGATTTCAGATAAGCAACTTGATCAGATGTTGTGATAGGGTGGGATAAGGGAGAGGATGAGTGCCAAGGTAGAACAAGTTCAGCTAGAAATTAGAGGCCAATGATAAATCCTTAGGGATTCTCAAGGCAACAATACAGGAGGACTGAAAGGATCACTGCAGAAAAGCCTCCCAGCGTCAATACATCCTCACCCAATCTACATGATCATCTGCAAACACAGGAAACACAGCAAATTCTCTTTTAATTCAGACTTATTTCTACTGGGACAAACTTCATGAAACTGGGCCCTCATTAATTAAACTCCATTAATCAAAAGATGCTCAAAGTATGAGTCACTCCAAGAAGAATAAAGGAAAAATAAAATTTACACATACACACTATATAGGTTGGCATATCAGTAAATTGACACTAGTCGGTTATGCAACAGAACTGTAGGGTTCTGTGACCAAACTTACAACGCTTTGATTTCTTTTCATTAGGATCCTTGTCCTCACCACCCTGAAAAAGACAAGATTAAGATTAGCTTTATTTGTGGTATGTACATCAAAACATTAAAATATACAAGTGAAATGTGGTGTTCACGTTAATGACCATCACAGTCTGAGGATGCACTAGGGTCAGCTCGCAGGTGTTGCCATGCTTCCAGCACTAATATAGCAAGCCAATAACTCAATAACCCAAACCCATACATCTTTGGAATATAGGAGGAAACCGGACCTCCTGCAGAAAACCCATGTGGTCAAATTCTTTACACACGAAGGGAATTGAACCCCAATTACCGATGCTGAAAAGTGTTGCATTAACCACATGCAATTACATTAAAGTTTAAGGTGCGTACTAATTTTCCCATGCCTCCTAACTCCAGTTCTAACACCGGACTTTGCTTTACCTACCACAAATGTAATTTTTCAATAATGATGCTGGGCTACATTTTCAATTACAAGAGTGCACTATGAAGAGCTAAAACTCCATATCAAATATTAGATATGGAGTTTTATTTCTCTCTCATGCACGCTTGGAGATCTCTCCACAGGGTGAGCTATAAGAGAGGTAAACTCCATATTTAGCAGTAAGTCCAGGCTCAAAACTTACCTTTATTCACTAGTGTTTGAATCTTCCTGATGTGGCTGATTTTTGGCTTGTACCTAGGCTCATATGTTGTTTAAGTTGTGAGCCTTGTTGTTGATATCTGTGTTTCTTGTATTTGTGATTTTAGCTACCTGTCATGGTTTGTACAGCGCTTTGGTCAACACGAGTTGCTTTTAAATATGCTTTATAAATAAATTTGAGTTGACTTGAGTAACTATCAATTTTGATGGTGTTGTCAGTTTATTTATTTAGAGATGCAGCACATTAAAGGCCCTTCTGGCCCAATTAAACCCATGTGATCAATTAACCTACTAACCCATATGTCTAAGGAACATGGGAGGAAACGCACGCTGGCACAGGGAGAACGTACAAACTCCTTACACACAGTGGTGGAAATTGACCTAGGTCACTGGTGCTGTAAGGGACATTACCGTGCCTATGCAAGACATTTTATTAGCCACAATTCAAGTTATCTGCTGACTACAGAGGACAGAGGGAAAGAATGCCAATCAAAAATGTTTTACTTCCATGTGAGCCAGATTAATCCAACGTTATCAAAGTCTGGAAATTGAATCTGGTGTTATATTGCTGTGTTAAACCCAAAGATCACTGTAAGCATTACAGCTACAAGGATTCTGTAACCTGCTATAAATGATATTTTTATTCACTGCATATAAAATTATACATCACGCTGAAAATTCAAGTAAGAATTTTTCTGCTGTTTTATATTCCCAATAGTCCAAAATGCCTCACATTCTGTGCAACACTTTAAAAGTCACCATTTTAAAGTCAAATATCTATGGATGTGCTGCCAAAGAGCCAAATATGGGTCAGCAGTGTTTACCCTCCTGCCTCACTACATTGAAACAAAGCCATGTGATTAAACTAAATTTACTTAGCCAACAGATCACCTGTGTCAACTGAGATTAAAGACTTTAGAGCACCGCTGTTTTGCTGTACAGTGAGCCAAAGGGAAGACTAATAATTTGGCTCAAATGGCAAATAGGAAATTTAATGTGAGTAAACCTAATCAAACCTGCTGTTAAATATCTCCAATAAAAAGTCAACAAGAGAAACAGTACATACAAAACCACTAGACAACCACAAAAACTAACTGGGATCATCACTGCCCTTTAGGAAAGGAAACCTGCCTTTCCTTCAGCATGGCAACTCTAATCAGAGAACAAAGGGCAGGTTCTTAACTGTTACCTTTAGATTGTTTTGCAAGTCACTCGGTTCAATAGCAAACAGGGATGAACAATTATTGATCACTGTAGAAGAGAAATCTAAACCCCATGCAAGAATAATCTGTAAAGCCACAGCTAACATTGAGACAATTTCTGTCTCCTCACTATCTTCATCACAATTCCTCATTTAACCACCAAACCTTTTGGGTTTAAATAACAGCAAAGTAAACCTATGTCCTTTCTGGTTGAAGTACTTTTGGAGAAAGGTCAAATGAAGCCATACTTACCGAATCAACTCCATCGTCTTCTTTATCTTCTAAAACAAAAACAACAAAAACAATTGCTTAAGAGGTAATCACATCTGATCAACACAGAAGGGTTTCAACTGTAGGGACAAAATTGTGCTAATGCTTCCAAAACTGGCAACATTACTTCACTAACATGAAGCAACTATGATCATGATTTCAAAGGATTAACTTAATTTGCATACATCCTAGACAAATATTTTAGTCTGCTTACTGATCACACAACATTCTCAATTCAACATTTCTATCTAAATTATTCTCTCAGCACAATCCTGTAAATTATAACCAATTACATACTTAACACCCTGCACTACAGTTATTTAGAAATTAAAGTCTGTCCTGAGCCTTATAGGCTCATCAGGCCGATGCTTATGCCGATTTCCGTGGCATGGAGCAACTGCGAGTATGAGACCCCCCCCCGGGATAGGACGCCAGTCTATCGTGAGGTTAACCCCCAGCATTTTGCCGGTACCCATTTTCAGCTGGGTGGACTGGAGCAGTGTGTGGTTAAGTGTCTTGCTCAAGGACCTGCACTACAGTGGTCAGCATTTAAACTCATTCCTTGTAAGCTGTATTTAAGCACATTAAGTAGAAATAATCAAAATGGCCCTGGAGCATGCTCTGCCACTAATAAACTTCTCCATAATACCTCAAAGTACAAAAATATCTCTGCTCTGAGTATACACAACTCAGCAATCATACCTCTGTGAGGCAGAGGCAACGAATTCCAAATATTCAATTTTTAAGAAATTTTCTTCATCTCAGTCTTAATTGGATAGCCCTTATTTTGTAAGTGTTGAATTCATCCACTAGGCAAATAGCCTCACAGAATAGCCAAGTCATTTAACAATTGATTGTTTCACTTTAATAATTTCTTATTCTTTTAAATTCAGGAGAGTATAAGCAAAATTGGCATGCCTCACAAAAATTAGTCTTTGAACCAAAATTCAATTCACTGAACTTTCATTGCACTACCTTTAAGGCAATTGTTCTTGCTTAAGTAAAACCACCAAAACTGTAGGCCAAGTGTACATTCACCAAAGCTCTCCAAAGTTATAATGTGGCTTTACTTTTGTAGTCCGTTTCTTTTTGCAATAAAGATTCTGTTTGCTAGCTTTCTGCATCTTCTCTGTTCAGCATTTATACTCTAGCTTAAATAAGCAGACAAATTTGCACATACTTCTTCCATTGCCAAGAAGGTACAAGGTCCAAGTAAGTAACAAAGTAGTGTACAGTACCAGCATCATCTTCACCTTCACCATCACCATCATCATCATCTGTTTTTGCTTGCTTGTTTTCTGGGTCCTCAGTACTACTTGTTGACTGTTTCCTCTTCCTGCCTGGACCACCTATAACCTTCTTTCTCTAATAGGAAACAAAGACAGCTTACATTAGAATCAAATTTCAACTTCTTAAATATTTACTTATGTCAAAGACTGATGTTAAATTTACTTATGTCAAAGGCCGATTTTTATAAATTCCAGTTTCTTTAGGTTCAATTTAACCAAGTCCGGAAGATTTATTATAAAATTTTATATTAACAGCTGGAAGCTCATTGATCTGTTATTCAAATCAGAATCAGGCAAATACTGTGCAGCTAATTACTGCCCGAAAAATGCAAAATATAATAGTCAGGTTATACTACATATTCTTCACTACTATCAAGGTATTTTTCCACAGAATAGTTTTAAAGAACAATTAAAAACCTGACCAGAAAGGTTTTCCCCTAACCCGATGTCCCCGTATATGAGGCTGATTCCAATCAAATGGCAATGATAACACCATTAATCAGCTACAACCAACTTCATGCCTCATCTGTGAAGTTCCTAAATAGCCAGCAATGCTGTAATCACGCCAATATCCAATGCCATGTCTCATTCACTGATAACAGCTACTGCTTTGCGAGAAATGCAAGAGAGAGAAAACAAGACTTTTATAAAATGTCATATCAAATCGAAACACCACACAATAAATTACTTTGATGATCCTAGAAAGCTTAAATAAAATTATAATCGTTTTTTAAAAATCTGAATATTTATCCTAATTCTCAACCAAGGTAGCTACAAATTCTTCAAAGCTGAAAGGAGTTTGAAAATTATATTTAAGGTCAGGCACATTAGCAGAATGAAGACCTAATTTTATATTTAAAAGGATAATGGGCTCGGCACAAAAAAAATGGCAACTTTGTTTTTTTTTAAATCCTTTACTGTTTAATCCCACAGGCCACTGAATAAAATAAAATGTTTTTGTTTTTAAGAAAGGTACTTACGCCTCTGATTCGTGGCTTGTCTCTCCTTCGCTGTCTGCCACCAAACGCTCTTGCCGAGCCTTGAGCTCGGAACAGGTCCATGGGGATAATGTTTGGGGAGAAGAGCGAAGGGAGGTTTCTGGTGGAGGAGGCAGCATTGTAGCCTCTGCCTCCCATTGACAGCTCATTCCAGTGTGCAGACATCCGCCTGGAACTTCCAGGCTGCATGTAGGGGTCATTCCAGTTTGCTCTCCTATTTGGAGCCCAGTCTCTAGACCAATTCTGACCCCGTTGGCTACCATATGCTCTGTTGTGGTACTGATCTCTGCGAGTCCCGTAGGAGTTGTCGTAGTGGTCATAGTGACCTCCATAGGAATCGTTATAATTAGGTCCAGAATCACCGTAACCATAGCCGTAGCCAGATCTGTACGGATCATGGTCATTCATTGAAGACCTGGAGTCATAGGACTCATAAGGTGTAAACCTGAAAGAGTTGCAGAGCAAGCAAGGAATCTAATCAGTAGCTGGAAAGGACGATGGCACAAGCCTGCCAATCAGTGAAAGCAGACTAAAGACTAAACAGGATATTTCAGGTAATCATGGTGTTTGTGGTTTTATGCTGTTGTCTATAACAATATCCAAATTAGTAACTACAGTAGCTAATAGATTTGAGTAACCAAAATGGTATACATTTCAGTAGTGAAGCAAACAGCTTCCAAATGTTCAATGTTACAATTTTTCTTTGTGGGAATGGGGGGGGGAAAAAAATAAACTTTGGCCACTTTTAAAAGACAAATTACTCTAGTATCGAATATTTACTGCAGCCCTTGATTATGTTAATTTGCTGTAAATTTAACCTAATTTCTGGAAACACTGGGCATTTTATAACAATTTACTACAATCTATACTCTTCACATTACCAAGCACAGGTTGCATTGTAGATGAAAATCCTTGAAGACCCATTCACGTTGCTAAAACAATTAACCAAACCTAGGGTCAATTATGCCGACAATCCAGGTGTTCTCAAAATGATTCGAGTGTCTGGCACAAAATACCAAGTGAGACATAAGGTGGATTAATTTTGGTTTAAACAATGCCGGTTAAATTTATGTTGTATCCATGCTCAAACAAGTTCAAGTTTCAATATGGCAGCATTAAAATGTAAAATGAATAAACCAGTGTTTTCTCACCATATTGTAGGCAAGCACCAGTTTCTCTTTGGGGCTGGGCGAGAGGGGATGGGGTAGAAGTACAGCCCACACAGATGCTAGCCTATTTAAAAGTGCCACATCAGTCCCAAGTCCAATTTCTTGACTTATTTGGTATACTATTTACCAACTAGTAACCTTCCAGAAGATACCTGTTATATTGGCCTGAAGACCGAGAAGAGGAGCCTGGTGTGTTATCACACTCTAGCTGAGAGAGCATGTCCAGGCGTTGGTTGATCTTAGCGACGATGGTTTCTGTGTTAGGGTTTTTAGGAGCATCCCAAGCTTTATAGCCAGAGTTATAGCCATAATTTCCTGAATAATCTCCTGAATTATCTTGGTTGTAATTGTAATCATAGTCATCATACCCTAACAGGAACAAAAGACACAATCAGATACTCATACTAAAAAAAACACAAACATAGCAATAGAACCAGATCAGCTATTAAAGTCAATTCTACAATTTTAATCCAATCATAAATATATCCACTCTTTACCCAAAGCTAACTTATAATTAGCAAACTCGTATTCAAAAAAAAGTTTTTGAATAAGCATGCAGAGTGGGAGCTGACATGGAAGAAAATAAAGAGGGAAAAAGATAGTTTCAGAATTCTAATACACTTGAAAAAGAGCTTCCCTATTTCACACTGAAGTGATCTAGGTCCAGTTCCCCTATGCTCTCAATTTTCCATTGCAGAGAACCTACATCAAGTTTCAATTTTTATTTTAAATCAATTTGAGAGAATGCAATTCAACTTTATAACACTTATTTCAATGAGGGCAAAGCTTGTACTCAAGGTCAATATTTTCATTGATTCAGTTAGAGTATGGAAAGAGGCACTTTGAAAATTAATTTGAAGCACCAGCATGGACAAATTGAGCCAAAGGGAAGTTTGACTCTGCTGGATCACTCAATGGCATTCCGTAAGTCTATTTTTTCAGGGGTGCTAAGGAGGGAAAGAGATGGTCAATGGGGAGCAAACCGAAAAGAAAACTGACCCCCACCCCAACATTGCATTTTATTTGTTAAAACCTTCTGTATTTAAAATTAAGTCATAGCAGACTCCTATCCCCACAATAGTGAGCATCAAGGCAACTGCTGATAGTGGATTCCGGTTAATTGGGACCAGCACATTTTGGCCGAAGTACATTTTTAGCTGAAGTTTGAAGGAAATAGTTCAAAAGGTACAAAGACAAACTACTGTTTAACCAAGTAAAAAACTATCTATTTAAATGAAACAGAACAAATTAAAACACTATCAATGCCTCCACAGTACTATAAAACTGTGTTAGTTCCTTAGTAATCAATGGAGGAATTTGACTGACTGTAAATGAACAAAATCATTGCAGACACCTACTGAAGGTAACAATACTTCATACAATACTTTGCACAACTGTATCTTCCAAATCTTCGTTTTCATGGTAACATTCAAAATGATTGTTGGTACTTTCAAATTTTTCATAGTTCCCAACTTACTGAAGCACCAAAATCATTTCATTTTCACTCACTACCATTTCTGGCACCTCCAAGCTTGAATGCTTGAAACCATCATGAACAAGACAACTCTGAATTGACTTACTGCTTATTTCTCACCAACTATCAGTGACATAAAAAATTAGCGCTTTTTGAACACAAACAACTGTTTGCTCTAAGCACATTGTAGTGTCTAACAGTCAGGCAAGTGCACGCAACTGACACTACTTAGCAAGTTTGGCAATAGTCTCCTGCCCAAGGTACATGGCATTGTGCCCTAAATAAACTACGGGAATCTCAGCTGTTTTCTCGATTAGCTTTTGTTCTTTAGCATTACCCCTAAACAGTGGCTGCCTCGATTAACCGGAATCCACTGTACTTATTGACATAAATTAGATAGATTATTTGGATTTGTAATGTTGGGCAAAAACCTTTGTAGCTAAAAAAGGATCTAGTGCTTTACTGGCAAATACAACGAATAAACTCTTTTGAGCTTCCAGCTGGGTACAAGTATCAACTATAACCAATGTTTTGATGACAAACTCCGCCATCTTCATCCCATCGAAACATCAGTTATAATCAATACTTGTACCTGGCTGGAAGCTCGAGAAGAGTCTATTAATCTTTAATAGCTGGTGTGAACTAGTTGAGAGCGATATAAAAATCTATACATTCAAATCATATGCTTGTAACTGTGATGCACATTATAGCATCAACTACAATAAAAAATATTTAAACCCAGATAATTCTGACCCCGTTAAGCCTACATATTAGTGATAAAATTCAAAGGATAATCACCTTGACCATCGTCTCCTCCTGTGTTCCAAGAATCGTCTTCTCCATACTCTAAGAGAAACAAAATCAGACAGTAATTGTGGTGGTTAGATTGACTAGGTAAAAATAAAGCCAAAAACGTATAATCCTCCACATATTTCAATGAATGCTGGCAGGCTGACTTCAGACAACTTTGCTTTAAACTGAAGAGATGAAAATCAGGCAAATCCAGGGTTACCTTCAACTCAACTTCATATATCTAGACAAATCAAGATTCTAGTTTATCACATGTACAATGAGACATACAGTGAAATAGATTGTTTGCATTAACAATCAACATACCCGAGGATGTGCTGGGGCAGCCTGCAAGAGTCGCCACATATTCTGGTGCCAACATAGCATGCCCACGATGTTCGACAGAACAACAAACAGGAAACAAACCCCATCCATCCCTTCCATTTATGCACAATCCACACGGTGGTCACAAAAATCCTAGCTGATATTTCTTCTCATTCATACATTCTGGAGCAAATTGCAATACATTGAGCCCCTATTAATGGTCAACTGATACATAGAATTATTTCTATGGCTTACCACACAGCAGTAATACTTAAATCTTTAAGATTGTCCAGTGTACAGGACTATCAGTGGACTCAAATGTATGGTAATGAAATGGTCTGTGGGGTTAACAAGCTTTTATCTTCATAAGTAATCACATGTTAAACGAAGATACTTGGTTAAAAGCCCCAAAATACATTGAAGATAACCATGCAGCAGCAGAAATATAATTACAAAAACACTTGACAATATTAAATATACAATGAATATTGTTCTGCTCGGGATTCAGTTATTGCAGAACTTGTACAAGTTCAAGCTAATATACCTACAAATTGAGAAGTTCAATGTGATTAGAGGGAAGACACTGTACATGTATATAAATCTTGCTCCAGATGACTGTACACAATAAAACACGTCAACATGATTTCATTAACATACAATTACACAACATATTAACAAAGATTCTTTAGATTTAAATGAAAAAAAATCTAATGAAGTTGGCAAAAAGAGCTCAAGCCAGAGATTTCAAGATGACTATTACATTGTTCCAATGATTCCCAGCTCTGAAACCTTGTCATAGATAGATGTGAATATCCTATACAAACTCAATAGAAATCAGGTACAATAACAAAAGCTTGTGATACATTAGAGGGCAAAGGGCAGCTAGTTACATGATTATTAAATTTGCAGATCATGTACTGAAGCTCAAACAATAGGAATTCTGCAGATGCTGGAAATTCAAGCAACACACATCAAAGTTGCTGGTGAACGCAGCAGGCCAAGCAGCATCTATAGGAAGAGATACAGTCGACGTTTCAGGCCGAGACCCTTCGTCAGGACTAACTGAAGGAAGAGCTAGTAAGAGATTTGAAAGTGGGAGGGGGGAGGGGAAGATGCAAAATGATAGGAGAAGACAGGAGGGGGAGGGATGGAGCCAAGAGCTGGACAGGTGATTGGCAAAGGGGATATGAGAGGATCATGGGACAGGAGGCCCAGGGAGAAAGATGGGGGGGGGGAACCCAAAGGATGGGCAAGGGGTATAGTCAGAGGGAGAAAAAGGAGAGTGAGAGAAAGAACGTGTGTATAAAAATAAATAACGGATGGGGTGAACATTGACTTCTCTAACTTCCGCTAATGCCCCACCTCCCCCTCGTACCCCCTCCGTTATTCATTTTTATACACACATTCTTTCTCTCACTCTCCTTTTTCTCCCTCTGTCCCTCTGACTATACCCCTTGCCCATCCTCTGGGTTCCCCCCCACCCCTTGTCTTTCTCCCTGGGCCTCCTGTCCCATGATCCTCTCATACCCCCTTTGCCAATCACCTGTCCAGCTCTTGGCATCCCTCCCCCTCCTGTCTTCTCCTATCATTTTGGATCTCCCCCTCCCACTTTCAAATCTCTTACTAACTCTTCCTTCAGTTAGTCCTGACGAAGGGTCTTGGCCTGAAACGTCGACTGTATCTCTTCCTAGATGTACTGAAGTTGATGATTTTACATACGTTAGAGATGCCCATTAAAGTAACAAACAACTTAGGACTACCAATAAATATCATCTATACAAGCATGCAAAAGGACACAAAACAAGAGAGAAAGAAAAGGAAACATGACAGAAGTGTAATAAGTAACTACCCTGAATGCACATATACATAACAAAATAATGGAAACTTTGTTTCAGGGAATAAAAATCGATTAGATTTCAGTGTGCTTAATATTAAATTAGCTCATGGTAACAAATAGTAAATTTCATGGCAAGAATAATGTATGCCAACAGCACCTACCATTCACAATACTTGCCACAAAAGTCTGCGAATTTCTGCTCTGATCTCTTGTAATAAGCCAAAACAAAAGGGCACCCTCCAGAGGGGACCTGTACCTTTCATGAGCAGACCAAACAACCGTGGGTCTCTTTATCCAAGCAAATGGATGCTTTTTTTTAATAAAAAGTCTACAGCAGGAAGCACAGGAGATTCTTATAGATTTCTTCAATTTGGTCCATTTTTCAAGGAAGACCACTGCTGGAATGACTGATTTATAAATAATACTTAAGATTTAGTATAGCATTGTAATTTCACTTAAGTGGACAATTCCAGCCCTTTTGGATGGGATAGCGGACAAGTAATCCAACATAATGAACATTAATGTCTCCAAATCCAAGTTTCCACCAAGATACTGTTATGACACAAGATTCTGGAAAAGGAAATTCTTGTTATTCAATTTTCCGCATTTAAACACACATTTTTGGAAAGCTAAAACTTTTAAACAAATTTATACATTAATGTTGAATTCCAACAACCTCATCACTAATTACGTGCAACTGTATGCAAAAGTCCACACTTGTCTCCATCAGCCATGCTACATGAGGGACAGGAGAAAATCTGTAGAAGCTGAAAATCCAAGCAACACGCACAAAATACTGGAGAAACTTAGCAGGCCAGAAATCATCTATGGAAAAGAGTTTAGTCAACGCTTCAGGCCGAGACCCCTCATGAATCCTGATGAGTAGTCTTGACCCGAAACATCAACTGCACTCTTTTCTATAGAAGCTGCCTGGCCTGCCAAGTTTTGTGTATGTTACATGAGGGCACGAGTTGGTATTTGAGAGTCACAATATTCAGTTAAGAGTTACAGTGCAGAACAGGCCCTTCCAGCCCAGTGAACTGCACTGCCAGCAACCCACCAATTTAACGCTAGCCAAATCACAGGACAATTAACCTACTAACCGGAATGCCTTTGGACTGTGGGAGGAAACTGGAGCACCCAGAGAACACAGGGAGAACAGCACTGGAATTTCAATTCAACTCTGAGCTGCTACAGCATTGCGCTAACTGCTACGCTACCATGGTGCCTTCTTCCCCTTTGTCACCCAAAGACAAAAGGATCTCCATACAAATGAAAAAAATGCTGTATTGGTAAGGTATCATCAGGCAGAGAAAGACAATAATAAGTGAAAGCTCTGTTAAATGGCCTAAAGATTGAGCAGAAGAATTAGACTATTTTCCACATCATAAAAGATGTTTTTCATACGACTGGAAGACAGAATTTAAAAAGCATATAATCAAGCAGATTTGAAAATGAAACTATGAAACAGATTCTGCATTTTGAAAACTGTCACAAATCATGTGGTTCTCCAAATTCAAATCCTAGCAGTACAACAGATGCATCACACTCTCTCAGATCATAATTATGAACATGTGGCCTATATTACTTGCAAATGATCTACCTGCAGAATGAAAATTAATTACTTATTTAAGGCAACAAATTACGGGAAGTGGGCAAGTTTATCAGGATGACGAAAACTGTAAACATAATCCACCAAAAGCAGAATTTTCCGGTGGCTCATTTTAATTCCTATTCCCATTCCAGTTTCAACAAATCGGTCCTCGTGCCATGATGAGGTCACTCTCAAGTGGAAGGACACCTCATATTCCACATGGGTAGCCTCCAACCTGATTTTATGAGCATTGATTTTGCCTTCCGGTAACTTTCCCACCTACCTATTACCCTTCTTCCCTTTCTCCCATGGTGCACCCTCTTCTCCCATCAGATTTCTTCCTCTCCACCCCTTTAACTTTCCCACCCACCGGGCTTCACCTATCACCTTCTAGCTATCCTCCTTCCCCTCCCCTTCTTTATTCTGGCATCTTCTCCCTTCCTTTGTAGTCCTGAAGGTCTCAGCCCTAATAATCACCTGTTTATTCATTTCCACAGATGCTGCCTGACCGGCTGAGTTCCTCCAGCATTTTGTATACCACAGGAAACCCAAGTCTAATTCACACGCAGTCTCTCTTAAAGCTTTGCTACAAATTTGGTGCACTTTCATGATGATTCTTTTCAGCAATGACTTTCTGCCCATGTTTCCCGCGAAAGCTTTAGGATACCAGGTAACTTGATCCAAATTAACACACAACTCAGGTTCCATGGGAATTTCGAGGCAAAGCAGGCGACTTTATGTGAGAAAGAATAAAAGGTCAGAATTTCATTTACATGGAACATTGCCGATTGCGTCGCCTCTGATCTGGGCCAACATTTACGTGCCGGGCGGCACCTAATTAATTAGTTTGTTTAGGCTTTTTTCTTAAAGATGTGCTGGGTGCGTTCCGGCCACTGTTGCACCACGGCAATGTGTCGATCCGCAGCCCGGAGGTTGGGGACCAGTGGGTTAGCCTCTTTCTTGTCTGTTCAATAGGAGTTAAAAGGTTGTTTCTCCTGCGAAGATGAAGTTTCTTGGATAGCTATTGTGTGTCAATACTTTGAATAAGTACTATTTCCACTATTGCTTTCTTTGCAGAGGGCAGCAGATCTTTGGAATTGCGCTTGTTTAACCTGCAATTAACACATGACTACTTTCTGTTCTGTGGAATTTTTATTGAAGTCTCAATTCTACAGTTGCCTCATTGATTGGCAATAGTTATTTATTCCCTAGATTTAACTGATTTAAGAGACAACTTTGATTGCATTAGTTATTTCTGAGAAATTCAAAATTCAGAGCTCACTCTACACCTTTAGGTTCTGTGCCACCTGCAAACATGGAAACTATGCCCCAACAGTACCGAGATTTTAATGATGTAGAAACCACATTAATGACCATAGCAGAAGGGCACAAAGCTACTATTGACCCAAGTACAGAAAGCTAATTGTGAAAATTAGTTGCATCTTGGAGAACTTGCCACAGTTCTTCTGCAGACTTTGGTTGTCTTACTTGCTTCTGTCTCTCCAGATAATCCCAGACAGCCTCAATGTTGTTGAGATCAGGGACTTGGAGGCCATACCATTAGTTACAGAACCCCTTGATCGTCTTTTGGCTGAAGATAGTTCTTTATGACCTTGGATGTGTGTTAAGGGTCATTGTCCTGCTTCAAAATGAAGTTGGAAAGATTAAGACTCTTCCTGATGTTACTGTGTGATGGATGAGAATCTGCTTACACATCTCAGCCTCACTGTTGACTGCAGACACTCATCCATCCAGTGCTCTCCAGCTCTTCTACAAACTGCCTCTTCCTTGAGCCAAAAATACACAAATTGAATTATCAGCCCAGAGCACTTGCTGCCATTGTTCAGCACCCCAGTCCTTGTGTTTGTGTGTGTAGGTGGGTCTCTTGACTGTTTCCACTTTGGAGGAATAGCTTTTTGGTAGCATCTCTTCCATGCAGACCTCTTCCAATAAGACTTCTCCAGACTGTAGAGGGGTATACTTGGGTTCTAGAAGTTTCTATGAGTTCAGAGTCAATAGCAGTGCTGGACTTCTTCCGATTTAGAAAGGATGACAGTTTGATGCATCTCGTCTGCTGTAATCCATTTCAGTTGGTTGACCACTGCATTTCTGGTCCTGAACCTTACCCAAGTTTCTTTGTGCTACTTGGACAGTACATCTTCAAACTCCTGTCTGTCACAAAATTTCTGCTTGGGAAAGATCTTGCTGATGCAGGATGACCACCTTACTCACTCCTTCCTTAGTGTAAGAATTACAGTTTGAAGATTAAACTGTCATATCGGCCACATCCTTACCTTTTAGCTTGGTTGTCCTTCGCCCAGTTTGACTCCTTCTATACCAGTTTCTATTTCAATTAACCAGTTTAGTTCACTCAACACATTATGTCATTGATCATTATCACCTGTTTGTTACTTGTTTAATTATTCACTGTTATATATCTACAAAATAACTAAGCTTTTATTTGAAAATAATTACTTTGTTAAAACAATTCACTGTAACATTTAATATTTTGGAAAATGAATGTTTGGAAATATAAAATTTGCTCCCTTCTATTGACACTAATGCAGAAGACAAAAATAAACAACTAAAACAAAATTAATACAAAATATCTAGGGTGCTTAAGATGTTTGCACAGTGCTGTATATTTTTTATTGGCAGGAAACTAACACGAGCAGGAAAGCTTGATATGATAGTTCACGAAACATGGGAGAACAAGCAGATACAAATAGAAAGAGAATGGTAAATTCAACCTTTATGGCACAGGTTTGTAGTACTTTGCTTAGCACTCTTGATACAGTCCAAAGAATGAGATTACTAATAGTAAAAGAGATTATTATAGCATTATAGTGTGCCAAGAACCTGGCATGATACCTGCCCTCCTCATTGCTATTCAAGGAACCTGGGACAATACAATAATCAAATCATCCACAGCTTACACAAGTCGAGATTGCCTACAAGGATAGACAGGGGCGGATTTGAAACATCACATTTAAGGAGAAGCAACTTATGGCCGACATCCAACAACATACTCCTAGTCCAAGAGACAGATGGTATGAATGGAAAGAGAACAAAAGATCCAGGAACAGCTGATAACTTAAACATACATACAATGCTGGAGAAACTCAGCAGGTCAACCAGCATTTATGGAAAGGAATAACGAGTTGATGTTTTGGGCCGAGACCCTTCCATGGATGCTGCTTGACCAGTTTTGAGTTTCTTCAGCATTTTGTGTGTGTCACTCTAGATTTCCAGCATCTGCAGAATCTTTTGCGTTTATAATTGCAAAAAGCACAGATCTTTCCACTATGAAAGGCATCATTCTGCTGATACAGAGAGAGCTTATCTAGGCAGTTAAAGTCCAATGCAGCAACAAGCATTCCAAGGACAGTGACAAAAAAACAAATGCTGGAAGAACCCAACCAGTTAAGCAGCATCTGTGGAAAGAGAAACCAGTCAGGACTGGATAAAGAAATGAGGATGTGGAAGTGCATTTTGATCAGAAAGGGAGGAGATCTTCAAGGTAGGCATATCTAGAAAAATTGCAGTGAATTCACAGTAATAAAAAACAAATGGAAGTAAAGGTTCTGAAACCAGAAAAAAAACTGAAATGCCAGAAGAACTCAGCCAGTCAAGCAGAACCAGAGAAGGGGTTGCTGATCCAAAACTTGACTGGTTTCTCCATCCACAAATATTGCTTGACCGGTTCTGTTCTTCCAGCACCTTCCTTTCTTTTTGTTTCAAATTATAATATCTGTGATTTCATTTGTTTTCACAGCATACTATCCACCACAATTCCAGCACTGCACCAGTCCATCTAGGGGTTGGTAACAATTATTTCAACAACTGAAAAGCCAGGGTTACTGAGCATTAAAAACCCCTTCAGCGCCAAAACGTAATGAAATACTTTTATCAAACAAAGAATGTCATAACTATGAGAACATTCATGAAAGGAGGCAAGCCTGAATGTGGTAATTCAAGGAAAAATTATTGCAAGGATCCTGCTCAATCACTACTTCTCAGTGGGGGAAAAAAGTTCCTCCCAGAATCATAATACAGGTGTCCTCCACTTTTCGAACGTTCGCTTTACGAAACCTTACTGTTACAAAAGACCTACAATAGTACCCTGTTTTCGCTTTCAGAAGGTGTTTTCACTGTTATGAAAAAAAATCAGCGCGCGCCCCGAGCAGCTGCTCTCCCCCGGATTCTTGCTGGCATTGCTTAAACACGTGCCTGTGAGCAGCCGTTTGCAAGATGAGTTCTAAGGTATCGGAAACGCCTGGAAGAGCTCGTAAGGGTCTTACACTTAGCGTAAAACTAGACATAATTAAGCGTTTTGATTGTGGTGAACGAAGTAAGGACAACGTGAGTTTGTCTTGTGGAAGCTGACGAACATGTTGAAGAGTTTTTGGCATCCCATGACCAAGAACTGACAGATGAAGAGCTGATGCAATTGGAAGAAAAAAGGATAACATCGAAACTGAATGAGTAATGATAAAGTACAACTTCAATTTTGAAAGGGTACGTCGGTTTAGGGGATATTTGCAGGATGGTTTGAGTCCTTACAAGGAACTGTATGATAGAAAAATGCGCGAGGCTCAGCACTCAAGCAAGCCTTCCACATCAGACGACGAACCTCGACATCGAGGCGGGCAGAGATAGAAGAAGATGAGCTACCTGCTCTAATGGAAACAGACGATGACGAGATGACACCCCAGTGTCCCACCACCCCAAACCCCAGGCCACGGACAGATATCGATTCGTGGAGAATGCAACAGTAGCCTGGAGGCACCCAGCACATCTTTAAGAAAAAAGCTGAAATAAACATGCTAATTAATTAGGTGCCACCGACACGTAGTTATCAGCCCAATTCAGAGACGACGCAATCGGAAATCTGCACTGATCTGGGCCAACAATTACGTGCCGGGCAGCACCTAATTAATTAGCATGGTTATTTAGGGTTTTTTCAAGATGTGTTGTGTGTCGCCCGGCTACTGCTGGACCCCTACATGCTTTGCGGCAATGTATCACTCGGCTGTCTGGAGGATGGGGACCACTGCACCACCCAAACTCTGACTCAGCCGAACACACCATCCTCCGTGTGCTCGGCGCTGTCATCCCGATTCCCGTAAGTGATACTACACTGTACATACATTATTTCTACTTTATATAGGCTGTGTATTTTTACCTGTTATTTGGTATGATTTGGCAGCTTCATAGCTTAAAGGTTACTGGAGAGTGCTTGCGCCATGCTTTTGCCAACAGCGCTTGCGTGAGATTTTCCGCTGACGGAGAACAGTTCAATAATGATTGTGGAAAAGTATTTCTACTTTATATAGGCTGTGTATTTATATCATTCCTGCTTTTACTATATGGTACTGGTATTCAAGGTTTTATGTGTTATTTGGCATGATTTGGTAGGTTATTTTTGGGTCTGCGAACGCTCACAAAATCTTCCCATATAAATAAATGGTAATCGCTTCTTCGCTTTACGACATTTCGGCTTATGAACCGTTTCATAGGAACGCTCTACCTTCCGATGGCGGGGAAAACCTGGTTTAGTTTTCTCTAAAAGCCAAAGAAAAACATGAAGTAAGAATCGCTGTACAGAATTTTTCTCAACTTCACAAAACATTTGACTATCAAATGAAGGGATGTAGAGGTCCTCAAATCCATCTGCTCCACAAGGTCATGAAAACCATGACCCTAAGCAACGTGTCCACAATATACCAACTGATGTCTATGTGGACTTTAGAAAGGAAGTTCAACGGACTCATTGTAAATATGCAATTGTCCTTTGATCTTTAATCTGAAATGTCCTTTCATTTTTAGCATATAAAATGTGTAGTGTCAGGTCATGCAGGCCTTTTCCCTCTGAAAAGGGTCTCAATATGACGCCTGCTCTGTCTCATTAATCAAATAAAGAGACCGCTTCATATCTACCGGTATTCTCTCTGGTGACTTTGTTCACGCGACAAGGATGACACTTGGGTGCTAAGTAACACAAAGAGACACAGGAATACAGATCCATGATTTCTTGAAAGTGACATCACAGGTAGACAAGGTTGGAAAGAGAGCTTTGGCACATTCATCTTCATCAATCAGGGCACTGAGTACAGCGGTTGGGTATTACATTGAAGCTGTACAAGAGGTTGGCAAGGCCAAATTTAGAGTTTCGTGTACAGGTCTGGCGACCAACCTACAGAAAAGACATCAATAAGCTTGGAAAAGTGCAGGAAAATTTGCAAAGATATTTCCAGGACTTGAGGAATAGAGCTACAGAAATAGGTCAAATAGTCATAGTCATACTTTTATTAATCCTGGGGGAAATTGGTTTTTGTTACAGTTGCTCCATAATTAATAAATAGTAATAGAACCATAAATAGTTAAATAGTAATATGTAAAATTATGCCAGTAAATTATGAAATAAGTCCAGGATCAGCCTATTGGCTCAGGACGTCTGACCCTCCAAGGGAGGAGTTGTAAAGTTTGATGGCCACAGGCAGGAATGACTTCCTATGACGCTCTGTGTTGCATCTCGGTGGAATGAGTCTCTGGCTGAATGTACTCCTGTGCCCACCCAGTACATTATGTAGTGGATGGGAAACATTGTCCAAGATGGCATGCAACTTAGACAGCATCCTCTTTTTAGACACCACCGTCAGAGAGTCCAGTTCCATCCCCACAACATCACTGGCCTTATGAATGAGTTTGTTGATTCTGTTGGTGTCTGCCACTCTCAGCCTGCTGCCCCAGCATACAACAGCAAACATGATAGCACTGGCCACCAGACTCGTAGAACATCCTCAGCATAGTCCGGCAGATGTTAAAGGACTTCAGTCTCCTCAGGAAATAGAGACGGCTCTGACCCTTCTTGTAGACAGCCTCAGTGTTCTTTGACCAGTCCAGTTTATTGTCAATTTGTATCCCCAGGTATTTGTAATCCTCCACCATGTCCACACTGACCCCCTGGATGGAAACAGGGGTCACCAGTACCTTAGCTCTCCTCAGGTCTACCACCAGCTCCTTAGTCTTTTTCACATTAAGCTGCAGATAATTCTGCTCACACCATGTGACAAAGTTTCCTACTGTAGCCCTGTACTCGGCCTCATCTCCCTTGCTGATGCATCCAACTATGGCAGAGTCATCCCAAAACTTCTGAAGATGACAAGACTCTGTGCAGTAGCTGAAGTCCAAGGTGTAAATGGTGAAGAGAAAGGCAAGGATTTTATTCCCTAGAGCATAGGAGAATGAGGGGAGATTTCATTGAGGTATACAACATTATAAGGGTATACCAAAGATGGGGTAAATGTCTACAAGCTTTTTTTTCTCTATCATTTGGGTGAGACTAAAACTAAAGGTCATAGGTTTAAGGCAAAAGGTAAAATATCTAAGGGAATACGAGGGGGAACTACTTCACTCCTAAGGTGGAGCAAATGTGGAACGAGTTGCCAGCAGGTGGTGTGGGTTCAATAGTAACATGTAAGTTTGGAGAGGTACATGGATGAGAGTGTTATGAAGGGCAATGGTCCACATGCAGATAGAACAGACCACGCAGAAATCCACACTAGCACAAACTAGATGGACTAGACCAGTGGTCCCCAAACTCTGGGCCATGGACTGATACAATACCGCGAAGCATGCAGCGGTGGCCGGGACGCACTCAGCACATCTTTAAGAAAAAAGCCGAAATAAACAAGCTAATTAATTAGGTGTCGCCCAGCACGTAAATGTCAGCCTAGATCAGAGGCGGCACCTAATTAATTAGCTTGTTTATTTCGGCTTCTTTTCTTAAAGATGTGCTGGGTGCAGCCTGGCTACCACTGCACCATTGCATTCTTCGCGGCAATGTATCGGTCCGCGGCCCAGAGGTTGGGGACCACTGGACCAGAGGACCTGCTTGTTCTTTGACTCTACAAACTTTTGTAAAAAGAACAGAATGATGGATACTTGGAATGCATGCACACTTTTCTAGCGGTGGAGGCAAGCACAATAGATATGTTTAAGTCTTAGGCAATTGATGTGCAGAAAATTGAAGCATATGAATATTATGTAAGCAGAAAGGATTAGTTTAGCCTGGGGCAAAGTCATGGACCGAAGGGCCTTTTCCTGTGTTGTAATGCTTAAAGTTCTATGAGCACAAAAATCCGCAAATGAAAATTCAAATTCATTTTTCAGCACATCAACTGCCCCAAGAAGCTACAATTATTTTCAAGCAGGAAACAAACATCAAAGATAATTTTACTCCTGAGCTAAATTTTGACCATCACAATAGAAGATTTAACTTTCAATTAAGCAACACAAAGTGGTTAGGAGTAAACATAAACCTGTAGTTCCATAAGGATGAAAAACAATTGCTTGTCTGCGGTTATTGAAAAAGTCATCACTTTAAACCACCAGGCCAAAGTGACTGAAGGCAGCACAATCATTACTCTGATCTGCAAAAGGTTGCAAATAAGCCCAATGATTACATTCATGAATAAAATCTGAACATGTTTACAACTGCTTGAGAATCACAAACCACGAATAAAAGTGATAGAATTGGCTAGAGCAGAAGTGTGCAAAAGGCATCATTTTACTTTCACCAACATCTCGGACTTTTGCATTGAAGGTGATTTTTCCCACTGTAGCACAATTAAAATAAAAACCTGAAACAGTCATCGATGTCTAACTCAGGTGAGTGCCTACCATAAC
The DNA here is from genome assembly GCF_963921235.1 of Mobula hypostoma. Taxonomy (NCBI): domain Eukaryota; kingdom Metazoa; phylum Chordata; class Chondrichthyes; order Myliobatiformes; family Myliobatidae; genus Mobula; species Mobula hypostoma. The sequence goes on from NC_086125.1 coordinate 21,626,793, forward strand.
TCTGTTAAGAATGGAGAAATATAATACAATCAAAAGGCAGATGGCCAAGGAACAAGTAAGGTTGGATGGAATTAGTTAATACTAAAAAGCTGGGAATACAGATGGATTCTTGTCATCTTCAGAAGTTTTCAGATGACTCTGCCATAGTTGGCTGCATCAGCAAGGGAGATGAGGCCGAGTACAGGGCTACGGTAGGAAACTTTGTCACATGGTGTGAGCAGAATTATCTGCAGCTTAATGTGAAAAAGACTAAGGAGCTGGTGGTAGACCTGAGGAGAGCTAAGGTACCGGTGACCCCTGTTTCCATCCAGGGGGTCAGTGTGGACATGGTGGAGGATTACAAATACCTGGGGATACGAATTGACAATAAACTGGACTGGTCAAAGAACACTGAGGTTGTCTACAAGAAGGGTCAGAGCCATCTCTATTTCCTGAGGAGACTGAGGTCCTTTAACATCTGCCGGACGATGCTGAGGATGTTCTACAAGTCTGTGGTGGCCAGTGCTATCATGTTTGCTGTTGTGCGCTGGGGCAGCAGGCTGAGGGTTGCAGACACCAACAGAATCAACAAACTCATTCATAAGGCCAGTGATGTTGTGGGGATGGAACTGGACTCTCTCACGGTAGTGTCTGAAAAGAGGATGCTGTCCAAGTTGCATGCCATCTTGGACAATGTCTCCCATCCACTACATAACGTACTGGTTGGGCACAGGAGTACATTCAGCCAGAGACTCATTCCACCGAGATGCAACACAGAGCGTCATAGGAAGTTATTCCTGCCTGTGGCAACCAAACTTTACACTCTTCCCTTGGAGGGTCAGACACCCTGAGCCAATAGGCTGGTCCTGGACTTATTTCCTTGCATAATTTACATATTATTATTTAATTATTTATGGTTTTATTACTATTATTTATGGTGCAACTGTAACGAAAACCAATTTTCCCTGGGATCAATAAAGTATGACTATAAAGCATAGTCCCTCTTCAGTTCTATCCATCCATATTCATCATAATTAGCAAGCACACAATTGGTTGTAATTGACTGTAGGGATAAAGGAAGCACCTAGGGAATTTCAAATATAGAAACATTTAGTAAGCAATATTGCTTCCAATGATATTAACATCTCAAATGCCTGTTTGAAAATGGCCATTTATTATATTTGCAATGCTAATAACTCTGCTCTAAAGGAACAACGATCACTCCAGCTTAAAAGAAATCAATATACGAGTAAAATCCTTAAGTAAACTAGATTAAATTCAAATACAATTAACAAAACTACAAAAACAGTATGACACACAACTTTATCAGCAAAATGGAACCATGTTCTTTGGTTGCACGTATGCAACTGCAATTTTCCTCAAAGAAGTCATCATTTAGTGCAAGTGCATTTAGTCCAAGTGCAAAGACAAGGATAGTTATATTTTGCAATAAATAATATTCCTGCTTTTAATGAAGAGGAATAAAAGAGTGGAGATGATATACAAACTTTTGTAGAATTGACCATTACATCTGCTTCAACAACCGATGCTGATACCAGACATGCACCTATCTAGCAAGAGGAGGTAAGTGAACACAATTAAATCTGTACAACATAACTTTAAGCCAAGATTGCCATATTATCAACATTAGGAGGCATTTTCAAACATAACAGCCTCTCTTTCTACCTATCCTGCTGTGCATTTCTAGTGTGATTTGCTTTAGTGTAGTGACTTATGGATGGTTGGAACATCTTGCAATTAAATTATTCTTGCTATCCTCATTAAAATAGATACAGAAGCAGCCACAAGCTTTCTTAAAATTCAAATACCAAACGTTGATCAAAAATCAAAATAATTCAGATGCAATAAAAAGTTTACAAAACATCCAACAATTCAACTTATATCTATGGAGACAGAGGCAATAATGCACATCAGAGTAGTAGCAGCAGCATTATAGAGACCTGCACTTGACCCTGACTTGGGCTGCAGTCTGTGTGTAGTCTCTATGTTCTCCTCTGACCACATACTCCAGGTACTCAAGATTCCTCCCAAACCCAAAGATGGGCAGGTAGGTGACTAGTTGCTATAAATTGTTGCTTTAAGTAACGGAAGATTAACAAAGGAAAATTAGTGGACAATTGTGAACAAGTTTCAGTGCTACAAGAGGGATTGTACTTCCTGGAATCAATGACCTTCACCTGTTGTAGCATGTACCTTAGAATATTTATCAACTTGTTTCATTTTCTATGAATTGTGCCTGACCAGCTGAGCATTCCAGTTTCTGTGCACGTTAACGTTAATTTCAAAGGAAGTGTACTGCATACACCCATTGGATCAAGGGATACTTCAAGCATGGCAAACGCCATCTTAAGGAAATTGAGATGGTCAAAAAAATAGACAACCTTGCACTTACCAATCTGAGACACAAGTTGCTGCAAGGTCAAAAAAGGTTAAGAGCAGAGAGCGTAAGTGTTGGACCAAGAAAAACACAAGAGAACGCAGCTGATGGAATCTGGAGTAACAACTTGCTAGAGGAAGTCAGCAAGATGAGCGGCATCTGCTGGGAGGAGGAACTGCTTATGTTACGAGTTGAAACACGGCATCAGGACTTCTGGTGTCCTGACACGTTCTTGGGAAGTACATTAATGAGAAAAATTTTTGTAAGGATTTTATAACGGGGTGAGATATTCTTTGCAGGTAGGGAGTCTCTAACGGCGGTTTTTGGCATCGCTAAGGATTAATGAGGGGAAACTCCAAAACGTGCGCGGTGGGCAAATTCAGGATCCCACCGACCACGCGAGCGTGCGCGCGTGCACGCGGGGCGGGGGCGGGAAGGAGGCCGACGCCATTTTGTGGCGTTAAAGCGAGACTACTGCAGGAAGAAAAGCGGGAGTCCAGTGACCACCTTCTCGCCTGGAATAAACATACTGCGGTAAATTACATGGGTACAAATGCAGGACTCACACATAAACTTCTCAAGAAGTGTTTTTAAAAAATCGTCATTTAAATTCACAACCACACGTGGAAATAGCGTGCCAGCTACAGCATCGCATGCGCAAAGATCGCATTTTAACCAAAAATAAGCGAAATATATTTTGAAACTGTCATTTCCATTCACGGCCGTATTACCTGATTTACTTTAAACGCTATGCCAGTTAAAGATAAAACGCGTCAGCTCGAGCGCTAGGAGAGCCAGGCTGGCGGGTAGTGATTGACAGCGCTATTAACCTATCATATTGTGCATTGGCGGCAACTCAGCCAATCAGCGAATAAGATGAGGAAATATAAACCAGTATCAAAGGCGCCCCCAACTAGGGATTATTTGTAGCGATCACGTCAGAGCGACATCAAATGCTATACTTGTACATAGTTCTCAATAACTCAGCTGTGAGCTTTAATGATAGATGAGAATCACCATGAAAAATCCCCGATCACACTAACCTCCATAGCGACCGTCCATTGTGATCCCGCTTCAGTCAGAAACGTTCGGGCCTCAATGACGTCGGCAGAGCCGGGGAGGGCGGGATACGTGAGGCGCGCGCCGGTGGACGAGTCACGTGAACCGCGGCGCGGGTTGGGCGGATCACGTGCCATCGTAGGCTGGTTCTGCCTGTTTTTCCAGGGTGGCCGATGCGCTCCTCGACTTTAAATTGATTGTGACTCCTATCACACCCAACGGGGTGTCGTTCAAAGCAGCTGGCTTTGACAAACACAGATAGATTAAAGTCATCCCAGCACAAACAAGAGAAGAAGTGCAGATGCTGGAAATCCAAGCAAGGAAAAGAGGATGCTGTCTTAAGCTGCATGCCATCTTGGACAATGTCTCCCATCCACTACATAATGTACTGGGTGGGCACAGGAGTACATTCAGCCAGAGACTCATTCCACCGAGATGCAACACAGATCATCATAGGATGTCATTCCTGCCTGTGGCCATCAAACTTTACAACTCCTCCCTTGGAGGGTTAGACACCCTGTGCCGATAGGCTGGTCCTGGACTTATTTTTTAATTTACATATTACTATTTAACTATTTATGGTTCTATGACTATTTATTATTTATGGTGCAACTGTAACGAAAACCAATCTCCCGCTGGGATCAATAAAGTATGACAATGACTATAACACACACAAAATGCTGCCTGGCCTGCTGAGTTCCCCCCATTTTGTGTGTGATAAGTGCATTTTTTGCCTGAGACCATGAACTGTTTAATCAAAACACCTTAGGTAATCAGAATCAGGTTTAATATCATTGGCATTTGTCATGAAATTTGATAACCTTGTAGCAGCAGTACAATGCAATACATGATAATAGAAAAAAACTGAATTAGAGTAAATATATAATAGCTAAATAAGTAGTGCAAAAATAGGAAATAGAAAAAGTGAGGTAGAGTTCATGCATTCAATGCCCATTTAGAAATCAGATGGCAGAGGGGAAGAAACTTTTCCTGAATCGCTGAGAATCAGAATCAGGTTTATTATCACCGGCATGTGTTGTGAAATTTGATAACTTAGCAGCAGCAATTCAATGCAATACATAATGTAGAAGAAACAAGTAGTAATAAGTAAATCAATTACGATATACGTATATTGAATTGATTAAAAATCGTGCAAAAAACAAATAATATATATTTAAAAAGTGAGGTAGTGTTCACAGGATCAATGTCCATTTAAGAATCAGATGGCAGAAGGGAAGAAGCTGTTCTTGAATCGCTAAGTGCATGCCTTCAGGCTTCTGTACCTCCTTCCTGATGGTAACAGTGAGAAATCCTGGGCGCTGGAGGTCCTTAATAATGGACGCTGCCTTTCTGAGATACCCCTCCATAAAGATGTCCTGGGTACTTTGTAGGCTAGTACCCAAAATGGAGCTGACTAAATTTACAACCCTCTGCAGCTTCTTTCGGTCCTGTGCAGTAGCCCCCTCCCCATACCAGACAGTGATGCAGCCTGGCAGAATGCTCTCCATGGTACATCTATAGAAGTTTTTGAGTGTATTTGTTGACATACCAAATCTCTCCAAAGTCCTAATGAAGTATAGTCGCTGTCTTGCCTTCTTTACAACTGCATTGATATGTTGGGGCCAGGTTAGATCCTCAGAGATCTTGACACCCAGGAACTTGAAGCTGCTCACTCTCTCCACTTTTGATCCCTTTATGAGGATTAGTATGTGCTCCTTTGTCTTACCCTTCCTAAAGTCCACAATCAGCACTTTCATCTTACTGATGTTGAGTGCCAGGTTGTTGCTGCGACACTAGTTGGCATATCTTGCTCCTGTACACCCTCTTGTCACCACCTGAGATTCTACCTGCAATGGTTGTATCATCAGCAAATTTATAGATGGTATTTGAGCTATGCCTAGCCACACAGTCATGGGTATAGAGAGAGTAGAACAGTGGGCTAAGCACACACCTCTGAGGTGCACCAGTATCGATCGTCAGCGAGGAGGAGATGTTATCACCAATCCGCACAGATTGTGGTTTTCCTGTTAGGAAGTCGGGGATCGAATTGCAGAGGGAGGTACAGAGGCCCACGTTCTGTAACTTCTCAATCAGGATTGTGAGAATGATGGTATTAAATGCTGAGCTATAGTCGATGAACAGCATCCTGACATAGGTGTTTGTATTGTCCAGCTGGTATAAGGCTGTGTGAAGAGCCATTGAGATTGCATTTGTTGTTGACCTATTGTGGTGAAAGGCAAATTGCAATGGGTTCAGGTCCTTGCTGAGGCAGGAGTTTAGTCTGGTCATGACCAACCTCTCAAAGCATTTCATCACTGTAGAAATGAGTGCCACCAGGCAATAGTCATTAAGGCCGCCCACATTATTCTTCTTAGGCGCTGGTATAATTGTTGCCTTTTTGAAGCAAGTGGGAACTTCCACCCATAACAGTGAGAGGTTGAAAATGTCCTTGAATACTCCTGCCAGTTGGTTGGCACAGGTATTCAGAGCCTTACCAGGTACTCCATCAGAACCTTCCACCTTCAGAATTCTGTACCCCTTTCCTAATGGCAGCAATGAGAAGAGGGCATGTCCTGGGAGGTAGGGGTCCCACCACCTTGCTGAGGCACTGACCTGGAAACTATGGAGACTAGAACCCATGATGGAGCTGACTAGTTTGACAACTCTGCAGCTTACTTTGATCCTCCATTGCGCACCCCCCCCCCCGTACCAGAGGGTAACACAGCCAGTTAGAATGCTCAACGAGGTACATCTGTAGAAATTTGTGAGAGTTTTTGGTAACATACCAAATTTCCTCAAACTCTTAATGAAATACGGCTGCTATCTTGCCTTCTTTATAGCTGCATCAATATGTTGTGTCCAGATTAGGTCCTCAGAGATATCGACACCCAGGAACTTGAAATTTCTCACTCCTCTATAAGGACTGATGTGTGTTCCTTTTCCCTCGTCTTACCCTTTCTGAAGTCCAAAATCAGTTCTTTGGTGTTACTGACATCGAGTGCAAGGTTGTTGTCTATTCAACTAGATGGTATATCTCACTCCTGTACTCCCTCTCCTCAACATCTGAGATTCTGCCGACAATGGTTGTATTGTCAGCAAATTTATAGATAGCGTTTGAGCTGTAACTAGCAACACAGTCATGGGTGGAGAGAGAGTAGAGCTAAACACGCATTCCTGAGGTGTGCCAGTATTGATTGTCAGTGAGGTGGAGAAGTTACTTCCAATCTCCATCGATCGTGGCCTTCCAGTTAGGAAGTTGAGGGTCCAGTTGCAGAGGGAAGTACAGAGGCCCGGTTTCTGGAGCCTCTTGATCAGAATGATGGTGCTAAACGCTGATTGTAGTCAATAAACATAATCCTGACATAGGTATTTGTGTTGTACAGGTGATCCAAGACCACATGGAGAGCCAATTGGATCACTGTAGACCTACTGAGATGGTGTCCGGCATAGAGCTATTGTGGTGATAGGCAAATTTCAGTGAGTCTAGGTCCTTGCTGAGGCAGGAGTTGATTCTAGCCATAACCAACCTCTCAAAGCACTTCATCACCATACATGAGAGTGCTACTGGACAATAGTAGTGAAGGCAGCTCATCCTGCTCTTCTTGCACACTGGTATAATCATTGCTCTTTTGAAGCAGGTGGGAACTTCCAACTGTAGTAATGAGAGATCGAAAATGTCTTTGAACACCCTGCCAGTTGGTTGGTACAGGTTTTCAGAGCCTTAACAGGTATTCCATCGGGGCCTGTTGCCTTGGAAGGTTCAAAGGTTCAGAAGTTCAATTTAATGTCAGAGAAATGTATACAATATACATCCTGAAATGCTTTAACTCAACTGTTGTAACTCAGTGAAATCCCACTGGAATTAGGGTGGTGAAACACACCAGCAATTGTTCAAAGGTTCATCATCTTGAAAGACAGCCTGACATCGGCCTCCGAAACAGAGATTACAGGGTCACTGGGTACTGCAGTGATCCTCATGGCAGTAGTTTTATTCTCCTTTTCAAAGTGAGCATAACAGATACTGAGCTTGTCTGGGAGTGAACCTTCATTGCCATTCACCATGTTGGGTTTCACTTGGTAGGAATCAATGGCTTGTAAATCCTGCCAGAGTTGACATGCTTCCAATGTCACCTCCAACCTGGCTTGGTGTTGTTCCTTTCCTCTTGAAAAATAGCCCTCCACAAGTCGTACCTGGTTTTCTTATACAGACCTGGGTTGCCAGACTCGAATGCCACAGCTCATCAACCAAGAATGTAAAATCTGTACCAAATTCATGCTCAGGTATATCAACTTTGACTGGTGCACACCAGTTTTTTTTAAATAAACCACCTGTTATTTTGAACATCAACTCCATGTGCCCCTTTCAGTTTGCTACTAAAGTGTGCAATAAAGAATTAAAGTAACAGGCCACCAGGTATCCCAGACTTACACTTGCAGTCTAAATAAAGATGTTCCTTCACCCTGGGTTTGGGTCTTTCTATTGGGGAGGAAACTGCATCCTTTTATTAATATTATTTAGAGAGACAGCACAATACTCAGCCCTCCCAGTTGTTAGCCGTAAATAGAGTAAACCAATTTTCAAATATGCAAACTAACTTTTTTTTAACTTGGAAGGAAAGTTTCTTAAATGTCCTTAATGTATCTGCCTCTACCACTGCCCCTGGCAGACCCCACCAGTCTCTGTGTAAAACACTTACCTCTGGCATTCTCACAATACTTTCCTTCAATCACTTTATAATTATGGACAAAAATGAGTCCAAGCAAAGACCCAAAGTACCAGCTATACTCTTCTCTCTGCAGATGCTGTCTGACCCGCTGAGCTCCTCCAGTATTCAGTGTGGATTTACAAATCAAGATGGCATGGAACTTAGAGGGGAACCTGCAGATGGTGCTCCCCATCCATCTACCACCCTTGCTGGCAGGAGTCATGGATTTGGGAGGTGCTGTTAGGACAGCCTGGTAAGTGACTACAGTGTATTTTGCAGATGGTACAGCGGGCAGGAGTACATGATAAAGTAAAGGCTTAGCATGGTGGATGGAGTGTCCAATCAAGCAAATATGGGGAAGGGGCTGAGAGCAGACATGCCATAAATGGTGGAGGGGTGCAATCAGAAAATACTAGAGACACTCAGCAAAAGTACTGAAGACAGAGAAAGAAATATGTTTTATGTTGGAAGGTTAATCATGTGGCACGGTGGTCAGTATAGAGGTAATTAGGAGAAAAACACGGGGAACCAGGAAGTGAAGGGAAAAGAAACATCAATACAATACTTAGAGGAGGCCACCTGACTTGTAGGAAGTGATCAGAGTCACCATATGAAGGTGAGGGAGTGGTGGTAACTGACAGGAAAGGTAACAGAATGCTCCTGTTCAGGACAAACGTAGAAACATAGAAAACCTACAGCGCAATACAGGCCCTCGGCCCACAAATTTGTGTGAACATGTCCCGACCTTAGAAATTTCTAGGCTTACCCATAGCCCTCTATTTTTCTAAGCTCCATGTACCTATCCAAAAGTCTCTTAAAAGACCCTATTGTTTTCACCTCCACCACCATTGCCGCCTCCACACACTCACCATTCTCTGCTTAAAAACTTACCCCTGACATCACCTCTGTACCTACTCCCCAGCACCTTAAACCTGTGTCTTCTTGTGGCAACCATTTCAGCCCTGGGAAAAAGCCTCTGACTATCCACATGATCAATGCCTCTCATCATCTTATACACCTCTATCAGGTCACCCCTCATCCTCCGTTGCTCCAAGGAGAAAAGGCTTAGTTCACTCAACCTGTTTTCATAAGGCATGCTCCCCAATCCAGGCAACATCCTTGTAAACCTCCTCTGCACCCTTTCTATGGCTTCCACATCCTTCCTGTAGTGAGGCGACCAGAACTGAGCACAGTACTCCAAGTGGGGTCTGACGAGGGTCCTATATAGCTGTAACATTACCTCTCGGTTCCTAAATTCAATTCCATGATTGATGAAGGTCAATACACTGTATGCTCTCTTAACCACAGAGTCAACCTGCGCAGCTGCTTTGAGTGTCCTATTGACTCGGACCCCAAGATCCCTCTGACCCTCCAGAAGCAGGGAAGGGCAATAAATGATGATAAGAGGCGCAGATCGACTGGACAGCCAAAGACTTTGCCCCAGGATGGAAATGGCTGATATAAGGGCTGTATTTTTAAGGTAGTATACACAAAATGCTGGAGGAACTCAGCAGGCCAGGCAGCATCTATGGAAAAGAGCAAACAGTTCACATTTCAGGCTGAGACTCTTCATCAGGACTGGAAAGGAAGGTCTTAGGAGGAAAGAATAGGAGGGATAGCAAAGGCTCTGACAGGAAAACCCCAAAGCATTCCACAAGTATATGAAGGGCAAGGGGATAAGACGTGAGAGAATAGGACCAATCAAGTGTGACAGCAGAAAAGTGTGTATGGAACCAGGGGAGATAGCAGAGATACTTAATGAATACTTTGCTTCAGTATTCACTACGGAAAAGGATCTTGGCGATTGTAGGGATGACTTACAGCAGATTGAAAAGATTGAGCATGTAGACGTTAAGACAGAGGATGTGCTGAAGGTTTTGGAAAGCATCAAGTTGGATAAGTCTCTGGGACCGGACGAGATGTACCCCAGGCTACTGTGGGAGGCGAGGGAGGAAATTGCTGAGCCTCTGGTAATGATCTCTGCATCATCAATGGGGATGGGAGAGGTTCCAGAGGATTGGAAGGTTGCAGATGTTGTTCCCTTATTCAAGAAAGGGAGTAGAGATAGCCCAGGACATTATAGACCAGTGAGTCTTACTTCAGTAGCTGGTAAGTTGATGGAAAAAATCCTGAGAGGCAGGATTTATGAGCATTTGGAGAGGCATAATATGATTATGAATATTCAGCATGGTTTTGTCAAAGGCAGGTCGTGCCTTACAAGCCTGATTTAATTTTTTGAGCATGTGACTAAACACATTGATGAAGGTAGAGCAGTGATGTAGTATATATGGATTTCAGCAAGGCATTTGATAAGGTACCCCATGCAAGGCTTATTGAGAAAGTGAGGAGGCATGGGATCCAAGGGGACCTTGCTTTGTGGATCCAGAATTGGTTAGCTCACAGAAGGCAAAGAGTGGTTGTAGATGGGTCATATTCTGCATGGAGGTTGGTGAATGCATTAGCAGAGTATGTATATGATACTATATACTACTTTGAGATTCCTTTCGTTGTAGGATTTTCCAGGTTAAAAAAACAAATACGATAGAATTTTATAAAATACAGTACTATAAATAAAAAGGCAAAGACTGACAACTGACCAATGTGCAAAAGAAGACAAACTGTGCAAATGAAAATAATTCTGAAAACGTGTTGCGAAGAGTCTTTGTAACTGAGCCTATAGGTTGTAGAATCAGTTCAGCATTGTGTTGAGTGAAGTTATTCAGACCTGCTTAGGAGCCTGATGCTGATACGTGATACCCCTGATACTCGCTCCCCAGCAAGAAAGTGCTCATCCCTACCATCTCAAGGGCCACTAGAGATGCATAATATATACTAACTCTGCCAGAATTACCTAGGTTCTCTCACCAGCCCCCCATGATAAAAATAGAAAGATGTAATCAGTGAATCACCGGCAGTGGTGTTTCACATCACAACCATTTTATCTGGTGTTCCTACAAGGGTTTATCCTTGTTCTGTTCGGTTTGTCTTTGATCACAAACTGTGAGCCTTAGCCACAAACAACCATCATCATGCAGATATGTGTACAAAACTCAATTCACAACACTGTGGTGACATTTTGACCCCAAAGTGAGCTTCAGGAAACATATCCATGCCATCACAAAAAATGTCAATTTCCATCTTTGTAGTTACCTAACTCTACCACAGCCTTGGTTTAGTTGCTACTTGAAACCTACATTGTGACTATGTGCTTAGTCCCCTGTTGTATTCATTTTATACTTATGATTGTGATGCTCCAGTGCCATATTTAAGATTGCTGATGACTCCGATGTCGTTGGCCAAATCAAAGGTGGAAGGAGGATGGCACTGGTGAAGCATGGTAACGTGTTGCAGGCAGCTTACAAAACTTCTAAACTACTTTTACTGCAATCTGCAGCCTGTAATTTCCCCTTAAGTAATGTAATTTTGAATTGTCTTAACACACTAGCAATTTCATGATCTTCTGAAGGACTTAACAGGCTTAACTCTCAAGTCCACAAGTTTGGCAGCTTTAAGCTGATGAAAGCACATCACCATGGCTGTAAGAAAGGGAGGGCTCCAAGCCAGGCTGAAAAAAACACCAAGCTGTGAAATTTCCTATACTCAGGCTCTTGTTAGTAAATGTACATTCACTGGAGAACAAGAATGAGAACCCAGAGGGAAATGAGGTATTGCTGCATTCTCTGCTTCATGGAGACATGTCTCTCTCCAGACAAGATGGGTATGTTAGTGAGACCCAAGGGTTTCTCAGTACACACGATGGACTGGACTGCTGATTTGGAGAAGGCAAAAGGTGGGGATCTATGTTTCATGATTAACATTTTGTGGTGATCTCAATGCAGTGGTGTTGTCATGCTCTTGCCCTCCCACCCTCCCGCCCAATCTGGAACATCCAACAATTAAGTGTTGACTGTTCTATTTACAAGAGAGTTCTCCTCTGTGATCCTGTCTGTAGTTTACATACCACCAAAGGCAGATGAAGTATTGAGTGTCATGACCAGCAAACAAGAAGCAGCTTACCCTGAAGCCTTTCAAATTATTGTTGGGGACTCCAATCAAGTTTGTTTGAAGAAATCTCTGCCTAATTATCATCAATTTATTACCTGCAGCACCAGGAGCCCCTACACACTTCACTATTGCTATACTACGATTAGGAATGCCTACCATTCCATGCCTAGACTGCATTCTGGGAAATCTGATCATTTGGTTGTCCTCCTCCTATCTGCATACAGGCAGAGGGTAAAGAGCAAGGCTCTAGAGGCAAGGACGACAGAGAGGTGGGAGGCAGAGGAGCGGCTATGGGATAGCTCAAGTTGCTGGACAGGGCCATGTACAAGGACTCTTCAGAGGATCTGAATGAATACACCACGATTGTCACAGATTTTATATAAACAATCAGAGATGGGTGTGTCTCCATAAAATCATTCAGACTCTTCTGCAACCAGAAGCCCTGGCTGAACCCTGAGATCCGCAACCTGCTCAAGTCCAGATCAATGGCATTCATGTCTGGTGGCCAAGTAAAATGCACCTCTCATATGCGATGTGGCAATTTTTGGACCAAATTTGAATCACTGAGGGTTGTTCAACAGCTGTGACAGGGCTTGAATATTATCACCTCCTACCAAGTGAATCCAAATGACATAGGTGACAAACAACAGGAATTCTGCAGATGCTGGAAATTCAAGCAACACACATAAAAGTCGCTGGTGAACGCAGCAGGCCAGGCAGCATCTCTAGGAAGAGGTGCAGTCGACGTTTCAGTCCTGACGAAGGGTCTCGGCCTGAAGCGTCGACTGCACCTCTTCCTAGAGATGCTGCCTGGCCTGCTGTGTTCACCAGCAACTTTTATGTGTGTTGCGTGACGTAGGTGACAACAAGGCTTTGCTCCCAGGTGAGCTCAGTGCCTTTTATGCTTGCTTCGACCATCGAAACATGGAGGCACCTTCCCAACCCCTCCCACAGCCCTGCCCTTGATGACCATATGGATTTCAGTCTCCGAGGCTGACGTGAGGGCACCCTTCAGGACAGTGAACCCATGGAGATCATCTGGCCTGGACAGGGTATTTGGCTGAGTGCTAAAGACCTGTCCTAATCTGGCTGGAATGTTCACTGATATGTTTAACCCCTCGCTGCAGCAGTCTGAGGTACCCACCTGCTTCAAGCAGGCTTCACAATGGAAGCAAGTTACCCCTGATCTCAGGGCAGTGTTGAATACTAATAGAGTGGATTGTGCCTAATAAGGCCATTGGTTAAGTGAGGCAGCTACTTATTTAGGGCAACTCCTAAAGAAGAAAAACTAATTGAGAAAATAGTAGGGATTCCCTTTGTTTATTTGGGACACTATACTGCTTAAGTGGGGCAGGAGACTGTTGCCAAACAGTTTCTAACTCGTATCAGGTATGTGGACCTGTGTGGCTGTTAGACACAAAAGCAGTGATTTTTGTCAATGATAGTTGGTGCAAAATAAGCAGTAAGGGAATTCAGAACTACTTTACTCACTGCAGTTTCAATCTTTCAGGCATGCAGAAGCTAGAAATGGCTGGGAAAATGAAACTAATTCATTATCATTATAGAAACTGAAGAATTTGAAGGTATCGACAATCCTGTTACAATGAAAATGAAGATTTGGAGGACATAGTGGTCAAAAACATTGCATGAAGGCAGTCTATTATGTGCACTAGGTGTTTGTACAGAATTTTGTTCATTTGTAGTCAATCAAAAGAATGCATGAGTTGACTGGGGTGACCCCAAACAGTCCTTCCAGGTGAGGCAACACTTCACCTGTGAGTCGACTGGGGTGATATACTGCGTCCGGTGCTCCCGATGTGGCCTTTTATGTATTGGCGAGACCCGACGCAGACTGGGAGACCACTTTGCTGAACACCTATGCTCTGTCCGCCAGAGAAAGCAGGATCTCCCAGTGGCCACACATTTTAATTCCACATCCCATTCCCATTCTGACATGTCTATCCACGGCCTCCTCTACTGTAAAGATGAAGCCATACTCAGGTTGGAGGAACAACACCTTATATTCCGTCTGGGTAGCCTCCAACCTGATGGCATGAACATCGACTTCTCTAACTTCCGCTAAGGCCTCACCTCCCCCTCGTACCCCATCTGTTACTTATTTTTATGCACACATTCTTTCTCTCACTCTCCTTCTTCTCCCTCTGTCCCTCTGAATATACCTCTTGCCCATCCTCTGGGTCCCACCGCCCCCCCTTGTCTTTCTTCCCGGACCTCCTGTCCCATGATCCTCTCGTATCCCCTTTTGCCTATCACCTGTCCAGCTCTTGGCTCTATCCCTCCCCCTCCTGTCTTCTCCTATCATTTTGGATCTCCCCCTCCTCCTCCAACTTTCAAATCCCTTACTCACTCTTCCTTCAGTTAGTCCTGACGAAGGGTCTCGGCCTGAAACGTCGACTGCACCTCTTCCTACAGATGCTGCCTGGCCTGCTGCGTTCACCAGCAACTTTGATGTGTGTTGCTTGAATTTCCAGCATCTGCAGAATTCCTGTTGTTATATAGTTTTATAGTACTGTTGTAGTATTGACTGTGTTCTAATTTGTTCTGTATTTCATTGAAATACATAATTTATTACTCTGTTAAAAGGTCTTTTTTTATACCTTTTTAATTATTTCCATGAAACTTTGGCTAAATGGGGCAGTTGTTTAATTTGGCCAAAATGTACAGGTCCTGAAGTGTCTCAATTAACCAGAATCCACTGTAATAATAATAAATTCTGTGAACTTCAAGGCCTCTGAAACTGCCCATATCCTAACAGGCAGCAAATTTTGTTTGCTTATTGCTCTTGTGCCTGTTAGATTTTAAAAAAGCCACAATTTATAACTTTTAATTTCTTAATAGCAGTTTCTTTTGATATTTTAACTTCCTCTGGTTCCACAATCATGTTGATTCATTTCTGGATAATTAATCATTCTCAAATTTATATACTTCGCTACGGGCTTCTTTATCTTCATCTACCAGCGTGCTCAGCCCAGAAGTTTCTCCCAAAAACCCTTCAATATTATAGTATGTATTGACCTTTGAGTTTGCTTCAAAGCCCTGGGCTTTGGGGAGGAGATCTGCTCAGCAACACAAACGCCACAAATATAGGTATAGAGAGGCTAGTTTCCTCTGGTTGGTAAGCTTACAACTAAGATATGTCTCAGAATATTGAGTGAGCCATTGGGAGAATTGTTACCGCAAACAACAGGAATTCTGCTGATGAAGGGTCTCGGCCTGAAACGTCGACTACACCTCTTCCCAGAGATGCTGCTTGGCCTGCTGCGTTCACCAGCAACTTTGATGTATGTCGGGAGAATTGTTAACTCTCTCTTCGAATGTTTGGACGTCTGAGGATACTGTAATATGGAAACGTGGACAAGAGAGTATGGTTAAGTCTAATTCTGCTTCCATAAAACCATCCTCTTTGGTCAAGCTTCGTCCTTATAAGATTTTACATGGAACTATAACTCAATTTTGTGATGTTGGGAATGCATACGAGTGGAAGTTTACGCTGAATGATTGTGGGGAGCTATCATGCAAATAGGCATCGTTACGTCTTTTGAATGACAGTTGATATATCCTACCGAAAACGAAGGCCCCCACGCGTCAACGTATAGATAAGGCCAATCGGCGGCGGAGGGCGGTTCTTCCGGAGCTAGAAAATTCTCCAGCAGCGGGGACAGGGCTTTTTTTGAATTTAACGAAATCAAAATGGATTCTTGGTATTCAGGTAAATAGTGAAGCTTTTTGATTTAACTTTTCTACAGTATTCTAGTTTTGTTTTGAGCCGATCCTTTCTTAAATTGTGATTTTAAAAATGTGATTGTTTGACGATAGGAGAGGGAGGGATGATTAAATAATTGTCCTTAATTTCCGCCTTGGTCGCGTCATTTTAACGTGAAACCAACCTAACGTGTTGGGTGGTTGATGTCCCGCCCAATCAGTAATGATTGGCTCTAGTATTGTAAGCTGCTAGAATGCTGATATCGAATTGGTTAATTAACGTGTCAATCAAATCATTGCGTTAGGTTTACAGGAACTTGTGTCGTTTTGTTTTAAACGGATTGTTTAGTAGTTTAGAAATCTATTTGAATAAGTGTTTGATCTCCAAGCATTACAGACATTCTATGGTGAATTAAATCGGTTTTGATCAGTCTTCATGTTAATGGTTTACATATTGACAGTAAAATCGTTTATTTTCCGTGGCGATGCGGATATTTTTCAGCATCTTGTTTTGAGAGGGGAGCACGACTACTCGATCCACGTACAAATTTTAAAGGGTGCATATTAGGGTTCCCGGGGCGAAGATTTTTTAAAAAAAAATTCAAGACGCTACAAAATGGCGGCACCTAATCAGCGTGGATTGTTCGGGTCGCGCGCCCTCGCGTCGCGTCCGCGCGTGATCCTGGGATTGACGTGCGCGTGGACGTAAATCATTTCCAGTCTTGTTTGTCTAAGTGTATGTGCTTCCCTGAAGGATTCCCTGAAAATTGCAAGTTAGATTTTATCAGCGAAAAGGTGTAAGTGGCTTGTATTTGCACATTCTCTTGCACGATGCTCCTCATCCATTGTTACAACGGAGAAACGTGAAGATAGATCAAAGGTTGAATTAACTATGCCACAGTTAATCTGCTGGAAGAACTTGATGGGTCGAGCAACATCTGCTAAAGGAAATGAATTGTCTGTCTTTCAGGCGAAAACCCTGAAACGTCGAGAATTTATTTTCTTCTACAGGTGCTGTTCGACCTGCGGTGTTTTTACAACAAAGTTTGTTCTATGGTTCCAGATTTCAGCATCTGCATTCTTCTCTGCCTCCATGCCCCTATCGAGTGGTTGCTAAATCCATGGGGTTGCTATATTTCTCCTTTGTGATATTCCCAGTGATAATGGTGAGATGCGCCCACTTCCACGGAATGAGCCATTGGCCAGTAAATCACCTCGGACCCATCTGCTCGTTCTTGTAGCTTTGGGCATCTGCAGTCAGATTCTCTCAAAGGATTTTGGAGTGGAATTTGTGATTTTGGCTATGGCGAAAGCTTTGAGCAATATGTCAACAGGGATGCTTGGTGGTGTTGAAAAGTAAGGGTGATTTGCAATTGTTCAGCATCCCAAACCAGGGGTGGGAGAGGGGAGCTAAGAGAGAGGTATTTGGTATGGGGGCTTGAAGGGAATAAGTCAGGGATTGAAGAGGAGTTAGGAAGACAGTATGACGTTAAAACAGAAAATGTCCAGATTTGTCATCAATAATACCATGAAAAGTTGTAGAAAGTAGATGGCAAGACTTCCCTGTTTGTGTACATAATGTGCTTTGCAGTAAAGTCCAACATGCCATTTGCTTTATATTTGTCTCTGTATCTATACTAATTTGTTTGGTTAAAGTGTATTCAGACCTCAGTGCGGAAGCATTCTGTGCTGCCTTCAATTTAAACAGTATTCTGGTCTTTTGGCTTTCTTACCAAAAAAATCACCTCATATCTTGCATTCCTTAATTTGTCAATTTTTGACTTCTCCTTTGTCCTCCTTGCATTCCTTAAGTATCCCTTTTGGGAGAGTAGTTACTGAAGTAACACAAGAAGCACTGTAGGTAGCAGCAATGTGGTAATCTGTTGCTATCCGCAAGAACGCTGCTGTTCCTTACAATTCTCTTCTAGGATCTTTCTGATGAAGCAGATGGGGCTTAAATTTAAATATCTCAAACCCTGATAATACAGTTCTTGTTTGATACTACATGGTGCAAATATGTTTTGTGGTGTTATTATAATGAGATTACTGTTTGGTAATTGATTTCTGATCAGGAAGTATTTATGTTCCACAGTTATAGATCATTACAACTCACAACATGCCCTTGGGCCCATCTGGTCAGTGCTGACCTGGTCTTAGCCTAGTCTCATCTTCCTACACCCAGTCCATAGCCCTCCATATGCTTCACATCCATGTACTTACGGTTTTTCTGAATATGTCAATTTTAGCTGTCAGACTTCTCAGTCTTAAGAAAAACTAAGGAGTTGATACAGCTAATTGTGCCTTTAAGGAACATTCCGGGGTCTATGAACATAAAATTTAAATTCCATTAAAAAGGTAAAAATTCATGTTGGGTTGTGTCAAGTTGTCTTGCAGTTTGGGCTACCAGTGAAGGCTAGCTGCTGCTTGTAAGATGTTGAAACCAGCGTTTGACAATGCATCTGATCTCAATGGCATGGGATTACAACATAACATAAGAAATAAGAGCAGGGTAGGCCATCTGCCCTGTTGAACCTGCTCTGCCATTCAATAAGATCATGGCTGATTTGGCCATGGACTCATCTCCACCTACCTGCCTTTTCCCCCAACCCTTAATTCCGCTACTATGCAAAAATCTCTTCAACCTTGTCTTAAATACATTTACTGAGGTAGCTTCCGCTGCTTCATTGGGCAGAGAATTCCACAGATTCACCACTCTCTGGGAAAGCAGTTCCTCCTCATCTCCATCCTAAATCTACAACTGGAAGTCTTGAGGCTGTGTCCCCTAGTTCTAGTCTCACCTCCCAGTGGAAACAACTTTCCTACCTCTATCTTATCTACCTCTTTCATAATTTTAAATGTTTCTGTAAGATCTCCTCTCATTTTTGTATTCTCCTTACTTTTCATAAAATGTTACAAAAATGCCTTGTTGGTGTTGCCCTTTTTTATGTTATTGAATTTAAGCTGAGTTGTCCTTTTAGTTTGTAGCATTAAAATAAATATATGAAAAAATATCCTGTCTGTCATCAATCTTCATTTCACTTAAGAGGATCTGCAGGATTTGTATACCATTAGATGAATTCTTGGTTAAAACCTAGATATTTGTTTAATTTTAAAATGTGAATTCTGAGTATTGAATGTAATATTCTTCAGTTGTCACTGTGGAATGTTACACTTGAATATATACTCACCTGGCAGCTTTCCTTTAGAGCTCTATCCAGCAGGTGTCATTCCATCAGTGGAGTGAAATATTGAAAGGCAGCACCTGAGCAAGAAGTATTTGAACGCTATAGATTTTTGAAACTTTTTAAAGTACAGGCAAAAATGCCTGAGAATAAATGTGATGTCTCAGTTTTTGCTGTTCTAATCTCAACCTATGAGTGGACTATGATATTGAGACTGCAGATTCTGTATTCCCTTCTTTATTACTTTGATCTAGAATAGGCACAGGCTGCAGATTCTGGCTTCCTTTTTATTTATTTTGATTTAGAGTAGGCACTTTCGGCCCTTTGAGCTGTGCTGCCCAGAAACCCCAGACAACCGTGATTTAACCCTAACCTAATCAAGGACAATTTTATAATCACCAATTAACCTACCTGATACTTCTTTGGACTGTGGGAGGAAAGCGAAGCACCTGGAGAAAACACACACATTCCACGGGCAGGATGTACAGAAGCTCTTAACAAAGGACGTTGGGATTGGGCTCCAAACTCGGAACCTCAAGCTGTAATAGACAATAGGTGCGGGAGTAGGCCATTCGGCTCTTCGAGCCAGCACCGCCATTCACCGTGATCATGGCTGATCACCCACAATCAGTACCCTGTTCCTGCCTTCTCCCCATATCCCTTGACTCCACTATCTTTAACAGCTCTATCTAACGCTTTCTTGAAAGAATCCAGAGAATTCGCCTCCACTGCCTTCTTAGGCAGAGCATTCCACAGATCCACAGATCCACAATCCTCTGTGTGAAAAAGTTTTTCCTCAACTCCGTTCTAAATGGTCTACCCCTTATTCTTAAACTGTGGCCTCCGGTTCTGGACTCCCCCAACATCGGGAACATGTTTCCTGCCTCTAGCATGTCCAATCCCTTAATAATCTTATATGTTTCAATCAGATCCCCTCTCATCCTTCTAAATTCTAATGTATACAAGCCCAGTCGCTCCAATCTTTCAACATATGACATTCCCGCCATCCCTGGAATTAACCCAGTGAACCTACACTGCACTCCCTCAATAGCTAGAATGTCCTTCCTCAAATTTGGAGACCAAAACTGCACACAATACTCCAGGTGGGGTCTCACCAGGGCCTTGTACAACTGCAGAAGGACCTCTTTGCTCTTATACTTAACTCCTCTTGTTATGAAGGCCAGCATGTCATTAGATTTCTTCACTGCCTGCGTACCTGCATGCTTACTTTCAGTGACTGATGAACAAGACACCCAGATCTCGTTGTACTGTCCCTTTTCCTAACTTGACACCATTCAGATAGTAATTTGCCTTCCTGTTCTTGCCACTATAGAGTGGATAACCTCACATTTATCCACATTAAACTTCATCTGCCCACTCACCCAACCAGTCCAAGTCACCCTGTATTCTCATAACATCCTCCTCACATTTCACACTGTCACCCAGCTTTGTGTCATCTGCAAATTTGCTAATGTTACTTTTAATCCCTTCATCTAAATCATGACTGTATATTGTAAATAGCTGCGGTCCCAGCACTGAGCCTTGCGGTACCCCACTAGTCACTGCCTGCCATTCTGAAAAGGACCCGTTAATCCCTACTCTTTGTTTCCTGTCTGCTAACCAATTTTCTATCCATGTCAGTACCATACCCCCAATACCATGTGCTCTAATTTTGCTCACTAACCTCTTATGTGGGACCTTATCAAAGGTTTTCTGAAAGTCCAGGTACACTACATCCACTGGCTTTCCCATGTCCATTTTCATAGTTACATCCTCAAAAAATTCCAGAAGATTAGTCAAGCATGATTTCCCCTTTGTAAATCCATGCTGACTCAGACCTATCCTGCTACTGCTATCCAAATATGCCGCTATTACATCTTTTATAATTGACTCGAGCACCTTCCCCACCATTGATGTCAGACTAACTGGTCTATAATTGCCTGTTTTCTCTCTCAACACACATAAAAGTTGCTGGTGAACGCAGCAGGCCAGGCAGCATCTGTAGGAAGAGGTACAGTCGATGTTTCGGGCCGAGACCCTTCGTCAGGACTAACTGAAAGAAGAGCTAGTAAGAGATTTGAAAGGGGGAGGGGGAGATCCAAATTGATAGGAGAAGACAGGAGGGGGAGGGATGGAGCCAAGAGCTGGACAGGTGATTGGCAAAAGGGATATGAGAGGATCATGGGACAGGAGGCCTAGGGAGAAAGAAAAGGGGGGAGGGGAGGAAGCCCAGAGGATGGGCAAGGGGTATAGTGAGAGGGACAGAGGGAGAAAAAGGAGAGAGAGAAAAAGAATGTGTGTAAATAAATAAATAAATAAATACCAGATGGGATACGAGGGGGAGGTGGGGCATTAGCGGAAGTTTGAGAAGTCAATGTTCATGCCATCAGGTTGGAGGCTACTCAGAGGGAATATAAGGTGATGTTCCTCCAACCTGAGTGTGGCTTCATCTTTACAGTAGAGGAGGTCGTGGATAGACATATCAGAATGGGAATGGGACATGGAATTAAGATGTGCGACCACTGGGAGATCCTGCTTTCTCTGGTGGACAGAGCGTAGGTGTTCAGCAAAACAATCTCCCAGTCTGCGTCAGGTCTCGCCAATATATAGAAGGCCACATCGGGAGCACCGGACGCAGTATATCATCCCAGCTGACTCACAGGTGAAGTGTCGCCTCACCTGAAAGGACTGTCTGGGGCCCTGAATGGTGGTAAGGGAGGAAGTGTAAGGGCATGTGTAGCACTTGTTCCGCTTACAAGGATAAGTGTCAGGAGGGAGATCAGTGGGGAGGGATGTGGGGGACAAATGGACAAGGGAGTCGCGTAGGGAGCGATCCCTGCGGAAAGTAGAGGGGGGGAGGGAAAGATGTGCTTAGTGGTGGGATCCAACTCCGGGCCCAACATATAATTCTCCGTAACTTCCGCCACCTCCAACGGGATCCCAGGAGAGGGAAACCAGAGGTCCACGAGCCAGTCCTCATAGAAAGATCAGAGGTGGAGAGTGTTAGCAACTTTAAATTCCTGGGTGTTACTATTTCACAGGACCCGTCCTAGTGCCAGCATGCAAGTATAATTTGAAAGAGAATCTGCCAGTGCCTCAACATCTTTAGTGTCTGCCAAGATTCGGCATGACATCTAAAACTTTGGCAAATTTCTGTTGGATATGTAGTGGAGAGTATATTGACTGGCTGCATCACTGATGCTTTCAAATGAAAATTCCTACAAGCGGTAGTGGATTCGGCCCAGTACCTCACAGGTAAAGCCCTCCCAACCATTGAGTACAATTGCATAAAATGCAGTTGCAGGAAAAGCAGCATCTATCATTAGAGATCCCTACCACCAAACTCGTGCTGTCTTCTCGCTGCTGTCATCGGGTAGGATGGTTAAGATGGCGCCAGTAACTGGTGACACTGCGCGTGCTGCCCCGAGCAAACAGCCCTCTACACTATCCTGTACCCGAGAAACCCTTCTAAACCTCCAATCTGCTACATCTAGCAAGATCAACAACACCCTGACGAAGCTACTGACCCAGCTGGACATCACTGTACCAAAACCGCTTCTTAAACTCTGGACCGCACCTGGACCCGCCCAGCGAGGCCTGGTCCGAGGCCCGCCACGTTCCTGGAGACCAGTGGCCTGCTACCATGCCAGAGAGCTTGGAGACACTGCCCATTCCAACCAGCACCTCTCTGGAGCAGACGACCACACAGAAGTGACGACGGAGACCTCAAGGTGCCCCAGATGCTTCCCCGGAGCGACCACCGTAAAGCCCAGTTGGTGGCCATCCACAGCTGCCGGAAGTGAGGCTTCCGCCGCTGACCTCGGAAATCGAGCCCGAGGCTCGGCTGGAGCGGAGACCTCCGCAACCGTGACTTGGTTTACAGACTGTTTCAGCCAGGAGCCTGGCCCTCTGAGATTAAGTGTCGGCTTGGGGGCCCGACCCAATCGACAGCCTGGGCCCCCGGCAGCTGGAAGTAGCAGTGGAGTCACCCCCGTCACTCAGCCCGACCCGGAGCACCCAATGACGCGATCCGCCGATCGATCCCTGCGGGACGTGTCCACCAACCTCAAAGAACTGACAACAACACACTGCATCAATGGAAACCTGGAAAGATGCACTATTTACTGAGGAAGCGTGGGAAAAGAGCTGGGCTGCTGGTCAGATTGAAGCTGAGGGGCTTCAGGGTCCCTATGCCCACCATCCTACCAGCTAATGTGCGAGCCTCAGAGAACAAGGTGGATGATCTTAAAGGGAGACTCACCTACTGCAGGGAGATGCAGAACTGCTGTGTATAATGTTTCGCCGAGACCTGGCTCTCCCCTGCCTCCCCGACTGTGCCATCCGACTGGAGGGATTTTCGATCCATCAGATGGATCGCATGGCGTCTTCGGGCAAGACGAGGGGAGGTGCTGTCTGCCTACTGATCAACACTGGGTGGTGCTTGGACACAGTGGCACCGACAAGCTCCTGCAGCCCGGACCTGGAACACCTGTCGGTTAAGTGTCATCCCTACTATCTGCCAGGGGAATTTACCTTGGTCATACTGACAGTGGTCTACATTCCCCCCCAGGTGGACGTGGAGTGTGCTCTGAACATACTGTATGCCAACATCAGTGAACTTGAGACCAGGTATCCAGAGGCTTTGCTCATTACAGCCGGGGACTTTAACCAGGCCAACCTCAGAAAGGCGCTGCCAAAGTTATACCAACATGTCTCCTGCCCCACTAGAGGCCCGAATATACTTGACCACTGCTACATAGATGTCAAGGATGCCTATCGTTCCGTCCCACGACCTCACTTCTGAAAATCGGACCATCAGGCCGTACTCCTCCTCCCAGCTTACAAACAGAAACTGAAACGGGAGGTCACGGTGTCAAAAGTAGTGTCGCGTTGGATGGAGGAAATGGATGAGGTCCTCCGTGACTGCTTTGAATCGGACTGGTTAGTATTCAAGGACTTGGCAGCTAACCTTGATGAGTATGCCTCAGCTGTCACGGACTTTATTTGGAAATGCACAGAGGGCTGTGTGTCTCGCAAGACCATCCAGGTATTCCCTAACCGGAAACCTTGGATGAATTATGAGGTCAAGTCCCTTTTAAAGGCTAGAGCTGCGGCATTTAGGTCTGAGAATACGAGTCGCTACACGGAATCCAGGCGTGAACTCCGGAAAGCCATTAAGGGCGTCAAAAGGCAATATTGAGCCAAGTTGGAAGCCCAGGCTATCGAGGGGGATGCCAGTAGACTATGGCAGGGTCTAAATGAGATCACTGGGCGCAAAGAAAAGGCTGGGAATATCAATAACTGTGGCGCTTCTTTTCCTGACGAACTTAACATATTCTATGCAAGATTTGAACAGAAGAGGAGCGTCCCGCTCCCTTCGCATGAACCGGACCTGGTGGCATCGAGATTCATCATCACCGAGGAGGACGTTAGAAGGGCCTTCCTGAAGATAAATCCAAGGAAGGCGACGGGCCCAGATGGCGTCCCAGGACAGGTTCTCCGGGCCTGTGCAAGCGAGCTAGCTGGAGTGTTTGCTGACATCTTCAACTGCTCCTTGCTTCAGTCTAAGATCCCCTCGTGTTTTAAGAAGGCAACGATAATCCCAGTGCCGAAGAAGAGCAAGGTGGCTTGCCTGAATGACTATCGACCTGTGGCTCTGACATCAATTGCTTTGAAGTGCTTCAAGCGATTGGTTATGGCACACATCAACCACAGCCTACCGGTCAACCTCGACGCTTTGCAATTCGCCTACCGGAGCAACAGGTCAATGGCAGATGCCATCTCTCTGGCCCTACATTCCTCCTTAGAACACCTGGAGAATAAAGATGCATACGTAAGGCTCCTTTTCATTGACTACAGCTCTGCCTTTAATACCATCATTCCAAATAAACTGATTCCTAAGCTCTGGAACCTGGGCCTTAGCACTCAGATCTGCAGCTGGATCTTCAATTTCCTCACAGACAGGACCCAGGCTGTAAAAATAGGGGACAAGCTCTCCTCTACAATCACTCTGAGCACCGGTGCCCCACAAGGCTGTGTACTTAGCCCCCTGCTGTACTCACTGTACACCCATGATTGTGTAGCCAAGTTTCCATCGAACTCAATATATAAGTTTGCTGATGACGCAACAATTGTAGGCCGCATCTCGGGTAATGATGAGTTTGAGTACAGAGAGGAAATTAAGAACCTGGTGGCATGGTGCGAAGACAATAACCTATCCCTCAACGTCAGCAAGATGAAGGAATTGGTTGTTGACTTCAGAAGGAGTAGTGGACCGCACGACCCAATTTACATCGGTGGTGCGCAAGTGGAACAGGTTGAAAGCTTTAGGTTCCTCGGGGTCAATATCACAAATGACCTGACTTGGTCCAACCAAGCAGAGTTCACTGCCAAGAAGGCCCACCAGCACCTTTACTTCCTGAGAAAACTAAAGAAATTTGGCCTGTCCCCTAAAACCCTCACTAATTTTTATAGATGCACCATAGAATGCATTCTTCTAGGGTGCATCACAACCTGGTATGGAAGTTGTCTTGTCCAAGACGGGAAGAAGCTGCAGAAGATCATGAACACAGTGCAGCACATCACACAAACCAATCTTCCGTCCGTGGACTCACATTACACCACACGCTGTTGGAGCAGTGCTGCCAGGATAATCAAGGACACGACCCACCCAGCCAACACACTTTTTGTCTCTCTTCCCTCTGGGAGAAGGCTCAGGAGCTTGAAGACTCATACGGCCAGATTTGGGAACAGCTTCTTTCCAACTTTGATAAGACTGCTGAATGGATCCTGACCCGGATCTGGACCGTACCCTCCAAATATCCGGACCTGCCTCTTGGTTTTTTTGCACTACCTTACTTTCCATTTTTCTATTTTCTATTTATGATTTATAATTTAAATTTTTAATATTTACTATTGATCTGTAATCCAGGGAGCGGGAAGCGCAGAATCAAATATCGCTGTGATGATTGTATGTTCTAGTATCAATTGTTTGGCGACAATAAAGTATAAAGTAGGAGGTACAAGAGCCTCAGGACTCACACCACCAGGTTTAAGAACAGTTACTACCCCTCACTTGCCCCATCAGTGTAATGCTCCCATACCAATGATCTCACTTTAAGGATTCTTTATTTCATTATTTCATGTTCTAATTATTTGTTGCTATTTATTATATTTGCATTTGCACAGTTGGTTGTCTTCTGCACTTTGGTTGATCTTTCACTGATCCTGTTGTAGTTACTATTCTATAGATTTGCTGAGTATGTCCACAGGAAAATGAATCTCAGGGTTTTATGTACTTTATAAAAAATTTACTTTGAACTCCATTCTGTTTTCCTTCGAATAATTTCAATTTGAGATCTTTTCCAATTTCCTTAACTGTGACTGCTCTTCGTTGAGCACGCATGAAATCCTAGAAGGTCAGCGTGTCAGCGCCACCTATGGAGAGGAATAAACATTTACTGCCTCGGTCCGAAATGTCGACTGTTTATTCCTCTCCATAGACGTTGCTGACCTGCTTTGTTCCTGCAGCATTCTGTGTGTGTTGCTCTGGAATTCCAGCATTTGCAGAAACTTGTGTTCACTTTTAGTTGACTTCACTTGCAATCATGACTGGTTCATTTCTTAATCTCCTTACACATCAACCAGACCAAGGATCCTCACCTTTCACCTTGTCAGCCTCTACATTTGATCTATTATTCACCATAGCTTTCACAAGAGATTTCACTGTCAGACATATCTTTCCCTTCATTTTTGTATTCCATAGAGATTATTCTCTCTGTGACTCCCTAATTCACTATTTCCATCCTGTGCACTTCCCAATTCTCAGGCCACCTTGAGAGGTATGCCATTGGCCCCTTTACTGCTGCCCTCCCACCAACTAGAGACCCAAACAGTTGTACAAATGAAGCAAAATGCTGTTGCATTTCTTAGTTTGATGTATTCCATTTATGCTCAAAATATCCCTTGATATTGCTAGGATTGACAAACTAGGAGTGAGAGGCTGTTTCTTTTGCTCAACATCCGGAATGGAGGAGGGATTTCAAGAATTGATCACTTAAGCTTGGGAGGAAACCATATCTCTTCTAATGTTTATAAATTTTTGGATGTTCTGCAGTAGATGCTGTTTTATTGATTATATTGAAAGTTGCGATTGGTAGTTTGGATACTTTGGGAATTAGAGCACAGTTTAGGAAAACCTAGTGGACTTGACTGGCTCGCTTGTGTCCCTGTTTCATAATTTAAGATTGTCCTGGATCCCTTTTAACTAGGGATATAGCAGTAATTGAGGCAGTGTGTAGTTGAAAATAGAGCTGGAATGGAAATCAAAGTCAGTCTTTAATTAACTTTGTCAACTAATATGCATAATAGATTATACACAGTATTCAAACATTATAATATTGACGCTCATTAAATGTTATTTGCTGTGTTTTATTGTAGGCTATGGAACTGAGGATTCTTGGAATACTGGAGCCACCAATTCACAGGGTAAGATAAATGTATCTTGTAGGTCTTAAAATGGCTATCCTATATTTATACTTTTGATTTCCAGTTGTCTCATGAATGCATGTTGTATTGTAAAGTTCTTCTATTAACATTGAATTTCATGAGTACTCAATGTACCTAATACTATGTTTTTCACATAGTTTCAAATTAATGTAAGCTACAGGTGATAGTTGTACGTTATTGTATTGTTATTGTGGGAGAGCAGATTTCTGTACAAATATTTAAGAAAACCTACTGTGCTTCTGTTGCTTATACAGTTCTGTTTGCATTGATCTAGGGATACAGTCAAAATGCATTGAATATATTGATCTTGAGTTGCATACTGTACTGTAGCCAAGTTCACTACTGATACAATTTCTGTAAAGCAGATGCAGCCTGTGAAGCAGGAGTTCCCAACTTTTTTTATGTCATGGACCCTTACCATTAACTGAGGGGTCCGTGGACCTCAGGTTGGGAACCCCTGCCTTAGAAGAGAGAAAAGTTGAAAAAAGGAAATTATTTAAACATTAATACTGCAGATTACCTCAAAAGGTTTTGAGGATCCTAATATATGAAACCCAAAAAAATTATGAATAGCAAGTAATTAGGAAGTTAATGGAAGGTTGGCATTGTAAGGGTGATGGTAAATAGAAGTATCTGGTGCCGTCGGCCCTCAGTATCTGCAGGTTCCGCATCTGTGGATTCAACCAATCGGGGATCGGAAAAAAACCCCAGAAGTTCTCTCTCCAGCACTCGTTGTTTGAGCATTGTTCGCCTCGCGTCTCGTTCGGTTGCTACTTGTGTTGTGTGCACCCTTGGTTTCTGTGAAAAAATGGCTCCTAAAAAGCAATTAAGTGGTCAAAGCAATTCCTCAAAGGCTAAGAGGGAGCGTATGATTAAAAGTATTACTCGTTGTTTGAGCATTGTTCACCTCGCGTCTCGTTCGTTGGCTACTTGTGTTGTGAGCGAGAGGAAGGAGTTTAAGGCTAGTAAGGGATGGCTGGCTGGCTATGTAAAGTGCTACAGCCTCAAGATCACGGGAGAGTCGGCATCGGCTGATGCCGAGGCAGCATCAGCGTTCCCAGAAGAGCTACGATGGTCGCGTCTGTACTGAACATGTACAGACTTTCTTCTCTTGTCATTATTCCCTAAACAATACAGTATAACAAATATATACATAGCATTTACATTGCGTTAGGTATTAGAAGTAATTTAGACATGATTTAAAGTATATGGAAGGATGTGCGTAGGTTATATGCAAATACTACGCCATTTTATATACGGGACTTGAGCATCCGTGAAATTTGGTATCAGGGAGGGGGGTGGTCCCGGAAATGAACCCCCGCAGATACGGAGGGCCAACTGTATACTGTGCACATTATTGGTCTCCATATTTAAGAAATAATTTGCTTCCATTAAAGGTGTGGAATGAATTAATCTAGATTTGAGTAGGTTGGGCTATATTCATGGGTCCTTTAGAAGAATGAGAGGTGATTTAGAAATTCAAGATTTTATGGGTGATTGAAAAACAAGATGTGAAAAGGGTAGTTCCCCTTGGTGATACATCTGCACGTAGAGTATTTTCAGAGTACAGGTAATCTATTTAAGCAGTTTATTCTGAGGGTTATGCATCTTTGAAATTTTCTTTCTTAGAAATCTCAGGAGGTTAAGCAGACCTTTAATCCACATGGGAGTTGAGGGATCTGAGGGGACATTAGGAAAAAGTATTGAGACTAAAATTGTACTAATCCCGATTTTATTGAATGGCAGAGCAGGTTTATGTGATTAAGTCAAAGTTGAGCTGTTGTCATATGCACAAGTAAGTGTGTGGATAGGTATAATGGAGACCTTGCTTGAAACATCAATTATACAAAGTAATAGGAAAGAGCACAATCAGAATACAATAATTTGTTATGTTACTCAAAGGGCTGCTGTTATTGTATTAGTGATTAGGGTTGTGCAAATTGTTTCAAGATTGAAGGGAATTAGCTGTTCTTGAATATGGTTCTGAAGAATTTAAGGCTTCTGTATCTCCTGTCCAACTGTAGTTGCAAGAAGATGTCATGGGGATCTTTGATAAATGTTGTGTTCTCAAGTTCGATACTCCTGATGATGGGGAGTAACGTGCAATTGATGTATTGGACTGAGTCCACTTCTCTCTACAGTTGTATTCCTGTGAAGTAGGATTGCTGCTCCAAGTAATGACCAAGTGTAAAAACCTCATGGAGGCTTGGACAGGTGGAAGTGATGTCAGTATCATGATTGCTCTAACTTGATGTTAGAAGCAGAGAATACTCTAAACTAGCAGAAAAATGATGGTCTGTTGTTAAAGGTATTTGATTAAAAAAAAATATATAAGCTTCTTGTTAGACTGAACCTGGTATAGACCTGGTTTTCCTATCCAAAGATGGATACGGATGTGGCTTTGGTGGTGTAGCGATAATTCACTAGCTTGATTTGGGCAGTCATTGTGAATTTATACATGGGAAATCCCTGTCTGACAATTTACTGAGGTTATTTGAGATTGTAAGTTGCAGAATAGATGTGGAGGCTGAGCTGGAAATGTGGTGTACTTCGATGGATGTGGGGGTTGGTAGAAGGAGTAATAAAATAATGTGGATTGAAAACTAGACGGAAAGTAGTGGGAATAAGCTTGTTGTTGGGCTGTGAAGAATGTTGCCATATGGACTGATGATGGACTGGCTGTGTACAATCTAGATGCCAGATATATAGATCAGGGGACTTGTACATTCAGTTGTAGTGTGGACTGAGGAGATGCAGTGAGGCTTTGGGGAAATGTCAGCTAGCAGAACTGTAGCTTTCTATTCTAGTGATCCATGTTTGATCCTGATTTGTGATGCCATCTCTGTGGAGTTTAGGTGTTCTCCCTATAACCAAACTGCTTTCCTGCAATGTTCCAAAAATGTGGGTTGCTAGGTTAATTGGCTGCTATAAATCGCTCCTCCTGTGTTTCTGAGCAATAGAATCTGGGGAGGATTCATGGGAATGTGGGGAGAGTAAAATGGATTAGTGTCAAGGGTGGTGTAAAAATGGTGATTGATTACCATGTGATGTATCTCTGTGGATACAGCACATATGCTTTTCTCTGTTTTCTAATCTCCCTATTATTATAATAAGGGAAAATGTGAGGTCATCTACTAATAGAAGAATTTAAAAAATCATGCTTCTAAGCTGTGAGAAATTGTAAGGAAATATGAGCAGAAATAGATACAGAGATATAGTCTGGGTGTCATTGTAGGTGAATGACTGGTAATTAATGTGAAGTTATACCAAAGTGTGAAGGTAAAGTCTGCTGTTCTTCAAGGCTTTGACTACAAGAGTGAAGACATTGGAATTGTTTAGGGTCCTGGTGAGACTGCATCTACTAGACTCTGCACAAACCTGGTCTCCCTTTCTGAAGAAGGATACTTGTAAGAGAGGGTGTACAATGAAAGCTCACCAGATTGGGTCATGTGATGGTGGGAGTTAGGATAGTTATTCTGTAACAGATTCAGTACACTGGGCCTATGTTCTGCATTTTAATTATAAGAGCTGAATGTCCTAATAATTTGTTTTTGCTATGTTATTGTGTTACATATGCCATCGCATTAAGAGGAAACAAATATATTACAATCTGACTACTTGGGGATTCAAAGTACAGTTGCAAGAAAAATTTTGTGAACCCTTTGCAATTACCTGGTTTTCTGCATTAAATACATGTAAAATGTGGTCTGATCTTCTAAGTCACAATAATAAACACAATCTGCCTAAAGTAATAACACACAAACAGTTGTAATTGTCAATACTGAGTGTATCATTTAAACAATTACAGTCTAGGTTCCAAAAAGCATATGAACCTCCAGGGTAATGCCTTCTTCAAAAACTATTTGGAGTATTCCAATCAATGAGATGAGATTGGGGGTGTGAGTTGTAGAGTTGCCCTGCCCTATAAAAAAGACATACAAAGTCAGGTTACTGACAGAACCTGCTCTTCTCAAGAAAGATCTATTTATGCGCATTATGCCTCGATGAAAATAACTTCCAGAGGACCTAGAAGGAGAATTGTAGAGATGCATGAAGCTGGAAAAGGCTACAAAAGCAATATACAGTGGCATGCAAATGTTTGGGCACCCCGGTCAAAGTTTCTGTTACTGTGAATAGTTAAGTGAGTAGAAGATGAACTGATCTCCAAAAGTCATAAAGTTAAAGATGAAGCATTCTTTTCAACATTTTAAGCAAGATTAGTGTATTATTTTTGTTATGTACAATTTTAGAATGGAAGGAAAGGAAAGGAGCACCATGCAAAAGTTTGGGCACCCCAAGAGATTTGAGCTCTCAGATAACTTCCACCAAGGTCTCAGACCTTAATTAGCTTGTTAGGGCTATGGCTTGTTCACAGTCATCATTAGGAAAGGCCAAGTGATGCAAATTTCAAAGCTTTATAAATACCCTGACTCCTCAAACCTTGTCCCGACAATCAGCAGCCATGGGCTCCTCTAAGCAGCTGCCTAGCACTCTGAAAATTAAAATAAATGGTGCCCACAAAGCAGGAAAAGGCTATAAGAAGATAGCAAAGCGTTTTCAGGTAGCCATTTCCTCAGTTCATCATGTAATTAAGAAATGGCAGTTAACAGGAACAGTGGAGGTCAAGTTGAGGTCTGGAAGACCAAGAAAACTTTCCAAGAGAACTGCTCAAGGATTGCTAGAAAGGCAAATCAAAACCCCCGTTTGACTGCAAAAGACCTTCAGGAGATTTAGCAGAGTCTGGAGTGGTGGTGCACTGTTCTACTGTGCAGCGACACCTGCACAAATATGACCTTCATGGAAGGGTCATCAGAAGAAAACCTTTCCTGCGTCCTCACCATGAAATTCAGCGTCAGAAGTTTGCAAAGGAACATCTAAACAGGCCTGATGCATTTTAGAAACAAGTCCTGTGGACTGATGAAGTTAAAATAGAACTTTTTGGCCACAATGTGCAAAGGTATGTTTGGAGAAAAAAGGGTGCAGAATTTCATGTAAAGAACACCTCTCCAACTGTTAAAGCACGGGGGTGGATTGATCATGCTTTGGGCTTGTGTTGCAGCCAGTGGCACGGGGAACATTTCACTGGTAGAGGGAAGAATGAATTCAATTAAATACCAGCAAATTCTGGGAGCAAACATTACACCGTCTGTAAAAAAAGAAGCTGAAGATGAAAAGAGGATGACTTCTACAACAGGATAATGATCCTAAACACACCTCAAAATCCGCAATGGACTATCTCAAGAAGTGCAAGCTGAGGGTTTTGCCATGGCCTTCACAGTCCCCCGACCTAAACATCATCAAATATCTGTGGATAGACCTTAAAAGAACAGTGCATGCAAGACGGCCCAAGAATCTCACAGAACTAGATGCCGTTTGCAAGGAAGAATGGGTGAAAATCCCCCAAACAAGAATTGAAAGACTCTTGGTTGGCTACAGAAAGTGTTTTCAAGCTGTGATACTTGCCAAAGGGGGTGTTACTAAGTACTGACCATGCAGGGTGCCCAAACTTTTGCTTTGGGCCCTTTTCCTTTTTTGTTATTTTTGAAACTAAAAGATGGAAATAAAAAAGTAATCTTGCTTAAAATATTAAAGGAATGTGTCATCTTTAACTTTATGCCTTTTGGAAATCAGGTCATCTTTTACTCGCTTAGCTATTCACAGTAACAGAAATTTTGACCGGGGTGCCCAAACTTTTGCATGCCACTGTATTCTGACATAGTGAAAGCAGAGATGATTGAATGATAATCCAATATAATGAGGAACATGGGCATATATTTGAAAATTCTAATAGTTTACATCAGGGCAAATGTCTGTATTTCAGAGAGACAGGTTTTAAATTTAAAAATTGCGTGTCTAATCCAAAAAATACTTCTTCAATTTCAGAATATGATGGCTATGATTACAGTTATACCCAAGATACTATACCCAGTACTGCAACAAATTATGGCTACAATGCTGGCAACAAGAACTGGGAAGCTCCCAAAAACACAGCTACAGACACCATCATTGCTAAAATCAACAAGCGCCTGGATATGCTTTCTCAGTTAGAGTCTGAAAATCAGGTGCAAGATACTTACCAGGACAACAGGTATTTGCTGGAGCAAACAGGAAGAGTAATGTAATATATGTAAATTCCTTTCAATGGCATTGACCACTTCTATTTCTGTTGGACAACTTTGGTTGCTTAAAAATAATTGAAATACTTAATGACGAGCTTTTAAATGCTGGATAAAGAATATAGTTTTATAACTACCATATTTGTATTTAAAAATCATTGTTCATCTGTCATTGCCTCTTCTACACTGGTTGTATGTGTGACTTGTGGGTCGTTAGATGTGGAAGACTTGGAAGTTTTAAGAAATTCATTGCTAGGTAAATGAATAGAATTACAGTTTGCTTTTGGGATGACGCTGTATGATTTAAATAAGCTTCTGTTGGGTTTTTTCATTTGATCATTCCACAAGCATTTTGAATGGTCCATTTGTGATTCAGCAGGATTAAAGTTTTGATTTAATTAAATCAATATTTTTAACCAAATGGACGAATATCTTATATTTCTGTTCTGAAAGAATTGGTGATTCACTATCCGAATTAGTAAATTGCTCTCAATTTATTTTCAAAATGAATAACCAGATTGCTTTTGAACTATGCATCTTATAAGCTTTAATTATTAGAGTTGCTACTTTCCACAATAATTGCATGATCATCAACTTCGTGTTAAGAATTTTTTTGAAGTATGGCAAAGGCTTGTAATAAAATGTCCCTTAAATGAATGAAAGGAGGACAAATACAGTTGGAGCCTATGTCTGAACGTTCAGAAGATTGTTAGAGAAATGTAAGTGTTTGTTGAGTATTGGGAAAATGGAGTAGGTTCTTTTTGTTTTTAAATAGCACTGGTTTTCTTAGCAAATACGTTGAGGACCCCTGGTAAGTAAATGAAGTTATGATGTAGATGAGTCATCTAACTGATAGCCTGATGGGCAGACTAACCGACTTTAGTTCAGATAGAGGAAAACTCTTATTTGCCTTTTTTCTTTGGACGTACCAGTACACTGTAAGCTAGTTTCAACTTGCTTCATAACTAAGATGATTAATGCATCTTGCCAAATATCTCAATTGAATTTTGGAAAAACAAAGTGAAACTTTTCTAAGGAAAGCTGATGTGTTTTAAGAAGTGTTAAGTATTTGATAGGAGTGTTACCTTGCCAAGCTGCCAAATATTAATTTGTGGAGAATCAAGCCCTAGAATTCAACATTTTCCTGTGGCATAGGTGAGAGTTGGGGCAGGGTGGTTTTAGTGCATATCTGGCTCCTTAGTAGATTTGACTGAAATTTGAAATTAGGTACTTGCACTATTGACATATTGGGGATGAAAAGTTGATGCTGTGTACACCACAAATTACTTGTACTGCATGTGCTCCAAGAACCTGGCGCAGTTTCAATTCCATTTACACAATCAGATCAGTTATTGATGCAAGACCAGCCTTGCTTCCGCTCTGCAGACCACTTCTGTCTGTTGTTTTGGATTCATTATATCACATACATTTAGAAACATGCTGCATTTAAAATAGGGAAATAAAGTGCACCTTAAGCTCCTTGTGAAACTGGATTTAAATTTGTTACAGATTGGCAATGTAATGGTGCTTTAGTAGAGTATCCGAACTAATATTTGTACTTGACATAGAATGTGTAGCATGGTGGAAAAATCCCCATCGTTTCTGCTGACTTCAAGGACGAGCTTTGGTTCATAAAGGTAATACCCAATGATGTAAGTGTATTGAAGCCAAAATTCTACTTTGTCATTTTAAGGTTGCCATTGAGTTCATAGCTTTGTAATTTCTTCCTCCACTCTTCCTCGTAAATCCTACTGTCCCCATCCTCCCTGGCCATTGCTTCCCCATGGCATATAACTTTAAAATGGCTAAAATCCAATGAATGGTGGATTTTTCCATTCTGCTGTGAACTGTATAGCAACATACTTATAAAAAGCAGTGTATACTGACTGCACTGCCAAGACGAAACTAGAAAACTAGCACCCAAAAAAGAGTGTTTTGTTGTTTATTTATCAGTTAAATTTTTCAAAGTCCCATTAGTAATTGAAATAAAAGTGTTTGTTACAGGCTGGCCATTTCAGCCAGTGCTTATTATTGCAAATCACATATGTTCTGTGATTAGCTGAAACTGTTGTTTAGATTTTAGTCTGCTGTGACGACTTGGCAGACTTGTGCCATCATGCTTTCCAGCTACTGACCAGATTCCTTGCTTACTGTGCGACTCTTTCAGGTTTACACCTTACGAGTCCTACGACTCCGGGTCTTCACTGAATGACCGTGATCTGTACAGATCTGGCTACGGTTACAGTGAATATGGGCCTGATTATAACGATTCCTATGGAGGTCGCTATGACCACTACGACAGCTCCTACGGGAACCGCAGAGATCATTTCCAGAACAGAGCACGTGACCCATACGGCCCAACTAACCAGTGGGGCCAGAACTGGTCTAGAGACCGGCCATATAACAGGCCCAATCGGAACGACCCCTACATGTCACCTGCAAGTTCCGGGCGGATGTCTGCACGCTGGAATGAGCTGTCGATGGGAGGCAGGGGCCACAACGCCGCCACCGCCTCCTCCACCAGGAACCTCCCTTCGCTCTTCTCCCCAAACATAATCCCTATGGACCTGTTCAGAGTTCAGGGATCGGGAAGATCGTTAGGAGGTGGCAGACAGCAAAGGAGGAATCAGATTCGAATGAGAGGCGTAAGTACCTTTTTTTTAATACCTTTTATTTTAAGCGGTAATGAACAGGACAAATGAAGGAATGGGAATTTTTAATTGTTTTAATATAGCAGGCAAGTGGTCCTTTTTTTTGATCAGGATAGGATTTTTTTTGTTTAAGTGAGCATTTTTTTGTAAAAATGCTTTGCATATTAGTGCAGCATTAAAGGGACTATGGAAAACTTTAGCTGCTTTATTTTCATTGTTGAAAGGCAGATGTCTTCTGTGTATTCCAATCAGTGCATCAATGTTTGAAGAATAGGTAATACTGAGCAATACTAATTTCCACGACCTGAATTTAGTGTTACATCAACTATAACTCAGGATACAAGCACATATTACC
Source organism: Mobula hypostoma (assembly GCF_963921235.1). Lineage (NCBI taxonomy): Eukaryota > Metazoa > Chordata > Chondrichthyes > Myliobatiformes > Myliobatidae > Mobula > Mobula hypostoma. The sequence continues at coordinate 21,663,475 of NC_086125.1, forward strand.
CTAAACTTTAAGGATAATCTATAAAACATATTTTATGGTGTTGTCTTGAATACAAAAATGAATACAGTGGATTTAGGTTAATTAGGGCACATTGGGACCAGTACATTTTGGCCCAATTAGCCGAAGTTTCATGGAAGTAGTTATAAGGTATAAAAAAAAGACAATTTACCATTTAACTAGCAAAGTATATATTTAAATGAAATACAGAACAAATTGGAACACTCCCAATGCTACTACAGTACTGTAAAACTGTATTAGTACCTAATAATCATTGACAGAGAAGTTCATCCATTGTATGCGGCTGTGTTCTTTGGATTGACTGTAAATGAACAAAACAAGCACAGGCATCTAGTGCAGATACTGGACTGCTTTCTTTGCGTGCAATTGTAGATCTTGGCTCTCCATTTACCTCTGCCAATTGGGGATGTGTTTTAATTTAATCCAAATTAAAACCAAATTTTTTTTTGGCTGGTGTCAAATCTTTTCATTTCGTCTTGGCAAGGGTCTGAGTTTTTTGTTTAAAGAGTCAAAAAAAAATCAAAAATCACTGGGTTAGAAATTGGACCAAATGGGTAAGATAATGCATACATACACAACTGATGCTGTTTAAAAACTGTCCGCTCTAAGCACAGTAGTGTCCAACGCCACACAAGTGCATATGACTGATGCTACTGTTCAACAACAATCTCCTGTCCCAGTTAAGTGGTTTGTTCTCCACAAACGGAATCCCTGCTATTTTCTTGACTTATTATTGTTCTCTCAAGTAAGTGGCTATCCCAATTAACTGATGGCCCAATTAACTGGAATCCACTGTATTTCCTTTTTATTGTGTTCATAATGTTAAATTTGGAACCTTATTGTTTACTTTGCCAAAGATGCTGTATTAAACTTAGTTGCTGCTTCTAGTGATAGTACAAAATAATGCGAGGTGTGTGTCTGATCTTTTATCTTTCACTTCTAGCACGGATGCAGCAAATATATTTCAATTGTTATATTAAGCAATTAAGTAGAATAAAATCAGATTTTATACTCTTGAAAGGACTGTAGGAGGTAATTTTTATACTTAAAGCAGCATGGTACTATTTCCCTTGGTGAACTGGCAGTCTGCGTTTTGAATATGTAATAATAGTTGATAATGTAAGGGCACATCATGCCTTTTGAAACAGCTACCTAAAAATCAAATGCATTGATTATTGTATGCAGGCAGAAATTAATGAGATTCTGTAATCATACTGCAGCAATACTTTTAGGTGTTCACGGGGTTGTAGTATTGTCGAGTTTCAAACTTGAAACAATTTTCAGAAATGTGATCAGCTTCTTCTCTGAATCTGATGATTTTTTTTAACTTGCAAAGGCAGCAGTATTTGTTTTCGGGTGCTATCCAGTGGCAGCGATGTAAGCCCCGATTTTCATGATGGTGATCTGTTTTCTTTTATGAAAACACGTTGTCAGGCTGGATGCATCTTTGATCCAACTTGCACAATGCATTTCTAGTGCCCTTAAATCTCATCCATTGGCATAAACCTTGTAAATTTCTTCAAGTCTACTGCAGGTTTTTTTTTACCAAGAGTACATTCTTATCTTTGCTATTGCTTTACCAAAATAAATGTCATTTTTCCAGTGTTTAATTTCGAATGAACAGGAAAGTTTGCAGGATCAAGTTTGACCAAAACGATCATAGTTTTAAATACTGAAATTCCTCTGGGTTGTGGGATCAGCATTGAGTCTGTTTTTGTACTTCGTCCCCTATATCATTAGGAGACTTACATTGTATGTAGTACTTCAGATACTGTATTATCTGCTTAATACCGGATTGTTATTTTTGAGTCTTAAAACACTTCCAGTGTGGCTATACATCCCAACTTTGTGGGTAAAAATGGTTATTGTTAAGCTTGTTGTCAAGTCCAAAGATCTTGCTTTCTAATTACAGAGCCTCATGTATCTTCATATTTTGTTTTTATTCAACCAGTTTCTTTTCTGTCAAATCTCATTACCTTCTCTTACAAATTGCAGCTTTTGTCATTAACTGCTTTAAATTTAGTAATATTAGGACAGAATTAATTTCATAAATGATAAATAATTATAAATGACCCTAGCTCCTATGCTGAATCTTGTGGTATTCCGTGGCATTTGGTAGCACTTTATTGTCATGCAAGACAGGGTTTGATTGTTAATCAAAGAAAATTACACCCAATCATTGCCAATCCAGCCTAGAGCCCAAGTACAAAAAAAGTGGGGTGAGCTCTGTGTGCAAAACTATTCATCAAGAATGGGAGACTTGTGGGAGTGCTAAACAACCTGTACTGAGTTGGATAAAATATCAAGCCATGTCCAAATAACTGAATAGATTGCATTTTTTACAGATGTTCATAGGTCAACTTTCTCCATGCATTGGAAATACATGAAAATCACTTAATATGGTAATCATACCACCATTAAAGCATATGGCGAGAAGGCAGGTGTATGGGGTTGAGTGGGATTTGGGATCAGCCTTGATGGAATGGTGAAGCAGACTCGATGGGCTGAATGGCCTATGTCTTATGGTTTTATGATATTGTTATGAATAGCATCAAAAGCATACAGTACTGATAAAGTACATTTACTAGAAGTGGAGAAAGAGGGGAAACTGCTGTTCTGCCGTTCGTATCTACATTGGACTTTTGAATTTAATAAAACGGAAGATTTCTTATATGTAGGAGTGTCCATAAATTGGTCACTCTTAATATGGGGATGGCACGTCTACTCAAACCTGACACGTGCTTAGTTGGGCTCTGATCTGGAAGTTAGTCTCATTTGTTATGGAATATTGTGGAACAAAGTGTTTGACTTGAAAATTCAGTTAAGTTTATTGTGTTATGCATTGTACATGTCTGCACGGGTACAATGAAAACCTTCCTTGCGGTAGTACAGAGCGTTATGAACAGCACTCAAAAATTAAACATACAAAGCACGAAAGTGTAAATCAGGATTTTCAGGTTGTATATTGTATACATTCACAAATATTAAATGGAACTATTGAGTATTGACTATTGAAATCAGCGACGGTAAAATTAAAAAATGGGACTTGCTTGAATGGCATGCTTTTGTTCCTGGGCCAGACAGATAGATACTAGGCAGTTTGCAGACTAATCATTTATCAGTCTAATTTAATACATTGCCAACCATCATATAAGTTTGTATGTTATCATAGTAGGCTCCTGTGCACATGAATTAGCCGGGGAATATGCTATTTGTCCCCTTGTGTCTGCTCTGCTATTTAATAAGGTGATGTCATCTTGATTTTGCATTTCTAGCTATAAAAGCCTTTCATTTTCTTATTAGAAATATTTTATTTCTTCTTTTGAGGAAGAGGAGTGCAAAGACTCATGACCTTCTGGGGGAAATAAATTTCACCTTCACTGCCTTAAATTGGTGACCACATATTTTAAACGGTGACTACATATTTTCAAACATGACCCTGCCCCATTTAAGATTCTAACACAGTACACTTTCTCTCTACAGCCGCGCTTTAAAACCCCTCATCATCTTGTATGTTTTGGTCAAGTCCCTCTCCAGCAATATACATTGTCCATACAACCTTTCCTCATTAAGGCCCACCCATTCCAAGTATCAGTTTTATTAATTTTCCCTGATGCTGTTCTTTCCTTAACTAAAATGATTCTACTGAAATTGCGTATTCCATACAGTACTGTGCAGAAGTCTTGGGTGCATATATAGCTAGAGTTCCTAAGATTTTTGCACAGTACTATCCGTGACAATGTGGAGCTGAGAGTGAGTTTATAAATCTGGCAGGAGTAAAGGATGTTGGGAATGGTGAGGGTGGAGCACTGCTGGAGGGGTGTGGGGCAGGTACCAGAGAAAGAGTGCCCCTTTCCACTCTGTCCACAAGAGACCCTATCAGAATCAGGTTTATCATCATTCACCTATGTCATGATAGTTGTTTTTTGCAGCAGTTTCATACCCAAAAAAGGGCAAATTTCATGACATGTGAGTGATGATAAACCTGGTTCTTTGTTCTTACCAATATCTAAGGCTACGTCCACACTACGCCAGATAATTTTGAAAACGCCAGTTTTGAGTAAAAACGACAGGCGTCCACACTAAGCGTTTTTCAAAATATCTCTGTCCACATTAGATGGATATTTGGGCGAATCTCCTCCTACTGGGAATGCGCAGGACACTCAGAAAACAAGCGAAGAGGAAATGGTGTACTTGATGCGCGTTTGTCCAGTTACGGAGCAGAAAAACTTAAAAGGAATTGCTTTTGGCTCTCGCGCAGGAGGACTTAAAACTAAAAAAAAACAAATACTGGAGTGTATGGAAGCAACCAACAGGGAGTTCACGGACAGTAGACCCAGCTGACGACGAACATTGAAAAACTGACTAACTCTTGCATTAGTAGAGCACCTTGTTAAATGTATAAAACATGTTTGCATCAGTGTTATCTTGTATTTCCATACAATGTTTCATTAGGCTGTTACACATCTATTGTCAGAGAAGTACTTGCATAAATAGGTAAACCACCTTGGTTCTTGGTTCTTGATCCTCCAAAATATTCCGCATGGAATTTAAACTGGAGGTGGCGGAGAGTGTTTTCTGTCCTTACCTTCATACAAGCAAGGACAGAAAACAGGGCAAAGTGAGTATACTTACTTATTCAGAAAGCTATGGGTCAAAGTATTTGGTGAGTACATTTCTAACTCTTCTGGCTTCAGTTTTGTTGCCGTCTGTTCTGAAATGGTTAGGTTCTGCGAAGCGCAGAATCAAATATCGCTGTGATGATTGCACGCTCTAGTATCAATTGTTTGGCGACAATAAAGTAATAATAATAAAACAGTGAAATGCTGCACTGCTGCCATCTGTTGCGGCACGTCATGACAATGGTTTTAAAAAGCTGCGTTTACCATGTCTACACTGCAACGGATATTAGGCGTTTTCAGACTTATTCACTCTGGAGACTGTTTCTGAAAATCTCTGTTTTCGGGGGATGAAAACGCCGTTTTAGTGACAGAGGATCAAAACGAAGAGAAAAAGCTTCGTTTTCAAAATTATCCAGCTTAGTGTGGACGTTGCCTAAGATTACCTCCTTTCTTTTCGAATTTTGTTTAATTCCACTGATTATTAGCTGTACCTACAAAAGGGCCTGTTGTGGCTCGTGCACTGGGGCATCCAGATTCCTCTGCATTTCCCAGGTTACTTAAGGGTTCCGTTCCTGAGAATTGGCCATAAACTGAGCTTTTGTGTACGTAGATATTGGAAACTAAACTTCAAAACAATTTCTGCCAAAGTTACAATGCTTGGAGACTGATTTACAGGAGTATATTTGATTGTTTGTCTGAATGCAGTGCAGGAGAACTGATCTGCTAATCTATTGGCAGTTTAATTTAAAAAATGTGCACTGCAAGAGGTGGCTCAGGGTTTTAAGCGTTTGATCTTCCTTGAAGGAGAGTTTGGAAAAGGCATTGGCTTTTTCTGTGGCTGATGTCTGCATCATTTCCTGATGAAGAGGTTTGAGTACTGTGCCTGTGAACAGAGTCTGGGAGAACTTGGGTAAAGTTGTTTATGTGAATCAGGTCTTTAATAACTTGGGAACCTCCTGTAATCCATTCCAAATTTTTTTTTCCCAACTTGGTTAAGAAATCTATATCCCTTTATAGTCTCTATCCTCTTTTCAAATTTTTACCTATATTTGTGTCATTAGCAAATTTGGCATTCACCCCTTTGGTAATTACATTCAGGTCATTTGTGTAAGTTGTCATAGAAACATAGAAAACCTGCAGCACAATGCAGGCCCTTCGGCCCACAAAGTGGTACCGAGCATGTCCCTATCTTAGAAATTACTAGGCTTACCTATAGCCCTCTAGCTCCATGTACCTATCCAAAAGTCTCTTAAAAGACCCTATCGTATCCACCTCCACCACTGTTGCCAGCAGCCCATTCCATGCACTCACCACACTCTGAGTAAAAAAAACTTACCCTTGACATCTCTTCTGTACCTACTCCCCAGCACCTTAAACCTGTGTCCTTTTGTGGCAACCATTTCAGCCCTGGGAAAAGGCCTCTGACTATCCACACGATCAATGCCTCTCATCATCTTATTCACCTCTATCAGGTCAGCTCTCTGTCACTCCAAGGAGAAAAGGCGGAGTTCACTCAACCTATTCTCATAAGGCATGCTCCCTAATCCAGGCAACGTCCTTGTAAATCTCCTCTGCACCCTTTCTATGGCTTCCACATCCTTCCTGTAGTGAGGCGACCAGAACTGAGCACAGTACTCCAAGTGGGGTCTGATCAGAGTCCTATATAGCTGCAACATTACATCTCGGCTCCTAAGTTCAATTCCATGATTGATGAAGGCCAATACACTGTATGCCTTCTTAGCCACAGAGTCAATCTGTGCAGCTTCTTTGGGCGTCCTTTGGACTGGGACCCCAAGATCCCTCTGATCCTCCACACTGCCAAGAGTCTTAACATTAATACTATATTCTGCAAATTAAAAAAACACTATGACACATCGCTGGAGATTGTCATTAATATCAAAATGGCTTCTGACTATCTAGGCACATAACGCTATTTCCACTTATTGGTCAGCTGCTCCTCAAAGGAATCTGCTACAATCTCCTGTTCTTAAAAAGAAATGCAGATTCATGCTCCTCACATTGCGTCTAGATGCTTTCAAACGCATCAAATTCTTGCATATTAGCTCTTGATCTGAACGTTTTTGGCTTTGAAGATGAGTCTTATGATTGCTGTTTTTCAATTCTTTGAGATTTTGCTGGACTGCAATAAACGGGAAAATATCCATGTGTTCGCAAATGTTTGAACTACTTTTAAAACCTTGAGATAAAAAGTGAATTATTGTCTTAAATTTAAATTATCCTTACAATTTGCCATTTCTCATGTTAGTTAGTCTGTGTTTGTATTTAATGTTGTTTCTTCTCATTTCTTTTGGGAATATAACTGTACTCAGTCTATTCTACTGTCTCTTGTCTTGCTGTCACCGTATGCATTTTGTGGTCAGCTGCTCTTTGCACTCATTGCTTACACTTCAGTTAGATGTTTGATTTGTAATTAGTATGTGTGAACTAAAATGCTAGTAATTGCATTGCTGTACTTTGTTTTCTGATTTACAGGAACTGCATTATTTAGAGTTCCATGAAATTCGTTTAGTTTAATGTGGGCCATTTTAAAAGTATTTTGACAACCTAGGAATCAGTGAAATTTTATCTAAAGACTTGCTCCATTCTTGGCTTGTGATCAATCAGTCATAAGTAGCTTGATTCTCTTAATTCACTGTAGAACTTTCTAGATGCTTTACTATTGATAAAAAAAATCAATCTAGTTAAAATATGCTTGATTTTGTAAGGAAAGTAGAACGTTTTTTCTACCCTGGTCTTGAAAATCTGTTCTTTAGCTCCAGTACTTGGCAGCATTTAGTTCTTGCAAAGGGATTTTGCAGTATTAAGTCATATAATTGTGGATTTTCATCTTTTAACTTTTCTGTTGTCAATTTCCTCAATATTTGTGCCGACTAACTTTTTAGGCAGTAACTGGATAATGACACTACTATGTGTCTTGGGAGGGTACTCACCAGACATGCTACATTATCTATGGAACTGGGAAATATTTTATGAGAACTTAGAAAATTGGTGACAGAATAGCATTCGTTAAAAACAAACTGGTAGATCCAGAATGTTGTATGGGAGCAAGATGAATATTGCACAGTTATAAAATTATAAACTCAAAAACCTTGTTAACTGATGTGTTTGATCTGTAGGTACAGTAGGGAATTGTGTCATATCTTCAGCTAGTCCAAAATGTAGTGGTTTAGATCCTTCTTTTAAGCAGAACATTCAGTTTTTCAAGTTATGCCCATAATATTGCTTTTGCTTTGGGCCATCATTGGACTTAAGGTTTTGTAATCTTTGTTATCAGTATTAGAAATGCAATATTTTGGAACATAAATCACATGATTGGGGAACAGGCTCCCTCAAGATCACAAGTCCTGATTTAAAGAAGGCACCAGATCTATTGATTTGGAAATGAAAATTACATTTATGTTCCTTTGGAAGTCATGGCGTTAAAAACTGGAGTGTTTCAAGATGGCTTATACACATCCTACACACAGAGTGGAAGCTTTTGTTTGGCATACTTATTTAAGTGCTTTTAAATGAAAGGCACCTAATTTGTGGGAATTGAACTGTCTTTGATTTTTAACAGATGAAGAAAACAAATGCGGGCTTTGGTAGGAAGAGGAAAACATCTACGGGTAGTACCGACGAGCCAGAGAACAAGCAGGCAAAAACTGAAGAAGGATCAGATGCAGGTATGCTTATGTCCACAGCTTCTCTCCTCTCCATTCACTTCTGTCTCCTGGAGCCTTCAAATCGTTGACCTCGGTGATAATGGTGACCTTGCAAGCCATTTGATTGCAAGTAGCACATAAGTTTAGCTCAGTTCACTCTATTGCCTTTATATAAGGACACTTCCACAAAGGTAAACAAACCGCTTTTGAGTGTTTTTAAAAAGTCCTATAGATTGTGCACACTTCAAACTTGGAGCTGGGAAGGATGTGTGCCCAAATGATTGAAATTTATATCTGGAACTTGATTTTCTGCTGTGTTTAGGTACAGATTGTATTCAGTCAGACCACTTTTTAAAATTTTGGTTCCTCGCATTTTAAATATTGTAGCTTTTCACTAATTCCATTTTTGAATTTATGCTGTATGCGTAACACTCATGGATATCTGGTTCTAAAAGAGATCTCATTGAACTTTTCAGAGTAGCAAAGTTGGCAAATAAGATAAAACTAGCAGTTTTACAATTCATTCTGAGTTTGGAATCAAATATGTAGTTGAGGAATAGAAATGTCATCACCTTGTTGTCCATTATGTAGTTTGTTTCAATTTAACTGGGCTGAGTATAGATGCAGGATAGGAGCACAGCTGACTGCGTCACTCTGGGGGCGGGGGGAGAGAATATGGTTGGTTTCCTTGGTGGGACGACTTTAGAAGTGCATATAATTGCTGGGGTTAGACTGCTGTGAAAAACAGTACAGACCAATAGTTGGCTAAGTAGTCACTTCATGAAGTGGCCACTACATTAGGTACAAAGTTAAAAGTAAAATTTATTATCAGAGTACATACATGTAATCACATACAACCCTGAGATTTTTTTTTTGCAGGCATACTTAGTAAACAGTAACTGTAAATGGTAGATGAGCTGCAAATGTAGATAATAAATAGCAATAAATAACGAGCATGAAATAACAAGATAAAAGTCCTTAAATGAGTATAGCTATCCCTTTTGTTCAAGAGACTGATCACCGGTTGAGGGATAGTAACTGTTCTTGAACCTGGTGGTGCGAGTCCTGAGGCACCTGTACTTTCTACCTCATGGCAGCAGCGAGAAAAGAGCACGGCCTGGGTGTTGAGGATCTTTGATGCTGCTTTTCTGTGGCAATATTTCATGTAGATATGCTCAATGGTTGGGAGGCTTTTAACTGTGATGTACTGGGCTGAATCCATTACCTTTTGTAGGATTTTCAGCTCAGAGGCATTGGTGTTCCCATGTCAGCCTGTAATGCAGCCATTAAGGACACTTTCCACCAAACGTTTATAGAAGTTTCCTAAGATTTTTAATGACATGCCGAATCTCCACAGACTCCTGAGGAAGTAGAGCACAGGAATAGAACCCAGTGTGGTCATCTGCTGTTGTAACCCACCCCACCCACTTCAAGGTTCAACATGCTGTGCGTTCAGTGACACTGTTCTCAACACCACTCTCGTAACATGTGGTTGGTTGGGTCACTGTCTCCTTTTAGTCAGCTTGATCCAGCCTGGTCATTTTCCTCTGACCTCTCATTAACAAGGTGTTTTTGCTCACAGAACTGACGCTCATTGTTTTTCGAACCGTTCTCTGTAAACTCTAGAGATTGTTTTTCGTGAAAATCACAGGACTGGCACCAACAATCATTCTACAGTCAAAGTCACTTAGATCACATTTCTTGACAGATTAGATATTTGCATTAAAGAGTGAAAATAATGTGGCCACTAGGGTATGCCTTTGTCACTGAACTATTTAGATAGCTATAGGAATGTTCAACTTGTTTTATATTTTGCTCGAGCTTATGTTTTTTTTAAATGGTTTATGATGGAGCTATTCAATGAATGATGTTTATTTATTGAGATACAGTGCAGAATAGGCCCTTCCAGCTCTTCAAGCCTCACCACCTAACAATCCCCCAATTTAATCTGATCCCAATCATGGGACAATTTACGGTAACTAATTATTACCAACCAATACTGCTTGGGAATGTGGGGGAAACCCACATGGTCACAGGGAAACTCCTTACAGACAGTGGCATGAATTGAACCTGGGTCATTTGTACTGTAAAGCATTGTGCTACCATTACGCTACCAAAATGTTCTTAGTAGCATGATTTTGAATTATACATTAATATTTTGCTCTATCCTTAACACTCACAAATTTGTCATAAAGAGTGATTATGTATTGAGATCGAAAAACTACAAATATTTATTTAATCAATTATTCCAGTGAGTTTTAAAATTCTGCCTCATTATCCATTATTATTGGTTTGGTATATAATTGTCCTATGTTTTGTTTCAGCAGATGATGATGGCTGTGAATCCGGTGATGGAGGTGTAAGTGATATCTTGATGCCAGTGATATTAAATACCTTCTAAAAACAGAACTCTTCCTCGGTGTGATGAGGAGAGGAAATGCTTTTGGTATATTTTAATTATTTCGTTCCTGGTTTGCTTTGCTTTGTGAAATACAGCTAGCTTGTTTCATACCTTTACATCCGTTATTCCATTTATATAAGCTTCTGCCATCTTGTGGTAGTGGAGTGAAAGGCAATTCATGGATAACCCTAGTATTAAACATCCAACATATCAAACAACATGCTGAGTATCCAAGATAGCTGGGTGCCAACTGCAGTAAAAACCCTGGTTGATTTTAAAAGATCATTTTAAAAATGAAAATGGGGGACAAACTAAGTAATCACAGGATAATTGGTGTTGCTTTAGAGATAGGAAAATTATTGGAATTGATTTGAGTATGAACCTTTATTGCTTAATTGATGGAAGAATTAATTCACACAAAAGGTGGTAAGGATGTGAAGCTTTGTCTGAAAGATTAGAGGAAGCAGAAACTAAAATCACACTTGAACATAATTAGGTATGTGTTTGAATACCCCTGACCTTCAGGACTGTGCAATTCGTTGTGGGATTAGGCTGGACAGCTCCCTTTCAGATACAGGTTGAATTGATATTTGTGTAATATATTTAATATATTTCCTGTGCTTCCATCGTTTGCTGAACAATAGCACTTACTTGTGATGGCCAGTGTGACCAGTGGACCAGTAGTAGTCATGATCTTGTCTGTGAATGCAGCTAAGGAAATTGCTCTAAACGTCGGGTGTAAAAATAGGATTGATTGTAGAGGTAGTTTTGCTAGCACCACGCTGTCATAGTGGGAAAATTCTGAGGAAATGTGGGTTTACAAGCTTCACAAGTGTGTGAATAGTGACTTGAAAAGTACACCTTTTCAGGAGTGCGTTATATTTCTGTAGTTGGATTTTTACAAGTGTGATGTGTTTTGTGGTTAGAAGGAAAACTGAAAGTAATAACAATACAGGTCTGTTTATAAATCAGTCCTATTTTAAATGCCAACTAAGTGTCTTTTCACTAGTAACGAAAGTCCAAATCATAACCTGCCAGGCAAGCTGGTTATATGGAACAGTTTAATGTATATTCCTGAAAGTTATCAACTGATTTTTCGCTTGAGCACACTTTCTAATATTGTGTTGTTTAAACAGTGGGAGCAGACCAATTACTGTGGAGTGTTCTAATAATGATCTTTTTATTTTAATTCTAGACTGCTGAAGGTAAAGATTCTGCAGACAAGAAACCAAAGCGCTGTAAGATCAATATTTTTATGACATTCTTCCTTCTGATATTCTCAATTATACACCAGATTTTTCTTCCTTTATCATCACTCCATCTGGAATGAGTACAGCAAAGTAAAAAGAGTGGTGTGTGTTTTTAATTATGGTATGAGGATTTGTTGAACAAGTTATCAAAAATCATGACTTGTGGCATTTGAAGAACTTGCTTTTGAATGTATTTTGTTCTATGTATTATGTATTCGTGTTAACTAACCACCAACTGGCAAGTTTTGCTACTTGGTTCCAGTGGTGTAAAATAGTGTACATAGAACATTACAGCTCAGTACAGGCCCTTCAGCTTATGATGTTGCTCTGAGATCATTCGAACCCTACCCTATGACAAAGTCTAGCATCTTTTTTTTATCATCTATGTGCCTATCAGATTGTTTCTTAAATGCCCCTAATGTATCTGCCTCTAGCACCACCCTTGGCAGGGGTTTTAAGTACTCACCACCCTGTGTGTTTTTTTTTTAAAGAACAATACATACTCTGACATTTTATCCCCACACTTCCTTCCAAACACTTCAAAATTATGTCCCCTCATAAATTCACAGAGTTTTGTGATTGCTCTTACTTGGTAGCAATATACAAATGGCAAGCCATTAAAATTCATTATTGTTTAAAAGGTTGTGAATAATGATGTGTGTCAGTGAAATGCTAAAAGTAATTCATTTGGAAGTGCTTGATTTCGCCAAAAGAACTCTGAGGCAATACTGAATAGACCAATAGACTGTATCAATCAATCTGTTTAAAAAAAAAATTCCTGTGGTACTTGACTCGAGAAAGAAGTTAAAAATTAGTCACTTTTTCTGCTAATTAAGAAATTAGTTTTTTTTTTAAGAATAGTACAGCACAGTACAGGCCCTTTGGCCCACAATGTTGTGCTGATCCTCAAACCCTGCCTCCCATATAAGCCCCCAATTTAAATTCCTCCATATACCGGTCTACTAGTCTCTTAAACTTCACTAGTGTATCTGCCTCCACCACTGACTCAGGCAGTGCATTCCACGCACCAACCACTCTCTGAGTAAAAAACCTTCCTCTAATATCCCCCTTGAACTTCCCACACCTTACCTTAAAGCCATGTCCTCTTGTATTGAGCAGTGGTGCCCTGGGGAAGAGGCGCTGGCTATCCACTCTATCTATTCCTCTTAATATCTTGTACACCTCTATTATGTCTCCTCTCATCCTCCTCCTCTCCAAAGAGTAAAGCCCTAGCTCCCTTACTCTCTGATCATAATGCATACTCTCTAAACCAGGCAGCATCCTGGTAAATCTCCTCTGTACCCTTTCCAATGCTTCCACATCCTTCCTATAGTGAGGTGACCAGAACTGGACACAGTACTCCAAGTGTAGCCTAACCAGAGTTTTATAGAGCTGCATCATTACATCGCAACTCTTAAACTCCATCCCTCGACTTATGAAAGCTAACACCCCATAAGCTTTCTTAACTACCCTATCCACCTGTGAGGCAACTTTCAGGGATCTGTGGACACGTACCCCCAGATCCCTCTGCTCCTCCGCACCACCAAGTATCCTGCCATTTACTTTGTACTCTGCCTTGGAGTTTGTCCTTCCAAAGTGTACCACCTCACACTTCTCTGGGTTGAACTCCATCTGCCACTTCTCAGCCCACTTCTGCATCCTGTCAATGTCTCTATGCAATCTTCAACAATCCTCTACGCTATGTACAACACCACCAACCTTTGTGTCGTCTGCAAACTTGCCAACCCACCCTTCTACCCCAACATCCAGGTGGTTAATAAAAATCACAAAAAGTAGAGGTCCCAGAACAGATCCTTGTGGGACACCACTAGTCACACCACTAGTCCTCCAATCTGAATGTACTCCCTCCGCCACGACCCTCTGCCTTCTGCAGGCAAGCCAATTCTGAATCCACCTGGCCAAACTTCCCTGGATCCCATGCCTTCTGACTTTCTGAATAAGCCTACCCTGTGGAACCTTGTCAAATGCCTTACTAAAATCCATATAGATCACATCCACTGCATTACCCTCATCTATATGCCTGGTCACCTCGTCAAAGAACTCTATCAGGCTTGTTAGACACGATCTGCCCTTCACAAAGCCATGCTGACTGTCCCTGATCAGACCATGATTCTCTAAATGCCCATAAATTCTATCTCTAAGAATCTTTTTCAACAGCTTTCCCACCACAGATGTAAGGCTCACTGGTCTATAATTACCTGGACTATCCCTGCTACCATTTTTTAACAAGGGGACAACATTTGCCTCCCTCCAATCCTCCGGTACCATTCCCGTGGACAACGAGGACACAGAGATCCTAGCCAGAGGCTCAGCAATCTCTTCCCTCGCCTCGTGGAGCAGCCTGGGGAATATTCCGTCAGGCCTGGGGACTTATCTGTCCTAACATATTTTAACAACTCCAACACCTCCTCTCCCTTAATATCAGCATGCTCCAGAACATCAACCTCACTCATATTGTCCTCACCATCATCAAGTTCCCTCTCATTGGTGAATACCGAAGAGTATTCATTGAGGACCTCGCTCACTTCCACAGCCTCCAGGCACATCTTCCCGCCTTTATATCTAATCGGTCCTACCTTCACTCCTGTCATCCTTTTGTTCTTCACATAATTGAAGAATACCTTGGGGTTTTCCTTTACCCTACTCGCCAAGGCCTTCTCATGCCTCCTTCTTGCTCTTCTCAGCCCCTTCCTAAGCTCCTTTCTTGCTTCCCTATATTCCTCAATAGACCCATCTGATCCTTGCTTCCTAAACTTCATGTATGCTGCCTTCTTCCACCTGACTAGATTTTCCACCTCACTTGTCACCCATGGTTCCTTCACCCTACCATTCTTTATCTTCCTCACCGGGACAAATTTATCCCTAACATCCTGCAAGAGATCTCTAAACATCGACCACATGTCCATAGTACATTTCCCTGCAAAAACATCATCCCAATTCGCACTCGCAAGTTCTAGCCTTATAGCCTCATAATTTGCCCTTCCCCAATTAAAAATTTTCCTGTCCTCTCTGATTCTACCCTTTTCCATGACAATGCTAAAGGCCAGGGAGCAGTGGTTACTGTCCCCCAGATGCTTACCCACTGAGAGATCTGTGACCTGACCCAGTTCATTACCTAGTACTAGATCTAGTCTGGCATTCCCCCTAGTCGGCCTGTCCACATACTGTGACAGGAATCCGTCCTGGACACACTTAACAAATTCTGCCCCATCTAAACCCTTGGAACTAATCAGGTGCCAATCAATATTAGGGAAGCCAAAGTCACCCATAATAACAACCCTGTTATTTTTGCACCTTTCCGAAATCTGCCTCCCAATCTGCTCCTCTGTATCTCTGCTGCTATCAGGGGGCCTATAGAATACCCCCAGAAGAGTAACTGCTCCCTTCCTGTTCCTGACTTCCACCCATATTGACTCAAAAGAGGATAGTGCTACATTACCCACCCTTTCTGTAGCTATAATAGTATCCCTGACCAGTAATGCCACCCTTCCTCCCCTTTTTCTGCCCTCTCTATCCCTTTTAAAGCACTGAAATCCAGGAATATGGAGAATCCATTCCTGCCCTGGTGCCAGCGAAGTCTCTGTAATGGCCACTACATCATAATTCCATTATGTATCCAAGTCTCAGTTCATCACCTTTGTTCCTGGTGCTTATGCTATGGCATAAGCTGGTACGCACAAGTATAGATCAGCTTTTATTCAGGAGCAGAAAGAATTGACAAGTAGAAAACGATGATTTCGGCTAATGTTTTAATTGTGGATCTAAATTTTCTGATGGGGCTGTCAAAGTACATCATAGAAGAGCTGTGTGTTTACTGGCTTATGTTTTTATGGTTTGTTTTAATTAGTTCCCACAATGCAAGAAAAGAAGAAAGCAAACAAACTAAAGAAAAATCGGGGTCGTCATACAGAAAGGTGATTATCATTAATATAGCAATAAATTACTCAACTCTTAATTGTTCAGCCTGTGGAGTTTTTAACCGTGTGTTTTTTGTGTTGCAGGATAATGTATGGTTGCTCTATTTGTAAATTTCGTACCTTTGAAGATGAGGAGGTTACTGCTCACATGGACAGTAAATACCACAGCGAAACTTTCAAATTCATCGCGTCCAAGCTTGACAAGCAAACTGCTGACTTTTTACATGTATGTATTCTTGTGGTTCTTGTTTTACTATAATGTAATTACTTCTGTCAATGTGGTATTCAAATATTTTTAGTTACATGTGTGTATGAATAGTCAATGAATAAATGTAAATGGTGAATGTGTATCTTACTTACCAACCTTATAATGTTTGAAACAAGTCCAATAGCAATATCCCATATTGAATGTGCTTAATGTTTTGATCTGTTTTAGGAATATATTTTAAACAAGATTCAGAAGACGCAGAAGCGTCGGGAGCAAATTGGAGATAAAACAATCTTGAAGAAGCAGCTTATGCAGCAGCAAGACCTGCTACAAGGTAAATTGGACTCTGCTTTATAACTAACGTAGCTAGCTCCACCGAAATGCAGGTTAGTTTTGACGAATTACTGGAATGAATGGGACATCTTGTATAATTTTCATACGGCAAAACAGCACTAGTCGGACTGATCTTGGATTTTGGGCCTCTTCTTGTAAGCTGGCTGTACAGTGTTTTTCTTGTTAGAAAATAATATAACAGCATCCTTAAGGGGGAAGAGGGAAGAAATTGGTCTAGTTTCCTTATTTGAGCCACACATTTCTTATTGCCTACTGTCTCTGGACCTTCTTCACAAATTACTCTTGGATTGGGAATTCATGAAATCAGAAAAAGTTTCTTTTGTAGACCAACTGCTGTAGCGTTTTAGCTGTATCTAATAATTTGTAATTGCATTATAGATGTTGGCTTGGACCATTTCATGAAGAAGGTAGAGGCAGCACACTGTGTGGCCTGTGATCTGTTTATACCAATGCAGAATGCTCTCCTTATGCGTCACCTGAAAACTATTGATCATGGCTGGAATCGCAAGGTAAGTGCTTTGTGGTACAAGAAGGGGGTACAGTTGCAGATCATAAATATAAATAGTAACTTTTGTGGTGACACTCATGGTTCTTTCACTTAGTAAATCACTTAGTGTGAATCTGGAAGTATGTTTCCAGGTTTTTCATGAATTGTGGTAGTGTTAGCTATATTGTTGGTGGAAATTATTACCTATCCAAGGGTCCATTGCTTTGATAATTAAATACCTTCACTACAGTGACTATAATTGTAATGGTGTTCATGACTTTGGGAGAGTAACCATATCCAGTAATCAAATCATTTGGGTTTGAATGTGTGTGTGTGTGTGTGTAAGTAACGCCTTTTGATTATGAGCATAAGAGATTCTGCAGTTGCAGGACATTTTGAGGAGCACACATAAAATGCTACAGGAATTCAGCAACTCAGGGAGCATCTGTAGGGGAAAAATGTTACAGGCCAAGACCCTTCATCTGGACTGGAAAGGAAGGGGGAGTATTAAGGGCATTGTTTCTTCCCCCCCCCTTGATTTCCACTGAATTTTTCTGCATTCAAATAGGACAAAATGAGAAGAATACATGAATGTAGGAAAAGAAAACAGTAAATTTTAGTTGTGATTTTCTCACTAGAAAATAACTTTATATATCAGTTGGACAAGAATTAGGAGCAAGAAGAGGTAAATTGACCGTTGATGTTTTGCAAATTTTGGCCTTCTGCAACCTATCTCAGCTTTGGGTTCCTGTATACCCTCACCCTTTTCAAGAAGCCTGTGCCTTCAAAATCTGTTTCTTTTCCTGTCCTTTGAGAGTACATGGGTTTAATCCTGAAGTAACTTCTGCTTGAGGGATTTATTTGTTCAATGCACAAAAATTGTTATATTGATAGTGTGACACCTGAGGTGAATGGGAAGTCTGTAATGTAATTATCTTCTCGTATAGCTTGTACATTGAAGTTTATTCTCTTGTTCCAGTTAACTCAGTATGTGCAGGTCCCGTACATCATTGCTTTGTTGCACGTACCCATTTTCATGGAGCCTGATTTTAGTAAAATTCTTTAGGTAGTTTGGTATCAGCTAGCCTGTCCATTATCTAGGTCAATATTCTAAACTGGTCTTTTATCTAAAGAAAATCTATTATAATTTCATGTGTGGATACTGTCTTGAATTTGGTGTCTGAAAATAGGCATGTTTATCTGTAGAGGTTCTGTTTTTCCTGAACAGAATCAAGAACTTTAAAAGTCTCATCTGTGGTTGGTTAGGAAAATATATTGTCCAGCATCTCCAAGGCTTAAGTTTCAATAATGCTTATTTTGTTATGTAATTCCAGATAGTTCTGGGGGCGTTCTTTATTCTAGAGTGATTACAGAAATGGAATCCTTGCACCTAGTAGATACAAGATTCAGATTAATCTAAATGCAAAATAAAAATTTGTCTGTTTTAAGTAACTAGCTTATCTTTAACTGTCCTTTGTTTGCTCACAAGATAATGTTGGAGAAAGCCAAGAAGGCCAGCCTTGTTGTCGCTAGGAGTATCCTGAAAAACCGTCACATTGCAGCAATGCTGGAGAAATACAAAAAGGTACAGCAATGGCCCAGAGTATTTTTATTCTCCTGATACTGATTCTGCACATTGTTTGAGATAATTATGTATAAATACAAGCACTGTTAGGAGACTGGTTCTGTTGATCCTGTAGCAAACTTGGAAAAAAAGAAAATAAGATGAAACTTTTCAGGCCTGCTCTGTAATTCAATATGATCATGGCTGATCTTTGCTAGCTTTAATTCCTGTCCTTTACGCAGAATCCACAATTCCTTATCATTCTTTTATCTGTGTCATCGCCTTTGCCAGAGAATTCCAGTGGTTCACTACCTTCTGCAAGGAAAAATTTCTTAACCAGTGGCCCCTTGCAACTGTGTCCCTGAGTTGATGACTCTCCAACTAGTGAAAACATCTCAAGATCTATCTTATCAAGCCACCCAAGGATCTTGCATGTTTGAATAGTGGCACCTTACAGACTCAAACTGTCCAGCTTCTCTTGATAGGATAGCTCTTTCACTTTAGGAATTAGCTTGGTCAGTCTCTTTTGGACTATTTCCAATGTCCTTTTAGGGAAAGAAACCAAAACTTTTGAGATATGGCCTGACCAATACCCTGTAAAACTTTAATTCTTAAATTTCTAACTCTTCGCTATAAAGGCAATCGTGCTGTTTACCACCTTAACTATTTGTTGCACCTGTCTTCTAACTTTGTGATCATGTACTCTGGGTACCTGAACGTCACTCATTTGTGATCTCCATTTACAGTATTGTGCAACAGTCTAAGGCACTCTAGATTTTTTAATATACATTTTGTTTTAGATGTCTTTTGTCTTCTACGTATGTGTCAGTAGAAAAGAGCAAATTTTAAGTTCCAAACATTCATTTTCTGAAAAATTAAATGTTAAGAGAATTTTTTTATATTTCTAAGAAAGTGTAGCATATTAAGTAATAGACCATTTTTCAAAAAAAAAAGCCTTGATTACTTTGTGGGCTTGTAGCCCAGTACATGATTAAACAAAGATAACAAATGGGTGCTAATGATTAATTGCATAATGAGTTGAATGAAGTAAACTGATTAACTGAAACAGAACCTGGTGTAGAATCAAACTGGGGGAAGGACAACCAAATTAAAAGGTGAGGGTATGGCAGATAATCAATCCTTACACTATGGGACGAGTGAGCATAGCAGCGAGACACAAGGTGGTCATTCTGCATCAGTAAGGTCTCCCAAGCAGAAGTTTTGCAGCAGACAAGGGTTTCAAGATGAGCTGTGCAAACTCTTCTAAGAAGTAGTAAGAAATGGGCATGATTGGGGACCAGAAAGGCAGCAGTCGGCCATGGAAACTGAGTGCAGCAGGCGAGAGATGCAAGAAAAAGTTTGTGAACCATTTGCAATTACCTGGTTTTCTGCAGTAATTACTCATAAAATGTGGTCTGATCTTCATGTAGGTCATTATAGTAGACAGACACAATCTGCCAAAACTAATAACACAAACAATTGTACTTTTCATGTCTGTATTGGAACACATTGTTCAACTGTTCACAGTCCAAGCTGTTGTCTTTTGGATTATTTTCTTGTTGCACCTTCCATCTTCTATTAAGCTTCAGGTGATGGACCACTACTCTTGACATTCTCCTGTGAAATGTCTTGATACGATTTTGAATTCATTGTTTCCTCAGTGATTAAGAGCTGCCCTGGCCCTGAGGCAACAGAACAGCTCCAAGCCATGATGCTCCTTCCACCATGCTTCACAGTTGGGTGAGGTTTGGTGTTGGTGTGCAGTGCTGTTTTCCCTCCAAACAGAGAAGTGTGCATTTCTGCCAGAAAGTTCAACTTTTATGTTATCTGTCCATAGAACATTGTCCCAGAATTATTGTAGAACATCCAGGTGGTCTTTTGCAAACTTGAGACAGGCAGCAATTTTTATTTTTTGGAGAGCAGTGGTTTCCTCCCTGGTGTTTTTCTTATAGTGGACACATGAACAGAGACGTTAGCAAGTTCTGGAGATTTCTGCAAGTCTTTTGCTGTTACCCTTGGGTTCTTTTTCACTTCCTTCTGCATTGCACGTTGTGCTCTTGGTGTGATCTTTGCAGGGTGTCTACTCCTTGTCAGAGTTGGAACTACACTGAATTTCCTCCATTCGTAAAACATTTCTCTTAATGTGATGGACACTCAGGTCTTTTAAAATGCTTTTGTAGCCTTTTCCACCTTCATGCAGCTCTACAATTCTTGTAAGGTCCTCTGAAAGTTGTTTTGATCGGGGCATGGTGCACATAAACAAATCTTTCTTGAGAAGAGCAGGCTTTGTCAGTAACTTAACTTTGTGTGTCCTTCTTTATAGGGCAGGGCAGAGCACCCCTACAACGCATACCTCCAATCTCATCTCTTTGATTGGAACACCTGACTCCAAATAGCATTTGTCGAAGGCATTACTTCAGAGGTTCACATACTTTTTTGAACCTAAATTATGATTGTTTAAATGTACTGAGTATTGATGCGAAGTACAATTGTTGTGCATAATTAGTTTAGGTATATAGTGTATGTCTGTTATAGTGACTTAGATGAAGATCAGACCATGTTTTGAGTAATTAATGCAGAAAACTAGATAATTGCAAAGGGTTCACAAACTTTTACTTGCACTTGTACATCAAACTGATGTCCCTTCTAAATTGGGAGAAGTCCAACACTGCTGTCAGCTCAGAACTCTTAGAAACCACTGGAATCCAAGTACACACCTCTGTAGTCCAGAGAAGTCTTGTCAGAAGGGATCTTCATGGAAGAGTTGCTGCCAAAAAACCATTCCTTCAAAGTGGAAACAAAGCCAAGAGACCTACTTACACACACAAACACAGGGACTGTGGTGCTGAACAATGGCAGCAAGTGCTCTGGACTGATGAGTAAAAATTTGACATTTTTGGCTCAAACAGGAGGTTGTTTGTAGAGGTGCTGGAGAGTGCTACATGGGTGAGTGTGGTCAACAGGGTTCACTGCAGGTTTGGGGCTGTATTTCTACAAATGGAGTTTGGTGGTCTGGTCAGAATTAATCACTGCTGAGAATGACAAGCAGATATCATCCACCACGCAATACCATCAGGGAGGCATTTGATCAGTGCCAATTTCATTGTGCAGAAGACAATGACCCCCAAACACATGTCCAAGGTCATAAAGTACTATCTTCAGCAAAAAGAAGAACAAGGAGTTATGCAACAGATGGCATGGCCTCCATAGAGCCCTGATCTCAACGTCATCAAGGCTATCTGGGTTTACCTGCAGAGACAGAAGCAAGTGAGACAGCCAAAGTCTGCAGAAGATGCTTGGAACAACATTACAGCTGATTTTTTTTTAACAGAAATTGCACGACAGTGTACCCAAGAGAATTGATGCAGTTCTAAATGCAAAGGGTGGTCACACCAAATATTGGTTTGATTTAGTTTTACTGTTTACTGCTCTTTATAGTAAATTTGTTGATATTTAGAAACTTCTCATTTTTGGAAGTATCTTTGTTTTATGGATTGTTTTTGTATGTGCTTAAGGTCTTTGCACAGTACTGTGCTAATGTGCCTTTTGATTCTTCTTACCAAGGTGCATGACCTCGCACTTACCCATATTAAACTGCATTTGCTGGATTTTGTCCAGTCACTTAATGTAAATACATCCTATTACAGAATTACAGTATCCCATCTCAGCATGCCCTTCTACTTATTTTCTTATCATTGGCAAACTTGAAAAGTTTGCATTTTTTCCTTCCTCTTCCAGGTCATTGATGTAAACAAAACACATGAGGGTGAAGAACCAATCTGACTCACTTATTCCAGTTTTTTTCTTTGTGAGAGCCGGTTTCTATCCATGCTAATACTTCCTATAATACTTCGGGCTCTTAATTTATGTACCAACCTTGTACATAACCATCTTGTCAAATGCCTTTTGGAAATTTAAATACACTATATATACAGGTTCCCCTCTCAAATCTCCCCATTACATCAAAGAATTTGTTCAAATTTGTCACAAATGTAATTTAGCTTCCAGAAAACCATGTTGACTAGGTTTGGTTGTATTCAACTTTCCTAATAGCTGCTTCTTTGATTATTGACTCTAGCATTTACCAACAATAGATGTTAAACTCACTGACCTACAGTGCCCTGTCTTTTGTCTTTTTTGAACAAGGGGGTCAAATTGGTTGTTTTCCAATCCTTTGGTGCCCTCTTAGAATTTCTCGGGTTTGGAAAAACTTCGAACAAATGGGTCCACTGCCTTTGTAGCCACTTCTTTTAAGACCCTGGGCTCTAATTGTGATTGGGATCTTTACTGTTATTTTCTATTGTCATAGGGGTAATTGTACTGTATTAAAAGTGAAGCCCTGCAAAAAAAAAATTAACATTCACAAAAGGCTGGAGGCTAGGCATTGATTATAGAAAAGATTATTGTTGACGTTTTGGGCTGAAACCCTTCGGCAGGACTTGGGGTTGCTGAGGAGTAGATTTAAAAGGTCCCTCTGGTGCTCCTCCCTTTTTTCTTCAATGGCTTTCTGTCTCTTTTACCTACCAACTTCCAAGCTCTTTACTTCATCCCCCCCTTCAAGTTTCACCTATCACCTTGTGTTTTTCTCTCCCCTCCCCCCACCTTTAAAATCTATTCCTCAGCCTTTTCTCCCCCCCAATCCTGCCAAAGGGTTTCGGCCTGAAACGCCTGGCCTGCTGAGTTCCTCCAGCATTTTGTGTGTGTTGCTTGGATTTCCAGCATCTGCAGGCTTTCTCATTTGTGAAAAAATATTAACATATCTGCCTTTGTTTCCTATTCTTTAGAGATACCACACTTACTGTAGCTGCCAGCTTCCTGTCTTTATAGCCATAGAAGGTCTTAGTTGGTTTTGATGTTACATGTAAGCTTTCTCTTGAAGAGTAGGTTCATTAGGCTTAACATTTCGAACAGTATAGGCCCTTCACCCCATGTTCTGTTTTGGGTTTTATACTTCTATCAGGATTTTAAGTTTGTTTGGTTATCTAAATGCACTTTAAAACTTGCCCTAAAGAATAAGGAATGCAAAGGAACTCTTGAGTAAATTCCACTTTTTGTTTACGATTTGATAGTTGTGTTTATTGGGGGAATCTGATGACCATTTAAATTTAATCTAAATTTTTTTTGGAAATTGGTCAGTGTTTTTAGTAAGTGGGATTGTGTACGTTTTGGGGTTTTGGATTTTGTGATCTGGTCTCACTGGAGTATTGATTATCTGGCTATTTTGATTACGTGGGGAAAGATATTTTTGGGGTAATGTTATTCTAATTAAATGTTCTCCTTTTGCAGGGTGAAAACCCCTTCACTGATGACCCAGACAAAGATGAGGAAGATGCTGCTGATGAGTCTGCTGAGTGCGACACCTTGAAAGATCCTTCCATGGATGTTGAGGGCAAAGACGGGGAAAATGAAGAAGCAGAGGATGATGCAGTTAGAATAAAGGAGGATATGGAAGATCCTTATGAAGAAAATGTTGGGGAGATGGTGGGAGAGGAGTCTGAAGGAGTGGAAGGGGCTGGGGAGGGAGCTCTGGATTGGGGTTTGGGGGAGGAATCAGCACTAGGCATTGATAAGGTGGAGACGGGTGAAACGGGTGTTGAAGGGGCTGGATGGCAGACAGAAATGGAAGGCACCAGGGGAGAGGTTGAGGCAGTGGAAGGGGTTGAGGGAGAGACTGTACAGGCAGAGGAAGACACAGTGGGAGAAGCAGACAGTGGTGCAGAAGAGAAGGAGGAGGAATTGACAGCTGAAGAAGAAGATGAGATGTTGAAGGGAGAAGAGGAGCAATTGGAATAAATTTTAGGTTGATTTCTGCAGACATGCAGATACAATTCTATCCCATACCAGCTATTGAGGTTTATACTAGTTTAAGAATTTGTGTTTTTAACTTGCCAGTAGATTTGTGTTCACTTGCTGTATTGCAGTTTCATCCCACACGGCTGATACAAAGTCCAGTTTTCTCTCAGATCTGATGTGATTTTTTAAAAATAAACTTGGTTTATGTAATGTATTTAATATGCTATTCAATTGACCCTAACTTTTCTTTGAGGACTGGCATGAAGTTTTGTTTGCAGTAATCCAAGCTTAAGTGATCTGTAATTTGTAAGATCTGGCTGTCTTGATTACAAGCTACGCAACTAAGAATTATTTCCATTTGGTCCATTAGAACAGTTGCATAGCTAAGATGCTGGTTTAAAAATTTCTCATTTGGTTTGTGTACAGATGAGTTGTAAATATGCAGCAGAATTTGGGTAACTGGATTATTTTGTTGTATTAATTAGCTTCCGCATGAAGGGTGGTAAATGGCACTTTGAGCATGTTGCTTTGTTTTAGATCTGTAAATGCAAATATGATTATTGTGAAATTCATCTGGATTGCTTTGGGACTATACTGCATTCCTGCAAAGTGTGGACTTCCTTCTGAAGTTCAAATGATATTCAACATGAAAACAGTAAACTTTCCTGGTGAGTCTGATAAGCCTGACTTGATTTTATTGCATTTGCACCTTCTGTTTTCAAACCAAATGCAGATATATTTACCAATGAACTGTAGTGCTAGGTGATTCAAGTACACTCAGTATTGAATAAATTTAAATCAAAACCAGAGATAGCATAGCTCAATAGGAATGTGTAGTTTAGCATTGCGTAATTTGCAGAAAGTAGATCCATTTCTTCTCTCCTCCTCCCCCCCCCCACCCCACCACCTTCCTTTTGCTTTTCTATGCTATAGCTTTATTTAGGCTATTTAAATGTACTTTGTTTTCAATTTTATACAGAACTGTATATGTTTGTAGAACTGTCAATTAAAACTTCCAATGCATCCTCAGTGTCTTGGTTCTTAAATATCACCTTGTCCTAACCACTAGTCTGTATCTATTGGACCATTGCAGGAGTGAGATTTTATTGGGAATATTGCCCTTGACAGCCAAGATAAACCTGTTTATCTTGTCCCTCCAGTTGCAATTGCCATTTCAATGTCTTGAGAGTATCTTGTGGTAATGATAATGCAGGAATACTTGTATTGAACAAAGACTTGGCTCATTGATTTTGGAGGAATATCTAGTAGGAATTATGAAGTGTCCAATTGTACCTGAGAATTAAGAGGCGCATTGGTAATGTGGAAAAGTGAAAGCCATTTAGGAGTGCAATGGAAGTTCTACCACTAGGGGATAAATGTGATCATAGCTTTGCGTCGGGTGGTCACCGACTCAGCCTTGTATGCAGGCAAAATTATTATTATGGCAAAAAAAAACCTATCTCCTTTCAGGGCAGCAAGGAATCTCTAAAAGACTTCAAGCATATTACTTGTATGAAATTTAGACATTAAGTTACGTTAAATATCTTTAGTTTAAAGTTTTTCAATCTTCACTTGCAGAAAACTGAAACCATTAGGAAAGCAGTTGCTAATTCTTCAGGGGTAAGGTTAGAGACTGCAGCATGGTTTGCCCTAGTGTTTTCAACGAAGGTAGTGGTTTTATTTTAGTTGAAGTTGTGCACAGTAGTTTAAACTGCCAATACAAAGTACTTTATTGCAAGTTTTCCCTTACGATCTGTGCACAGGTGTGAACATATTAAATTTACCAATATATAAACAGTTTTTAATTTTCATACATTTTGTTTATTTGGAGTAAATGATACACAACCTTCAGTAACGTACAGCAGTAACAGTTTATAGCTCTGAGGCACCAGCTTCCAGTTTGGTTTATTTAACCTTCAACAGTTTTAGAACACAAGTTAGTGTGGAAAGTTGAGTTAAAATGTGTTGTACACATCTTCCTTGGAAGCTTTACCATATACTAAATTTATAAATGACTCAATTACAAATCAGTAAATACAGCCCTATACAGCTGTGTGCGCAATCAAGTTTACATATTTAAAAAAAATTATAAAATGCAGTGTCTACCTAATTACAAATGTGTTCCACTGACCCCAGCAACAGAACCTGAACAGTGAAGGAAAGGAATAAGCAGCAGTAGAGACTAAAGGTTACATTTTTCAAAAAATGTGTCAAACCTGAGCACAAAATCTTCACTGTAGCTATTGAACCATGGATTGGATAGTGCTTTAAAACCATGAACAACAGTCTTTATTCTTACATTTATTAATCTCTACTGGTCCTCATTGGGTATAAAGTGAAAATGCCAGTTGAGATTGTGCCCTGCAGTATTTATATACTGAGTTTTCTGTTTAATCTATTGCCCAGTTTAAATAGTGGCTACCAAATACTTACAAGAAATGCAGGGTAATACTGAATGAAAACTCAGCTGTGAATGCTAATGCAAGTCCTGTCTACTGTATAGCATATTCCACTTTGAAGAATGGAAGCTTCTGTGCTTGAAAGTGGCTAAAGTTTGATGTCTTCCCATTTAAAAAAAGCTTTTACCTCCCTGGATCTCAAATTAGGTGTCTCTGTTAGGAATGTTAACTACCAAAAGCAAGGGGAACAATCCTACAGCCCCACATGTTTAACAGGCAAAAACATCAATACCTACCATTAATATTACAGGAACATCTTGAAATACTATGCCACAAGTATTGCATGGAGCATGTTTTCTATCTGCTTCATTTACTTTAGGGTTATGCCCCATACATCTTCCTAACGAGCCTAACTACTCATTAATATTTTATTCACCACATCCCAGTACAAACTAGGTCAAATACTGCAGCTGATGTCTTACAATCTCAACATGAACATCAGGTTAATGTGTGACATCTATATTTATTAATGTTTCTGTAGTGGATCCTGGCCTTCAAATAAAAAATAATGTCCAATTCTTTGTCATTCTGGAGCTGGCATCAGTGAAACACTTTAAGACATGAATTAAAATTCCAAGTGTAAAAGTGACTTCTTAAACCTACAAAATACATCTATACAAAAGCAGAATGACAGCTTGTTTATAGTACTGTAGGTGGGGGGAAGGAGTGAGGAAAAATCAATAGAGGAATGGACTGAGTATCATCACACCTCCAGAAAAGCTTTAAAACCAGGATCTCTAACCAAGAAAAATAAATATTTAAATTAACCACAGGATGCATTACATTGATATGAATTAAGAGTTGAACTGTACAAAATAATGGAAAGACACTGGCCAGACAGCATCTGTAAGAAATCTTACAGCGTGTACTTCCAGGATTTTTCCAGATCTCCAACACTTGTTACAAGATATCTCCCCCCCCCGCCCCCAATGAAAGGAAATACAGAAAGAGAACCAAGTCACAGTTAATGCATTTATCTCCACCTTCCCTAACCCACCTCCCACCAGTTCCTCAGGGTTTTCCTAACCTCAGGCTTTCAAGAGTTGAGAATGCAATTTCTGTTCACTTGGGTTATCTTTTGATGCTGCAAGCCAGGCAGAACATGCTGGCTCATATTACAATTTCATAGTTTTTTTTAGTGACCCCAGCTGTGAGTGAAAAGCCGTTCTTTGAAGCCAGATATTTTGGGGACCAATATCAGAGACTACTCTTATAAGTAATACCCAGCATGCAAAGTTTTAAAATTATTTTTAAATAAACATTATTCCAATTTGAGTCCACAAGGTCTGAAAATGTATAACCACTGTACAAAAACCGTTCATTGGTGCTGCAATTTCAATAGTAAAACAGCTGCACAGCAAGTTGCAGGTTAATCATCTTGGCTAAGTTTACCATAACACACCCAGCTATACACCCTGAACAAGCAGCATTATTTCAATGGTGGGAACTGGTTTGCTATGGAGTTTGACATACCAGTCCTGACCTCACATCCCATATGAACATTATTGCACTGTTCTCAAGAAGAATATACCAATATTGGGTTACCATGCAGATCAACTGGGAGAAAAACTCAGCTTCAAAAGCTGCAATTTTTTTGTAAGGATTGCCTACTGATCTTAAGCAGTCCTTTTTGGCCTCATTAGCAGTTTCTGCTAAGAATCTGAAATTACCAAAGCAGCAAGGGTACTAGAAAAACTGGAAAGGAGCCAGACTTGGGTTTTGTACAGCAAGAACAATGCTCAAACAAACTGTTGTCAAAGAGTCACAGCTGTGTATTTGGACATCCCAAGGATCATAAATATTTTCTTGTGGACAACTGAAAGATTCATCACATCTGTTCCAGATAATATTCATCTATTATAGGATCAAGTGTCCTAGCCATATTTTGTGTGGAAGACGTCTTAATTATGGTCAAGTTGAGGGAAAACAAGTAATGTCCAATGAATTTACACATCTCTTGCTCATAACTACATAACTCAACAGGAGGAATGGAATAGAACCTATATTATTCAAACATCTGGGAGGGGGGAGGTTTCTAACAATATCTCTATGCATCTGGTTTTCCCACTGTCCAGCAACCACCAAGGTTTGAAAATTTTAAATCTGTTTAGGGGTGTCAGTAAGTTAGTGAGACACAGGACACTTGAATGCCAAAATTAATCCTGTCATCATACAAATGTGATCACAAGCAAGAAGCCTAGGTGGCTTACTTCTCTAAGGTAGGTCAGCTGCTGTATATCAAAGCCCAAAGATGTATTCTGAGCAAGGTCAACACATTCAGTAGGGATTAGGAAATAAAAAAATAAGGTTTTTCCAATCCTAGTAACTTCCAGCCTATAAGAATTGGCGATTTACCCACCAGGGCAGCTGAAGCAGCAATCTGGGACATGGCATATGATTTACCAAGCTTATCAAAAATCATGGTAAATTCCAATTTGAAAACTAATCAGAACTACTGCCAGATTACAAGCTGTTCACCCAGACTACCAAGATGCACTGCTGGATTGTTGGGTACACGTCTGGATTCCTACTCTGTATTTCTCAGCTTGTGCACGAGACCGTCCTTGGTGCATTTAAAGTGGAACAGTTTTACAGAACAACAGTTCCATAAGTAAATTTTGAGTCAGGCAATTCACATTTTGAAAGGGTACAAAACATTGAGCTGATCATGATCATTTCCAATCTACATAGCTCTACCATTTGGTTGTCAACTGCCTGGCAGCCAAACACCATGTACTTCATCCCCACCTTTAAAACAATACTAAATAGCAACTAAAACTGGGCTTCAATCCGTGTGATTAAGACAAAATATACATTGCTGTTGAACTTATTACTGAAAGATTAAATGTTAAAATTCTTGTATTAATTTTTAAATTATCTTTTCAGAGTGGTTTCATGAAATTTAATAAAAATTACTCAATTAATGAGAATACCTATTATAAATTCAGAAGCACAGTGGATTCCGGTTAATCAGTCATTTTTGAAACAACTCAAAAGAAAAATTACTAACTTGAGAAAATATCTGGGATTCCCTTTGTTTATTTGGGATACTATGGCACTTTTTGGGACAGGAGACTTGCTGAACAGTTTCTAACTAGAGTCAAGTCGCATGAACTTGTATGGCCATTAGACACCACTGCAGATCAGATTTTAAATCGCATCAGTTACATTTGTTAGTGCTCAAAAAGCAGTAATTTTTGTCACTGAAAGTTGGCAAGAAATAAGCAGTAAGACAATTTGGAAATATTTTGCTCACCCCGATTTCAAGCATTTGGGCTTCGAGATACCAGAAACAGCCGGGAGCAAAAGTAAAACAATTTCACTACTTAAACAAGTTAGGAATTGCAAATGTATTGAACAATTATCTGAAATGTTATAATGAAAATGAAGATTTGGGGGACAAAATTGTACAAAGGCAGTCCATTATCTGCACTAGGTGTTTGCGCTGATTTTGTTTACAGTCAATTGAACACAGCAGCTGAATTCCTTCATCATTAACTATTAGGAATTAGTACACAGTGTGATAGTAGAGGTATTGGTAGTGTTCTAATTTGTTCTGCATTTGATTTAAATACATAAATTGTTACTCAGTTAAACAGTAGTTTGTCTTTTTTTATACCTTTTAACTATTTCTATGGAACTTGATTGGGGCAGGCGCTTAATTGGGCCAAAATGTACTGATCCCGACGCATCCCAATTAACTGAAATCCACTGTATTTGCAAAATCCACGGCAGAGTACCTCACTGGGCTCCATAGCATGTATAACAGAATCTTCTGTGCCTATTACTTAGTGCAACTCGCAATCATATTCCTGCTATATGTGATGTAGGAGTCAAAAAGATGGAATGAAATAAAACCAGAATACCACTCATTTGCAAGGATATTTAAACTGCAAAGACAGAATACACACATTGTTTCTGTCAGCAGATGGATAAGACAGTAAAACTGATGATACAGACGATGATGGCTTCATTCCACATCCTCAGCATTCTAGGGTATTAACAAAAGGGAAATTAAAACTGTGAAGCTACAAGCTGCACAAAATTCAAATTCATTTTTATTGAGGTAATACTTTTTTAAAAAAATGGACTGGGTTAAAATACAAAGAGTTGAGATCAGTAATATTCAACAGCACATGCAATAGCAGGTCAGGATACAGGAATTAAAAAAAGCACTTTAATAAAGTTAGTACTGCATCAATAAAACACAGCAAAATACCAATACATCAACCGCCACCAGAGAATCATCTATGTCACAGCCCTAAGAAACTGTAAACAACATTTGTACTCCCAAAATATTAAAATTCTTTTTACATTCCTAGAAGGC
Source organism: Mobula hypostoma (assembly GCF_963921235.1). Taxonomy (NCBI): domain Eukaryota; kingdom Metazoa; phylum Chordata; class Chondrichthyes; order Myliobatiformes; family Myliobatidae; genus Mobula; species Mobula hypostoma. The sequence goes on from NC_086125.1 coordinate 21,694,561, forward strand.
AACAAGCAACCACACTGAAAGTCACTTGCTGGTTTCTTGCTCCACCTCATCTTTACCAATTTAGCCATGGGGCTCACCTCTAGAAACAATAAATGGAAATGTTTCAGTCCCAATAACCAGGCTACCAACTACACCGAAGATTCCTTTTGAATTTTGAAGTAAAAGACTAGCTATTTGTTCCTATAGGAGACTGATCACTGAGACTATCACAGAATAAGCATGTACTTTAAGGGGGATATCAGTAGTTCAATGGTGGAGGGGCAGTGAAGCTGGATTAATTGAATAACACTTTCACTGACTCAGCACAGAGGCTATGGACCAAAGGAGCTCCTATGACTGAAAAATCTTGGGACCAGGCTGCTCCCATGCCAACGAGTTTGATGGCTAGGCCTTTTGAAGCAGTTATAAGCATACTTCATAGTGCCACCGAATATGATCAAACCATCCACAAGAATAAGGAAGCCTCTGGCAAATCTCAAAAGCCAAAGATACAACCCAATGAAAATCACACTGCTAAGAAAACAAACCACCAAAATATGAAGATGCCATTTTGCTGCCTCAGAATAACATTCCCACGGACAGGAAGACTCCAGGCAAAGTCTGGATTATTGCAATAAAACTCCCCAGTTCAGAAAGACTCACCATAATCAGTACTTTAAAATTTTAAATTAACGAAACCTGTTACAAACACAAACCAAGGCCCAACAGCACCTCAAGTGCCAACTCCTAGGGTTGTTCTAGAAGTGGGTAAAGGCCAAGAGGGAGATGCCTCACAGCAACTGGGAGAACTGAGGTCCCAGGATTTCACAGGTGATTGCAGGGTTTAAGACAAACATAATGCGGTCACGTACAGACCTTTGTAGATCACGACCCCAGGAATTGTGAGTAGGTCCCTGCGATGCCCTGAAGAGTCTCACCTCCATATTACCAAGTGCCGAATTTATGAGCAAACTCAAGGTGAAGCAGCAGCGAAGGCAGTGACAGATTTGGCAGTGATGGTGGGAATTATTAAGGTTCCACACAATACTAAAATACATCAAATGAAATATTTCTAAAATATATTCTGTCACCAATACACAAAAAAACCCCACAACATTAAAACTACCCAAATGAGCATCAGAGCTGGATTTAAATACAATGAATTTCTACAGGTTCAATGTAGGGCTCTGTAAATGTATTGAGACACAGTCCATTCTGGAAAACAAAATCTTTTTCTGTGATACCCAACAACCAATTTCATAGCACCTTTGGTTATGAAGGTATATTTCAGTACACTCCAAGTTACAATACACAGTTACAGGAACAAACAGGTAACAAGATTTTTTTTTGGTCACAGAGTCCAGCTGCATTAGATGCATAGACCCACATCACAACACTGAAAATAGATAGTGACCACAAACAATAAGTTTTAATTCAAACAGTCAATAAAAATGAATCAGCTGTTTGTGCCCCACTTACAGATCGGAAGTGGTGGTTCTGAGACAGATTTTGGTGGAAAGAGAGGGGAAAGAGAGATTTGAATTCAACAAACATCTAATAAGCAGCCTTGAGAGAACTCCTTCCCCTTCCTCCCCACAGATACATTACCCAGTTTGCAAAGGACCAGTGATGGGTGGATCATCCCAATAGTAGGGATGCACAACCAATGAAACAAACATGTAACCCTGATGGGATTGGCCCAGCGAGCAGAGATGGGGCTGGGTCTGGGTCCTATGGGACCACTGCACCTTGCTTCCACTCGCATTGAGTCAGACACAAAGGTGGTGAGGGAGCCCTTGAGCATGAAAGGGTGCACAAGATGATTCATGGACCTGCTTTTACACTTCGCTAAAAATCAACTATCATTCAGCAAGTACAAGACAATAAAAGGAAAAATAAGGCATCTGTACAGTAAACTATCAAGTATACCTACATCCTTCTGCGCAAATGCACTGCCACTTGGTGACCTAAACACATTAAAAGCAAATAGCCCCATCGCTAAATATTAAAAAAAGCAACTAATCTCTGAAACATCTATGACCAAAATGTAGAATTAGTAGCTTGGACGCTCAGGAATCAACTTCCCCTTTTAGGCTCACATTGCCCCACCCTTACACCCCACCCACTCTCTGCTATTCATCCTTACAGCCACGTGCCTATTAGTTGGGATACAGATGGTTTGATCTACCCATGGTAGGAGTGTGCGAGGAATACACAGCAACGGCAGCGTCTGTTTCCAATCAAATCCATTCCAACATATCACCCCTTCATATGCTGATGGAGTTGCTGTTTATGCTGAAGTATCCACTGCCCACTCTCCTACTATAGGCTGGCAGCATGCAAGGTAACTACCTCAGGACCAAGGATCAGAAACTGCAGTGGCCATCACTCAGTGCTGGACAGCTGTTTCACTGGTCAGGCCTTCACCATGCGGGGTCGGGTGACCTGCAGCCCGTAACCAGACAAGCAAAGTTACCTTTCACGAACTAGAGCACTACTTCCAAACCTTTGCTTGCATTTGCATCAAGACAATGATCTGGAGGCAGATAGCAGCCTGCAGAGTCTATTTCTTGTCTTTTTCCAGCTATACATGAAATTTAAGCTTTACTTGCTGCAGTTTAAAACGTGGCACATTTTAAAAAATGAACTAAGATGTTCTTGTCACCTCTGCCTCATTCCCTTTCTCTTCATCCCACCCCTGGCAGGATTAATGCAAGATTTCCTGCCTGGGATTTTGATGGCAGACAGCCAGATGAATATCCAACAAGCTAAATCTTTGCCCCAGGCTGCGTTAGCGCCATTTATTTCCTCACCCTCCCCACGCATTGCGGCTCTCCATAACCGAACTGAGACACATGACTGCTTCTAGATTATACAAAATTAACCAGGGCTATGCTGTTCCTCGAAACATTCTACTTGTATGAGGTGAATGCAGAATTACTCTAAGGAAACTCACGTAAGGCAGTACTTTCATTACTACACAGGGACTTAAACGTTCAAAGGTACAGAAGAACCTTTCCAACGTCACTAAACTAGAACATAAAAAATAATGGCATGTGCCTTGGAGAGAGACTGCAATAGTCGATCTGACCCCATCTACCAGGTTTCGACACAGGCAGCAGATTTAACCTATTTCTCAGGCTCTGCAGATGTGGAGATCTCCTCACGAGCAGCCTCCACCTTTGGGAAGTTCACATCCAGGATGTGTCGCTGTAGGTGTCTCACCCATTCTTCCTGAATTGAAAGGGGCCCATGGAACTCGACATCACAAAACCTGTTAAAAATTAAATGATTAGCTTTAACTGTCACATGTACATCAAAACAGAGCAAAATGAGTTGCTCGTGTCAACAACCAACCTAGACCCGAGGATGTGCTGCGGGCAGCCCACAAGCATTGCCTTGCTTCCAGCACCAGCATATCGTGCCCACAACTTAATACCTGTACATCTTTTGGAATGTGGGGACAGACCGGAGCACTCAGAAGAAATCTATGTGGTCATGATGAGAACATACAATATTCATTAAGATAGCAATGGGAATTGAATCCCAATCGCTGTGCTGTGAAGCCTCATGCTATTTGTGCCACTCCTTATATGTTGGGGAAGAAGATGCAAATGTTGATAGCCTGGTAATAGAATGTGGCAGAACAGGCTGGTTTTCCATCTCACCCACAGTCTGCCTTTGGCCTTTTACATCGTTCCAATGCAGCCTTTCCAGCAAGCTTTAAGTAACAGCAGTTCATCATTGGACTGGACACATGGCAGATCTTAGGACTTAACAATGAATTCAACTAATCTAGATGATGAGAGCAACACACAAAAGGAGGTTACAGTGGGTCAGGAAGTGGTGGGAAATGGACAGTCAGCATTTCAGGCCAAAAGCCTTCATCAGTCCAGATGATAGGTCTCAAGTTGAAACATCAACTGCCCATTTCCCTCCACAGATGCTGCCTGACCTGATGAGTTCTTCCAGCTCCTTTGTGTGCTGCTTCAGATTTCAGCATGTTTCTGGTGTCTCCATTTCAGATAATGGGGCTTTTACATCTGTATCAGAACTGGCCAATTCTGTTGAAAGGTCATCAATCTACAACAATAATTCTTCCTCTCTCCACATATGCCTCCTGATCTCAATGCTTTCTACTAGTGGTCTTTATTTCAGATTGCCAGCACGTGAAACATTTGCCTCCCTAGTTTCAGCCTCTCCTTTCACATGGACTCCACTTTCAATTTCGGTTTCCCATCATCCCTGCCACATTCATTCTCTTCCTTCCATATACAGTACTGTGCAAAAGTCTTTGGCACATATATATAGCTAAGATGTCTGAGACTTTTGCATGGTACTGTATTTGTCAACGTGGAGCTGAGAGTGAGTTTGTAAAACTGGCAGGAGCAAAGAATATCCGGAATGGCAGGGATGGAGCACCGCGGGAGAAACGTGGGACAGGTGGCAGAGAAGGAGCGTCAGGGGCGGAGGGTGGCGTGGGTGGAGACACACCCAGCAAGGTAATTGATTTCAAACAATTAGTTTACTGATAATTACAGAATGACTCTCTGGTGCTTCCTGCTCCAGACAGCTAAAGATTAGCTTTAATTTTCATATGTACATCGAAAAATGTAGTAAAATGCATCATTTATATTAATGATCAACACAGAGCAAGGCTATGTTGGGGGCAACCTGCAAGTATTCCAATGCCAACATAGCATGCCCATTTATTAAACAGTATGTCTTTGGAATGTGGGAGGAAACAAGAGTACCTGGAGGAAACCCACACAGTCCCGGAAGAATGTATAAACTCCTTACAGACAGCCTAGGTTGCTGGTGCTGTAATAGTGCTATGCTAACTGCTATGCAACTGTGTTCCTGTTTCAAGTGTCAAATGAAAGCTTGACCTATTTTTGTCTCACCAGACCTGCTTGAGTACTTCCCGAATTCTGCGTTTTTATTTCACATTTCTCATGTTTTTTTTTGGCTCTGCAGGTTTAGTGATGTCCGATCAGCAGAGCAGACACCTCGGAGACACTGATCCATCATAGCAAGGACGCCAGCTCAGTACTACTTGTAAAAAAAAACTAGGGTCCTGTAAAAACATCAGACTTTCTTAAGTATGATATGAAACGAGACTTAGTGTCGATGCCCTGGGTCAAAGGCTACAGGATGGAATGGAATTCAGCCTCTGTTGATTGATCAACATGGAGTTCAAAACTAGTGATCATTAGGACAGCTTTTAACCAATTTGATGTTAATGTGCACCAATGTCAATGTCAAAATAAACCCTGTGAATTAACCAAAAAGGTATTAGTGCCTAACTCCGCAGTATGTTACTGAAGCACTAGGACGTACAACAACTCTATCATCTAGTAACATCTGCCCAATTGATTAACCTGTCAGACAAGTCCTATAATGTCAGTGAACAGTACAATGACACAAACTCAGCCATCCTGTTGTCCCACATCAAAGAGCACATTCTGAAGACAATTGTAACACAAGAGGCAGCTGCTCATTACAAAGCTGAGGTGTGAGGGTGGGAGCTAAACATTCTATACCTAGAGAATGGAGAGAGATCAACAGGCATCAACTCCTGGAACATGAGCACTTCTGAGAGTGATGGATCCATCTACAATTTCTACTGAAATAACAAGTCAAGTGCAACAAGATTGTGAGAATACCATGTCTAAAGTCTACATCAAGCCATCGACTTTCCTGAAATGCTTTCTGATGGTTACCAGTTCAAACCCAACACCATAATAGAGACCAAACTTAACAAGGAGACAGTGGTTCAAGCATAAATTGAGGGAATTAGAGACCAACAAAAAATGACCTCACCCACATCCCAAGAACAACTTTCTGAGGAATAGCAACCACTGACAATACATAGAACAGGAAAGCAACTTTGGCCCACGATGTTGCGCCTACTTCTTTAACCTACTCCAAGATGAATCTAACCCTTCCCTCCCACATATCCCTCCATTTTTCTTTATCTATGTGCCTAAGAGTCTCTAAAATGGTTCTATTGTACCTGCCTCTGCCACCACCTCCGGCAGCACGTTCCTTGCACCCATCACTCTAAAAACTTTTATTTCTGACACCCCATCACTCCCACCGTATTTTCCACCGAACGTTTTAAAGTTGCAGCCAAGACATCCTTGACATGGGCTGGCATGGTAGTGTAGCGGTTAGAGCAACGCTATTACAGCTCGGGGCATTGGAGTTCAGTCCCAGCATCCTCTGTAAGGAGTCTATAAGTCCTCCCTGTGGAATGCATGGGTTTTCTCCAGCTGTTCCTCTTTCCTTCTACAGTCAAAAGACATACCGGTTAGTAAATGGTTATTAAATATAAATTGTCACATAATTAGTTTAGGGTTAAATCGGGGGTTGCTGGGCAGTGTAGCTTGAAGGGCCAGAAGGGCCTATTCCACATGGTATCTCTAAATTTTTTTTTTTTGGATGACTCTGCCATAGTTGGATGCATCAGCAAGGGAGATGAGGCTGAGTACAGGGCTACGGTAGGAAACTTTGTCACATGGTGTGAGCAGAATTATCTGCAGCTTAATGTGAAAAAGACTAAGGAGCTGGTGGTGGACCTGAGGAGAGCTAAGGTACCGGTGACCCCTGTTTCCATCCAGGGGGTCAGTGTGGACATGGTGGAGGATTACAAATACCTGGGGATACGAATTGACAATAAACTGGACTGGTCAAAGAACACAGGCTGTCTACAAGAAGGGTCAGAACCGTCTCTATTTCTTGAGGAGACTGAGGTCCTCTAACATCTGCCAGACGATGCTGAGGATGTTCTATGAGCCTGTGGTGGCTAGTGCTATCATGTTTGCTGTTGTGTGCTGGGGCAGCAGGCTGAGGGTAGCAGACACCAACAGAATCAACAAACTCATTCGTAAGGCCAGTGGTGTTGTGGGGATGGAACTGGACTCTCTCACGGTGGTGTCTGAAAAGAGGATGCTGTCTAAGTTGCATGCCATCTTGGTCAATGTCTCCCATCCACTACATAATGTACTGGTTGGGCACAGGAGTACATTCAGCCAGAGACTCATTCCTCCGAGATGCAGCACAGAGTGTCATAGGAAGTTATTCCTGCCTGTGGCCATCAAACTTTACAACTCCTCCCTTGGAGGGTCAGACACCCTGAGCCAATAGGCTGGTCCTGGACTTATTTCATAATTTACTGGCATAATTTACATATTACTATTTAACTATTTATGGTTCTATTACTATTTATTTATGGTGCAACTGTAACAAAAACCAATTTACCCCGGGATCAATAAAGTATGACTATGACAATGACTATAAATAAATCTCACATCTTCCCCTCCAAAGAGAAAAGCCCTAGCTCGCTCAACCTATCCTCCTAAAGCCTGGTTTATACTTCAGCGTTAACTGGACGCCGTAACATAGAAACATAGAAAACATAGAAAATAGGTGCAGGAGTAGGTCATTCGGCCCTTCAAGCCTGCACTGCCATTTATTATGATCATGGCTGATCATCCAACTCAGAACCCTGTACCAGCCTTCCCTCCATACCCCCTGATCCCTGTAGCCACAAGGGCCATATCTGACTCCCTCTTAAATATAGCCAATGAACTGGCCTCAACTGTTTCCTGTGGCAGAGAATTCCACAGATTCACCATTCTCTGTGTGAAGAAGTTTTTCCTAATCTCGGTCCTAAAAGGCTTCCCCTTTATCCTCAAACTGTGACCCCTCATTCTGGTCTTCCCCAACATCGGGAACAATCTTCCTGCATCTAGCCTGTCCAATCCCTTTAGGATTTTATACGTAACCTATGCAAGTAGCCTACGCGTGTTGTGAGCTTTTATACTTGTGCGTTGGTCTGTCTGCGTCGCTCAGCAATTCGTGCACGTCATGCATGAGCAATCACCTGCCCGCGCAAGGCTTCATGGTCACGGTACTTTCGGGGTAAACAAGATGTGAGCGTCTTTTTTCGTGTGAAATGTGTCCTCCATAATTTCGGAGGTCTGTAAAGCTTTATGGAAAGCATTGCAGCCAGAGTTCCTTCCCTGCCCTTCAGTCGCCCAATGGGAACCTACTGCAGCGTAGGATGAAATGCGATGCTACCAAGCGGACCAATCACAGTTGTTGCGTTCTGCGTTGCCGCGACACGCGATTATATTTTGGAAGAGGTGCGCGTTGCAGCAACGCAAGCTCCCGCGTAGGGTTCCGCGTCGGCTTTGATGCAGAAGTATAAACCAGGCTTAAGATATGCTTTCTAATCCAGGTATCATCCTAGTAAATCTCCTTTGCACCCTCTCTAAAGCTTCCACATCTTTCCTATAATGAGGCGACATGAACTGAAGACATGACAATGCCACACTCACCTGCATTTCAGAGTATAGATGTTCCCTATGAACTTCACCAGGGACAGAGGTTCAGGTTTCAGCACTGGAAAGATCACAGGTCTCACTCGGAGAGGTTTTGGTTCCTCTGATTTTGACCTGAATGTCTTTGGCTCCTTCCCTTCCTCGTGTTTCGGAGACAAGCTCTCTGTGCATGTCGCTGGCTTTTGCTGCTTACGCTCATTGTCTGAACATGAAAGAGAAACCGTTAGCTTTTTAAGACATTAAACATTACATCCACTTTTTGGGAAGACAGTTTCAAAGACAACATCAGATGTGGTAAGGTTAGACTGAAAACCTGTCTGTACACTTAAACCCTCCAAAGATCACACTGTTCAACAGCAGTAACTTCTATATTATTCCCATGGATGTGCATTACCCTAGATAACAGCAAAAAATATTTGCCTGTACAGAGTAAGCCATTAAAAAAAATTCTAATTATGAATAGTCCATTGCCAAATGTATGATCCTATATCCTTCGCCAAATGAATAAACACAAAACTATTTAAGCATCAGTGGGTACTTTTGTTTAGGGTGAAAATAATTTGAATACAATAATTTGTATTCTGACTATATGATTGCAAACAATCCAGTTACATATCAAAGAACCTATCGTGTTACCACAGTTCTTAAGCTTTCAGATGCACTGAAGGACTCTGTTTTGGGAGGAAGTCACATTCTTGGAACATGATACTTTGAAGGCACAACACCTCTCTGGCTAATGCAAGTGGTAATTTGGAGGGTTTAACTGCACCTACCAGACAGGGCAGACAATTACTATACATATGCCATGAATCAAGCAGAAATACCATTTATCAGAAAAGTATCCCCCATACACTTTCACATTTACTGCCAAATGTATTTTATATAAGATTATACTTAAACAGGACAGAGTGAGTCAGTACAATCCATTTTCTTCTACTTTCTCAGCCGTTAACCAACCTTTCCCAGAATTCAATGAACTCTGAAATTTGTGCCTGCAGAGTGAGTCACCAAACCGCATGCGAACGGGGCTTGATTTCAATCTTATACCGGTTTAACTTACTTACACATTACAATGAATTAAGCACCTTGGCTCCGTTTCTATACAGAAAAGAGTGCAAGAACAAAGGCACAATAAATACAATCCACTCACGTGCAAATTAGAACAAAAACTTACATACATAAAAGCAAGCAGAAGCTGCAACTATTCCCTGAACTTCTAGGGTTAGGCTTTGCATTCTCAAGCACGTCATGGAATAGACGCTCAACTTCATTAGTGGGGACCAACTTTGTGTTTGGATCACAGCATGTATAATCACACATACAGTTTCCTTTTACAGTGCATTGCAATTTAACAAGCTTTCTCTTCAGCACTGTCAAAAGTTTACATTTAGTTTCTTTCTTTTTGGTTAAGTTATACAAAGCCAAAGGGTCTCACATGTGTCGGTGAGTGCAGGTTCAGCCTTTTCGTGGAGTTCCTCAAACTGAGACAGACTCGGTAACTTCCTTTTCAATCCAGATTTCAGATGGCCACGCATGTGGTTGGAGAGGCCTACACCCGTGGTTAGTGTCACTCCACAATACTCACAGGTTCCTAACTTGACTGGGTGCTCTGTTGTCCAAAATGAAATTAAGATTCAGTTACCACCCTGCCTTCCACAGTTTAATTCCTAACTTAATTTGAGGTTCTGGCAGGTCTCAGCCTAGTTCCTAGTGGACAGGAGCCCACAGCACTTTAAAGGCTCATTAATTTAGCAATGATCGTCTGCAGATTTCTTTAGCGGATGGTGTGTGAAATGGAAATAGAAATTAACGTACCACTAGGGGCTACTTTTGGGAGTTAAGATGGAAGACACCTGGGGTATGTAGGCAAGGTTAGAGCATTAGGCTGGGAGCTCTGTATCATGGAGGTGAAGCCCTATCTGACTAGGAAATTCTCAACAACTGCAAAGCAGGAAAATGCTCCACTTTCAGTCACATCTCACACAGACTCTCACTTTCATTCCTCATCCATGCGTCATGCCAGGTAGTTGGAATGGGAAAAAGATGCAAAGTAAAGGAAGCCCCAGAGCCCACTCAACCATCAGCATTTACTAATGAACAATTAGTTCCTTCCAACTTTTAAATGTTCTTTAACACAATTTCTTTCAAAATGCTGCTGGATAAAATTTAGACACAAGGTTAAAATTTCAAGTATTTTGATCAAGTCTTCACATTATTGTTTGAGACATTAATAGATTCCCAAATGCAAGTAGATTCAAACCAATAGAAATGCTTGATTCTAAAAGGTTTTAAAAGACCCTGTAACTGGAGAAAGGAATTCAGTAATCAATAATGCTATCATGCGCAGGGCACGGATATTTTACACCAGTTCAGCAAACAGGTCACATCTATTTAACTGTCGACTGTTTATTCCTTTCCATAGATGCTGCAGACTTCCTCCTGCACTTTTTGTGTTGTTTAAGATTTCCAGCATCTGTAGAATCTCTCGTGTTTATTAATTACTTTTGCTCCTTTTCCACAATACAAACTCATTCAGCCTCCTTGAATGGCCCATTGCTCTATGCACCTTCTCCATCCACCCAAGTTTGGCTCGACACATCCCACTCCCTAACCCTGCCTACAAATGGCCTCTCTTAGTGCAAACCTTTTCCTCCCACTTGCCACAAGCAGAAAGCTCCTTATGATGCCAATTCTCTCCCTGAACCCCCATAACCAGGCACCTCCGCAGACAAAGCACTTCTAACCTCCCACGTTGCAGAGATACCACTCAGCACTCCACAAGGGGCTGAGCAAAAACAAATGACATTTAGCCACGGAAGGGGGAAAAGCCCAGCAGGATTTAAGGAATGCCTTGATGCGGGAAAGAGCAGCAAGCAGCAGGATTTGGAGTTCTCAAATTTAGGGCCTTAGCAGCTGAAGGTGAAGCAACTAATCTGTATCAATTACACTCAGAGATGAACAGAATCAGGTTTATTATTGCTGATATGTGTTGTGAAATCTGTTTGTTTTACAGTGCAATACATAATACACTATAAATTAAAACAAGAAATGTATATATAAATAAATTAGTAGTGCAAAAAGAGAGAAAAATAGTAGGTAGTGTTCATGAGTTCATTATCCGTTCAGAAAATTGATGGCGATCCACCCAGAACTGGAGGGTGAAGGGCTACAGTTCAATCACAAAACAGGGTCTGGCAAGTCCTCAAAGGGATTTAACAACAGGATGAGAGTTTACAAATGAGATAGTTTTAAACTGGGAGGCGTGGGTAAGCAAGATTAATAGATGATGGGAACAAGGCTACTGACACCTTAACTTTACATAGAGGGGGGCCAGTAATGCATTTAGAATAGTTGAGTTGCAAGAACCATGTCAGAAGCAGAGAGCTGCACTAGCAATACAGAGCTTGCGACAAATGATAGTGCAATGGCAGTTATGGTTCTATTCTGGGTCAAGTAAGACAGCAAGATTGCAAATTGTTTGGTTTGCTTTCAGACAGTTGTCACGTTAATTGGAGGTGTTGGTAGCTAAGAAACTGAACCATCTATTTACTTGAAGGAAACTTCTGCATGCCCAGTAATAGATCCTGACAAACACAGTTAGCTCAGAAGCACAAGAATCAAGAACGATGCTGGCAAACTAAAGCTGGGTGTTATTGGCTTGTATGTGGAAATTAAAATCAATTTTTAATGTTGTCACCAAAAGGCAAAAGACACTGAGGTCACCAGAAGCAGCGATGGCGGAATAGGAAGGAAAGCCGCCACTGGTGGTTCTCTGGCTCTGACTGCAGTTAACAGTGGAAACAGATCTATTCATGGAACAGAATAATTAGATAAATGTATATTGTACGATTGAGACAATTATTATATATCAATACAAAAAGCACTGGAGGAATGCAGCATGTCGGGTACATGGACTTGAAAAAACGGGGGAGATGAAGAACATCGATTCTAAACGTCGACTGTTCATTTCTCTTCACACACGTTGCCTGACCCGCTGAGTTCTTCCATCACTTTTGGTGTGGTTCCAGATTGCAGCAATTGCAGTCTCCTGTCTTTTTTTTTTGCATTTGTTGAGGACAATCTATGCAATGAAATACTGATGTCCTTGATGAAAAAAAACACAAGGAATATTAGGACTCAAAACTTGACACAAATCTGGACTGGTCAAAGAACACTGAGGCTGTCTACAAGAAGGGACAGAGCTGTCTCTATTTCCTGAGGAGACTGAGGTCCTTTAACATCTGCCGGACGATGCTGAGGATGTTCTACGAGTCTGTGGTGGCCAGTGCTATCATGTTTGCTGTTGTGTGCTGGGGCAGCAGGCTGAGGGTAGCAGACACCAACAGAATCAACAAACTCATTCGTAAGGCCAGTGATGTTGTGGGGATGGAACTGGACTCTCTGACGGTGGTGTCTGAAAAGAGGATGCTGTCCAAGTTGCATGCCATCTTGGACAATGTCTCCCATCCACTACATAATGTACTGGTTGGGCACGGGAGTACATTCAGCCAGAGACTCATTCCACTGAGATGCAACACTGAGCGTCATAGGAAGTCATTCCTGCCTGTGGCCATCAAACTTTACAACTCCTCCCTTGGAGGGTCAGACACCCTGAGCCAATAGGCTGGTCCTGGACTTATTTCCTGGCATAATTTACGCATTACTATTTAACTATTTATGGTGCAACTGTAACGAAAACTAATTTCCCCCGGGATCAATAAAGTATGACTATGACTATCACAGAATTAGGGCAGAAGGCCAAAGATTTGGACTGATGTAGGCTGCAAAACATCTTGCAGGAGGAAAACCAAACATAATAGTTTAAAGAGCAGATACCCAAGGAAAGGTATGCAATTATGGAAATTTGGATTGCACACCTGGTCAGTATTTCTCTAAGTGCAAACATTATAAGTGTTTTAGGAATAAAGGAAATTACAGCAAGAAGGTGAGGCAAGGACATGGAAGGATTTAAAAACAAGGGCAGAATCTTGAGTCTTTGTTTTGCCATATTATGAACCACTCAAAAATGTATTGAAAAGCTGAATGTGAATGTCACCAGAATTCATTGTCCATCGCTAATTATCCCTCCTCCCCACCGTCAAGGTGAAGAGTGATTAAAAATCAATACTGAAAGTCAACAAACAGGTAATGGGCTTTAGGACAAGTATGGCTGGGTTTTGCACAAGGTCAGGCTGAGTATGGGAGAATGGCACGAACAGAAATAGTTTAAAAACAGGATGGATGGAAGGTGCAGCAAATGAGCAGAGACAGGAATGGAGCAGGCATAATGATATCAAACTGAAAGTAGGTCGATGGGCTGACCTGTGACAGAAGCTCAGTTGAGGCCTGAGTATGATACCTGGATTACGGGTTCAGCCTTTGCTAATTGCCAGGATGTAAAATAATGTCAATGTCTTGGGGCAGAGCTTGGTCTGAAAGCAATTGTTTCTGGCCATCTGCAAAAATTTACTTTCAGGAACTTCCAATCCATCAGGATTCAAAATATGAAGCTAAAACAGAACTCATAGTTTGTATTGATAATTACATCACAGCAGCATCATTGCAATAGCAAAATTCTGAAGTAAAATTAGGCAACTTAATTAAAATGTCAAATATAGAGAACTTGATGCAAGATCTTAGAAATTCTTCATTAGATGCAAGAAAACTATAAGGTAAACACATCTGTCTTTTGTGAAGAAAGAAATTCAAGATCACAAATTGATTCAGGAACAACTGGGACATACAGAATGTGACGAAGGCCCAAAGCAACGAGGACTAGACAAGGCTGTACTTTCCCAACTCTTTTTATCTCTCTTCTTTAGAAGAACTATGATCATCTGCAGACAGAATGCAATTTTCCAACCTTCAAAGAAATAAATCTTACATATGCACCACGGCAGCATAGCAGCTATGTAATGCTGTTACAGCTTGGGGTGTTGGAACTCAGAGTTCAATCCCAGTGCTGCCTGCAAGGAGTTTGTGCGTTCTCCCCATGATCACGTGGGGTTCCTTCGAGTGCTCCTGTTTCCCCCCATAATCCAAAGATGTGCCAGTCACTAGGTTAACTGGGCATTGTAAATTGACCCGTGATTAGTCTAGTGTTAAATAGGTGGGTTGCAGGGTGGTGCAACACGTTGGACCGGAAGGGTCTGTTTCGTTCTAAATAAAAATGAAAATAAAATGTCTAACTGATCAAACTATAGCAAGAGCCACATACAAATGAGGAACTTCATCAACCAAAGTGCCGAACTTCTGAAGTTTCAGAGGCTAAAGATGAACTTTTGACTTTTTTTGGATACCCAGATGCATTCTTGGATAGGCTGTTGATGGCAGTATTTGAACAAGAGCAAAAGATAATCTGCAGCGCATTTCACAACAGAAATTACACAACTGCTTTCCTTACAAAACATGTTATCCTCACATCTCGTATTTCAATAAATGCTCCCACTGGTATGTGTCTGACAACCAAATCCAGCTCCTGCCCTTCACGTGTGGCTTAGCTACGAAGCCTGGCGGACCCATTTCCACTGACAGGAGAAGGGGTAAGGCATGTTTCTGGGGCCATAAAACCAGTCATTATGGGAAGATTGGGCTCATGAGCCGAGGTTGGCAGCTCACCTCGGAGAAGGAAAGCTCTGATCTCAAGCACCACTGCCCTGCAGCTATATCCACTCATGGGGAAGGCTTCGAGAGGAAACCCAGAGAAAAAAATCTGCAGCTGGAGTCCCTAAGGCAGTCCTATGTTGAGTTCAATGCTGACTGGCAATTCCTGCGATGCCACTGGTGCCAAAATTCATCAGTCTCTTCCATTCCTTAGGATTTATCAGCTGTGTGGAAAGTGGGAGCCTGCTGTTCTCCATATCATACTGCCCTGGCTTGAGTGTTCACAGCTAGGACGTAACATCCATGCTCGACCCTGACCATCTGAGGGCCTCAATAAAGCAGACATCACTATTCTTACTTAACAACAACACATTGAAGTTTACTTTTGTGTTCACTTCCCTGCGATATTACCTTTTTCTGGGAATTTTTTGATCTTTTAAGATAGCACCTTGCACAAACTAACACATTAACTGTTTATCGATGAGGTTTATTCTTGATTGGATATTTTTGGATGTCAAGTTACTCGACTTTTACAGCTAGTAGCAAAAAAAAACACTATAGATTTGACCTGTTTGTTTATAGAAGAAAATCTTTATTATAAATTTTTGTTTGGTCATTAATCTCCCAACCATGCTCTACTGAATACAAAATGAAAAGTAGGATTTTTTTTCCTCCAAGATACTCTCAAAAGTAATTTAGCCCTACACAATGATTTGAATATTAGCAAGTAACAATGTTCCATTTATAAATATTTTGGCTGCCATTAAGTAGCAGTTTCATCTTTTTATTCTGATATATTATTCCATTCATTTCCAAGTTTAGAATGATAAAGGGTTCACAAGTCCATTGAGAATCCCCAGTGATATTTGCATGAGACATCTGCAATACTCTAAATGCAATGGACTGCAGGAGATCTGCCTAAATATTAACCACTCAAACTTTTTGTGAAATCTAAAATCAATTAAAAAAAAACATATAGCAGTAGAAACTCAGAAAAATTAACAAAGCTTCAAATGGGACACTTCACAGAAGCTAAGACAGAAACTTTCTTTGGACACCAAATCTTGTTGTGTTTAGTTTTTCACCTCAGTTTAAAATAAAGTCAGCTTAGATGAACAATGAATTTAAAAGCATCGGAACCAATAGCTCCAAATGTTTAAAAAACATTTAGGCAGTTACAAAGACAGCAAAAGGCTTAAAAGGATATGGGCAAAATACAGGCAAATGGGACTAGCTCAGAAAGACACCTTGGTCATCATGGTCGAGCTGAGCTCAAGGGCCCGTTTCTACGCTGTAAATGATTCTAGAAGATGGAATTACAAAACTACAAAGAAAATGCTTTAGTTTTAGTTCCTGGTGAATTTGAAAGGAATTCTAGGAAAGTATTATGAGAAGTTCATTGTGTATTTCCATTCAATTGAGATGGACTGGAAGAATTCAAACACAGAAAAGATTTAATATTCAAAATAGTGGCAGGGCATTTGAAGCCAAAAGTGCAGAGCCACAGAACCTGTCCCACTCCCAAGGATGAAGGATGGACCCCCCCCCCCATAGCAGCATCATATTCTGTCAGTATTTTTTAAAATCACAACCCTGTTGTGACACACAGATGTCAATGTGACAGGATATTGTCTTTCCAGACCATCACTAAACATATAGTCATTGGATTACAGAGATGTCATGGTTTCACAGAATGACTGACAATGAAGGACTTATTTTCAATAAGTCAAGCTATGCAAAGCAGAAGTTTCCCAACTCTGAGAAATTAGTTAGCTGTAGTTAAGCAGGAGGTATGGACAGCTTGGCTGGCAGTAGTAACCAACTCTTGAGACATGAGGGAAAGGATAGAAAAGGCTTCTGTTCATGAGTAGTACTCAGTAGTAACTACTAATCAAATACATGTCTGCATGTGTTTATTCTGGATAAGACTAGGATAGGGAAATACTTATGATGTGATATCTCTGCACTCTCAACCATCCTAATGGGGTAATTAGCTTGCTGATACCTACTATCTAGATTGAACATGGAAAATAATCAAAATAATAACCATATCTTAACTATTAGTTTAAAAATACTAAAACAGAGGACCCAGGACATAGTTAGCACAACATCTAATTTGGGGAAGTTATTAGGGGAAAAATCCACTGTGTATATACAGATTTTTTTCTCACCCCTTTTGGGTGGTGTGTATGTGTATTTTTCCCTCAATTTCAGGTTCTCTACAAGAGGCCTGGGAGCTTGAGTGTTCAGTGCAGTATCCTTGCTGTTCCTAGCGGTACACTCTTCTGGACCAAGATCTCAGATATTCTTCCTGGGATTTGTTGGAGCCATTTTCCCAGTCCAAGTATCACAGCTCCAGGTGCTGCTAACACCATCAGGATTACTCGGGCTTTAATCTTCCATATCCTTTCTATCCGCTCTTTCAAGCCCTGGTATTTCTCCAGCTTCTCATATTCTTTCTTCTTGATGTCACAGTCATTCAGGACATCTATTACTATTGCTTTCTTGTGCTCTTTGTCCAATATTACCATGGCTGGTTGGTTGGCCAGTACCTGCTTATCAGTTCTGTATTCAGAAGTCTCGCAGGATCTCAGCTCTGTCATTCTCTATGACCCCTTGGGTGCTTCCCATTTGGACTTGGGAGTGTCTAATCCATACTCAGCGCAGATATTCCTGTACGCAATTCCTGCAACTTGGTTATGCTGTTCAGCGTATGCTGTTCTTGCCTGTATCTCACACCCTACCACTATGTGCTGGATGGTTTCAGCAGTTTCCGTGCACAGTCTGCATCATGGGTCTTGTTTGGTGTGATAGACCCTGCTTCTTTTGCTCTTGGGCTCAACGCCTGTTCTTGCGTAGCCAAGTGCCTCTGAGCTGTCCCTCACCCTCCACTTTCAGTCACTGGTAGGACTTATGTCAGCCACCTCTGATATCTGGCAATGGTACATCAGGTGCAGTGGCTTGTGCTGCCATGGCCTCTGGTCCTCTGGCTCTGCTTCACCGACTTCCATTTCCATGTCTCCTGCCTGCTGTCAGAGGTATTCTCCTAGCAGATCATGCTTAGGGGCCATCTTCCTGACATACTCATGGATAATTCAGATTTCTTCCAGGATTGTGGCCTTGACACTCCCAAGTCCCTGTTCTCCTTTATTCTGGCAGGTGCACAATCGCTCAATGTTGGACTTTGGGTAGAATCCTCTATGTGTTGTTAGTAGTTTATGAGAATTTCTTTTTTTGGCCAGCACAATATTGTGGCTGGGTATCTGATGATTGGTAGGGCGAATGTGTTCATGGCTCTGATCTTGTTCGTCCCATTCAGCTGTTTTTTTTTAAGGAATCTCACTCTTTAGAGGTACTTGGATGCTGCACCCTTCCTTGCATCCTCATTGTGGCTTCATGTGCCCGCAGGATCCCCGGGTATTTGGAGTCCTGGTATGTGGCCTTCAGGCAACTCGACTCTTTCAGTCTTGATGAGTTTGCCTCTTTTCACTATCATCTGGCTGCACTTTTCTAGTCCAAATGGCATCCCAATGTCTCTTTCATTCCAGCTTGATTTCATCCATGCACAGGAGGTGACTGATGGTCAATCCATTCTAGAACCTATACTCATGACAACACTTTGAGATGATCTAGCTGATGGGGTTCAAACCTATGCAGAACAGCATATAACCTGCCTGCCAACAACATGGAAGGTCCTCTCAGGCATGATAACCACCAGGCTGAAGGAACATATGTAAATTCCTGAGCCCAGCTCCGAAGGGGATTGGTAATATCAAAGTGGAATATATATATATATATAAATGTAAAGATATATAAAACTCAAATCAACCATATTATATACATACTTGCATACAACATACACACAAAATGCTGGAGGAATGCAGCAGGCCAAGCAGCATCTATGGAAAAAAGTATAGATGATGTTTCAGGCCGAGACCCTTCATCAGGACTGGAGAAAAATAGATGAGGAGTCTTCCACCTCTACTGCATCTTCTCTCAAGGTGAGGCTTTTCCTCCTCCTTCTAAGAAAGGGGCTTCCCTTCCTCCACTATCAATGCTGTCCTCATCCACATCTCTTCCACTTCGCACACGTCTGCCCTCACCCCATCCTCCCGCCACCCCACCAGGGATAGAGCTCCTCTTCTCCTCACCTACCACCCATCAGTCTCCGCGTCCAGCACATAATTCTCCGTATCTTCCGCCATCTCCAATGGGACCTCACCACCAAGGACATCTCCACCCCGCCCCCCGCACTTTCTGCTTTTTGCAGGGATTGCTCCCTATGGCAACTCACTTGTCCATTTGTCCCTCCCCACTTACCCTTGCAAGTGGAACAAGTACTACACCTCCTCCCTCACTACCATTCAGGGCCCCAAAAAGTCCTTCCAGGTGAGGCAACACTTCACCTGTGAGTCTGTTGGGGTCATCTGCTGCATCCAGTGCTCCCAGTGGGGCCTCCTGTATAGCGGTGAGACCCGACATAGATCGGGAGACCGCTTTGCTGAATACCTACACTCCGTCCACCAGAAAAAGCCGGATCTCCCAATGGCCACCCATTTTTAATTCCACTTCCCATTCCGACATGTCAGTCCATGGCCTCCTCTATTGTCGTGATCAAGTTGGAGGAGCAACACCTTACATTCTTGTCTTGGCAGCCTCCAACCAGATGGCACGAACATCGATTTCTCGATCTTCCAGTAAGGCCCACCCACCCCCCTCTCACCATTCCCTATTCCCTTTTCCCTCTCTCACCTTATCTCCTTGCATGCCCATCACCTCCTTCTGGTGCTCCTCCCCTTTCTTTCTGTCCTTTCCTATCAGACACCCCTTCTTCAGCCCTGTATCTCTTTCACCAACCAACTTCCCAGCTTTTTACTTCACCCCCCACCCCCCAGTTTCACCTATCACCTCGTGTTTCTTCCTCTCCTCTTCCTGCCTTCCAACTTTGACTCCTCATTATTTTCCTCCAGTCCTGAAGGACGGTACGTCAACTGTACTCTTTTCCATAGATGCTACCTGGCCTGCTGAGTTCCTCATTGTGTTACTAATACAGTACTATAGTACTGCAGTAGTACTGAAAGTGTTCTAATTTGCTCTGCATTCATTAAATACATAATCTGTTACTTACTTAAATGGTAGTTGGTCTTCTAAATACTTTTTAAACAAATTCCATGAAACTTTGCCCTTAATTGGGCCAATAAGTACAGGTTGCCGAACTGTCCGCTTGTGTGTGTCCACGTGCCTGTGTGTGTGTATGTGTGCCCATGTGCGTTGTGTCTTGCACTATCCTGCTACTAAAAAAAATCATGACATTTGTGAGTGATGATAAACCCGATTCTGATATGGGTCTCTATTGTGGAATGAGAGTGGGAAGGGGGCAGGGAGAGGGGAATCATGGTTGGCAAAAGAGAAAGGCGATGAAATGGGAAACAGCAGAGAGACATTGTATTGATCGATAAACCAATTTTGAATCAAAGAACCTTGTCTGACACCTCAGGGCTGGGAGTGTCTGCACCTGTGTCACACCCCCCCCCACCTCGGTATTCCTTTTCTGCCTTCTGTCTCACACCCCTCCCACAGTGCTCCACCCTCGCCATTCCAAACATCCTTTGCTCCTGCCAGATTTACAAACTTGCTCTCTGCTCCATGTTGACAAATACAGTACTGTGCAAAAGTCTTAAGCACCCTTAATATACATACTTGAGACACACTGGGACCAGTACATTTTGGCCCAATTCAGCAGCTGCCACAATTGGTCGAAGTTTCACTGAAATAGTTAAAAGGTACAAAAAGAAAGAAACTACTATTTAACTGAGGAACAATTTATGTATTTAAATGAAGTATGGGACAAATCAGAATACTACCAATACCTCTACAGTACTATAACGCTGTGTATTAATTCCTAATAGTTATTGACAGAGGAATTCATCTACCGTTTCTTTTGATTGACTGTAAATTAACAAAATCAGCTCAGAGATAATGGATGCCTCCAAACAATGCTAGGGCCAGGGCTTCTCAACTGGGGTTCCGCAAGAGGCAGTGATTAAAAAACATAGTTTTTTGAACTTTGCGTGACATGTGATGCAGTGGTGGGCAGTGACTGAGCAACCCTGTTTGCAGTCTCTCAGCCCAGTATGGCAGTGTGCAGTAGGACAGAGTCCACTCTCCACTTTTGACGCGAGTTAGGAGAGGCCATTGGTGAGTGCTGTATTACACAGAGGGGAGGACAGTAGGCTGATAATTGGTGAGTGCTGTATTACACAGAGGGGAGGACAATAGGCTGATGAGGTGCATGAAGTGCGTTTTAAGAGCATTGAAAAGACGTACAACTTGGGCAGTGACGTCAGCCTCTCTCCCCCGAATTACCTCCCCCAACTTTCCCTTAAGCACCGCTGACTGGGAGCTAACAAACTCTACCAGTGTAGTACAAAATTGGGAGAAAAATATTCATGTTAGAGCAGGAATTTTTACACGCCAGGATTCAGCTGCTGGCCTGCCGCTTGCTGTTGTCGCAAATGTTGCAAAAGGTGGATTGTGTAGATTACAAGTGAATTGTATTGTGAAGTTTTTTGTATTTTTAGTGGTTTTCTCATTTAGTTATTTATTATACCGTTCTTTTTCATATTTTATTAACCCGTGTTTTATGGACATGTCTGACGGTTATTGGAATTGCAAAACAAACAGAGTAAAGCTTTTGTTAATAAAGTCAGTCAGAAAAAAAAACTCTGGAAGCAAGTTATTTAGTAGCAGAACTTATTACCCAGAAAAGGAAAAGTCACACAGTTGGTAAGACCCTAATAATGACACTATGTAAAATTATAGTGGGTAAAATGTTAGGATATGATACAGGCCTGCACCAGAAAACCAGGTATGATCTGCAGAGGGTTATTTCAAGGGCGAAGAGACAATTTCGAACGAGGTTCGAGGCGACACTGGATGTATGACAACTCTGGGAGGGTTTGGAAGACATTACTTCACTACCAGATGAACTCAACGCCTTCTATGCCCACTTGGAAAGGGAGAATATAACTACAGCTGTGAAGATCCCTGGATGCACCTGATGACCTCGTGATCTGTCTCAGAGGCCATGTTAGGCTGTCTTTAAAGAGAGTGAACCCTCGCAAGGCAGAAGGTCCCGATGGAGTACCTGTTAAGACTCTGAATACCTGTGCCAACTAATTGGTGGGAATATTCAAGGACATTTCCAATCTCTCACTGCTATGGGTGGAAGTTCCCACTAGCTTCAAAAAAGAAACAATTATACCAGTGTCTAAGAAGAATAATGTGAGCTGCCTTAATGACTATTAACACTCACATCTACAGTGATGAAATGCTTTGAGAAGTTGATCATGATAGACTGAACTCCTGCCTCAGCAAGGACCTGGATCCATTGCAATTTGCCTATCGCCGCAATAGGTCAACTGCAGATGCAATCTCAATGGCTCTTCACATGGCTTTAGACCACCTGGACAACACAAACACCTGTGTCAGGATGCTGTTCATCGACTATAGCTCAGCATTTAATACCATCATTCCCAAAATCCTGATTGAGAAGTTGCAGAACTTGGGCCTCTCTACCTCCCTCTGCATTTGGATCCTTGACTTCCTAACCAGAAGACCACAAACTGTGCGGATTGGTGATAACATCTCCTCCTTGTTGCAAATCAACA
The DNA here is from genome assembly GCF_963921235.1 of Mobula hypostoma. Lineage (NCBI taxonomy): Eukaryota > Metazoa > Chordata > Chondrichthyes > Myliobatiformes > Myliobatidae > Mobula > Mobula hypostoma. The sequence goes on from NC_086125.1 coordinate 21,717,161, forward strand.
CTGGTGCACCTCAGGGGTGTGTGCTTAGCTCACTGCTCTACTCTGTATATACCCATGACTGTGTGGCTAGGCATAGCTCAAATACCATCCATAAATTTGCTGATGATACAACCATAGTTGATAGAATCTCAGATGGTGACAAGAGGGTGTACAGGAGTGAGATATGCCAACTGTTGGAGTGGTGTCGCAGCAACAACCTGGCACTCAACGTCAGTAAGACGAAAGAGCTAATTGTGGACTTCTGGAAGAGTAAGATGAAGGAACACATACCAATCCTCAGAGGGATCAGAGAGTGAGCAGTTTTAAGTTCCTGGGTGTCAAGATCTCTGAGGACCTAACCTGGTCCCAACATATCGATGCAGTTATAAAGAAGGCAAGACAGCGACTATACTTCATTAGGAGTTTGAAGAGATTTGTCATGTCAACAAATACACTCAAAAACTTATATATTATATATTTGTACCGTGGAGAGCATTCTGACGCTCACTGTCTGGTATGGCCGGGGGGGGGGGGGGGGGCTACTGCACAGGACCGAAAGAAGCTGCAGAGGCTTGTAGATTTAGTCAGCTCCATCTCAGGCACTAGCCTACAAAGTACCCGTGACATCTTCAAGGAGCTGTGTCTCAGGAAGGCAGCATCCATTATTAAGGACCTCCAGCACCCAGGGCGTGCCCTTTTCTCACTATTATCATCAGGCAGGAAGTACAGAAGCCTGAAGGCACACACTCAGTGATTCAGGAACAGCTTCTTCCCCTCTGCCATCCGATTCCTAAATGGACACTGAACCCTTGGACATTGCCTTTTAAAATATGTATTATTTTGGCTTTTTGTACGATTTTTAATCTATTCAATATACATATACTTGATTTACTTATTTATTTATTTATTATTATTATTATTATTATTTTATTTTGGTTTTTTTCCCTTCTACATTATGTATTGCATTAAATTGCTGCTGCTAAGTTAACAAATTTCATGACACATGCCGGTGATAATAAACCTGATTCTGATTACGAGAATTTGAAGAGGTTTCACTCTCAAACAGTTGATGTAATGATGACATGTCACATGATGCGGAAGAGGCTTTGTGTGATAAACTGAAAAACAACAGCTTCTCTATCCAGGTTGATGAGTCAACAAATTTCACCAACAAATGTCATGTAGCATTTGTAAGATTTGTAAATGATGGTGAAATTCAAAAAAAACCTTTTCTGTTGCAAAGAGCTATCTGAAATAAGCAAAGGCCAAGATATATTTAATGTTTTGCCTTCATATCTGGAAACAAAAGGTCTGTCTGGAGGAACTGTGTTGGCATCTGTACTGATGGTGCCCCATCAATGGTTAGCTTAATTACCTGCTTTTTTTTCCCCAAGAAAGGTTGGCTAAAAAAATCATTCTCTACTCTAAAGAGCATTGACAATTATTTTTGGATTATTATATCTACAACTTACTGATCATAATAATGTACTGTGAGCTCTAGATATAATAATTTATACACAGGTGTTCCCTGAGACCTGAAAATTATCTCACAGGTTCCTCCAGGAAAAAAGGTTGAGAAAGGCTGCTTTAGATTATTGCATCATTTTCATTGTAACCCTCAAGATGATAGTTGATATCTTCGTAATTCATAACTTGTTGAAGAGGAATTGTTTCATTCTTACTCTCGGCCATTTTTGGTATCTCCAAGCCTGAATTTTTGAAATCTCGGTGAGCAAAACAATTTCCGAATTATCTTACTGCTTATTTCTCACTAACTATCAGTGACAAAAATCACTGCTTTTTAACACAAACTGACACTATTTAAAAACTGATCGCTCTAAGCACGATGTAAGTATCGCATACACAGCAATGCAAGTGTATGCAATACATGCTAATTAGAAACTGTTTGGTGACAGTCTTCTGCCCCAATTAAGTTGCATAGTGTCCTAAATAAACAAAGAGAATCCTAGCTGTTTTCTCGATTCAGTTTTTGTTCTTTAAGAGATGTCCAAATAAACAGTTGCCCAGATTAACCAGTGACCCAATTAACTGGAATCCACTGCATGTATGTGCGTGCGTGTGTATATATATTTTTATATACATACACACAATTACTTGCAGAAATTAACTGCAAGTTAACCGTACAGTGTTCAGTCATGTAATATGCACTTGTGATCTTTATACAAGCAAGGAGTTTCACTGAACTTCTGTTGTATATGACAAGAAACTAACCCAAATCACTTCAAAACAATGATCACTCACAGGCATTTATTTGATTAAATCCTAAACTGGAATAACTATCTGACACCAGACCTTCATTCATTCTTCACCAACTCTGGTAAGTCTGAGGTGAGTTGGATGGAGATTGAAAAGGACGATGTTAAATAATAAATTTTCTGTGCCATTTGGATAGCCCACTGTGTCCGCTGCACTTGAACACTTTGAAAGACCACAAGCAACATTGCACAGAATGTTGTGAATTACAGCACACAAACAACATTGGCTGGAGAGTAAACATCCAGAATAACAGCTCTCATAACATTTAGAGATCATAACATATCTTCATAACATTTAGAGGTGAGATTGAATCAACGCAGCTGTCCCAAAGTATGATGACAATAGTTCAAAGCAAAATTGCCTTTTTGAACTTTATTTCTGAGCTAGCTCTTCTGACTTTGAGTATATCAACTCACAACTGCTCTGTGAGTTAAAGCATTATTCAGTGATCTTGCACATATGACTATTCCTGGTCCCAGACTCCACCCCCCCCCCAACTCGACACAATGCACAGAAAAGCCTGGATGCAACAATCCCCCTCCCCCTGCCTCCTTCACTGTCTGTGTGACTCAACAAATTACTGAAGGAATTCTTATGGCCAGGATCCAAATCTCAGTCACCACCCAGTGGGAACATGAAAGGGAAGGCCAAAACCAGTAACAGGAGTTATAGCAAAGCTTCATCTCCAAGGAGTCAATGTTTTAAAGTTCTAACGCTGTGCACAGCATGATTAACTTGTATAAACAATGCAACTGATAAAGAGAACAAAAATAATTGCAGAACAATTAAAAAATGAACTGCAGTTCTTATTTCAAGAATTGAGAGGCTATGCATTATGTATCTTGAAATATTATGGAGAAAGTATTAGGGAACATGATCAATGTAAAAGCAGTGCAAAATAGGTCAAATGGTTTTATATTGGACATTCTCTCATCTCCTTCCTCCCATTAGACTGAAGATGCAAAAGCCCTGAAATCCCCTGTTTTAAGACTATTGAGCAGTCCCTTAATATGATAAGCTCTTGACTGCACAATCTACCTCATTATGGCCTTGTACATTATAGAATCATAGAGCAACATGGCACAGATACAGGCTCTTCATCCCAACAAGTGCATGCTGACCACGGTGCCCACCCAGCCAGTCCCAATTTTCAGAGTTCGGCCAATATTCATCTAAGCTCTGTCACTCTATATTCCTTTCCAAGTGCTTCTTAAATGATACTATTAAACCTACCTCAACTACTACTTCTAGCAGCTCATTCCATTTCCTCACCACCCTCAGTGTGAACAAGTTGCCCCTCACTCACTCCAAATCTATGCACCCTTGTCTTGGACTCCTTTACCATGGGGAAAAGAGTGTTACTATCCACCTTACCTTTGCCTCTCATAATTTTAAAGATTTCTATAATGCTCCTCATTCTCCTAAGTTCCAAGGAATAAAGACCCAGCCTGGCCAACTTCTCCCGATAACTCAGGCCTTCTAGACTTGGCAACATGCTTGTAAATCTTTTCTACACTATTTCCAGTTTAAGCACATCTTTCCTAAAACAGGGTGACCAAAACTGTACACAGTACTCCCAACTGTGGCCTTACCAATGATTTATACAACTGCAACATAATGAAGCAACTCCTATACTCAGCCGCCTAACAGATGAAGACTAGTATGCTAAGTGCCTTTTGTCCTACGCTGGTTTGATTTTCAAAAAATACATCACCTCACACTTACCACTTGGCCTACCTCCTTAACTGATCAAGTTTCTCTTTTGCTAACCTTCTTCACTGTCAACAATACCTTGTAATTTTGTGTCATCAGCCAACATACTGATCAAGCTCTCTGCACTGATATCCAAATCATTTATGCAAATAATGAATAACACCGACCTTTGTGGCATACCACTAGTCACTGGCCTCCATTCCAAAAAGCAACCTTCAACCACAATTCTTTGCTTCCAACCTCTGAATCCAACGAACTAGCTGTCTCTGGATTCCATGGGGCCACACTTTTCAGACCAGCTTACCATGTAGGACCTTGTCAAAGGCCATGCTAAAGTCTAAACAGGTAACATCCACTACCCTTCCCTCATTAACCCTTTTGGTTACCACTTCAAAAAACTCTAGAAGGCTCCTTCTAAATCAGACACTGTTTATCTAAATGCTGGTAGATCCTGCTCCTCAGAATCCCCATGAACTTCCTCTCTACTGATGCATCAGTAGTTCCTTGGCTGGTTCTTGCTACTCTTTTTAACCACCTCCCTGAACTACTGTCTACCTGCACTGCAATTTCTCTGTAACAAGTTATTCTGCCCTCAGTTATTGTTTTACTTGTACTATCTCAATGTAATACTGTAATGAAAAAATCAGTACGGACCAATCACGATGAATTTTTCTCTGTACCTTGGTATATCTAGCAGTAATAAACCAGCTTACCAATTCTAAAGGGTTGCTGAGATTCTTGAGCAAGTGTAGAAAAATCTACTTCAAGTGAAAAGAAATAAAGCTATGGCAGAAAGACCCTATGACAGAGATGCAGAATTAGGCCATACAGCCAATTGAATCTGCTGTGCCATTCTATTGTGGCTGATTTATTATCTCCCCTCAACCCCATTTTCCTGCTTTAACCTTTGACACCCTTACTAATCAAAGAACCTATCAACCTCTACTTTAAATATACCCAATGACTTGTCCTCCAAAGCTGTCTGTGGCAATCAATTCCACAGATTCTTCAACCTCTAGTTAAAGAAATTCTGCCTTATCTCATTTCTTAAGAGACATTCTTCTATTTTGAGCCTGTGCTCTCTAGTCCTAGACTCCCCCATAATATGAAACATCCCCTCCAAATTTGCTCTACCCAGGCCTTTCAATATTCGATAAATTTCAATGAGATCCCCCTCATTCTTCTAAACTCCAGTGAGTACAGACCTAGAGCTAACAAACGCCCCTTATTAACTCTCTCATTCTCGGGATCATTCTCAACCTTCCATGGACCCTCTCCAATGCCAGCACTTCCTTTCTTAAGATAAGGGATCCAAAAATGCTCATAATACTCCAAGTATGGACTGACTAATACTTTAATAAAGTCTCAGCATGAAATCATTGCTTTATATTCTAGTCCTTTCAAAATTAATGCTAACATTGTATTTGTCAAAATTTGAAAATATGTGAAAGTATTGGGAAGATAAGTCCTCGTTAAATAAAATCAATGGCTCATATTGATAGAGTAACATTGCTCTTAAACATGTAAATACAGTAATCATTCAACAGACCACTTGATGAAGATGAATAACTACCAACTTCAAGAAAAGTCAGGGTTGGGCAAGAAATGCCATTACTGCTCACATACTGAGAACAAATAATTGAAAGAATTGGAGATTGAGAACATTAGTTACAAAATTTATCAAATAAAATGCCATGCAATGTAACTGGATTACGGGATATTGGTTTGTATAGAATAGCCCTCATTTAGGAAAGATGTACAGGAAAATATCAAGATCAAACCAAAAACTAAATTTGTTGCAAGAAGTTTTAGGAGTTTTTAAACAATTGCCTGGGTACTAGCTTGCTAGGATTTATGCAAGGGAACATTTGTATAACTTTAAAGGGACACTATAAATACTGGGTAATTTTAACCTCTCCCCATTCCAACACTGATATATCACTCAACTGCTAAGACAACTGAAAAAAAGGCTCCAAAATAGTCAGATGTTTTCAAAATAGTTTTATGATGTCCAACGGATTGTTAGTGAGGGTTAACTATCTGCCCTAACAAGTCCCTTCTCTAACTAGTCTAACGCACCAAATTCACAGAAAACATTATTAGAATGTCAAGTTGAAGTCCTTACTTTTGTTTAAGCAGCCTACGGCCAGTGGTTAAAACTAAAAGGGCTTCACAGGAACTGGCTCTTAAAGTGGTAGGTCAAATTTGACAGTTATTCTGTCTTTATTTGCAGTTCCAACCTACACCTTTAAGATGAGAACGCTGCACAGAAACAAGTGACCAATTTCAGTTTTTTCTTTTAAGTTCTGCAAAATACTTGTTTAAATACTGAATACAAACTTACTTCTTTTTTTCTTTGGATGTGGCTCCTCGTCCTCGGATGGCATGGAGGAGCTCGGGGTGCATTCAGTTATGCTGCTTTGGCTCAGATCTGTGGGAGTGTAGCACTCGGTCGGAGGCATTTTTTCTGTCTCTGGATTCTTCTGCACTGGTGAGGCTGGAAAGCCCAGCTCTACTGTTTTGGGCTGCATTGGCTCCAACTTCACCGTCTTACCCCCTGGTAGTGAACACAGCTCCCTTGGCAACTCCTTAACTAGAGATTTGATATTGTTTCTGATGGGCTTTGGAAGGGGACGGTCCTGCACACAGTTCAGAGAGGTACCCGGGCTAATGTTGGGCTTCTGGCGAATCCATTCCCTCAGGGTGTCTATCGGTGAGCCGTTGATGTGCCATTCAGTCACCCCGAACTGTCTGAGATGGGCTCTGGCATGGCTGGCTAAAGCTTTCCGGTTTTCAAAGTAGTGGCCGCATAATTCACAGCAAGTATCTGCGGCTGCAGGGAAGAGACCAGGACACAAATCAATGTGTTAATGTGACTCCAGCTGCTTCATGATGCAACGATCAGATTAATATTAATCTGATTAGTCAGATTAATATACAACAGTCCCAACTGTAAAGACTGTAGTCTGCTCTGTGCATGCTGAGCTGAACAATTCGTAGCACGGGAGCTGGGAAGTCCAGCCAGTGAGCCTTGTTAGATCACCGACTTTAAACCAAGTCCCAAGCAAATGCCCGCCTACCTGTATAAGTGACACTTATCTAATATTTATTCATCTTCCTTTCAAAATGCAGTATTATGAGCTTCTGTTTTCTCCCCACTGTTCCATGTCCTAATATACCTGTCCTTACACAAGCATAAAATTCCACCATCTTATCAAAGTATTTTTTGAACTCCACTACTGGATCTTGTACTATCCTATTTTAATGTTGATTATTCCTGTAAATGATTCTGCTTAGAAGGGAACCACAGATTTCAGTGTGGATTTGGCTATTGGTTTGGTAAGCAAAGGAAATTGCTCTACAAGACCAGACAGGAATGACTTCTGATGTTGAATTAGCCGGTCTCAGACAGGAGCAAAGTGAAAGAACTACAAATGATAGTGAAGACCTGGATACTGCTGTGGGACAGGAGGAGCCTACACTAAAATCTGCTGGGATGTTCCTGATCTTTCATACAATGTTGCATGAGAGTTCTTTGGACAAGCTCAAATTAGGCCCAGTTGCATTGCTCGCCATGATTTAATCTGCAGATTTCTCAGTCTAGGGCTCCAATGTGACGAATGCACATATAAAAGGCTGGTCCCAACCTTGGGCCTGTAAACGAGAAAGTCAGTGCCTGAAGGAGACAAAGAGAAACTGAAAAAAACACATATAAAACAAGAATTGGCTTTTCACATAGTTTGTTTTATTCCATATCACTATGAGAAATAATTCTCAGTATCCTGTTGATACTGAGAATTACAGTACTCAGTACTACTGTACTTTGAATCCTTTAATGCTCCATCAGAAAATGTTGAGTTTATGCAAAACACCTGCAGTTTAAACTCCCGACCTCAGACATCTATACCATAAAACATCAAAATATTTGGCAATGATTAATGGAATAAAAATGGCTTTGTAATAGATTTGAGCAAGTTATTTCAGCTGTTGTAAATTCCTTCTGTCAGGAATTAGGGAGAGTTGCACAGATAAAAACCTATAATGTATAAACTCAAATAAAACCATTAGCTTTCTCTAAAATTTAAAGATAATCAAATAGATTACTCATTCTGCAAGGTATTTAAAAGGCTTAAACTTGTCAGGGGTCAATATTTTTCAATAAAGTGAATATTACTCTTAGAATATAGCAGTATTCTCATCATTGCAAATCTTTTTAAAATGTCAACACAAGGTAAAAGTTGTGAACTTAGTCTTTATTGCTAAAGAAATATGTCCAGAAAACCTATTTCATTACCAATAAATCAATAAATATTAGGGATGGCATGATAGCATAGTAGTTAGTGCAATGCTTTACAGTACCAGTGACCCGGGTTCAATTCCTGCCACTGAGTGCAAGCAGTTTGCATGTTCCCCCGTGACTGTGTTGGTTTCCTCTGGGTGCTCCGGTTTCCTCCCATATTTCAAAAACACAGAGGTGAGTAGGTTAATTGGTCACATGGGTGTAACTGGGCAGAGTGAAGTACTTGGGTTGGAAGAGCCTGTTATCGTGCTGTATCTCTAAATAAATACGTAACATCACCGTATCAGGCAGTTTTTTGACATGCCAGTATCCTTTTGACTACATAATAAATCTTTTCTGGAAGGTTGTTCAAATTAGCCTCAGCTTCTATCCTTTCCTTTTGCCATTCTGAGGTGTGCTTCAGTGCATGGCCAGGTCAGTGCAGAGATTACTTAGGGAGACAACTGCAGAGCTTGAAATGGATGGGAAAGTAAGATTCCTCCAGTAACCTGACTTCAAAAACAATTAAAATGGAAAAGAAACAAGTAATGTTTTTGCCTTTCACCTGCCTTCCTATCTTGGTTCTTATTCCTCACTATGCCAACTCTTGATGCTTTCTTATAATTGCCTTTGAAGACAGTTCAGTGCTCTCTCAAGGTATCTAGAAATGGACAATATATCCAGCCTTCCTAAAATCACTGACATCCTCAGAGGAGGCAAATGACATCTGTGACGCTCAGACTATAGGTGCAGTTATAGCACTGTAGGCTACTGAGTTTGCAATGAGTTCAGTAGGATATGGCAAGGTGCAAGCCTGCAGCTGGTATCCCTAAACTCTCCTGTAGCATCTTAATTAGTTGTTCTAATTAAATATTTGAGCAGGGTTGAAAGTGGATGACAGATTGGTTCAGTAATCTGATACTTAGCCTCATCTACGCAGCTTAGAGGATGCGGAGAAGGAATGCCAAAATGCCAAGCATTTTCACCAGATTGAGAGGAAGAGACACAGAGACACACAGAGCGACGGAGACAGAAAGAAAAGGAAAACTGGGTACCCTAGAGATTTTCTTGTGACCAGCTGCTGTGTCAGTGCCAGTAGTACAGAGCAGCTTGCCCAATGGCTCACTACTTTGTGCCAAACATTCAGCATGGTGAAAGCAAATAGTATTCAAAGTAGTTTGACTTACCAATTACTGGCGTCGTCGTCACCTTCTCTTGTGGAGACCAAGTGGCCTTCGGCTTATAGGAACCTGACTCTGTAGTATAGCCATGCTTCAACTCTTGTGGCAGGCTTCTTTCATCTGAGATGGATTTTTTTAATGATGCAGTTGACACAAAACCCATGGGTATTTTTTTCCCCAGAGGTGACACAGTTGGATGTTGCCCGTTAGATGTATAGGTCAATACTTTTCTAGCTGGGGGTGTCATATGCTTTTGCTGCATATCCTTAACTGGCGACTTGATGATCTGTCCAAATGGCTTAATAGGTTTCTCATCATACTGGTAGTTCTGAGGATCCTGTTGCATCTCTCGTTGCTCTGGTTCTTGGCCTAGTGGTTCAGGCTTTCCCTTCCTTTTCATCAGTTCTTTCAGTGTGTCAATAGGTGAACCATTCACAGTCCATTCTGTCACCCCAAACTGTCTCAGATGTGACCTGGCGTGGCTTGACAGCCCCTTGCGATTCTCGAAGTATTCACCGCAGAATTCACAACGGACATCTTTGCTGGGTTGATCAACTGCTACCAAAAAATAGAAATTGCATTTGAGTTTTAATTTGAAAACAAGATCATTAAAAGTAAATTGGAGGTAAACACAGAAACATAGAAATCTATAGCACATTACAGCCCGTGGCCCACAATGTTGTGCCGACCATGTAACCTACTCTAGAAGCTGCCTAAAATTTCCCTACTGCATAGCCCTCTATTTTTCTAAGATCCATGTACCCATCTAAGAGTCTCTTAAAAGACCCTATTGTATACGCCTCTACTACCTTCGCTGGCAGTGCATTCCACACACTCAACACTTTGTGTAAAAAACTTATCTCTGCCCCCTTGAACCTACTTCCAAGCACCTTAAAACTATACCCGCTTGTGTTAGCCATTTCAGCACTGGGAAAAAGCCTCTGGCTATCCACACAATCAATGCCTCTTATCATCTTCTACACCTCTTTCAGGTCACCTCTCACGCTCCATTGCTCCAGGGAGAAAAGGCCAAGTTCACTCAACCTATTCTCATGAGGCATGCTCGCCAATCCAGGCAATATCCTTGTAAATCTCCTCTGCACTCTCTCTATAGTATCCACATCCTTCCTGTGATGAGATGACCAGAACTGAACACAGCATTCCAGATGGGGTCTAACTAAGGTATAATATAGCTGTAACATTGTAAAGTGAGGGTGAAACCATTTACAAATACAAAAAAAGTTTCTGTCACCCAGAAACATTAAATGAACGAGACATGGAATGAATATTCCTTTTCTCAGTACATTTCCAATTCCCACACAATCAAACTTGTGGTTTAAGTTTTATGAGTATTTAAGTGCTTTCAAACTCCATATATACTTATAGTTGGAGTGAATCTGATAAATCTTTGATATTCCTAAGCTGTGTTATGCTCATCTTGGGAGAGGTGATAGAGAAATTGTGACTGAAGATATTGTGCAATTCAAGATTTATAAAGCTTTGAATATTTTTTCCTTTGGGAGTTCAGTAGGAAGAGTGGGGTGGGAGTGAAATACATGGTAATAATTGCCATGCAAGGGGCTAAAATATAAAACACACATCAGTAGAGGTAAGCAGAGTACCTGATTAGTCTGGAACACAGTACTTAATAAGCAATTTAGAACTCAAATGGCAAAGAGGATGAAAACAGAGTGTCTCCTTCCATTAACCAAGATTCCAAATCCAGATCCCAAGAACTTACAAAACTACAATACTCAAACCAAACTGTTCTAATGAATACATTTTCTAATGTTTATACTCATTGAAAAATATGTTACAACAATAAAATATGCAATATTATTTTACCAAAAAAAACCTGGCAGGATCGCAGGTTCTTCAACAATGTAAAGAGATTCTGAAGGTCTGACTTCCTGCTGTGCTGGAATATAACCTACTATGCTAAACCAATCAGTAAATACTACTTTTAACACTTTTTTTGGCAGACAGCTGACAATGGAACCAATATCTGTGCAGAAACACACCTGTCATGCTGCTCATAGGTTGGACTGATTCAATTTGTCACATGCTTATATGACTGGTTAAAAGGGAAAAGCTGATTTTAAAACTGCACAGAAGGGAGCAACCAGCAAGGTCTCAAACTTACAGTCCATGACTTTGGTATATTTAATGATGATCCATGCAGTCACCCACATCTTCCATTAGAACAGTGACTTAGGAAGAGCAACTTCACATTTATGCTCTCCCCAACTACTTGGGTGAGCGTGTTCAGTCTGCAAACAGTTGAGGGCACAGGCTGTCCTTTTGCAAAATCACCAAAGTTACCTGAAGATAGAACAGAACAGGCCTTTTGGCCCATGAGGTTGCATCAACCTTTTAACCTACTCCAAGATCAATCTACCCCTTTCTTCCCACACAGCCCTCTATTTTCCTCTCATCCATGTGCCTTTTAAATGTCTCTAATGTATCTGCCTCTACCACCACTGCATTCCATGTACTTACACTCAGAAGAAAGACTATCTCTGATATCCCCCTATATTTTCCACCCATCACCTTTAAAAATGAGTCCTTCTGCATTAACCATTACCATCTGGGAAAAAAAGATACTGCTTGTCCACTTTATCTGTGCCTCTTATCATCTTACACACCTCTATCAACTCTCCTCATTCTCCTTCACTCCAAAGAGAAATGTAACACTAAATGTAACGTAACAAAGAACAATCGGATTACAATCAGACTGTTAAACACAGTGTAACAGAGCACAATCAGATTCAGCATCGAAAACGGACCTCAATGTAGATGCCAATGGAGTTTCTACATTCTAGTTTTTTTTTTAAGAACTGTCAGGGTCTCCCTCATTAAGCAAAATTAAAGTATATAGTATGGGGGGGTGAGAGGGGCAAGAACTGACGTGGGTGGAAAATAGACAACGGAATAAACTGGTAATTTTTCACTTTAGATTACTGACCCACAAGGAGGGTACCACAAATATTGGTGTTGGTGGTCCCAAATGTCAATCTAGGATTGAGAGAATCAAGTGTAATACAGTATATCCAAAAAGTTAGGAGGTAATGTAGGCTGTAAGTAAAGAGGGATGTAGGCAGTTTGAGTAATAGGGCAAGGACATAACAGCTGCAATAATGTAGAATTTGGTAGAAGAAACAGGAAACAGTTTCACTAAGACTGATGGGTATTGACATTCTGAAGGAAATAGATGTCCTTGTCCACAGATTATAAACATTCAGCGACAGCAAGTAATTAGGAAGACAAACAGTATACTGTTGTTCATTGCAAAAGGATTCCAACACAAGAGACGCTTTACAGCTTCAACTTTAAATCTAGTCTCTGCTTCCACACTGAGAAGATATAACCTTGTTTTCATAATGTTGTACACTTTAGCCCAGTGATGAAATAACTCACGTCCTGAGGAGATACAGCAGTTGAAATCTGATAAATTCAGGACCCAGCAAAATGCAAACACTAGAGACAAATATCTACAGAACATGAACATCAGTGGCAAGGCCAACTATTACTTATTGTTCCAATTATCCTTGAGAAGATGATGGTGAGCCAGTGTTTACACTGTAGGGTAGTGAGTATCTGTTAGGATGGATGTGGAACTTGTAGATAACTGTGACTTCAGGTATATGCTGCCCCATATTCGAGTGGTGAAAATCAATGGTTGATGAGATGTTATTAAAACAACTCTATCAACCCACGGCTGTTCATTTTGTAAATGGAATGAACACTGTGGAACCAGGTGCTAATAAAATTAACCATTTTATTCCTGATGTTGTTCAGCTACTTGACTAAGTTGTACTGATCCACATGGGTGTAATTAACCTCTGCGATGTAGGTGATGGAAAGATTGAGTTAGGATGCAGGGCACTCTGTTGAACATCTCAGAATTGGAATTAGTACCATTGGCATATGTTATGAATTTTTTTGTTTTGCAGCAGCAGTACATTGCAATAATAAAAACTATAAATTACAATAAGTATATATAAAAAAGAAATTAAGTAGTGCAAAAAGACCTTTCCAGACCCACTACTATCAATAAGGACGAGAACAGCAGATACCTGGGAATACCACCGTTTGGAAATCCCCCTACAAGTCACTCACCATCCTGACTTGGAAACATATCACTGATCCTTCATTGTTGCTGGATCAAAACCATGGAATTCCCTCTCTAACAGCACTGTGGGTGTACTTACACCTCAGGGACTGCAGTGGTTCAAGAAGGCAGCTCATCACCACCTTCTCAAGGGCAACTAGGGATGGGCAATAAATGCTGGCTTAGCTGGCGACGCCCATGTCCGTAAATGAACAAATTTTTTAAAAAGAGGGAGAGAAATACTGAGGTAGTGCTCGTGGGTCCATTGTCCATTCAGGAATTTGATGGCGGAGATGAAGAAACTGTCCCATGTCGAGTGTGTGGCTTCAGGTTCCTGTACAACCTCTTTGATGGTAGCAATGAGAAGCGGGCATATCCTGAATGATGGGGGTCATTAACGATGGATGCCACCTTTTTCAGGCGCTGCCTTTTGAAGATATCCTCAGTGCTTGGGAGGCTAGTGCCTATGATGAAGTTGACTGAGATTACAACTTTCTGCAGTTTTTCCCGATCCTGTGTAGTGGGGCCCCGATACCAGATGGTGATGCAACCAGTTAGAATGCTCTCTATGGTACATCTGTAAAAATTTGTGAGCATCTTTGGTGATATACCAATCCTCTTCAAACTCTTAATGAAATATATATACATTTGTGCCTTCTTTGTAACTGCATCAATATGTAGTATCCCAGGATAAATCCTCAGAGATGTTGACATACAGGAACTTGAAACTGTTGAAAGATGGAATATTTCACCTATTCTTAAAGGCAGAGTACGGTCTGATTGCCCTGGTTAAGCTTCCAGATAATGGTGACCTCCAAGATACCGTTTGGGGAATCTGGCAATGAAAAGAGCTAGTAGTTAATCCCCCCCCCCCCCGATCACTGCTTGGCACACGTAACATTATCAACACTTGTCTGAATATTGCTCAGATCCTGATATACTGAGCAGCTGTGAATGAAATTGATTATTTTACAATAAAGAAAAATACTCCATTACTGACTGTGGAGAGAAGGATATTGCTGGAGCAGCTAAAGATGGATGGGTTTGAACTTCTGCAGCTATGTCCCCAGGCAGAGATAAAAGACCTTCAACAACCATTAGCATTTTCCTTTGTACAATTTCCAAGTCCTTCTGATTCCCTCCAACTTCAATTTTGTTTTCTTGAAGTCACAATCAATCAAATCTTGTCTCAACCCCGAGGACAGACAGAACTTTGATCCAACCCATTAGTTGTAATGTTTCGTAGCTGTGTCTATTTCAGGCTGCTTTTGCTATTTAACAGTTTCACAATCCTTCACTAGGATAACTTTTCTGGACACACTTGATGTTTTGCCACAATGTTCTTTCCATTTCATCGCATCAAGGTTAATTTTCCAGCCTGATTACAATGGTTGAATGAAGAAAATACTATGCCATGAGATTAAAGATTTAGGTGGAATATAATTTTTCTGATGACTTGGTTGGGCAATATTTAGCTTCCAGATCTGTTCTGAATTTATTCTATAGATCGTGACTGTAATCCATCATGAGGATACTGTCAGAACAAGCCATATAGGGTGGAGGATACTCTGTCTGAAGACTGGACTTTACTCTTAGAAAGACTGCTCTGTCTTCTTTTCAATCAGTACTATAATGGTCAACTGGTGAAACGATGAGGGCAAAGTTAGGAAGTTGTTCACCATCTGTTATAATACACCAATTTGTCAGTTATTTCCTTCACGAGTTGGCCAGCTTGGTATGGGTAATGGACAAAATATATTTGGAGTTCTTGAGCTTCTCCATGCTTCTTTCATGTAATGTTATGGTTGAGGGTCAGCAAATAGGCGATTTTCTCACCCATGAATGACCTGATGCCATGGGTCATCAAGATCAAGGTCTGGCAAAGCCTTCACTATCATTGCCATCAAATCAAAGAACGTGGCTCAATACTGGTGCGAGGACTGCAGACGCACCATATGCCTAACACCAACGATTCATAGAGCCACTACTTTTTATCCTTTTATTATTACTACACTGCCACATCTGGTAGGTCCGCCATGTCAGTTAGTGAATGGTCATGATGCAGCACTCTGGATGCTGGCTGAAAGGTACAATTCTCCAAGTACAACAATATCAGGCCTTTACCAACCTGTGAGATAGGTATCAAATTTCAGAGAAGTTCCCAGACTGAGTGATAAAACTGAGCAGGTTGAAATGTACTCTATATGCTGTAGCCATAACCATTTCTGATCTCTATATAACATGTTTTATTTTTACATTGCTTTGATGTAGCAGTTTTCTACAAGTAACATGCTGGACCATTTAGAGTGTCACCACACTGCAAAGGGTCTGATGTCACACACCTGAGGAAGATCAGCAGATTTCCTTCTCTAAAGGATGTTATGAAATAAATATAGTTTTTCGGCAATCCAAGCATTTCATAGCCACCATTACTGATTTACTAACAGTGGCATTTTACTTCTATTTATCTAAAGAACTAAAAATAAGTTCCCCAGTTACAGACATGTATTGGAAACACTCCAATAATTTAATTCCAACTTTTTAATACTGTTATTCCTAACAACACAGTGAGTAGTTGCTGGCTATTGATAGAACATTCTTCTCACTGCTGAACAAGTAAATTAAAAATTAATCACTTATCTAAAAATTCTTTGTCAAAATTGTCCTTTATAAGATGTAGGAAGGTCCAGAAACTACTCAGCAATTTAACGTCACAAATTTATTATATACACTCAATGGCTACTTTATTTGGTAAAACTGTACACCTTGCAAATATCTAATCAACCAATCATGTGGCAGTAACTCAATATATAAAGCATGCAGACGTGGTCAAGAGGTTCACTTGTTGTTCAGACCAAACATCAGAATGGGGAAGAAATGTGACCTAAGTGACTTTGACTGTGAAATTATTGTTGGTGTCAGATGGAGAGGTTTGAGTATCTCAGAAACTGCTGATCTCCTGGGATTTTCACGCAAAATAGACTCTCGAACAGGGGTCCCCAACCTGGGGTCCACAGATCCCTAGGTTAATGGTAGGGGTCCATTGGATCCCTTGCTCTAGAGTTTATAGAGAATGATGTGAAGAACAAAAAACATCAAATGAGCACCAGTTCTGTAGGTGAAAACCCCTTGTTAATGAGGAAAGTCAGAGGAGAATGGCTGGACCGATTCAAGCTGACAGGAAGGTGACAGTAACTAACCACACATTACACCAGTAGTATGTGGAAGAGCACTCTGAACACACAACATATAGAGCTACAGCAGCAGAAGACCACAAAGCACTCCAAGGTGTACTGAATAAAGTGATCACTGAGTGTATACCAGAAGCTCAATTTCAATGGATCTTTTAAGTCTTTAACAATCCAACAGACTCACTACCATTATTATTAGTATGATGTGGCTATATGCTCAGGTCCTGATGCAGCGGTGCGGAGAACCCAAGTTTAGTAGTTAAACCACATAACTGTTTAATACAAACTTAACTCAAGAACACACAGCAATAATTTCTATCTAGCCGAAGAGCAGCATAAAACAGTGAAGTTTGCATAACAATTCCCATGAAGCTCAAATCCCAAGGCTGTAGGAAGCCCACGAGCTGGAAGGCCTAGAGTGTATTTGCTACAAAGAAAGAAAAGAGTAAATTAAGTTGGGTAACTGGTCTAAAACCTATGCTCAGCCTTTGACAAAACCATCCTTCTCCAATTCTCACAATGTCCAATTGTGTGGGACTGCACTTGACCCATTCTATTCTTTGCTTACCTATCTACAGCCAGTGAAAAAGCAGCAACAGCCACACCATGATCTTTCATGAATCCCTCATTTAACACTTGCCACTCCATACATTGTTGAACTGGCAATATAAGAGCATACAGGCATTTGTTATTTTTTTAAATACCTAAACTGATCACCACCGCTCTACTTTGTCACTAAGATTACATGTTCAATATTCACTTAACAGACAAGCTGACATTTCCTCCAATTAATGATTCCATCACTATGACATCAGAAACAGCTCCAAATTGTCATACATAACCTTTAGGTAAGCTTTGCAAAGGACAACCTCCAGTCCAGGAACTTCTGAAACAAAATTAAACTATCTGTGACCTTGCTTTCATATCTGTCTTCCAGTTCAGTTTCACATCCATGCCATCAACAAGATCTACTTTCTAATGACTACTTTAATTCTGCTCCTGCTTGGTTTGACTCTGTCAACTCACTCATAGTGATCCTCCATTCTAATTTCCATATACATTTGGCATCAATACTGCTTTTGTCCTTAATGACTCCAAGATCCATTCATCCATCACCTCAGTACTCTGTGAGGAACACTGGCTCCTAGTTAAACAATGCCTTGGCTTTTAAA
Source organism: Mobula hypostoma (assembly GCF_963921235.1). Classification (NCBI taxonomy): domain Eukaryota; kingdom Metazoa; phylum Chordata; class Chondrichthyes; order Myliobatiformes; family Myliobatidae; genus Mobula; species Mobula hypostoma. The sequence continues at coordinate 21,735,064 of NC_086125.1, forward strand.
TTCTTGCCCTTGTTCAGATATCTCTCCATAGCCTTGCCTTTCCTTAAATGCAACCTCTTCCATCCTTTACCCATTCAAAATATATGCACTGCGAATTCTATCCTAGAATATTTGCTGTTTCCATTGTTCCATCATTGACAGCACAGCTTTCAGCTACCAACATCTTAAGATGTGGAATTCCTTCACCAAATCTTTCCATATTTATGATCCCCATTAAGGAGGTGTGAAAGAAACTGGGAGCTTTGATGTATGATTCACAAAAGGCCATTTACATGTACAGTTAGCGATTAGGAATGCTAACATAACATTATTTAGTGTGAGGAGAACTGAACAAAAAAGCAGAAAGATTACCCCTCAATATGCAGTGTCCTAAAGCTTTTTATAGTAAGGTTAGGATCAGTCCTGACGAAGGGTCTCGGCCCAAAACGTCGACTGTACCTCTTCCTAGAGATGCTGCCTGGCCTGCTGTGTTCACCAGCAACTTTGATGTGTGTTCCCTCAATATGCAGAGAGGGTTAGTGAACCTTTTTGAGAGAATGGCCAAGTTGGCAGTAATCTTCTAAAAAAAAATCAAAATTTTGTGAGCCACTGTAATTTTCAGCAGAGTTTATCACTGATGAATGAATTAGCAATAATTATTTAAAGGAAAAGGATGAGTTCTGTTGCTTTTTTTACAGTTGCAAGAAAGTTTGTGAACCCTTTACAATTATCTGTATTAATGTTTTCTGTATCAATTACTCATAAAATGCGGTCTGATCTTCATCCAAGTCACAACAATAGACAAACACAATCTGCCTAAACGAATTATACACAAACTATTGTATTTCACATCAATACTGAATACACCATTTAAACAATCACATTTTAGGTTCAAAAAAGTATGTAACCCCTGGGATAATGCCTTCTTCAAAAGCTATTTGGAGTCAGGTGTTCCAATTAATGAGATGAGATTGGAGGTGTGGGTTGTAGAGGTGCTTTTCTCTACCCTGTAAAAAAGACACACAAAGTCAGGTTACTGACAGAGCCTGCTCTTCTCAATAAAGATCTGTTTATGTGCACCATGCCTTGATCAAAACAATTTCAAGGGCTTTAGAAGAAGAATTGTAGAGATACATAAAGCTGCAAAGACTACAAAAGCATTTCTAAAGATCTGCGTGTTCATCAATCCACAGTAAGATAAATTGTCTACAAATGGAGGAAATTCAGTACTGTTGCTAGTCTCCTTAGGAGTGGGCGTCCTGCAAAATCACACCAAAAGCACAATGTGCAATGCCGGAGGATGTGAAAAAGACCCCAAGGATAACAGCAAAAGACCTGCAGAAATCCCTAGAACTTGCTAAAGCCTCTGTTCATGTGTGCACTTTAAAAAATACACTGAATAAGAATGGTGTTCATGGAATGACACCATGGAGGAAACCACTGTTCTCCAAAAAAAAATTGCTACATGTCTCAAATTTGCAAAAGAAAAAAAACCTGGATGTTCTACGTTTCAGGGACAATGTTCTGTGGACAGGTGAGACAAAAGTGGAACTTCTTGTTAGAAGTGCACATTGCAAAACTATAGAGATATCTTCATATAAGAAAAAAAGGAATAAAACATCAAAGGAATTAAAAAATAGGCCGAAGGAACTAGAAAAAAAACAAATTGAATTTGCAACAGGATACATTAGAGGAAAATTTAAAAATTAGGAATGAAATTAATGGTTTGGCTATGCAAGAAATCAGGAAAAATTTAATCTTTCTGAAACAGAGAAAATACTGGCATGGAAACTGAAAAAAAGATAGCAGAAAATACAATTCATAGAATTAGGGATCCAAGAACAAAAAAGATTTAAAAAAGATTAAAAAAAAATAAGCTAATTGAAATTCAAGAAGCTTTTGAAGTGTTTTACAAAACTCTATATTCCAAAGTTCCAGGGGGAAGCATAACCCAAATTGACACTTTCCTGAATTCTCTAGAGTTACCCACTTTAAGCGAAGAACAAAATAGAACGGTGACTGCTGACATAACTGAAATTGAACTAAAAGCTGCAATTAGTAGGCTTAAATTAAGCAAATCATCAGGATCAGATGGGTATACGGCAGAGTGGTACAAAGAATTTAAAAATGAGTTAATTCCTGTCTTACTCCCCACATTGAACTGGGCTCTAAAAAAGGCACAAATGCCACCCAGCTGGAAGGAAGCGATAATCTCAGCTATACCGAAAGAAGGCAAGGATAAAATGGATTGTGGGTCTTTTAGACCAATATCCTTTCTTAATATAGATTATAGATTATTTACCTCCACCATGGCCAAACGATTAGAAGAGTTTCTACCCATACTGATACATAAGGATCAGACAGGTTTTATACAACAATGCCAAACACAAGACAATATATGAAGGACACTTTACATTATGGATCATATACAAAAAAAATAAAATCGAAGCAACAAGTGATAAGCGTGGACTCTGAAAAGGCATTTGATTTGGTTAATTGGAATTTTCTTTACAAAGTTTTACATAGATTTGGTTTCCATGACACAATTATTAAAATTATAATATGACAATATTATAATATGGCACTATATGACAACCTTACTGCTAGGATTAAAATCAATGGATATTTATCAAATAGTTTTACCCTAGAAAGGGGCACGAGACAGGGTTGTACATGGTCACCGCTACTCTTCACATTATATCTGGAACCATTAGCTCAATACATCAGACAAAATGAAGATATCAGGGGAATTACTATTAAAGGGACACAGCATAAATTGACCTGTTACGCGGATGACATTTTGATCTATCTAGGGCAACCAACATACTCTTTACCTAAATTGATGCAATCCTTTGAACAATATGGTCAATTATCAGGATACAAGGTCAACATAGATAAAACCCAATTACTTTCATATAACTATAGCACACCAAGAGAAATTGAAAGTAGATATCCTTAGGCATGGCAAGCAGAGTCTTTCAAATATCCAGGCATCATTGTGCCAAAAGATTTGGCAAAATTATCAGAATGCAATTATCTGCCTATATATAAAAAAAATTAAGGAGGATAACAAGATGGAACCTAATTCCTTTTTTTAGTCTCAGTTCAAGGATTGAATCTATTAAAATGAATATACTGCCCAGACTATTATATCTCTTTTAGACCCTACCAACAGAGATTAATCAAAATTAATTCAATGAATGGAACACAATGTTATCAAGATATATATGGCAAGGTAAGAGGCCTAGAGTTCGTCTCAAAACTTTGCAATTAGCCAAGGAAGAGAGGGGATGGGGCCTACCTTCTCTCAGAGATTATTATTTTGCAGCACAGTTGAGAGCTGTGATATGTTGGTGCAACCCATCATATGATGCTCAATGGAAAAACATTGGGGAGGGGATACTTCCCATCCTCATACAGGCAATGTTGGCTGTTAACAACATAAATATTATTGATAACCCATGGGTGAAATGGACTCTTAAAATATGGAAAACTATCATAAAAGAATATAAACTAGAGGGAGATATTGCAATTCTTAAATGGTGTGCATATGACTCCGATTTTACGCTGAATAAACTGGATGCTAGCTCTAAGGATTGGACAGCTAAAGGAATAACAGGTCTTTGCAATATAATGAAAGAAGGAACACTGTTCAGTTTTGAAATGCTTAAAGAGAAACACTTATTAGAAAAACAGGACTTCTGTCGGTATTTACAGATGCGACAGTACGTTAATAGGAGGGTTAAAAATGTAACCAAGGCAAGTACGTGTTTGATAGAGCTATTTAGAAAAGCATATAATTCAGATAACAATAGTAGAATAATTTCAAGCGTGTATAAGAGTTTGTCAAATCTTAAAACACATTCGACTTCATACATCATACATTAAAACAAAATGGGAGAAGGAAGGAGGGATAATTATATCTGAGGAAGAATGGACAATAATATGGAGGTATGAATGGAAGTGTACCAGTTCACAGAAATGGAGGGAGTTTGGATGGAAAAACTTGATAAGTTATTTTATTACACCCTCTCACAAATCCCATTATGATAGTAACCTCCCTGTTTGCTGGAGAAATTGTGGAAATCAAAATGCAAACCATTATCATATTTTCTGGGATTGCCCCATTATCATAGACTATTGGAGTGGGATACACAATGCCCTACAAGACATCTTTAAATGTGAAATACCCTTAGAAAGTAAGACCATATATTTTGGGTATATACCTCAAGAATGATTGAAAAGAGATAAATATTTAATGAATATACTGCTGGTGGCTGGTAAAAAGACTCTTACCAGGAAATGGTTATCACAGGAGAGCCCAACTTTAAATACATGTATGGAAATCACAATGGACATTTACAAAATTGAGAATATAACAGCATCTGTTAATCATAAGTTGGAACAATTTGAATCATACTGGGAAAAATGGTTTAACTACACATAACACCTCAAGCCTGATTTTATTCTCACAAATCAATGAATATGTTGTTAAAAAAATCACTCCCTACTTGTATATAGTTTTCTCCTTTTGCTTGTTCTTTCTTTCCTCTCTTTTCTATAAGTGTATACCTCAGATAAATATGATGTAGAGATTTGTGGCATATATGACTATATGATATATATTTACAATATCTGAAATACATCTTACGGAAATGTTTGTTTGATGATGGAACTTTAAAAAAAAAATTACAAAAAAAAAAGAAATGCACATTGCTATGTTTGGAGGAAAAAGGACACTTCACACCAACACCAAAACCTCATCCGAACTGTGAAGCAGGGTGGAAGGAGCATCATGGTTTGGAGCTGCTTTGTTGCCTCAGGGCCTGGACAGTATGCAATCGTTGAGGGAAACAATGAATTCAAAATTGTGTCAAGACATTTCACAGGAGAATGTCAGGGTAGCGGTCTGTCACCTGAAGCTTAAAACAAGTTGGATGATGCAACAAGACAATGATTCAAAACACAAGAGCAAATGAACACCAGAATGGTTTAAAAAGAAGAAAATTTGTGTTTTGGAATGGCCAAGTCAGAACCTAGACCTTAACCAAATTGAGATGCTGTGGCGTGATCTGAAGATGGCTGTTCATGCAAGGTGTCCCAGAAATACTGATGAACTGAAAGAGTTTTGTATGGAGGAATGATCTAAAATTCCTCCTTGCTGTTAAGCAAGTCTGATCAGCAGCTACCAGAAATGTCTGGTGGAGGTTATTGCTGCTGAAGGAGGTTCCACCAGTTACTAAATTCAATGGTTCACAAACTTCTTCCAGCCTGGACAGTGAATGATAAAACAACATGATCAATAAAAACATGAAAAGTACAATTGTGCATTATTAGTTTAGGCAGATTGTATTTGTCTATTATTGTGACTTAGATGAAGATCAGACTACATTTTGAGTAATAAATACAGAAAACTAGGTAATTGCAAAAGGTTCACAAACTTTTTCTTGAAACTATATGTGTATTCATTGTTTTACTATTAATAAAAATATAACAGGGTCAGATTGAACTAGATGAAGAATCTTAGAAAACCAGTTCAAAAAGTATTATTTTTTAAAGACAATTAAAAATAACAAAATTTCTAAATAATATTGTTACTGTAGACCAACCTATCCAAATACTGATGTTCACACTAGGTTTGCAAGGATTTCAAAACATACCAACCAACATCACGTGTTCTTGCAACTGGCTAGCTGGCACCAAACCTTCATGAGATGTTTTCTGTAAAAATCTCACTACTCCCGGGTTGTAAAAAAAATCATTCTCTGCTTCATTTCGTAGTAAATATAATCGTAATGTATCTTTTTTAAAATTATGTGTGGAGTTTAAATAATCGAAAGGTAGCCTGCATGCTGCATACCAAAAATTTTGTTGTGCATGCCATCTTGGAAAGGAATATTACAGATTTGCTCTACCTCCGTAGAGCATTAATGAGGCCACACCTGAAGTAATGTGCACAGTACTGATCTCCTTATTAAAAGGATGTAGGTGTAATGGAAGCAGTTCAGATGTTGCTTGACAGACTGTGAAGGTAAAGCCTGGCTTGCATTTGCTGGAGTGTAAATTAACTGATTGAAGCATTCTAGGTATTGGAGGATAGCAAGCTGGTGAATGCGGAGAGCATGTTTCTCACTGTTCCCTCAAAGGTGCACGGGTGTGCAGCTGCCCAGCAACGGAAATGCTCCTGCACACATAGCCTTTGTTACCGCACAGCTGGAATTTTCTTTTATATAACATTAATTTAAAATGCCTGCTGATTTCAGGCTGCATAAAAATTTCCCGCTTGGAGCAATGGTTGGTCCACGCAGCTGTTAAAAAAAAGAGGGAACATTGAATTGTTTCCTCTTATGGGAGAATGCAGAACTCTGTTCACTCTCTATAAATAAGACATTGCCCATTCAAGACAAATGAGGTGAAATTCACTTTAATAGAGGGTGAAGAGCATTTGAAACCATCTTCTCTAAAATGGCAGTGGGAGCAGTCTTGAATTTTTTTTAAGGTGTTAAATAGATTCTTGAAAGGCAAGAGGAAGGTTACTGGTGGTAAAGATGGAATGCAAAGTTTAGGTTATAATCAAATTAGCTGTAATTGTATGAAACAGTACAGGAGACTGAAGAGGCAGAATCCATATAACTCTTATTTACATTTTTGATCAAGTATTTGTTTATTTGCCCTTACAACCATCTTTCATCCCATTATCACTCCTGGGAAGCTTCAAGATCTTAAAGATATCCAATAAAGGAAGCACTGTTGTTGAAAATCCCAATTCCTCACGAGTTTCTTTTAATTGAGAAGCCCAAGACTTTCTAATTAACAGAGAATGATAAATAATCATAGAGCACTACAGCACAGAAACAGGCCTTTCAGCCCAACTAGTTCATGCTAAACTATTATTCTGCCTAATCCCATTGGGCTGTACCTGGACAATAGCGCTCCATAACCTGCTATCCAAACATCTCTTAAATGTTGAAATCAAACCCACTGGCAGTTCATTCCACACTTTCACCATCCCAAGTGAAGTTTCCCCTTATGTTCCCCTTAAACATTTCACCTTTCAACTTTAATCCATGATCTCTAGTTCTAGTCTATCTATTCTCAGTGGAAAAGCCAGCTTGTACTTACCCCATCTATACCCCTCATAATTTTGTATTCCTGTTGCAGTAAGTGTCAAACTTACCTACTTGTTGAAAGCCACTCCCTGGTGGAGGCAGGGATGGGGATGGGCCTGTGTAAGGGGTATTACAGCCCTTCCTACTACCTGCCATTTAGCTGATGACATCACCGCACTGGTAGCATTTAAATTTAGCGCACAGTAATCATGTGCTCTCTCTTCACTTTCTGGGTCGCCATGGGCTGAGGGTTGTGGTGCCGTGGAAATTAAGCAGCAAAGATGTACTGCAGTGAAGGGGGCCCAGGCGCTCACTTTAAGTAAGTATCTGCCACCAAGTGTATGTTTAGTGTCTTCTGTCCCCACTCACTGAATCCGCGAACCTGATTTCACACAACTGGCACTGCGAACAGGGTTTGGTGATTGAACAAAAGATGAATATCTTCAGAAGGAAAAATAAGGTTGAGACCCCCCCCCGCTTGAGAGGAGTGCCGAGTTTCGGTATGGACCGACAACAGTGTGGGATTTGGGAGTCTCACTAACCTGCTGACAAACTATGGGAGGCAGTAGACTGGTCAGACAAGTTGAACTCCTGCAGGGTGAAAATGGACACCACATTCTGTCTGTACTTAATAAGGCAGGGTTCCCAAGGGGAAAGGGAACCAGAGGGGTGCTGGCAGTCACAGTGAAACAGCAGAATGAGACAACCTCACAGAAGGAGAAGGTGGTTGATAATTTGAGAAATTAAGTGTAAGTGTTAAACCAACACTGTTACAATAGGGAAAGGTCCCATAGACAGGTTCACAAATTAGATGTGGTCTGGGATTGAAGGACCCTGCGTGAACTGTAAGGAAATGTTTCGGTGTTGCTCAGAGCCAGGGTCCTGAGGGGGCAGATAGATGGGGTTCTCATTTCCATCCTCTATGCCATGTGGAGGGAGAAAAGCCAGGGAAAGAGGCAAGGAGGCTGTTAAGGAAGAAGGGTTATTCCCCAAGCCCTCACTTGGTGAGGACTCCTCCTGCCTTCTGCAGGATTCGTTGCATTCAGCTCAGGGTTCCTTATATCCTTTGCTGGAGGCACTGCAAAAGACAATGGCAGATCTTCAGCAGCAGCAAGTGCTGGCTGATGGGTGATGACCACCTGCCCCACTTAAGACAATGGCTCATATTCCACACGGTACCGAAGTACAGGGTGGCCTGTGGAGTACAGCATTCTGTGAGTGCTGCACATCCTTTATTATCCCACAGGCAGCAGGCCTCATTAAGCACATGAACGTACAGTTGGAACAACAGATCAAGTCATTGATCTTACTGGGTGGCTGAGTTGGATGGAGCTGGCAGTGGACAATCTGAACTCCTGGCCAGCGGGCCCTGGAGGGTCCTCCATGTCCTGCACTTTGAAGTGTTGGATTCTCTGAAGGTGAAAGAGCTGGAGTTAGAAGGGGAATCAGGGAAGGTTTGGGTACAGTACCCAAAGGGCCACCAGAACGCAGGGAGATTCTGGTGCCTGGATCACGGAATACATACCTTGGTGGTGTTACTGAGAGAAATGAGGATAGTCTGTCTAAGTCCTCAGTGACTAACCAGGAGGGAGTGGGTTTGTGTCTCGGAGTATTACAGAATGGCAAAGTGCTGACTGCTAAAGGCAGTGGTGATGATGGTGATCACTGTGAGATCCGACAACACGTTCTGGGAGGGTGTATCTTGGCCTGAAATGTCACTAATTTCCTCCAGCATTTTGTGTGTGTTGCTGGGAGGGAGTAGTCCATCCTAGCCAGGAATAACAAAAAAAGAGTAGCAGGCAGTACAATGAGCACCGGACCACACAATCAGTGGGGCAGTGAGTAAGAGTGACAGCAATACCCTGAGATGACTGTGTCAACACTGAGTATACTCCCTGGACATTAAAAGGCATATACTGGATATATGGTACCCGGGCCTACCTGTGGCTTCCTGTGGGATGGTAGAGCTGCTGCTATCTGGAGTATGTGGTATCATACACATACTGCCTTAATAGTCTGGATGAGCACCCTGCTCATGAGGGTTGGCGCAGTAAGAGGCATACCACAGAGACAGAAAGGTTCTGGATCATAAGCCTTTTCTCTGCATGGTATGGCCAGGCTGTCCCGAAACTGATAGGCATGGCCCGTGATGGAAGTGCTGACCAACAAGACGGCTTCAGCGTTCAAACATACAGAGGATGCACTGACCAGAGTGTCAGCTGAGATGATGGCTATTCCCCCGGTGGCCTTGCAAAATCAGATGGCCTTGGACTAACTGCTCGTGGAGAAAGGTGGCACCTCCCGTGCTGTGATTGGTCAGGAGTGCTGCACCTACATCCCCGAGTCTGGGAACATGCCTCACCTGGCTGATCGTATCTAGCAGTCAGTAAAAAGATCAGGAAGTTAGGGGGACAGCTCCATAATTACTGTACTCCGGGGAGAAGCTGGTGGTCTTTTGGGGCATTGGGAGGCTGGTGGACTACTGTAGCACACTGGTTAGTAACTAGTGGGCTGATAATTCAGAATATTATCGTGTTTTGGGTGGGGTGGTGGAGATAGGTCTCCACCAAAGGAGGTGTAAGGCACTCCTTCCCTCCACTAGCCTGCAGGTCACCCTTGGGCAATGTGTAGCACCTACTTAGCCCCCAATCAGAGTCACGTTAAGCCATAGGAGCAGGTGCTGGATGACTGTATGAGTAGTTGGTGCATTTCACAAGTCCTGGTTATGTGACGACAAGCAATCTCTGAAGAGAATTGATAATGATTGGGGTCATGTGTTTTGTAAAGACACTTCCCAGAAGGGGGCAATGCAAGCCACTTCTGTAGCAAAATTTGCCAAGAACTATCAAGGTCATGAGACTGGCTACGTCGTGTGACACAGCACATAATAGAAGAATGACTACAGTGTTTTATGTTTTGTATGTTGTATGGTGGGACGACAGCAGGGGTTACACTAGCCTGTGGGCCAAGTGTCACAGTGTTGCCGTAAGTGTCAAGTGTATCCCGTTGCTGAAAGGCAGGGATTAGATTGTGCAAGGAGCAATGCAGCACCTCCCACTACCTGCCATTTAACTGACATCATCACTGAACCTATGAACCTGATTTCACACAAAAATACCTCTATCAAATCTCCCCTCATTCTGCTACACTCCAGGAAACCTTTCCCTATAACTCATGTCCTCAAAACTCAGCAACATCCTTGTAAATTTTCTCTGTACTCTTCCCAATTTTATTGATTTTTCCTGTAGGTTAGTGACCAGAACTGCACAAAAAAACTGCAATTTAGGCCCCACCAACATCTTATACAACTTCAACATAACATCCCAACCCCTGTACTCAATATTTTGATTTACGAAGGCCAACATGTCAAAAAATTGGAGGGTCCATTGCTGGGCCCCTTTGCCTTCACTGATGCTCTTTGAACCACTGAGTTTGTCCAGATTTTTTCCCACTAAACTATCAACAGTTGGGTACTTCGGTTGCAAAGCACTTTCTAATTTTTAACAAACACAAAATGCTGGAGGAACTCAGCAAGTTGGGCAGCATTCATTGAAGAGGAACAAACAATTGATGTTTCAGGCCAAGACCCCTCATCAGGAGTTATGAGTCCCGAGGAAGGGTCTGTGTGAAACACTGACTGTTTACTCTGCTCCATAGATGCTGCTTCACTTGTTGAGTTCCTCTAGCATTTTGTATGCTGCTCTGGATTTCCAGCATCTGCAGAATCTCTTGTTTATTCTAACTTTTAATATGTACCTGAGAGAAATGACCAGTGTACTGTAGCACTACTAAATTAGATGTTATTCTCTTAGTCAAGAGCAAGGCTACCAAGGAACGCAAATGGCAGTGGATCACACGTGATGACGAAAGGTGCAAGTGGGAAGACTAGAGTCATCATTCAATTACTGTTATTAAAGTAAAAGAGGGTTGCGGCTAAATATATAAATAAGCGACAAGTACTAATCTGAAAGGTGTTTTGAGTCAATTATTAAGTGACTATTTAATGAGGGAAATCAAAATAAGGACGTTTTTATCAGTAATGAGAGATGCCATCAACAATGTAAGCGGACAGGGTTACTATACTTTGATTCAATGACAAGTTCATACAAAGGAGCCACAAGCATTTCTGCTTTCTCTCTCTCTCCCCTTCATGACCCAATTCCTCATTCCCAGCTCTAACCCACACACATGGAATGGTGAAGTTAAGTGTAGGGCTCCTTTGAGACTGGTTAAAAACCTAGGACCACGCCCAACTCCTTTTCCAACAACTCCACACAGACAAATCTTGAAGCTCCACTATCATACTGGGAAACCCTGGTTTACATTAAAGAGCTTTTGTTTTGCAATCTAATGTTACTCTGCTTCCTATTAATATGGAAATTAGAGGTGTGCAGCAATTCAATTCTATGCAAAGTAATTTTCTGGATAACAGATTAATTTTGAAGTGCAAGGGGTTAGATAGCCAGTATCTCGGCACATTTTAATGATAAATCTTTATGGCTTGCTGGTAAATCAAAGGTTGCAGATTTAATATTACCCTTGGGTGCTTAAGCGCAACATTTTAACCCAAGTGGTGTACTGATGGAATTAGCCTAAACCCCCCATCTACTCTTTCAAAGATGCGAAGACACTGTTGGAAGAGCACCAAACTCAAGCCCCCCCACCAGTGACTAAGCACTGTGGGAAGTCCTGTTGCAAGGTCAAAATGATGAATGTGTCTTTAACACAAGAATTCTTAATCTGCAAAATATCGCCTAAAATATACTAATCTTCAGAATTTATAAAGCCCATCTCATAATGTTTTCCATATTGCTCCCTTGTTTACATAATTCAGTGACCAGAACAATGATTTGAAGTATAATATTCAAACTTTAAAAATCAAAGATCTTCGTAAGCAACTTCTCCTACCATAACCTCCCTACTCCTCTTCAATTCTGGCACATATTCATTGAAAAACAGTGTAGTGTCATATACAACAGGAGTTAAAGAGCAAGTGGCAGGAAATTGAGCCAGCTAGTCTGATATCATATGGTCTCATAAGGGTATGAATGAATTTGTTTAAAAAAAAATTTCCCCAACATTTACTCTATGGGACTCTCATTTATCAAACAAAATCAGTGGAAGTACAGATTGGAGTTCCACAAACAGGCTCTGTAAAATCAAATGCATTGAAATTTGAGTATACTTCATGTCAAGAGATACACTCACCATTCCTAGGTACATCTACTTAACATGCATGGCAATTCCCAAGTATTATTTACTGTCCAAAGCTCGTGTGTTACAGTTAAAAGCTATTGGTTTATATTAAAAATGGACCATACACAGGAGATGTTATATTATAAAAAGTAATATGGACTTCAGAAATAAGAGATTTCAAAGCATTATGGAAAAACCTATTTTCATGACTGCTCTAGATCAGTGCATTTCTAAACCATTTTAGCCATCAGGCAGTATAATGGAGCATCAGATGGATCACATCCCAAAGACTGACTACTGCAATGTACCATAGAAAAGAAGGACAGGGAATAGAAAAGGAATCAAGAGGGAAGAGTGATTCATATAATTTTCTAAGCATTATCTCAAATCTAATACCCCAGGCAGCTCACGAAATTTAATAATTTGTATGACTTGGGCTGTCTTTCATTTCACATACACATATTTAAAACTTCTAACTTACTTCCGCATAACCATTATCTTCTACTTATTTCCAAGAGCATAATAATTACACTTCTTGCTTGACTAAGATAAAAGTACACAAAACTGTCTCAGCAACAGGGAATTAAAGACCTACTTAAATGGAAAGGTGAAGTATCTCCTCTGGGTGACCACATTTGCTCTGGTAAATAACTGTTGCTCTTCAGTGAGGTTGCTGCCTCTTCAGGGTTATATTCTATTTGGAAATGTTCTTGTTTCACTTTTTTCAGCGGGTTCAGTTTCATCTTTTTCAAAGGTGATGGGGAGAGAAATTGGCCCTGAACCTTTCTGTGTATAAGTGATCCTGATGAAACCTGCTGGACGGATGGAATGGTCAGACTGAACTTAGTTGATCTACCCGTGGTGGGTGAGAAGGGATCCCCCTGCATGTCCTCGGTTGGTGATTTCGTGCTAGTCGCCGCTGGCTTTGGGGGCATTTTGAGCCCAGGTGTGACAGATGATTCAAGAGGATGCATTTTCCTTTTCATGAGCTCCTTCAATGTGTCTATTGGCGAACCATTAACTGTCCATTCAGTCACCCCAAACTGCCTCAGGTGTGACCTTGCGTGACTCGACAGCCCCTTGCGGTTCTCAAAGTAATCACCGCAAAATTCACAACGCGTCTCTTTGTTAGGCGCTGAATCAATCGCTGTAAATAAAAGAAAGGGGAAATTGCAATGAACATTTTTAAAAAAAAGATTTCCCCTTAAATGAAAGTGAAATTGATTGGCCCACTTTAGGTTTCCTTGTGCCACAAGCCTTTACTTGGATGAGGAGCAAGTGGGCGACAGGGCAATGCTGTGTAATTTAAGCATATGAAGAAAGTGGCTTGGGTTACTTCATGCATTCCCAAAGAGAAACACTTGGTTTGCACATGCCACACCCAGGGTTTGGCATAAGGAATGTATGGAGAACCACATCATATGGGGTCATAATGTGCAGTTACCAAAACCCCCACCCAGTAGCCCCCACCTCCATCCAGACCTCTAATTGGCCCTCCTAAATCCTGATCATAGCAGTCTTATGTGTTGTGTCCTGTCCCTTGGACTCCAGCAACTTTCTGGCAGTCCAAATGGTTATAATGCACATGAGTGGTTATAATGCAAACCTAGACACTGAGTGCCGGGGATCTATTGACGCATCATAACATAATCCACTTGCACCTCCTTAATATAGGAAGCAATATTCTGGAACCACGATCATTATTTTGTTTTCCCCCATTCTCCTTTGCTAATACATCTAACCAGCAGATTTGGGATTGAACGGAGGCCCTGTTGAAGTCGCTACAACAGGCATGACTTTTATCAATTAAGCTCCAAGGGAAGAGAAAATGTTGGAAAGAATTTTCCCACGTACCTCACCACAGACAGTAGCAGAAGTGCCAAAGTCTACCCTATTCCTGAGCAACAGCAAAAGCTGCAATGTTGACAACAAAAACTGGATTTTACAACTTCAAACTGCTGAAATACACACTGAATCACTACCCACACACGATTACAGTAACATTGAAAACCTGCTTTACATATTGAAAATAATACATGCATTGTATTACAGGTCATAATACACATACACTCAACTTAAATGCCCTAGTCATTTTTTTCATCTTTTATTACTGCTGTTTCACAGACTTAAGCTACTGTTTTTTAACATATAATAGTGCCAGTAACATTATGCCTTCTTACAGGAACATGCACCTTGCACTTTATGTCAACCTGTCAATCTTCAGACCATGCCACTCAGGGACTTGTGCTATTATATTGTGGCTGCATGAACTGTGACTATATATACTCTGTTTTGCACCTTGGACCCAGAGGACTGATGTTTCATTTAGCTGTATACATGTATGATTGAATGACAATAAACACTTCAGTACATCAGATGATTTAAAGGTACTTCCAGTCAATTCACTGTTTTTTCCCCCCCAGTAACACAAAATTACTTTTAGCACTCTTGTTTTCACACGAGTTAATGCACTGAAATATTGTGGATTTCTCAGGAAAGACAAGATTGAATAGAAATAGTTATCACCTGCCGTTATTTCCCTAAAACGTTGGATGAATGCAACACATGTACTCTTCTTAAACTGCCTTTTTCTAGTGGATAGGACTACCTTGTGAATGCTTCACAAACAAAAGAAAAACATCACTTGAGAGGCTGCACCTTGCCCTTATGACAAGATACTTTTGACAGTTTCATGTCAGCTTTACTCAATGGTAACACCCAATGACTGTTGAGTTCAAATCTCAGTACGTAACCTAACTCAGTTCCACAAGACTTAAGTATTGTCACCCTAAAGGTAACACTTCTAAATTAAGTGCCTTCTACCTTTTCAGGTGAACACAAAAGATCCCTTGGCACCTCTGCATGTGCTGGGAGATCATCCAATGTCCTAACTAGCTGGCAACCATTAACTAATATCAAGCAGATTAAATGACCATTCACATCACTGCTGGTTGTAAGGACTTGCTAAGCAACTCACCAGAGTGACTAGACTCAAATCAAAGCAAATTGTTGCCCAGAAAGCAATTAAATATGTTGAGAACATGCAGAACACAATATTACATTGTTTACTCTTATGCCTAATTGAAAGATGACATGGTCCTGGAAAAAGAGAGATTAACACAGTTTGATCTTTCAAACTTGAAATTTGCAACTATAAAGCTCTGTGAGTGCTTAGGAATAAATTACTTGTGTTACTAAGCTAAAAATTCGAACTGTTCTTGCAAGTACTGCATGCTCACCACCAGCACTCCCCACCCCCCCGCCTCCCTCAAACCGTTTCTCACAGATTCCTACTGCAGTGGATTTCTCTTTACCTTTCCATTGCAGAGAGAGCAGAGTGGCCTGACGTACAGACATCTATACAGATGCCACCAACTCACCCCTTGGGTCAACGTGACCAGAGGAACATACAAAATACAGTATCTTGCCCACCTATCACTAATTAAGACCTTACACAGATTTATAGGTGACGTTGGCCAATAATTTTCTGAAGTCAGCCCATTATTAGGCGTCGAGGCCTGAGAAATCCCAGGTTCCATTTGCATTCTCATAGTAACGTGCTTCAGCTTTTTCTGTGTTGACATTGAAGGGGATGTTACAGATGTTTTCTTGTCTGGTGCCCCTAATTTGAAATTGCTCCTTTCCGCTTTGAGGGCAGACACTTTAGGGTAGCTGTGTGGTTTCTTCATCGGCAGCATGGATGATAAAGCGCTCTGGATCCCTTTTTTCTTAATGAATTCATTCAGAGCTTCAATCGGAGATCCTTTAGAATCCACATCCACCGCTCCAAAGTGCCTCAAATGAGCTCGGGAATGGCTCGACAGCCCCTTCCGGGTTTCAAAGCAGGCACCACACAACCGACAGCTTATGTGTTCACTGTTTACTGCTGTGAATGAAAGAGAGAAGTCGTATTTAACACCGTTAGAACGGCATCTGTGTTATGTTCATTAACCTCTCACATACATCAACCTTGCTATTCCCAATGTAATCTAGGAAACATTCTGTAGCTCCAAGGATTAAACCAGTAACCATATTTTGCAGTATTTAGACTTTCGGGGTTTAACTAATGATGGAAATTTAGGGCTGAAGCAGGTGATACCTGGTATCAGACTGAACTTGCCTTTTCTATCAATTCAACTGGAACCATAACAGAATCTATAACTGAGTAGTGTGGATAGGAAATAAATTAAAATCAGCTATTAGTTTCATTCCTGGTCAGTCAATAGGAACTCATGGTGGAAGAATCTTATGCACAGACTCTGAATGAGAATGCTGGGTTCAGCTAATTCGTCCATTTAGTTCAGCTGCCAACTTGGAGCTGGGGGACTTCCAGCATGCACAGAGCTTTTGCCAAGAAACCACACGTGTTCCCTTTGTATCCGAGTCATTCCACATGATAAGCATCATTGCTTATCAGTGTTGTTTTAGGTAAAGAGGTGCAGAAATACTGAAGGCACCAGGCACATCTCTGGGCCAAAGGTATGCTGCGCATGACTGAAAAAAAGAAAGAGTTAAAGTAAATAAAACTAAACAATACGTAACAAAATACAACTGACAAGCTGTCTACAGCAGTTTTGCCAATGCCAGCTTGTTCATCCTATGTTCTCATAAGTTTCGTGATCAGAAAATCTATTATTTTTTTGGAAGTGGGGACGAGAGGAGGAGAAAAGACTGACTTGCATGATGTTATTTCAATTGGGACATTAATTATAAAACAGTTATGTCAGTACCGTGAAGAGTCCACATCACAGGACAGCAAATCTATAATGCCAGATGCACAACAACCCCTTGCCTTCCACCTCCAGCATCCCCATCAAAAGTAAAAGACAGTGGTTTATGAGGCAACAGAACTCAAACAGAAAACAAAGTCTCAAGAGAAACAGACAACTGCCACCATTATAAAATAAAGGTCACTGAAGTACATGGAAACAAAGCACCACAGACAAAAGGGTCCAAAGCACAACCATGCGTACAGTAGCATAAATAAAATATACACAGCCAGGCAGGTACCAGAGCAAACATGAACAGCTTTAACTGTGAAAGCAATGCCATCTACAAAGTGCAGTTTAAAATTAAGTTGGTGCCAGTGTTAGGTACGTGCATTAAACACACCAAAAAATACTTGGGATTTTTAAAAATGCAAGATTACGATTATCAGGTTTTAAGTTAGTAAGTTCCCCATCAACTTTAATACTAGATGATGCATCTGACACAAAGCTAGCACTTAAATTTAGCTAACATTAAATGTAATTTCAAAACTTCCATGATCACACATCTATCCTTGTTAATTTCTGACCTAATTAAGAACCTGTTGAAATAAAATCCCTGAGGTGAACTGAAAATACTTGCAACAGAATAAAAATATAAAACAAAGAAATTTTAAAGAGGACTGTGCTACACTGGCAGCTGCAACATGAAGATAGTGTAGTTCAACTAAGAGTTATGTTTGATTACTAATGTTAACAAGAAGCAAACTCTCTCCCCACCCCTCACAGACAGTCTCAACTGGAAGTGTAATGATAAAAGTCAAGAGGGGCATGAAAAAGGTTTAATTGATACTTAAGACATAGCTAGATTCAAAGAAAGACACGTCTGAAATGTTCCAAGAGTTGCTATAGATCTTCACAGCACTAAATCCAGAGAAAATTAATAGTAGAATAATGTATGCATATATATATTTGTAAATATATCCTTCTCTCTCTCTCTCTCTATATATATATATATATACACACATATCTATGTCTACATATATACACACACACTACATCTATGATAATCAAATCATAAAATCTTAATTTAATAAATGTAGACTTACTGCATGTCTATCAGACCTTTGAATTAAGATTATGCACAAGAACATTCTGTCATAAAAATGTGTGAATAAAATTTCATTGGGAATTCATATGATCCTCAAAATATCACATATATCAGTTCCAGTATCCCTAATCACATAAATGCTATACTCACCAACCCTCACGATTTAAGACAGAAGTGACAAATAGACACTCCTATACACTGAAACACACCATGATCACAACATAAAAAACAGTTGGGTATTTTTTAAAACGCAAAATTACAATGATCATGATATGAAGTTATAAGTTCCCTATCAACTTTAATATTAAACAATGCATCCAACACAAAGCTGGTGCTTAAATTTAGCCACTATTAAATGAAATTTCAAAACTTCATAGCAGAAGTTGGGATCAAATAAATGAGTTAATTGCTTTTCACTCAAAGCAAATTCTATTGCCGCTAGAAACAATGAATAAAAAAATGATAAACCCTAATACAGACCACAAAATCATGACATCCCACAAGTCATGGATGACATATTTTTCACATCCTATTTACAACAGAAATGTCTTTATTTGTAGAAGAATGGCTCTTCCAATTAAAGAGCAAATCATCTTTAATCAAACCCATGCTGCTGTTGGTTGTAGCAAGTCAATAACAAAATTGACACCAAGCTCCAATAAAACTTCTCATAACACTCTATGTATATCAGCAATCTTCTTTATAGAAATAGATTTGGCATATAAAACAAAGCATACCATTATGTGTGTTTCTTATTGATAGAATTATCTAAACTCAAGGGATTTTGCACATGCTGCATATCCAGAGCAACACATACAAAATATTGGAGAAACTCAACAACCCAGGCAGCATCTATGGAAATGAATATAACAGTCGACATTTCGGGCTGAGACCCTTCCGTAGCACTGGAAAGAAAGGGGGGAAGAAGCCAGAATAAGAAGGTGGGGGAGGGAGGAAATAAGAAGCAGGGAGGTGATAGGGGGATAGTGTCATGGGCTGGAGAGGGATCCTGATAGGAGAGAAGAGTGGACCATGGAAGCAAGGGAAGGAGGAGTGGCACCAGAGGGAGGTGATAGGCAGGTGAGGTGATAGGCAGGTGAGGAGAAGAGGAGAGCCAGAGTGAGGTGTTGCTCCTCCAACTTGAGAATGGCTTCATCGTGGCTGGAGAGAAGGCCACAGACCGACATGTCAGAATGGGAATTGGAATTAAAATGGTTGGTCAACAGGAAATCTTGTTTTCTGCAGAGGGAGTGTAGGTGCTTGATAAAGTGGCCCTCCCAGTCTACATCGGGTCTCACCAATGCAGAGGAGGTTGCATAAGACCACCCGATTCAGCAGATGACCTTAAAAGATTTGCAGGTGAAGTGTTGCCTTTGGACCCTGAATGAAAGTAATGGAGGAGGTAAATAGGCAGGTGCAGTACTTCTTCCACTTGTAGGGATAAGTGCTAGGAGAGAGATCAGTGCGCAACGAATCACAGAGGGAGTAATCCCGGTGCAAAGCACAGATAAGTTTGGTGGTAGGATCCCATTGAAGATGTGGAAGTTGCAGAGAATGGTGTGCTGGATGCAGAGACTCATGGGGCTGTAGAAATGTCGTTACACTTCTCTGGTAAAAAGTGATAGGTTGTGTGTCATACTCCAATAATCTTCAACTCTAAACTTAACTAATCCAGGGAAAACTGCAGGTTTTGATAGCTACACTAGTGACTTACGAAAGGTGCTAGATAAAACCTACGATTAAGAAAATTACAGGCTGACTATTGTACAAAATGAAATGAAGATTGATGTTGCTAAAAATATCAAGGATGGTAAAGTATGAGTTAAATATGGAAAATAAAAATTCCGTATACTATAGCAGATCCAAAACTTAGCATTAAATTACCTACTCTCAAATTACTTACAGGTCTCATTTAAAATGAAAGGAATGCTCACACTATCTCTCATTCAGACAAATACTATCACTGTCATGTTAAAATTCTGCAGTGCCAAGGCTTGATAGAAATTTGGATATTTATGTTGATTTGGTGACAAGACTATTAAGTCTTGGAGAAAGTACAGGGAAATATCACAAAGCAGGATGTGAAACAATGAATTTGCATGACACTTTGAAGAACACAGTTCAGAGGAAGTAAATATAAAGTAACCTTTTAGAAATGTACAGTACAAAGACATTCAATAGCAAAGATCCCAGACATTATTTTAAACATGTGCCAAATTACAACTGAAATTGGTGATTAGGCAAGTTAAGAACAGAAATATTTATTTCAGAAATGGCAATAATTAAAGTAATCTGGATAAAGGTTAAAATACTACACTCATTTCAAGAGGTTGTTATACCTTGAGAATGAAAAATGTTTATATATCATCTCGTTCAGCTTTAAATAGCTTGTAATAAAGGACTGAAAACTTTTGGTTTTTCTAAATGGTACTTTTGAGAAGTTATGGAAACTGTGTGTCTATTGCTAGAAATAGTGATCCCTTTGGCTTTTCAATTAAGCATGAAAGTATCAAAATCATACACACACACGTGAGAAATTTATAGGGATGGAAAGGAGTCACTTAGTCCATTAGGTTTATTGGAAAGTTATCTCTATTTCCACTATTTCAGTATTCCAGACTATTTCCACACCTTGGCTCTCAGTATGCAGACTTCAAGGCAAAGCACTTGTTCATTCAGGTACTTCTTAATTGTGATATAGCGTTCTGGCTCCACTACATTTTCAGCCAGCAAATTCTAGCACTTTTAGATTTGGTGCTAAAACATTCTTGTTCAAGTCACCTCCAATCTTTCTACCTTTTACATTAAATCCATGTTTCCCAGTCACTAACCATTATGCTAAGGAGGATAATAAGTCAACCTTATCTGGTCCAAAATGAATTATGGTAGAAAACTGAATTTCAGCAGAGAACTGAGTTTTCTGTAACATGATTAAAACAACCACAACCCCAGCTTCTTCTATTCCAAAGAAAACAATTGTGATTAGCTAATCTCTATCCTTAACTAATATTTCCCTGTATTAGCATTAGAAAGAAAATTCACAAGAATTTTTCCTGTGACTAGAATTATACCATATTATATATTATGCAGCGCCAACATAACATCACTACCCTTGTATTCAATGTTTTGGCTATTAAAAGCAAAACATCTTTGTCCTTCAACCAAGAATGAACAGACTGCGTTTTCCTTGAGAAAAAGTTGAAGTGTTACCAAAAAGAGATTTTAAAGTCATGAAAAGCTCTGATCATGGAAATCCTCTTGCAAATAGAAACAAAAGGTCATCAGTACAAGATCGTTACCAAAAAAATCCACTATGAAATTCAGAAGAATTTTTATTACGAAAATGGAGAAAATAGGGAACCCACTAACACACTGAAGAAAAACGTGCAAGTCCATTTCAAGGCAGATTGGACAAAGGGGAAGGAAATACATTATACTGACAAAGTCAGATGATGAAAGATTTTGAATGGAGCATAAGTGTCAGCAAAGACAAATTGAAGCCAAACGGCCTGTTTCTGCCATGTATACTGCGCATAAAAGGACACAAGAAGTAGGCCACAGAGTGCCCCAAGTCTGCATCATAAGATTATGGCTGATCTACACCAATCAGCATGTTCCATAGCACCCAACTTCCACACTGACTAGGACTCACTCTCAGCCTTGAACCTCAGCTCTCTGAGGTGCAGAATATGTAAGATTCATAAAAGAAAACCCATCCTCATTGCCAAATTAAATAAGCATCCTTTTATCCTGAAATTATACTCGTAAGTTTTAGATTCCCCAAACCCCAACAGGAAAACTATCTTCTCAGTATCTAACCTGTCAAGACTCTCAGTCATATTTGATTCTTCTAACCTTTAATGTACACATTCAATCTTCCTCTATAAGACAATTCATCCCAGGAATCAACCCATTTGTCCCTTCTCTAAAATGCCTATGAAAACATACCCCTCCTTCAATAAGAGCAAAGCTGCAGGCAGAACACTAAGCTGTCTCACCAAATCCATATGCAACTTTGTCAAATTGTGGACATGCGTCAACATCCATCAGTTATTTTATAATGTACACTAAAAGTGCTATAAATATTTTTAGTAAATTACCATCTACTGTGTGTCCCTTACCTTTAAATATACCCTTATGTATTACCTCATATTTCTCTGGAATCAATTCAGCTGATTTACTGCTATTTTTCTGTGGACTCTAACTTTTTCCCACACTGTTAACCAAGCTCTCAATTTTGGCACCATCTTCAAACTTAATTATGGTCAATAAATTTAAGCAGATATTTATTAAATATCCAGTCATTTGAACTTCCAAAAACCATTACCTTTTGCTTTCTGGCAGTGAATCAAGTTTGCATCCAATCTGTCACTCTTACAAGCCGCCATATTCAAGTCTACTGACGACACCATTGCTGTTGGCTGAACCAGCATATGGGGGGGGAGATTGAAAATCTGGCAGAGTGATACAATAACACCAATCTCTTACTCAATGTCAGCAACACCAAGGAGCTGATTATTGACTTCAGGAAGAGGAACGGGCCAGCAACTTAAATTCCTTAGCGTTATCATTTCAGAGGACCTGTCCTAAGCCCAGCACATAAGGGCAATTACGAAGAAAGCACGGTACTTCCATTGCAGTTTGTGAAGATTTGGCATGACATCTAAAACTGTGACAGACTTCTATAGATTTGTAGTGGAGAACATGTTGTTTGGTTGCATCACAGCCTGGTAAGGAAACACCAATGCCTTTGAACAGAAAATCTTACAAAATGTAGTGGATATGGCCCAGTTCATCACGGGTAAAGCTGTCCCCACCATTGAGCACATCTACATGAAGCATTGTTGCAGGAAAGCAGCATCCATCAGATACCCCCACCACCCACACCATGCTCTCCTCTCATCGCTGCCATCAGGAAGGAGCTGCAGAACTCATAACACACAGTTTAGGAACAGTTATTACCCCTCAACTACCAGGTTCTTGAACTAAAGGAGATAACCACTCAACTTCACTCGCCCCATCACTGAACTGTTTAAACAACCTATGGACTCACTTTCAATGACTCCTCATCTTATTTTATTGATATTTATTACTCCTTTTTTTTTGTATTCGTGCAGTTTGCTGTCCTTTGCACAATGGTTGAACACTCAAGTTGGTGCAGTCTTTCACTGATTCTATTATAGTTATGGATTTATTGAGAATGCCCACAGAAAATGAATCTCTGTATATGCTGACCTATTTGCACTTTGAGAATAAATTTACTTTGAACTTTGATTAAACACATTTCTGTTGATGCTAATACCTAGTTTGTGATTTGTTTATCATTGAATTTGGGCTTTTAAAACTGAAGGTTTATGAAGATTACATCAGCCGTTTCTTAGAATACTGGAAGTTTCTATAGCACCCAGTTATGTTAAGCATTACAACACACAGGTTTCCTCAAAAAGGGCAAGAATAAGAAAGGAAGACATCCTTGATAGCAAAGCTAAGTGAGTTCCACATGCCCAAGCTAAGAAAATAAGTACTTCTACTGCTTGCTCTTTTTTTAAAATAAACTTGAGATGGGACAGGAAAAAACTGTTTTCAGAAATATGATAAAAACTCAACTATGAATTTGTAACAATGATTATGATCCTCTAACTGCAAGCTAAAAGTTTTTTTTCAGAATTTTTGAGATTGGCAGTGGTCCCTGGCACTTTGTGTGCACACACATTCAAACAACCCCAGCAAATTAACTGTTTTATGTGGTTAAGATCAAATGCCAACTTGAACCTTTAGTTTCAAGTCTAGAAGCTAAAATTTTTCATTAAAGAATAAATCAGGTAACAATGACACAGGCACAATTTTATCCTATTCTTGGGATGAGTTTCAATGGTTTACAATTCCTTTCTTTACAAGGATGGTATCACAGGACTGTTGCATATTCTGAATCTATATTTGAATAGGGTATAAAACAGGAGGAAGCAAAAACCACAAGTGGTATGAACTACATTTCACTTAACAGACCTTCTCTTCTCCCATGGATGCGAGATGCTCATTAATGACCTCTGTCCAATTTTCATCCGTAATGAAGACTCATTTACTTGTCTTAACTGTAGTAAGCTATTTAGACCCTAGAGCCTGTTCTGCTATTTGATGAGTTCCTCAACTTATCTATAGGGACTATCAAATACCTTCAAAACTTCACCCCATGGCCTTCCAAATTCCAGGATATACGCCCTTGTTTGTGTTATCCTCAAAACTTAATCCAAGTTCAAGAATACCGCTGGCAAATCTCAATTTCAGTCCAAATATAGCAGAAATATTATACCTAGAACTCCATATACTAACCACGACTTTATATAGATGTGCTATAGCTTCTATCCATCAGTTATCTGATTAAAGAGTGATATTTCTTTAGCCTTATTTTCTTTACCCATCCATAACATTTTTATGAGATACATGCACAAACCTTCAACTCTTCAGACCTCTGCAGCCTGTAGCTTTTCACACAGAAAATGGATAACCTTACATTTGAAATCAATTTGCCATAGTTTTGCCCATTTGCTTTATCTATTAATATCTAATACAACACTTCCATGTACATGACTTACTATGTTTCTACCTTTTGTGATGTGATTTTCTACCCATAACCTATTTATAAAACAGTGGCACCAATGTAGATCATTACAAAGCATAACTAGTTACATCCTTCCAATTTGACAGGTGATATAACTTTTACCCAAATTCACCCTAATGCTCTATATATGGAAACCAGCTTTATTCATTATCCCTCTCACTTCAGCTCTGTCAATTTGCCAGCTAGATCACTAATGTGTCAAGTTCCTCAGGCTTCAACTTTTAGTTAGCAGTCTGAAAATCTATATAATGTCAAATGTTAAATTTGAAACTAGAGACCAAAACTTGTAAAATTAACCTTTCTCTGGATCTGACCTACTTCAAGACTCCTCACTGAGATAGAAGCCCTCTAGTACCACTTTTAATAAGTCGTTGCCCTCAGTTCTGTGAACACCAGACGAAGTAACAGATTCCAATCAATTGACAACATTATGCTTAAGAAAAACTTGTCATTTCTCTACCTCAATTAGGAAATATAGAAATAAGGTTGTGACTAGAACTTTTTGCTGCAATATGCTACAAGCCGAGAACTTATTCAACTTTTATGAAAAAAAAAGTTGGCTGCGCGAATTTTATGCGAAGTTCTTTCAGTCTAATGCACCTGGAAGTACATCGTCTCTCTCAAGCAACACACATCAAAGTTTCTGGTGAACGCAGCAGGCCAGGCAGCATCTGTAGGAAGAGGTGCAGTCGACATCTCAGGACGAAGGGTCTCGGCCTGAAACGTCGACTGCACCTCTTCCTACAGATGCTGCCTGGCCTGCTGCGTTCACCAGCAACTTTGATGTGTGTTGCTTGAATTTCCAGCATCTGCAGAATTCCTGTTGTTTGTCGTCTCTCTCAACCTCATTCTCCTGCCTTCTTCCTCTAAGCTTTGACACCCTTGCTAATCAAGAAACGACCAACCCCCGCTTTAAATATAACCAATAACTTGGCCTCCAAGCTTCATCTACAATGATGTACCCTTGAAGTGTAATGTCTTGAAGCCCAGGCACAAAAAAAGCATAGTTTTTTTTAAAAAAACTAAAGAAATTAAACATGCCACTATCTTTGTTATTGAAAAATCCAGGTTTGCAAACAAAGTCCATGGTGGAAAAATCAAAAAGTGAAGCAACAGAAAGAGGTAATCAGGAATTAGTGAGGGCCTTAGAAACTTAAAATTTCATGAAGGAGTAAAGGAAGGTTAATGACAATGAGGTTTTGACATGGCGGTAAAGAACCAATGACGTGTGATGAATCCTGATTTTAAGAGTGAAATGGGAAATTATTGTTGATATCGCTCCTTCTCCACAAGATACAATCAAGTAATTAAACTTCTCCATCCCCAAGACTGAGTTAACAAAATGCTGATGACTCAATAAATTTGTTCAATTCAGCCAGTTTTGTGATCAACGGGAATTTAATTTTTTAAAACATAAATACCACTGGGACTTTATAAACTAGATCACCTTAAAACCCAATAGTGACCTTAACTTACTGAGGTTTAAAGGTGTATTATCATCTTGAGGAGACCAAAACAGTTTTTTTGATAGTAGTTCTCCTGATGTCTGAGGAGTATTCATCAATGATCTACCTGCTTTCCCTGGCTCTGGAGATTTACTGGATACAGGCTTTGGTAGAATGGGATGCACTTTCTTGAGTGTTGATGTCTGAGAATGACTCTTGGGAGGGCTGCTGATGCCCAGCTTTGGTGATTTAGCTGCTGGTGTTGTTTCACCTTGACACTCCTCTCCAAGTGGTTTTCCAAGAGCCTCTTGCTTTAACCCAGACATGTCCTTTGGCGCATAGCTTTGTGGTTTATCATTAGCCAAAGCTGAGGGTAAAACATTGGGTATCCCTTTTCTTTTCATCAGTTCGTACAATGTACCAATGGGGGCACCGCTGCTTTCTGAATCTGGTACTCCAAACTGCCTCAGGTGGAAGCGTGCATGACTTGACAATCCTTTACGAGTTTCAAAGCAGGTGCCACATAACTGACAGGAATTCAGCACTAAAGCAAAAAAAAAAACACACAGACATGGTCAATTCTGACATACATGGAAAGTTTTGATAATTTAAAATTCTTACCAGTCAAAATACTGTGTTTGTTGAGCCATGATCCTATAAACAACCTTCTTTCCCAGGTTGTATCCTTTCAGAAAACACATATGCCCAAAATAATGCAAAGCATGGCTTATCCAATTTCAAATTCTATAGGTTCTTTCTGCATGTGGAGCAAAAATATGAATGTGACATTGTTATTACAGTAGCTTTCAACCTCTGCTTTTATCCACAATCAAGGCATTTCTTAGCTCAACAGTTCATCTTTAGCATTTCTGGAAAAGATATGCATTTCAACATCACCTCATCATCTTGCTCAATTGTTATGTGCCAAATGCCAAAAATCCTGAGCAATCAAACAAATGTTCATTCTTCAAAAACATTTTTAAAATGCACTCTAGTACTGCACATTTTTAGCCTGGACTGATACTTCACAGCAGTCCGGAGAACACACTGCCTTTCAATTGAAATGTTAAATCCTGTCCTCATCCTTGCATGTGTGCAAGATTCCTTCACTTCATTTTTAAAGAGAAGGAGAATTATTCCCGGTCAGTATTTGACTCTCAATCAACATCACTAAAAATATCGATTATCTAGCCTTTACCATGCTGTCGTTTGGGAAAAGAATGTTGTGCACAAATTGGTAACCATAGATGCTTTATTGCAACAGTGACCAAAATATTTTATTGGACCTATGATGTCATGAAATGAATGTGAAGAGCAACATATAAATGTTGGTGACTTAAAATGTCACCTTTTATGACAAGATAATGGCCTAAATCAACTTGCCGAAAACAGTGCTAATTCATTTTTATGAAAAGGTTTCTAACCTGCGTATAACACTCCCACTGTTAACATCTTCTGGATAGACCACAAAACTAGTTTTTTCAGTTCTTTTATGTCTGTTTTTCATCTTGAATGTGTTTCTGGAACCATTAGAGCCTGTGATTTGCAGTTTAGAAATCGTCTGGATGATCCAATCTCTGAGAGGATTCCCGGAGGCAGCGAATGTGAACCTTGAGGCGAGGAAATTGTGGGTGGCTGTGAGCCAGTGTTTGACCCCATTGTTTGCTGATTAAAGTGACAAGGGAGATTGAAACATCGCGGTGAATGTGGAAGGTCACGCTGGCTGCCTGCCCACTGATTACTGGTGGGATCGCTCTGCTGCCGGAGAAGGGGCCTGTGTGGCCTGCCAATGTGTCCAAAAGATGTTACCAGTGTTTTTCTGCATTATGGATATGGATTTGGACTATAGACCTTTTTCCCCAGTCTTAAAGCTTTATATTGTGTGTTTTCACCTGCCCTTTCTCTTTTTTTTGTGTGGGGGAGGGGGATTTGGGAGTCGATGTTCTTGTGGCATTTTGTGCAGGGGGGGGAGTCTGTGGGTTGAGGTTCTTGTTGCATTTTTTTGGTTAGTTTGTCCAAGGAGAGGGGGATTATGGAGACCAGTGTTCTTTCTGCATTTCGTGTGGGGTAAGGGTTTTGGGGCAGGGGATTGATATTCTTATTGCGTTTCCTGTGGGAAAGGGTGTTTGGGGGCTGGTGATAGTGTTGCCGCTCTTTTTTTCCTCTTGGTTTGGTGGCTCTCTTGGGAAGAATCGCAGAGTTATATACTTTGATAATAAATGAACCACTGAACCAACTGTGTTAACTGATATGATTGGAGATCCACCTACATTTGTATTCAGATTGGTTTTGATGATAAACAAGCTGAGAAAACTAAATAAACCATCATCTCACTTACATGACTAACCTAAGTCTAGTGAAGCTGTAAAATCTCCATCTTTTCCTGCAGAGGCATAAATTACATTAACAACTTCAAGTTGCAGCATTTTCAGTTTTACGTGAACCAAAACATTGAATATAATTGGAACTAATTAAGCACAGGTTTCTTTCTCTCTATTCAGTTATTTGTAGAAATGGGAACAATATTGCTCTTACCATTCACACCATGCTACTCTTATCTAAACAGTCACTGCATGTACACAGCATCAAAAACTGAATTTCTCAGTAAGTATCCCATGAGTAGAATGTGCTGTCTGAAAGACAAAAGTGTTTTTCTGTGATATTATCACCACTAAGAGCCTTTTCCACTTCCACGGGACAAAGTGTAAGCAATAAAGGTAGTGTTCAGCTTGTAATTTAAACCCTCCACCCTATATTAACAATATTTTTGTTAAATGCTGGCAAATATTTTGAATTTATTTATTTATACAGTTCAGCTGCAAAGGTCAAGTTCCTGCTGTTAAGGATAATGCCCTGATTCCACACGCTGAAAACGCAGCTCTATAATTTATTCTTATGAATAAAAGCAAAACTGTGCAGAAACAGACATGAAGCTTTTTAAAGGCTTAAATGTTTCTTCTCTCTATGAATTTCTAAACTGATGCAGGCAAGTAATAATGATCTCCAAAAAATGGAACCCTCTCAGTGACAGGCATCATATTAAGCATTCATGGATGAAATGCAGCATTGTCCAAATCCGCAACAGTCCTCTGCTCTTTATGCAGCATCAATTTTGATCACAAAACATTGTTTTGATTTTCCATTTCCTTAACACCTGTTGCATTTATGCCCATATAGTCTACTTACTTTCAATAGTATCAATGCAGGGAGCAGGTTCAATTTCATTTCATAAAGTTGAGATGGATTTCAGGAAAGGTATCCAAGAAAGATCCTGAGAGGCAGGATTTATGAACATTTGGAGAGGTATAATACGATTAGGAATAGTCAACATGGTTTTGTCAAGGGCAGGTCCTGCCTTATGAGCTTGACTTTATTTTCTGAGGATGTGACTAAACACATTGATGAAGGTACAGCAGTAGATGTAGTGTATATGGATTTCAGCAAGGCATTTGATAAGGTACTCCTTATTGAGAAAGTAAGGAGGCATGGGATCTAAGGGGACATCACTTCGTGGATCCAGAACTGGCTTGCCCACAGAAGGCAAAGAGTGGTTGTAGACGGGTCATATTCTGCATGGAGGTCGGTGACCAGTGGTGTGCCTCAGGGATCTGTTCTGGGACCCTTACTCTTCGTGATTTTTATAAATGACCTGGATGAGGAAGTGGAGGGATGGGTTAGTAAGTTTGCTGATGACACAAAGGTTGGGGGCGTTGTGGATAGTGTGGAGGGCTGTCAGAGGTTACAGCGGGACATTGATAGGATGCAAAACTGGGCTGATGGGAGTTCAACACAGAAAAGTGTGAAGTGGTTCATTTTGGAGGGTCAAATATGATGGCAGAATATAGTATTAATGGTAAGACTCTTGGCAGTGTGGAGGATCAGAGGGATCTTGGGGTCTGAGTCCACAGGATGCTTAAAGCTGCTGTGCAGGTTGACTCTGTGGTTAAGAAGGCATACGGTGTATTAGCTTTCATCAATCGTGGGATTGAATTTAGGAGCCGAGAGGTAATGTTGCAGCTATATAGGACTCTGGTCAGACCCCGCTTGGAGTACTGTGCTCAGTTCTGGTGAAGGATGTGAAAACCATAGAAAGGGTGCAGAGGAGATTTACAAGGATGTTGCCTGGTTTGGGGAGCATGCCTTATGAAAACAGGTTGAGTGAACTCGGCCTTTTCTCCTTGGAGCGACGGAGGATGGGAGGATGAGAGGATGAGAGGCATCGATCATGTGGATAGTCAGAGGCTTTTTCCCAGGGCTGAAATGGCTGCCACAAGAGGGCACAGGTTTAAGGTGCTTGGGAGTAGGTACACAGGAGATGTTAGGGGTAAGTTTTTACGCAGAGAGTGGTGAGTGCGTGGAATGGGCTGCCGGCAACAGTGGTGGAGGCGGATACGATAAGGTCTTTTAAGAGACTTTTGGGTAGGTACATGGAGCTTAGAAAAATAGAGGGCTATGGGTAACCCTAGTAATTTCTAAGGTAGGGACATGTTCGGCACAACTTTGCGGGTCGAAGGGCCTGTATGTGCTGTAGGTTTTTTTATGTTTCTAAAGCAAATTCTAAATTGTTGTATTTCCAAAATATTAGAAAAATCTAGACACAGCTCATCACCTCCTCCTGGTGCCCTAATTCCTTCCCTTTTTCTCATGGTCTACTATCTTCTTCTATCAGAGTCTTTCCTCTTCAACCCTTTAATTTCTCCACCTATCACCTCCCAGCTTCTCCCTTCATCTCCCCTCCGCCACCCACCTACTGGTCCCCTCACCTAGCCTAATTCATCACCTGCCAGCTTGTACTCTTTCCTCTTCCCCCCCACCCCTGCTTCCTTTCCAGTCCTGACTGAACGGTGTCAGTTGAAACAGCATCTGTGCATTCCTCTCCACAGATGCTGCCTGACTTGCTGAATTCCTCTAGCATTTTGTGTTTGTTCCTCTGGAGCTCCAGCACCTGCAGAATCTCTTGTCGGTAAAGGAAAATATAATCTTATCAATGGCACTCCAGTGTGCATAGCACTGATGGATCATGCAAACAATTGTTCATCATACAATCAGATGCCAAATACTTTCACCAGCTAATTATGCGAGAACAAAATGCAGTCTAGTACATGGTCTTGCCAAGGAATTTCTGTATCATATTTCATTACTTCATTCAGTATTTTACCCGGTTTTCAGTACTGAAGTACATACGTTATCCCTCATATAGCACAACATGCAAAAAAAAAGCTGTAAGATTAACACTGTCCCTACCCACACACCAGAGTGGATTTAGATCAGACTATTTTGTCATCTCTTCACTGATCAAGAAAACTACTATAAACTCACATTTGTTTGACTGTAGTGAATCCTCCCCCTGGGTGACCAAGGCAATTTTGGTAAGTGATTGCTTGGGATGCGAGTTACCGTCCAGTGTTCCCATAAATCCATTTTTTTCTTGCAATTCAGTTTCTCCAGAACTATGCCCAGGTGGCAAGTCCATCTCCAGAGTGGACATTTCATCATCATCATCTGGATCAATTATCACCACTGAAACAAATAAATTTAAAGTTATTTCACCAGTTAAGATATCCAAATACATTTCCTGTAGGTCTGGTGTCCAAAATGCAAGAATTAGGAAAGACTAAAATGAAGGTACTAGCACTGCTCGAATCTCCCATCCTCAGGATAGGACTTTGTCTACCTGTACGTACAGTTGCATGAGAGTTCACCATCACTCAAACAGTTACGGTCAGCTACCTAAAGAAGGTCCACTGAGCGATTTACTACTGACAACACTGAGGTAAAACCAGTCCTATCCATGCCATCATAACTAGAAAGCATTTAAAGAACATGATGCTCATTCTGCATCTCTATCTTTTGCCTCAACCAACAGGGCGGTACGGTAAGCGTAATGCTTTACAGCACCAGCTGCAAGATCAGGGTTCAATTCCTGTCACTGCCTGTAAGGAGTTTGTACATTCTTCAGCATGGGCTTCCTCTGAGTGCTCTGGTTTCCTCCTACATTCCAAAGACATACAAGTAAGGGTTAGTAGGTTGTGGGCAAACTATGTTGATGTCAAAAGCATGACGACATCTGCAGGCTGCCAATATATCTCAGACTGCACTGGTCTTTGCTGCAAAACAAAACATTTCACTGCATGTTTCAATCTACATATGACAAATAAAGCTAATCTTATCTTTGAATATCAAAATTGATGGGAGACTCCCGAAAGATACTGTTTAAACAACTGAATCAAAGAACTTCTTGTGTGGCTTAGAACCAAACCAAGAGATACGTTTCGACCATGAGGATAAAAGGAAGAATTACAGCTGTTAAATTTTAACAAATTAAAACATGTAAAATTGAGAGCATCGTTTGAAGTGACTGGCAACGCAATGGGGCTCACATTCCTAGTTGAGAATGGCTTTTTTTTTGCTAGGCAACCATGCACATTCTAAGAAGGCATTAAGAGATCAGTATACAAAATACTACTACCTGTATTTGATAGATAAATAGATACTTCTTGATCCCAAAGGAGATTACAGTGTCACAATAGCATTACAAGTGCACAGATATACAAATATTAGAAAGAAAGAATAAAAAATAAGTTACCTCAAACAGTCTAACAAGAGCTGTAGACTGACTCATTAGAGATCCTAATGGCTGAAGGCAAGAATCACCTCATATAGCGCTCTTTGGACACACAAAAGCAGTTTTCTCTGTGGTTGCTTTACCACAACAGAGTAACAGATTTCACTGAAAAATAACTTGGCTATTTATATCTTTGGTTTACATTTGTGGTACAAAATTTACATATGACAAGGTGAGAAGCAGCAGAAATATACAGCAGCAGCTGTACACAACCACAGATACTAGAGAATCTTCATGTGCTGTCTATACAGGAGTTTGGATGGTAAGTGGTCCTTTCTCATTCTTTATTCATTTGAATTGTGAAGAAACAGAGGCACAACTAGATTATATCCTTTGATACTGCACTGAAAGCAATTTTTCAAGTGTCTATTGGGATTGATACATTTCTTCATAGAAAACAAATGTAAGTGTATTAAGTCCATCTGGCAGCAGCAACACTATAGATAGCATTAGTTTAAAATGGCTTATATCGTTACAGAAAGTTGCAGTAAGTGATGCTTGGAAGAGTTTTTCAATTAACTGCAGATGATTAAAAATGCTATAAAGAGTAAGACAGGATGCAAGACTAGGATAAGAAATATGAAATAGTTTTAAGCATTCATAAAGCTAAACAGAAAGAAAAACAAAAGTAACTGTGGACTCCACTGATCAGAACCAGAAGAAATATATTCTTCGTCTTCATTGTTGAAAGGCAGATGAGACATTCTCACAACTGTGATGAACTTAATGCCATAAGATAAAATACTGGAGAAGTTAATGGCACTAAACACTGACAAATTTCCCAAATACAATGTTTATAGCATCTTAGCGCTGAAAAGACATGGCTACAAAGATACTGATTCAAGATTGTTTAATGTCATTTCCTGTACACAAGGGTAAAGAAGAATGAAATAATTGTTACTCAGAGGAGTGATTTTACATAAGGTGACTGACAGAAAATGATAAAGTAGTGGTGGTTGGGGGCATGGATGGGGGTGATGATCAGCTTTACTGCTTGGAGAAAGTAACTGGTGGTCCTGCAGTGAACGCTATGTAGCCTCCTCCATGATGGGAGTGAATCAAACAGTTCATCAGCAGGGTGAGTGAGACCCCTCATGATGTTACTGGCCCTTTTCCAGCATCTTTCTGTATATACGATCTTCATGGCGGGTAGGCTGGTGCCGATGATGCATTGGACAGTTTTGACTACCCGTTGTAGAACCTTCCTGTCCCCCACATTTGGTAATTACAAATTCCCTATCTTCCTGAATAGGAACAAAGTACTAGTTAGTCTCATCAGTTGATGGGAAAATATTGGAATCCATTATTATGAATGTAGTAAACAGGAGGCTCATAAATCACAATATTGTTTCTAAGACTAACAAGAAAAAGAAACTAGCAAGAGGGAGAAATTGGTGACTGGAGCCTAATTTAATTTTGAAGAGCCATTAGGTTATCATATAAAATACTACAGTGATATTAACAGAAGACTGATTAAAGGAGAGAAAACGCAAGTTTCAATCCTTCTGGGCTGTGTTTTCCACCCAAATTCTAAAGGTTTGCTAGGTTAATCGACCATGGCAAATGACCTCTAGTGTAGATGAGTAATTTAGGAGGATCTGATGGGAAGTATAGAGAATAAAATGGTCAAGGGTAGGATTAGTGCAGAAATGGATGCACAATGTTTGGTGCAAATGTTGGGCCAAAAAGGCCTACTTTTGTGCTATAGCTCTACAATTATTAGGACTGGCTCTTTTTCATTTTGGCAGACTGTTACAAACAGGATGTAGATAAGATTGTTACTGCGTTTTAATGATGGGAGGAAAGAAACAAAGACAGGGAAGGACAAGTAGACACAATGTACAAAATGATTAAGACAGAATATAAACTTAAATTGCAAGACGACAAAAATAAAAATCAGTGAACAGGATGATCTTACTGTGCTGGTCATGTAATGAAGCTAACATGAGAGTTTGTTGTTGTCGTTAAGTAAAGTCCAACTCTTTGTGATCTCATAGATTCATGCGCACCAAGCCTTCTTGTTGGAAACTGCCTCTCTAAGATCCCCCAAGGTCATACGCATTGTCTGAATAATATCAACTATCCATCGTAGCCTCTGTCATCCTCTCCTTCTTTTACCTTCTGTTTTACCTGACATGAGAGTCTTCTCCAAGGAATCCTGTCTTCTCATGATATGGCCAAAATATTTGAGCTTTTGTCTCTTAATCAAGCCTCCTAATGAGCAGCCCGGCTGTATTTCTTCAAGTATTGACTTGTTGGATCTTCTTGCTGTCCAACAAACTCTTAACACTTTACTCCAACATCCAAGTTCAAAGGCGTCGATTTCTTTTTCGTATTCAGCCTTACTAATAGTCCAGCTCTCATGGCCATACACAACTGGAAATGTCAAATTTAGATAAAATACTGAAGAGCAGGGACATAACATTGTCTACGAAGATCTGTATAGTCAAGTCTATGGCATTTCCAGAGAATCATCTAGAAAGGCAAAAAGTTAAGTTCCATTCTATTGGAAGGGGTTGATATAAAAGCAGCCCTGCAAAATCAAAAAGCATTTCTGGAATACTGTGTATAGACGGAGATTGTGTTAAACAAAATTGCTTTAGAATGAGAAATACCAATGTAATAAGTTGTAATAAAAATGTGCTGGAAACACTCAGCAGAACCAGTAGCATCTGCGGAGAGAGAAACAGAGTTAACTTTTTTAGACTGACAGCTCTTCAAGTGAACTGTGTATTTCCAGCAATTTCTGTTTCTAATTCAGAAGACAAGACACAATCTCATTAAGAATTAGAAGATTCAAAGAGTTGGTTCTGTTAATCAGTTTTCCATTAGAGGAACTGTTAGACTTAGGGAGTGATAGGCACAGGATGAAGGATTGAGAAGGGGAGAAACAGCTTTAATGAAGAAGGATGCAAAATCTTTGGAATTCTCCATCCCAGAAAACTTTATGGTCTGGTTGTTGAATAAATTCATGACTGTGATTGACAAATATTTGGACTGAAAAAAAAACAATGGATCGAGGTATTCTCAGCAGAAATAGATTATGCTGATGACCAAGTTAGATCTTTCCTGGACCTGCAGAGATATCTGAGAGGTTGTGTCGTCCACAACTGCTTATACATATGATTTTTGCAATGCGTAGATTTAAATTTTTGCTCAGGTAACATTTTACTGTATCGGTGTGGTTTTATAATCAAAGAGTGATGCAGATTTATAGTTTCTAGTACATTTTCCAATAAAATCTTCCCCGTTTCTTCTTTAGTTGTTTGTTGCTTCTACTAAAATCTCCTTTGTTATTTTTCACTATAACGATCCATCATCAGCACCTGGAGCCTTCCACGAGCTGAGGGTTTTATGAGTTTAGAGTCCTGTCTGAAACTGTAAATATTTCATTAAATGAGGGAACATTTATCTAGAACAGTACTCTGTGTGGTCTCCTAATCCTAGAACTTTAATTCACAATATATTTTCTCTATAAGTTTACAACTATCGCTGATGTAATGGAAAAACATCATTGTGGATTAGTTGTAATTTTTATGCATTGTCAAAAAATGCTAAACAGCTGACAGTCAGTAGTCTAAACCCCAATACTGGCAAAAACATCAAAGAACATTTATCACACTGTAATATGGTATGGCAAGCTTCATACCCTAGGCATTAGACAATGCTAACAACGAGCTATATTGAGGACAATTTTACAATTATATTTCAACTAGTCTGCTGACCAATAATTTTTCATTCAAATACAGATTACTTATTGAACATGTTAAGCAATTTAACATGTTAAGAGAGAATACCAAATTATCTAAATATGTAAACAACTACCAAAGATTCCTAGTACAAAACTGTTAATTGAAAGGAGGGAACATTTACTTCCACTGCAGCAAGCTATAGTTCAGAACAGTAAATAGAAATTTAAAAACTCACTACAGAACATGCCAATTTTTTCTCCAGGTATTTGCAAGAGATTCACCAGTTTAACTCTCACTCCACTGGAGAGGAACTTTACAGCTAACACAACAAATTGTGTGCCTAACCCTCTGAGGTTAAGCATGTATGTGGTATCTGATTACTCATCTTCAGTGTTAGACTGAGCCATATGTTCAAAAATCCCAACAGACGGATGATATTTTTGTTAAGCACTACAAAATGAACCCAAGCTGTCCAAATTGGCCAGCAAGTTAAAATGAACTAGAATTGGCTGTCATCAACTGGTTTCTGCACAAGCACTAAGTATTTGTTTAGTCATGTAATTCTGTGTGGTAGTGATGCTCCTGTGCCAACATAAAAGGCTTGAACTAATTCAATAAATGCCACGAGAGCTCTGGCAGTATTTTTAATTTGACTGGGATTCACAGGAAACTGCATTATCCACAGATCCGTTAGCAAAATAATATTCAAACACATAGAAATTTAAATGACTCTTTTTGAATTTCTGACGTTTTCTCTTTTTACTGAAAATAGTTCTAGAAGTATCAACGTATTAAACTTAACTTTATTTAGAGATAGAGCACAGTAACCGGCCCTTGTGGTCCAATGACTTGTGCACCAAATTCCATGTGACCAATTAACCTACTTTGCCTTTATGTTTTTGGAAGGTGGGAGGAAACTGGAGCACCTGGAAGAAACCTGCAAGGTCACAGGGCAGGCATACAAACACCTTACAGACAGCAGTGGAATTGAACCCTGGTCGCTGACGGTGTAATAACATTATCTTATAAGATTTGAACTTGCTATGAACTGATTGAATGGCATCTGGATGACTACTGGTCAGAAAATAAATTTCATCTCTATACCATTAACTCAGTTCACGCCACAAGAATGCCAATACACTACCTCCAACCTGGAAGCAAATACACTCAGTTCACACACATCTGCTCTTCTACTCTGCTATTCACTCCTTCGGAGACACCTTTGAATTTTCTGGTTTCCTTCATTCTTTCTTAGCAACTTGCCGGCACAAAAAAAAAGACAGTTTTTTCTCTAAATCACATCTCCAGTCCTGCAGTTTGTCAAGCAGGATTTTACCGCTTCTATCATTTTTGAGCAGGGCAGGGGGAATATGCCTTGAAATTCAGCAGTTGACATTTCAGGCCATGACACTTCATTGGGACTCTTTTTCTTAAGAGGGTAAAGTTCGAAGAGGAGGGAGTACTGAAATCAAGCTGCTTGATGTCTCATTGGCAATTAGAGATGAAAAGATCTACAGCAGGTAGAGAACCAGAGAGGAGTGTCTAAGGGGCGGAGGTTTGGATATGGGAGAAGGGGTCATTGGTGCAAGGTGAGGAGTAGACTCAATGAGAGAGGTGAAGGAAGAAGAGCTTGGTGTCGGAGGTGCAGAAACTCACTGACCCTTGCTAAGGACATAACTTTCTATCGTAAGCCAGTGAAAAATCTTGTGTTTTTAGCATTCCTGAACAATGCAAAGTGCAAACTTCCCCACAACTGTGACAGCTTCCATCCAGCTTGCTTCCTTAAAACAAAAGCATTGAAGAATTTTTTCCTACGCTAAGACCACTATGCCAGTTATTTCCCAAAAGACAATGAAATACATGGCAGAGGTTTCAAAGCCCAGGGAGCTGTTCGGGATTGTTCCCATTCATGAAAATTCCCCACAAGCTACTTAAGTACAATAATCTCCTTTAACCTGAACAAAGATTTTATCGAGCATTCCTGCACATCCTTCTGAAGCAGTCCCTGAATCCACTAAATCATTATCATAGGTACTGTGTACCATGATTAGCAAACAAGAAACAGCTTACTCCAATGCCTTTCAAATCATTGTTGGGGACTTCAATCAGGCTTGTTTAAAGAAATCTCTGATGAATTATCATCAATATCACCTACAGCATCAGGGATTCCAACACACTTGACCACTGCTATACTACAAATAGGAATGCCTAGACCGCATTTCGGGAAATTGAATCACTTGGCTGCCCCTCTCCAACTTGCATACAGGCAGAGGCTAAAGAGCAAGGCTCCAGAGATAAGGACAACAAATAAGTAGTCACAAGAGGCAAATAAGTGGCTACGAATCAGTGGACTGAGCCTTGTTAAGGACCTCGATTATCACTAACTTTATAAAAATAGTCAGATGTGTGTGTCCCCACAAAATCATTCAGTCTTCCCCAACCAGAAGCCCTAAATGAACCATGAGATCTGCAATCTACTGAGGGCCAGATCAGTAGCATTCAGATCTGGCGACCAAGCAGAATGCAAGAGGTCTAGGTTCAATCTTCAGAAAACCATCTCATGTGCAAAGTGGCATTTCTGATCTAAATTTGAATCACTGAAGGATGCTCAAAAGCTATGGGCAGGGCTGGAAGCTATCGCCTCCTACAAGTGAAACCAAGTGTTACGGGTAACAAGCCTCACTTCCAGAAGAGCTCCATGCCTTCTATGCTCGCTTTGAACATCAAAACACATGTACAGCTTCACAAACTCCCACAGTCTCTGATGACCCTGTGATTTCAGACTATTCTGAGGCCAACACGTGAGCATCCTTCAGGAGGGTGAACCCATGGACAGCAGCCGGCCCAGGCAGCTACTTGACCGAATATTGAAAAACTGTACTATTCAACTGGTTGGAGTGTTCACCAATATCTTTAACCTTTTGCTTTGGTGATCTGAGGTACCCAACTGCTTCAAGTAGGCTTCAATTATACTGATGCCTAAGAAGAATGTGATAACCTGCACTTACACCCACTGTGATGATATGCTTTGAAAGGTTGGTGATAAAATACATAAACTCCTGCCTGAGGAAGTGACTTGGATCTACTCCAATTTGCCCAACAGTACAACAGGTCAACAGCAGATGCCATTTCACTGACTCTTCATTCAACCCTGGAACACCTGGACAGCAAAGGTGCATACATTATTATGCTCTTCATTGATTACAACTCAGCATTCAACACTCTCATCTGCTCAAAACTAATCCATAAGCTTCAAAACCTCCTTGTGCGAATGGATCCGCCATTTCATCACTTGCAGACCCCAGTCAGGTCGGATTGGCAAGAACATCTCCATCAGCAAAGGTGCACAAGGCTCCCTGCTCTACTCGCTTTATACTTATGACTGAGGCTAAGCACAGTTCCAATACCATATGCTGACAATATCACTGTTGTTGGAAGAATTAAAGGCGATGACGAATCAGTATATTGGAGGGCAATGGAAAATCTGGCTGAGTACTACAATAACAACCTCTCAATGTCAGCAAGACCAAGGAGCTGATTATTGACTTCAGGAAGAAGAAACCAGAAGTCCATGAGCCAGTCCTCATCGGAGAATCAGAGATAGAGAGAGTCCCAGTGTTGTCATTTCAGAGGATCTGTCCTGTGCCCAGCACGCAAGTGCCATTACGAAGAAAGCATGGCAGCGCCTCTATTTTCTTAAAAGTTTCTGATGATTTGGCACGTCATCTAAACCTTTGACAAACTTCTATAGATTTGTGAAGGAGAGTATATTGACTGGTTGCATCACGGCCTGGTATGGAAACACCAATGCCTAAAGTAAGTAGTGGATAGGGTGCAGTCCATCATCCCAACCACTGAGCACATCTACACAGTGCTGTGACAGAAAAGCAGCATCCACCATCAAGGCTATGCTCTCTCCTCACCGCTGCCATCCGGAAAATGGTACAGGAGCCTCAGGACTTAAACCACCAGGTTCAGGGACAGTTATTACCCCTTAACTATCAGGCTCTTGAACCAAAGGGGATAACTTCACTAGTCCCATCACTGTACTGTTCCTACAACTTATGAACTCACTTTCAAGGTCACTTCACATTATGTTCTTGATACTTATTGTTTATTTCTTTTTTTTAAAATTTGCAGTTTATCTTTTGCACCTGTTGCGAGCTGTCTTTCATTGTTTCTATTGTGTTTTTTGTATATGCTGTGAACGCCCACAAGAAAACGAATCTCAGGGTTGTATATGGTGACATATGTACTTTAATAATAAGTTTACTTTGAACTCCATAGACAAGTGACAAACATATACATGGTGCATCACCACTGTAGTTATACTTAAGGTGGCGAATCTATGTAACTCATTACCTCAGACTACTGTGAAGGCCAAGTCATTGGGTACATTTAAAGCGGAGGTTGATAGGTTATTGATTAGTCAGGGTGTCAAAGATTATGGGGAGAAGGCAGGAGAATAGTTGACTGGATTGGAGAGCATGCCGTATGATAATAGGTTGAGTGAACTTGGCCTTTTGTCCTTGGAGCGACAGAGGATGAGAAGTGACCTGATATAGGTGTATAAGATGATGAGAGGCATTGATTGTGTGGGCAGCCACAGGCTTTTTCCTAGAACAAAATAATGGTTAACATGAAGGGGCATAGTTTTAAGATGCACGGAAGCAGGTACAGAGAGGATGCCAGGGGTATGTTTTTCACAGAGAGTGGTGGGTGCATGGAATGCACTGCTGGCAACAGTGGTGGAGGCAAATACAATAGGGTATTTTAAGAGACTCTTAAACGGGTACATGGAGCTGAGAAAAATAAAGGGCTACGCGGTAGGGTAACTGTAGGCAGTTTCTAGAGTAGGTTACATGGTTGGCACAACATTGTGGGCCAAAGGCCTGTATATGCTGTAGATTTTTATGCTCTATGTTCTAATAGGGCTGAGAGGATAATAAATCAGCCATGATGGAATGATGGAGCAGACTTGATGGCCCGAACGGCTTAATTCTGATCCAATGTCTTATGGTCTTAATAGGGTCAATAGTTTGTGCAACTCTGTGATTACATAAGACAATTACTATACGTGAACAGAAAAATTGCAAGAAAACCGCACAACAAATTAGTGTTCCCTACCCTCACATTAAGCACTGTGCTCCAACTGGTTCTATCAATTGACCATTAAATCTCACATTAATCCCATCAAACTCAGTACTAGGCCAGAAACAGCTTCTTCAGTGACATATACCTCAGATGTTCTGCCCTTCCACATTAAATGTTGGAAAAATAAAATTCAGTAATACAGGTTTAAAAATGTCGACTTGATACAAACATTTTATTGTCTCTTCATATTTCAATGAAAAGTGCCATCACTACCTGGTCACATTCAGCCTAAGCAAAATTTGGCAGAACAGCTCAATACACATCCAAGCAAGAAATGCTACTGAATCGAAGTGCTGAAAAATGTGCAAAATCTAAACAGATTTCTGAGTGTTCCATCACTGAATGGCTTTTTGCTGTAGCTTTCGAATGTTCAAGCACAACGTTAAAGAGTTCATTGCACTCTTGAGTGACCTTAAAAAGGTGTTTCCTCTCTGACTCAGAGTGCTGCTTAAAGGGATTTTCCTGTAAACAAGCAGTACAAGCAGTACTACACCTCAGAGTGGGTCAAAAATCTAACACATCACAAAAAGGTGCATAGGATCTGCGTCATCCTAACATGACCTACTTAAAATCAAAAATAATTTCCTGTACCTCTACATTCCAAAGAAATTGGAACAAAACAAATATTTATTATCAAAATGTTTTACATCAAGATCACTTTCATTAATTTTCAATCCAAGAGTTCAATTTCAACTCATTAATTCCAATTTTAGGACTAGAATATTAATGATGTTTTTATCCATCTATGTTTTATTTGTTCTTTAATAAAAGATTTTAAAACCTGCAAAATATATTTGGTTTGCTGGTTGAATGCTAATTCAAGAGTTCAAATACATACATTCATGATAAGCACTCTGTTTGTTTAAAAAGCTACCTGCAAAGCAGTGCTAAAAATAACTGGGTTCAGTCTTGTAAAGCTACTTTCTCATGATCATCCCACATCCTCATTTGAACTTTCCCTGTGACTGGCTAAATACTAAAAAGTTCTGGAAATTATTTCTCAGGTTTTGCTTGCAACTCCCAACTGTAAGAATACCAACTCACAATTACCGGTGGCATAGCCAAATAGATAAACAAGTGAAGTAACACTTTAAATCTAAGAAAAAAATCTGTCCTTACTCTCTGTTTAAGTGCTTCATTTAAAATAAATCTGAATACCCTTTTTTTCAAAAAGTTAATTATTTCTTTTCAAGAAGGCTTTTGTTTAAAAGTCAGGAGATGTTAGACAATTAATAGCTTGCAAGAACACCCAACAGCATATGGAAGTTCAACTGAAACAGTTGAAGTGCATTGAGTGCTAATGACATTTCACGAACAATGACAATGCAATAAACAGTGGCAGCACACTATAAAACATGGAGGTCATTCAAAGGAGTCTTCTTTTCAAATGGCTGAGATAGAAATATTAGCAGCATTTAAACAGAATAGGTGGTTGAATGAAAAGTCACATATGAGAAGCATGTGAGTTAATATGATTAATTGCTGCCAAGAACCCATTGCTTATTCCTGCTTAACTTGGTCACCGTGCAGGTGAATTCTGCAGTTACAACTCTCAGCGGAAATCTTTGTTCTGTC
Organism: Mobula hypostoma; assembly: GCF_963921235.1. NCBI lineage: Eukaryota > Metazoa > Chordata > Chondrichthyes > Myliobatiformes > Myliobatidae > Mobula > Mobula hypostoma. The sequence goes on from NC_086125.1 coordinate 21,778,275, forward strand.
AATTAAAACATGTAAGACATAGCTCTTTATCTTTGACCCCTCACCTACTGCAATCAGTCTGCTTCTATTTAACTTTGTCCAAACTTTAAAACTCCTATTAAATAGTCTGTTGTTCTAAATAAACAAAACTGACTTCCTAAATTTTTGTCCAATGTGCCACAAGAATTGTTAAAAGGAAAGGTAACTTATCCTGCAAAACCTCACTTGAAAGTTACTCTCCCAAACTGACAGCCAAAGCCTCAACATACTCCAAGTATGTAACTGTGTATAACAGACACATTTATAATAAGATGCATTTATATAGCTAGAGATGGCCTAGATGGTGAGGATCTTTAATTAAGCCTGAATCTGTGTGTGTTTAACAATTAAGATAGATATTCAGGCTTAATTAAAGACCCTTACCAATGGGGACATGTCCTCTTCACCTTACTACCATTGGGGAGGAGGTGCAGGAGCCTGAAGGCAGACACCCAACGTTCTAAGAACAGTTTCTCACCTTCTGCCATCAAATTTCTGAAGGGTCCATGAATACTAACTTATAATTTGCTTTTATTTTACAACTTATAGCAATTGTTATGTCTTGCAATCCACTGCTGCAGAACAGCAAATTTCACAACGTCAATGATAAACTTGAATGTGACGACAATGCGCACTTCCTCTATCACACTAAAACAGAAATATTTATCCAAGAGGCTCTCTTAAAGAATGACATATTAAAAGCTACCTTAAAATATTCCTTCCACCATATAAACAACACCTTACATCCTGCCGGTGAAGATAGAGCAATAATATCATAAAATCCCTGTTAAGTTACATCAGAAAAACAAGCAGACTGACTATGGTCTTATCTGTTCAGCTTCCACACCAACTTCCTTCCAACAAAGTCAATTAAAATAAGCAAGCAGCATTTATTCAAGGCTTGGCTTTTCAGATACCCTCCGAGTGTAATGACCATATAAGATGCCCAAAACTGCACCTGATGCATCACGTACTACTTCACCCATTGGTCTTACAGATTTTTAACTGCTTCCTATCTCCCAGTACATAAATTTAACATTCTTGTTTACATTTACAAGTCTTGCAGTCTCAAAGCTTCCGCTCACTGTACTCTTTGCATCATTTTGGAAAGCTAGCTTCATTTTGGCAGAAGAAATGACACAGTGAAATGTATTCTTGTGTTCACTCATCTCAAAGCTTGACTCTTCACAAGGAAACAGCTTTCATCGATTAGACATAAAAGACAGCAGACGCTAGAACCTAGAGCAACAACCTGCTGAAAGAACTCAGCAGGTCAAGCAGCATCTGTGGGAGGAATAGAATTGTCCGACCTGGTGCAGGGCTTTTTGACCTAAAACATCAACAATTCCTCTTCTCCCACAGTTTGACCCACTGAGCTCTTTCATTAGATTGTTGTTTTTTTTTCAGTTAGAAGCTGAGGTGAAGAGCAAAGATCAGTAGCATGGACGTAAAACATGTAGTTCTTGTTGGGCTTTTCCTGCAAAATCTTCAAATATCTTAAGTTCACATAAATAACTCCCCCTAATTCATTTCCTCCCCAGCACCTTTTTAGTATAGAAAATAACACCCAAAATGACCACAAAAGAAATCCTGATAGCAACTTTCATTCAGAAATAAAAATAATTTATTTATCAAGTTACAGGGTGAAATAGTCCCTTCCTGCCTTAAACTGCGCTGCCCAGCAAACCTCCCCCTCCCCCCAATTTAACCCTAGTCTAATCACAGTACGTACAACTTACAATGACCTATTAATCTACCAACTGGTATATCTTTGTTTTGTGGGAGGAAACCCACGTGATCACGGGGAGACCGTACAAACTCCTTACAGACAGCAGCAGTACATGAATCCAGGCTGCTGGTACTATAAAGTATTGTGCTAACCACTATGCTACCATGCCACCCTGCAAGTATGGAAAGGACTCACCCTATAGATTAATTGCTTAAAACCCAACTTTAGGAAAAAAACTAAATTCCACTGTCAGCTTCTAGGCTTTAGGAAACCAGATGTACGTTATGGATGATGAAAGCTAATCACCTCAGCAAAGCTCGGCACGTGAGCATCAATTTATTCAGAAATTCAAAACTTTTGGTAACAAGGAAAACTACGCATTCTTGAAATGAAGGTTGACTTTTTTTTTATTGCATTAGTGGAATCAACAAAAGAAAACACAAACAGCATGCTGGATCCGCAGGCCCGCCGAGCAGAAGGGAATGCGGGCGTATATGTGAACAGCCCTCTGTACAAAGGGACGCCTGGAATCATGGCAAGTGCTGCAAGGTTGGCAGGACTGAGGTGGGAGGCGGGTTCTGGCGCTCTCGGGGGGCGGGGGGGAGGGGAGGAAGAAGTGGGAGGACGTTAACGCTGGGAGGTGGGTCACTGAGAGCCCGGGGTGCTACAGGTGACCCCAGCAACCACCTCCCTCCCTCCCCCTTCCTTTACAATCAACCGCCGCCGCAAGGCCGCAAACCCTTCCAGCCCGGGGGATGAGGGAGGACTCCTTCCCTCCCCATCTCTACACCACCACCACCCCACGAACACTGCCCTCCTCGTCCCCGGCCTGCCTACCGTCGCCTCCGCCGCTCGGTTCTTTCATCGGAGGGCAGTCGCGGGGCTCGGCCTTTGTCAGGTCCTCCAGACTGGCGGCGGCGGCGGCCATCTTAGGAGAGGGAGAGAGCGCGCGGCCAGGCGGGAGCGAGCGCGGCGCACTCGATCGCCGGGAAAGAGGAGGAGGAGGTGGTGCAGCAGGAAAGAGAGACTGGAATCCAGGCTGGAGCAGTCGAACACCGCATCGCGGATCACCCAACTGACGTCATCGCCACCCCACTTGTACACCCCCTCTGAAAGCAATCCACCTTTGGCAATAAAAGTAAACCGTTTTTTGAGTAAAACAAAATATAAGACATACAAGAAAACATCCATAACCACAAGTATTTCTGCAGATGCTGGAAATCCAGAGCAACACACACAAAATGCTAGAGGAACTATGGAATTGAATAAACAGTCCGCGTTTTGGGAACAGACTAATTAAATTTAAGGCAGCTTTTCTTCTTCAAAAATCACCTTCTTAAGCCCATCCTCCGCCACCTCCAGTTTAAATTCCATGCGGAATATTTTGGAGGATCAAGAATCAAGAGACCCTTAATCAGGACTGGAAAGGAAGGAAGAAAGATGTCTTAATTAGAAGGGGGGGGGGAGTATAAGCTGGAAGGTGACAGGTGAAGCTAGGTCCACGGGGGAGGAGGGGTGAAGTAAGAACCTGGGAGGTGATTGGTGGAAAAGGTAAAGAGCTGGAGAAGGAGGAATCTAATAGGAGAGGAAAGTGGATCATGGGAGAAAGAGGAGGAGGAGGGGCACCAGGGGTGGTGATAAGCAGGTGGGGAGAAGAGTGAGGGGAAGGGGGTAAAAAAAACAGAATATCAGGTTGCTGGCTACCTATCCAGGTGTTGCTCCTCTAATCTGCAGTGGCCTCATCATGGCAGAAGAGGAAGACTGACATGTCGGGATGGGGATTGGAATAGAAATGGTTGGCCACTGGGAATAACTGCTTTTTGTGGATGGACTGAAGGTGGTCGACAAAGTGGTCCCTCAATCTACGCTGGGTCTCACCAACGTAGAGGAGACTGCATAGGGAGGATTGGATACAGTAGACAACCCCAAAAGATTTTACCCAAGGAGGTACCTAATAAAGTGGCCACTGAGTGTATCTTGAGAAGAGAGAAGTCCCCCCTTTCACTATTCTCTTTCTATTGACATAACTACCGTATGACCATGATTGAAGGGCCAGATGTCATTGCTAGGTATTCCTTCTTTATTTTCCTCAACAAAGGTAGACAGAGAACATAGTGAGACATTATTCCATAAGAAATCAATGACCCCATTAGTTATATGGGTCAGATGATATTAGCTAGATCTGTTCTAAAGGGAAATAGATGGTTGCTACAGAAATTATTTAAATGTTATAAAATTGAATAGTGTATTTTTGAACTGTGAAGGTCAACTTTAATCTTGAACCTACCTTTGTTCAAAATTCAAAGAAATATTATTATCAACATATGTATATGTCACCTTGAGATTCATTTTCTTGCAGTAGAACAGAGAAATACAACGGAATCAATGAAAAACTACACATCAAGTCTGGGAAACAATCAATGTGCAGAAGAAGACAAACTGCGCAAAAAACACAAGTAAATGAATAATACTGAGGACATGAATTGTGGAATCCTTGAAAGTGAGTCCGTAGGTTATAGGATTCAGTTCAGAGTTGAGGCGAGTGAAGTTATCCACACTGGTTCAGGAGCCTGATGGTTGTAGGGTAATTCCTGTCCATGAAGCCGGTGGTGTGAGACCCAAGGCTACTGTGCCTCCTTCTCAAGTGGCAGCAGTGAGAAGAGACCATAACCTGGATGGTGCAGTTCCTGGATGACGGTTGCTGCTTTTGTGTGGCAGCGGTCCTTGTACGTAGGTAGATGTGCTCTACGGTGGGGGAGGGCTTTGACTGTGATGGACTGGCTGTGTCCACTAGGCTAACATTTTCAGAGATTGTTAAAACTTTATTCATAGTAAAAATGTTTACAAGAATAAACCGTTCAATACCTTTTCATTCTTTACATATATGGTCAAAGCTTTCCATACAGTCCTATTACATTCATCCACATCAATGGGACCGCTACCACTCATGTGGCACTCTGGGCTGATATACTAACTACTACAGTAACTGAGGGGCTTTCCCCTTCCACCCAGCCCTTCCCTTTCTAGTAAGAGAAGAACCTTACACTATGGTCCTTCCCCACCAAGACCTTGCGGTACCCACACCAAGCTTCAATGTGTCCCTCAGCACATACTCCTGCAGCCTGGAATGTGCAAGTTGGCAGCACTCTTCCACAGACATCTTTGTGAGCTGGTCGATCAACAAGTTTCAGGCAGACCAAAGAGTGGCTTTCACCGAATTGATGATCTGCCAGCAGCATTTGATGCTTGTCTCAGTGTGTGTTCCTGGGAACTGTCTGTAGATTAGGGTCCTTTATCATGCAGCTGCTTGGAATGGCCCTTTCATCTTCACCTTCTTCACAAACCCACAGTCTCCCAGGAACACTGGTGCCAGGGTCCGGGATATTTCTGATCGTTTTCAAGATATCCTGAAGTGGGAGGGTGAGGAGCCAGAGGTCGTGGTACATATAGGTACCAATGACATAGGTAGGAAAAGGGAAGAGGTCCTGAAAGGAGAATATAGGGAGCTAGGAAGGGAGTTGAGAAAAAAGGACTGCAAAGGTAGTAATCTCGGGATTACTGCCTGTGCCACGCGACAGTGAGAGTAGGAATGCGACGAGGTGAAGGATAAATGCGTGGCTGAGGGATTGGAGCAGGAAGCAGGGATTCAAGTTTTTGGATCATTGGGACCTCTCTTGGCGCAGGCGTGACCTGTACAAAAAGGACGGGTTACACTTGAATCCTAGGGGAACCAATATCCTGGCAGGGAGATTAGCGAGGGCTACTGAGGTGACTTTAAACTAGAATGGTTGGGGGGTGGGAATCAAATTAAAGAGGCTAAGCGAGAGGAGGTTAGTTCACAACAGGGGGATGGGAACCAGTGCAGAGAGACAGAGGGGTGTAAAGTGAGGGTAGAAGCAAAAAGTAGTAAGGAGAAAAGTAAAAGTGGCAGGCCGACAAATCCAGGGCAAGCATCAAAAAGGGCCACTTTTCAACATAATTGTATAAAGGCTAAGAGAGTTGTAAAAGAGCGCCTGAAGGTCGTAACAAGGTGGATGAATTGAAAGTGCAGATTGTTATTAATGATTATGACATAGTTGGGATCACAGAGACATGGCTCCAGGGTGACCAAGGATGGGAGCTCAACGTTCAGGGATATTCAATATTCAGGAGGGATAGACATGAAAGAAAAGGAGGTGGGGTGGCGTTGCTGGTTAAAGATGAGATTAACGCAATAGAAAGGAAGGACATAAACCGGGAAGATGTGGAATTGATATGGGTAGAGCTGCATAACACTAAGGGGCAGAAAACGCTGGTGGGAGTTGTGTACAGGCCATCTAACAGTAGTAGTGAGGTCGGAGATGGTATTAAACAGGAAATTAGAAATGTGTGCAATAAAGGAACAGCAGTTATAATGGGTGACTTCAATCTACATGTAGATTGGGTGAACCAAATTGTTAAAGGTGCTGAGGAAGAGGATTTCTTGGAATGTATGCGGGATGGTTTTTTAAACCAACATGTCGAGGAACCAACTAGAGAGCAGGCTATTCTAGACTGGGTTTTGAGCAATGAGGAAGGGTTAATTAGCAATCTAGTCGTGAGAGGCCCCTTGGGTAAGAGTGACCATAATATGGTGGAATTCTTCATTAAGATGGAGAGTGACATAGTTAATTCAGAAACAAAGGTTCTGAACTTAAAGAGGGGTAACTTTGAAGGTATGAGTCGTGAATTAGCTAAGATAGACTGGCAAATGGCACTTAAAGGATTGACGGTGGATATGCAATGGCAAGCATTTAAAGATTGCATGGATGAACTACAACAATTGTTCATCCCAGTCTGGCAAAAGAATAAATCAAGGAAGGTAGTGCACCTGTGGCTGACAAGAGAAATTAGGGATAGTATCAATTCCAAAGAAGAAGCATACAAATTAGCCAGAAAAAGTGGCTCACCTGAGGACTGGGAGAAATTCAGAGTTCAGCAGAGGGGGACAAAGGGCTTAATTAGGAAGGGGAAAAAAGATTATGAGAGAAAACTGGCAGGGAACATAAAAACTGACTGTAAAAGCTTTTATAGATATGTAAAAGGGAAAAGACTGGTAAAGACAAATGTAGGTCCCCTACAGACAGAAACAGGTGAATTGATTATGGGGAGCAAGGACATGGCAGACCAATTGAATAATTACTTTGGTTCTATCTTCACTAAGGAGGACATAAATAATCTTCCAGAAATAGTAGGGGACAGAGGGTCCAGTGAGATGGAGGAAATGAGCGAAATACATGTTAGTAGGGAAGTGGTGTTAGGTAAATTGAAGGGATTAAAGGCAGATAAATCCCCAGGGCCAGATGGTCTGCATCCCAGAGTGCTTAAGGAAGTAGCCCAAGAAATAGTGGATGCATTAGTGATAATTTTTCAAAACTCGTTAGATTCTGGACTAGTTCCTGAGGATTGGAGGGTGGCTAATGTAACCCCACTTTTTAAAAAAAGAGGGAGAGAGAAACTGGGGAATTATAGACCGGTTAGCCTAACGTTGGTGGTGGGGAAACTGCTGGAGTCAGTTATCAAAGATGTGATAACAGCACATTTGGAAAGCGATGAAATCATCGGACAAAGTCAGCATGGATTTGTGAAAGGAAAATAATGTCTGACGAATCTCATAGAATTTTTTGAGGATGTAACTAGTAGAGTGGATAGGGGAGAACCAGTGGATGTGGTATATCTGGATTTTCAAAAGGCTTTTGACAAGGTCCCACACAGGAGATTAGTGTGCAAACTTAAAGCACACGGTATTGGGGGTAAGGTATTGATGTGGATAGAGAATTGGTTAGCAGACAGGAAGCAAGGAGTGGGAATAAACGGGACCTTTTCAGAATGGCAGGCAGTGACTAGTGGGGTACCGCAAGGCTCAGTGCTGGGACCCCAGTTGTTTACAATATATATTAATGACTTGGATGAGGGAACTAAATGCAGCATCTCCAAGTTTGCGGATGACACGAAGCTGGGCGGCAGTGTTAGCTGTGAGGAGGATGCCAAAAGGATGCAGGGTGACTTGGATAGGTTGGGTGAGGGGGCAAATTCACGGCAGATGCAATTTAATGTGGATAAATGTGAAATTATCCACTTTGGTGGCAAAAATAGAAAAACAGATTATTATCTGAATGGTGGCCGATTAGGAAAAGGGGAGGTGCAACGAGACCTGGGTGTCATTATACACCAGTCATTGAAAGTGGGCATGCAGGTACAGCAGGCGGTGAAAAAGGCGAATGGTATGCTGGCATTTATAGCGAGAGGATTCGAGTACAGGAGCAGGGAGGTACTACTGCAGTTGTACAAGGCCTTGGTGAGACCACACCTGGAGTATTGTGTGCAGTTTTGGTCCCCTAATCTGAGGAAAGACATCCTTGCCATAGAGGGAGTACAAAGAAGGTTCACCAGATTGATTCCTGGGCTGGCAGGACTTTCATATGAAGAAAGACTGGATGAACTAGGCTTGTACTCGTTGGAATTTAGAAGATTGAGGGAGGATCTGATTGAAACGTATAAAATCCTAAAGGGATTGGACAGGCTAGATGCAGGAAGATTGTTCCCGATGTTGGGGAAGTCCAGAACGAGGGGTCATAGTTTGAGGATAAGAGGGAAGCCTTTTGGGACTGAGATTAGGAAAAACTTCTTCACACAGAGAGTGGTGAATCTGTGGAATTCTCTGCCACAGGAAACAGTTGAGGCCAGTTCATTGGCTATATTTAAGAGGGAGTTAGATATGGCCCTTGTGGCTATGGCGATCAGGGGGTATGGAGGGAAGGCTGGTGCAGGGTTCTGAGTTGGATGATCAGCCATGATCATAATAAATGGCGGTGCAGGCTCGAAGGGCCGAATGGCCTACTCCTGCACCTATTTTCTATGTTTCTATGTCTACTAAGAGGTGACCTACTGTCTCTTCCTCACTACAGTCGTCCCACAGGTAGTACACAGTGGGAGTGATGCTCCAGGCATTCATGAAGGAATCTGACTGGGAAGGCCCCGCTCACTGCCAGCCAGGCAAGGGCTTGGTGTCTGTAGGTGAGGCCTGGCAATGAGGCATTCTGCCAGACGGTCTGGACAGTCTGCTTGGAAACCACCCCATGTATCGATCCAGTCCTTTTCCTGCAGTGTCTGCAGGACTTTCTGTGCTGACCACTCTCTGATGACCTTGTGGTTAAAGGTGTTGGTTCGTAAGAACTTTTCATGAAGGACAGATAGTGTGCCAACGGGGCCAGACCCTTCCTTTGCAAGACTGGGGACAGATAGTACCTTGGCACAAAATTGGTACTTGATGCCCATGTATTTAGGTTCCACGCACTGCCTGATGCACCCACAAAGGTGGTCATCAGGGTGAGGGCGGCTTTGGGCACATTTCTGCCCCTATTGTCCAGGGAATTGTGCATCAGGACCTGTTTGATCAGCTCCATCCTGGACCCCCAGATGAACCCTCTTCTGCTCTCATCTTTCTTGATGGATTCCGTGAAGGGTTCTATACAGCACACAAACAAGATGGAAGAGTGGGTGATTCACAAGCTGGAGGAATGGGCCACACCTGTGCCAAGTAGGGCAGGCCTGACAGCACCTCACATTTGGTGACCAGATTCTTCCCAGTTACTGACAGGTAGTGCTCTCCCCAGTCTCTATTTCTGTTTCATCTTCCTGGTCTGCTCCAACCAATTCTTGTTGCACACCTTGGCCCCTTTGAACCAGATCCCTAGCACCTTCACGTAATCGGACCTGATGGTGAAGGGGGCACTAGATTGGTTGGGCCAGCTGTGAAGAGCATGGCTTCACACTTCATATCGTTAACCCTGGATCCTGATGCCAACTCAAACTGGCCACAGATGCTGATCAATCTGCAAACTGATTATGGATCAGAGCAGAAAATGGTGGCGCTGTCCATGTACAGGGAAGATTTCTCTTGGGTCCTTCCACTGCCTGGCAGCATCGCCCCCCTTGTCCTTCCTGATGGTTTTGGCAAAGGGTCCCATGGAACACACAAACAAGATGGGAGAGTGGGCAACCCTGCCTGACTCCAGACTTGATGGGGAAGCTATCCGTTTCTCACCCAGTGATGTGGACTGCACTACAGATGTCTGTGTAGAACAGTCAAACCCATTTACCTATTCCCTCCCCAAAGCCCATTTTGGAGAGTACATCCATTATGTAGGTGTGTGATAGTCTGTTAAAGGCTTATTCCTAGTCCAAGCTGACCAGGAAGGCATCCACCCCTCTGTCCTACATGTAGGCGATGGTGTCCCTGATAAGCCCAAGACTGTCAAATATCTTAATGCTAGGTTCAGCACAGGTTTGGTCCGGGTAGATCACCTGTCCCAGAACAGACTTGACCTTGTTGGCAATGGACCTGGACAGGATCTATAGTCTACATTCAAGACCAAAATGGGTCTCCGATTTCTGATGTTGTCCCTTTCCCCCTTCTGCTTGTAGATGAGAATAATGGTGCCCTTCCTCATGGAGTTCAACATGCTGTCAGCTAGGAGCATAGCAGTGTACACTTCTAGCAGGTCTGGGCCCACAGAGATGAGTACAATAAGCTGTCACTTCGGGGAATTTTATTCAAGTCAAAGGAACGGATGGGACTTGTCAGCTCCTCCAGGGTTAGTGGCTGGTCCGGACTCTCCCGCTTGCTGTCGTCTAACACCTTGCTGTCGTGATAGAAGATGGGACGTTCTGAGAGACTGTGGCGTCTGTGGCCTTTCTATCATACAGACTGGCGTAGAAAGATCTGTAGATCTTCAATACCTACTGAGCCATCCTCTTCCTTAAGGCTGTGGATCACCGAGCTCCCCCTGTGAACCTTTTGGAAGAAGAAACGTGAGCACATCTTATCCTGTTCTACCCTGCAGACCCTGCATTGGAAGATGATCTCGGAGGATCTGGCAACGAAGTGCTGGGCTTGCCGGCCTTTCACCTCTTGTAACTCCTCCTTCCGACTGCAGAAGAAGTTGCTGCAACTCTTTCTGGAGCTTACGCAGTTCTCTCTGACCCTGTCTTACGGCTGAACCCATTTGCGGGTGAAGAACCTCTTGGTGTTCCCCTTGGTCGCTTCCCGCCAGTGAGCATGGGAATCAAAGAAGAGTCTCAAGGTTCTCCGGTGTATTCCATCTCTGGTTCCTTAATCTTCTCTGGGGTCCACGTCCCCCGCCTGCTTTCTGGTCCTCCCGTAGGTGAGAGGTCAGAGAAAAACGACAGGATCTGACACGAAGACGGAGTCGATTTGGTAACGGGCTGAGCCGCCCGATTGTGACCGGGTTGGTTGTGGCCGGGAGGGATGCTGAAGGCGTTATTCCATTCCCATCAGGAATCTGAAGGTGCTGTCAGCCTGCTGTCTGCACTACCGGTCCATCAGTTGAAGTTACCAGACCGAATGCCCAGCAGGCAGCCGCCCACTCCGCATTAATTAGCCAGAGCGAAGTGTTTAGGTACATTACGTCTGCCATTAGGAGGCAACCCCCCCCCCCAACCACCTCTTTGACTTGGGTAGCAGAATCTCCAGGCCGGAAGCACAACAATCGTTGTCCCTCAACCACACAGACAAACGATTTTCATAAATTATTTTAAAATAATCTTAAATAATTAATAATAGGAACAGAAATTATCTGGCAGCATGGTGGTGTAGCAATTAGTGTAACATTGTTACAGTGCCAGTGACCTGTGTTCAGTTCTGCCGTAGTCAATAACGGGTTTGTACGTTCTCCCCATGACCACATGGGTTTCCTCCGGGTGCGCTGGTTCATTGGCGTATCTAAGGTATGGCAGGTATGGCACATGCCCTGGGTGCCACTCGAAGGGGGTGCCACTGAGCAGTTTCTATTAAAGTCAGACAAGCCATCCTTGGATAGTGAAAAAAGAACTTTCTTCAGATGTATGATCTGTCTTTGATTATCATGGGTGAGAAGCACTGGGATGGCCTTATTTCAGAGAATTGTGTAAGAAGACCACGAAACGTCTCTTCACGAAGAAGAAGGAAAGTGGAGCTGAAGGACGGAAGAGACGAAAGTTGGAGGCGGAGGAAGCCAAGAAGTCGAGCAAGTTCTTCATGCCCTTCTTTGAAAAGCCCGGAACAAGTAGTTTGACACGTTCCATGGAGTCACCTGCACCTGCTACAAGTTTGTTAGAATCCGAAGGTGGATCAAGTACAAATGCGTCACAAGCCGAGGAGGAAGTCAAGTCAGATAAATCCGAGTATGACGAGATTAAGAGTGAGGCTGCCACAGAGAACATGGACATGACAGGAGGGGAAGACGATGGTGGTGGTGGTGATGTTGAGTTTATTGACGAGATTTTACCTGACGAGATTGAACCTGACGACACTGAACCTAGTGAACTGGATGGTGTCAAAGAGCCTCGAACTGTCATACCAGAGGTGATTGAACAGCATGACATTGGACTCCTGAAGTCCAACAAGGATACTGAAAAAGCAATTCTGCCTGACGCGTTGAGAACAGAAATAATAAAGCTGGGTTCGAAGTATTTTCAGAGCAGTGAGGTGCCTTTCCTACCAACAAATAACCGCTCAATGAACAAAACTTGGTTCAAGAGGAAATTAGGAAATGGTCGTGGTGAGGAAGTGACTCACTCATGGCTGGTCTATTCCCCTTCTAAAAAGTCTGCATTTTGTATCTGTTGTCTTCTCCATTCCCCGTCAGACCATCAATCCTCATTGGAGCAGGAAAGTGGATTCAATCAGTGGATAGCACCTGAAAGGATTAGTGTTCATGAAAATGCCAAGAATCATTGGGAATGCTTCACACAGTAGAAAGAAATGGAAAGAAATTTAGCTGGAAACAGAGGAGTTATTGACGCGGTATTTCAGTCACAGATTGAGAAGGAAAAGCAGAAGTGGTGTGATATCTTGACGAGAATCCTTCACTGCATAAAATTCCTTGCGACTCAGAACCTGGCTTTGCGAGGACACAGGGAGTCACTTCAGCTAGACGATGACTCCAATGTGGAAATTTCCTTGGCTTACCGAAACTACTGGCCATCCTTGACCCTGTCATAAAAGAACACCTCACTTATTTGGAAAGTCATCCTGAATCTACGTCTTATCTTTCACTGGGTGTCCAACACAAATTCATCCACATGATGGCATCCACTGTTCGCCAGAATTTACTGAGAAGCATTTGTAAAGCCAAGTACTATGGTCTCATGTTCGACTCGACTCCTGATCAGGCACACTGTGAGCAGATGTCAAAAGTAGTGAGGTATATGGAAGTTGATTTTGAGAGGAAAACAGTCTGTGTTAGAGAGTCCTTCCTTGGTTTTATCCAGATAAGCCAGAAGGATGCTGAGAGCTTGGTTGAAGACATCTTTAAACAGCTAGAGGGGGATGAAATGGAGCTACAAGATTGTTGGTCACAGTTCTATGACAACACTGCTGCGATGGCTGGACACAGAAGTGGCGTTCATCAAAGAATAAGTGAGAAAAACTGGCAGTGTTTGAGAATTGTGACAATCACTCACTCAACTTGGTAGGTGTACATGCAGCCAAGCAGGATACAATGATGGTCACGTTTTTTTTGGAACCATCAAGCTCTCTACGTTTTTTTTTCTTGTTCAACACAGCACTGGGAAAAACTCAAAAATGCCGTGCCTGTGGTTGTTAAGTCGAAGTCCGAAACCAGGTGGAGTGCAAGGACAGAAGCAGTGAAGCCCGTCAACAAGTACCTTGAGGCGATACTTCAAGTTCTCCAGGACATGATAGACAATGAAAACAAGACCAGTGACACAAGAAGTAACGCAAGGTGGCTGTACAACCCCATGTTGAGTTACAATTTTCTGATTTTGCTAGGATTTTGGAACGGAGTACTCCTTCGTATTGCCCGTATTCAAAAGAGGCTGCAGGATCCTAGCATGAACTTCCACGATGCTGCCCTGGATTTGAAAGCCCTCCGAGATCATTTTTATGATGAAAGAGAAGTGTTGGTCAGTGAGTCACTTGAAGGAGGAGTTGGTCTCTTGTCAATAATGGAATATTGAAGTTGAAAGACGTCAGAGATGAAAGAACCGAATGGCTGATGAGAACTCGAGAGATACTGGGTTAACGGCTAAGGAGGAAATGGAAAGAGTCATGAAGGGAACACTTGACCGTCTTCACAGAGAAATGGATGAAAGGTTCGCTTGTTTGCATGACACTGATGCCAGGTTTGGGTTCCTTCTTGATGTCGATGGACTGTGTTACGGCGCCGACAGTAACGACCTAAAGAAGAAGTGTGAAAATTTGGGCGAATTGTACAGCTCTGATGTTGATGGACAGCAGCTATATGAAGAAATTTTGGATTGCAGAATGTTGCTATCAAGGCAGATCAACATGAAAATATCAAGACCTGAAGAGATTCCTGAATTTATTGTTCAGTATGGAGATGAGAGCGTCTTCCCCAATCTTCGCATTGCTATTCAGATAATGCTAACCATCGGTTTCCATCGCCAGCTGTGAGAGATCACTCAGCAAGTTAAAACTAATACTTTCGTATTTGAGAGCCGCCATGGGTCAAGGCAGAGTCTGTGATCTTGCTCTGCTGAGTGTAGAAAGAGAAAAAACTGAAAAAACTGACTTTGATCACATCATAGACCAATTTGCATCAGTGAAAGCAAGGAAGGTGCAGTTATAATTTTCATGTAGTGCCATAATTTGTTAATTAAAAGATTAACAAGCTTGACCTGTATTTTTGAGCTGATATTATGGTAGAGTTATCTAAAAGATGGGAGTCAGATGTTTGGACAGGGGCGCTATTTCAGTGCTTGCCACAGACGCTATTTTCCGTAGATACGCCCCTGCACTGGTTTCCTCCCATATTCCAACAACGTATGAGTTTGTAGATTAATTGGTCATAAGGGTGTTGCTGAGCCAGTGGGGCCTGTTATTGTGCTGTATCTCTAAATAAATGATACCTTATCCATTCTTCCTCCCTTAATGATTCAGTAAATACTGATCAATTCCCAAGGTTGGGCTGTCACTGAAACAGAAAGATGTTCAGTCATAACTTCAACATCTTGCACTCTGAACGTATTTTTATGTGATCTATTTTGCATGTTCTGCTATTTTACAATAAAATTATTGTAATATAGAGTCAATTGTCAAATCAGGTTGGTTTTCTGAAGCAATCATCTTAAAAACACCCCCAACCCAATCATATAATTCAAAACAACCTGCCTCAAAGCATCTTTCCCTGCTGCACAGTACCATCCAGGCAATAGGTTCCTGGAGACTTCAGGTCAACCCTGGAAAGCGGTCAACCCTTTCGTCCCCCTTGGAGAGTTGAAGTTTCTCTGCAGTTGCAAAGATTTGGCATGTCATCTAAAACTTTAACAAACTCTACAGATGCACGGAGGAGACTATATTGACTAGTTCCATCATGGCCTAGTATAGAAACACTAATACACTGGAAAAGAAAAGCCTACCAAAAGAAATAAATACAGCCCAGTTCATCTTGGGTAAAGCCCTCCCCATCATTGAGCACGTCTACAAGGAACATAGTCGCAGGAAATCAGCATTCATCAACAGGGACCCCCACCAACCAGGCCATGCTCTCTTCTCACTGCCGCCATCAGGAAGACACAGGAGCCTCAGGCCCCACACCACTAGGTTCAGGAACAGTTAATCACAATCAGAATCACCAGCATATGTTGTGAAATTTGTTAACTTTGTGGCAGCAGTACAATGCAAGACATGATAAATATAGGAAAAAATTACAGTTATGTATGTGTATATTAAATAGTTAAGTCAAAATAAGTAAAGCAAAAACAGAGAATAAATTTTATAAAGTAGTGATATACAGTCCATGGGTTCATTGTCCATTTAGAAATCAGATACCAGAGGGGAAGAAGCTGTTCCTGAATCGCTGAGTGTGTGCCTTCAGGCTCCTGTACCTCCTTCCTGATGGTAACAATGAGAAGAGGGCATGTCCTGGGTGGTGTTGGTCCTTAAATGCTAGATACCACCTTCCTGAAGATGTCTTGGATACCACGGAGGCAACTTTCTTCAATTTACTTTGATTCTGTGCAGTAGCGCCCCCCCCCCCATGAGACGGTGATGCAGTCAGTCAGAATGCTCTCCATGGTACAACTGTAAAAGTTTTCCAGTGTTTTAGGTGACAAACCAAATCTCCTCAAACTCCTAATAAAATATAGCCACTGTCTTGCCTTCTTTACAGCTGCATCAATATGTTGCAACCAGGTTAGATATTGACACCTGGGACTATACTCTCTGGAATTCAGAAGAATGAGAGGGGATCTTATAGAAACATACAAAAATTTGAAAGGGATAGGTATGATAGAAGTAGGAAAGTTGTTTCCATTGGTAGGTGAGACTAGAACTAGGGGACATTGCCTCAAGATTCAAGGAAGAAGATTTAGGATGGAGATGAGGAGAACCTGTTTTTCCTAGAGAGTGGTGAATCTGTGGAATTCTCTGCCCAGGGAAGCAGTTGAGGCTTCCTCACTATATATATTTAAGAAACAGTTAGGTAGGTTTTTACATAGCAAGGGAATTAAAGGTTATGGGGAAAAGGCAGGCGGATGGAGCTGCGTTTACGGACAGATCAGCCATGATCTTATTGAATGGTGGGGCAGGCTCGATGAGCCGGATGGCCTACTCCTGTTCCTATTTCTTATGTTCTTATGACAGCCAGGAACTTGAAATTATCCTACAACCATCAGGCTCTTGAACTAGAGGAGATAACTTCACTCACCCCAACACTGCAATGATTCCACCACCTATGGACTCACCTTCAAGGACTCTACAATCTCATGTTCTTGATATTTATTCTCTATTTCACCTCTTGCTCTGAGTGTCTGGTACCCACCTGCTTTAAGCAGGCTTCAATCGTACCAGTGCCCAAGAAGACTGTGGTAACCTGTCTAAATGACTGTCGCCCAGTAGCACTTACATCTACAGTGATGAAGTGTTTTGAGAGGCTGGTGCTGAAGCATATCAGCTTCTGTCTGAATGGTGACTTGGACCCGCTCCAATTCACCTACAGAAGCATCAGGTCTACAGCAGATGCTATCTCATTGGCTCTTCATAATCCCCTAGAACAGTTGGACAGCAAAGATGCATACATCAGGATGCTCTTTATCAATTACAGCTCGGCATTTAACACCATCATCCCCTCAAAACTAATCAGTAAACTTGAAGACCTGGGCCTCAATACTCCCCTGTGAAATTGGATCCTGGATTTCCTCACTTGTAGACCCGTCAGGTTGGATTGGCAAAAACATCTCCTCCACGATCTCCAACAGCACAGGAGGACTGCGAGGATGTGTACTGAGCCCCCTGCTCTACTCACTCTACACCTCTGACTGTGTGGCTGAGCACAGCTCCAACACCATATACAAGTTTGCTGATGACACAACTGTTGTGGGCCGTATCAAAGGGGGCGATGAATCAGTATACAGGAGGGAGATTGAAAACTTGGCTGAGTGGTGTAACGACAGCACCCTCTCACTCAATGTAGACTGTAGATTGACCGTAGACTTTAGGAGAGGGAAACCAGAGGTCCATGAGCCAGTAATCATCAGAGGATCAGAGGAGGAGAAGGTCAGTGACTTTAAATTCCTGGGTGTCACCAGCTCAGAGGACCTGTCTCATTACATAAATATTATTGCAAAGAAACCACAATGGGGCCTCTACTTCCTCGGGAGTTTACGGAGGTTTGACAAGTCATCAAAAACCTTGGCAAACTTCTATAGATGTGTGGTGGAAAGTGTGCTGACTGGTTGCATTATGGTCTGGTATGCGAACACCAATGCCTTTGAGCACAAAATCCTACAAAAGGTAGTGGATTCGGCCCAGTACTTCACAGGTAAAGCTCTCCCAATCATCGAGCACATCTACATGAGACAGTGCTGTAGAAAAGCAGCATCCATCATCAAAGATCCTCAACATCCAGGCCATGCTCTTTTCTCACTGCTGCCATCAGGTAGAACGTACAGATGCCTCAGGACTCGCACCACCAGGTTCAAGAACAGTTACTACCCCTCAATTATCAGACTCTTGAACAAAAGGGGATAGCTACACTCATTTAAGAACTCTGTCATATTGTTATTTCATGCTCTTTGCTTATTGCTATTTATTTATATCTGTATTTGTACTGTTTGTTTACAGTTAACAGTTCCCAATGTTTACTGTTTACAGCTACTGTTCTATAGATTTGCTAAGTATGCCTGCAGAAAAAGAATCTCACGGCTGTATGTGATGACGTATATGTACTTTGCTAATAAATTTTACTTCCAACTTTGATCTTTTTTATTTTTTTCTTCTTTTTTTGTATTTGCACAATTTATTGACTTTTGCAAATTGGTTGCTTGTCAGTCTTTGTCGTGTGTGTTTTTTCATTAATTCTATTGTGTTTCTGTATATTTATTGTGAATGCTCGCAAGAAAATGAATCTCAGGGTAGTATATAGTGAACGATATGTACTTTGATAGTCAACTTACTTTGAACTTTAAGTCTGA
Organism: Mobula hypostoma; assembly: GCF_963921235.1. Lineage (NCBI taxonomy): Eukaryota > Metazoa > Chordata > Chondrichthyes > Myliobatiformes > Myliobatidae > Mobula > Mobula hypostoma. The sequence continues at coordinate 21,796,498 of NC_086125.1, forward strand.
GAATCCGAGGCTATAGGGTTACTGAAGCAGGAATATATAACTACAGCATAACTGTTTCCATTATAAAAATGGCCCTTGGAATTTATAAACATAAGAGATTCTGCAGATGTTGGAAATCCAGAGCAACCACACAAAGTAACGGAGGAACTCAGCAGGTCAGGCAGTATCTACGGAAATGAATAAACAGTCGACATTTCGGGCCGAGACCCTTCTGCAGGACTGGAAAGGAAGGGGAGAAGACACCAGAATAAAAAAAGGTGGGGGGGGGTGGGGAAGGACTACCGAAAAGGTGATAGGTGAGGCCTGATGGGCGGAAAAGGTTAAAGGGTTGGAGAAGAAGGAATCTGATAGGAGAGGAGAGTAGACCATGGAAGAAAGGGAAGAAGGAAGGGCACTGGGGGGGGGGGTGGAGGGGGTGATAAGCAGGTGAGGAGAACAGGTAAGAGGCCAGTGTGGGGAATAGAAAAATTACCAGAAGGAGAAATCGATGTTCACGCCATCAGGTTGGAGACCACCTAGATGGAATATGAGGTGCTGCTCCTCCACCATGAGAGTGGCTTCATCGTGACACAAAAGGAAGCCATGGGCAGACATGTTGGAACAGGAATATGGATAGGAATTAAAATGGTTGGTCACTGGGAATTTATAATGGGCATAATGGATAGAAAATATACGAAGATACAAAATTCACAATGTAGTAACTTCTGGACATAAAAGAACATTGATTTTGGTGGAGAAACTTTTTACTAAAATACATTTTTTAGAACCCCAGGAAAGGAAAACATTGTTGGGCTTGTTAATTTAGAAAGTGGAAATATCATAATGAATCACTTATAATCTGAGGGTAAGAACTGATTACAGCAAAACATGCACTAGGAAAAGAATGCAGCAATGAAGAGTGCCTGAAATGGCTGTCAAGAGTTGGATGTGCTTACAATAGTATTAGTGATTCCCAAGTGAATGCAGTAATGGAGTGTTAGGATGTTTGATGCATTAAAACCTTATAAAAGGCAAGTTATGCTTTTATGTGCTGCTTATTAAGACGGAATGAAGTGTGTGTAGTGAGTATCCAGTGAGATGCAGTGAATACATTTATTTACGATGGATTTATAATTGGATACTTTCTTACTGTAATCACATACGCCACATTGATTATCGCTACTTATTTCTGCAAGCCATGCAGAATACACATGGCAAGATGATTGATTTAGACCAAAATAAGCCCGATATAATGTGTAGTTCACGCGATGTAATCACTACCCTTGCCTCTAAAACAGAACCCAGGACAGATCACTCAGCACTTCAAAATGATTAATGAAGAAACCCAATTAACCCAACAAGATGCATTTTGTAGGCTGTATGATAATAAATATTTGATTGGCAGTTGTAATTAAACATGCCAACACTGTTTCAAATCCTGTGAACGTCTGATACCCTGAAGGAAATTAACGTGAATGTTTCAATGTCTTTTGCACCATGGTATCTTCCAAAAGATTTAGACTGTATCCTGGGAGACATTAAACAAAAAGCCTTCAGTCCAAAGCCAGAATCAATCAGGTTTGTTAGAAGGTTCTGTGAGCAGCAACACAGGGAATTAACCACTACGTTTCAGGGCTTCAGTTTGAGTTCACTGTTTTCACAGGGCAAGTGCTCTGGTCATTCTGATTCAGAGGAGAACAACCCCTTAGGTTTTTCAAGCAACACACATCAAAGTTGCTGGTAAACACAGCAGGCCAGGCAACATCTATTGGAAGAGTTTCAGTCGACGTTTCGGGCCGAGACCCTTCGTCAGGACTAACTGAAGGAAGAGTTAGTAAGAGATTTGAAAGTGAGAGGGGGAGGGGGAGATCCAAAATGATAGGAGAAGACAGGAGGGGGAGGGATGGAGCCAAGAGTTGGACAGGTGATTGGCAAAGGGGATATGAGAGGATCATGGGACAGGAGATCCAGGGAGAAAGACGGCGGGGTGGGGGGTACAGAGGATGGGCAAGGGGTATAGTCAGAGGGACAGAGGGAGAAAAAGGAGAGTGAAAGAAAGAATGTCTGTATAAAAATAAATAACGGATGGGGTACTAGGGGGAGGTGGGGCACTAGTGCAAGTTAGAGAAGTCGATGTTCATGCCATCAGGTTGGAGGCTACCCAGACGGAATACAAGATGTTGTTCCTCCAACCTGAGTGTGGCTTCATCTTTACAGTAGAGGAGGCCGTGGATGGACATGTCAGAATGGGAATGGGATGTGGAATTAAAATGTGTGGCCACTGGGAGATCCTGCTTTCTCTGGCGGACAGAGCGTAGGTGTTCAGCAAAGCGGTCTCCCAGTCTGCGTCGGGTCTCGCCAATATATAGAAGGCCACATCGGGAGCACCGGACGCAGTATATCACCCCAGCCGACTCACAGGTGAAGTGTCGCCTCACCTGGAAGGACTGTCTGGGGCCCTGAATGGTGGTAAGGGAGGAAGTGTAAGGGCATGTGTAGTACTTGTTCCGCTTACAAGGATAAGTGCCAGGAGGGAGATCAGTGGGGAGGGATGGGGGGGGAACGAATGGACAAGGGAGTCACGTAGGGAGCGATCCCTGCAGAAAGTGGGGGGGGGGGAGGGAAAGATGTGCTTAGTGGTGGGATCCCGTTGGAGGTGGCGGAAGGCGACACTTCACCTGTGAGTCGGCTGGGGTGATATACTGCGTCCAGTGCTCCCAATGTGCTCCCTCCTGGCACATATCCTTGTAAGCGGAACAAGTGCTACACATGCCCCTACACTTCCTCCCTTACCACCATTCAGGGCCCCAGACAGTCCTTCCAGGTGAGGCGACACTTCACCTGTGAGTCGGCTGGGGTGATATACTGCGTCCGGTGCTCCCGATGTGGCCTTCTATATATTGGCGAGACCCGACGCAGACTGGGAGACCGCTTTGCTGAACACCTACGCTCTGTCCGCCAGAGAAAGCAGGATCTCCCAGTGGCCACACATTTTAATTCCACGTCCCATTCCCATTCTGACATGTCCATCCACGGCCTCCTCTACTGTAAAGATGAAGCCACACTCAGGTTGGAGGAACAACACCTTATATTCCGTCTGGGTAGCCTCCAACCTGATGGCATGAACATCGACTTCTCTAACTTCCGCTCGTGCCCCACCTCCCCCTAGTACCCCATCCGTTATTTATTTTTATACAGACATTCTTTCTCTCACTCTCCTTTTTCTCCCTCTGTCCCTCTGACTATACCCCTTGCCCATCCTCTGCTCCCCCCCCCACGTCTTTCTCCCCGGATCTCCTGTCCGATGATCCTCTCATATCCCCTTTGCCTATCACCTGTCCAACTCTTGGCTCCATCCCTCCCCCTCCTGTCTTCTCCTATCATTTTGGATCTCCCCCTCCCCCTCTCACTTTCAAATCTCTTACTAACTCTTCCTTCAGTTAGTCCTGACGAATGGTCTCAGCCCGAAACATCGACTGAAACTCTTCCAATAGATGCTGCCTGGCCTGCTGCGTTTACCAGCAACTTTGATGTGTGTTGTTTGAATTTCCAGCATCTGCAGAATTCCTGTTGTTACCCTTAGGTTTTTCTTTGTTTTTCTGCTAAGCAAAGGAAGAGGAATCTACTTTAATAATAAATTTGTGTGTCTCATGAGTCTTTTTTTTCCATTTGCCAAAACTGGAATATGATAGAGTTACAATATACACCAGTGAAATTTTGGTCTGACTCTTAGTCAGCCAGGTTAGTTTGGCCAGAAAGAATAGGAGGTCAATTTACAGTCTGGAACCACTGTGTACTCAGAGCCCTCAGCATTGTCAAGGGCCCCTCCCATCCATCGCATAATCTGTTTGACCTCCTACCACCAGGCAGAAGGTACCACAGTATAAGAACGAGGACTGTTAGGCTGGGTAACGGCTTCTTCCCCCAGGCTGTGAGACTTCAGAACACCCTGCTACCACCTAGTACACATTATTTATGACAGCACCATTAGCATTATACTGTTGTATAATTAACTACTATATGTCATATATGCACTACATTATTTATTTTTTCATTATCTGTTAATATTATTTTATACGCTGTATGTGACTCTATGTGCTGTGTTTTACACCCTGGTCCCAGAGGAACATTGTTTCGTTTAGCTGTATATGTGGGTACAGTTGAATGACAATAAACTTGAAGTTGAATGCATGGAAATGTGAGGAGTGGGGTGGAAGAGGAGGGGAACAGCATAATATTATCTTATTCCATTCTTCCTCCAATTTGCCATTCCTTCCTTTGTTGTGTGCTTGCAACAATTATACACGTGCCTGTGCCCATTGAAAGAGTCCGTTGTTTCTGAGAATGTAGGGTTAGGGATAATCCTAGAAACTATAGACCGGTGAGTCTCCTGTCAGTGGTAGGGAAGTTATTGGAGAGAATTCTTGGGGATAGGAATTATGAAGATTTGGGAAACAATGGCCTAGCTAAGGACAGTCAGCATGGCTTTGTACTGGGGTTTGCTCAAGTTTTCCCCATAAGCTATGTTCTCTAATCCAGCAGCATTCTGGTAAATCTCCTCTGCACTTTCTCTAAAGCTTCCACTTACTCCCTATAATGAGGTGACCAGAACCAAAAACAATACTCCAAGTGTGGTCCAAACAGAATTTTATAGAGCTGCAACATTACCTAGCGGTTCCTGAACCCAATCCTCCACCAATGAAGGACAATGCGCCATAAGCCTTCCTAATCACCCTATCAACTTGCAAGGCAACTTGAGGGATTTATGGACTTGGACCCCAAGATCCCTCTGTTCCTCCACATGGCTAAGAATCCTCTCATTAACCTTGTACTCCACCTTCAATTTCGATCTGCCAAGCACAAGATTTAGCAAGAAAGACAAGAACAGCAGGCAGATGGGAACAGCACCCGAATTTCCAAGTTGACCACCACCCTAAATTATAATATATCACTAGTCCTTTATCATTGCTGGGTGTAGCTCCTGAAATACACGAGGACACCTTAAGAAGTAGTACCTCAAGAAGGCGGCATTCATCACTCAGGACCCTCACCATCTGGGACATGCCCCTTTTTCTTTACCGCCATTGAGGAGCAGGAGTCTGAAAACTCACACTCAATGATTCAGGAAGAAGCATCTTCCCCTCCGCCATCAGATGTCTCTTTTTTTTTTATATTTCTTATGTAACTTTTCATTTTTTTATGTAGTGCACTGTGCTGCTGCCACAAAACAACAGATTTCATAACATATGCCAGCGACAATAAACCTGAATCTGATTGTATTATTTCCTCCTTACTACACACAACCTGAACCTGTCTGTTGCCAAATATTATCTCACCTCCTCATCCCACCTCCTTTGAGTTGAAGAATCAGCTGTGTGATTGTCGGGCACCTAATCACGTAAAGCAACCTAACACTGACTTAACCCTTCCACTTGCAATCTACACCTATTTCCACCTCATTCTCAGAGAAGCGGCTCTCTATATAGAGAACTGAAAACACTGTCATTGCAATTTTCCATTGAAATACGAGGCATCAACAACTCAGAGGCCCAAAATATTGATGCAATCACAAAGAAAGCATGTCAACAGCTATACTTCATTAGCAGCTGATAATTTGGTATGTCGCCAAAGACTAGAAAATTTCTACAGATTTACTGTGGAGAACATTCTGACTGGTTATATCACCGCTCCGAATCGCAGGATCGGAGAAGGTTGCAGTGCTATAGTCTCAGCCAGCTACATATTGGGTGCTAGCCTTCCCACCATCAAGGATGCCCTCACAAGGCAATGCCTCAAGAAGGCAGCATCCATCATTAAGGACCCTCATCATCCCTGAAGTCACTGGGTATATTTAAATCAAAGGCTGATAGGTTCTTTATTAGTAAGGGTGTTGAAGGATACGGGGAGAAAGGAAGAGAATGGCATCCGTTAGTCTCACGAGACCATGGATTTGCTCCTTGGAAGGTTTCCAGGGCGCAGGCCTGGGCAAGGTTGTATGGAAGACTGGCAGTTGCCCATGCTGCAAGTCTCCCCTCTCCACGCCACCGATGTTGTCCAAGGGAAGGGCATTAGGACCCATACAGCTTGACACCAGTGTCGTCGCAGAGCAATGTGTGGTTAAGTGCCTTGCTCAAGGACACAACACGCTGCCTCAGCCAAGGCTCGAACTAGCGACCTTCAGATCACTAGACGAACGCCTTAACCACTTGGCCACGCACCAACACTACACACACACACACACACACACACACACACACACACATATAACATACATATATATTAAAAACATATATATATATATATATCTTATTGTACCTTATAGTAAATGTTTATGTATTGCATATTGTACTGCTGCTGCAAAACAACACATTTTATGACACATGCTAGTGATAATAAACCTGATTCTGAAAATCTTGTTAGCTCTTTTTGTGCTCACGCAAGTTTGAAGTCTCCAGTGCGATGATTATCACTGCTCCCAGAGATTTGATACCAGCGTCACTGAGTCTCCTCAGCTGCGGCCCATCCACTTTAATGTTTGATGTATTGTGCGCTCAGAGACGCTCTTTTGCGCACCATTGTTGTAATGTGTGGTTGAGTCACCATCGCCTTCCTGTCAACTTCAATCAGCCTGGCCATTCTCTTCTGAAGCCTCCAGTACAGTGCTCGTCACTGCTCCCTGAGATTTGATACCAGCATCACATTAAAGATAAGTGTTTAGAAGAGAAAAATTGAGTAGACTGTAATCATAAGGGACTTCATTATACATATAGATTGGGTAAATGAAATCAGCTGTTGACTTGCAGAAGATGAGTTCATCCTCTATAAAGAGATAGTTGTGTAGACCGTTACTCTTCAGGCTCTTACACTGCACAATGAAGCATTAATAACCTTGCAATTAAGAGGCCTGCAGGGAAGAATGATCACAATATGAAAGAATTTTATATACAGATCCGAAACTGTTTAGTTTGATCTGAAATCAGAGTCTCAGATCTAAATGAAGCAAACTGTAGAGGTATAAGTTGTCTCAGGTAGCTGGATGGTAAATGATGTCAAAGAATTCGATTTAATAAGCAAAGGTTAACATAGATAATATTAATACATAGAAGAAAACAAATAAATATCACTTTAATAATTAAGTAGAGTTGCTTCTATTTCCTGAGGAGGCTGAGGTCCTTTGGCATATGCAGGGCTCTCCTTCACATGTTCTACCAGTCTCGTGTCGACAGTACAATTTTCTATGTGGTGGTGTGCTGGGGCAGTGGGATCAACACAGGTCATGCCAACAGGCTCAATAAACTGATTAGAAAGGCTGGCTCTGTTATAGTAGTCAAACTGGACACACTGGAGGCTGTGACAGAACAAAGGACCCTACGGAAAATCCTGGTAATTCTGGACAATGTTTCTCACCCTCTACATGCCACCTTGCCTGAACAGAGGAGCACTTTCAGTGATAGACTAAGACAACTGTCCTGCTTCAAAGAGTGCTAGATGAGGTCATTCTTATATTCAGCCATTAGGCTCTATAATGGGTCAGACTACAGCCGGGGAAGTGAAGAACCCCTCCTGTCAGACTGTTGAGGTAACTTATTTTTTATTCTTTAGAAACATAGAAAACCTACAGCACAACACAGGCCCTTCGGCCCACAAAGCTGTGCCGAACATGTTCTTACCTTAAAACTACCTAGGCTTTACTCATAGCCCTTTATTTTTCTAAGCTCCATGCATCCATCCAGGAGTCTCTTAAAAGACCCTATCGTTTCCACCTCCACCACCACCGCCAGCAGCCCATTCCACGCACTCACCACACTCTGCGTAAAAAACTTACCCTTGACATCTGCTCTGTACCTACTTCCAAGCACCTTAAAACTATGCCCTCTCGTGCTAGCCATTTCAACCCTGGGAAAAAGCCTCTGACTATCCATATGATCAATGCCTCTCATTATCTTGTATACCTCTATCAGGTCACCTCTCATCCAAAGGCATGCTCCCCAATCCAGGCAACATCCTTGTAAATCTCCTCTGCATCCTTTCTATGGTTTCCACATCCTTCCTGTAGTGAGGTGACCAGAACTGAGCACAGTACTCCAAGTGGGGTCTGACCAGGGTCCTATGTAGCTGCAACATTACCTCTCGGCTCTTAAACTCAATCCCACAATTGATGGAGACCAATGCTCTGTGTGCCTTCTTAACCACAGAGTCAACCTGCGCAGCTGCTTTGAGTGCCCTATGGACTCAGACTCAAATATCCCTCTGATCCTCCAGGCTGCCAAGAGTCTTGCCATTAATACTATATTCTGCCATCATATTTGACCTACTAAAATGAATCACCTCACACTTATCTGTGTTGAACTCCATCTGCCACTTCTCAGCCCAGTTTTGCATCCTATCAATTTCTCTGACAGCCCTCCACACTATACACAATACATTCAACCTTTGTGTCATCAGCAAATTTACTAACCCATCCCGCCACTTCTTCATCCAGGTCATTTATAAAAATCACAAAGAGTAAAGGTCCCAGAACAGATCCCTGAGGCACACCACTGGTCACTGGCCTCCATGCAGAATATGACCCGTCTACAACCACTCTTTTCCTTCTGTGGGCAAGCCAGTTCTGGATCCACAAAGCAATGTCCCCTTGGATCCCATGCCTCCTTACTTTCTCAATAAGCCTAGCATGGGGTACCTTATCAAATGCCTTGCTAAGATCCATGTACACTATATCTACTGCTCTACCTTCATCAATGTGTTTAGTCACATCCTCAAAAAATTCAATCAGGCTCGTAAGGCACCACCTGCCTTTGACAAAGCCATGCTGACTACCTGCCTCTCAGAATCTTCTCCATCAACTTACCAACCACTGAAGTAAGACTCACTGGACTATAATTTTCTGGGCTATCTTTACTCCCTTTCTCGAATAAGGGAACAACACCCGCAGCCCTCCAATCCTCTGGAACCTCTCCCATCCTCATTGCTGATGCCAAGATCATCACCAGAGGCTCAGCAGTCTCCTCCCTCGCTTCCCACAGTAGCCTGGGGTACATCCCGTCCGGTCCCGGTGACTTATCCAACTTGATGCTTTCCAAAAGCTCTAGCACATCCTCTTTCTTAATATCTATATGCTGAAGCTTTTCAGTCCGTTGCAAGTCATCCCTACAATCGCCAAGATCCTTTTCCGTAGTGAATACTGAAGCAAAGTATTCATTAAGTACCTCTGCCATCTCCTCCGGTTCCATACACACTTTTCCACTGTCACACTTGATTGGTCCTATTCTCTCACATCTTATCCTCTTGCTCTTCACATACTTGTAGAATGCCTTGAGGTTTTCCTTAATCCTGTCTGCCAAGGCCTTTTCATGGTCTCTTCTGGTTCTCCTAATTTCATTCTTAAACTCCTTCCTGCTAGCCTTATAATATTCTAGATCTCTATCATTACCTAGTTTTTTGAACCTTTCGTAAGCTCCTCTTTTCTGCTTGACTAGATTTAAAACAGCCTTCGTATACCATGGTTCCTGTACCCTACCATCCTTTCCCTGTCTCATTGGAACGTATCTACGCAGAACCCCACGCAAATAACCCCTGAACGTTTGCCACATTTCTTCCGTACGTTTCCCTGAGAACATCTGTTTCCAATTTATGCTTCCAAGTTCCTGCCTGATAGCCTCATACTTCCCCTTACGCCAATTAAACGTTTCCCTAACTTATCTGTTCCTATCCCTCTTCACTGCTATGGTAAAGGAGATAGAATTGTGATCACTAACTCCAAAATGCTCTCCCACTGAGAGAACTGATACCTGACCAGGTTCACTTCCCAATACCAGATCAAGTACAGCCTCTCCTTTTGTAGGCTTATCTACATATTGTGTCAAGAAACCTTCCCGAACACACCTAACAAACTCCACCCCATCTAAATCCCTCACTCTAGGGAGATGCCAATCAATATTTGGGAAACTAAAAACTCCCACCACAACAATCCTGTTATTATTACTCCTCTCCAGAATCTGTCTCCCTGTCTGCTCCTCAATATTCCTGTTACTATTGGGTGGTCTGTAAAAAACATCCAGTAGAGTTATTGACCCCTTCCTATTCCTAACTTCTACCCACAGAGACTCCGTAGACAACCCCTCCATGACTTCCTCCTTTTCTGCAGCCGTGACACTATCTCTGATCAACACTGCCACACCCCCACCTCTTTTGCCTCCCTCCCTGTCCTTTCTGAAACATCTAAAGCCTGGCACTTGAAGTAGCCATTCCTGCCCCTGCACCATCCAAGTGTCTGTAATGGTCACAACATCATAGCTCCAAGTGCTGATTCACGCTCTAAGCTCATCCGCTTTATTCATAATACTCCTCGTATTAAAATAGACACATCACAAACCATCAGTCTGAGTGCGTCCCTTCTCTATCACCTACCTATCCTCCCTTTTCACACTGTCTCCAAGCTTTCTCTATTTGTGAGCCAACCTCCCTTTCCTCTGTCACTTCAGTTCGGTTCCCACCCCCCAGCAATTCTAGTTTAAATTCTCTCCTCTTACTTTTCTAATATTTGTATATCTGTGCACTTGTAATGCTACAGTGACACAGTAATTTCCTTTTGGATCAATAAAGCATCTATCTCATCTGATCTCTCTCTTTAAGGCACAGAAAACCAAAGGCAAAGTGCCCAGCTATGGCCAATAAGAAAATTTAAATACATTATTGGATCAGAGGTCATATAATGTTGCCAAAAAATCAGTTATCCCGAGGATTGGGAAAATTCAATTTTCAGTAAAGTCATTGATAAAAGGGAAAGAAGAATATTAGCAACTATAAAATATTCAGAGATACATTAAAATGTGGCTAACGTTAATGGGAGTCTCTTACATAGCAAATGAAGACATTAGTAGAGCAGAGAACAGTACAGCACAGGAACAGTCCCCCATGATGTGCTAGCAATTAAACTTCTAACTAAACTAATCCTTTCTTCCTACATAATCTCCATATCCCTCCATTCTCTGCACATTCACCTGCCCATTTAAGAACTTTGTAAACACCCTTGTTGTATTTGCCCCCCACTGACACCCTTGGCATGCATCCCAGGCACCTACCACTGTGTAGAATAAAAACTTGCTCCAAATTAAACTAACAAATAAGGAAATGTGAGAAACTTGAATAAATACCTTAGGTGTACTCACCAAAAGAACACCATTTGGCTCTTTAATCCTGATCCAACAATTAGAGAATGTCAGATCTAAGATTTACTATCTACTTCCCCTATCCTATTCCCATAACCTTTGATTCACATACCCATGTAAAATCTCTCAACTTCGTTCAAGGGTCCATCTCAGTCTTTAAAGGACGGACCTACATTAAGAGATACGTGCTCCAGTCTCGTGAGGGACAATTACTCCATCTAGCCCCCTTTAAAATTTTACATGCCTGAATGAGATCCAACCCACTCACACCTTTTCTCGTAAGACAACCCGTCCCTACCCAGGATCGTTCCTGCAAACAATCAAGTAACTGCTTACAAGCTTAATGTGCATCTTTCCTTAAATAAAGGAATCATAACTGGATAGGATATTCTTGATGTAGCTTTACACTACCACAAGACCTCAACTGTCATCCCACTGCCTCTATCTTCCAACTCCAACCATCCTACTCTCCTACCTGGCTCCATCTGTCCATCACCCTCCACCCTTCCCCAGTCCACCAAGCACTTCAGGCCCTTGTCCTTCCATTCATTGTGTATGTGCATGGTGGGCCAGGAGGGAGGGACAGGGCTTGTTTTGCTGTTGTTGTTTTGTTGCTTGCTGTGTTCCGCGTTGTTCTTCCGAACATTGTGGGCATGCTACATTCACACTGGAGAGTGTGGTGACACTTGCAGGCTGCCCCAGCACATCTTCGGTAGTTAGTTGTAAACACAGAATGAGCATTGCACTGTATGTTTCAATGCACACATGACAAATAAAGATGAATCTTGAATCTCTTTAGACCAGACATCCCTGTTCTCCACTCTCAGTCCTGATGCAGGGCTTCAACCCAAAACATACGAGAATCTCTTTCCCGCACCCAAGATGCTGCTTGATCCACTGAGTTCCTCCATCAGATTGGTCTTTCTGCAGTAACACCTCCTTACTTTTATACTCCAATCCCCTTGAAATAACCCCATTTAACTTCCCCATTTACCTACTGTACCTCATGTTAGCTTTCTGTATTTCATGTCTACAGATTCCATTGGGCAACAGCTTTCTGCATTCTTTCATTTAAATACACAGTGGCCACTTTATTAGGTACATCTGTACACCTCGTTAATCCAAACATCTAATCATCCAATCATGCGGCAGAAACACAAAGCATAAAAGCATGCTGACATAGTCAAGAGGTTCAGTTGTTGTTCAGACCAAACATCAGGATGGTGAAGAAATGTGATCCAAGTGATTTTGACTGTGGCATGAGTGTAGGTTTAAGTATTTCAAAAACTGCTGATCTCCTGTGATTTTCATGTACCATAGTCTCTAGATACAGGGGGTTCCCAACCTTTGTTTTATGTCATGGAGCCTTACCATTAATCGAGGGGTCTGTAACCTCTATAGACTAGAGTTTACAGAGAATGGTGTGATAACAAAAAAAAAATCTAATGAGCAGCAGTTCTGTGGGCGAAAATGTCTTCTTAATGTCAAAGGTCAGAGGAAAATAGCCAGACTGGTTTGAGCTGACAGAAAGGTGACAGTAACTCAAATAACCACGTGTTAACAACGTGATGTGCAGGGTCCATGATTTTTCTGAACGCGTTTGCAATATCCTGAAAAGGGAGGGTGAGCGGCCAGAAATCGTGGTACATATTGGTACCAACGACATAGTTAGGAAAAGGGAGGAGGTCCTGAAAACAGAATACAAGGAGTTAGGAGGGAAACTGAAAAGCAGGAACTCGAGGGTGGCAGTGGTCAGGGCCAGATTTAGTGGGGCCTGGGCCCCTGCCAACATTGTAAAATGCTGCTGTACCAAGCAAAAAAAAGGCAAGAACAAGAGCAAAGGTCATACTGGTCTAACTTACAGGCCTTATGACGGAGGACAGAAAGTAACACAAATTCTTAGTTTGAAGGACAGCATCTAGAGCACTCAAAAATTGACCTAGGCTTATTTGGCTTAGTAGAGTTATGAGGGAGACGAAGTATGATGTACCCAATCTTAAATCTTTATTTAGCTAGTGCTGCACATACCATAGGCCTTATTTCTCGAACAATGCCAAAGCATTCTTATCTAGGTATTTTTCTCAACCGTGTGTTCTGAGCATAGTTTCCTCTAAGCTGTGCGCGTGTGCGTGCGCACACACGTTTTACAACCAGCGCACAAAGGAAATGAATGTGCGCACAAAAGGTTAGTTACCTAAAATAATGTAGTAGTTAATAATTATACATCTTTTAGCTAACTGTTTCTGTTAACTAGTTAGTCGGTTTTTCAAATACCACAATGCACGTCACTAATTTACGTCACCTCACCTTTCCTGTTCCGGTTTGTACAGCTGCATCACGGCGGCAGCCATGTTTGGTGGACAGTGTTCATATCGTAAAGTTTACAAAGATCTGTTTCAAATCCTGTAGATAGCTTACTAAGTTTTTATTGGAAAAAATATTGATTCACTATGTCGAATTCAAAAGAAGTGAAGGGCGTGAAGCGCAAAAGAACTGCAAATTTGTTTAAAGTTAAATGGCTTAACAAAATAGTAGAAACTGTTACACCGAAAGCTCATGAGGTCATGGACATTCAGCTACGAGAAATATTTATGTATGATTCGGAAACTGGAGTTATGTTTGTATTGTCGTGATGCGGAAGTTGCTGGAGAATTTGCTAGTGGAAAGAAGTGGGATGATATTTGGAAACTTGACTTTTTGAAGCGTCATTTGGCAAGTAAATTGCATTTGGATGGTGTACAAAAGCTCAGGCAACAGAACCCATCATTATCCGCTACGCATGTTACGGTTGAGTGCAGACGAGCGAAAACGAAAACGATTGAACTCAGAGGAGATCAAAGTTGAGGTAGAAGAATGGTCAGCTTTTGATTTCTCCGCAATTGCAGATTGTGACTTCACATTTGGCGATGAACAAGTTAATGCCTTATGTCTAAAATATCATGATTTTCTAGCTGAAAATATTGTAATAGTTAGACAGTTTACTGATTTGAAATTTTCCGTGCAAGAAAAAATTAAATCCAAACCGATTTCAAACTTTTCTCAAATGGTGGCATCTGTACTTCAAAGTGAACAGTTTTGCGACCTTGCACAGTTGATGGACATTGGGGGAACCTTTCTTGCGTCTAGTGCGGACTGTGAGCGAGGTTTTAGCCTAATGAATCAACTCAAAAACAAGCTGAGAAACCGTTTAGGTGAATGTCATTTGGATATGTTAATGAGAATCAAAATCTATCAATGCCACGGAAGTTCTATTAGTCGAGATAGAGTTTACAAAGAATGGGTAAATGCCAAAGACAGGAGAGAGAAAAAATAACTGTGACTTAAATATGATAAAAGTTAAATATCTCCAACATGATGGCATGAACATTGACTTCTCTAACTTCCGTTAATGCCCCTCCTCCCCTTCATACCCCATCCCTTATTTATTTATTATTATCATTATTATGATTTTTTTTCTTTCCCCTTTTTTTCTTTCTTTTTTCTCTCTCTGTCCCTCTCACTATAACTCCTTGCCCATCCTCTGGGCTTCCCCCCGCCCTTTCTTTCTCCCTAGGCCTCCCGTCCCATGATCCTCTTCCTTCTCCAGCCTCGTATCCCTTTTGCCAATCATCTGTCCAGCTCTTGGCTCCATCCCTCCCCCTCCTGTCTTCTCCTATCATTTCCGATCTCCCTCTCCCCCTCCCGCTTTCAAATCTCTTACCACGTCTTCTTTCAGTTAGTCCTGACGAAGGGTCTCGGCCTGAAACGTCAACTGTACCTCTTCCTATAGATGCTGCCTGGCCTGCTGTGTTCACCAGCAATTTTTGTGTGTGTGACTTAAATATGTGTGTTATTTTGTTGTTATTCTGTGCAGTTTTATGTCAAGTATTTTGTAAACCTACATAAACTGTGCCATGCGTGCATTCAGTGTGCACATACTTTTGTCACAGGAAAAAAATTTGCACAACATAAGATTTTTGCGCACACTGACTACTAAAAATTAGAGGGAACATTGGTTCTGAGAAAGTAAAATGGAAATGAGAGACAAAAAGGCCAAGAGAGATGGCACTATGGCGAACTAGGAAACTTGACAATAATCCAACAATCTTTTTGAAAAATGAGATCTAGCACTTACTAACCTGTTACTGTGGCTTGCAGAGTAATGACCATTTATTACTAGGTTTGTAAACAGTCAACTATTAGCCTATTGCCACAAAAACAGGAACAGCACTGACACACAAGCCTAGATATTTACAAAGTCAGATGCTTGTTTTTCAAAATTAAAGCCTAGTTCTTCTGAATTTCTTCGCACCAAAGTCCTTGATCAGATCACTAAAATCCAGTTTCCAAACAAGATCACTTTCAAGTGACATCAGGGTAAGATGATTCAGCCTGTCCTGTCCCATTGTGGATCTCAGCCTATTCTTCACTAGTTTGAGCTTGGAGAAAGATCGCTCACCACTTGCATTTGCGACAGGGACAGTCAGGTAAAGCTTCAAAGCAATGCTCACATTTGGAAAGATGACCTGCAAGTTTTTTTCTCCGAGGAAGCATAAAAGCTCTGTTACGGATGAAATGTCTTTGCCACTTACAAATTCCCTGAAATGGACAATCTCCTCCACAAAGTCTAACTCCAGGTCAGCTGAATATCTGCTTTGGAGATCAGATGCTCTCTTGCGCAGATCTTGTACAGAGAGAGAAGGGATATTGTTTAGGATGCCAAATGTATTGTTAGGGTCATTATATGATGCAAACCGGCAATCAATTTCCGCAAATAAGCTATCCATCACGACCAAAAAAACAGTAGCTGAGAATTGTTCTCTGGCTGACAAGCCAACATCAAGTGTTGTGGGTTCACCCAGAAAGGCTTTACGTTTTCTTTGTCGTTGGGTGTCTTTGTACACTTGTGAGACTGTTTGAGACATAGTTTTAGTTTAGATCTCAAAAGTATCAAATTGATCACGCAAGCCTGCTATTAATCCCCGTAGTGATCTCACCAAATCCACAGCATCACACAGGTCTAGATTTACAGATTGCAATGCAACACTTGTCCTTTCAAAGTGCTGAAGAATGCAATGCCACAATTTGCTCAGAAAGGCTATCTCAAGCTTGTCCATTTTTTTGTATAGTGACCTTGCTTCATTTCTAGTTGCCACATTCTGATCAATGTCATCTGCAATGCTCTTTAACGAATCTTGAATATTGGCATAATTTCCACACCATGCCTGTGTGCCTTCTGCGTGTGCAGCCCATCTCGTATTAGAGAGAGACCAGAGATTCAATGCGCTTGTTCGCATTAGGCTGAAGTCCTGCGGTCACCAACTTCCACCTAGAAGTTGGCTTGGAGCAGAAGTTGAACGCATTCTGCATGAAGCTGAAAAAATCAGCTGTTTCAACACAATAGTTGACACTGTTGATTCCAATGAGATTCAATGTGTGTTCTGCACGTGGAACCCACTCAGCAAGTGGATTGATTTCCTTGATGCGGGATTGTAAGCCTTTGTATGCACCGGACATATTTGCAGCATTGTCACAGCACTGCCCCCTGCAGTTGCTTATGTCAATATTCATCTCTCCTAAAACTTTGAGCACAGACTCACATAAAGTCTCCCCTATGTGACTCTCAATGGGTAGAAATCGTAAGAATTGCTCCAGAAATTTTCCATCAGTTGACACATAACGTAAAATGAATGTGAGCTGATCTATGTTTGCAACATCTGTGCTTGAATCGATGCTAGTAGAAATCAAAGGCAGTGGATGTTGTCTACATGGACTTCAGTAAGGCCTTTGACAAGGTCTCGCATGGGAGGTTAGTTAGGAAGATTCAGTCGCTAGGTCGACATGGGGAGGTAGTAAATTGGATTAGTCATTGGCTCAATGGAAGAAGCCAGAAAGTGGTAGTGGAGGATTGCTTCTCTGAGTGGAGGCCTGTGACTAGTGGTGTGCCACAGCGATCAGTGCTGGGTCCATTGTTATTTGTCATCTGTATCAATGATCTGGATGATAATGTGGTAAATTGGATCAGCAAATTTGCTGATGATACAAAGATTGGAGGTGTAGTGGACAGTGAGGAAGGTTTTCAAAGCTTGCAGAGGAATTTGGACCAACTGGAAAAATGGGCTGAAAAATGGCAGATGGAGTTTAATACAGACAAGTGTGAGGTATTGCACTTTGGAAGGACAAACCAAGGTAGAACATACAAAGTAAATGGTAGGGCACTGAGGAGTGCAGTAGAACAGAGGGATCTGAGAATACAGATACAAAATTCCCTAAAAGTGGTGTCACAGGTAGATAGGGTCGTAAAGAGAGCTTTTGGTACATTGGCTTTTATAAATCAAAGTATTGAGTATAAGAGTTGGAATGTTATGGTGAGGTTGTATAAGGCATTGGTGAGGCCGAATTTGGAGTATTGTGTACAGTTTTGGTCACCAAATTACAGGGAGGATATTAATAAGGTTGAAAGAGTGCAGAGAAGGTTTACAAGGATGTTGCCGGGACTTGAGAAACTGAGTTACAGAGAAAGGTTAAATAGGTTAGGACTTTACTCTCTGGAGCGTAGAAGAATGAGGGGAGATTTGATAGAGGTATATAAAATTATGATGGGTATAGATAGAGCGAATGCAAGCAGACTTTTTCCACTGAGGCTAGGGGAGAAAAAAAAAGGACATAGGTTAAGGGTGAAGGGGGAAAAGTTTAAAGGGAACATGGGGGGGGGCTTCTTCAAACAGCGAGTGGTGGGAGTGTGGAATGAGCTGCCAGATGAAGTGGTAAATGCGGGCTCACTTTTAACATTTAAGAAAAAGATGGACAGGTACATCGATGAGAGGTGTATGGAGGGATATGGACCAGGTGCAGGTCAGTGGGACTAGGCAGGAAAATGGTTCGGCATAGCCAAGGAGGGCCAAAAGGCCTGTTCCTGTGCTGTAATGTTATATGGTTTTAAAAGTATTTGGCCATTTTGACTGCACTGACGATCTCTGACAGAACTCGATCGCTCATGAGCTCAATAAACTCCTCACGTTTTAGGTGAAAGATATGAAGGGGTGCCTGATCCTGCATTTCCAGATTTTGTATGTGCGCCTTCAAAAACGGGTCAAACTCACTTATTACCCCTAGAATGCCCATGTAGTTGCCGTTATCAGGCCCGCCAAATATGTCACTGGAGCCTCGGATAACCAGTCTCCTCTCCACCAAAAACTTCACAATCGCCACCAATCTTCTCAATACGTCAGACTCGGTCCAGGAGACACAATCTGACTCGAACTGTTTTTGCAGTTCTCTATCTTTTCTTCCGCTGTCAGACGCCAGTATAATGTAGGTCAGTATCAGTTTCCTGTGGTGTTTTCGCTATTTTCATGCTCTCCTATGTGCTCAGCAGCATGTTTCCAGTCGCTAAAGCCAGTTTCGAAGATGGACTGACTGTTAAAGGACGGTGGTCCTGTGCTAACGCTGGTGCTGGCACTAGCTGTTGAACAAGTCTCCGTTTGCCCACCGGTCTCAGACTGCGACAAGAGCGATGGTACTGCTGCATCATCGAGAACAGGTCTAAAAAATTCTGTCAATTTCAATGTCTTTTTTAATGCTTCTTTCTCACGTTCCTCTTTTTCTTGTTTCTTTTTTCTTTTCTGTGCTCCACTCTCGTGTTTTTTTTTGTCCGCCGTGATGATAGCTACCTAATTTGGGCCCCCCTGCAGCTCTGGCCCCTGAACTGTAGCCCAGCCTAGCCCTGCCTAAAGTCCAGCCCTGGCGGTGGTAATAATAATAATAGTAATAATAAAAAATATTTTATTGATCCCAAGTGGAAAATTCTTTCGCCACTGCAGCAACATTTCAAACACATTTAGCAGTGTGCAGACTTAACTAGTGATCTCGGGATTGCTGCCTGTGTCACGCGACAGTGAGGATGGGAATAGAATGAGGTGACAGATAAATGTGTGGCTGAAGAATTGGAGCTGGCAGGGGGGGGTCAGGGATTCGGATTTCTGGATAATTGGGACCTCTTCTAGGGCAAGTGTGACCTGTACAAAAGGGACAGGTTGCACTTGAATCCGAGGGGGACCAATATTCTTGCGGGCAGGTTTACTACAGTTGTTGGGAGTGGTTTAAAGTAATATGGCAGGGGGATGGGCACTAGTATGATAGAGCTGAGGATCAGGCAGCAGGTTTACAGGTAGATGATGGATGTAACATGACAGTGAGGAAGGATTGGGGACAAATGCAGACAAAGTAAAGAGTTAAGTTGCTCCACAGACGCAAAATTCAAAAGGGCTAAGAATGCAGGACTGAAAGCGCTGTACTTAAATTTAAATGCGCCTAGCACAGCGATCCCCAACCACCAGGCCACGAATTGGTACCAGGCTGCGAGGAAACGATATGATTTGGCGATATGAGTCAGCTGCATCTTTTCTCATTCCCTGCCACGCACTGTTGAGCCATTATGCATGCGAGGTCATAACCCGCGCGTCATCCACGTCAGCGTGGGAAGGAGATCAACTCCTCGAGCTTGCAAATGACGGTGGGCTGAAAAGTATGTTTGACATAACATCTCTGTCAGCATTCCAGATCAGTCAAGGCTGAATATCCTGAGATAGCCACGAAAGCACTGAAAACGTTGCTTCCATTTCCAACATATCTCTGCAATGAATGCAACGAAAACTAGTATCGCTGTCTCCCATCACCCCTCGATAGAACCATCTTGTTGCAGGAAAACAAGCCCAGGGCTCCCACTGATACAGCGATATTGGTGTGTTGCAATGATTTTATATATTCATACGGGGAAAATATGTGCTGTGTGTTTAATATCCAAATGTTACTTAAAATGTTATGATGCTATTGACATATAACCATATAACAATTACAGCACGGAAACAGGCCATCTCTGTCCTCCTAGTCCGTGTCAAACGCTACTCTCACCTAGTCCCACCAACCTGCATTCAGCCCATAACCCGCCATTCCCTTCCTGTCCATATACCTATCCAATTTTTCTTTAAATGATAATATCGAACCTGCCTCTACCATTTCTACTGGAAGTTCGTTCAACACTTACTTCAAGCTCCCCTGTCCCCTGATAATTGACTTATCACTATATTGATGCGAGGAAAATAGCGCTGTGTGTTTAATATTAAATTCGTTAGATAAACTCTTTTAGAAACGAAATTGAGTGTATTAGCCACTTATCATCTATATTCCAATCGTGATTAACACCCCCCCGAACAGAATTGCCACAAACGATTTGTAGAAAAAAATTGGCACGTACACGCATGCGCACACAGGTGCCCGCGCAAGGCTTCATGGTCATGTGGTCATGGTAGTCTTTCTCGGGGTAACCACGACGTACTTGACTGCTACTCTTGTCCGTTGGCAACCCTACCCACACCCCCCCGCCACCCCAGGTCAGCCAGTCTGCAAGAATATTGTCAATATTAAACCGGTCTGCGGTGCAAAAAAGGTTGGGGACCGCTGGCCTAGCATTCGGAATAAGGTCGACGAACTTGTGGCACAAATAGAGATTGTTGGTGAGACGTTGTGGGCATCACTGAGACATGGCTGAAACGAGGCCACAGTTTGGAGATTAGCATTAAAGGATATACTTTGTATTGAAAGGACAAGCAGGAAAGCATAGGCAGTGGTGTGGCTCTGTTGGTAAGAGATGGAATTACATCTTTAGAAAGAGGTGACACAGGGTCAGAGAATGTCAAATCTTTGTGGGTGGAGTTAAGAAACTGCAAGGGTTAAAAAAACCATTATGGGAATCATATATAGCAGGGGTCCCCAACCTTTTTGGCACTGCGGACCGGTTTAATATTGACAATATTCTTGCGGACCGGCCGACGGGGGGTAGGGTTGCCAACGAATAGCAGTCAAGAGTAGCGGTCAAATGCATTATTTACCCAAAAGACTACAATGACCATGAAGCCGTGCGTGGGCACCAATGCGCATGCGCGTCGTGACCTGCCGATTCCTCCCCCCCGCCCCTCCCAAGCAAATCCTTTTTGACGATTTTGTTCGTGGGGGTGGGTGTTAATCACTACCGGAATATAGGTGATAAGTGGGTAATATACTCAATTTTGTTTCTAAAAAGGTTTATCTAACAAATTTAATATTAAACGCAGAGCGCATATTTTCCTCGCATGGATATAATGATAAGTCAATTATTGGGGGAGCTTGAAGTAAGTTTTGAACGAACTTCCAGTAGAAGTGGCAGAAGCAGGTTCGATATGATCGTTTAAGGAAAAATTGGATAGGTATATGGACAGGAAAGGAATGGAGGGTTATGGGCTGAGTGCAGGTCGGCGGGACTAGGTGAGAGTAGCGTTCGGCACGGAACAGAAGGGCCGAGATCGCCTGTTTCCATGCTGTAATTGTGATATGGTTATATGGTTATATAGGTCACTTATAAGTCAATAGCATCATAACATTTTAAGTAATATTTGGATATTAAATGCACAGCACATATTTTCCCCGTATGAATATATAAAATCATTGCAACACACCAATATCGCTGAATCAGTGGGAGCCCTGGGCTTGTTTTCCTGCAACAACACCGTCCTATCGAGGGGTGATGAGAGACATCGATACTCGAAGGGGGTTCCTGATGTCCAGTCTATTCCTCAGTTTAGTTTTCATTGCATTCACTGCAGAAAACTCCGCTTCGCAGAAAAATGTTGGAAATGGAAGCAACATTTTCAGTGCTTTCGTGGCTATCTCAGGATATTTAGCCTTGACTTTGATCCAAACTGTCGACAGAGATGTTATGTCAGACATACTTTTCAGCCCGTCGTCATTTGCAAGCTCGAGGAGTTGATCGCCTTCCCGCCCTGACACGGATGACGCGCGGGTCATGACCTCGCATGCATAATGGCTGATCAGTGGCCGTGACAGGGAATGAGGAAAGGTGCAGCTAACCAAATCATATCGCTTCTTCGCGGCCCGGTAGCGCATGCTCTGCGGCCCGGTGGTTGGGGACCCCCGATATATAGGCCTCCAAATAGTAGCCAAAATGTGGAGTTAAGATTGCAAAGGAAGCTGGAAAAGACATATAATAAGGGTAATGTCACAATTGTAATGGGGGACTTCAATATGCAAGGGGATTGGGAAAATCAGGTTGGTGTTGGTTCGCAAGAGAGGGAATTTGTTGAATGCCTACGGGATGACTTTTTAGAGCAGCTTGTGTTTGAGCCTACTTGGGGAAAGGTTATCTTAGACTGGGTGTTGTGTAATAACCCAGATCTTATTAGAGAGCTTAATGTAAATGAACCCTTAGGAGACAGTGATCATACTATGATTGAATTCACACTGCATTTTGAGAGGGAGAAGCACAAGTCAGATGTATCAGTAATGCAATGGAATAAAGGGAATTACAGAGGCATGAGAGAGGAACTTGCCCAGGTGGACTGGAGGATGATACTAGCAGGGATGACTGCAGAGCAGAGATGACAGATGTTTCCGGGAATAGTTCATAAGGTGCAGGATAGATACGTCCCACAAAAGAAGTCGTCCTCAAATGGCAGGGGTAGGCAACCGTGTCTGTCAAGGGAAGTTAGGGACTGCATAAAGCCAAGGAAAGGGCATACAAGGTAGTAAAAGTGAGTGAGAAGCTGGATGATTGGGAAGCTTTTAAAATCCAACAAGAAGAAAATAAAAAAAGCTATAGGAAGGGAAAAGATGAAATATGAGGGCAATCTAGACAATAACGTAAAGCAGGATACTAGAAGTTTTTTCAGATATATAAAGAGTAAAAGGGAGGTGAGAGTTGATATTGGAGCACTGGAAAATGATACTGGTGAGGTAGTGATGGGGGACAAAGAAATGGCAGATGAACTTAATGGGGACTTTGCATCAGTCTTCACTGTGGAAGACACTAGCAGTGTCCCCGAAGTCCGTGAGTGTCGGGGAGCAGGAGTGAGTGCCATTGCTATTACAAAGGAAAAAGTGCTAGGCAAACTCAAAGGTCTTAAGGTAGATAAGACATCTGGACCAGATGGACTACATCCCAGAGTCCTGGGAGAAGTTACTGAAGAGATAACAGACAAATTGGTCATGATCTTTCAAGAATCACTCGATTCTGGCATGGTTCTGGAGGACTGGAAGATTGCAAATTTCACTCCACTCTTTAAGAAGGGAGGAAGGCAAAAGAAAGAAAATTATAGGCCAGTTATCCTAACTTCAGAGGTTGGGAAAGCGTTGGAGTCTATTATTAAGGATGAGGTTTCGGGGTACTTGGTGACTAATGATAAAATAAGTCAAAATCAGCATGGTTTCTGTGAAGGGAAATCCTGCCTGACAAATCTGTTAGAGTTCTTCGAGGAAGTAACAAGCAGGGTGGACAAAGGAGAGACAGTGAATGTCATTCACTTGGATTTTCAGAAGGCATTTGATAAGGTGCCACACAAGAGGCTGCTTAACACAATAAAATCCTGTGGCATTACAGGAAAGACACTGACATGGATAGAGGAATGACTGACAGGCAGGAGGCAGCGAGTGGGAATAAAAGGGGCCTTTTCTGGTTGGCTGCCAGTTACCAGTGGTGTTCCTCAGGGGTCAGTATAGGGACTGCTACTTTTCACATTGTTTATCAATGATGAGATAATGGGATTGATGGGTTTGTGGCAAAGTTTGCAGATGATACCAAGATAGGTGGAGGGGTAGGTAGTGCTGAGGAAGCAATGTAATTGCAACTGGACTTAGACAGATTGGAAGAATGGGCAAAAAAGTGGCAGATGGAATGCAGTGTTGAGAAACGTATGATGATGCTTTATGGTAAAAGTAAGAATAGTGCAGATTTTTATCTAAATGAGGAGAAGGTTCAAACATCAGAGGTGCAGAGGGACTTAGAAGTCTTTGTGCAAGACTCCCAGAAGGTTAATTTACAGGTTGAGTCTGTGGTAAAGAAGGCAAATGCAATGTTGGTATTTATTTCCAGGGGAATAGGATATAAAAGCAAGGAGATAATGCTGATCCTTTATAAGGCACTAGTCAGGCAGAACTTAGAGTACTGTCAACAGTTCTGGGTTCCAAATCTCAGAAAGGATGTGTTGTCATTGGAAAGAGTGCACAGGCTGTTCACAAGGATGATTCTGGGCATGAAGGGGTTAACATATGGGGAGCATTTGGCAGCTTTGGGTCTGTACTCACTGGAATTTAGAAGGATGCAGGGGAAATCTCATTAAAACCTACTGAATGTTAAATGGACTAGAAAGGGTGGATGTGATGATGATGTTTCCTATGGTAGGGATATCCAGAACTAGAGGGCACAGTCTCGAAATTGAGGGGCAACCCTCTAGAACAGAGGTAAAGAGGATTTTTTTTAGCCAGCGAGTAGTGAACCTGTGGAATGCTCTGCCACGGACTGCGGTGGAGGACAAGTCCTTGGGTGCATTTAGGGCGGAAGCTGTAGTTTCCTGATCGGTTAAAGGATGTGGAGAGAAGGCAGGTGTATGGGGTTGAATGGGATCCGGGATCAGTCATGATGGAATGGTGGAGCAGACTCGATGGGCTGAATGGCCTAATTCTGCTCTATGTCTTATGGTCTAAGAGCACCTCTGAATGTGCAATACGTCAAACCTTTGAGTGGATAGGCTACAGCAGCAGAGCAGATCAGACTGCGTTCAACTCCTGTGGCCACTTTATTAGTTACACTCCTGTAACTAATAAAGTGGCCACTGAGTGTAGCAATCTATTTTAAAGCAAGTTTACATTTCACCACATTTTGCTCTATTTGCCTTTCTCTTGACCACTGACTTAACCTTTGTCCTCAGAGCTGGCCTTCCGATGGGCGAAAAAGTAAACAGGCTTGTGTCCACGTGTAACCACAACTCATGGCTGAATGCCCTCAAAACCACGAAGATGCATATTCACGTCAGGAGAAATGTGTTTCCTCTCCACCCACTCATTACCAACAACTAGCACAGTCTAAATTTCGGGCTCCTAGGCATCATCTCTGCACGCAGCCTCATGTGGGAGAACCATATCTGCCTCAGTAACAAAAAGTCTCAGCACAGGATGTACTCTCGAGACAGTTGATTAAACTCCATCTTCCCCGGACCATGCTGGGGCAACCTACAATGCCGTCAGAGAGCGCATCCTCATGTCAGTCATTACCGTCTGGTTTGGCGCGGCGTACCAGCTAGCCCAACCTCTCATTAATACTCAAGCCTCTCAAGTCCTGGCAGCATCGTTGTAAACTTTCTTTGCACTGTTTCCAGCTTAATGACATAAATCTTGGCACAACAATCATTTATTCCCACAAGGCTAATTATGAGACTAAATTGAGCATGTGTGTTCCTGGAAGAGATGAGTGATATTGGAGCAATAGCCATGGTAACAATACACAAGAAGAGTTTACAATTTTTCACACAGACACGATGTTTACTGTACAACTCACCCTTGTTTCTTGGCGGTGGTGAACTGCAGTTGATGGATGCGAAGGGTTTACCCAGCGGGCGAGGGCTCGGAGCCTCTGACCCCCCCGCCATGGCTCCTGGCCCGTGGGTGGGGGTTCCTGCAGAGGCACTGTCTGGGACGGGCTGGCCGTCAGTCTGGCTGGGAGGGGCCTGGTCCTGAAGGAGCTCGTTCAGTAGGTCAATGGGGGAGCTGGTCGCACTCCAGGTCATCACGCCCAGCTCCCGCAGGTGAGCGCGCGCGTGGCTTGACATGCCTGCCCGGGAATCGAAACTGGCACCACACAGGTTGCACTTTTCCACGACACCACCACGGAATTTAAGGGCTAAGAAAGGGGAACAGTGGAGCAAAATTACCCCTCACAGCGAAAAAATTTTTCCTACATGACCAAACCCAAGTAAACTCCCCCACACGCGCTTGCCCTGACAACTTTCCCAAATCCTCAGCTGTACATTCTGTGTCCTAACTGATCCCAGTAAAACAACTCCCCAGCTCTCTGGACTACTCAGCAGTAATTCTGATAGAAATGTTCCACGGCATGTGCAGAGCACACCCGGGCTTCTGTGTTCACTTCTGGGCACACGCCTTGGGAAGGACTTCTCATTGGAGAGAGTGCAGTGACCATCTACTGGAATTGCAGCTGGATTCCAGAAGATTAAATCACACAAGAGAGATGGTAAACTCTAAAAAATTAAATCAGATCTTTCAGCGGTGTTGTTGGATAACACTGGAGATGCATAGGCCGCAGAAATCTTTAGCAAAAATTGGGGAGGGAGGTTAACAATCCACCTTAAAACTGAGATAAGCAGATTCCTGTTAACCAAAGATTACAAGGAATGTGGAATATTTCCAAGGCATACACTACAAGGAATATTTCCCAAGTTCAGTGTACAAGGCTGAACATCACTGGGAACGTATAACTTGGAACCCAGCACAAACTGCTGGAGGAACTCAGCAGGTCAGGCAGCATTGCCTGCTTACTCCTGTCCATTGATGCTGCCTGACCTACTAGATCCTCCAGCACTTTGTGTGGGTGTGTTGCTCATCTACAGAATTCACTTGGGAAGGCGGAGTGGGCAATGATAGTCGTCTGCCTCTTTTCACGTACCACAGGGCTCACTGGAGCTACAGCCTGAATGAGGGACTCGTTAATCTAAATACTAAACTACGCACACATTTACAAACGTGGCAGCTGCGTGTAGGTCACAACCAGCACACACAACAATCTGGTCAATGCATAGTACATGCAAGTGAAGTTACCTTTCCTCTTCAGCTTCTGTAACGAGAATTGCTTTTCGATAGCGGTGACTTCTTCTGCACTAACAAAATGGCGTGTGTTGTAGCTAATGCCAACCCGTTTGAGGTGTCCTCGCACATGATTGGCCAGGCCAATCCCGGTGTGGAATTTATCTGGACAGTAGGGGCATTCTCTCTCTTCCAGTGGGAACATCCGTAATAAGTTCCGGCTCAAGAGATCTTTCGATTTTTTCATCAGATCTATTGTCATATCTTCACTGGGTACTTCCCAGAAGATTGCCCTGTCAGCTTGCACCTCCAAAGAAGAATCCAATTCTCTCTCTTCAGAGAAGGGGTGGGACTGGGAACAGTTGCTCAAGACATCAGGCTGTGAATGGCTGCAGACAGATTCACAACGTGAAAGCATTTTCTCTTGCAGTGAATGACTATTAGCGGGGTTGTAAAGTGAATGGATTTCTATGGGTTCATGTGAATGGGTCTCTAAAGACTTGTGCTGTGGGTGGCTGTTTAAGGATTTACATGGTGACTGGTCTTCTGCTGAGTCATACGAATGGGTTTCAATGGACTTGGGTTGCGAGTGGTTGTTGGCAGGTTTACAGTGTGATTGGGTGTCCATGGGTTCAAGCTGAGAAAAGACATCTGTAGGTTTGTGAACCAAATGCGTTTCTGTTGGCTCCTGTGAAAGACCATTTGCAAGTTCATTCTCTAGACAGATGCCTAATGGTTCTAAATTGGGTTCCAGCCCCTGGTCATCCGAAGCAGATTTGCTTTCTGACTGGTTGTCTATTTTCTCCAGCAATATTAATGGTGTCATCCTCATCAGCTGCTGCCGTTGGTCGACAGGGAGGTCTGAGGGAATGTTGACGGCTGCCAGCATCTCCTTCGTGCGCCTCTTCACCACCCTGGGCCTGCAGGAAGCTGCAGACGGCTCTCCAGATTTCCTTCTCTTTCTCGCGCGAGGGCTTCGTGCACCGCCAGCGAGCCCCGCTGACCCTGACGCCTTCTGCTCGGAATCCTCCGGCCAAGGCTCTGCCGGAACGTGACAGGCTCTACCTCCCACTGCTGCTTCCGCGTCTCCTGCCTCCAAAGCCTTGTGGGCTGCAGGGCCACTGCCACTCGTCCTGGGCAAGAAGTGGTCAATTACTACTTTCCTGTAGGTTAAGGCGCCTCCGAGATTTGTGCCCACTTCGTTGCCCGCCTCCATTCCCTTCCAGTGCAGGTCGGCAGAGGAGTCTGTTTTCTGAGGATGATAACTTTCTTCGGGCAAGAGGAGAAGGGACGGCCTGGCACCTTCTTGCAACCCAGGGTACTGGCACAGGCCCACGGGCGACGTGTACTGGACAACATGCGGACGGACCTTCCTGGCCGTGCCTATGGTGGAGTGCATTTTGAAACCGGTGCTCTTTATTCCGCCTTGCAGCAGGGGCTGCCTGGCCCGATAGTGGCACGGGTCCTTGGCAGCGGAAGGTGGTAGCACCCGCTCCGGGATGCATGGCAGAAACCTTTGGGGGCCTTCCCATTTGTCGGAGGGCCCAGGTGGTTCCCCAGACCCCTGGTGAGCAGGTAGCCAAGCTGTTCTGCCCGGGGACCAGCCGGGCTTCCGCTGATAGAGGGGAGGCTGACCCAGCTTCACGCAACCTGCCTCGTCCCGGCGGGTGTGGGGATAGTCCTTGCCCACATGCGGGTCGCCCCTAGCGGCCGGAGGTGGCGGCCTGGGGCCGGGCTGACACGGAACATTGACCTCCCGAGAAACGTCCGGCTGGAGGAGCAAACTGTGCTCCTGCTGCTCTTTGCCTGCTGTCGCCTGGGCCTTGCAGAGCTTTCCTGGGTGGGAGTGTACCCCCTCCAGCTCCCCCAGCGAGGCAGGGGGGCTGGCACCAGTGGTGCGGATAGAGCCCTTTGATCGGGGCTCTGCCAGCTCCTGGATGGCCTCCATGAAGCTTACCCTGCGCGCCTGGTGCTGGCTCATGTGGGACTGGAGGGATGCCGGCTCACAGAAGGAATAGCCGCACTCCTGGCAGCTGAAAGGGTGCGGCCCCCCCACCGAGCCCTCACCGCCCTGCCCATCAAAGTGGTCGAGCATGTGCCTGTGAAGGTGCCCCTTGACCTGGAAGTAAACGCTGCACTTGGTGCAGGTGTAAAGCTGGACGGGTTCGCCAAAGGCTCCGGCCTTCCCCGGCACCTCAGCGGATGCCATCTGGGAACCTTCCACCCCATCACACACACTGGCCACCATCTGTTCCTCCACGGGCTTGGCGCATTCCATCTGGTAATCTGTGCCAATGTTCTGGTGCTTATTGACCTTGTGCTGGTCTGGGAGGTTAGCTCGTGGCTCTAACGGTTCTTCTGACTCTGGACCAGAAATTGGGGGTAGCGTCTCTTTAGAAGTTGCATCACATTCTACCACAAGTTCTCGGCTCTCCCAGTCTTGCTGCCCCTCAGTGCCTTGCTCCTCATTCTCACACTCCTGCCGTACTTTTGCCTGGGCTTTTTCAGGCATTTCTGGACAATCATCCAACTGTTTCAAACCTGGTTCTTGGCTGACAACTAAAGCTGACACATTGGATGAGGAGGCCAACTCCGGTGCTCCTGACTCTTCGGACGGAATTCCCTCCTCGTTTACAGGTGAATGGAGCTTTTCAGATGTCTCTTCGGAGTCAGAGTCAGAACTTGCCCTCATATCTTCTCCCGTTCCTCCCAGGTTCTCCTTCCCGAATGTCTTAGCTGCTGGCCTGTATAAGGACTCCATTGAGGCTGAACGTGGTATGGAGGGCTCCCTCGCCATGGAAACCTGCAGTGAGAAAAGGCCAGGGCAATCGGCTGGGGGTGACTCCAGACCTTCTCCACTGTGCTGACCCTGTCTGGACGGACTCAATGTCACGTCTGTTTGGACCAACGCACCTTCAGTCAGGACATCACCATTTTGACCAGCAAACCCTCCCTGAAATCTCTCCTTCTCAGCAAACAGAGAGTATGCCGGTGGAGTTGTCTCAGTTTCTCCTTCAGTGGCCTGCACCACCTGGCCACTTGGTCTGGGCCCCTCAGGGCTGCCCAAGGCAGCGAGGACAGGAGGGTCACCATCAACAGCCGGAGGACTTCTGCTTAGCTGAAGAGCCGAGCCGGCCCCCGAAGATTCACCGTCACATCCCGCAGAGATCCCTCCTGCGGATAGGGTGGGGCTTCCCACACCGTCCACTCTTGTGGCCGTTGCACTGTCCCAGGACGCAGCTTGACAAAGGCTTGGGGCATAGCTGGCCACCGAGGCATTGGTCGCTTCTGTGCTGCCATCAACACACTGCCCAGAGAAGTGCTCGTCCATCCTTGACCTGTGCAGAGACACAGAGCGAGACAGCGTTACCGGGAACAGCAGCTCTCCTTTATTTTGTACGTGCGCCCGCAGCAAGGCAACAGATGAGTGCGACCTTCTCCCCACCCCTTGCTTTGCATTAGGCCAATGGCAGTGAGCATGCAACACCATTGTGGCTTCACCCACAACTCATTAATCATGCAATACAATCCACTCTCAGTCTTTGAAAAGACTACATCCCTCCTCCATCAATCACAGATGTTAAGTGAAGTCCAGAACAAATGTTAAGGTTTGGGCAGGAGTTGGGTGGGGAAGCCCCTCGAGCAACGGCAGGGAGCATCAAGTATTTGCTTGCACATTGTTTCACTGGATTACTTTTATATTTATCTTTTTTTTATTGCATTATTTATGCTGCATCAGATCTGGAGGAACGATCATTTTGTTCTCCTTTACACTTGTGCACTGAAGAATGACTATAATCCAATTTTGATCATCTCAGGGGGCCAGATCAAGGCTACGATGCTATCTCTGCTTTTGTGTTTTTTTTTCTTTTTCTCCGTAATGCTTACACTACGTAATGTACTGACCAAGAATGAGAAGGCATAACTTTTAAGGTGATTGATGGAAAGCATAGGAAGGGATATCAGGGGTAAATTACTTTTAGATAGAGAGTGGTGGGTGTGTGGAACACGCTGCAAGGCATCACCTCACACTTATCAGGACTAAGCTGCATCTTCCATTGCTCTGACAACCAATTGACCAATACCATCCTGTTGCCTATGACTAACCCCCTCGCTATTGAAAACCCCACTAATTTTTGTGCCGTCTGCAAATGTACTAACTGCTCCTGCTACATTCACATCCAAATCCTCCATATACACTCGGTTAGCCTCTTTATTAGGTACAGGAGATTCCTAATAAACTGGCCACTGGGTGTATTCGTGTATGTTCAAGGTCTTCTGCTGCTGTAGCCCATCCACTTCCAGGTTCAACAGATTGTGCATTCAGAGACGCTCTTCTGCACACCACTGTTGTAATGTATGGCCGGGGTCCTCAACCTTTTTTGCACCGCGGACCGGTTTAATATTGACAATATTCTTGCGGACCGGCCGACCGGGGGTGGGGGGGGGGTGGGTGTTCAAGTAGGGTTAAACTCACCTCAACATGTCTTTTACAGTTAGGGTTGCCAACTTTCTCACTCCCAAATAAGGGACAAAAGTAGCAGTCAAATTCCGGGACACTTTACCCTGGGAAAGACTACTATAACCATAAAGCCTTGTGCGGGCACCTGTGTGCGCATGCGTGTCGATTTTTCTCCCACAAATTGGTTTTGCCTTCATCTTCCCGACTATACTGCACATACATTATTTCTACTTTATATAGGCTGTGTATTTATCATATCATTCCTGCTTTTACTCCATGTTAGTGTTATTTATTTTTGGTTTTATGTGTTATTTGGTATGATTTGTTAGGTTATTTTTTGGGTTTGGGAATGCTCAAAAAATTTTCCCATATAAATAAATGGTAATTGCTTCTTCGCTTCACGCCATTTCAGCACAAAAGGTTTCATAGGAACGCTCTACCTTAGCGGGGAAAATACGGGACAAGGGGGGTCCCATATGGGACAAACCAATTTAGCCCAATATACGGGATGTCCCGGCAAATACGGGACAGTTGGCAACCCCATGTTCAAGTTCAACAGTGCGTGACCACATGCTTTGCGGCCCGGTGGTTGGGGACCGCTGATGTATGGTTATTTGAGTTAATGTTGCCCTCCTGTTAGCTTGAACTAGTCTGCCCATTCTCCTCTGACCTGACCTCTCTCATTAACAAGTTGTTTTCACCCATGGAACTGCCGTTCACGGGTTGCCTTTTTTTTTGTTTTTCACACCATTCTCTGTAAATTCCAGAGACTGTTGTGCATTAGAATTCCAGAAGATCAACAGTATTTGAGATACTCAAGCCACCCTGTCTGGCACCAACAATTATTCCACAGTTAAAGTCACTGAGATCACATTTCTTCCTCATTCTGATGTTTGGGCTGAACAACTACCGAATCTCTTGACCATGCCTGCATGCTTTTATGCATTGAGTTGCTGCCACGTGATTGGCTAGAGGTGTGCCTAATAAAGTGGCCACTGAGTGTACACAACAAATGATTCCAGTGGTACAACACCAGTCCCAACCTTCCAATCGCAAAGAGAGGTGGCATACAATGGACAGTCAACTTGTCATAATGCCGACACACGGTGTTAAGAGCACTTAAAGCATCAAGACTAAATAATTACTCTCTGCCTTATCCCTGTACACCCTCTTCCACCCAACCCTTCCCTGCAGCCACTACTCTCCTGCAAGAGGAATGATACCCAGAGACAGTAAGTAGTTTGAATTCAGGAAACAGAAAAGAGACCGGTCCAACACAGACAAGGCCCTCTCCACCACTGAGCCCATTTACATGGAGGTCTGCTACAAGGTCCCACCACCCAGGCCATGCTCTCTTCTTGCTACTACCGTTGGGTAGGAGGTACTGGAGCCTTTGGTAGCACACCAGCAGGTTCAGGAACAGTTATTACCCTACAACCATTAGGCTCCTCAACTAGAGCGAACTTCACTTACTTCAATTCTGAACTGATTCTACAACCTACAGACTCATTTTCAAGGGGTCAAGTTCTCATTCTCACTTTTACTTGCACTGTCTGTCTTCTTTCGCCCACTGGCTGTTTGTCAGTCTTTGTCTGCTTATGCATAGTTTTTCTTTGATAATTCTGTTGCATTTCTTTTTCTGTCCTGTAACACCTGCAAGAAAATGAATCTCGGGGCAGTTTGAATGTGACTGCCCTTAGACCAGTTCACGAGATCACTAGGGCCATTGAAGAAAGACATCAAAGCGGTTGGAACGCTGCAGCATCCTCCTGGTTTTCTGGTTCAGAATGACATGATAACTCGCTTACACAAATGCCGCTAAACAGGGAAGGCGAAACAAGGAAGCTGTAGCGGATTGGCACTTACTGACTCGGCTCCACGTCCTGTGGGGTGCTCAGATACCGGTGGTAGCGAAGCGTCACTGGTTCACCGCTGTCCGGAGACTGCTTTATCTCTGCGGGTAGAAATGAGGTTAAGTCCGTGGGAAAGCTTGGTCCGAACCCCTCAACCCACCCGCCGCTCTAGGTCACGTTGAGCAGAGCCGCTGGAATGATCAGTGCAACGAGAGGGACAATAAATCAACACACATAAGAGTTGCTGGTGAACGCAGCAGGCCAGGCAGCATCTTTAGGAAGAGGTACAGTCGACGTTTCTGGCCGAGACCCTTCGTCAGGACTAACTGAAGGATGAGCTAGTAAGAGATTTGAAAGTGGGAGGGGGAGATCTGAAATGATAGGAGAAGATAGGAGGGGCAGGGATGGAGCCAAGAGCTGGACAGTTGATCGGCAAAAGGGATATGAGAGGATCATGGGACAGGAGGCTTAGGGAGAAAGAAAGGGGGAGGGGTAAAATAAATCAGCCATGCTGGAACGGCAGGGCAGACCTGATGGGGCCTGAATGTCCTAACTCTACTCCAGTGTCTTATGGTCCAATGGAAACCAGCAGCTCATCTTCTGCCTCTGCATATGGTTCTCCGTTCTCACGCTGAGTTCAACAACTTAAGTTAACTCTTTTTTTCCTTCTGGCCCATCGAACCTATGCTAATTATTTCTCCTCCCTACAACCTGGATATTCCTCCTTAGGTGTAATACCCTTACTTAAAAAAAAAGGAACATTCAATCTGCTTCCATCACACTTTTTTGGGGGTCACATTCAGCCTTTTGCCAATCAGCCAAAATCTTTGTTACCTGCCAAAGACCCCAGCAGATATCTCTCTCCTTATTTATTCTATCTTGGGGTCCAAATCCACAGCTCCCTCAAAGTGGCTGTGCACGTAGATAGGATGGTAAAGAGAGCACATGGCGTGCTTGCCTTCATTTATCAGGACACAGAGTATAAGAGTAACAAAGTCATAACGTAGCTGTATAAAACCTTATTTACTTCATATGACAATACATTCAACGCTGACTAAACTCAGCTTTGACTCCCAATCATGTACAGGAAAGAACACAATTAGAATATTAATTTTTAGTGTAAAGTGGTCATAGTGTAGCTAAACTGTGGAGTTTAAGGTTGTGTCGATTGGTTCAAGAACCAAATGGTTGAAGGGAAGTGGCTGTCCTTGTGTGAGTTCTGGTTGTCCCATTATGGGAAGGATGTGGAGGCTTTGGAAAGGCTATGGAAGAGGGTTACCAAGATGCTGCCCGGATTAGAGGGCATGAGGTTTTAACAAACTTGGGTCATCTTCTCTGGAGCAGCAGAGGCTGAGGGGAGACCTGATAAAGTTTGTAAACTTATGAGTAGCATAGATTGGGTAGGTGGTCACAGTCTATTCCCCAGGGGGAAAAATGTCAAGCGCTAGGGGGCATATGTCTAAAGTGAGAGGGAGGGAAGATTTACAGGGATGTGTACGGCAAGTTTTTTTTAAAAAGTGAGAGTGGAATGTGCTGTTGGGGAAGCAGATAGGATTGTGGCATTTAGCTGTTAGACAGACGCATGAATATACAAGGGATGGAGGGATAGAGATCATGTACAGGCAAAAGAGACATTGATTTGTCAATGTGTTCTGTGCAGATATTGTAGCTGATGGGACCGTTCTCGTGCTGCACTGTTCCACGTTAACCCTTTGTCATATAATATCTTGGTTTAATGACAAACAAGGTAATTCTACTTCCCATTCTGACACATTGGTCCATGGCCTCCCCCACTCCCATGATGAGGCCACTCTCAGGTTGGAGGAACAACACCTCATATTCTGTCTAGGTAGCCTCCAACCTGACGGCATGAACATCAACTTTTCTAACTTCCAGTAATCACTCCCCGCCCCCCCCAACTTTTTTCCATTCACCATTCTGGCTCCCCTCTTAACCCACACAAAAAATGCTGGTGAACGCAGCAGGCCAAGCAGCATCTATATGAAGAGGTAGATGCTGCCTGGCCTGCTGCATTCACCAGCCTTTTTTGTGTGTGTTGCTTGAATTTCCAGCATCTGCAGATTTCCTTATGTTTACCCCTCTTAACCCATCCCTTTTCCTCACCTGCCCATCATCTCCCTCTGGTGACCCTCCTCCTTCCCATACTTCCATGATTACCATTCCCTCTATTTTTTTTTAAAACAGCTGCAAAGACCAACCATTGCTCCGAGGAGAAAAGTTTTACATGGCCTGATAACTGCATGGTTTTTTTGTTCTAACAATTTTTAATTAAAATTATTATTATATTATAATTTTTTGAAAGATATCTTACTAGAAAGTTAAAAAATACAATATTTCACATCAAACAAACACAAACCACAATTTACAACACAAGTAAGCACTGTTCACTCTAAGCTGCGTGGGTGCATGGCCGCGCATTAACTGAAATGCCCCCGTGCACATAGCCTTTGTT
Organism: Mobula hypostoma; assembly: GCF_963921235.1. Classification (NCBI taxonomy): domain Eukaryota; kingdom Metazoa; phylum Chordata; class Chondrichthyes; order Myliobatiformes; family Myliobatidae; genus Mobula; species Mobula hypostoma. The sequence continues at coordinate 21,832,060 of NC_086125.1, forward strand.
GCTATGCAGCTGGAATATTCTTAACAGTTAAGGTCACCCAGATAAGCACATCTGCACCAGGTGCACCAAACTGCAGCTCCTGAGAGAATATATAAAGGAACTGCATTAAAGACTTTCATCTCATATGGGAGAATGAGGAGGTTATAGGAGCTACAGGGAGGTAGTCACCCCTAGGGTGTAGGAGACAGGTGACTGTCAGGAGAAAGAGTGGAAATGCACAGCCAGTGCAGAGAACACCTGTGGCCATTCCTCTCAATAATAAGTATATAACTTTAGATACCATTGAGATTGAGGGGGAGCCACAGTCACCAGCTCTCTGGCATTTAATCTGCTGCTGTGGCTTGGAAGAGCAGAGAGGTGAGGAGGACTGCAGTGTTGATAGGAGATTACCTAGTCAGAGAAACAGAGACAAGGTTCTGTGGGTGCAATAGAGACATCCCAATGGTATGTTGCCTCCCTGGCGCCAAGATCTGGGATATCTTGGATTGTGTCCATGGCATTCTCAATGGTAAGTATGAGCGGCCAGAATTCTTGGTACATATTGGCATCAATGACATAGTGACAAGGTGAGGAGGTCCTGATGAGAGATTTTAGGAAGCTCGGCAGAAAGATGAGAAACAGGATCTTAAGTGTAGTAATCTCTGGCCATGTGCCAGTGAGGGTAAGAATAGAAGAGTTTGCCAGGTGAATGCGTGGCGAAGTAACTGGTGTAGGGGGCAGGGTTTCAGATTTATGGATCATTGGTATCTCTTCTGGGGCAGGTATGACCTGTACAAAAGGGATGGGTTACACCTGAACCAGAGGAAGTCCAATATCCTTGCGGGCAAGTTGGCTAGGGCTGTTCAGGTGGGTTTAAACTAATTTGGCAGGGGGATGGGAATCAGAGTGATAGTATCAAAGATGAGGTTCTCGGTTTACAAACAGAGGCAATGTGTAGTGAGGAGAGGCTGTTGATAGGGCAAAATTGCAGTCAACAGGATGAGTTGCAAAGCAAAAGGTGGACAAAATCGAAAAGGGTGAATACAGGACTGAAGGTGTATATTTGAAAGCGCGCAGTATATGGAATAAGATATATGAACTTGTAGCACAGTTACAGATTGGCATGTATGATGCCGTAGAAATCACTAAATCATGGCTGAAAGACGATCACAGCTGGGAGCTTAATGTCCAGCTCCCACATTGTAGCAAAAGGGCAGGGAGGAAGGCAGAGGAGGCAGCACTGCTCTGTTGGTAGAAATGAAATCAAATAATTAGAAAGAGGTTGGAAGGTGTTGAATCATTTTTGATAGAGCTAAGGAACTGTAAGGGTAAAAAGACCCTGGTGGGAGTTGTATACAGACCCCCAAACAGTAGTAAGGATGTGGTCTAATTTGTGGTCTACAAATTACAATGGGACATAGAAAATGAATGCCAAAAGAACAATGTTACAATAGTCATGGGGAATTTCAATACGCAGGTAGATTGGGAAAATCAGGTAGGTATTGGATTCCAAGAGGGAGAATTTCTAGAATGCCAACGAGATGGCTTTTTGGAGCAGTTCATGATTGAGCCCACTAGGGATTCAGCTATTCCAGACTGTGTGTTGTGCAATGAACCGGAACTGATTAGCGAGCTTAAAGGGAAAAGAACCCTTAGGGGCAAGTGATCATTATACGATCAAATTCACCCTGAAATTTGAGAAGGAGAAGCTAAAGTCAGATATATCAGTATCACAGTGGAGTAAAGGAGATTATAGAGGCACGTGAGAGGAGTTGGCCAGAACTGATTGGGAAAGAACACTGGCAGGGATGATGGCAGAGCAGCAATGGCTGGAATTTCTGGAAGCAATTCAGAAGACACGGGATATATACATCCCAAAGAGGAAGAAGTATTCTAAAGGCAAGATGACACAACAAGAGTGAGCCAACATAAAAGCCAAAGAGAGAGCATAAAAAATAACAAAAATTAGAGGGAAATTAGAGCATTGGGAAGCTTTTAAAAATTAACAGAAGACAACTAAAAAAGTTACTAAGAAGGTAAAGATGGAATACGAAAGTAAGCTAGCCAATAATATTAAAGAGGATGCCAAAAGTTTCTTGAGTTGCATAAAGTGTAAAGAGAGCTGAGAGTGGGTTTCGGACTGCTGGAAAGCAATGCTGGAGAGGTAATACTAGGGGATTATGAAATGGTGGACAAACTGAATAAGCATTAGACTTCACTGTGGGAGACTAGCAGTATGGTGAAAGCTCCGGGTGTTAGAGTCATGAAGTGTGTGAAGTTACCATTACTAAAGAGAACATTCTTGGGAAACCAAAAGGTCTGAAGGCCGATAAGTCACCTGGACCAGATGGTGTACACCCCAAGTTTCTGAAAGAGGTGGCTGGAGAGATTGTGGAGGCACTAGCACGGATCTTTCAAGAATTACTAGATTTTGGATTGGTTCTGGTGCACTGGAAAATTGCAAATGTCACTCCACTCTTAAAGAAGGGAGAGAGGCAAAATAAAGGAAATTATAGACCAGTTAGTCTGATGTCAGTAGTTGGGAAGATGTTGGAGTCAATTATAAAGGATGAGGTCTCAGAGTACTTGGAGCCACTTGATAAAACAGGCCACAGTCAGCATCATTTCCTCAAGGGAAAATCTTGCTTGACAAATCTGTTGGAATTCTTTGAAGAAATAACAAGCACAATAAACAAAGGAGAATTGGTTGATACGAGGAAATCTGCAGATGCTGGAATTTCAAGCAACACACATAAAAGTTGCTGGTGAAGGGTCTTGGCCTGAAACGTCGACTGTACCTCTTCCTAGAGATATTGCCTGACCTACTGCATTCATCAGCAACTTTTTATGAGAATTGGTTGATGTTGTGTACTTGCATTTTCAGAAGGCCTTTGATGTCACACATGAGGCTACTTAATAAGCTACGAGCCCATGTTATTACAGGAAAGATTCTAGCATGGACCGTGCAGAGACTGATTGGCAGGAGGCAAAGAGTGGGAATAAAGGGAGTCTTTTCTGGTTGGCTGCGGTGACTAGTGACGTTCCACAGGATTGGGACTGATTATTTTTACGTTATGTGCCAATGATTTTGATGATGGAATTGATGACTTTGTTACAAAGTTTGCAGGCGATAGGAAGATAGGTGGAGGGGTAGGTAGTTTTGAGGAAGTAGAGGGGCTACATAAGGACTTAAGTCAGATTAGGAGAATGGGCAAAGAAGTGGCAGGTGGTATTCAGTGTCGGGAAGGGTATGATCATGCACTTTGGTAGAAAAGAAAGGGTTGACTATTTGGAGAGAAAATACAAAAAAACAACTGTGGTGCAGAGAGACTTGGGAGTCCTTGTGCAGGATTCCCTAAAGGTTAATTTGCAGGTTGAATCTGTGGTGAGGAAGGCAAATGTGATGTTAGCATTCATTTCAAGAGGGCTAGAATATAAAAGCAAGGATGTAATGTTGAAGCTTTATAAAGCACCAGTGAGGCCTCACTTTGAAGTATTGTGAGTAGTTTTGGGCCCCTTATCTCCGAAAGGATGTGCTGAAATTGAAGAGGGTTCAAAGGAGGTTCACAAAAATGAGTTCAAGATTGAACGGCTTGTCATATGAAGAGCGTTTGATGGCTGTGGGCCTGTATTCACTAGAATTCAGAAGAATGAGGGATGACCTCATTGAAACCTATTGAATGGTGAAAGGCCTTGATAGAGTGGATGTGGAGAGGATGTTCCCTATCGTGGGAGAGTCTAAGACCCTTAGAATAGAGATGAGGAGGAATTTCTTTAGCCAGAGAGTGATAAATCTGTGGAATTATTTGTGAAAGGAAACTGCAGAATCCAAGACTTTACATATATTTAAGGCAGAGGTTGTTAGGACCTTGATTGGTCAGGACATGAAGGGATATGGGGGGGGGGGAGGAGGCAGAAGATTGGGGCTGAGAAGAAAATTGGACAGGCCATGATGAAATGGTGGAGTAGTCTCCAACTACGGGCCAAATGGCCTCATTCTGCTCCTATATCCTATGGTCTAAAGTGCCATGTGGTTTTCAGGCCATGGAAAAATTTCCTGCTCAGAACAATGGTTGGTCCACGTAGCTGGGGGAAAAAATGAGGGGTTGTTGCAGATAAATTATGTCAGGCAATCAAAACAATTGACAGACATAATGCCAAAAGTAAAATATTTTGACGAGATGGTGTCGGTGTTCAGCGGGCTAGCAGTTTATTAATAATGAGCTACCAACTTCCATTCTGTGTTTATTGTTACAATTTGTAACAATGTTGTAACTTGCAACACTGACAATGTAAATACATTGAAGCCCTAAATTGCTTCAAAGTAAAGGTTATGTTACATTTATTATTTTGAAAATGTATGGATTGTATTAATTAACAGAGAAATAATTGCAAGGTATTTCACAACCATATTAACTCTATATAAAAGAAAATTCCAGTTGCTAGGCAACGAAGGCAATGTGCGCGGGAGCATTTCAGTTATTGCACTGCTGCGCACCCACACAGCTTAGAGGGAATAGTGCCAATGGCCCACTCTCCTTTCCTATCGGATATAATCTTCTTCTTCTTCTTCACCTATCATCTGGCAGCTTAGCTTTACCTTTTTCTCCTATCACTTCACCTACACAGCTTCCCCCTCAGCTGGTTTTACTGATCATCTGCCAGCTTGTACCCCCATACCCCCACTTTCTTATTCTGGTTTCTCCCCACCCCCCCCCGTCAGTCCTGGTGAAGGGTTTTGGCCTAATACGCCAACTATTTATAGATGCTGCCTGACCTGCTGAGTTATTCCAGTATTTTGTGTGTGTAGCTCTGGACTTCCAACATCTGCAGAATCTCTTGTGTTTTAGGTTTTCTACCGCACCCTGGGAACTAGACAAAAACAAATCTCCAGTTTTTTTCAGCTGAGATGCCCAGGGCCGGCGGAGGAGAGGACAGCGACAGCGGGAAGTCAGCGCAGTGCCCATTTACAATTTGAAGCTGCTATCTGCCCTGCTGATTCAGTTGTTCCTGGGGGTGCATACTGTACACTGGAAACATTGTAACTGCAGCAGAAAGAACCCACGTGGGTGGCTGCTGGCTCCTCGGAGAAAGGAGACTTTGCAACAATATTTCATTCAGAGCAAGTAGCAGTTTGAGGAATGCTGACATTTGATACAACCGTAACTGGGCCACACATTCAGCAGGATGTCTTGTAGCGACTGTCAGGTTACAAACTGAAACCTAAGTGCTGGAGACACAGTAACCCTGGAAACCACACGCTAGCCAAAGCTTTTATTAATGTATCACTACAATGGCAACAAAGGTGGCCTCTGTCATCAATGATCCTCACCATCCGGGTCATACCCTCTTCTCACTGCTGCCGTACAGAAGCCTGAAGTCCCAAACCACCAGGATCACCCACAGCTACATACTTTGTACAATCATCAGGTTCTTGAACTAACCTGTACAACCCTAACCCTACTTCAGCAACTGAACACTATGGAACAGTACACTACCATGGACTGATTGTGATTTTCTTGCACTATGCCTGGTTTTGCAGTTTTTTTTTAAATCTTGTACAATTTATATCAATTTATTTGCCATATATATATATTTACATGTAATCGGAATTTACTGTAGTGTGTTGGCCTGGGCACGACATGCAACGCAAAACAATATTCAACAATTAAGAATAATGAATTATATAAAAATAATTTAGAGGTTAAAGTACAGATATTGAATAAAACGTGCATGAATACGTAAATGCCAGCATGTATGTACAATGTAAACAATGGTTTAAAGTGTTTACAATGCAGGGTCAGGGTAGTAGATAGAGGAGGGTGGGGGAGCTAAGTGAACCAGTTGATCAGATTAACTGCCCGGGGGAAGAAACTTCTAAGGTAGCATGAAATTTTTATTTTAATGGCCCTACAGCACTTTCTAGAAGGGAGTTTTTGGAAAAGGCAGTTTGCAGGGTGAGTAGAGCCTGCAATGATTTTACTTTGTCCAGGACACATACAAGTCCTGCAGTGAAGGTAGACTGCAGCCACTGCCTTTATATAATTTAATTTCTGTGTGAATTTCTGCCTGAACCTGCACTCAGTAGCCATTTTATAAGGTATCTCCTGTATCTAATAATGTCACGACTGAGTGTATGTTCATGGTCTTCTGCTGCTGCAGCCTATCCACTTCAAGGCCTGATGCTGATCAGTGTGCCTCTGCACACCACTGCTGTAACGTGTGGTTATTTGAGTTACTGTCAACTTCCTGTCAGCTTGAACTGGTTTCACCATTCTCCTCTGACCTCTCTCGTTAACAAGGCATTTGTGCCCACAGAACTACTGTTCACTGGATTTTTAAAAAAAGTTTTTTGCACCATTCTCTGGAGGCTGTTGAGTGTGAAAATCCCAGGAGATCAGCAGTTTCTGAGATACTCAAACCACCTCGTCTGGCTCCAACAATCATTCCACAGTCAAAGTCACTCAGATCATATTCCATCCCCATCCTGCTGTTTGGTCTGAACAACAACTGAATCTCTTGACCATGTTAGCACTTGAGTTGCTGCCACATGATTAGTTGATTAAATAGTTGCATTAACAAACAGGTGTACAGGTGGCCATAAGAGTATTTGCCTGTGACGCTGCTGTAAGTTTTTCCTTGTACTTGTGCACATGACTATAGACTTGATCTAGAAACCAGCTGGACCATTAAGCCTGACACATACATACATACACACATACACACACACACACACACACACACACACACACTCTCTCACTCACTCAGGACAATTCACCAAGTTACTCGCATGCTCACCACTCTTATTCTCTGGAAGAGACAAAAAAAAATGAAGACCCCCCCCTCCCCCCAAATCAAATAAGTTCAAATACTATTCTAGAAAATGTCTCTTCACACTTTCTGGATGCAATTTCCACCCTAGGCAAGAGCACATCGAACTAATGCTTATCGTAGCCTCTCAAAACATGGAAAGAGGAATCAAGGCCACTTCTCACAGTAGCTCTAAAGATGACCAACACATGAGGGGGAACTCCAAGCCTACCAAGTTTAATCCATTCCTTGCACTGGGTTAACTTGACTCAGCAACAAGTATAAGATAATATTAATGTTGTACACTGGCTTACTTTGGAAGTTTTCAATTTGTTCTGAGTAATCCATTGATGTGAGTCTGCTTTATCAGTATTCTAATATCATGGATCAAGGATCAATTTTATTCGCCATATACATTTACATGTACGGTGAATTCAAATTAATTGGGCCATCGGTTAATTAGGGCAGTGGCCTATTTAGCGCAAATCTTAAAAAACAAAAACTAATTGAGAAAATAGCTGGAATGCTCTTCATTTATTTGGGACACTATGCCACTTAATTGGGACAGGAGACTGTTGTTGAACAGTTTCTAGCTAGCGGCAGTCATGTGCACTACTTGTGTGGCTGTTATACTCTACTCCCTGCTTAAAGCAAACAGCTTTTTAAATAGCGTTAGTTGTGTGTGTTCGTGTTTAAAAAAAAGTGGTTTTTGTCACTGATAGTTGGCAAGAAATAAGTGGTAAGACAATTCAGAACTGTTTTGATTTCTGAGGTTTCACGCATTCAGGCTTGGAGATGCCAGAAACAATTTCACTACTTCAACACAGTGGAACTGTCAGTCATGGACGTGCACATGGTCTGAGCCTCTGTGTTTAAAGAGCACATGAGCAAGTACAAAGTTCTGGAGGAGCTCAGCAGATCAGGTGGCATCTACGGAGGGGAATAAATAGTCAACGTTTTGGACTGAGACCCTTCATCAGGACTCCGATAAGGAAGTATTCTGCAATATTCCAGCAAGAAGTAATGCACAGGGAACTATCAGCAAAGAATTCTTTTCTAAATGAAGAGGAATGCATTTCCAATTTTAACGCCAGCATCAAGCATATACATTGTTACATTCAAGACGCATTTAGCATGTTTGTTTAGAAATGTGAACAGATTAAATTCTGCATCACACATCAAAACAAAATCCCAATGCTGCAGATCTGAAACTCATTCTTTTGAAGCATGGTGGGGACGGGGAATCTCACTGAAACCTATCGAATATTGAAAGGCCTAGATAGAATGTTGGGGGAATCTAGGACCAGTCTCAAAATACAAGGACAACCCTTTAGAACCAAGGTGAGGAGTAGTTTCTTTAGCCAGAGGGTAGTGAACCTGTGGAATTCATTGCCATGGACGGCTGTGGATGCCAAGTTATCGGGTATACTTAAAGCAGAGGTTGTTGATTAGTCAGGGTGTCAAAAGGTTTACAAGATGAAGGCAAGAGAATGGGGTTGAGAGGGATAATAAATCAGCCATGTTGGAATGGCAGACCAGACTCGATGGACCGAATGGCCTAATTCTGCTCCAATGTCTTACAGCTTTATGGCCTTATGAAACAAAAACAGAAGATGTTGGAAAGCTCAACAGGCCAGGCAGCATCTGTGGAGAGAGAACCTCTACAAAAAACAGCAAATCCTCATCAGCACTGAGGTTTACCAACATCTTCTTGCCCGTGTTGGAAATCGTTTCACAAAGTTGTGCAGAAGCATTTTCTGGAATAGTCTTTTGATTTTGAGGTTGAGAGGGTTGAGAGTTTTAGGATCCTGGGAATGTACAGTACCAATAACCTGTACTCATCCAATCACATTGACGTAATGGTCAAGTAGGATCATGAACACCTTTACTAGGTATTCCCTCATTCCAATCCAGGTATCAATCCTTCTTCCATGGTCTGCCCTTCTCTTTCTTTATATTTTTGTTGAACATTCTAAAATTTATTTAAGAGCTGTGTGGTTTCTCCTTTTGCTCTTGGCCAATTTTTGTCGATGCAGCACAGAAAGCATTATGTCGTGCAACTGTAAGAAATGGCAGAGAGTTGTGGACTCAGCTCAACACATCATGCAAACCAGCCTGTCCTCCACGACCTGTCTATATTTCTCGCTGCCTCAGTAAAGCAGCCAGCATAATCAAAGACCCCACCCACCCCGGACTCTATACTCCCCTCTCCCAAAGGGCAAAAGAAAGCCTGAAAGCACATACCATCAGGCTCAGGGACAGCTTCTATCCCACTGTTATACCATTGAATGGACCTCTTACACAATAAATTGGACCCTTGACCTCACCATCTACTTCACTATGAACATTATGCACTTTCTCAGTAGCTTTTGCACTTTATTTTGCATTGTTCTACCTCGATGTACTATGTAATGATTCTGATTTGTATGAACAGTATGCAAAACAACACATACACAATGCTGGAGGAACTGTGCATGCAAGACAAGCGTTTCATTGTATCTTGGTACATATGTATGCCAATAATGAACCAATCCTAGTACCTGGGGTGTTTTAAATTCTGCATTGGGTCTTTTTGACTTAGCACTATTACCTGTGCCCAGACTCGACAGAGCTCGATCTGTCTGATGAACCTCCATCACCGGCAATGCCTGGTCTCGAGACATAATGACGGAAATCTCATTCGCAGCCATGACCTTGGAGCCGCCTTCATTCCTTACAGACGTAATGCTGGAGGAACTCTCCACATTACTCTGATGCTTGAGAGGGCTGGTGACAAGCTGTGCTTCGGGCCAGGAGCAGAGAGCGTTGTGCGAATCACCACTCGACTTTCCACCGCTGTCAGCTGACATCGCAGCATCTTCCTTGCCGTCGCCAAGGGAACCTTGATCAAAGCACTCCATTTCCTCATCGTCTCCTGCACAAGCAACTTCAAACTCATAGGACATTGGATTGACAGAAGTGTCTATGTCTTCTCCGGGCTCACAAGACACATCGAAGCTGTAAGAGACAGGATCCAAGGAAGTATATTGCACCTCCTCTCCGCAGGCTACGTCATACTCATAGGTCATCTGATCCAGAGGTGTGTACTGGCTTCCCTCTCTCTCACAAGACAAATCAAACCTATACAATATCCCATCCACAGCACTGCCACGAACCGTATTTAATGCGTGCATGTCCTGTTCATCTTGCATGTAGGTTGCCAACAATTCCTTACCTCCCACTTCCGACATGTTCAGATTTATTCCGTCCAGGATATTCTCCGGCAGACAAGCGGAGAAAGAACTTGATTGGCCACAGCGGCTTGGGCCAGACGCCAAGTTCTCGTTTAACATGGGGTGCGTTGGAGCGGGTCCAACTTTGGTTCTCACGGGCTCTGGGTCGGCGTGAATTTGTTCCTTGTGCCCAACGTGGACCTGTGGCTCTAACGGGCTCATCGGCTTGTAGCTCGGGCAGTCCGAGTACTGGCTCTCAAATTCCACCCTGGGTCTCGAGCCTGGCGGAGTCGTCAGCAATGCCGGGACACCCCCAAGGGACTGTTCACACTCCGGAAGACAGGCGGTTCCACCACACGTCTCCCCCATGCCCCTCACATGCAAACTGGCACCACCCTCCCCTCCCGGATTACGTTGCAAAAGTCTGGCGTTGATGACTTGATCTCCGGACAGATTCAACACGTCATCGGGACTGCAAAACCCCTTGTTGATGTTGGTCTGCAGCTCTTCGTCCCATTGTATTAATTCCTGATGACTGTTTTTCTCCATTGAACTGATGCAACAACCGTGTCCTCTTGCAAACTGTCTTTATACTTCTAATGATCTTGGCAGCTGGAAGAGAAGAGATTTATAATATCATTACTTCTAAGTCCAATAATCATGTGGTTTATTCACCAAATTCAATCTCATCAATGATTCTAATTAGATCATAATGCCATAAGACACAGGAGCAGAATCAGGCCCTTCAGTCCATCGAGTCTGCTCTGCCATTCGATCACAGCTGATTTATTACCCTCTCAATTCCATTCTCCTGCCTTCTCCCCATAACCTTTTACACCCTTACCAATCAAGAACTTAACACCTCAGCTTTATATATACCCAATGACTTGGCCTCCACAGCCATGTGTACAATATATTCACCAGATTTACCACCCTTGGCTAAAGAAATTTAAAGATGCCCTCCTACTCTGAGGCTGTGTCCTCTGATCCTAGACTCCCCCACTACACAAAACATCCTCTCCAAGTCCACTCTATCTAGGCCTTTCAATATTTGATATTTCAATTAGATCTCTCCTCACACCCTACTCCAATTCGTCTAAGCTCCAGTGAGTACCGGCCCAGAGCCATCAAATGCTCCTCATACATTAACCCTTTCATTGCTGGGATCACTCTCATGACCCTCCTCTGGACTCTCCCCAATACCAGCACCATCCTTTCTTGGATAAAGGGCCCAAAAATCAATTAATTAGTGGACTACTAATATATTGCGAGTCTTTACCAAACTCCATACAGCCTTTTGTCTTAAATTGCATTCCCACCCCCGCCCCCCCCCCCACAAGCTCTACCTTGAAAATCGACAAGCTCCACTCTTGAGCAACAAACACAAGATGGCAGAGGGAGTCAGCATTGATGGAAGGGAATAAAGAGTTGATATTTCAGGCCAAGACCCTTCATCGGCTCCGGAAAGAAAAGGGGTAGAAGCTAGGATAAGAAGGTGGGAGGAAAACAATCAGGGACACCTGTGATTGGTTTGGTTTAGTTTATTATTGTCATATACTGTGAAAAGCTTGACAGGGACAATTCTGACAAAGTTGGTGCTGGCAAGACACAGCGACATTTTGCAGGCAGCAAAGGAAACCACTATTTTATTAAGTATACTTCTTCTGGAGTACAATCACTGTAATCTGCAGCCTGTAATTTCCCTTTGGGAGTTGGGCTTTTAAAATGACTGTACGACCTGACATTGCAGCATCCTGTATTAACTGTTTGCTTTTTTTATTGTTTGCACGTTTGTTTTTTTTTTAAAGACACAGGATTTTTGACAGTCTTTGTTGTGTGGGTTTTCTTTTGTGGATTCTTACTGTGTTTCTTTGTCTTGTGGCTGCCTGCAAGAAGACATATCTCGAGGTTTGTATAAGGTATACATACTTCGATAATTAATGCACTTTGGGCTTTGATCCAGACAGATCCAGCCACACACTATCACAATGACGTGGTAAAAAGAAAGCAGAATGCAAAATATCGTGTTGTAGTCAGAGAGATCTAACTCTCCACAGATCCCTGAAAGTTGCCTCACAGGTGGATAGGGTAGTTAAGAAAGCTTATGGGGTGTTGGCTTTCATAAGTTGAGGGATAGAGTTTAAGAGTTGCGATGTAATGATGCAGCTCTAAAACTCTGGTTAGGCCACACTTGGAATACTGTGTCCAGTTCTGGTCGCTTCACTATAGGAAGGATGTGGAAGCATTGGAAAGGGTACAGAGGAGATTTACCAGGATGCTGCCTGGTTTAGAGAGCACGCATTATGATCAGAGATTAAGGGAGCTAGGGTTTTACTCTTTGGAGAGAAGGAGGATGGGAGGAGACATGATAGAGGTGTACAAGATATTAAGAGGAATAGATAGAGTGGACAGCCAGCACCTCTTCCCCAGGGCACCACTGCTCAATACAAGAGGACATGGCTTTAAGGTAAGGGGTGGGAAGTTCAGGGGGGATATTAGAGGAAGGTTTTTTTTACTCAGAGAGTAGTTGGTGCGTGGAATGCACTGCCTGAGTCAGTGGTGGAGGCAGATACACTAGTGAAATTTAAGGCACTACTAGACAGATATATAGAGGAATTTAAGGTGGGGGGTTATATGGGAGGCAGGGTTTGAGGGTTGGCACAACATTGTGGGCCAAAGGGCCTGTACTGTGCTGTACTATTCTATGTTCTAGAGGAAGTGCAAGTGGGCAAATAAAGTGCAAAGGCCATGACGAGGTAAATTGGGAGATCAAGGCTTCACCTTTTAGTGCATGAGGTCTATTCAAGAGTCTGACCAGTGAGACAGAAGTGTCCTTGAGCCTGATGGTTCGTGCTCTCATAAGCCTTTGTATTTTATGCCCATCAAGAGAGAGGAGAAATGGAAAAAGACCAGGCTGTAAGGTGGTCCTTGGTTATGTTGGCTGCTTTCCTGAGTGCAGATGCTTCAGTGAATGGGAAGTTACATTACATGATGGATTTGATTTATATGTTTCTCTTAAACATTCTCAATGCGCTGCCAACAATCACTCAATAGGCCATTAACATGAGCTTCCTGATAGGGAATATTTCACCCTATCTGCATCAGTTTGATGTCTTCAGTAGTTTGCTAAGGAAAACTTCAAAATGGGGTAAAAATGGAGAACAACGAAATCATTGTTTGTTGACTTTATGAGGGTCTGAGGTTATTCGGTGGGTCTTGTCCTCACATCAGTGCAAGGTGGCAGTGGGTTCATCTCTCACTCCAGAGAGCTGAGTACGTGAGTGAGGTGACATCTTTCAGATGTGACCTTAACTGAGCCCCAGACCACCCTCACCTGCAGTTTAATGTTAGTAAGACGCCGTTTCAAAGAGGAGCAGTTCCTTGGCCCTGAAACCTGAGCCAATATTTATTCTTTAGCTCCTACCAAAGAACATAGCTGTTCTTCTTCCCCCACCCTCCCCACAGTAGATGGTGCCTGACCTACTGAGTGTCTCCACCATTTTGAGTGTGCTGTCCAAGATGTCCAGCATCTTGTGTCTTCCCCTTAGCACATTGCTGCCTGTGAGAGCTGTTGTATTCCTACATCACAACTTTGTGCTAGTGTAATTAATTTGCTTTGAAACGGATTGGGATATCCCGAGGAGTGAAAAACATCAGATAGGTGCAGCTTTATAGATCTTTGGAACACATCACTAATTGAGCTATATGCTGGAAAATATGAAGAGATTTGTCATTTATTTGTCAATTTCTTCTCTCTGCTCCCATAGATGGAAACGCTCTTCTCCCAATACCCATGGGTTCAATCATGGCCCATTTAAGGAGCCAGAGGAGGGTTATGGAAATGATCCCAGGAATGAAGAGGAGTGTTTGATGGCTCTGAGCCTGTACTTGCTGCAGTTTAGAAGAATGAGGGGGCGTTCTCACTGAAACATACTAAATACTGAAAGGCCATAATAGAGTGGATGTGGAGAGTATGTTTCCAATTGTGAGGCAGTCTCGGACCAGAAGGCACAGCCTCAGAATAGAAAGATTTAGAACAGAGATGAAGTGGATTTCTTTCAGCCAGAGGGTGGTGAATCTTAAATTCACTGCCACAGAGAGGTGTGGAGGACAAGTCATCGGGTATATTTAAAGCAGAGGCTGGTAGGTTCTTGATTAGCGAGGATGTCAAAGGTCACAGGGAGAAGGCGGGAGAATGGGGTTGAGTGGGAAAATCCATGATCAAATGGTGTAGCAGACTTGATGGACCAAATGGCCTTACTCTGCAAACACGAGGAAATCTGCAGATGCTGGAATTTCAAGCAACACACATAAAAATTGCTGGTGAATGCAGCAGGCCAGGCAGCATCTATTGGAAGAGGTACAGTCGACGTTTCGGGCCGAGACCCTCCGTCAGGACTAACTGAAAGAAGAGCTAGTAAGAGATTTGAAAGTGGGAGGGGGAGGGGGAGAGCCGAAATGATAGGAGAAGACATGAGGGAGAGGGGTGGAGCCAAGAGCTGGGCAGGTGATTGGCAAAAGGGATATGAGAGGATCATGGGACAGGAGGCCCAGGGAGAAGGAAAGGGGGTGGGGGGGAGCCCAGAGGATGGGCAAGAGGTATAATGAGAGGCTGTCCAAACTTAGTTAACCTTATCCATTCTCATATGGGTAACCTTTCTGACTATTTTTGTGCTTCTTCTTTGCTTACGGTTGCTAGTCTGAAGCAACTGTCTAATTGTAAAATATTAAGGGATAAACCCTGTGAAATCTCTATTACCTAGCACAGACAAGAAGCAAACAACAGTGTGTCGGTGACCCAGATAATTGTTTCCGTTTTAGTAACATTGACTACATCAGCAACTCATAAGGACGGCTTCACCAACACCAGATTACCACGATAATCCTGACCTCATCCTCTTGAAATATTCCCCTGCCATTCACCCACTCCTTGCGACTTAATCTTTTCTTGACACTGGAACGTGTGGCCATACTTGCAGGCTGTCCCCAGCACATTCTCAGGTTTGTGAATTGTTAATGCAAATGACAGATTTCTCTGTATTTTCCAATGAGTACATTTCACCAAGAGGTTGAACAAACTTGGTTGTTTTCTCTTGGGGCAGCAGAGGCCGAGGGGAGATCTGATACAGGTTTACAAGATTATGAGAGGCACAGTCAGAGTAAACTGGTTGTATCATTTTCCCAGGGTTGAAATGTCTAATACCAGAGGGCATGCACTGAAGGTGAGAGGGGGTAATTTCAAAGGAGACATGTGAGGGACAAGTTTTATTTTAGAGAGAGTGGTGTGTGCCTGGAATGTGCTACCTGGGGTGGTAGTAGTGGCAGATACAGTCCGGACTTTTAATAGACATGGAACTGTGAGAAGAATGGAAGGATATGGACATTGTGTATACAGAAGAGATTAGCTTAGTTGGTTATTAGGTGACTAATTTAATTGGTTCGGCACACCATTGTGGGTCCAAGGGCCTGTTCTATGTTCTATGATAAAGAATCGTGATTCTTATTGATGAAGAGTCTTTGACCTGAAGTGTTAACTTGTGTTTCATTCTCCACAGATGCTGCCTGACCTGCTGAGTGTTCCCAGTGTTTTCTGCTTTTGTATTTTTTGCAGGATAGATGTTTTATTTCAGTTTGCTTATTTAGGGATAGGGCGCAGAACACACCCTTCCGGCCCAACGAGCCTCACCACTCGCAACCCACCTATTTAACTCCAATCTAATCACAGGACAATTTACAGTGACCAATAAACCTATCAACAGGGACGTCTTTGGATTGTGGGAGGAAACTGGAGCAACCGGAGGAAACCATGTGCCCATGGGTAAAGCATATGGGCATCATTACAGAGACGCCAGAATTGAACTCTGAAATCCGATGCCCCGGGCTGTAGCTCTGCACTGACTGCTGCGGTACCGCGTGGCACCCTAAACGTTGACGAGCTATCATTAAAACCCCTCTTCTCTTTAACTGCTGCTGTCCAATTTGAGCGTCAAGTTCACCCGTTGACAGTTGGAGAGAGCGGCTTCCACTCCCCGATCCAGGAGCAGAGAGAAACGTACCGCAAAATAAATTCCAAATTCCTTCATATCTTCCTAAATTAATTAGCACCTTCTATGCCGCTGGCTCCATTGGAATCAACCCACAAAGGAACACCATGCCTCATTAAACCCAACATTTTTACACCTTTGCTTAATTAACCTTTAACACTTATCTATAAATAGAGCACAGTGTGAGGCCCTGTGGGATATGATCTTCTTGCCAGATGTCAGACTGGCCATAACTCACTAATTTTACATTCCTCTCCTTCTCCTTTTCCATTGACAAACTTCGCCCGTGTCCGAGCCTGATTAGCGGCTACTAATCTGTCCAAGGGGTAGCCCTGTAGCCATACATATTAATTCTGTTTTGATGCCCTTCTTCTGAAGTGAAACCTAAGTTTATTGTCACATGCACGTGTAGGCATAGGTGCAATGTAAAGCTCACTTGCAGCAGCATCGCTGTCACATAGCATAGGAATCACAGAGCTAGAGAATACGCATTAAAGGGAGAAGGGAGAAAAGCTCTAAGGGAATGTGTGCGGCGAGCTCTCTTACAGGGGTCGTGGTTTAATTTGGCATTGTGCTCTGTACAAACATTGTGATTGAAGGGCAAGAATCGTCATTGCTGGCTAGAAGTTGCAGAGCCGTAGAGAGGTACAGAAACAGGCTCTTCAGCCTATCAATTCCATGTGGACCATCAACCGGCCATTTACACAAATCTCAGATCGATTTCTTTTTTAAAAAAAATTTATTTTAGAGATCCAGCATGGTAACAGGCCCTTCAGGCCCAACAACCAATGCCACCCAATTACACCCATGTGACCAACTAACCTACTAACTCGCACGCCTTTGGGACGTGGGGGGAAACCGCGCCACCCGGAGATCCACGCAGTCACGGGGAGAACTTACAAACATGAGTGGGAATTGAAACATGATAAAAAGGTTCAATTATTGTTCAGACCAAGCACGAGAGTGGGGAAGAAATGTGATGTTAGTGACTTTGCCATGGAATCCCTCAACCATCAGACTCTTTAACCAAAGGTGATAACTTCACTCGCCCAGTCACTGAAATGTTCCCACAACCTATGGACTCATTTTCAAGGACTCTTCATCTCATGTTCTCAATATTTATTGCTTATTTATTTATTTATTATTACTATTTTTTGCTTTTTGCATTTGCACACCGTGTTGTCTTATGCACACTGATTGAACACCCAATTTGATTCTATTATGGTTATCACTCTGTTATAGATTTATTAAGTATGTCCACAAGAAAATGAATCTCAGGGTTGTATGTAGTGACATATATATACTTTGATAACAAATTCACTTTTAATTTTGAGCTTTCAATGATTATTGATGCCAGAGTGGTTTGAGTATCTCAAAAATTGCTGATCTCCTGGGATTTTTTTTTATTTCCCAAACATGAGAAAATCTGCAGATGATGGAAATCCAAAACTACACACACACACACACACACACACACACACACACACACACACACACAGAGTGCTGGAGGAACTCAGCAGGCGAGGCAGCATCTAAGGAAAAGAGTAAACAGTCAACGTTTCTGCCTGAGACTCTTCATCAGGTCTGGAAAAAAAAGCGGAGAAATCCAAGTAGTAAGATAAATAGGAGGAGGGGAGGAAGAAGTACAAGGCGGCAGGTGATAGGGAAAACTGGGAGAAAGGGAATATGCCCAGCAATTCCCCAATGTAATCACAGGACAATTTACAATGACTAATTTACCTACCAATTGGCAGGTCTTTGGACTGTGGGAGGAAACCAAAGCACCTTGAGGAAACCCACGCAGTGAGCTTTAAGAACCGCCCGTGTGTAGAGGTGTGTTGGAATCAGGCGTGGGAGGAGAGGTAGACAATGGGTGGAGGAAAGTGGAAAGAATGAAGTGGGATTTGTGTAGCCTCAGTATAAGTGGGACCTTGACAGCTGGTGTAAACTCAATGGCTTTGCTTCACTTCATCAGATCCAGTGGAAGCCTATGAAAGACGTTGATAGGGCAGGTACGCTTATCTGGCAGAGCTGGTGCCTAGAGGGTAAAGTGATTGATAACTCACCTACTAAGAATTTCAGTAAGTTCTTTACTTACTCATTATAGAGTAGGAAGAACGTGGAAGTTTTAGAAAAGAAGTTCACATGAATACTCCCTGAATGACTTTGAATGAGCTAGGGCTTCTCTCTTTGGGGTGAAGCAGGGTGAGAGGCAACTTGCTGGAGATACACAAGATGACTAGACTGAGATCCAGCACCTTTTCCCCAGAGAAGCAATGGTTAATACAGGAGGGCATAATTTTAAGATGATTGGAGGACAGCACGAGGATGACTGAGGCAGTTGTTTTTACATTGAGCTTGGTAAATGCATGGACTGGATGGGGTGGATGCCAATTCATTAGGGACATTTAAGAGACCCTTTGATAGCCATGTGCATGAAAGAGAATTGGAGGGCTATATGGGAGGGAAGGCCTAGATTGATCTTGGAGTAGGTTACAAGGTCAATACGATATCAGGGGTGAAGGGTTTGTACTGTGCTGCAGTGTTCTATGTTCTCCTGACTGGAGCTATTGGTACATAGAGTGCTCGAGGCAAAAGTCATTAATATATTAAGGGAAAGTGAGATGCACGAGGGAAAAGGGATGGAAGGAAATGTGGCTGGTGAGATAATGTGGGTATGTACAGAGCAGAAACACACTGACAAACACAATCTGCTGTGATGCTAAGTAACACACACAACGTTGGTGGAACTCAGCAGGTAAGGCAGCATCTATGGAGGGGAATAAAGAGTTGTTGTTTCAGGCTGTGACACCCCCCCGCCCCCCGCCACAACCGCATCAGGATTGGAAAGGAAGGAGAAAGAAGTGGGTAGAGGAAAGAATACAAGCTGGAAAGTGATGGGTGAAGTCAGGTGGTGGGGGGAGGGAGGTGGGAAGGACTGCTATAATGCTGTTAGTTTCTACACAAACCTGACTCGACTGCCCAAACACACACTTGCTCCTACTCTTACTTTGCGGTTGGAGATTGGGTGAAAGGAACCTTGAAGTACACAAAAGGTGCCGAAGGAACTCAGCAGGTCAGGCAGTTTCTGCGGAGGGAAACAGATCATCAATTTTTTTGGGCCCAGACCCTTCACCTGGAACCTCTCTGTTGCCAACAATTAATTGACAATTTAGAACCCATTCTAAAGCTGTTAAGCTAAAATAAAAGGGAAGTCAAATTCAGTAGGACATCTTACAGGCTACTCTACCACAGCAGAGTACTGCTGCCTCACACCTACAATGGATTTGTTCCCGACCTCGGGTGCTGGGTATAAAGATTAGAGTGTAAAGATAGAAGTAAAAGATCAGTTTTATTTGTCAAATGTACATTGAAACATACAGTGAAAGGCTTTGTTTGCGTCAAATCAAAGCGGTGAGGATTGTGCTAGGGAGAACACTTCCAATGCCAACACTGCATGCCCACAATTTACCAACCCTAACTGACGCCTTTGCACTGTGGGAGGAAACCGGAGCGCCCGGAGGAATCCCATGCGGTCACGGGGAGAACGTACAAACTCCTTACGGGACAGTGGTGGGAATCGACACCTGAATGAAAGAAAAATGGGGGTGGGGGGAGTTATGGCGGAGGGAAGGTGAGTGGTGGTTTAAGGAGCTCTGGTGTGTGGGGAAGGGATAGGATGTCCTGCTTCTGCACCGTGAGACTCCGTGACTCCTTCGTTCTTTGGAGTCTGGAGTCTGGAAGAATGACGGGTTCTTGAACTGATTCACATAACATTCTGGTGTCAGCCTCAGAATTCGCTCAGTCTTGGTGGCAAGTAGTGATATTTATTGAACAGTACTACTGTATAGTACAGGCCTTTTGGCTCATGATGTTGTGCTAACATTTTAATCTACTCCCACACAGCCCTTCATTCTCATTTCATTCACACGCCGATCTCAGAGTCTCTTAAGTGACCTTAATATATCTGCCTCTACCGCCACCCCTGACAGTGCATTCCACACACCCACCACACTGAGTAATTGAAAAATAACTACCTCTGATCTCCTCTCTTATCAGATTCTTCTTCTTCAGCCCTTTACCTTTTCCACCCATCACCTGCCAGCTCCTCACTCCAGCCCCTCTCTCCCACCTTGCTCATCCCCCGGCTTCACCGAGTGGCAGCCTGCACTCCTTCCCTCCCTGCCCCCACCTTCTTATCCTGGCTTCTTCCTCCTCCCTTTCCAGTCCTGGTGAAGGGTCTCAACCTGAAACGTTGACTGTTTATTCCTCTCCATAGAAGCTGTCTGACCTGCTGAGTTGCTCCAGCATTTTGTGTGTCAACTCTGGATTTCCGGCATCTGCAGGAACTCTTGTGTTTCTGATGTTTCTGCACACCCCCCCCCCACCATACTTTCCTCCAATCATCTTAAAATTATCCCCCCTCGTATTAGCCACTTCCACCCTGGTGCCATCTGTGTTGAGCGTGCGTCTTCGTGCGATCAGAGGCACGAGGGATTCTGCAGCTGTTGGAAATCCCAAGACCACACACAAACGCTGGATGAACCCAGCATGCAGAGGGAAATACTCACTTCATGTTTAATATATCACTGGTAGCCTTGGTGGCTCGTGTGCAAATTTCTTTCTTAGTAACTGATTTGATCATGCAATCGCCACTGCCGGTCACACAATAAAGTGACGGAGAGCTGGGTATTCAGAAAAGCTCACGACACACATGGGCTTTAGTTGGTGCCAAAGCTGATGCTGAGATGTTCTCACTTGTGGGAGCTCCTTAAATGAGGGGACACGGAGCCATTTAAAGCTATCCCCTTCTCGCAGACGATAGTTAACATCTGGAACTCTGTGCCATGGAGGCAAGCCCATTGTAAGTGTCTAAACTGCAGGTAGATAACTTTGAAAAATTAGGTCCATGGGAATCTGGTACAGAGACGACCTGGAGTAATCAGCCATGATCAAACTGGATGGAAGCAGAGGCCAGAGGGGCTGAAAGGCCTACCCCCACTCCTATTTTCTCCTGTTCTCGTTCACCCTGGCTAAATGTTTGGCGTAGTGGTAGCTGGCTTGTGGAGGTGTGATGATTCTCCGCAAGCCAACTGTCAGCACATCAAGCATATACCTTCCAGCAAATAAATCTTGTTGCCTCCTGGGATTTTTTTTTTGAAGTGAAGGAGGATGAGAGAATTAGTGATAGAAGTTCACAAGCTGATAAGAGGCATAGATAAGAGTGGACAGCCAGTGCTTTTTCCCGGGGTGGCAATAACCTATACGAGAGGACATATTTTCAAGGTGATTGCAAGAAAGTATAGGGGGGAGATGTCAGAACAATTTGTGTTTTGTTTCTTTTTTTTCCACACAGAGTGGTGAATGCATGTAATGCTCTGCCAGGCACGGTGGTGGAGGATGTTAGGCTGGTCTTGGAGTTGGTTAAAAGGTCAGCACAACATCATGGACCAAAAGGACTGAACTGTGGGGTACTGTTCTACGTCTAATGCATCTGAAACAAGCGGGTCTCTACTGCATCCTGATCGGAGCAGGATTAATGAGCCAACATCAGATCTTTACTTGGGCCAACAAGACTCTGCAGCAGGCTTATCCCCCTCGGGGTGGGCGAGACCAGAACTCGGGGCCACAGGTTCAGGGTGAAAGGTGAAATGTTGACGGGGATCTTCTTCATTCAGAGGGTGGTGTGTGTGTGTGTGGAACAAGCTGCCAGCAGAGATGGCAGCTGCAGGTTCAACTGCAACATTTAAGCAAATTTTGGACAGGTGCATCCCGGAAACGGTCTGGGTGCAGGTAGATGGGACGAGGCATGGACTAGATGGGCCAAAGGGCCTGGTTTGGTGTAATACGCTATGATCAACTCATAGACAGCCAAGGACTCCTATACTGGTCCTCCCAGGTTACAAACACTCGACTTATGCACAATCCGGACAAACGGGCGAGAGTCTGGCAGGTCAGTGGGTTGAATCTGCTGGCTGCTGAAAAACTGCAGGTAGCATCTGCTGTGTGGGAACTGTATCGCTGCGTTGTGCAGAGAAATCTGACTCAATTTTAAATTAAATGCTCTCCATCAGCCACAGGTTTCCCTTGGTTGGCTTGTGTTTTTATTTAGATATATTTATTGCCAGGAGGCCACATTCCTGACTCATGGACAGTCCGGGGCACAGACAGTTCTCAGGAATAGCATCCTTTCGTAACCCAGGGCTGAGCTGCAGCTCAGAAACAGGTCCTCTGGTACACTAACCCTATACTAATCCACCTTTTTCCAACTCTCCCCACGTCCTCATCAGCTTCCCCCCCCCCCCCCCCCAAGGCTCATCTGCACACCAGCCAAGGGGGTTCCGGTGCAAATGCTCCTGTTTACATCAACAGTGTTGGGGTTGAGAGCTTCAGGTTCCTCGGTGTGAACATTACCAGTAGCGTATCCTAGTCCGATCACATCCAAGGAAGCTCTGGTGAGACAGAGGCCCTAGGTTACTGGGGGAATGGGACGGATAACGGGCCGGGTAGGGGAGGAGGGGGGTGAGGGTGAGTGACTGTGGCAGGTGGTCATGGCCGACAGGTTGAAGACAATGAGAAAACAGAGGCAGATAAAGCTAGGTGTGAGCAGGGAGCTGGTGGGGAGGGTGAAAGGGGGTCCCCTACAGCCTGCCTGAGACGACAAAAATGAAAGACAGAGAAAGGCAATAAATGTCGTACGCAGCTTTGTACACGATCGATACACCTGCACGCGGTTTCTAAAATTAGTGAACAGCTGGGTAAGAATGGTGGGGTGCAAACAGGCCAGCGGGAACCAGAGCCACTTCCTGCCCGCGACGCATCCGGTTGTTTGGCACGTTTCCACAGGGAACTTCTTTGCAACAAAAAGGTGAAAGCAAAGCGTGGATAATCAGAGTCTGATTAGTACCACCCAACAACTTTCCGTAAACTCATCCGATTTTTACTTTCAGCTGGCAAGAGATGCAAATGCTGGAATCCAGAGCCACAAACCATCTGCTGGAGGAACTCAAAAGTTCAAAGTAAATTTATTATCGAAGTACATGCAGGTCACCGTAACACAAGCCGGAGATTCGTTTCCTTGCAGGAATATAAGAGAATTTGTGAAAGACTAAATTACACAGATTGACAAACAACCAGTGTGCAAAAGAAAACAAAATGAGCAAATCATAAATAGAAGTAAATAAATAATACTGAGTTGTACCTGGAGATCAGTAGGTCAATGAGTGGCAGAGGAATTTTCAACTTTTCGGGTCAAAACCCTGCCAGAATCTCAATGCAGGGTTTCAACCCAAAACCTCGACAGGTCCTTCCTCCCGATAGATGCTGATCTCCCCCAGCAGATCATTTATTATTATTACTTCCACAAACTGAGACAGTTCCACAGCAATCTCCCCACTCAAATTATGATTAAAAAAACCCCTGGGTAGAATCGCTCAGGGAAGAGAAAAAGAGAGAGATCTGACCTGTCACTCTGTCGTTGAGGAAGGGTAAGATCTATCTGTGACAGACATCATGACTGCCAGTTTCTCAATTGATGGGGTCCTCCATTAGTCACCATCTCTGTTGAATCCCTCTGCAACAACATCCATAATGAGCCGATGCTGGTTATCGAAAGGTTGTCCTTAAGAAACACGGAACAGAGATAATATGTTACCAGCCCCTGACAGACTTTCTCCTGTACACACTAAGTAACACTGTTCCCAGATTACTTCAGCTTCTTTTCTCTTGTCCTCACCTTAGCAACGTATCATTGCCCCAATCACTAGCCCCAGAGGGGAACGTCATAGCCACACAGCAGTGTGACAAAATGGACTCTCGATTTCACAATGTACCTCATTGTGATCTTGCGCCTTATTGTCTACTGGCACGGCACTTCCTCTTTGGCTGTCGCACTTTATTCTGCATTGTTAACACAAGAGGTGTTGGAAATCCAGAGCCACGCACACAAAGTGCTGGAGGAACTCAGCAGGACGGGCAGCATCTACGGAGGGGAGTAAACAGACGGCCAAGACGCTTCAACGAGCCTGCAAGGGAAGGGGGAAAGAAGCCAGAATAAGGTGGTGGGGGCAGGGGAAGAGTACAAGCATCCTGCATGATCATTTTACCGTAATGCACTGTGCAATGATCTGATCTGTATGAACAGTGAGCAAGACAAGCTTCTCCCTGTACACGTGACAGTAATAAACCAATTCCATCGGCTTCTGAACCGGTGTGGATAACTTCACTCAACTCAGCACTGAACCCTACAGACTCACTCTCAAGGACTCTCCAACTCATGTTCTCTGTATTATTTATTTATTGCACAAATTGTTCTCTTTTGCACATCGGTTGCTTGACAAGTCTTTACGTATAGCTTTTCATAAATTCTATCATTTCTTTATTTTCCTATAAAAGCCTGAAAGAAAATGAAAGAAAATGTACTGGTTGGGCACAGGAGTACATTCAGCCAGAGACTCATTCCACCGAGATGCAACACAGAGCGTCATAGGAAGCCATTCCTGCCTGTGGCCATCAAACTTTACAACTCCTCCCTTGGAGGGTCAGCCGTCCTGAGCCAATAGGCTGGTCCTGGACTTATTTCATAATTTACTGGCATAATTTACATATTACTATTTAACTATTTATGGTTCTATTACTATTTAATTATTTATGGTGCAACTGTAACAAAACCAATTTCCCCCGGGATCAGTAAAGTATGACTATGACTCAGGGAAGAAAATGACTTTGAGAGATGAGGAAGAATTTCTTTCGCCAGAGGGTGCTGAACCTGTGGAATTCATTACCACAGACAGCTGTGGAGGCCAAGTCCTTGGGTGTCTTTAAAGCAGAGGTTGATTGGTTCTTGATTAGTAAGGACTTCAAAAGGTTACAGGGAGAAGGCAGGAGAATGGGGTTGAGAAGGATAATAAGTCAGCCATGAGGGAACAACAGAGCAGACTTGACAGAACAGCAGAGCAGACTTGACAGGACGAATGGCCTTATTATATGCTTTTATGTATTACGGGCATCAGGTCAAACCAGAAACATCAAGGACGGTGGATGACATCATCTGCCCTTGGTCCCAGCAATCAGGCTGAGTGGCTCATATTTTACATTAATCAAGCAGCACCTGACACATTACACCTTCATCGAACTTTAACTAGTTTTTGCTACTGGACTTCTGGTGCTCTACGCTACATGATCTACACAACAGTGGAAAAGGACTACTGAGTATGCCCCGACAAAAAGTCTCCGCTTGAAAGTAGGAAATTGGTACTGGAGGAAATAGAGCTCTCTTTGAAATTGAAAGTAAGGCCCAAGTAAATTTATTATGAAAGTACCTACATATCACCATATACTACCTTGACATTCATTTCTTGCAGGCATCTACAGAAAAATAATGAAATACGATAGCATTTTGAAAACTGAAAATAAACAAAGATTGACAAACAACCAATGTGCAAAAGACACTGTGCATTACATGGAACTATAAGCATACTCTTTGCAATACTGAGAGATGAACTCAGTGTCCACTTTATCAGGTAAACCTGCTCATTAGTGCAAATATCTAATCAGCCAATCATGTGGCAGCATCTCAATGCATAAGAGCATGCAGACATGGTCAAGAGGTTCAGTTGTTGTTCAGACCAACGCCCGAATGCGAAGGAAAATGTGATCCGAGTGTCTTTGACTGTGGAATGATTATTGGTGCCAGACAGGGAGGTTTGAGCGGCCTGAAAACTGGTGATCTCCCGGGATTTTCACGCAGAACAGTCTCTCGAGTTTAGAGGGAATGGTGCGCGAAACAAGGATTGTATCCAGTGAGCGGCAGTCCTGTGGGTGATAGTACCTTGTCACTGAGAGAGAGCAGAGGCTCAAAGCAACAGTAACTCAAATGACCACACATTACAACGGTGGAGTGCAGAAGGGCATCTCTGAACGCACAACATGTTGAACCTTGAAGTGGACGGGCAGAAGACCACAAGCATATACTCAGCGGCCTCTTTATTTTAGGTACTTTATAAGTGACGCTGCAGACCGTAACATCGAACCAGTGGGCTGTCGGCCTCCCCTCTCACAGTGGCAGGAGGGATATCACTCTCGCCCTCGTTAGTGAGAGAGAGAGCCTATTGAGATGTTGGGGTTTTGGAATGAATACTAGTCCTTGATGGACTATAGATCATGGTCTTTGGGGACTTGGTGAGTGGTGGTGGGGGCTGATGCTTTCTGCTGGGACAAGCGGAGGGTGGGTTGATGCTTTGCTTGCACATGGGAGGGGAAGGAAGGAGGTCTTCGGGGTTCTAATATTTTTCTGTTGTTAATTCTTTGTTTTTTTTTGTTTTATGGATGTCGATAAAGAGCAAGGATTTCAGATTGTATACTGTATCCATTCTCTGACATTAAATTGGACCATTTGAACTGAGGATACATAATACAGTGGCCACTGACTGTATATGCTTCTACTAGTTCAAAACAACTCTAGTTAGAATTTACTGCAATACTTGTAACAAATTTAAGCTATTGTTATTGTAAAATGAGCAAAATGGAGCTATCACTGATACAGTAGATGAAAATTACAATCATTCTGGAAGTCTTACAAATACTGATGTCTTTAAAAATCAAAACCAGCTGCAAGGCTTAATCAGAAATTTACCTTAGGAGTTGAAATATACATTTTGCATTATGTGGTGGAACTGTGTGGTCTTTATAGAGCAGTGCATTATCCAAACTGTCTTGAGCAATGTCACAGGAGACCTGCCAGCACAACATACAGAAATAGTATAGTTTCACATTATATACGAAAATAGCACAGTTTCACACAATGTAATAACAGAGTACTGTCCTTTATTTAATCCTCTCTTTGCTCTCCTGTTTGAGGTAATGATGCATGGGTGACCAGTGCTGAGCAGTAAAAACCGCAATCAAACCAAAACCTGCCCTTCGCCCAACAGTGACATAAGCACAATTTTCACACTCACTGTGATTAAGAATGGGAGCACTGCCCTATTGCCCTGGCTGGATCAGGGCTGTGAAAGCCCAATTGTATTGTTTCAAACACCAGCCTAAATACCAGCCAGTACCTCAATACAATATTAAAATAGCATGTTATTTCCTTTACATCATTCAGAAACAATGCTTCACTCTCTTATTCATTTAATAGACATGCACAGTATTTCAAAGTACAACAGCTGCATAATGACATTCTAGGGGACTAACAATTCCCTTATTGTACAGGTGACACAACATAGACATTTAAAGAAAAATGGTATTTGATCAATTTAATTTAAACACAAGACAACTGATCATAATCAAATAATTCAGATGGTTGCAACTTCAGGGTTCGTCCACGCAGGGGACAGCAACGAGACAATGCAACGAGAATCCACCTTTACGTGTCACGGCTCATTCACACATTTAGCTCTGAGACAGCGCTTAGCTGTGAATCCAACCCCTCCCTCGCAACAGATCACAATAGACACCTTGCCCTTGGAAGACACAATAACACCATCCATAGTCTGGGTGGGGAACATTTCTTTAAGAGGTCCACTTTACAACAGTCACTGTACCAAGATTCACAGTTCAGCAACTACAATAAAGACACACTCTTCAATCTTCAATTCTCCAAAATTAATTTCTATGCACCTGAAACTTTACAGCCAAGAAATGTAAGTGCAGCTCAGTGCAATGTCACTGTACAATGAAAACCACTTCAATGCCAATATGCACTTTTTCATTCAAGACAATCAAATCCCACTTTTGTTTTGCAATGGGATAAACCACATACAGGGCTTTGGAGGAAGATGGGTTTTTGCACCTGAAATCCCTCAGGCTGCACTCTCTCCTTGTTGGGTCCCTGCACTCAGAGCCTGCTGAATGTTGCTGGAAACTGCAGACCCTGCTACAATCTCAGTGCTGCTCCATTGCAATCCCAGCCAAGTGGCATCCATTACTGGCTGGGAAATCCCAGGCTCAGCCCCAACGCGCTGGGGCGGACGTACCGCCCACCGACGTGTCCTATTGGGCGCGCGTCCGTCCGTCGGGCCAGGAGCCCGCCTCTCCACCCCGTCCATTGGCCGGTAGCGAGAGAGTGGCCGGGGTCCCAAGGGGAGGACCGCCGGCTGGGATTGGCCGGGCTGGCTGCCAGTCACGCGTCCGGGCCCTGTGTTTCCGTTCTGCACGGAATGACAGCGATGGTGGCTGGGGTGCAAGAGGGGAGGGGAGGGTCATAAATTCAGAGAACAGTGGGACCTTAGAATGGGATGCACAGTGCGGGAGGGGGCCTGGTTTCACACAGTGGGATGTATTGGGGGGAAACCATACAGCTGAAGGAACAAGATAGCATACAGTAGGGTACTCAGGAGGGAATCACACAAGGGGGGAACCAACGTGGGTGCAAAAAGTGGGGTGCACGAAGAGGGAGCAATAAAGTGGGGTGCACAAAGAGGGAGCAATAAATGAGGTGCATAAGGGGGCACAATGTAGGGTGTAGAAGGGAAGATCACAAAGCAACAAGGGTAAATACAAAGTAGGGTGCAAGGTTGGGATGTAAGGCAGGAAAGGCTCAAGAATCACAAAGGTGGCATGAGTTTGGGGTCAGGGTGGGGCGTGTACAGCGAAGTCTGAGTGAGATCAAAGATTTCAATTTGGTAGCCGAGGCTTGGGTTATGGAGTTGATGGTGGGGTGAGTCTAGAAGGGTTGGGGATGAAGAGGGTGATGGAGAGACTGGGGTGGTTTGTGATATTTCTAATGACATCTTTCTTCAGTGAAAAACCAGCCTGGCCAACCAGTCTCCATCCCCAGCACTGTCAGTCATCCTTTCGCCTTCTCATTGCCTGTTCCTGTAATGAGATGTCCAACACAGTGTACAGCACTGTGGTAGTGGTTTGATGTTATACAGAAAGTAGCATTTAACTTGTATTTGTGCCACGAGGTATGATGCAGAAACAAACCCAATATCAATCTGCATTTACAGCTCTTCTCACCGACTGGAATTGGGAGTCAAGTCAAGCTGAGTTCATTGTCACGTGCACACGCATGGTGAGCTACAGGTACAATGAAAGACCATGTCTGCAGCAACATCACAGGCATGTAGTTTCACACAAAACATGGGATATAAATTATTCAAAAATGTAACACAAGGCATTAGTGCAAGCAATAGCACGATCAGGGACAGCCCCATGGTCATGCAAAAGGTGGACTGTAGTTTTTCTGAGGCAGAATTAGGGTTGTGAAGGTCACTTCAAGAAAGTAGCTGTAGCTGAGCCTGGTGGTTTGGGAGGCAGGCCGCTGTGAGGGGAGGTCCTGACCCAGACAGTGGGGATCTTTGAGGGGAGAAGCTACTTTCTTGAGGCCGTGCCTCATGGCTGTACTTTCAATTGTGGGGAGGGCCATCCTTGGTGGAAGTGGTGGGACGTGGAGGGAAGTATGAAAAAGTGGGAACTAAAGAGATGAAGTTACTGATGGTGGAACTTAAAGGGGTGAGAGAGGGTAAGATTGCTCACTCCTCTGCCACCCTTACATCCTCTCACTTAATGTCCACTCCTTAGAATATAGAACAGTACAGCACAGGAATGGGCCATTTGGCCCGCATTGTTGTGCTGACCCAGCTAAAAAGCAAATCAAAAACACCCAACCTCTAATCGTTCGTACCTACACCATGTCCACATCCCTCCATCTCCCTCACATCCATATGCCTATCCAAACATCTCTCAAAAGCCTCTACCACCACACCAGGTATCCACCACTCCCTGAGTAAAAAGAAAAAATTATCCCTCACATCCCCCTTGAACCTATCCCCTCGCACATTCAATGCATGCCCTCTGGTGTTAGACATTTCAATCCTGGGAGACTGATATTCTCTGTCCACTCTATCTATGTCAATCATAATCTTGTAAACCTCTATCAGACCTCCACTCGGCCTCTGGCACTCCAGAGAAAGCAACACGTTTATCCAGCCTCTCGTGACATCACATGCCCTCTAAGCCAGAGAGCATCTTGATAAACTTTTTCTACACCATCTCCAAAGCCTAAACATCCTTCCTTATAGTGGGGCAACTAGAGCTGTATGCAATACTCCAGATGTGGCCTAACCAGAGTTTTATAAAGTTTTAACATAACCTCCTGACTTTTGAACTCAATGCTTCGACAAGCAAGAATTCCATAAGTTTTCTTAACCACCTGATCAACCTGTGCAACCACTGCCAACAAGCTATGAACTGGGATCCCAAGATCTCTCTGCTCAGCAACACTGTTCAGGATCTTGCCCCTAATAGTGTACTGTCTCCTTGCATTTGCCCTGCCAAGGTGCAACACCTCACATTCATCTGGGTTAAACTCCATCTGCCATTTCTCTGCCCATATCTGCAACTGATCTATATTGTGCTGTATTATTTGTCAGTCTTCTACAATATCTACAGCTCCACCAATCTTGGTGTTATCTTCAAATTTACTAACCCACTCATTTACATTTTCATCCAGGTTATTCATTATCATGACAAACAGCAGAGGTCCCAGCACAGATCCCTGCGGAACCCCAGTAGTTGCAGACCTCCAGCTCGAATGAATCCCTTCAACCACCACTCTGTGTCTTCTATGTGCACACCAATCCTGAACCCAAACCGCCTGTTTGTCGCAGATTCCCTGCGTTTTCTGGATTAGCCTCCAGTGAGGAACTTTGTCAAACGCCTTACTAGAATCCATGTAGACACCATCCACTGCCCTACCCCTCATCAATCTCTCTCCTCACCTTGTCAAGCAACTCAATCAGATTGGTTAGATATGACCTGCCACACACAGGGCCATACTGGCTCTCCCTAATTAGGCCAGGGGTTTCCAAATGCTCATATATCCTATCACTAAGAATTTTCTCCAGCAATTTCCCTACAACTGACGTGAGGCTCACCAAACTATAGTTGTTTCCTTCTTAAATAGAGGTATAACATTAACCACTTGCCAGTCCTCTGGAACCTGGCCCGTGACTAGACAGGACATGGAGGTACGAGTCAAGGGCCCAGCAATCTCATCTCTTGCCTCTTTCAATAACCTGGGGTAAATCCCATCAGACCCTAGGGACTCATCTACCTTAATACTCATTAGGAGACCCAACACTTCCTCCTCCTTGAACTCTAAATGCCCTCATACATTTATACATTCTGCACTGATCTCCAGGTCCTCCATATCCTTTTCCTTGGTAAATACTGAAGTAAAGTACTCATTAAGTCCCTCACTCACATTCTCCATATTCATGCAAATGTTCCCCCCTTTATACTTGAGTGGTCCCACCTTCTCCCTAGTTATCCTTTTCCTCTTGATGCCTTGGGATTCACCTTAATCCTACTTGCCAAGGACTGTTCGTGGCCCCTCCTGGCTTTCCTAATTCCCTTCTTTAGTTCTTTTCTGGATTCCTTATACTCCTCGTGTGCTTTGTTTGATCCTAACTTCCGAAGCTTTACTTACTTTTCCCTTTTCTTCTTGACTAAATTCATCACCTCTCTGGAAATCCAAAGTTCTCTTGTCTTTCCATCCCTGTCCCTCCTTCGAACAGGAACATAACTTTCCTGCACTCTGTGCAGTTGATCTTTAAACACACTCCATGTGTCTGATGTGGACTTGCCATAAAAAATTGTGCTTCTTAGTTCCTGCCTAATGTCCTCGCAATTTGCCCTACTCCCATTTAAAACTCTCCACAACGACCATGCCTATCTTTACCTATAGATATCCTGAAACTTGGGAGTTGTGATCACTGTTCCCTAACTGTTCATTCACTGAAAGGTCAGTTACCTGGCCAGGCTCATTACCCAACACCAGGTCCACTATGGCCCCTCCTCTCGTTGGACGTCTACCTATCGATTTAAAAAAACCTTCCTGGATACACTCTGAACTTCTTACACTAAGAACTAGAAGGGCCGAGATGGCCTGTTTCCGTGCTGTAATTGTTATATGGTTATATTAGGAAAGTTGAAATTCTCCCATGACACCAACCCTATTATTTTTACACATTTCCTTAATCTGATTACATATCCATTCCTCAATGTCCTGGTCTGAAGTACAAATCTATCAGTGTGATTGCACCCTTCCTATTCCTGAGTTCCGCCCAAATGGACTCAGTGTCTGACCCCTCCACCATGTCTCCCCTGAGTACAGCTGTGATATTGGTGCAACTCCCCCCACCTCCTTTACCTCCCCCTCTATCTCTTCTAAAACTTTGAAAACTTTCTGCAGTCTGCTGACATACATCTTCCTTGAAAGCAGTAGACAACACCCCTCCCCATCCTTTCCCTTCCGTCATCGACTCTGCAAAGCCTAATTCCTCAATCTTAGTACAATGAGATCAAACTAAATGTGTCAAATTCATGTTGGTTAGATATTCTAAAACAACATTCCAGTTAGATCAGGGTGTCCTGCCAATCCTGCTCAAAGTTCAAAGTACATACATGTCACCATATTCTACATTGAGATCCATTTTCTTGCAGGCATTCACAGTAGAACAAAGAAATACAATGGAATCAATTAAAAACTACCCACAAACAGACTGACACTCAACCAATGTGCAAAAGACAGACCATGCAAATACAAAAAATAATAATAATGAATCAGTGAATCAGTAATACAGAGAACATGACTTGAAAGTGAGGTGTCTGTCGTTTGTGTTCTCCGATCAGTTCAGTGCTAAGGTGAGTGAAGTTGCCCATTCTGTTCAGGAGTCTGATGGTTGAAGGATAATAACAGTTAGTGAACCTGGTGGTACAAGAATTAAGGCTCCTGTACCTCTTGTCAAATGGCAGCAGTGAGGAGGGAGCATGGTCTGGATAGTGGGATGACCTTGATGATGGATGCTGCTTTCTGGTGGTGGTGCTTCTTGTAGATGTGCTCAATGGTGGGAAGGACTTTGCCTGTGATGGCCTGGGCTGTATCCACCATGTTTTGCAGGCTTGGGCATTGGTGTTTCCATACCAGGCTGTGATGCTACCAGTCAGGATACTCTCCACTGTGCATCAATAAAAGTTTGTTAGAGTTTCAGATAACATGCTGAATCTGAGCAAACTTCTAAGGGAATAGAGAAGTTGTGCAATTTTGCCATGTCATCTCAAATTTTGACAAAATTCTATAGGTGCACAGTACTTCATCCAGACCACCATGACAATGCGGGTCCTCTGCTTGTAATTAATATTTTACAATCACATTTATTTTTAGTCATCCGTTAGTCTTGCAAGACCATGGATCTGCACCTGGAAAGTCTTCAATCTCCAGGGCGCAGGCCTGGGCAAGGTTGTATGGAAGACCAGCAGCTGCCCATGCTGCAAGTCTCCCCTCGCCACGACACCAATGTTGTCCAAGGGAAGGGCATTAGGACCCATACAGCTTGGCACCGGTGTCGTCGCAGAGCAATATATGATTAAGTGCCTTGCTCAAGGACACAACACATTCCCTCGGCTGGGGCTCGAACTCACGACCTTCAGGTTGCTAGTCCAATGCCTTAAACACTTGCCCACACACAATCACATTATTTAGATTATTATATCTGCAGCAGTGTTGGTTGGATATAGCTGGGGCTTGGTTGCTCTTGAAGTTTACACCCTCCACCAGTATGACAATGACTTCCAAGTGTAAGGATGTTGGAGTGTTGTGGTTGCTGCATGGATCGGACTAGCTGCATGATTAAAAGTGAGTTTTATTTGTAACACGTACAGCACATTGAAACATACAGTGAAATGCAGCGTTTTGCTTTCTGAGGATTGTGCCGAGGGCAGTCCACAAGTGTCGCCAAGCTTCCAGCATCAACATAGTGTGCCCACAACCTACTAGCTCCAACCCATGTGTCTGTGGAATGTGGGAGAAAGCTGGAGAATCCAGAGGAAACCAACATAGTCACAGGGAGAGTGTACAAACCCCTCACAGACAGCGGCGGGACTGGAAACCCGATCGCTAATAACCAGCACTGTAAAGCGTAATGCTGACTGCTACGCTTCTGTGCTGCGACAACACATTGCGAGAACAGACTTGGATGAGTTGCTTGTGTAACAGACAATGCAGAAATCATTCTGTGGTGCACCACATACATTATTTCCCATAGAACCATAGAACCATAGAAGCTACAGCACAGAAACAGGCCCTTTGGCCCTTCTTGGCTGTGCCAAACCATTTTCTGCCTAGTCCCAGTGACCTGCACACAGACCATATCCCTCCATACACCTCCCATCCATGCATCTGTCCAATTTATTCTTAAATGTTAAAAAAGAACCCGCATTTACCACCTCGTCTGGCAGCTCATTCCATACTCCCACCACTCTCTGTGTGAAGAAGCCCCCACTAATGTTCCCTTTAAACTTTTCCCCCCTCACCCTTAACCCATGTCCTCTGGTTTTTTTCTCCCCTTGCCTCAGTGGAAAAAGCCTGCTTGCATTCACTCTATCTATACCCATCATAATTTTATATACCTTTATCAAATCTCCCCCCATTCTTCTACGTTCCAGGGAATAAAGTCCTAACCTATTCAACCTTTCTCTGTAACTGAGTTTCTCAAGTCCCGGCAACATCCTTGTAAACCTTCTCTGCACTTTTTCAACCTTATTTATATCTTTCCTGTAATTTGGTGACCAAAACTGAACACAATATTCCAGATTCAGCCTCACCAATGCCTTACACAACCTCATCATAACATTCCAGCTCTTATACTCAATACTTCGATTAATAAAGGCCAATGTACCAAAAGCTCTCTTTACGACCCTATCTACCTGTGACGACACTTTTAGGGAATTTTGTATCTGTATTCCCAGATCCCTCTGTTCCACTGCACTCCTCAGTGCCTTACCATTAACCCTGTATGTTCTACGTTGGTTTGTCCTTCCAACGTGCAATACCTCACACTTGTCAGTATTAATCTCCATCTGTCATTTTTCAGCCCATTTTCCCAGCTGGTCCAAGTCCCTCTGCAGGCTCTGAAAACCTTCCTCACTGTCTACTACACCTCCAATCTTTGTATCATCAGCAAACTTGCTGATCCAATTTACCACATTATCATCCAGATCATTGATATAGATGACAAATAACAATGGACCCAGCACTGATCCCTGTGGCACACCACTAGTCACAGGCCTCCACTCAGAGAAGCAATTCTCTACCACTGCTCTCTGGCTTCTTCCATCAAGCCAATGTCTAATCCAATTTACCATCTCTCCATGTATACATAGCAACTGAATTTTCCTAACTAACCTCCCATGCGGGACCTTGTCAAAGGCCTTACTGAAGTCCATGTAGACAATATCCACTGCCTTCCCTTCATCCACTTTCCTGGTAACCTCCTTGAAAAACTCCAACAGATTGGTCAAACAAGACCTACCACGCACAAAGCCATGTTGACTCTCCCTAATAAGCCCCTGTCTATCCAAATGCTTGTGGATTCTGTCTCTTAGTACTCCCTCCAATAACTTACCTACTACTGACGTTAAACTCTCCGGCCTATAATTTCCCAGATTACTTTTTGATCCTTTTTTAAACAACGGAACAACATGAGCCACTCTCCAATCCTCCGGCACTTCACCCGTAGACAGCGACATTTTAAATATTTCTGCCAGGGCCCCCGCAATTTCAACACTAGTCTCCTTCAAGGTCCGAGGGAACACTCTGTCAGGTCCCGGGGAGTTATCCACTTTAATTTTCCCCAAGACAGCAAGCACCTCCTCCTTTTCAATCTGTACAGTTTCCATGGTCTTACTACTTGATTCCCTCAATTCCATAGATTTCATGCCAGCTTCCTTAGTAAATACAGATGCAAAAAACCTATTTAAGATCTCCCCCATTTCCTTTGGTTCCGCACAAAGCCGACCACTCTGATCTTCAAGAGGACCAATTTTATCCCTTACAATCCTTTTTCTCTTAATATACCTGTAAAAGCTCTTTGGATTATCCTTCACTTTGACTGCCAAGGCAACCTCATGTCTTCTTTTAGCCCTCCTGATTTCTTTCTTAAGTATTTTCTTGCACTTCTTATACTCCTCAAGCACCTGATTTACCCCCTGTTTCCTATACATTTCATACAACTCCCTCTTCTTCTTTATCAGAGTTGCAATATCCCTTGAGAACCAAGGTTCGTTATTCCTGTTCAATTTGCCTTTAATCCTGACAGGAACATACAAACTCTGCACTCTCAAAATTTCCCCTTTGAAGGCTTCCCACCTACCAATCACATCTTTGCCAGAGAACAACCTGTCCCAATCCACGCTTTTTAGATCCTTTCTCATTTCTTCAAATTTGGCCTTCTTCCAGTTCAGAACCTCAACCCTAGGACCAGATCTATCCTGGTCCATGATCAAATTGAAACTAATGGTGTTATGATCACTGGAACCAAAGTGCTCCCCTACACAAACTTCCGTCACTTGCCCTAATTCGTTTCCTAACAGGAGATCCAATATTGCATCCCCTCTAGTTGGTCCCTCTATATATTGATTTAGAAAACTTTCCTGAACACATTTTACAAACTCTAAACCATCTAGACCCCTAACCGTATGGGAGTCCCAATCAATGTATGGAAAATTAAAATCCTCTACCACCACAACTTTATGTTTCCTGCAGTTGCCTGCTATCTCTCTGCAGATTTGCTCTTCCAAGTCTCGTTGACTATTGGGTGGTCTGTAATACAATCCCACTAATGTGGCCATACCTTTCCTGTTTCTCAGCTCCACCCATAAGGACTCAGTAGACAAGCCCTCTAATCTGTCCTGCCTGAGCACTGCTGTAATATTTTCCCCAACAAGCAATGCTACTCCCCCACCTTTCATTTCAGCGTGTGGTTTGCAGATTCAGTGGGATGTGGTGGAGATGTGTTGCCTTCTCTAATTCCAACATCACCAGCATCGTCTACACAATTTTCTCCCAATTTTATATCTTTAATATGGTGCTGTTGCTGCTTTGTTGTTTGGTATGTCCTGTGTTTTCTGCTGAGCACTGTGGCACTGGAATATGTGGTAACACTTGCGGGCTGCCCTCAGCACACCCTTGGTTGTTAACACAAACAATGCATTTCGCTGTAGTTTCCAAATGTATGTGTGATAAATAAATCCAACTCTCAACCTGAAATAGTAACCTGGTCTCTCTCTCTCTCTCCACACATATTGCCTGACCTGCTGAGTTCCTCCCCAGAATTTTCCATGTTTTGTTTAAGTTTGACCTGTTTGAGCCTAGGGTTATCAAGGTTGGTTTGACATATTACAGGAGTTTTGATCGCTTGATATCATACCTTTACCTACCCTATCCAGTGAAAGATTTCTCTTCGAAACATCAGCAATGTATTTGTTTGATGCCACCATTACTTCTGGGGTTTGATGGCTGAGGCAGCATCCGACAGGTTGCCTTCCAATTCCTAGAGAATCCAAGATAATCCTGGATGGGTGGAAACCCAAACTCATCTTTGCCAATCATACTGTTATCTTCCCCGGACGTCAAACTAACCTTGAAGGAAAATTTGCTTTGGATAAGCATATCTGTGGCAATACAGTTTACAGTCCTTAACCCTGAGTATACACTCAGTGGCCACCTTATTAGGTACCTCCTGTACTGTACCTAATAAAGTGGCCACTGAGTGTATTTTCATGATCTTCTGCTGTTGTAGCCCATCCACTTCAAGGTTCGATGTGTTGTGTGTTTAGCGACGCTCTTCTGCACATCAGTGTTGTAACATGTGGTTATTTGAGTTACTGTTACATAGAAACATAGAAACTAGGTGCAGGAGTAGGCCACTCGGCCCTTCGAGCCTGCACCGCCATTCAGTATGATCATGGCTGATCATCCAACTCAGAACCCTGCACCAGCCTTCCCTCCATACCCCCTGATCCCTTTAACCACAAGGGCCATATCTAACTCCCTCTTAAATATAGCCAATGAACTGACCTCAACTGTTTCCTGTGGGAGAGAATTCCACAGATTCACCACTCTCTGTGTGAAGAAGTTTTTCCTCATCTCGGTCCTAAAAGGCTTCCCCTCTATCCTCAAACTGTGACCCCTCGTTCTGGACTTCCCCAACATCGGGAACAATCTTCCTGCATCTAGCCTGTCCAATCCCTTCAGAATTTTATACGTTTCAATCAGATCCCCCCTCAATCTTCTAAATTCCAACGAGTATAAACCTAGTCAATCCAGTCTTTCATCATATGAAAGTCCTGCCATCCCAGGAATCAATCTGGTGAACCTTCTTTGTACTCCCTCTATGGCAAGAATGTCTTTCCTCAGATTTGCTTTCCTGTCAGTTTGAACCAGTTTGACCACTCTCCTCTGAGCTCGCTCATTAACAACGCGATTTCATTCACAGAATTGTCACTCGCTGGATGCTGTTTGTTTTTCCACGCCATTCTCTGTAAACTCTGTAGTCTGCTGTGCACGAAAATCCCAGGAATGTTGTAGCAAGAACGAACCCACAAATCAAAATAATTACCACTAGCCTGCGACTGCCACGGGGTTTTTATACCTGCATGACACACCCTCAGCTCCAGTGAAATGATTCTTCGAAAGAGTCGAATTCGTTATATCGATCTTTTATTAGCAATTAGCAAACATACAATCATGAAGCGGTATTAAGTATTATCTCAGTGATATCAAGTGATCAGCAACAATATGACCTCTGCCAGTCACAAGCCACAAACTGCTACAAAATCAGCACGACTCATTTCCTTTGCTCTTACCACGTCCCCGCTAGTCTGACTATAATAATCACAATAAACGCGTAACACAGAACTCCTGCAAGCAGTTTCTTTAAATACTCAAACCACCCCATTTGACAGAACATTCTTCCATGGTCAAAGTCACTTAGATCACATTTCTTCCCCATCCTGCTGTTTGGTCTGAACAACAACTGAATCTCTTGACCATGTTTGCACTGAGCTGCTGCCACATGATTGGCTGATTAAATAGTTGCATTAACAAACAGGTGTACAGGTGGCCATAAGAGTATTTGCCTGTGACGCTGCTATAAGTTTTTCCTTGTACTTGTGCACATGACTATAGACTTGATCTAGAAACCAGCTGGACCATTAAGCCTGACACATACATACATACACACATACACACACACACACACACACACACACACACACACACTCTCTCACTCACTCAGGACAATTCACCAAGTTACTTGCATGCTCACCACTCTTATTCTCTGGAAGAGGCAAAAAAAAACGAAGAACCCCCCCCTCCCCCCAAATCAAATAAGTTCAAATACTATTCTAGAAAATGTCTCTTCACACTTTCTGGATGCAATTTCCACCCTAGGCAAGAGCACATCGAACTAATGCTTATCGTAGCCTCTCAAAACATGGAAAGAGGAATCAAGGCCACTTCTCACAGTAGCTCTAAAGATGACCAACACATGAGGGGGAACTCCAAGCCTACCAAGTTTAATCCATTCCTTGCACTGGGTTGACTTGACTCAGCAACAAGTATAAGATAATATTAATGTTGTACAATGGCTTACTTTGGAAGTTTTCAATTTGTTCTGAGTAATCCATTGATGTGAGTCTGCTTTATCAGTATTCCAATATCATGGATCAAGGATCAATTTTATTCGCCATATACATTTACATGTACAGTGAATTCAAATTAATTGGGCCATCGGTTAATTAGGGCAGTGGCCTATTTGGCGCAAATCTTAAAAAACAAAAACTAATTGAGAAAATAGCTGGAATGCTCTTCATTTATTTGGGACACTATGCCACTTAATTTGAAGGTACTGACAATCGTCTGGAATATTACAATGACAATGAAGGTTTGGAGGATGCAAACACGAGGAACTCTGCAGATTCTGGAATTTCAAGTAACACACATCAAAGTTGCTGGTGGACACAGCAGGCCAGGCAGCATCTCTAGGAAGAGGTACAGTCGACATTTTGGGTCGAGACCTTTCATCAGGACTAACTGAAAGAAGAGCTAGTAAGAGATTTGAAAGTGGGAGGGAGAGGGGGAGATCTGAAATGATAGGAGAAGACAGGAGGGGGAGGGATGGAGTCAAGAGCTGGACAGTTGATTGGCAAAAGGGATATGAGAGGATCATGGGACAGGAGGCCCAGGGATCTCTCTCTCCTTTTTCTCCCTCTGTCCCTCTCACTATACCCCTTGCCCATCCTCTGGGTTTTTCCCCTCCTCCCCCTTTTCTTTCTCCCTGGGCCGAAATAAACAGGAAGAACTCAGCAGGTCAGGCAGCTTTTATGGAGGGAAATGAACATTTGACATTTTGGGCCGAGACCCTTCATTAGGACTGGAAAGGAAGAGGGCAGAAGCCAGAATAAAAGGTAGGGGAGGAGAAGGAGCACAAACAGGCAGGTGATAGGTGAGTCCAAATGAGAGGGGGAAGGTAGGTGGGTGGGACAGCAGTGAATGATGTGATAATCTGGGAGTTGATAGGTGGAAAAGGTAAAGGGCTGAAGGAGGAATCTGATTGGAGAGGTCAGTTGACCATGGAATAAAGGGAAGGAGGTGGAGAACCTGAGACAGAAGAGGAGCATGTTATGAGGGCAGGGTAGTGGGAGAGAAGTGGTGTGGATGCTACAGGAATGATGGAAAAC
The DNA here is from genome assembly GCF_963921235.1 of Mobula hypostoma. NCBI lineage: Eukaryota > Metazoa > Chordata > Chondrichthyes > Myliobatiformes > Myliobatidae > Mobula > Mobula hypostoma. The sequence goes on from NC_086125.1 coordinate 21,872,633, forward strand.
AAGCTGGGGTGGGGGGAGGAAAACAGAGGGGAGTGGTTAGCAGAAGTTAGAGAAATTGAAGTTGATGCTGTCAAATTGGAGACTACCGAGATGGAATATGAGGTGTTGCTCCTTCAACCTGCACCTGGCTTCAACATGGCGGTAGAGGAGGCCGTGGACAAGCACGTCAGTGTGGAATTGAAATGGGTGAACACTCGGAGAACCTGCTGCGGCAGATGGAGTGAGGGTGCTCGTGGAACGATCCCTCAATCTGTATCTGGGTCTTACCGATGTAGTGGAGGCCACACCGGGAACACCGGATACAGTAGTTGACCCCAACAGACCTATGAGTGAAGTGCTGCCTCAGCTGGAAGGACTGTTTAGGGCCCTGATTGGTGATGAGGGAGGAGGTGTCTCTATTGAATAGGATTATTTCATCAATGCAATCTGTGTTCTACATTCTACCATTCATTGGTTGTAGTGTGCCTTGAAAAATCTTGAAGGATTCTCTATAAGTTCATCTTTTCTTACTGTACATATCCATCACCATGAATGGAAATATAATCATGTTTGGTTCTCAGTTTCATTTCCCTAGGTAGGAAATCTTCTCACTGAGAACTTGGCACTTGCTTTGAGCCCTAACTCCTTACTCATGGTTAGAATGATGGCTGCTCCCATTTGATTGATACATCCTTTTTACTACCCTAACCCTCACCCCAATCAAAACCCTCACCCTAATCAGAAACCTAACCCTCACCCTCATCAAAACCCTCACCCTAATCAGAAACCTAACCCTCACCCTAATCCTAGTGCAAACAATTGGACAGTTTCCAAATAGCCAAATTTATTCATGCTAAATTTGTGCTGGAGATGTTGGAACTAAGCCCAGAAATTTAATATGTTAACTTCTCAATTAGCATTAATAACCACCCACAAAGATCCCAGCCTGCTATTAAACAACTGCAGAGATGACTTAAAATGCTCAAAAATAAATTCCCATATGCCAAAATTTGGGATACCCAAAATCAATTTTAGGCATTGCACTCCCACTGACAGAAAGAAAATCTCCTAGGAAACTAAATGAATATATAAAAACCCTTAACTGTTTACCCACAATTACTGCAGAGACTTTAGAGTAGGTGTAACCAAGTCCAGTGGATGGAGAGCAGTGCACTCGCCTGGCCTGAAGTCTCCAGCCTCCAGCCTCGCCTCAAGTCTCCAGCCTCCAGCCTCGCCTCAAGTCTACAGCCTCCTGCCTCCAGCCTCGCCTCGTCTCCAGCCTTGACTCAAATCTCCAGCCTCCAGCTTCACCTCAAGTCTCCAGCCTCCACCCTGGCCTCAAGACTCCAGCCTCACCTGAAGTCTCCAGCCTCCAGCCTCGCCTCAAGTCTCTAGCCTCCAGCCTCGTCTCAAGTCACCAGGCCCCAGACTCCAGCCTCGCCTCAAGTCTCCAGCCTCCAGCCTCGCCTCAAGTCTCCAGCCTTCAGCCTCACCGCAAGCCTCCAGCCTCCAGCCTCATCTCAAGTCTCCAGCCTCCAGCCTCGCCTCAAGTCTCCAGCCTCCAGCCTCGCCTCAAGTCTCCAGCCTTCAGCCTCACCGCAAGCCTCCAGCCTCCAGCCTCATCTCAAGTCTCCAGCCTCCAGCCTCGCCTCAAGTCTCCAGCCTCCAGCATCCAGGCTCACCTCAATTCTCCAGCCTCCAGCCTCGCCTCAAGTCTCTAGCCTCCAGACTCCAGCCTTGCCTGAAGTCTCCCGCCTCCAGCTTCACCTCAAGAGTCCAGCCTCCAGCCTCACCTCAAGTCTTCAGCATTAGCCTTGCCTCAAATCTCCAGTCTCCAGCCTCATCTCAAGTCTCCAGCCTCCAGCCTCGCCTCAAGTCTCCAGCCTCCAGCATCCAGTTTCCCCTCAAGTCTCCAGCCTCCAGCCTCAAACCTCGCCTCAAGAGTCCATCCTCCAGCCACACCTCAAGTCTCCAGTCTACAGCTCGCCTCAAGTCTCTAGCCTCCAGCCTCGACTCAGGTCTCCAGCCTACAGCCTTGCCTCAAGTCTCCAGCCTCCAGCCTCGCCTCAATTCTCCAGCCTCCAGCTTCCAGCCTTGTCTCAGGTCTCCAGCCTCCAGCCTCGCCTCAAGTCACCAGCCTCCAGCCTCGCCTCAAGTTTCCAGCCTCCAGCCTCACCTCAAGTCTCCAGCATCCAGCCTTGCCTCAAATCTCCAGCCTCCAGCCTCCAGCCTCATCTCGTCTCCAGCCTCCAGCCTCACCTCAAGTCTCCAGCCTCCAGCATCCAGTCTCCCCTCAAGTCTCCAGCCTCCAGCCTCCAGTCTCACCTAAAGTCTCCAGCCTCCAGCCTCGCCTCAAATCTCCAGCCTCCAGCTTCACCTCAAGTCTCCAGCCTCCACCTTCGCCTCAAGACTCCAGCCTCACCTCGTCTCCAGCCTTGCCTCAAGTCTCCAGCATCCTGCCTTGACTCAAGTCTCCAGCATCCAGACTTGCCTCAAGTTTCCAGCCTCCAGCCTTGACTCAAATCTCCAGGCTCCAGCCTCGCCTCAAGTCTCCAGCTTCCAGCCTCACCTCAAGACATCATCCTCCAGCCTCCAGCCTCTCCTCAGATCTCCAGCCTCCAGCCTCGCCTCATGTTTTCAGCCTACAGCCTCGCCTCAGGTCTCCAGCCTCCAGCCTCACCTCATCTCCAGCCTTGCATCAAGTCTCCAGCCTCCAGCCTCGCCTCAAGTCTCCAGCCTCCAGCCATGCCTCAGATCTCCAGCCACCAGCCTCGTTTCAAGTCTCCATCCTTCAGCCTTGCCTCAAGTCTCAAGTCTCCAGCTTCGCCTCGTCTTTAGCCTCCAGCCTCGCCTCAAGTCTCCAGCCTCTAGCCTCACCTCGTCTCCAGCCTCCAGCCACGCCTCAAGTCTCCAGCCACCAGCCACGCCTCAAGTCTCCAGCCACCAGCCTCGTTTCAAGTCTCCGTCCTTCAGCCTTGCCTCGTCTCAAGTCTCCAGCTTTGCCTCGTCTTCAGTCTCCAGCCTACAGCCTTGCCTCAAGTCTCCAGCCTCCAGCCTCGTCTCAATTCTCCAGCCTCCAGCTTCCAGCCTTGTTTCATGTCTCCAGCCTCCAGCCTCGCCTCAAGTCACCAGCCTCCAGCCTCACTTCAAGTCTCCAGCAACCAGCCTTGCCTCAAATCTCCAGCCTTCAGCCTCATCTCATCTCCACTCTCCAGCCTCCAGCTTCACCTCAAGTCTCCAGCCTCCACCCTCGCCTCAAGACTCCAGCCTCACCTCAAGTCTCCAGCCTTGCCTCAAGTCTCCAGCATCCTGCCTTGCCTCAAGTCTCCAGCATCCAGCTTTGCCTCAAGTTTCCAGCCTCCAGCCTTGACTCAAGTCTCCAGGCTCCAGCCTCGCCTCAAGTCTCCAGCTTCCAGCCTCACCTCAAGTCATCATCCTCCAGCCTCCAGCCTCTCCTCAGGTCTCCACCCTCCAGCCACGCCTCATGTTTTCAGCCTACAGCCTCGCCTCAGGTCTCCAGCCTCCAGCCTCGCCTCATCTCCAGCCTTGCATCAAGTCTCCATCCTCCAGCCTCGCCTCAAGTCTCCAGCCTCTAGCCACACCTCAAGTCTCCAGCCACCAGCCATGCCTCAAGTCTCCAGCCACCAGCCTCGTTTCAAGTCTCCGTCCTTCAGCCTTGCCTCAAGTCTCAAGTCTCCAGCTTCGCCTCAATTCTCCAGCCTCCAGCTTCCAGCCTTGTCTCAGGTCTCCATCCTCCAGCCTCGCCTCAAGTCACCAGCCTCCAGCCTCACCTCAAGTCTCCAGCATCCAGCCTTGCCTCAAATCTCCAGCCTCCAGCCTCATCTCGTCTCCAGCCTTCAGCCTCACCTCAAGTCTCCAGCCTCCAGCATCCAGTCTCCCCTCAAGTCTCCAGCCTCCAGCCTCCAGCCTCACCTAAAGTCTCCAGCCTCCAGCCTCGCCTCAAATCTCCAGCCTCCAGCCTCACCTCAAGTCTCCAGCCTTGCCTCAAGTCTCCAGCATCCTGCCTTGACTCAAGTCTCCAGCATCCAGACTTGCCTCAAGTTTCCAGCCTCCAGCCTTGACCCAAGTCTCCAGGCTCCAGCCTCGCCTCATGTTTTCAGCCTACAGCCTCGCCTCAGGTCTCCAGCCTCCAGCCTTGCCTCGTCTCCAGCCTTGCATCAAGTCTCCAGCCTCCAGCCTCGCCTCAAGTCTCCAGCCTCCAGCCACGCCTCAGGTCTCCAGCCACCAGCCTCGTTTCAAGTCTCCGTCCTTCAGCCTTGCCTCAAGTCTCAAGTCTCCAGCTTCGCCTCAAGTCTCCAGCCTCCAGCATCCAGTTTCCCCTCAAGTCTCCAGCCACCAGCCTCCAGCCTCCAGCCTCGCCTCAAGAGTCCATCCTCCAGCCACACCTCAAGTCTCCAGTCTACAGCCTCGCCTCAAGTCTCCAGCCTCCAGCATCCAGTTTCCCCTCAAGTCTCCAGCCACCAGCCTCCAGCCTCCAGCCTCGCCTCAAGAGTCCATCCTCCAGCCACACCTCAAGTCTCCAGTCTACAGCCTCGCCTCAAGTCTCTAGCCTCCAGCCTCGACACAAGTCTCCAGCCTACAGCCTTTCCTCAAATCTCCATCCTCCAGCCTCGCCTCAATTCTCCAGACTCCAGCTTCCAGCCTTGTCTCAGGTCTCCAGCCTCCAGCCTCGCCTCAAGTCGCCAGCCTCCAGCCTCGCCTCAAGTCTCCAGCCTCCAGCATCCAGTTTCCCCTCAAGTCTCCAGCCACCAGCCTCCAGCCTCCAGCCTCGCCTCAAGAGTCCATCCTCCAGCCACACCTCAAGTCTCCAGTCTACAGCCTCGCCTCAAGTCTCTAGCCTCCAGCCTCGACACAAGTCTCCAGCCTACAGCCTTGCCTCAAGTTTCCAGCCTTCAGCCTCACCTCAAGTCTCCAGCATCCAGCCTTGCCTCAAATCTCCAGCCTCCAGCCTCATCTTGTCTCCAGCCTCCAGCCTCACCTCAAGTTTCCAGCCTCCAGCCTCACCTCAAGTCTCCAGCATCCAGCCTTGCCTCAAATCTCCAGCCTCCAGCCTCATCTCGTCTCCAGCCTCCAGCCTCACCTCGTCTCCAGCATCCAGCCTTGCCTCAAATCTCCAGCCTCCAGCCTCATCTCGTCTCCAGCCTCCAGCCTCACCTCAAGTCTCCAGCCTCCAGCCTCCAGCTTCACCTCAAGTCTCCAGCCTCCACCCTCGCCTCAAGACTCCAGCCTCACCTCAAGTCTCCAGCCTTGCCTCAAGTCTCCAGCATCCTGCCTTGCCTCAAGTCTCCAGCATCCAGCCTTGCCTCAAGTTTCCAGCCTCCAGCCTTGACTCAAGTCTCCAGGCTCCAGCCTCGCCTCAAGTCTCCAGCTTCCAGCCTCACCTCAAGTCATCATCCATCAGCCTCCATCCTCTCCTCAGGTCTCCACCCTCCAGCCACGCCTCATGTTTTCAGCCTACAGCCTCGCCTCAGGTCTCCAGCCTCCAGCCTCGCCTCGTCTCCAGCCTTGCATCAAGTCTCCAGCCTCCAGCCTCGCCTCAAGTCTCCCGCCTCTAGCCTCACCTCAAGTCTCCAGCCTCCAGCCATGCCTCAAGTCTCCAGCCACCAGCCTCGTTTCAAGTCTCCGTCCTTCAGCCTTGCCTCAAGTCTCAAGTCTCCAGCTTCGCCTCGTCTTCAGTCTCCAGCCTCCAGCCTCGCCTCAAGTCTCCTGCCTCCAGCCTCCATCCTCGCCTCAAGTCTACAGCCTCCACCCTCCAGCCTCGCCACAATTATACAGCCTCCAGCCTCACCTCAAGTCCCCAACCTTGCCGCACCTCAAGTCTCCAGCCTCGCCTCACCATGCCTCAAGTCTCCAACCTCCAGCATCCATCCTCGCCTCGTCTCCAGCCTCCAGCCTCTATCCTCGCCTCAATTCTCCAGCCTCCAGCCTCCATCCTCGCCTCACGTCTCCAGCCTCCGGACTCGCCTCAAGTCTCCAGCCGCCAGCATACCCTTGCCTCAAGTCTCCAGCCTCGACTCTCCTGAAGTCTCTAGCCTCTAGCCTCCATCCTCGCCTCAAGTCTACAGCCTCCACTCTCCAGTCTCGCCACAATTCTCCAGCCTCCAGCCTCACCTCAAGTCCCTAGCCTCGCCTCACCTCATTTCCAGCTTTGCCTCGCCTCACCTCAAGTCTCCAACCTCCAGCATCCATCTTCGCCTCAAGTCTCCAGCCTCCTTCCTTGCCTCAATTCTCCAGCTTCCAGCCTCCATACTCACCTTAAGTCTCCAGCCTCCGGCCACGCCTCAAGTCTCCAGCCACCAGCATAACCTTGCCTCAAGTCTCTAGACTCACTTCGCCTGAAGTCTCCAGCCTGGAGCCTTGCCTTCAGTCTCCAGCATCCAGCCTTGCCTCAAGTTTCCAGCCTCCAGCCTCGCCTCAGGTCTCCAGCCTCCAGCCTCGCCTCGTGTCCAGCCTCCAGCCTTGCCTCAAGTCTCCAGCCTCCAGACTCCAGCCTCCAGCCTCACCTCAAGTCACCAGCCCCCAGCCTCCAGCCTTGCCTCAAGTCTCCAGCTTCCAGCCTCGCCTCAAATCATCAGCCTCCAGCCTCCAGCCTCTCCTCAGGTCTTCATCCTCGCCTCAGGTTTTCAGCCTACAGCCTCGCCTCAAGTCTCCAGCTTCGAGCCTCGCCTCAAGTCTCCAGACTCTAGCTTCCCCTTAAGTCTCCAACCTCGCCTCAAGTCTCCAGCTTCCAGCCTCGTCTCAAGTCTCCAGCCTCTAGCCTTCAACCTCGCCTCACCTCTCCAGCCTCGCCTCAAGCCTCCAGCTTCGACCATGCATGCTCACCTCAAGTCTCCAGCCTCCAGCCTCGCCTCAAGTCTCCAGACTCTAGCCTCGCCTCAAGTCTTCAGCCTCGCCTCAAGTCTCCAGCTTCCAGCCTCGTCTCAACTCTCCAGCCTCCAGCCTTCAACCTCACCTCAAGTCTCCAGCCTACAGTCTTGCCTCAAGTCTCTAGCCTCCAGCCTCGCCTCAATTCTCCAGCCTCCAGCCTCGTTTCAAGTCTCCAGCCTCCATCCTCGCCTCAAGTCGCCAGCCTCCAGCCTTGCCTCAAGTCTCCAGCCTCCAGCCTCACCTCAAGTCTACAGCATCCAGCCTTGCCTCGTCTCCAGTCTCCAGCCTCGCCTCAAGTCTCCAGCCTCCAGCATCCAGACTCACCTTGTCTCCAGCCTCCAACCTCCAGCCTCACCTCAAGTCTCCAGTCTCCTGCCTCACCTGAAGTCTCCTGCCTCACCTGAAGTCTCCAGCCTCTAACCTCCAGCCTCACCTCAAATCTCCAGCCTGGCCTCACCTCAAGTCTCCAGCCTCGCCTCACCTCAAGTCTCCAGCCTCGCCTCACCTCAAGTCCCCAACCTCCATCCTCCAGCCACAGCTCAAGTCTCCAGTCTACAGCCTCGCCTCAAGTCTCTAGCCTCCAGCCTCGACTCAGGTCTCCAGCCTACACAACGCTGGAGGAACTCAGCAAGTCAGGCAGTATCTATGGAGAGGAATAAGCAGTCGATGTATGGGGCCGAGACCCTTAAGCAGGACTGGAACAGAAGCCAGAAGAGAAAGGTGTTTGGGGTGGGGGAGGAGGGTAGGAGTATAAGCTAGCAGTTGGTAGGTGAGACCAGGTGCGGGGTGGGGGGTAGGGGGAGGGGGAAATTAAGTGAAAAGATTAGCTTTATTTATCACATGTACAGTAAAACATAAAGTGAAATGCATTGTTTGTGTCAATGGCCAACACATCTGGGGATGTGCTGGGGACAGACCAGAGGTGTTGCCACGTTTCTGCCTCTGACATAACACGCCCACAACTTATTAACCCTAATCTGCACTCCTAAAACTCTGCCACAAACCATGTAATTTACTTACTTATTTGTATTGTTTAGACACTTGCAGCATGGTAACCGGCCCGTCTGGTCCAATGAGCCCACGCTGCCCAATTACACCCACGTGACCAATTGATCTACTAAAGCAGGAAGAGTCCAGAGCACCGGAGGAAAGCCAGTGGTCATGGGGAGAATGTACAAGTTCCTTACAGACAGCGGTGGGGATTGAACTCTGCTGGTGCTCTGAAGTATTGGCACAGCAGGAGGTGGCAGAGAGAGTTGGAGACAGTCCCTTGTGGAGTTTATGTGCCAGTTTTCGAAGGTGAGCGTGGCCTGACGGGACCTCTGTGGGGTGGGAGATTGCCCGGCTTATTAGAAACTTAGCAAGGGCCAATAAAAAGTGAGGAGTAAGTGGAGCAGCCATTGTGTGAGAGGGCCAGGGTTAGAGTGAGAGGCTTCGACTCAACAGGCTGAGGCAAGGACAGGCAGAGGCTTCCCCGCCTTTCTTTGTCTGTTAGTACAAAGCCCACCAGCTTTGAGAATGGACCCAGGGTTAGTGGTAAGTTCTTTGTGTGAAATGTGGGAGCTCTGGGAGACCTCTAGTTTCCCTGATAACTACATCGGCACAAGTGCATTGAGCTGCTGCTCCTTAGAGATGGTGTTAAGGAACTGGAGCTGCAGATGGATGACCTGCGGCTCATTCAGGAGAATAAGGTGATAGATAGGAGCTACAGGGAGATAGTCATGCCTAAGTTGCAGGAGGCAGGTAGCTGGGTGACTGTCAGGATAGGGAAAGGGAAAAGGCAGCCCATGTTGAGCATCCCTGTGGCAGTTCCCCTCAATAATAAGTACAGTATATGATTTTCAAAACTGTTGGGGGTGATTACCTACCAGAGGGAAGCTGCAGCGACCAGGTCTCTGGCAGTGTCTGTCTTGGTGGCTCAGAAGGGAATGGGGGACAAGAGGTACGTAGTAATGATAGGGGGTCCCATAATTAAAAAAGCACCCCCCCCCAGGAGATTCTGTGGAAGTGGAAGAGATGCCCAGATGCTATGTTGTCTCCCAGGTTCCAGGATCGGGTCCACAACATTCTAAAGAGGTAGGTACATATTAGAAACAGAAACATAGAAAACCTACAGCACAACACAGGCCCTTCGGCCCGCAAAGCTGTGCCGAACATGTCCCTACCTTAAAAATTACTGAGGGTTACCCATAGCCCTCTATTTTTCTGAGCTCCAAGTACCTGACCGGGAGTCTCTTAAAAAACACTATCATATCCGCCTCCACCACCGTCACTGGCAGCCCATTCCACCCACTCACCACCCTGTAAAAAAAACTTACCCTGATATCTCCTCTGTACCTAATTCAAAGCATCTTAAAACTGTGCGCTCTCGTGCTAGCCATTTCAGCCCTGGGGAAAAGCCTCAGACTATCCACACGATCGATGCCTCTCATCATCTAGTACACCTCTATCAGGTCAACTCTCATCCTCCGTCGCTCCAAGGAAAAAAGGCCAAGTTCACTCAACCTATTCTCATAAGGCATGCTCCCCAATCCAGGCAACATCCTTGTAAATCTTCTCTGCACCCTTTCTATGGCTTCCACATCCTTCCTATAATGAGGTGACCAGAACTGAGCACAGTACTCCAAGTGTGGTCTGACCAGGGTCCTATATAGCTGCAACATTACCTCTCAGCTCCTAAACTCAATCTCACAATTGATGAAGGCCAATGCACTGTATGCTTTCTTAACCACAGAGTCAACCTGTGCAGCAGGTTTGAGTGTCCTATGGACTCAGACCCCAAGATCCCTCTGATCCTCCACACTGCCAAGAGTCTTACCATTAATACTATATTCTGTCATCATATTTGACCCACCAAAATGAACCACCTCACACTTACCTGGATTGAACTCCATCTGCCATTTCTCAGCTCCAGCTTTGCATCCTATCAATGTCCCGCTGTAACCTCTAATAGCCCTCCACACTATCCACAACACCCACAACCTTTGTGTCATCAGCAAATTTACTAACCCATCCCTCCACTTCCTCATCCAGGTCATTTATAAAAATCATGAAGAGTAAGGGTCCCAGAACAGATCCCTGAGGCACACCACTAGTGACTGACCTCCATGCAGAATATGACCCGTCTACAACTACTCTTTGCCTTCTGTGAGTAAGCCAGTTCTGGATCTACAAAGCAACGTCTCCTTGGATCCCATGCTTCCTTACTTTCTCAATAGGCCTTGCATGGGGTACCTTGTCAAATGCCTTGCTGAAATCCATATACACTACATCTACTGCTCTACCTTCATGAATGTGTTTAGTCACATCCTCAAAAAATTCAATCAGGCTTGTAAGGCGTGATCTGCCTTTCCCAAAGCCATGCTGACAATTTCTAATCACACTATGCCTCTCCAAATGTTCATAAATCCTGCCTCTCAGGATCTCCTCCATCAACTTACCAACCACTGTAGCAAGACTCATTGGTCTATAATTTCCTGGGCTATCTCTACTCTCTTTCGTGAATAATGGAACAACATCTGCAACCCTCCAATCCTCTGGAACATCTGTCGTCCCCATTGATAATGCAAAGATCATCGCTAGAGGCTCAACAATCTCCTCCTTCACCTCCCACAGTAGCCTGGGGTACATTTCATCTGGTCCCGGCAGCTTATCCAACTTGATGCTTTCCAACAGCTCCAGCACATCCTCTTTCTTAATATCTACATGCTTAAGCTTTTCAGTCCACTGTAAATCATCTCTACAATCGCCAAGATCCTTTTCCATAGTAAATACTGAAGCAAAGTATTCATTAAGTATCTCTGCTATCTCCTCCTGTTCCATGCACACTTTTCCACTGTCACATTTGATTGGTCCTATTCTCTCACGTCTTATCCTCTTGCACTTCACAGACTTGTAGAATGCCTTGGGGTTTTCATTAATCCTATCTGCCAAGGCCTTCTCAGTGCTTTTCTTATAGTGGACACATGAATAGAGATTTTAGCAAGTTCTAGAGATTTCTACAGGTCTTTTGCTGTTACTCTTGGGTTCTCTGTCACCTCCTTCAGCATTGCATGTTGTGCTCTTGATGTGATCTTTGCAGGATGGCCACTCTCAGGGAGAATAGCAACAGGACTGAATTTCCTCCATTTGGAGACAATTTCTCTTACTGTGGACTGATGAACACTCAGGTCTTTAGGTAAGCTTTTGTAGGCTTTTCCAGCTTCATGCAGCTGTACAATTCTTCTTCCAAGGTCCTCTGAAAGTAGTTTTGATTGAGGCATGGCGTACATAAAGAGATTTTTCTTGAGAAGAGCAGGCTCTGTCAGTAACCTGACTTTGTGTGCCTTTTTTTATAGGGCAGGGCACCTCTACAACCCACACCTCCAATCCCCTCTCATTGATTGGAACACCCGACTCTAAGTAGCTTTTGTAGCAGGCGTTACCCCAGAGGTTCACATCCCTTTTTGAACCTCGACTGTGATTGTTTAAATGGTGTACTCAGTATTGACCAGAAGAAGTACAATTGTCAGTGTGTTATTCATTTAGGTAGATTGTGTTTGTCTATTATTGTGATTTAGATGAAGTTCAGACCACATTTTATGAGTAATTAATGCAGAAAACCAGGAAATGGCAAAGGTTTCACAACTTATTCTTGCAACTGTCACCATATGCAATCCTGAGATTCGTTTTCTTGTGGGCATACTCAATAAATCATTAATAAAATAATAACCATAATACATCACGGATAAAACCCTCCCAACCACTGAGCACATCTACATGAAACATTGCCTTAGAAAAGCAGTAACATCATCAAAGATCCTCGTCACCCGGTCATGCTCTTTTCTCACTGCTGCCATCAGACAGAAAGTACAAGATTCTCAGGACTCGCACCACCAGGTTCAAGAACAGTTACTACCACTCAGCCTTCAGTCTTTCGAACAAAAGGGGATAGCTACACTCATTTAAAGTTTCTGTTATTTCATGCTTGTTATTTATTGCTATTTATTTATATCTGCATTTACACAGTTTATTTACAGTTAACAGTTCCTGATGTCTACAGCTTACAGTTACTGTTCTATAGATTTGCTAAGTATGCCCATAGAAAAAGAATCTCAGGGTTGTATGTGGTGACATGTATGTACTCTGACAATAATTTTTGCTTTGAACTTTGAATCAGTGAAACTTGGACATTCAACCAGTGTGCAAAAGGCAGCAAACTGTGGAAATACAAAAAGCAAGAAATAATAATAATAGTCATACTATAACCACGCTATCTATTAACAACCAAAAAAGAACAACCACTGTTATAAACCAAGGCATTTCCCAAGGTGACTCTCTAAGTCCACTATGGTTTCACAAGACAAAGGAGCAGAAGTAGGCCATTCGGCCCATCGAGTCTGCTCTGCAGCTCCCCCATGTGCTAAACTATTCTCCCATCTAGTTCCAATTTCCGGCTTTTTCCCCAATGTCCCTTGATACCCTGACTAATTAGATACCTGTCAATCTCCTCCTTAAACACCCTTAATGATCGGGCCTCCACAGCTGTATGTGGCAATGAATTCCACAAATCCACTACCCTCTGGCTAAAAAAAATTTCTCTTCATCTCTGTTTTAACTGGGTACCCTCTAATTCTAAGACTATGGCCTCTTGTCCTGGACTCACCCACCAAGGGAAACAACCTTTCCACATCTACTCTGTCCAACTCTTTTAACATTCGAAACGTTCCTATGAGATCCCCTCTCATTCTTCTATACTCTAATGAATACAATCCAAGAGCCGACAGACGCTCCTCATATGTTAGCCCCTGCAATCCAGGAATCATCCTTGTAAATCTTCTCTGAACTCTCTCCAACATCAGTACATCCTTTCTAAGATAGGGGGCCCAAAACTGCACACAGTATTCCAAATGAGTTCTCACTAATGCCCCATAGAGCCTCATCAACACCTCCTTACTCTTATACACTATTCCTCTTGAAATGAGTGCCAACATAGCATTTGTTTTCCTTACCGCCAATCCAACTTGGTTGTTAACCTTTAGGGTATCCTGCACGAGGACCCCCAAGTCCCTTTGCACCTCCGATTTTTGAATTTTCTCCCCATCTAAATAATAATCTGCCGGATTATTTCTTCTTCCAAAATGTACAACCGTACATTTGTCAACGTTGTATCTCATCTGCCAACATCTGGGATCTTAATTAATTAGGTGCCGCCCGGCACGTAAATGTTGGCCCAGATCCTGATCACTTACGTGCCGGGTAGCACCTAATTAATTAGCTTGTTTATTTTGGCTTTTTTCTTAAAGATGCGCTGGGTGTGTTCCGACTACCACTGCACCACTGCATGCTTCACGGCAATGTATCGGTCTGCGGCCCGGAGGCTGGGGACCCCTGCATTACAGGATTCTGTAGTAGTTTAACACAGTCTGGTTACTTACACAGGCACAATCAAGTGGCAAACATCATTCACCACAATCTTGCTTTAAAATACAAACTCATAAAAGAAATCACACCTTACTATAAATACAAGCCTCATTCAGTTTTGGATTCAGAATCCCACAAGTTACAACCAATCTGTTATTACAGACAGGACAATCCATAATAACTGTCTGGATATAATAATACAGGATAAACAAGCAAGAACAACTTACTTAATAGATATAGCCATTTCAAACACACACAACTTACAGAAATCAGTAAGTGGAAAAACACCAGAAATATGCAGAATTAGAAGAGGAAATTGAAAGACTATGGAACTTGAACAGGGTGTACATGATCCCAATAGTAATATCTACAACTGGTATCATCCCAAAGGCACTACACAATAGCATTAAACAATTATGGCTACATAGCAATGTCTTTGTACTGTAAATTTTCAGAAAACCACAATACTAAACACCACCAGAATAGTCTGAAAGTTCCTGGCAATTGAGAAACGAGTGTGCTTGGCTCTGCTGGCATCTCAGGTTTTACCAGCTTGAACTGAGAAAAAAGTGCTTTTATAATAATAAATAAATAAATAAGCTATAAATATCAAGAACATGAGAAGAAGAGTCCTTAAGAGTGATTCCATAGGTTGTGGGAACATTTCAATGATGGGGTAAGTGAAGTTATCTCCATTTGGTTCAAGACCCTGATGGTTGAGGGGTAATGACTGTTCCTGAACCTGTTGGTGCGAGTCCTGTATCTGTGATGGACTGAGCCATATCCACTACCTTTTGTGGGATTTTCCATTTATAGGGTCTTAGAGAAGTACAGCAGAGAAACAGGCTCTTCAGCTCATCTATTCCACGCCAAAACCACTTAACCTGCCCACTGCCATTGATCTGCACAGGGACCATAGCTCTCCATACCCCTACTATCCATGTACCTATCCAAACTTCTCTTAAATGTTTAAATTAAGCTCGCATGCACCAGTTGTGCTGGCAGCTCATTCCACACTCTCACGACCCTCTGAGTGAAGAAGTTTCCCCTCATGTTTCCCTTAAACTTTTCACCTTTCACCCTTAACCCATAGCCTCAGGTTGCAGTCCTACCCAATCTCAGTGGAAAAAGCCTGTTTACATTTACCCTATCTATACCCCTCATAATTTTGTATACTTCTATCAAATCTCCACTCAATCTTTTACGTTCCAAGGAATACCGTCCTAAGCTATTCAACCTTCTTTCTAACTCAGGTTCTCCAGACCCGGCAACATCCTTGTAAATTTTCTCTGTATTCTTTCAATCTTGTTTGCATCTTTCCTGTAGGTAGGTGACCAAAACTGCATACAATACTCCAAATTAGGCCTCACCAATGTCTTATACAACTTCAACATAACATCTCATCCCACATAACATAAAATACTTTGATTTATGAAGGCCAATATCCCAAAAGCTTTCTTTACAATCCTATCTACCTGTGAAGCCACTTTCAACAAATTATGTGCCTGTATTCCCAGATCTCTTTGATCTACCACACTCCTCAGTGCCCTACCGTTTACTGTGCAAGACCTACCCTGGTTGGTCCTACCAAAGTGCAAACCTCACACTTGTCTGCGTTAAATTCCATCTACCATTTTTCAACCCATCTTTTCAGCTTATGTAGATCCATCTGCAAGGCATGATAGCCTTCCTCACTGTCCACTACACCCCCAATCTTGGTGTCATCCACAAATTTGCTGATCCAGTTAATCACATTATCATCCAGATCATTGATATAGATGACAAACAACAAAGGAACCAGTACTAATCCCCGTGGCACAACACTAGTCACAGGCCTCCAATCAGAGAGGCAACCATCTACTGCCACACCCTGGCTTCTCCCACAAAGCCAATGTTTAATCTAATTTACCACTTCATCTTGAATGCTGAGTGACTGAATCTTCTTGACCAACTTGTTAATGCCTTACTAAAGTACAAGTAGACAACATCCACTGCCTTTGCCTTCATCTACTTTCTTGGTAACTTCCTCAAAAAACTCTACAAGATTGGTTAGACATGACCCACCACACATGAAACCATGCTGACTATCCTTAATCCGTCCATGTCTATCCAAATACTTATGTATATGGTCCCTTAGAATAGCTCCCAATAACTTTCCCACAACTGATATCACACTCAGCAGCCTCTAATTTCCTGGCTTAGAGCCTGTTTTAAACAGTGGAGTAACATGGGCTATCCTCCAATCCTCTGGCACCTCCCCTGTTGCTAAGGATGATTTAAATATCTGTACTAGGGCCCCGGCAATTTCTGTATTTGCCTCCCACAGGGTCCGAGGGGACACCTTGTCAGGCCCTAGGGACTTATCCACCCTGATTTGCCTCAGGGTAACAAACACCTCCTCCTCTGTAATCTGTACAGGGTTCATGAACTTGATGCTGCTTTGCCTCACTTCTATAGAATCTGTGTCCATCTCCTGAGTAAATACAGATGCAAAAAATTCATTTAAGATCTCCTCCACCTGTTTTGACTGCAACATGGATTGCCATTTAGGTCTTCCAGAGGACCAATCCTTTTGCTCTTAATATATCTGTAGAATCCCTTAGGATTCTCCTTCACCTTGCCTGATAAAGCAGCTTCATGCTTCTTTTAGCCCTCCTGATTTCTTTCTTAAGTGTTTCTTGCATTTCTTATACTCCACAAGCACCTCATTTGTTCTTGCTTGCCCATACCTGCTATGTACCTCCTTTTTTTTCTTAATGAGGTCCTAAATATCTCTTGAAAACCAAAGTTCCCTGCACTTGTTAGCTTTTCCTGTTATTCTGACAGGCACAAACAAGCTTTGTACTCTCAAACTTCCATTTTTGAAGACCTCCCCACTTACCAAGTACACCTTTGTCAGAAACCAGTCTGTTCCAATGCACCCTTGCCAGATCATTTCTGATACCATCAAAGTTGGCCTTTCTCCAATTTAGAAGCTCAACCTATGGACCAGGTCTATCTTTTTGCATATTTACTTTAAAACTAATGGCATCGTGGTCACTGGAATCAAAGTGTTCCCCTACACAAACTAATAAGACCTGCCCTGTCTCATTCCCTAATAGCAGATCCAGTATCGCACACTCTCTTGTAGGGACTTCTATGTATTGATGGAGGAAACTTTTCTGAGCACATTTGACAAACTCTATCCCATCTCGTCCTTTTATAGTATAGGACTCATAGTCAATACGTGGAAAGTTAAAATCACCTACTATAACAACCTTATGTTGGTTTGCAAGTGCAGCAGGCTATCAGGAAGGTAAATGGAATGTTGGCCTTCATTGCTAGAGGGATTGAATTTGAGAGCAGGGAGGTTATCCTGCAACTGTACAGGGTACTGGTGAGGCCACATCTGGAGTACTGTGTATAGTTCTGGTCTCCTTATTTGAAGAAGGATATACTGGCTTTAGAGGTGGTGCAGAGGAGGTTCACTAGGTTGGTTCCAGAGATGACGGGGTTAGACCATGAGGAGAGATTGAGTCACCTGGGTCTGTACTCACTGGAATTCAGAAGAGTGAGAGGAGATCTTAGAGAAACATCTTAAATTATGAAATGGGCAGATAAGATAGAGGCAGGAAAGTTGTCTCCACTGGTAGTTAAGACTAGAAATAGGGGACATAGCCTCAAGATTCAGGGGAGTAAATTTAGGATGGAGATGAGGAGGAACTGCTTTTCCCAGAGAGTGGTGAATCTGTGGAACTCTCTGGCCAATGAAGCAGTGGAGGTGACCTCAGTAAATATATTTAAGACAAAGTTGGAAAGATTTTTGTATATTAGGGGAATTAAAGGTTATGGGGAAAAGGCAGGTAGGTGGAGATGAGTCCATGGCCAGATCAGCCATAATCTTATTGAATGGTGGAGCAGGCTCGATGGGCCAGATGGACTACTCCTGCTCCTATTTCTTAAATGTTCTTATGTTCTACAATCTCTTTACAAATTTGATCCACTAAATCCCTATGACTGTTGGGTGGTCAGCAATATAGCACTATTAATGTGGTCATACCTTTCTTATTTCTCAGTTCCATCCATAATACTATATTAGTCAAGTTCTCCAGTCTGACCTGACAGAATACTGACGTGACATTTCCCTTGACTAGTAATAGCACCCCTCTTCCCGTAACCCCTCCTGTTCTGTCACATCTAAAACAACGGAACCCCGGAATACTGAGCTGTCAGTCCTGCCCCTCCTGCAACCAAGTCTCACCGATGGCCACAACGTCATAACTCCAGGTGTTGTTCCATGGCCTGAGCTCATCCACCTTTCCTATGATTCTTCTTGCATTGAAATATCTGCAGCTCAGGACACTAGTCGCACCCTGCTCAACCTTATGATTCCTGACTTAGTCTGAGGTCTTATCAACATCCATCTCCACAACCTCTCTACTAACTGTTCTAACATTCTGCTTCCCACCCCACTGCAACTCTAGTTTAAATCCCACCGTGCAGCATTAACAAACCTTCCCTCTAGCATATTAGTTCCCATCCAGTTCCGGTGTAAAACATCCATTTTGTACAGGTTCCACCTTCCCTGGGAGAGAGCCCAATGATCCGAAAATCTAATGCCCTCTCTTCTACACCAACTCCTCAGCCACATGTTAATCTGCATAATATTCCTAGTTCTGGCCTGACTTGCACATGGCATGGGTAGCAGTCCTGGGATCATAACCCTGGAGGTCCTGTCCTTAACCTTCTTTTCCCCTTTCCCCTTCCTGACTGTCACCCAGTTTCCTGAGTCCAGCACCTTAGGTTAACTACCTCTCCATATGTCACGCAGACTGTTAGAAGCTGCAACTGGATGCACTTCTCTCATTTGTAGTCGTCAAGGACACTGGAGACCTCCCTGCCTCACCACTTCCTGCAAGAGGAGCATTCAACTATCCTGTCTGGCATGAGCGGGTGTAAAGAAGGGAAGGGCAGAAAAAAACTTCACCTGGAGCTTTTTTTTCCGTGTTCTCTGACTGAAGCCTCTCCTTGTTGAAGCCTCGTCGAGCTAAAGCCTCACCACTCTTAACTCTATCCACTCAAACTACGGCTGCTGTGCCTTCCCCCGCCTTCCTTCAATTTGCTCTTGCTCATCAATCCCAAACACTGAACGGTTGCTGGTCAGAGCTCGGATAAGCTGCCGCAATCCAGCACTGCCTTTTTGTGACTCGGACTGTGGACCTGGATGAATTCCTCTCCCCGCAAACTTCTGACATCCAGGCTCGTCGTTGGTCAGAGTTCAAGGGCATTGGTGCTTCCATACCAGGTTGTGGTGCAGCCAGTCAATATACTCTCCACTACCCATCCATGGAAGTTTGTCAAAGTTTTAGATGTCACAAACTTCTCAGGAAGTAAGAGGCACTATGGTGCTTTCTTCATAATTGCACTTATTTGCTTGGGCCCAGGACAGGTCCTCTGAAATAATAACACAGCGAAATTTAAACTTTCTGACTCTCTCCACCTCTGATCCTCGGATGAGGACTGGCTCATGGACCTCTGATTTCCCTTTCCTGAAGAAAATAATCAGATCCTTGGTCTCGCTAACGTTGAGTAAGAAGTTGTTGTTATGGCACCACTCAGCCAGATTTTCGGTCTCCCTCCTACATAATGACTCATTACCACCTTCAATTTGGCCTACGACTGTAGTGTCATCAGAAAACTGGAACATGGCATTGGAGCTGTGTTTAGCCACGTAGTCATAAATGCAAAGCAAGTTGAGCTGGGGTCTAAGCACGCAGCCTTATGGTGCACATGTGGTCATGGAGATTGTGGAGGAGATGTTGTTCCCAATTCAAACTTGCTGAGGTCTTTCAGTGAGGAAATCAAGGCTTCAATTGAACAAGAGCATCGATAAAGCTGTAGTTGATAAAGAGCATCGTGATGTATGTAACTTTGCTGTCCAGATGTTCCAAGGTTGAGTGAAGAGCCAGTAAGATGGCATCTCTGGTAGACAAATTGGAGCAGAATTAAGTCGCTTCTCAGGCAGGAGTTGATATATTTCATCAGCAACCTCTCAAAACACTTCATGACTCTGGATGTAAGTGCTCCTGGATGAGGCAGGTTACCATGTTCTTTTTAGGCACCGGTATAATTGAAACCTGCTTGAAGCAGTGAAGTACCTCAGACTGCTGAAATGAGAGGTTAAAGATCTCAGTGAACACTGCAGCCAGCTGATCAGTACAGGTTTTTAGTACCTGGCCAGATGCCCCTTCTGGGCTGGTTGCTTGTTGTGGGTTCACCCTTCTGAAGGCTGTTTTCATATCGGCTTCTGTGACCGAAATCACAGGATCATCAGGGGCTGAGGGAGTTTTTAATGATTCCTCCTTGTTTTAATGGTCAAAACAAGCGTAAAGGGCATTGAGCCCACCTAGAAGCGAAGCCCTGTTGTCATTTGTCACTTGATTTAACAACACAAGAGGTGATCGTATTCAAGCCCTGCTACAGTAGTTGACCATTCTTTGTTGATTCAAGTTTAATCTGGAATTGCCACTTCACCCATGGGGTGGCTTCCCGAGCTTGTACCTGGAGCTCTTGTAACTTCCTTGGTCACCAGACTTGAATACCTCTGATCTGGCCCTCAGCAGATTGCAGATCTCATGGTTCATCCAGGGCTTCTGATTGAGGAAGACTTGGAATGATTTTGTGGGACACACTCGCCTACAACTGTTTTCATAAAGTCTGTTCCAACCATGGTGTATTGATTCAGATCCCCAGATGAGTCCTTGAACGTGATCTAATCCACCAATCCTGTAGCTGCTCCTCTGCCTCCCGTGGCCACCCCCTTGTTCTCCTGATCTCTGGAACTTTGATCTTTAGCCTCTGCCTGTAGGCAGGTAGGAGAAGGACAGCCAAGTGATCAGATTTACTGAAATGCCGACTGGGTATGGAACCATGTTAACCATGGTAACTATGTTACCCATAGCCCTCTATTTTTCAAAGCTCCATGTACCTATCCAGGAATCTCTTAAAAGACCCTATCGGCAGCCCATTCCATGCACTTACCACTCTCTACGTAAAAAACGTACCCCTGATATCTCTGTACCTACTTCCAAGCACCTTAAAACCATGCCCTCTTGTGCTAGCCATTTCAGCCCTGGGAAAAAGTCTCTGACCTTCCACACAATCAATGCCTCTCATCATCTTATACACCTCTATCAGGTCACCTCACCCTCTGTCGCTCCAAGGAGAAAAGGCCAAGTTCACCCAACCTATTCTCACAAGGCATGCTCCCCAAACCAGGAAACATCCTTGTAAATCCCCTCTGCACTCTTTCTATAGTTTCCACATCCTTTCTGTACTGAACTGAACTGAACTGAGCACAGTACTCCAAGTGGGGTCTGACCAGGGTCCTATATAGCTGTAACATTACCTCTCGGCTCTTAAATTCAATCTCACTGTTGATGAAGGCCAATTCATCGTATGTCTTCTTAACCACAGAGTCAACCTGTGCAACAGCTTTGAGTGTCCTATGTACTTGGACCCCAAGATCCTTCTGATCCTCCACACTGTCAAGAGTCTTACCATTAATACTATATTCTGCCATTGTATTTGACATACCAAATGAACCTCACACTTATTTGTGTTGAACTCTATCTCCCACTTCTCAGCCCAGTTTTGCATCCTATCAATTTCTCTGACAGTCCTCCACACTATACACAACACCCCCAACCTTTGTGTCATCAGTAAATTTACTAACCCATCCCTCCACTTCCTCATCCAGGTCATTTATTAAAATCACAAAGAGCAGGGGTCCCAGAACAGATCCCTGAGGCACACTACTGGTGATCGACCTCCATGTAGAATATGACCCGTCTACAACCACTCTTTGCCTTCTGTGGGCAAGCCAGTTCTGGATCCACAAAACAAGGTCCCCTTGGATCCCATGCCTTCTTACTTTCTCAATAAGCCTTGCATGGGTACTTTAACAATTGCCTTGCTGAAATCCATATACACTACATCTACTGCTCTACCTTCATCAATGTGTTTAGTCACATCCTCAGAAAATTCAACAGGCTCGTAAGGCACGACCTACCTTTGACAAAACCATGCTGACTATTCCCAATCATATTATGCCTCTTCAAATGTGTTACGGTCTGGTCCGTGAAGTCTGGATTCCGGTTCACGGTCCGGTCCATCGTTCCTTATTCCAGGTTTTCTGGTTTTCCCTTTTTCTGTTGGGTGCTCTGATTGAGGCAGCTGATACACATTTTTGGCTGGCTACATAAATAGCTCCTTGGTTCAGCTTCAGTTGCTGCATTGTTCCTGTTCCCTCTCTGCCCCTTCCTCCTGAAGCCTCGCTATGCCCCTGCAACCTGTATCTGAAGCCTTGCCTGTAACATTCGCCTGCACTGCTGTCAAGTTCAACTGCCTTTGCTAGGTTGGTCTGGCTGTTTGCCGCTACCTTGTGTTGGGAACTGCCTCTCTGTGTTCTGTGTATGAGTCCTGGCCCTATGTCCTGCTCTCTAGGTGGGGTCCTGACTCTGTGTAGAGCCCCGGCCCCAAGTCCTGTTCCCAAGGACAGGTCCTGGCTCTGTGTTCCATGTCTGTGTTCCTGTCTCTCAAGTCCAGGGCTCTGTGTTCCTGTGCTCTAGACCAAGGCTCTGTGTTCATGTCCTGTCTCCCAAGACCACATCATGTCTTTGCCTAGTTCTGGAGTCCCAGCCCGAGCTAAGACCCAGGTTCTGGGTCCTTGTCCAGTCTCTGGCTCGGAGTCCAAGCCCAGGCTCCCAGTTCCCAGTTCCTTGTCCTGGTCCCGCTTGCCTAGCCAATGTCCTAACCCTAGTCTGTGTTCTTGTCCCAACTCTCTAGTCAAGTCCTGTTCCTAGTACTTCAGTGTCTGTGTCTTGCATTTGGGTCTGCCAACAGCACCCCCCCCATGACAAAATGTTCATAAATCCTCCCTCAGGATGTTTTCCATCAACTTACCAACCTCTGAAGTAAGACTCACTCCCTATAATTTCCTGAGCTATCTCTACTCCCTTTCTTGAATAATGGAACAACATCTGCAACCCTCCAATCCTTCGGAACTTCCTCCGACACTGTTGATGATGCAAAGATCATTGCCAGAAGCTCGGCAATCTCCTCCCTCGCCTCCCAAAGTAGACTGCGGTATATCTCGTCTGGTCCCGGAGACTTATCCAACTTGATGCTTTCCAAAAGCTCCAGCACATCCTCTTTCTTAATGACCATATGCTCAAGCTTTTCAATCCACTTTAAGTCATCCCTATAATCGCCAACATCCTTTTCCGTAGTGAATACTGAAACAAAGTATTCATTAAGAACCTCTGCCATCTCCTCTGGTTCCATACCAGATTAATTCCTGGGATGGCAGGACTTTCATATGATGAAAGACTGGATGAACTAGGCTTATACTCATTGGAATTTAGAAGATTGAGGGGGGATCTGATTGAAACATATAAAATCCTAAAGGGATTGGACAGGCTAGATGCAGGAAGATTGTTCCCGATGTTGGGGAAGTCCAGAACGAGGGGTCACAGTTTGAGGATAAAGGGGAAGCCTTTTAGGACTGAGATTAGGAAAAACTTCTTCACACAGAGAGTGGTGAATCTGTGGAATTCTCTGCCACAGGAAACAGTTGAGGCCAATTCATTGGCTATATTTAAGAGGGAGTTAGATATGGCCGTTGTGGCTAAAGGGATCAGGGAGTATGGAGGGAAGGCTGGTACAGGGTTCTGAGTTGGATGATCAGCCATGATCATACTGAATGGCGGTGCAGGCTCGAAGGGCCGAATGACCTACTCCTGCACCTATTTTCTATGTTTCTATGTTTCCATACACACTTTTCCACTGTCACACTTGATTGGTCCTATTCTCTCATGTCTTATCCTCTTGCTCTTCACATACTTGTAGAATGCCTTGGGGTTTTCCTTAATCCTGTCCGCCAAGGCCTCCTCATGGCCCCTTCTGGCTCTCCTAATTTCATTCTTAAGCTCCTGCCTTCTAGCCTTATAATCTTCTAGATCTCTATCATTACCTAGTTTCCTGAACCTTTTGTAAGCTTTTCTTGACTAGACTTTCAACAGACTTTGTACACCACGGTTCCTGCACCCTACCATCCTTTCCCTGTCTCATTGGAATGCATCTATGCAGAACGCCATCCCGTCAGTACCTCCAGTTGAACTCTCTTTCTGTGTGTTTCCCCCTAGCTGTCAGTCTGTGGTTTTGTATTGCCATCTGCTCCTGTCCCCGCTCCTGCTCTACTCCAGCCCCTGTATTACTGAGTACTCTGTCTCTTATTGGTTTCTCATTATTACCTGTATTGCTGCCCCCTGTGTCTCATTTTGCTCCACCTATCATCTGCCTCTCTGTTTATTGCTCAGTGTATTTCAGTCCTGTGTTTTCACCTGTTTGTTGCCAGATTGTGCCAGTGAGTTTTCCTGAGCCTTTCCAGCATTTGTATCTGCACTTGGTCCATCTGAATATAGGCTTTGCCTGTTTCCCAATACTGTTTTTTCGATTTCTCTGGACTTCTTGATCTCTGCCTGAACTTTGACACCAACTTTGTTTGCACCTCGGGATTTGTTTCTCAATTAATATCACTGTGTGCACAGTACTGGGTCTGCGATTGGATCCCCGTTCCAGTGTCCTGACACACGCAAATATCCTCTGAACATTTGCCACATTTCGGCTGTACATTTCCCTGAGAACATCTGTTCCCAATCTATGCTTCCAAGTTCCTGCCTGATAGCTTCATATTTCCCCTTAGTCCAATTAAACACTTTCCTAACTTGTCTGTTCCTATCCCTCTCCAATGCTATGGTAAAGGAGATAGAATTGTGATCTCTATCTCCAAGATGCTCTCCCACTGAGAGATCTGACACCTGACCAGGTTCATTTCCTAATACCAGATCAAGTACAGCCTCTCCTCTTGTTGGCTTATCTACGTATTGTGTCAGGAAACCCTCCGAAACATACCTAACAAACTCCACCCCATTTAAACCCCTTGCTCTAGGGAGATGCCAATCAATATATGGGAAATTAAAATCTCCCACCACAACAACCCTGTTATTATTACACCTTTCTAGAATCTGTCTCCCTGTCTGCTCCTCGATGTCCCTTTTACTATTGGGTTGTTTATATATAAAAAAAACCCAGTAGAGTTATTGACCCCTTCCTGTTTCTAACTTCCACCCACAGAGACTCAGTGGACAACCCCTCCATGACTTCCTCCTTTTCTGCAGCCGTGACACTATCTCTGATCAGCAGTGCCACGCCCCCACCTCTTTTGCCTCCCTCCCTATCCTTTCTGAAACATTTAAAGACTGGCACTCTAAGTAACCATTCCTGCCCCTGAGCCATCCTAGTCTCTGTAATGGCCACAACATCATAGCTCCAAGTGCTGACCCACGTTCTAAGCTCATCTGCTTTGCATTAAAATAGACATGTCGCAAATCATCGGTCTGAGCATATCCCTTCTCTATCACCTGCCTATCTACCCTCTCTCACTGTCTCCAAGCTTTCTGTACTTGTGAGCCAACCGCCCCTTCCTCCGTCACTTCAGTTCAGTTCCCATCCCCCAGCAATTCTAGTTTAAACTCTCCCCAGTAGCCTTAGCAAACCTCCCCTCCAGGATATTGGTCCCCCTGGGATTCAAGTGCAACCTGTCCTTTTTGTACAGATCACACCTGCCCCAAAAGAGGTTCCAATGACCCAGAAATCTGAATCCTTGCCCCCTGCTCCAATCCCTCAGCCACGCATTTATCCTCCACCTCACTCTATTCCTATACTCACGGTCACGTGGCACAGGCAGTAATCCCGAGATCACTACCTTTGCCGTCCTGTTTCTCAACTTCCTTCCTAACTCCCTGTAGTCTTTTTTCAGAACCTCCTCCCTTTTCCTACCTATGTCTTGGCACCAATATGTACCACGACCTCGGGCTGTTCACTTTCCCACTTCAGGATATCATGGACACGACATCCCGGACCCTGGTACCTGGGAGGCAAACTACCATCCATGTTTCTTTCCTGCAACCACAGAATCGCCCATCTGACCCCCTAACTATAGAGTCCTCTATCACTGCTGCCTTCTTCCTTTTACCCTTCTACCCTTCTGAGCTGCAGGGCCAGACTCCGTACCAGAAGCACGGCCACTGTTGCTTCCCCCAGGTAGGCTGTCTCTTCCCACCACGCTCCACCCCCCAACAGTACTCAAACAGGAGTACTTATTCTTAAGGGGGACAGCCACTGGGATACTCTCTAGTATCTGACTCCTGCCCTTCCCTCTCCTGACTGTTAGTCACTTATCTGTCTCCCGAGGCCGTGGTATGACTACTTGCCTATAGCTCCTCTCTATCACCTCCTCACTTTCCCTGACCAGACGAAGGTCATTGAGCTGCATCTCCAGATTCCTAACCCAGTCCCTAAGGAGCTGCAGCTCGACGCACCTGGCGCAGAAGTGGCCGTTCGGGAGGCTGGGTGTCTCCCAGACATCCCACATCCGACACCCAGTACAGAACACTGGCCTCACCTATGTAGATGGAGAGGATATTTCCATTGGTAGGGTGCAAGGGCACAGCCTCAGACTGGACAAGGTTAGAGGGTGGTGAATCAATGGAATTCATTACTACAGGTAGCTGTGGAGGCAAAGTCATTGTGTGGATTTAAGTTAGATTGATAAATTGTTGATTGGTAAGGGGTTTTAAGGGTTACAGGGAGAAGGTGGGAGAATGGGCTTAAAAATCCAGTCATCATTGAATTGCAGAGCAGACTCGATGGGCCAAATGGCCTAATTCTGCTCCTATGTCTTATGGTTTATGGATAAACCTCTTTACCTATCGATTGGATGGTATGTGGAAACCGCTCTGAGTTGGGGTGAATGGAATTGAAAAATTTAGAGGGAAGATGGTGTGACGAGAATACACATAAATTAAGATGTTTGCTGGCCTGGGCTAGCACCAGTGGCATCAGCAGTTGGTCTGCCACCTGTCCTCAGGGGAGGGAGAGATAAGGAACACAATGAAGCAGCATTTGGAGATGTTAACGAAGGAGCCATCAGTCTGGGTATTGTCAAGATCGGCTGCCCCTTTGAACCCTGAACTGTTTGAAGTGATGGACAGGCGATTTGGAGATGTGTAATGAAGGGACGGGAGAGAGAGCTGTCTAGAGTGGCTGCCCCTTTGAACCCTGAACTGTTTGAAGTGATGGACAGGCGATACCCAGCAGGGGGATAAAAAGGGACAGGTTCGCTAAGGCAGGGCACATATGACACTCGAGGTAACGAGACCCTGGAAGCGGTGCGCCTCTCACGAGTCGGTGGGAAGTACCGGGCCATAAACGCACAGGGTGGAAAGGTACGATCAGCGGGAACCCGGTGTGTGTCCGCCCTTGCTTGGGTGCCAGGTTCACTGCAGAGGATCGACTGCATCTGGAGGAGGGGTCACAGTCGGTGACCTCAGGTGACATCACAAAGGACTCGCCCGAAAGCTGCTTGTGAGCAATATCGCTGGTCTGTGTGTGGAAGCCGTTCTGAACGATCATTCGTTCTTGTTCTCTCTCTCCTTCCCCCCCCCACGTTGTCCATCACCATGGCAACGATTACTGCGAACTGAACTAAATTGAACTGGACTTTGTGTCACTTTGAAATTGGTCATTTACTCCTAGACAACGATAGAGCTTGGTTGATCCTGTTATCTTAATTCTGTGCACATGTGTGTTTATCATTGCTGAACTGTTGCATTTATTATCCTTTCGATTACTGTGTTGCTTGTTTCTTTAATAAAACTTTCTTAGATCTAGTAATCCAGACTCCAACTGAGTTTTCCATTTCTGCTGGTTTGGCAACCCAGTTACGGGGTACGTAACAATGGATAAAGGGACAGAATGATGGTCTGATAGTGGGCGTGGATTTTGAGGAAGAGAAACACTGCCACAGGCTCGACAGTCTGTCTCTGTGTGTGCGTTCTGTATAACCAGATGGAAACCTGTACAGGTTCTTATGATATTTCTAAGTTAGACATTTTTTACAAGAAGACAATGTTACAGCAGCTACAATAAGATCTGAGAACCATAAAAGAAAAACTCCTTCCATTACCTGCAGGTTGGTGAGCATTCATGTATTGGAATTAATGGCAAAAAGCGCTGCAGTATCAATAAAGCTCAGTAGGTGGCGCCAGTCAGCCACACAGACACACGAGATACTGCACCATGCTGGAGATCGAGAGTGATACACACAATGTGCTGGAGGAGCTCAGCAGGTCAGGCAGCATTTATGAATCAGAATAAACAGTTGACATTTTGAGCTGAGACCCCTTACAAGCCCTGCAAGCCGCAACTCTTGTTTCAACCTCCTGCACAAGATCCACCAACCCGTTTGTCCAGGTAGACCCATTGTTTCAGCTTGTTTCTGCCCCACTGAACTGATATCTGCATACCTGGACTCCGTCTTATTTCTCCCCCTCGCCTCCCTGCCAGTTCAGTCCCTTCCTACAAGATATCTGTGACACTTCACAAGCTATGGATTTTTCATTGATTCAAGTTTCCTGGCCCCCATCATATTTTCACTGTGGCTGTCCAGTCCCTATATACCTCCGTCCCCCACCAGGAAGGTCTCAAAGCTCCCCGCTTCTTTCCGGACACAAGACCCAAAGAGTTCCCCTCCATCACCACCCTCTTCCATCTGGTGGTACCCGTCCTCATTCTCAATAATTTCTCCCTTGGCGCCTCCCACTTCCTTCAAACAAAAGGAACGAGCACTCGCGTGGGTCCCAGCTATGCCTGCTTTTTTGTCGGCTATGTGGACCAGCCCATGTTCCAAGCCTACACTGGTGTCCGTCACCCGCTTTTCCTGCGCTACATTGACCACTGCGTTGGTGCTGCTTCCTGCACTCCTGCTGAGCTTATCGACTTCATCAACCTTGCCCCCAGGTTCTACCCTGCCCTCAAATTCAGCTGGTCCATTTCCAACACCTCCCTCCCCTTTCGATCTCACTGTCTCTATCTCTGGAGACAGCCTACCTACTGATGTCTATTATAAACCCATGGACTCTCACCTGTACTATACCTCATCTCACCCAGTTACTTGTAAAAACGCCACCCTCTTCTCTCAATTCTTTCGTCTCCGCCGCATCTGCTCTTACGATGAGGCTTTTCATTTTAGAACGAAGGAGATGTCCTCCTTCTTCAGAGAAAGGGGCTTCCCTTCCTTCACTACCAACACTGTCCTCAACTGCATCTCTTCCATTTCATGCAGGTCTGCTCTTGCCCCATCCTCCTGCCACCCTACCAGGGCTAGGGTTCCTCTTGTCTTACCTAAAATCCCACCAGCCTCCGCATCCGGTACATAATTCCCCGAAACTTCTGCCATCTTCAATGGGATCCCACCACCAAGCACATCTTCCCCCCCACTTTCTGCTTTCCGCAGGGATTGCTCCCGACGCGACTCCCTTGTCCATTTGTCCCTCCCCACTGATCTCCCTCCTGGCACTTACCCTTGCAAGCAGAACAAATGCTACACCTGCCCCTACACCTCCTCCCTCACTACCATTCAGAGCCCCAAATAGTCCTTCCAGGTGAGGCGACACTTCACCTGTGAGTCTGCTGGGGTCATATACTGTGTCCATTGCTCCCACTGTGGCCTCCTCAGTGAGACCTGATGTAGACTGGGAGACCGTTTCACTGAGCACCTAAGCTTCACCCACCAGAAGAAGCAGGATCTCCCAGTGGCCACCAATTTTAATTCCACTTTCCATCCATGGCCTCCTCTACTGTCACGATGAGGCCACTCAGGTTGGAGGAACGACAGACAGACAGACATACTTTATTGATCCCGAGGGAAACTGGGTTTCGTTACAGTTGCACCAACCAAGAATAGAGTATAAATATAGCAATATAAAACCATAAATAATTAAATAATAATATGTAAATTATGCCAGATGGAAATAAGTCCAGGACCAGCCTATTGGCTCAGGGTGTCTGACCCTCCAAGGGAGGAGTTGTAAAGTTTGATGGCTACAGGCAGGAATGACTTCCTATGACGCTCTGTGTTGCATCTTGGTGTAATGAGTCTCTGGCTGAATGTACTCCTGTGCCCAACCAGTACATTATGTAATGGATGGGAGACATTGTCCAAGATGGCATGCAACTTGGACAGCATCCTCTTTTCAGACACCACCGTGAGAGAGTCCAGTTCCATCCCCACAACATCACTGGCCTTATGAATGAGTTTGTTGATTCTGTTGGTGTCTGCTACCCTCAACCTACTGCCCCAGCACACAACAGCAAACACGATAGCACTGGCCACCACAGACTCGTAGAACATCCTCAGCATCGTCTGGCAGATATTAAAGGACCTCAGTCTCCTCAGGAAATAGAGACGGTCCTGACCCTTCTTGTAGACAGCCTCAGTGTTCTTTGACCAGTCCAGTTTATTGTCAATTCGTATCCCCAGGTATTTGTAATCCTCCAGCATGTCCACACTGACCCCCTGGATGGAGACATCTTTTATTCCATCTGGGTAACTTCCAACCTGATCGCATGAACATCGATTTCTTGAACTTCTGGTACTGCCTCCCCCCTTCACCATTCACCATTCCTATTTCTCTCCCTCACTTTATCTCCTTGGCCGCCCATCGCCTCCCTTTGGTGCTCTTCTCCCCTTCCCCTTTCTTTCTTCCATGGCCTTCGATCCTCACCTATCAGACTCCCCCATCTCCAGCCTTGTAACTCTTTCACCAATCGGCTTCCCAGCTCTTTACTTCATGGTTTCTCCTTCCTGGTTTCACCAATCACTTTGTGTTTCTCTTTCCCCTCCCCACCTTTAAAATCTACTCTCATCTTTTTTTCTCCAGTCCTGCTGAAACATCAACTGTACTTCTTTCCATAGATGCTGCCTGGCCTGCTGAGTTCCTCCAGCATTTTGTGTGCATTGCTAGGAAGGGGGAAGCAGTCGGATTAAGAAGGTGGGTGGAAGGGAGGAAGGAGTGCAAGGTGGCAGAGCTCAAAGTGAAAGTTATTGTCAGAGTACGTACATGTCACCACATACAACCCTGAGGTTATTTTTCTTGTGGGCATATTCAGAAACAGGGAGTGAAGTAAAGAGCTGGGAAGTTGATTGGTGGAAGAGATAAAGAACTAGAGAAGGGGGAATCCGACAGAAGACCATGGAAGAAAGGGAATGGGAAGGAGAACCGAAGGGAGGTTAGAAGAGAAAGTGTGAGAGGAAACAAGAATGGGGAACAGTGAAGGGTGGGAGGGGGCGGGGGGGAAATTGCCAAAAGTTTGAGAAATTGATATTCATGGCATCAGGCTGGAGGCTACCCAGACAGAATATAATATATTGCTCCTCCAACCTGAGTGTGGCCTCATTGTGGCTGTAGAGGAAGCCATGGACTGACATGCCGGAATGGGAATGGGGAGTAGAATTGAAATGGGTGGTGACCGCTTCGACACATTTTCTGTTGCACAATGCATCAAAGTCCAGTTTATTGTCATGTGTACAATTCATGTATGGACAGTGCAATGAAAAACATACTTGCAATAATATCACAGGCACATTGCATCAGTTACACAACACTCACAAGAGAATCATAAATTAACATTAATTATCAAACTATGCAAGAAAGAAAAGAAACAGGGTCAGGTTTATAATCACTTATGCTGTGAAATTTGTTGTTTAGGGTAGCATATCGTGCATCAGATTAGATAATTACAATATGTTACAATTAGAAGTTTGGAGAAAACGTTTACTGTAGCGCTAAGGAGTCATAGTGTTGTTGTGGTGAGGGAGTGACTAAGGTTTTGCTGGTAAGTTCATGAACTGAATGATCAAAAAAGTCAAAATAAACTTATTAAAGTATTTGTATGTTACCATACACTACCCTGAGATTCACTTTCGCAGGCATTTACAGGAAAATAAATGCAATAGAATTTGTGAAAAATTATACTTAAACATGGACAGACAAACAACCAATATGCTAAGGTGGATAAATAGCAGAAATAAAAATAAGTAATACTGAGAACATGTGTTGTTGAGTTCTTAAAAGTG
Organism: Mobula hypostoma; assembly: GCF_963921235.1. Taxonomy (NCBI): domain Eukaryota; kingdom Metazoa; phylum Chordata; class Chondrichthyes; order Myliobatiformes; family Myliobatidae; genus Mobula; species Mobula hypostoma. Next base: position 21,903,921 of record NC_086125.1, read on the forward strand.
GGTCTGTAGGTTGTGGAATCTTTTCAGAGTTGAGGTGAATGAAGTTATCCACACCAATTCAGGAGCCTGATAGTTGAAGGGATAATAACTGTTCTTGAACCTGATGGTGTGGGACTTATGGCTGCTGTACCTTCTGCATGATGTAGTAGTGAGAAGAGAGCCTGGCCTGGATGGTGGGGGTCCTTGTTGATGGCTGCTGCTTTCTTGCGGCAGAACTCCATGTAAATGTACTCCATGGTGGTGAGATCTTTACATCTGATGGATGGGGGTTGGTCTACCAGCTTCTGCTAAGGGGAGGTAACAAACTCAAGCTCCACACCGACAGTTCCTGAGGTAAGGATCAAACCTGGATCACTGGAGATATGAGGCAGAAGCTCTACCAGCTACAGTCATGTGTGATTTCGGGGGACAGTCAATACTGGGAGCCACTTGTCTCACAGAGAAAGGGTGATCCAAAAATCATTTTAAAATGGATGAACGTTACAGCTGTGTAAGCCATGAAGATTATCAAATTCTGCTGATCGGATAATGTCTTTATCTCAGTTTTGGTTTCTCCCATTCAAACCTGTTCTCACAGTGTGGAACACAGGAGCCCGTGGAATTTCAATTCCCACCTCCCAGTTCAAGCCCAATGAACAATCCTGTCCCAGTTCTGATCAGCTGGGTCAGAAGAGGAGAAGAATAAGGAGCAGGCACAGGACATCTGACCCTTCAGATCTGCTCCTCCGTTCATCCACATCATGGCTCATCCTCTACTTTCACACTATTTCTGTTGGGACCGATAGTAACTTCCTCCAAGAGGATCACAACCTGGTTGTGGTTTGGAGACTCGTGTGCCTCAATGATTCTGAGAGCAATGTTGGGTGGAGTCAGGACATTGTGCTCGTAGGGCTACCCATGCTAAACAGGTCAAAGGGTAGAGGCCAGATGAAGAGTTGTTTCACTGGTTCTCCACGTTCGGAGGTTATGCGCTGGACTAACCACCCTGACTGGTAAGAAACAATTGTTACAGAAACAGCAATGAAGAAACCTTCTACACAGACAGACGGAGGAATTTCATTGCTGCCCTAAATGCCAGCGGTGTAACGGGCAGAAAGTACTATAGGATCAGTACAGCACAGGAACAGGCCAGTCAGCCCACAGTGTTGTACTGAACTGATAAACTAGGGAAATGCCTAACTAACCTAATCCCTTTCGATGATTTTAAGTTCCCTGGCCCCCACCGCTTTATTTTCACCATGGATGTCCAGTCCCGAAATACTTCCATCCCCAATCAGGAAGGTCTCAAAGCTCTCCGCTTCTTTTTGGATTCCAGACCTAATCAGTTTCCCTCTACCACCACTTTGCTCCGTCTAGCGGAATTAGTCCTTACTCTTAATAATTTCTCCTTTGGCTCCTCCCACTTCCTCCAAACTAAAGGTGTAGCTATGGGCACCCGTATGGGTCCGAGCTATGCCTGCCTTTTTGTTGGCTTTGTGGAACAATCCATGTTCCAAACCTATTCTGGTATCTGTCCCCAACTTTTCCTTCACTACATCGACGACCGCATTGGTGCTGCTTCCTGCACGCATGCAGAGCACGTTGACTTTATTTACTTTGCCTCCAACTTTCACCCTGCCCTCAAGTTTACCTGGTCCATTTCTGACACCTCCCTCCCCTTTCTGTCTTTCTGTCTCTATCTCTGGAGACAGCTTATTTAGTGATGTCTACTAGAAGCCTACTGACTCTCACAGCTATCTGGACTATTCCTCTTCTCACCCTATCACTTGCAAAAATGCCATCCCCTTCTCGCAATTCCTCCGTCTCCGCCGCATCTGCTCTCAGGATGAGGCTTTTCATTCCAGGACGAGGGAGATGCCCTCCTTTTTTAAAGAAAGGGGCTTCCCTTCCTCCACCATCAACTCTGCTCTCAAACGCATCTCCCCATTTCACGCACATCTGCTCTCACTCCATCCTCCCGCCACCCCACTAGGAATAGGGTTCCCCTGGTCCTCACCTACCACCCCACCAGCCTCCGGGTCCAACATATTATTCTCCGTAACTTCCACCACCTCCAATGGGATCCCACCACTAAGCACATCTTTCCCTCCCCCACTCTGCTTTCCGCAAGGATCACTCCCTACGCGACTCCCTTGTTCATTCGTTCCCCCCATCCCTCCCCGCCGATCTCCCTCCTGGCACTTATCCTTGTAAGCGGAACAAGTGCTACACATGCCCTTACACTTCCTCCCTTACCACCATTCAGGGCCCCAGACAGTCCTTCCAGGTGAGGTGACACTTCACCTGTGAGTCGGCTGGGGTGATATACTGCGTCCGGTGCTCCCGATGTGGGCTTCTATATATTGGCAAGACCCGACGCAGACTGAGAGATCGTTTTGCTGAACGCCTACGCTCTGTCCGCCAGAGAAAGCAGGATCTCCCAGTGGCCACACATTTTGATTCCACATCCCGTTCCCATTCTGATATGTCTATCCATGGCCTCCTCTACTGTAAAGATGAAGCCACACTCAGGTTGGAGGAACAACACCTTATATTCCGTCTGGGTAGCCTCCAACCTGATGGCATGAATATTGACTTCTCTAACTTCCGTTAATGCCTCACCTCCCCCTCGTACCCCATCCATTATTTATTTATATACACACACTTTCTCTCACTCTCCTTTTTCTCCCTCTGTCCCTCTCACTATACCCCTTGCACATCCTCTGGTTTTCCCCCCTCCCCCTTTTCCTTCTCCCTGGGCCTCCTGTCCCATGATCCTCTCATATCCCTTTTGCCAATCACCTGTCCAGCTCTTGGCTCCATCCCTCCCCCTCCTGTCATTTTGGATCTCCCCCTCCCCCTCCCACTTTCAAATCTCTTACTAGCTCTTCCTTCAGTTAGTGCTGACGAAGGGTCTCGGCCTGAAACGTCGACTGTATCTCTTCCTAGAGATGCTGCCTGGCCTGCTGCATTCACCAGCAACTTTGATGTGTGTTGTTTGAATTTCCAGCACCTGCAGAATTCCTCGTGTTTGCGTTTTTAATCCCTTCTTTTATTTATTATTACTGAGATGCAGTGTGGAATAGACCAATCCGGCCCTTCGAGCTGCACTGCCCAGCAATTCCCCGATTTAATCTGAGACTAATCACACGAAAATTTACAATGACCAATTAACCCACCAACTGGTACAACTTTGGACTGTGGGAGGAAACCAGAGCACCAGATGGAAATGAACGTGTTCATGGGAGGAATGTACAAACACCTTACAGGCAGCAGCGGGAATTGAACCTGGGTCACCTGTACTGAAAAGTGTTGTGCGAACCACTACACTACTGTGCCTACACAACGTCCATATCCCTCCATCCTCGGCACATTCATATGCTCGTTTAAGAGCTTCTGAAACACCTCTGTCGTACAGTATATGCCTCCACCACCACCCCAGCATCACCCACAACTCTCTGTGTAAAATAACTTTTCCCATATATCTCCTCTGAACTTACCCCATCATCATGCAGGCTCTCTAGCAATAAGAGTTGGTAAGTTTCAATGAGATCCCTACAATTTCTCTAAGCCATAAAGAACACAGCTCTAATCTATTTAAAGCAATACACACAAAATGCTGGAGGAACTTAGCAGACCAGCCAGAATCAAAGGCAGGAAGTCAGAATAAGAAGTTGGGTGGGAGGGGAAGGTCTCAGCCCAAAACGTCAACTGTTTACTCTTTTTCAGAAATGCTGCCTGGCCTGCTGAGTTCCTCCAGCATTTTGTGTGTGTTGCTTTAGATTTCTAGCAACTGCAGATTTCCTTGTGGTTTCTAATCTATTTAATCTTTACTGTGTGTGTCTGTCCCTGCACAATTCTTCAAACTGTCCTTTATTCAGAATCAGAATTAGGTTTAATGTCACTGGCCTATGTCATGCAATTTGTTGTTTTTCTGCAGCAGAACAGTGCAATACATTGAAAACTGTAAATTACAATAATAAATCTGAACAAAGATAATGAGGGGGTGTTCATGGGTTGGTTGATTGTCTGTTCAGAAATACAATGTGGAGAGGACAAAGCTGTTCCTAAAATGTTCGGTGTGTATCTTCATGCTCCTGTACCTCCTCCCCGATGGCAGCAATGAGGAGAGAGCATGTCGGGAGTGATGGGAGTCCCCAGTGATAAATGCCGTCTTCTTGAAGCATCATCTTTTGAAGATGTCCTCGATACTGGGGAGGATAGTGCTCATGGTGGAGCTGACTGAGTGTGAACCTTCTGCAGCTTTTCCCAGTGCTGTATAGTGGCCCCTCCAAACCAGACAGTGATGCAACCAGTTAGAATGCTCTTATACCCCTTTATAACTAGTTCACCCCACTGTCCTGTTGAAGAATGTGAGGGTGAGGTGGACAGGAGATCTGCAGGATCTTTGTGAAACTTGACAATCAGACTTTCTTCTGTAAAAATCCACTTCCCTGAAATAATCCTCATTAAAACACAAGTTGCTTTGTCTAGGTCCCTGAAACCCTTCCACCTGCACCAACAACAACATCGGCTGCACAGGACCCTACACCGGTGAATCAGGTCTGTCCATCAGATTGTGATCAAGACCTTAGCCATGAGGCTCAGTGAAACACACAAATGCCAGGAATACTTGAGCACTTCCAAGTAGGTTAGAACATAGAACAAATCAACATAGTACAGGCCTTTCAGTCCACTATATTGTCCTAACCCTTTAACCTACTCTAAGACCAAAATAACCTTTTCCTGCAACATAGCCCACCATTTTTCTATCATCCACGTACCTGTCTAAGGGTTACTTAACTTTCCCTAATATGTCCGCCTCTAGATTAGCCTGGCTTATCCTGTTATTATATACAGGCTGCAATGAAGTTCCTTGTTTGCAAGAAGCCCACAGATTTACCAGTATGCACAGCAATAATACACTGAAGGGCCACATTATTCTGTGTCTCCTGTACCTAATTAAGTGACCACTGTATATTTTCACAAATAAAATGATGTGAGGTGTTTTACGTTTATGAAAAATGGTAACAATTCATTTATTATATCCCAAAACACTGAACACAAAGTGCGGTGACAAAATTCCATGTAATATGTCATCACGTCAGAACAGCCTCTTAAAGTGAATCCCAACTGATTGTCAGTGGTTGTGATTTCTGTATGTTTCCACCAATTACATTGCCATACACAGTCCCCCTCAGAATTCACTAAAACTGGCATTGTGAGCCCGTCCGGAGCTCAGACGAGCCGCCCGGCTCGGATCCCATGTTCCAGGGGTGGAGGAACCACAGGTGTGTTGAGCATCGTAAGGGGGCCTCAGAAGATGTCAGTGTGCCTCATGGAGGACAAAAACAAATGAGATGGAATGTGGGTCAACAGGAACCCAAGAGTGTTGTACACCATGAGGGAGGCAGGAATAGGTACAGAGGAATTGAATTTACTGAGGAGGGTGGAATGCTGTTGAGAGTCTGACCAGACAGTCACGGTGTCAGGAATGAAATCACCAGGCACTCGTTACGGCTGCCCATGTACCAACTCAGCAGAGGATGACTGCAGCTTCTCTTGTAGAGCTGTTCTGAGCCCCAGCAGGATCCACGGGAGATGATCATGCTAACACTCATCCATCGGGGAGGCCCTCAGAACAGCCTTTAAGCAGAGGTGAAACTGCTCGGGAAGGCCATTGGACTGCATGTGATACACTGTGGTGTGATGTAACCTCACCCCGAGGTTCTGGGTCATTGCAGCCCAGAGGTTTGATATGAATTGGGGATAGAGGTCAGAGGAAATATCAGACGGTGTACCAAACCGAGCGACCCAGGGGCTGACGAAAGCCTGAGCCACATCTGTGGCCGTTGTCGATGCTGGAGAGATGACCCCCCTGTCTACCTCGTGGTAGGATTCACCACGGTAAGGAGGGATGTGAAACCATGGGATGGGGAAAGAGGACCAAGAAGGTCCACATTGACATGGTCAAATGTTGCTCAGGAACCTCAGACGATGCCAATGGCACTTGAACATGATGGTTAATTTTTGCCCACGGGCACTCCACACAGGCTGCAGTCCAGTCACGTACATCCTTCCTAAGGCCGTGCCACACAAACTTTAGTGCAAACAGTTTCTGTGAGGCCTTCCGGCCTGTACATGAGCGGCCCTGTACGGAGTCCAAAACAGTCCGTCTCTAGTTTGTGGGCACTGTGGGGTGAGGGTGACTGGCTGAGATATTGCACAGGAGAGAAACCACAGCTTCCCCAAACTTAATGTCAGCAAACCGCAGGCCCGTGACTGTTGTTTAATAAGCCTGGAGCTCGGGGTTAGTAGCTTGGTTGGCTGCCATGCCAGCATAGTCAACCCCTGTGTGTATGGCCTCAGTGGTTGGCCCTGAGAGACCATCAGCCACAGCATTATTTTTCCCCTTGATATGCAATATTTCAGTTGAGAACTCTGATATGTAGTCCAGGTGGTGTTGCTGCCTTGCAGACCAAGGGTCTGATACTTTGGCCATCGCATGCACGAGGGTTTTGTGTCAATGAATGCTGTGAAATGGCGACCCTCTGGAAGAAAATGATGATGGTGGACAGCCAGATAGAGACCAAGAAACTTATAGTCAAACACGTTGTACTTCCTTTCAGGGGGATGGAGCTGCCGGCTGAAGAAGGCAAGGGGCTGCCACACGCCTCCGACCAACTGTTCGTGCACAGCACCCACAGCATCATCTGAAGCATCAATAGTAATGGCTACAGGTGCGTTGGGAGGCGGGTGTGCCAGTAGGGTCGCGTTGGAAAGAGCTTATCTGGTATCATCAAATTCCCTGGTCAAATCCATGACCCGTCAAGCATGTGATTAGGGACGTTGCCTTTAAGTGCACTATACAGGTATACAGGGTGAGGCTAAGGTCAGCAGCTTGTGGAATGAAGCGGTGATAGAAATTCACCATGCCTATAAACTCCTGTCGTTGTGGGGAACTTACTGGGGGAGCAGGGTAACGACCCAACATCCTTGACATCCACAATCCGGCAGTTCGACTAACCATCGACTAACAGTCCTTGGGCACGCAGGAAGTCCGCACCAAGCAGAGGTCTAGTCATTTTAGACAGGACAAAGTCCCACAAGTAACCGCCCACTGAAGCAGAGCGTCACCCGTCGTGTCCTGTTAAGTCTGGGTTGTGTTGCTGTTGGCAGCCTCCAGCGAGGTATCGTCACTCGTTGGTTTCTCATCATTAGGCAATGCTAACAGCAGACTCACTTGAGCACCCATGTCACACAGGAAGCGTCACCATGAAAGGGTGTCCATAATAAACAGCAGACCACCCAGGCAGCTGGAACCCATGGTGTTCTCAGACCTCTGACATTCCGATGCACTGGCACTGTCGAAGATGTAAGGCAGTCAGCACTTCCTGGCGTTCGTATCAAAGCAAACGTGGTAAAAACACAGACCCAGCATCATCTGTTTCACAGCCACGGTCGTCCTTATGCTAGGGGCCCTGCTGACGGGGCTTACTGAAGCAGGGAAGGGGAAGAGGAGGAATGATGCATGGCTGCCTAGCTGAGTGTAGACTATCAACCATTTTAGCAAGCTCACTATAGTCCTTCACGGGTGCGTTATTGAGGGCTATGCAAACTTGAATAGGCATTTGCTGTATGAAAGTTCTTTAAAAATAAAATGAGGATGGTGATTTCCCAGGAGAGACAACATGTGTTCCATTAGCTCCAATGGAATAGCATTGCTGAAGTCGGGCAAGGACAACAACTGTTTTGTGTGCACAGACTCCGATAATCCAGAAGTCTGTATAAGGTAAATTTTCAGCAACCTGAACTCCAATTCAATGTCAGTGGTTATGAATTATGTACCCATGCCAAGCTCATTGACTTCATCAACTTTACCTCCAACTTCCACCCTGCCCTCAAATTTACTTGGTCCATTTCCACCACTTCCCTCCCCTGTCCCAATCCCTCTGTCTTTCTCTGGAGACAGCTTATCTACTGATATCTATTATAAACCCAGAGTCCCTCACAGCTACCTTGCCTATAACTCTTCCCATTCCTGTTATCTGTAAAACACCATCCACTTCTCTCAATTCCTCCATCTCAGCCGCATCTGCTCTCGGGATGTGTCTTTTCATTCCAGAATGAAGGAGATGCCCTCCTTCTTCAAA